>NC_090448.1:876006036-877309370 GCF_031143425.1 Pleurodeles waltl | reverse complement strand
TCACATAGTTCCTTTTGGTATTTGCAATTGTTTTCTCCTTATCATTCGTTATTTTAAGGTTTCTAAACAGGGTTCTTTAGGATTATAATGAACACTTAGTAGTAAAAACAACGCCAACCACTAGGTTATGTTTTCAGTCCTGAGTTTGTATTTCTCCAGACCAGGCATGCTTAACATATAATGCCTGCTAGTGTGGATGACCTGTGACTCCTAGACCTTGTAGCCATCAATCTCTTAAGAAACATTTCCTATACATTGACATACACATTCATACGAGTCATTGTCTCTGTATATTGTGTGTGATGTAACGCACATCAACATCCTGCCCTATATATTTGTGATGAGTAGTGCTATAAAATAAATTAAATACATATGAGAGGGTCCATTTAGAGATGATATACACCATAGATTGGTGGTATTAAGTGAATCTGTGGAGACGTTGGTATTTTGGGGGTAAGGGGTTGCACCAACAAAGACTAAGCACTTTGCCAGCAGTAATTCTGGCCCTCTCAGGGTCGGAGCTAGAGGTGGGAGAGCCGATGATAGCTCAAGCCAGACTCGAGTTTGCAGCCTGATTCTGGCTCAGCTCGACGTCCCACTGGAACCTCAAGCCCATAACGTTCCAAGTTTTCATATGACTTCATGCACAAAGAGGTAAAAACAAAGCATTAACAGAGGTAAAAAGAAGAGAGAAATGGATACTCATTTGGGTGCTAATTTGTACAAACTGAAACCGCAAAACCTGCAATCATGTTTGACCAGATTATAAGGACAAAGCAGGATGAGTGACATTGTGCGATGTGACAGATGTTTGGAGGATATTGTTCCAGAATTCAAGGGAAAATACCAGTTGGACCATGAAGTGACAAGAAGTGCTCACATACTGGACATATGCTGCATGCACCACAGGGTCTAGGCAATATTTGGAAAGTAAATTAAATGGCATCCTGGTACTGACAGAACTATTTGGAAGAAATACATATATCAAGAGACCACTTAGGGTGGGTTAGAAGGTTTTCTTCAATTCTGCAACAGTAGACCCGCAACTGGTAGTTTTCATCCGGTGATGATCAATACTTCTGTAATGTGGGCCTACTCAGCTTTTACAAGATTCAGACTCCTAAATGGGGGATATGTTTGGCTATCAGAGCTTCCACACAGATTCCAGTAGGTTTTTCCACCAAATGGGCCTGCTTCTCTCATGCATATTTTGCAAAGTTTTGCTGGAAAGATCGGCACAAGGAACAAATCTGAAGTCAGGTGTTCCCTCTTCATAGACAACTCCCGTTGCTGGCCAAATTGTGATTACCTCTAGTCTCAGAATTAGTCCTCCCTATCAAGACAAGTTATAACACATTTAATATATAGATCATTGAATTAAATAACGTAACAGTGTAATTACCTACATCAGTATAAAAATATATAGCACCTGTTATTGACCAAATTGGAATAAACCCCAGATTCGAAATGGCCCCAATAAGAAAAGTTGTATAATAATTTAAATTTATACGTTTCTATAATTAAAATAAAATAACTATGAACATTTCTATTTCATAAACTAGCTATGCAGAATTAAAATGAAGGAGGTTGATTGCTAGAAAGGCAAGGGCTACAAATAGGAATGGGCAGGAGAGTTTGGGCTCTAGTGGCAGTTCAATAATTTTTTGTTTTTAGGGTTAGGTTTGGTGTTAGTGTAATGTTAACAATAAGGAATAAAGTTAGGAAAAGAGTTAGGCTTAGAGTTAATTATGATGACGGTAATTCGAAATGCTATTAATTTATTTATTCTACATGTTTCGTTATTGTAGTCCATTTAATGTTATTTGAAATTGCTATTGATGATTATTCATAGCCAATCTGTTTTAATGGTACATATTCATAAAAGTAATTTCATCCCAACCTAGATCCAGTGGATTCCTTCTGTCCTTTGGGCTGTCATAGGTGGCTGGCATACTGGAGTGAGGTGAGTTATGCCCAAACACTTTCCAGCCGCTGCAATTCATGCAGCCGTGAGCTAAACTGAATGCCTGAACCAAAACCTTAGCTTAGCTGCAGGCTACCGCGGACATAACGCTGTATGTTGAAGTGCCACGTAAAAAGCAAAGTCTGCAGCTTTACCTGTGTTAAAGGAAGAGCATACATCAAACCTCACACAGCTAAACAACTTCTGGATCCCTCCCCACTCTCCTTGTTGTCTGAGGCTTCTTGTCCGCCTCAGGCATGATGAGGCAGAAGGCAAGTCAGGAAAGGTAAAAGCTGCCATCAGGACAGCTCTGGTTGCCACTTCTGCTGTGGTGTGCCCACAAGTTTAGGGCCTAAACTTGGAGTGGAGGAGGACCTGTGCAGAGCACTGGAAAGCAGGTTTGGACTAAGGAGTAGGGGTGTGGAAAATTAAATCTGCATGACTACGAAATTATGGGGGTTATTCCAACTTTGGAGGAGGTGGTAATCCGTCCCAATTGTGACGGATTTACCACCAGCCGTATTACGAGTTCCATAGGATATAATGGACTCGTAATACGGCTGGTGGTATATCCGTCACTTTACCGTCACTTTTGGGACGGATTACCACTTCCTCCAAAGTTGGAATAACCCCCTATGTCTGTGCAATGTTTATCATGCCCAAGTGTCCACAAAATTCATCACATCAACGTCACGGGTGATGTTTTGCATGAAAAAATAGGAAAGAAGAAGATGCAAACAAACAACATGCAAATAAATAAACAAGTCCCTGTGTGTAGGAGACTGATCTGCCCTTGAAGTCTTATTAAGGGCTCCTTTGAAGAATTCACCTCAGCCAGGGCTCCATGAGTTCGAATACAATTGCTCAAACGTTCACCTCTGTCATCCATTGTGTGCACAGTAAAATAAAGGCTGTGGCTTTCCTCTAGTTTAGAAGAACCAGGTCTTCACAGATATGTGTATCCTGCTTTTCTTCTTTTTGTTCATCCTGGATGGTGCAAGAGCTTTGGGGAAGCAAGCAACCAGATGGGTAATTTCTCATTCCAGTAGCATGGAAACCTCTGATGCTGCAGCACACTGAGTAACTTAGGCCTAGGCTCCATCAGCTGTGCCTCAGTCTCACAAAGTGTTCAGGACAGGATTCACTGGCACAGGTAGAGGCTTTCTGCTACATCAGGGGGAAAAGCTCAGACTGGGTCCCAGGTCAGACCTCCATGAAGTCTGACGAAGAATCCCCTGGGCATGGGTTCTATCCATCAGGTTGCTATGTCACAAAGTGCCTAGGAAAGGGTTCTGCAGGCCCTGGTAGGGCCTTTCATCTTCTCCAGGGTGGAACACTTTGACCAGGCTGTGAGTCAGAGCTCCCCTGGGAGCATGGTCGCCTGGGCCTTGGCTCCATCACTGGCCCATTGTGTCACAAAGTGCTCAGGATGGGGTTCCACAAACACATGCAGGGCTCCCCTGCTTTAAAGGGCCAAGGTTGTGGTCACCTGGGCCTGAGCTCCAATCCACTAGGTTGCCATGTCACAAAGTGCCCAGAACGGAGCTCCACAGGGCCCAGGTCAGCCCGTCTGATTCACCTAGGGTTAAAGTTCAGAGTGCCAACCAGGGTCAGTGCTCCAACAGGCCCAGTGTCATGATCCCTGGGTTTGGGCTTCCTTCACCAGTGCAGTGCAGTGTCTGATGGCTGCCTGCAGAAACTGTTTTGGTGCTCACTAATGTGACCGGAACCGAGAGGCTGCCTTACCTGGGCATAGGCACCAGCTTTCACCTCAGTCCCCATGGGCTTCGGTCTTAGGTCTTGGAAAGGGTGTGCTACTATGACACCTGTTTGCAGGGGATCCCCATGCACAATGACATCAGCTCGGCTCAACCATACTCTGGGATCCATCTACAACCTCAGATCAGATGTGGTGACCCGCTAAATTTAAACACATTACTAATGGGATGAATAGAAATTACCCAGGATTCCCTCAGTAACAGCTGTCTAGGAGGGAAGAAGCCAGTGCTGAATCCCCACCCGCCGTTGGGCACAAGAACTGTGGCATACAGAAGACCGACTCCCAAGTGTATCAGGAAGCTCAAGTCCTGGTGATTGAGCCTCATCCCGCAGATAGTGTTATGCCAGTAGCAACTCCCAGCATGCTAGAATCAAGTCTTCTGAGACCCGGTATCTTGGAAATGCTGCCCAAACTGGATTTTAACTCCATCTAAGGCTAAGTAAGAGTCTGATAACCAACAAGTACCATTAAAAAGAGGTTTGAAGAGAGAGGTGTGAATGGTGTGGTCCTTGCAGTCTGTCTGGAGGCTTCAACATGATGGGAAGGTCGGTCACCCAGAAGGGTGGATCGCCTTCATGGGACCACTGCCTGGGCAAGCCCAGCCCCCACGGAGCACAATTCCTGTGCTTCAGTTCGGCGATCCACTGAAAAGGGTTTGTGGTGGCAGGTACCTCCTTGTTGTGGCAGAAAGAGTTAGAGTCCCTGGCAACAACTTCATTGTCTCCACAGGTCTGATGGAGATTGACCACATCTGCGCCCTCCCCCAGTGACCATGCCATCCCTCCCGGGAACCCCTGATTCTGGTGCAACTGTCAACTGTGGAACACTGATCAGTGCACCCTGACAGGGTTGCTCTGGTGGTGGGGAGGCCCACCCCTGACACTAGAGGTCTGTGGTGATTTAGCCACCTGACCGGTCTTGAAACATTGACCAAGCAGTCTGATATGTAAGTGAGTTGCAGTGCAGATTAACAACCTTTCAGATTGAAATCCTGTGATGCAGGCGATGGCTGCTGCGCCGGCTGAAATGGGATCCCACTACAACCTCAAAAGGGTGCACCACCAGCCCATATGGCCTGCTCTGTTTGGGAAGTGGAGCCTGATTGTGTTACCCAAAAGATGGTGAACTGTGCCTGGGTAGGGCAAAGTCAGAGGAAACTCTGGTGGAGGTCCATAGTGGTCCTGACATGCAAATCTATCATCCTACCTAATTGTAGGAAAAAAAGACTAGTGAAAACATCGAGTAGCTGGTTCCCTCTAAAATTCCTGTCAGGATAACTATCGCTCCAAAACATGAGCTTTACCTGGTAAAGCAAAAGGCTAGTGCGCTTGGGGCCAAAATGACCCCAGCCTATTCTCAAACTTTAAATGGGTGAGAAACCCAGGTGGTTGGTGTGGTGCTGGGTATCAAATGACTGACTAGAAGGCCACTTTTGAGTATCAGAAATTATGCTGTAGGGTGAACCTGGGTTAAGGTGCTTAATGCAGATACTATTCAGACCCCAGGCAGATGGTTGTCTATACAGATAGTAGGATGGTGGCCATCGAAGTCGGAATCTGCTATTAAGAGTGAAAACGGATGGCACTGGAGGATCCGACCCATACCTGGCCTCCACCAGCACTGACAGCCACATGTGCTAAGCTGCTACAGTTTGAGAGCCACTGTGGTGTGCATGAGGGCCACTGTGGTGTGCATGGACGCCAGAGATGAGGTCCTTGGTGGAGCCACCACAGATACACATCTTGGTGGTAGTAGCAAATATTCAAACAAAATCTTTGAGGGCTGAAGTGAAGAAGGGCTTCATGTGAGCAGCAGTTGGCACAGTCTCTCCTAAAGGATCGGCAAGGGCTATTAGGAAGGGGCAGAGGATGTCCTCCTTTGCCCTTGACTAATCATAAGATAGTTAGGTTCAGATCCTCAAACACAGATTTGCTGATCTTGTGCTGGGCAATACCATATGTGCAGCAGGTCTCCAAGGTGGACAGCCTCTGGCATGTTGAAACAATGTAGCTAAGGGAAGTCTGCATATTTGATCTGTAACTTTAGGATGTCTTATTATTAATATAACATTAATAGGAGGAAGAAGAAGCCCATAATAAAAATAAACAAAGAAGGAGAAAAATAAATTAATATTAGTTATGCCACATTTATGTCCAAAATGTCCACAATAAGTCAAGAATTTAATCCTCAGGCGAAGATGCCCACTTCTCCCTGTATAGTCACAATTATGTGCAAATGTTAACAGTATGTCAAGGATTGGCATTGTTCCGCCAGGGACAGCTGGGTCATGTGTTATGAATATTCTTATCATTATTATTATTAACCTTTTATGGGTTGGTGTGGGCCAATGGCTGACATCTGAGCTACCCCTGCAGTGCATGTGTCAGCCATTGGCTGACATTGGGGAAGTATATAAAAGCTCCTCTGTTGAGCTGCACAAGAGTGCGTCCTTTATTTTTTATTAACATCAGGCTGCTCAGAAAGAGCTTCACGAGGAGCCAGATTTCTTTTTTTTTAAACTGCAGCAATGATCTGCAGGCCCAGCTGATGCCATTGCAGTAAAATCAGTGCTAGAGGGGCATCTCAGCCCCCTAGCAATGATTCTAACAGGACAGATATCATTGGAAAAGGCAAACTCTCCCCTTTCTAATGGTACCTCTGCCCAGAGGGTCCCTGCTTGGGGATCACCACAGGAGAGCGATCCTCAAGCAAGGATCTACCTACTAGACACCAAGGATAGGGGGAGTGGCCCCTTGGGCAAGGGCTTTTCCTTCCTTTTGTCTATTTTATATTAAAGTCTGTCTGCCACCCCCAGGAGCAGATGGGGCAATTATCCCAGATCTGCCTCTTGGGCGGCAGAAAGCCCACTGGACACCACTGGGTATTCATTTTACAGGATTGTAGAGGTGTGGGCTGTCCAGGATGGGCATGACCATGCCCCCGCCCAAAATAAATAAGGAGTCTTTCTGCCCATCCCCCCAAAGCAGATGGGGGTCATCACCCCCAGGGTGCAGAAAACCCAGTAGACACCAGGGATTTTAAACAAAAAATATAGGAATGGGGACTGCCCACCATGGGTATGGCCATGCTCCCATCCCAACTAAAATGGAGCAGCAGTCTTTCTGCCCTCCCCCTTGGGGTTAAGATTGGGGTAAATATCCCAGATCTGCTCCCCTGGGGCAAAAAGCCTACTAGAAACCAGGGAATGCTTTATTTTTTAACATATAGGATTGGAGGCAACCCAGCATGGGCATGGCTTTGCCCCCGCTCCAATTAAATAGGGTAACAGGTTTTCAGCCCCCCCAGTGGGCAGATCGGGGTAATTACCCCATCTGCCTCTGCCTGGGGGGTGGCAGAAAACTCACAAGATGCAGGTAACTTTTTAAAAATAAACAACATAAGGGTGGGGCCTGCCCACCATGGGCTTGACCATTCCCCCATCCCAACTAAATGGGGCAACAATCGGTAATTACCCCCCAATCTTCCCCCTGGGGGGGCATAAAGCCCATTATAAGCCATTGATTTTTAGGTCGAGCATTCGAGGCCTCTTGTATATACTTTAGTATATACTTCTATACTTCTTTGTGGGGTCTCTGCTTTTTCACTGCTTTGTTTCAGTGTCCTTAGAAAATCCTTGCTTGCTAGTGGTCAATCCTTGCTCTTTGTCCCACCTTTTCCACAGTTGTACACTCCCCTGGAGCATGGCCCTAGTACTTGTACCCTTCCACTTGTGCCTATGAAGCATGTGCTTAGGGATTACTTTGTTCAAAGGCTAATAGCATTTGACCAGAGCGCTGGACGCTTCAGTGGCCCCAGTCTGTTTCTGTTAACAGGGCTCTAGTCTATTACTTACTTTTCATCTGCAGTGATGTGTGACTTTGTTTATTCCATTCATTACTCTCCCTCGCACATTTTCTGTTCTTGCATTTTTCTGTTCTTGCATTACAAATGCTTGTTCCTTTTGTCTGTCTCTGCGAGCTCTCAGCAGCGCTTTGAACCGGCTGCTTATGTCAACTGTTTTACTTTTTATTTTCAGTTTGTGCCAAGAAAACGCTAATAGCTGAAACTCGAGCGAACACGAGAGCTATTGCAGTTCAAATGCTTGTTATCTATTTTCGCAGCGCGATCTCGCTTGTTTGGGGTTGTTTCCATCCATCTGGGATGCAGTGCCTCCGGAAAGTTTTTCTTTCTGAATGTTTAGAGGCATCACACAGGCGTCTAAGGGTTAAAAAAGATCTTATCACGGCACACTAATTGAACAGCAATTTAGATTATGTAGTTAACAATATGTTTATACTTTATAATAGATAGTTTGGTTGTCGTGGAAACTTCCAGTTTGAAAGCAGACAAGAGCATACTTGCTTTCGGTTTCCTTCCTGCTTTTATGTTTGGGGTGGTTTTCGTCCATCTGGGTTGCAGTGCCTTTGGAACGTTTTTTTTTCTGAATGTTTAGAGGCATCACACAGGCTTCTAAGGGTTGGAAAAGATCTTATCATGGCACACTAATCGCACAGCAATGTAGATTATGTAGTTAACAATCTGTTTATACTTTATAATAGATAGTTTGGTTGTCGTGGAAACTTCCAGTTTGAAAGCAGACGAGCGCATACTTGCTTTCGGTTTCCTTCGTGCCTTTACAAGTGGCCAACATTGCGGTATTGTAAGTGGCAGTGGACTGGCGCTTTGTCCCAAGTTCGCTATAAATTTCTTGGGATCTGCGAACTTCTTAGCTGGTCTGTAAAATGTGTCTCGCTCAACCCATAGTGTCAAATTATATCAACTGCACTATTGAAAAATTGGAACAGATCTATTAAACCTGGGCAATGCTGTCATGCCTATTTACGTACATAATACATAAAGATGTGTTTTGCATACAGCGCTTAATTGCTATAAGGAATAGATGTCATTATTAATCTATTCAATGGTACTTGAGTTACCGACCTCAGAAGGAAGGAGGTCTAAATTGGTCCCGCAGGGGTGTGACTTTCAGATCAGTGCACATTCCAGCGGCAAGCATTAATTGACGGGGAAATTTTAGTAACAATGTAGTTAGCAGCTGAACAAATACATTCAAAATTTAGAAAATGAGACAGTTTGGAAACAAAACAAACATTATTTAGATCCGTGTCTTACTGCATATGCAATATAACTGTCGAAAAATCAGTGTTCCTTATGTTTGAAATGGCCTTTCTGCAGGGTCACCCCCAAACTTTTTGCCTTCCTCCTCTTTTTCTGACCTCATTTTTGCTGGCTTTAAGACTCTGCGCACTTTACCACTGCTAATCAGTGCTAAAGTGCGTATGCTTTCTCCCTTAAAACATTGTGACATTGGCTCGTACCCAATTAGAATATTTATTTTACTTCTAAGTCCCTAGCAAAGCGCACTACATGTGCCCAGGGCCTGGAAATTAAAAACTACTAGTGGGCCTGCAGCACTGGTTGTGCCATTCACATAAGTAGCCCTTAGCCATGTCTCAGGCCTGCCAGTGCATGGCCTGTGTGTGCAGTTTCACTACCACTTCGACTTGGCATTTAAAAGTAATTGCCAAGCCTTAAACTCCCCTTTTTAGGGGTGAGCGCAAAGCGCTCGGTCCCCTGTAGTAATCTCTCTTTGGGCTTCCAACCACACCCATGTCACGTCAGTCACTTTCATTGGTTCGTGGACTTGCCGTTTAAAATCCGCTTGCTTTCATTTGTGAAAGGCATGCATACATCATGCCTTTTTCGGTGTTTTTACCCACATACACAGCATCGCTAAACAACTAAAAACATATGAGGCTCAATGTTTTCAGCATGGTTCCAGACTCCTTTATTTGTTTATTTTCCACGCAGTGCAATTGCACTCGGTTTACATAGCGCAATCGCGCTCAGTTTTGCCATTTTCAATTTCAGCACGATTGCGCTGCATTTTACATAGAGCGAACGCGCTGCATTTTTTTTTCTTTTAATTTGTGTAGCAAGAAAAGTCCGGTTAGGAGTTTACAATGCTAGTAGCTATAACTTGAGCAAATGCAAGACCTGTTGCATTGAAAATGCTTGTTTTATATAGAGGTGGGGGCTGTCCAGCATGTGCATGGTTATGCCCCTACCCAAAGTAAATGGTGCAACATTCATTCTGTGCCCCCCCCCCCCCCCCCGGAGGCAGATTGGGGTGATCGCCCCAGATCAGCCTATCGGGAGGGCAGAAAGCCCACTAGATGCCAGGGATTGTTTTTTTTTGTTTTTTTAATATTGGGGTGGGTGCTGCCCACCTTGTGCATGGCTATGGCCCCCTAAGCAACAGTCTTTCTGTCCCTCTCCCCAGGGATAGAAGGGGTAGTTACCCCAATCTGCCATCACCCCACTCCATTTCCCCAGAGGGAGCAGAAAGCACACTGAATAGCAGCAATATATATTATATTTTTAATAAAATAATGAAGTTGGCCTCCCCAACCTAACATCAAGCCCCACCCTCTCCCTAAAACCTCAACAGTATTTCTACTCTTCTGCAGACTAAAGCATCCCATCCCAGTGGCACGCAAGAAGACATGTGATTGTTTTGGGTGTTGTTTTTACCTATGGGCCAGCAGAGTTAGGCTAACTCCCAGTTTAATCCAACTTGCAAAGGTGAAAGGCTGTACATTTTTGGCTTGAGTATGCTGCCACCTGGAAAAAACCTACCAGAACATGACAGTTCTGAAAACTAGACATCTGGAGGAGTCCTGGGCAGAATACGTTGCATGCATCCCGCATAATTTTCGTATCCGCAATGCAAACCTCAAATGTTGACTAATAACACATATTTTCCTCCCATTTCTGTGAGGAAAAGTTCTGGAATCTGTGGGGTAGCCACAAATTTCCTTCCACACTGCATTACCCAATTCTCCTGATACATATGGTACCTCACTTGTGTGGGTGCGCCAAGAGACCTAGACTCAAAAGGCCCTAAAGGGTTATGTGAAGAGTTCAGCAATAGGAGTAGCTGCGGGACTTGGTGCTGTGCTCTACCACCACCCATGGAAACCTACCCATCACAAACTCCTATTGTCCTATTGACCTTGGGTTGATCCACTCTTATTACTGGCACTAGGCCCAATCACACAACTAGCACAGTGTTTTTATTGGCACAAGTGGGGCAATGCTGGGTGTTAGGCATTTTGTGGATTTGTGTGGATTCTAAAAGTTTCCATCACAGAAATGGAAGGAAAATGCATGGTTTCTGACACTATTTGAAGTTTACAGGGCATTGTGGGTAAGAAAACCTCGTGGGATCCACACTAGGCACACCACAGCACCTAGTTGTGCTGCTTTTAAAAAATGTGCAGGTTTGATGGTTTTCCCTAAGTACACCCTGAGTTAGGGCCCAAAATCCACAGCTACCCACTTTACAAAAAACAGGTCAGTTTTGAGTGAAAAATGTGATGTATCCTTGTTGCGTTTTTGGCCGTTTCTTGATGCAAGCACTAGGCCTACCCACACAAGTGAGATACAGTTTTTATGGGAACACTTAGAGGAATGCTAGGCAGAAGGAAGGTTGTAGCTCCATGCAGATTCCAGAACTTTCCATCATAGAAGTGTGGGGAAAATGTGTTTTTAGTCAAAGTTTGAGGTTTGCAAATGATTCTGGGTCAAACAAGCTGATGAGAGCCACACAAGTCACCCCATCCTGGATTCCCTTAGGTGTCAAGTTTTCTAAAATGTACAGGTTTTATGGTTTTCACTAGGTGCCAGCTGAGCTAGGGCCCAAACTCCACAGTACACACTTTGCATAAAACTGGTCAGCTTTAACTGGAAAAATTTGATGCATTTTGGGGCATTTCCTTTCGCTTGCCCTGTCTACCCACGAAAGTGAGGTACCATTTTTATTGGAAGACTTATGGGAATACTAGGTGGAAGGAAGTTTGTGCCCCTGCCCCTTTTCCCCAGATTCCAAAACTTTATATCACAGAAATGTGAGGAAAATGTGTTTTTAATCAATGTTTGAGGTGTTCAAGGGGTTCTGGGTAAAACCACTTGGTGAGAGTCCCACAAGTCACCCCATCCCGGATTATCCTAGGTGTCTAGTTTTCACAGATGCACAGGTTTGCTAGGTTTCCCTAGGTGCTGACTGAGCTAGGGCCCAAAATTCACAACTACCCACTTTAAAAAAAACAGGTCTGTTTTGAGTGGAAAAATGTGATGTATCCATGCTGCGTTTTGGGCTATTTCATGTTGCAGGCACCCACACAACTGAACTGAAGTACCATTTTTATCGGAAGACATATAGGATCATAGACTGGTAGGATATTTGTTATTGCTAAGTGGATTTTTCTGTATTTGTGCCTTCCAAATGCTCAGCAAGTGTGTAAGCATGGACGTCAATTTACCGAAATGCAAAGGGTAGGGGAAGTGACATCACATGCCCTTTGACCTCCACTTTCACTCACACACATAAACTTACACATACACACAAATTCAAACTTAAATACACTTTCTCACATAAACACACTTTTACCTGCAAGCATGCACACAACGTACACTTAAAAGCATTTTTTACTTACCTCAGCTGCCATAGAAGGACTTATTCCATCTAACTGTACGCCATTTTTATTACACTAATCGGGGATAAAATATTATTATTCACTATAAACTGAATATTATATCTTTAAGTGAATAATATATTATTCACTATTAATGTAATACAAAATTAACAGACAACAAAGGGTGGAGCCCCAACTGACATCCATAAGGACCATTGTATCTACAGAAAAGACAAATTCATCCATACCTGCACAGTGGCTTTTCAAATTATCCTTAAAGAAAGCTTTTAGTAGACAAGGAAGCTCTATGTAGCAGCAGAGCAGCACCCCCTTCTCTGAGGAAAGTCTGCTTTAATACGGGCTTTAACTATAAATAGCTTGGTTACTTAGGACATTATTGACTCTTCTACTCCATATATGGGGATGGCAGGTTAGGCAGTAAGTGATCACTGCTCCTCCTTGATGGCTATATTTCTGTTTAACTTAGCAGATATATGCCCCTGAAACACACTCAGCAAGATCAGCCAAAAAGAAGGCCAAGGAGCTCATTACCCTGCTTGGCCAGTATCCAACCACACTCTCCTCTGTCCCGATACAGCAGGCCTGATGGCATGGTCCCCTTGAAATTGGCTCTCTTTAGCTTCCTGTTTAAGTGTTCAATGGCTGCCTGTGCGCAACATATTGGGTGCTCACTTCCACAAACGGGGCTGGGAAGTAACCTTGCCAACTTGCAGGCACCCTTTTTTTCCACTTAGGGTCCAAGGGATTCGGTCTTCAATATAGGAAAGGACATGTACTGTGACCCCAAGAAGAAATGAGGCGGGGAATGTCTGTGCACCCAGGCATTGGTCCACCTTGACTATGCTTTGCCATCTGACTACAACCTCAGATAAGGTGTCGTGACCTGCTGAATTCAAGTATAATACTAATGGAAGGAAAAGAAACTAACCATTATTCCCTCAGTAGCAGAAAGTTAAGAGGGGAGAACCCAGCACTGAATCCCCACCCAGTGGCGGGCACAAGAAATGTGGCACACAAGGACCGACACTCAGCGATGAGCCTTGTGATTGAGGCTCATTCCCTGGACGGTCTTAAGCCAGTAGCAGCCCCCAGCACTCCTGGATCAGGTCTTCTCAAAGCTGGGTTGCTTGGGAATGCAGCCCAACGTGGGTGATAAATTCCATCTAAGGGTAAATAACGGCACAAGACCAATAGCCAACAAGTTCCATTGAAAAGAAGTTTGATAAAAGAGAGGTAAATTGGTGAAGTCCATGCAGTCCACCCAGAGGATCCAAGAGAGTCAAATAAAATATTTACAGCAGGAAGGGAAAAAAACTGAAGACAAGAAAAACCTTCCAGCTATTTACGCCAAGCAGCAAGGTGAACGGCAAAGAAGAATGTGGGTATCAGGAGAAAAGCACGTTTTCTCAAGTTCAGTCTGGCAAGCACAATTGAGATGTAAGTGTACCCAACTGCACTCTCCTTATACAGTGCAGGAGCAGGTGTGACACAACTCTAAGAAGTAGCCCCAATCTTGCATTGGGACTAAAAAGGTACTAAAAAGAGATAAATAAACCCTATATCAGATGTCAAAAACAAGGACATAATCAGTACAAAACAACAGATGTCATTTAAAGTAGTGGTACTCAACGCAAAACCCACAACATTTCAAAGACACCATTATAGAGGGGAAACGTCCCAGAATTCCCTATGTATATATTGGCCAAGCTGAGACATGCAGAAGAAGAAAGCAAAGCTCTGTAAAAGCATGGGGAGTCGGCACTGCCATGGTCCCTGCCTCAGGGAGCACATGCAAACGATATCAATCATGCTCATAAGTCAAGGATGAAATCCTTAGGCCAGTGCCACCCCTTTGCCTTGGATAGCCACTTTTAGGTAACAAATGTCCATATTATGTCAAGGATGGGCATCAATACAACAATGATTGCTGTGTGATGTATTATCCTAATTACTGTTGTTATTAATCATTACCGTTATTAATATTTTTATTAATATGAAGGAGAACAAGAAGACGGAAAAGAAGGGGAAAGAGAACACAAAGGATTATTATTATTGTTCACATAAATATAGCATAATCGTGGCCATGCCAAAAAATTGTGTGCTTCTTTGTCATTATGTGGAAATTCTTGACATGATTGTGTCCATCCCTGAAATCATGTTAATCGTGTCATGGTACTGCCCGTCCTTGACAAATGAGGGGTATTCTGGATATGACTGTGGCTATCTATGGAGTAATGGTGCATATTTTTTAAATGTTGGTTGTGTTCTTGATATCATTCTTGGTCATAATAATAGTGAAACTCCCAGCCACAGAATTTGTATTCTTGGCTTTAGATGATGATGATGTCAATTAGGCATGAATGGTAGAATCTGTCCATGGCAGTATTACTGGTAAGCACTTGAAGAAAATGAAAAGCTAATAGTTTGAGACCAAACATGTTTACTTTAAATTTAAATCTGGTATTTTAGAAACACAATACGGCAACTTTTCTTGAAAAAGGTTTGAAGAGAATTTAGGTCATTTTTGCAAATCGATAGACTAGTATGTGGTAATAAAATATTTGTATTTTCAGAAACTGGCAAGCTAATGTTAGCTGCCAAATTTGTTACATTTATGAAATGTATGGAAAGCTATTATTTAAATAATAATTCATACTGCGTGTGGGAGACTTATTGCTGCTCTTTCGTATGTGAGGACACCTATTGTTAAATTTGTTTTTTCATGACTCACGTAGAGCCATTTTGATCGTCTACACTGTTAAAACTTTGATGATATTAGCTGTCCAAGCATGAGCTTGTAAGATTAGTCTAACCCTTCTTCTGATTGACAAATAAGCTGTCTGTCAATTGATCTGTAGCACTGCAATATGTCTGCCATGTTTGATTAGCTCTCCTGTATATGGCCTGTGACTGTGAGATATCAAGAGCCTTTATTTTTCAAATGTGCTCATGGTATGTATATTCTCATTGATAGCATGGTGCACAATCCAATTGGAAGGGACAGGTTAGATGCATTGAAAGGATATCTATGTCGAAGTGAAGAAAGATGCTATGAACATTTTTCCAATTATATATCCTATGGAAATGCATAACTATATATTTTTGAATTACTGTTAAAAACCTATAGCTCTTTATCCAGTGTCCAAGGTAATTTCCCTTGAAAACACAATTTTGTTCTCTAGGAGAGTGAGCCCCAACGTCCAAATGAGGATAACAATTGCATGCCACACCATCAGGGTATTGGAATATTTCATTAGTAATGTTTAAGAAGCTTTGGAATCGTAGCCCAATTATTTTAAAGTAGTGCTGTAAAGTGCACACTTTGCCCTTATTGTTTTAAACAGTTTTCTTAAGTGGAACACCCAAACGGTTGCAGGACGCTGAGTGCTTTTGCTTTGCTCCCTTTGTCGAATTTGGGGTTGATATTTCTGTCCCCAACTCTCAAAATATGCCATTGCATGCTATCTTTTTCCAGTCATGTCCCTTTGGTCCCCATAGCAGAGGCTAATCTAAAAGTGTCACAGAGATACATCCTGGAAACATTTAAACCAATTATAAAAAGCCTGGGGTTTTCTTTCACCGCCTATTGTTCAGCCATGTAAGTATAAGGTGCCATCAGTGATTTCGACTGTCAATAGCAACAAAAAAAAATGCTGATGACAGATTGGGAATTTAGAAAGTTCTACCTTACAGGAAACTTTAAATACTCACAAAAGTGACTGCTACATTTCATCCAGGCATAGTTTAAATAGAATAATGCATCACCATTAACCGAAATATGCTGAACTGGGTATGCCTCTTTTAAACATACTTTTAAGTACTAAATTATTCTGGGAGAAATGTAGTGGTTTACTTGTTTTCTGCAGAAATTGAAATATCATGGCTTCCATTACACATAATGATTCATTCCTGATTCTGCTGGAAAAGAGTGTTCTGACTGAATTAGTAATTACGGGAGATGTTATAACTGCAAACCCCCAACTTTCTTTCTGTATTGTTTAGCATTCCACCAGGTAAATCTCAACGTTGAAAAACGGCTGAAAAGGAGGAATTACCATTGAAATCGAGCATGTAATCTTGATTCCCACTCTCCTTTTCTCAGGGGTCAATCTGGCTCCTTCTTGTAATTGGCAGGCAATTCAATATCCTGAAGTTATCAGTATGCATGTTATCTGTAATTGTATTACAATACTTGTAATTGAAGCGTAAATGGTTTTATGACAGTTGTTCCACCCTTGGTTTATTCTAAAGTGAGTGCCAGTGTTCCACAGGATGTAAGAAATGGAGCCAGGCGAGAACAAACAATTGTACTGATGAAAGCTGTAGATTGGTGTATCCTCCTGCATACTGGGCAAGGGCGTAGGTGACAAGATCATGGAGATTTACAACTGTGCAAAACATATGTTTAATTTATATGCAGCTTTTGAAAGATTTGCAGAACACATCGCCTGCTTCCTTAAAGGACCTGATGTCTGTAGACTCGATCTGCAGCTCCCAATGTCAAGAGTAGTAAAGAGCACGAGGTGAGGTTTAATTCCCAAAGGCATATTGGGGACACTATAGCATGCCAGTACCCACTCCTGAATCCCTCAAATGCACTATTAATCTTCTGTGTATCATGTTATGCCTTTTCAAAAAAATGTGTATTTGTGTCCACACCGCACAACAGTTTATCCAACAGCAGTGCTTTAAATGGGCCGGTACTCTCCGTTACTGAGTACCGGCACTTTTTTATTCTGAGAGGGAGAGTACCGGCATATCTCAAGAAAAACGTAATACTTTTAATTGGAGAGTACCAGCACTTCTCAGAAACAAACAGGTACTCTGGTACAGAGTACCTGCACTTCTATTTTTCCATTTAAAGCACTGTCCAACAGTCATTATGAGAGTATCTTCCAGGGATATAGATTCAAAGGTGGGTGTTTGGGGAGGTTACACCTCCCCAATAATTGTAAATAGTCGGGTGCAGGTGATGTCAGTCGTATTTCACCTAGGATTTTTACATGCAAACACTGTCAAAAACACACACTCTCTCTCACACACGCATCTCTGTTTTGACTTTCTTAAAAATTGTTAGTTATTTTTCATAGCATTGTGTTTTAAGTACCTCTAACCATAACCAACTCGAGCCTATTGTGCTGAGTGTACGTTTTCCCACAAGGTAACCATCAGGCATGCAGTCATAAAAGTACAATCCGCTCTGCTGTCCCTTTCCACTGCCCCTTTAGTTCCCTCATGCGTTGCTTCTCATGTATTTGTTTTGCAATAACATGCCAGAGTGATTGTTGGGAAAATCTGAAACTCCCCTCCCCCTCCAATCTTACTGATCAAGCTACGCCCCTGGTTTTGCCGTACTCACACATCCACCCACAGAATCCCCCTTTTGCTCATTTTCGTAGATACGTGGGCAAGTGCTAACCTTGAGCACCGTGGCATGTTTGCTCACCACAGACGAGCTGGCAAGGGGATTGCACAGGGTATTCCATGAAGTGCTAGATCTGTAGGCATGTGTGCCACTGTAGAGGGCATTTGGCCTTATATAGGGAAATATTCACTTGCGTACATTACAAACAAACCATTCCATGGTCGTGATTCGCATTGCTCTTTCTATGAATACTTGTGGACAGTACCCGCCCATTTAAAGCACTGGGTGTAACTAACGCCAATATTTCCAGCCTTTGCTGATTTGCAAAGCATTTTTTATGAGTCGAGATTTAAGTTTGATTTACTCATGAATTAGCAGGGGTAAAATATGTATGCTCAGGGTTTCTATGCCTAATAATATCTTTCTCTTTTAAATTCCTCACAGAAACTACTTTATGAATCCTGTCTGGGTTTTGAGGTGATTTACATCTAAGCCAGAGAAAAGCCACAACTATTTATGTGAGTGCAATGGTAGATTACAACTGTGGTGAAATCACAGACACATAATCTTCAGAGTGAACAATAGCTTCGGAAAGCTGGTTGATTTTGGCTGATATTTGCTCCTTCTGCTACATCTAAACAGGAACATTTAACTAGAGGCTTCTGCAGTTTTCAAGGTTACCTTTGGCTAACTAACTGTTCACTATCCCCGTCCTGAAAATGCGCTAAAACAATTAGTCTTGCGGCCCCCTCTAAAACTTTATGATGGCAACAAATTCACAATTATTTTTTACATTGCAGTTTTAAAGTCTGTTGATCCATCCTACTTACGTATATGTTGATTCAATAGTCTAGGTTTATATGCATCTAACTTTGAAAACTAGGTAAACTAAAGAAAAACAAGATTATGTTATTTGCCGAATGTAGACAAGCAGGGAAGTCAGAGTTAAAATCTAGTTTCCCCCAATTCGTAGTACTCAATATAACACCTCTGCTACATCGATCGCATAAAGCAAGCTAGACCCACTTTAATCAGAACCATTGTGAAACATCCTGAATGCAACAACATATTTATAACATTGCAGGTTATGCTTCAAAATACATTTGTTTTTCTTTTATTACATATACAAGCAGAGTAATGAGTTAATTCCTGGAGTCATAAGGTATCAAGACCTTAATATAGGGTAATTTATCTACCTCTCTGCCTGGCAGAATCAATTCCATGACAGACCACTATGAAAATTGTGACAAATACTTGAGAAAAGGTCAAACAAAAAGTGTCTCTAACATGGTGGAACACCCTGCGCCAAAAGGAAATTCAGTCAGCATTGATGAATTTCCCACCAAAGAGTTTCCCTATTAAAATAGTTCCTTTTGTGCGAAATACAGCCACTTTAGTGGAAACACCTCTGCCGACCTGGTGCACAGCTCAAAGTATGGCAGATTTTCTTAAATGAAGCCAGTGAAATTATAAAGCCGACAAGGTGGTGACAGGAAAATTCTCCAATCACATCCTACATTAACTTAGAGATCAAGACTTTGGGTTCTAGGAAAGCTACTGTAATACTTTGTAATCAAAGGGCCTGATTTTCAAAGGTAAACTTACACTTTTCTGTAAATTTACGTTTTTCTACAATTCACAAAGCAATCTTATGAGTAGTATCTTTATAACTGCCTATATTTTTATGTGCAGAGACTCCGCAGTTTTAATGATACTACTCATAAAATTGTCTGTGAATTGTAGATGTCATAAACTTACACAGAAGTGTAAGGTTACATCTGTGAACCAGGACCAAAGTGTGCAGAATTACAAAATCAGGTGATTTCCAAATTCATGAATATGTAAACTTTGTAAGTTCAGAAGAAACAGACAGCTTCAGTGGCCCCTTGCTGCAGTAAGAAACTGTCCCTGTTGAAATGAAGTTGGTGGACACCACTCTGAACCAGTCTATCTTCCCCTTATTCAGACATCTACTCCACACAAAACATTCCCCAGGGTGTCCGTGCCTAAAGCCCTTCCTTGCCATTGCCCCTGTAGTTATATCCAACCAAACCCTAAATATATGCTGCATGCTTGCTTCCCTGCATCTTTAACCTGAACAGTTTCTGTAACCAGATACATCTTTTTTGCTGTCACCTACTCTAGACACGGGCCTATATGAGTATAGACCATCCCATACTGCCGGAAGAGACCCTCTCCAGGCGAGAATAAAATCCACCCCAGTCCAGTTTAGGCCTTGTTAGTCCCCTCCAGTAAGGTATAGCTGCGATCCTGTGACACACTAAGCACGGGACCCACATCTGCACATGATCTTGACGGTTTATGGCATTACATCAGTCAAACTAGAGTAGATTAGGAATGCTTGCAAATAATCTAAACATTTGGCAATCACTCTAGATTAGCATGCCAACCCATAGTGTTTCCTTCTGTCGGACTTCAGACAGAGGCCGGCCATATGCAGATGAGTGTAGATCCTACTCATTATGGGAACAGTTCATCCTCAATACTGTAAAGTATGGCTTAGATCTTGTAGATCCTCTGGCGCAGCTTGCAAGGGAAATACGTTTGAGGTTTTGGAAAACAATGGGTTGGAATGCTACAAAAGCAATTGCAGTGGTTTACATTAGTTGCAAGCTTTACTCCGATCACATTTTGCGTGTTTTTGCTTTAGTGCCCTGCCAGCATTACCAGACATCATCTCACAAAACATGACCTTTTCTCTTCTGATTATCCAGCTCACCACTACTTCCAAAGATTCTGAACTCATCTTCCCTCGAGGATCCTGAAGTCCTCTTACCCCTAAGGATATCATTGATATGAGGATCCTGAACCCCACTCCTCCTATATATCTTAGGGGCTCTTCTCATCTGAAGATCCTCATTAATGAGCCACCTTTCAAGATTTCGATTACCTGTCTCATGAGGATGGTCACCAATGAAATACCTCTGAAGATTCTGGTATTTTTTAGATAAAGCTGTGTGTAATAACTAGTAGTCTTTCTTCACTGGAGAAATGCAGGAGAATACCACTGTGTTTAAGGCTTTAGAATGTTATATGGCTATGTGGCAGTTGGGTGGTGCAGTAAAGCTGTACTGGTGGATGGGATGTTTCCTCATTAAAGAACCTATGTACTCTTCTACCGATCAGTTTCTTCATTACACTGGCGACGAGCTGACTTCCAGGGGAACAGCAGTGCTTAATTTGTGCTTGTTTTTTCCGGTGCTGAGCACCGGCACTTATTTTTGAGGCGCTTATTCTTCTGCCTCAAGCATTTGCTGAGAGCAAAAAACACATATGGGACAGTCGGAGGGAGGGAAAAATGAAAAAGCGTCACAAAGGGAGAAAGTAGAAAGCTGCCAGAGAGAGCTGAAGGGGCAGGGGATGGCTTTATATGTACTGAAGAGGCCCGAGATGGCTTCAGGATTACGCTGCCTCAGTATTCCGTGTTCAAACATTTAATTGCTGCAGCCGCGAATTTAAGAGAAGGACTTTGGGCACCGGCACCTTTTTACTTACAAATTAAGCACTGGGGAACAGCCCAACACCACTATTTCAACCTTCTACTGATTTGTAAACATACGATCTTCGATTGTCTACGATTCTCCATGAGCACCTACAGGACAGAGGATACCTGTCTGATTCAGCGAATCTAAAGAATATTGGCTTCTTCAATTCCAAAGTAAAAAGATATTTCAATGTTTTTTTTAATATAACTAAAACTCTGGACTTACTTTCGGCGTTCTTAAGAGTCGCGCTCGCGATTCTTCTCTCGCGCTTCCAGTTCTTCCGATGTCACAACATATTCACGAACATCTAAACAACGTTGCTTAAGAACTGGCCGGCCTCAGTTCTTTAGAGGCATACATCAGAATTTAGCATCTAACAAGTTGCAAAGCAACAATCCTTTCTTGCGCGTCTCCAAGACGCTCTTGCGTTACAGTGCAGGAGGAATAAATCTATCTTGCTCCGAGCACACATTTGCTGGTGCAACTTTCATGAACACATCGAATCATGTTTATGTCTTGATTTATTTTGCTAATAGTGTCAGACACATTAGATTTACTATTTACCATCTTGTGCATCTATACACTCGTTGATCCTTACAAGCATACTTTTAAGACTTTAATTACATTACATAGTACTGCCAAACATGCAAAACGTCACACCTCCACCTTTTTTCCTCACTTCTCCTGGGGAACCACCTAAAAGAAGGAATAAATGGAAAAAATTTTTTTTTGCATTAAGCAAGAGTTTGTGGAACAAACCTGTCCGGCGAAAGGAAATCTTCACTTTTGTTACATTGTTTAGGCAGTGAGGGTCAAGATGTTTTTGAAAATCTACCAGATTTGGAGGATGATGTTACAGATTTAAATGAATCTGAGATGTGTTTAAAAAAAATAGACTTGCACTATCTTCCAAAAATCAGCACTGATACTGGAACTGTATCATTTTGGGATGAGAGAACAAAGACCAGAAGAAAGTGTTGAAGAATATGTTACATCCTTAAGAAAATTAGCATCTACCTGCAACTTTGATACTACACTAGAACGCATTGGAGATCAATTCATGTTGAGATGCCGCAGCGATAAGATTAGACAAGAGTTGTGGATGAGAGATAACCCTCCATTACATGAGGTGATTTCCAATGCTAAAAGAGTTGAGCTCACTCTAGCGTGTGTAGAAGAACTGGGAAAAAATAAGAATCCATCTGTGAACAAAGTGAATGTGAGAACAGAAGGAAGTAAAAGCAAAGATCATGAGAAAAATAAAAACACACAAACTACATCAACACGGATTAAATTTGGTGTGTGTTATAGATGTGGAAATCCTGGACATTTTGCATCTTTTAAATATTGTCCTGCTTTAAATGCACTATGCAAAGCTTGCAACAAGAAAGGGCATTTTGCAAAGTGCTGTAAATTATCTATGGATTCAACGCAATGTCTTGTTAAAGCAGTCAATGATTGTATTCTGTCTGTTACTTCTAAAGATGGACATAAGAGACATCCGAAAGAACAAGTAATTGTTGATGGTATAAATGTTGAAATGTTAGTCAGTTCAACCTGTGTGTAAACATATCCAACTAGCAGGGTCGAACAGGAAAAAAATGGCCTCAGTCGCCAAAATAAAAATAACTCATGATAGTGATCCAAATTGCTAGAAAAGTGGCCCACATTTGCAAATCAGGGCAGTTTTGACCTTTGAAATGCACACTTTATGAGTATTTTGCAAGGTATGGAGGACTGCATTCATTTGTGTTTGCTGTAGGCAATGTGGGTTTGAATATCAAGGAAATAAACAGTAAAAACCAGCCTACTGCACACAAACTGCTAACAAATTGGCCCACATAGGTCAGTCTGACCTTGCCAACCTGAGAATTTAGGCCCACAAAAGGGTTAGTTAAGACTATTAGGATTACTATTAGTGAAATCAAGCTAACAATTTTACAGTGTCTGCTGTAAGCCATTTCTGTTGCCTCAACTGAATTTCACTTCCCCACACTTCCCATCAACTCATACTTCTGCAGTGCTTAAGAGCTCAGATGTGTCTAAATAATGTGTGTAACAATGTGTTTGACACCTCTAAGGTGGATCTGCTCAGGTCACTGCTTAAAGATGTCGATGAATGTATTAGCAACATACAGGGAACTATGTGGTGGTGCTCATAGGGGACTTTTAACTTGAGACCATGTCTTTGGCCTGTGGGCTGGAGGACAGTGTGGGGGATTTGATTATTCACTTCGCCCATAGCCCGCTTGGCTACAAATTAATTCAAGTCATCAGTAAATATAATTTATTGTTTTCATTTGATTAGCTGAACTTGAAGCCCATTGTGTTACCCACTTATGTATGGAGGGAAACTCCCAGCTAGATAGACTTTATCCTCTTTTCTGTACCCCTGAAGAATTGGGTTATGTAGTATAGTCTGATGGATTCACCACTTAGTGACCATAGGCTCTTGGCCCTTTCTCTGTATGGCACATTTTTAGCTAAGGTCTTCATCACTTATATTCCTCTCCCCTCCAATACAAAAAGAATAAAGGGTTAGTCAACAGGCTGCCCATGGTGCGCACAGCTTCGTTTACGGAAAAGCCTGGTAGCGTCTTCACTGCCTGACTTCCTATGTTGCCTAGCAGACGAGTGCATGCTGGAGGGTGGGTAGGAGGTAATTGAGTGCTTTCTTAGGATCTGTAGTACTGGGGGCAATCTGCTTCCGGCCCCATTTAAGTCTGGAAAGGAGAAACCTGCCAAGTGGTTTGATGCGGATTGCGCAGCAGCACACAACCGGCTGCGGGTGGCCTTAAAAGAGTCCCCGAGAGATCAGAGCAAGGTGCAGGAGTACAGGGCCTACTATAGGCACGCTTTGAGAGTAAGGAAAGCTACCATAAGAAAGGAAGCTTTTTCTTCTCTGCTTCAGGCCAGCGAGCTACGTGATAGCAAGGCATTCTAGATTATGGCTAACCATAATTATTTTAGTAATAACAACGACTCAGGGGTCGATACAGTGATCCCACCAGAAGCCTGGGTGACCCACTTCAGGACCCTCGATGTTGACCCAGATGCCAGGGCCAATACTATTCCTGGTGGGGCAGCGGATAGCTTGTTGTTGTGTCCACTTGAGATTTTTACGATACCCAACCATGGGCGATACTTCCAGCTGGCCCAGAGATTGCACTTAGTGAGGTCTTGATGGCATTAGATAGCTGCCCAGCTGGGAAAGCCCCAGCCACGATGGGAGCTCCCCGCCAACTTGTTCAAGGCTAATCCCGAGTTGTGGGCTCCACTCCTGACTAATGTCTCCAATGTCTTCCTAGTCACAGGCCCACCTAAATCTTGGGCCCATGCCACTAGTCCCTATATTTAAAAAGGGCTCAAAGAGCGACTCACATTGTTACTGCCCAAAATCACCAATTAATTCCACTGCCAAAGCATGGGGAGAATTCTGTTGGGATGACTGCTGACATGGGCTGGCGAACCTAACATATTGTCTGCGCTGCTGTTTAGCTTTAGGCCCGGACTGGGGATGGTGGAGCAGGCCCTCAATCTGTACCTCTTAATTGGCAAGTATACAGTGGCTAGGTAAGGCAAGTTGTACCTGGCATTCATGGACCTAAGTCCCATGTTTGACTCTGTTAACGGAACCAAACTGTGGAGCATTTTGTCAGACATGGAGCGGAGCAGTACATAGTTAATTTTCTAAGGCAACTTCATAGCGATGTCACTGCTAGTGTGAGGCATGGCATGGGGGTGCATGGCAGTTTTCAGCCTTGCTAGGGGCGTTCGACAGGGCTGTGTTATAGCTCCGTTTTTGTTCTCTCTATACATAAATAGCCTGGAGAAGCGCCTGGTGGATCTTGGGGCTGATTGTCCTCATGTTGGCAGCCGTAGCGTCCCAAGCATTAATTTGCCAACGGCACGGTTTTAATAGCTAGGACAGCCAATGGGTTGCAGCATTACTTGGACTTCTTCTGCAATTACATGATGAGCCTCGATTTGAGAGTCAATCAGTCAAAAACTTGCGAACTAGCAGAAGAGCCCTGTTTTTATAGTCAACAGCGATAGAGTACATACTGTTCCGACATGTGCCTATCTAGGTGTCCCCTTAGATAAACATCTTTCATGGAGACCTCTGAAGACTAGCAGGGCTGCTGTCTTCTCTAAAAGGATCGAGGCAGTTTTTAGTTTTGCCAGCAGACTGGGACAAAAGCAGTCAAAATTACTCACAGCTATCTATACAGCGACGTGCTGTGCTGTGGCATCCTACAGGGCAGGGGTCTGGGGCATTAGTGATCAAGAGGTATTGGAAACTGTAATGAATGGTTTCCTTAAAAGTTTGTTGTCCCTTCCCACCACTATAAATTCCATTATTTTCCACTCGGAGGTGGGGATAGGCTATATTGAAGATGTTATTAAAATGCAACCCCTGTTTCTGTGGCTTTGAATTTGGACAAGGGAGCACAATGTTTTTATCAGAGCCATCTTTACTGGTTGCCTGCAATTGGACAACAGCTTGGAAATTCCTTTGATAAAACATATCAACCATACCTTGCATACTCTGGGGTTTGACTACTTTTCTGTGCCCCTGATAGTCTCAAAGCTAGCTTTGCTGCCACACTGGAGTACTTTTTTAGCTCACGGAGGGCCCACGGACTGCGAAGGGAGGCTACCAAGTGCAGTGCTCAAGCATACGCAGAGATTCCAAATGATTTAGGCCCAGCACCATACCTAATGTGGGTAGGGAATCAGCACCATAGGTTTCTGTTGGTCAGGCTCGTAGTTAGGCACTATTAATTTATTGGTGAATTGTCCTGCACAGGGCCTCCATTTTAAGAATATACTTGCTTGTCCATGTGATGGTTGCTCTGCCCATAGTACTTTGCATTTTAGGTTTTTCTGTATAGTTTATGTTGATCTGAGAAGATTTTACCTTTTACCTTTTTTAAAACATGTCATTTGTTTTGCTTGAGCGGTATTCATTTTCAGTCATTGCTGAATCCATGGATCTCCCATCTCTCCGCAGTTTATATTCAAAGGACCATCAGGCCAAGGACCTCTATAATTGTTTATATATGAATTTTTAACTTCTGGTCAGTATTTGGCAATGTAAAGATATTCAAGTAAGCTTGTGTTACGATGAACTGTTTTTAAATCTGTCTGTTTTTTTTATGCATGTGGCTGTTTCTTTTATGATCATGAATCTGGTCAAATAAAGGGTTATTGATTGATTAATTGATTATTGATATCATCAGTTACTGATACAAGTGTTGCTGAAGGTATGTAGGCAATCCTCATGGCTCTGCCCATTAGCACTTCATGGTGAAGAATGCAGTGTTTTTGTCTGGTGTACTTCTAATACTCGTGAGAACAAGCGAAGAGGAAGAATTTATGGCCATTTCAAATGAGTTTTGGCACATACTTTGGCCACCTTTTTTTGATTGTTCCATTTATGTTCTCCATAACACCAAATGATTAAGGATGTAAACTGCTAAGGAACTTTTGTTCAGTCTGAAGATCAGTGCAAATTAATTTAAGGATCTCATTTTTAAAATGATTTCCACGGTCTGCCTCAGTAAAGGTTGGCAGACCAAAATGTGGAATTAATTCCACTATCCTTTCTGACACCTTGCATCAAATGCACTCTTTTCACTCCAGAACTGTCCAGCTGCACAAAATCTGAATCAGAACCCATCATCTGATTGCTGTTATTTCCCTGAATCTGCTTTGTCTGTGCAATAATCAGCTTCTCCTTAATGTTTTCCTGCTTCGCATCAAAACAGTCACTGCAATATTTATCATATTTCAAGATCTCAGCAATACTCTTGGTTTGCCAGCACATCACACTCTGCTAAGTAAGAGAATTAAACTCCTGACGCAACCCCTAAATAAATGCCGATATGAATCCGCAAACATCTTTCCAGGGCTCTTCAACTTTGCTTTACTCGCTATAAATCTGCATAAGCCTCTCATAATAATCATGCACTGATTCGGCTCTTGTTAGATCTCATGATTTTTGTCCAGTTCACTTCTTTCTCTAGCATTTTCTTTTTCAAATGCTATATCACTGCTCTCTAGTTATCAGCACCCATCTCATTTGTTAAATGCACTCTTGCTGGTTCTTAAGGGTTCTTAAGGGGATTTAAACTGAGACTCTTCCATGTTAGTGTTTCTGAACATGTTACCAACTTCAATTCAATGCAAAGATGTTAACTTACTTGCCAGGTACACTGTTCTCGCAGAAAGTGTCAGGAGGCCAAGGAGAGATGGCTACATTCTTCTTACCAGGACATCTCAAAACAGTATCTCCTTCATAGCAGAGTCCGAAAGTATCCAATTCCTGTTTTGGTAATTATGAGCATAAGGCAGAGCAATGCCAGCTAGAGGTGAATGCCAGCATGACAGCTGGCATTGGGGGGAAAGAGGATACGTAGGTAAAGGATTCTGGTATAGTTAGTGAACAGGTGGTATGTAATGTGAAGAGAATGATGTTGATGTAGGCAGTGGTATACAAACAGAATAGATGGTGACCCAGTATGCGGCTTTGGGAAATGTGGAAAGACAAGGATCAAAGAACAGCCTCTCAGCAATTCAGAAAAGAAGAAGAGAAAGAACATAAAGTAGCAGCAGTGATAACTTGTAGAAAGCCAGCATAGTCAATGGGCATTAGTGGAATGAGTAAAGAAAACAGAAGTGGTCTGATAAGTGGACATAAGAATGAGTGTAGAAAATCTGTATAGATTATACAAATAAGGATTTGGCTCAGTCAAGGGAAGAGATGTTTAATTCAGTAGATAATTATTTTTTGCCTTTTAGGATATGAAGGCACATGTAGTTCCAAAAGGTACTGTTGGTTGGGGTGAGCTAGAGTTGTCTCCTTCAACAAAGAAAAGGCTGGAGGGCAGTTGTGGCTTGCTGTGCATTAAAGGGGTGTGGAGGCGCACGTGGGGAGGGGGCCTGAGACAGCCAGCCAAACACACATGTCCACTGAGGGAAGTGCACAGTGCACTCCCCTTGCCCTCTTCATCCCTATTGGCCCCACCCTTTTAACAATGAAAGGATAATAAACAGAGTTTATTGTTAAAGTTTTACAGCTGCTGCTCACAGGGGGTGGGGCAACGCTCCTCCGCCCTAGCTGAGGAGCCGCTGCTGCTGTAGGGGCCAAATGGTCCAAGTCAACAGACATTTCTAATCTCTTGCTAACAGGCACATACTGTTACCAACTTCAGATCTGATACTTCCTATAAAACGAGTGATTTTGTTGACAAAAATAACCTTTGGACCGGTGGAGTGTTCACTGCCTCAATAGAAACACCAGTAAACTGATTACTTTAATGAAGTCACCTCTCAATATAGTAAAGAGCCCTTCAATAAAATAGACAGATTGTGAAAAATGGGCACTAATATATCAATTTTGGTAGCTTCAATGTTTTGGCCACAGGTCTTGAAAGAACCACGTCCTTTGAAACCCTGTCCAGAGATGATCCTTGGCATTTCTAGGTTGTCCGTGAACCATGTCTGCCATGTCTGGCGTTCTCACACGGATCTGCCTTTCTAACAAAGGTGAGCAATACCACTGACCTGGTCAGTGCACTGCTCTGCCTCCGGTGGCTCCTCCTTGCAAGTAGAGCCCTTTCCCTGGCTCCTCTGAACTCCTGACCCCTCTCAGGAGTTTGAGGCCCTCCTCCACCCGCAGGCTCCTGCCTGCGCCTCATCCCTGGTGTCTAGTGGGTGAGCTCTGCTTTCCTACTAGGCTACCTTCCGCCTCTCTCCTCCTTTTCTCTTTGCTCCCTGCTCTGCTTCACTTCTGTCCCTTTGTGCTCCTTTTGCTCCCTGCTACTCTCTTCCTCGTTTTTCTCTCACTCCGCTCCCTCTCTCACTTTCGCTCTCCCCCCCTCTCTCTCTCTCTCCCCTGCCGCGGCTGCCCCTGTGGCCCTGTGCCCCCTGTTTGCGGCCCCACCTCATTTTTCATGCCGTTTTTTGCCCCCGCTCCCACCTCCCAGCTATCCCCTCCTCCTCCCACCTCCCTACTTAATGGTGGGGACTGCGCAGCCGCGCTCCCATCCCCCCATCTCTGCTACACGCGTCTTCACTATGACACCACCACCCTCCGTGCCGTCAACACCAGCTGCTCTCCCGCCTGCCTTCAAGCCTCCCCGCGGACCCTTCTCCTGATGGAACTGCACCTTCATCAGCCTCCACGCCAACGATCCACCCACCGAGGCAGGACGGAACCAATCTCAGATGTATCCTCCTCAACACCCGCTCCATCCACCAGCACGCAGTAGAGCTATGGAATCTACTCGACTCAGCCTCCCCAGATGTCGCCTTCCTGACCGAGACCTGGATGAATCCCTCCTCAGCACCTGACATTGCCATAGCCATCCTGGACGACTACAAAATCACCCGCAGGGACCGCTCCAACAAACCAGGAGGAGGCATCACCATCATCCACAAGAACACCCTTAGGATCACGACCAGAACCAAAGACACCCTCAGCACTGCTGAAAACCTGCACTTCCAGATCCACACTGACCCAAACACCACCCTCTGAGGGACCCTCATCTACAGGCGCCCTAGCCCTCGACAGCAGTTCAGCGACTCCATAACTAACATCATCAGCATGCACGCTCTCCCATCCACTGACTACATACTCCTCTGGGACTTAAACTTCCACCTCGAGAACACCAACGACAACAACACCGCCACCCTTCTCGGTAACCTCTCCAACCTCGGTCTCAAACAGCTCATCATGACACCGACCCACTCCGCAGGACACACACTCAAACCTATTTTCTCCGCCAGCTATCACGTCTCCTTTAGCCACACCACCGAACTCCACTGGACAGACCATCAATGCATCCACTTCTCCTTCAAGAAAGCCACAACACACCACCACCCACAACGGATCCCCCACAGCAGTTGGAAAAAGGTCACCGAAGACCAACTTATGGCGACCCTCTCCCGGAACCCACCCATAAACACCACCGACACTGATGCAGCTGCCCGCACATTCAGGCAATGGGTTGACACCCCAATCAAGACTCCCTACAACAGATGCACCGACAGAAAGGCCTTCTGGTTTACTGCCGACCTCCACGAATCTAAGCAAACCTGCCGAAGACTCCAAAGAAAGTGGCACCAAGATCAGACTCTGTACAACCGCACAGCCTTCAAAAACACCATCCACAGACACCACCAACTCATCCGAGCCACCAAGAGAACGACCTCCAAATACCGAATCAACAAAAACACACACAGCCACAAGGAGCTCTCCAACGTCGTGAAGGAACTCTCCAATCCCAGCTCCAACACCAACGACATCCTGCCATCCCAAGACCTCTGCTACTCCCTAGCCTCCGACTTCCACCGCAAGATTGCAGACATCCGCGACAGCTTCAGTACCCAGACCCCCCTGGCAACCACGAACACCACAGATTCACCTCTGTCCAACCTCCTGCTCTCCTGGACCCCAGTCAATGACAGCAAACCATCAAAATCATGAACACCATCCACTCCGGCTCGCCATCTGACCCCTGCCCTCACCACATCCTCAACAAAGCAAGCTTCGTCATCGCACCCCAACTACGGAAGATCATCAATAGCTCCTTTGAGTCTGCCACCTTCCCGGAGAGCTGTAAACACGTCGAGATCAAAAAAACCAAGGCGGACCCAAAGGACCTCAAGAACTTCCTGCCTATCTCGCTGCTCCCCTGCCCGGCAAAACTAATCGAAAAGGCTGTCAACCGACAACTAACAACACGGAGAGAACACCGCAGGGGCATCATGTCGAAAATACACAGGCACCTCAGGGGGACGGGGAATGGGGGGCACCTCAGCCGGATGATGGTACAACACCACTGGTCCTGAAGAGGGCTACATGCCCTGTGCAATGTCCTGGGGATTGCAAGGCCACAGTCTCTCAAGTGGGTGGTTTGCCCACTGCTTGGTCCTGGTGAGTGTAAAGCCACAGTCTCTCAAGTGGGTGGTTTGCCTACTGCTTTGTCCTGGGGAGTGCAAAGCCACAGTCTCTCAAGTGGGTGGTTTGCCCACTGCTTGGTCCTGCGGAGTGCAAAGCCACAGTCTCTCAAGTGGGTGGTTTGCCCACTGCTTGGTCCTGGGGAGTGCAAAGCCACAGTCTCTCAAGTGGATGGCTTCTTCCACTGGTTCTGGAGAGGGCTTTGTGCCCAGTGTGCTTTATCCTGGCAAGGAGGGGGTGAGTGGATGGCTTCTTCCACTGGTTCTGGAGGGGGCTTTGCGCCCAGTGTGCTTCATCCTGACAAGGATTCGGTGAGTGGATGGCTTCTTCCACTGGTTCTGGAGGGGGCTTTGTGCCCAGTGTGCTTCATCCTGGCAAGGAGGGGGTGAGTGGATGGCTTCTTCCACTGGTTCTGGAGAGGGCTTTGTGCCCAGTGTGCTTCATCCTGGCAAGGAGGGGGTGAGTGGATGGCTTCTTCCACTAATTCTGTAGGGGGCCTTGTGCCCAGTGATGCTGATCTTGGGGAGTGCAAGGTCACAGTCTCTCACCTCGGTGTCACACCCACAGGATTTGCATGGGCCAGGATGCACTACAGTCCATGGAGGCAGGACTACACACTTCCCGCCAGCGGTGACAGCTGCTCAGTGGTGGCAGTAGCGGGGCTGGAATCGGGCCTGGTAGTGGTTGGGAGAGGCTCCTGCCTGCCCCCTGCAGCCTCGGATGGCTGCCCACTGGAGCTGCTGGTGGTGCTGGCAGTGGTGGGGGGAGGCTCTTTCCCGTCCCCTGCAGCCTCGGATGGCTGCCCACTAGGGCTGCTGCTGCCGGTGGTGATGCTGGTGGTGGTGCTGGTGGCAGTGCTGTTGTTGGGAATGCCAGTGGTGAGGGGAGGCTCCAGCACTTCCCCTGCAGCCTCGGATGGCTGAATCGACATGGTTGGTGGTGGGGGCTCAGAATCAGTCCCAGCACCAGGTCTCCTGTCCTATCTGCCTGCAGGGGCAGGCCCTTTGACCTTGCCCTTCCCAGCTGGTGGTGCCTCCTTGCCCTTCACCTTGGCAGCCGGTGGTGCCTCCTTGCCCTTGCCCCTGGCAGCTCGTGGTGCCTTCTTGACCTTCACCTTGGCAGCTGGTGGTGCCTCCTTGGCAGCTGGTGGTGCCTCCTTGCCCTTCACCTTGGAAGCTGGTGGTGCCTCCTTGCCCTTCACCTTTGCAGCTGGTGGTGCACACTGTCAGTGCTGATGGCCGGTTCCCTGGAGCCTCTCCCACCTGCAGTAGCTGCCGACACTACTGTGGCTGTGGACTGGGTGGCTGAGGTGCTCGGCTGGGTTCTGACCACCCTGGCCCGACGTGAAGGACGGGGAGAGAAGAGGTTCAGCGGTGGAGAGGAAAAGCTTCTTAGGGACACTTGGGTGAAGGTCTGGGAGTGGAGGAAGAGGGAGTGGTTGTAGGAGGTGTCAGTCCACTGTTTTTGGGTGCAGGTGCATGGGCTGGATGCTGTTGTGAGGTGGATGGTTGTTGGGTGTTCGAGTGTCTGCGTTTGGGTACTTTGGGAGGAGGGGACACAGACACAGTGGGAGAGGACACAGGGGATGTGTGCATGGATGTGGGGGTGGTGACTGCCAGTGAGGGGTGTGTAGTGATAGGCGTGATGGAGATGGCGGTAGTGGATGAGGATGTAGTGCATGCAGATATGAGTAGAGACGCTAATGGGAGGGTGGTGGCCGACGAGGAGGAGGGGGGCACAGTGGAGGCTGTGGATGTTGGTGTGTCTGCATCTGGATGGTGTTTGTGTGAGTGCCTGTGGGATAATGTGTGGTGCTTGTGTTTGCCTGAGCCACTCCTGTGTGTTGTCTTGGGTGCATGCTGGTCTGAATGTGTGCTTGGGATAGGTTGGGGTTCAGGGGAATGACTGGGCAGAGGAAGTTGCAGGGGGAGGCTAGAGACAGGGACAATGGCTGCCATCAGAGAGGAGGCCAGAGCCTGGATTGATCTCTGTTGGGCCGCCATGCCAGAGTGAATGCCCTCAAGGAATGCATTTGTTTGTTGCAAATGGCCTGCCAGGCCCTAGATGGCATTCACTATGGTTGACTGCCCAACAGAGATGTATCTCAGTAGGTCAATAGCCTCCTCACTCAGGGCAGCAGTCTCCGCCATGGTGCTCCCCTCGCCCTCCGTCCCACTGGTGCCCTCACCGTCCGTGGATTCGGCCTCTAGGGCCATGTGGGATGCAGCTCCCTCTGTCACCGGTGCCTCTGCTCCTCCGCCAGATGATGCTAATGTACAGAAGGACAGGGTGACAAAACAAAAAGGGGGGGAGACAAAGGATACACTTGGTCAATGGCTGCACCAACACCACCGTTAGCATACACAGCACCCTCACACAGGGAACAGGCCTACGCACTATGCAATGCACTACCAGTCACAATGCTAGTCACCAGCCCAAAGACAGGAATACCTAACTCCAATAGCCGCATACCTCACACTCACAGACCCCTGCCCAGTAATGGATGCCTACTAGGTTTGTAGGAGGTGGGGTTCATCAGCCCCTGCCCAACATGGGACCTACCCTGCAATGTCCGGCCTGGCCTAGGGGCACCCACAGGCCCACATCCCCCACCTGGAGACCACCCCACCATGTGCAAGTAGTATACTGGGAAACTGTACTCACCCCCTTGTGGCTGCTGATGCCCTCAAGCACCCATCCAGCTCTGGATAGGCCACCGTCAGTATGCTGGCCATTAGGGGGGGTCAGAGTTCGATGGGCACCCCTTCCTCATTGGGAGGCCATCCCCAGCTGGGCCTTCGCCGTCTTCCGTGCCCAGTGTCTCAGGTCCTCCCACTGTTTGCGACAGTGGGTGCTCCGCCTGCCGTAGACCCCACAGGGTCCACACGTCCTTGGCGATGTCACACCATATACCCTTTTTCTGATGGGCGCTGACCTGCAGACAAATAAGCATAGAAAAAGGTATCAGCCATATCGTCCGGCCTGTTACACTCATGGCCCACCATATCACTCATATCCCCTTATGCATAGACATTGCCCAGCATACATGCAGCACGCTGCCCAGGACCCTTCCACCACTCCCCACTTAAATGAGGCCCTCACACACAGCACTCCATGTATTCATGCCCCCCCCACACGAGGCCCTCACACACATCACTCCATGCATTCATGCCCCATGCATCGTGCTCACAGTGTACTCACCTGTTGGTCTGGAGGCCCATACAGCATTCGGTACTGGGGTAAGACCCCATCCACCAGTCTCTCCAACTCCACAGCAGTGAAGTCAGGGGCCCTTTCCCCAGTGACTCGAGCCATGGTCAGTTCCAGACACAGGTCACAGCAGCACTTGCAGTGTAGGTCCTCTCCTGTTGAAGATCAGGTAGCAAGTGAGAGAACAGAGAGAAAATGGCGGTCACGTCCGCGGTGGTGAGTACCGTCACCGCTGGCGTACATCACCATTGGCCACTGTAACCCATAGGGCCCAATGACAACCAATGAGGAGTTGCACGGCGGTACTCGACCGCCTCCCGCAACGCCGCACAACGTCAGCAGAATTACCTCATTTCCACCTGTCCATCCACACAGGACAGGCAGACGCCATTTCAGTGGGGGACAGGCCATGGAACCTCGCAGTACACATAGGCACCATTTGGGCCTATCCAACAACATACTGTATCAGTCACAACATGCAATGCAGTGTACAGTTTGGAAATTTGGAATAATGACCAGCCACTCCCTGTTTTGCCCCCTAGATTACAACCGCTGCAGATGAATAGGAGATGGAGACATCCCACCCGTGTACAGACCCCTGGTGGACTTGGCAACAATGGAGGACGGGCACATTATCCTCACCTACAGACTTGACAGGGCCACAATCACGAAAATGTGTGCCCAATTGGAGCCAGACCTGATATCTGCTATCCGTCACCCCACTGGGATCCCCCCTTGTGCAAGTCCTACCTGTTCTCCATTTCTTGGCAACTGGTTCTTTCCAAGTGACAGCAGGAATGTCACAGACAATGTTCTCAATAGTGCTGACCTAATTAAACACATGCGCAGCTACATAGTTTTCCCCCATTTAAGATTTGGCCACGGTGAAAGCTGACTTCTATGCAATGGGACATATCCCCAACATTATTGGGGCTATTGATGGTACACATGTTGCATTTGTCCCCCCACGGAGAAATGAACAGGTGTTCAGAAATCAAAAGAGCTTTCACTCGATGAATGTGCAGATAGTGTGCCTGGCGGACCAGTACATCTCCCATGTCAATGCAAAGTATCCTGGGTCTGTGCATGATGCCTTTAGCCTGAGGAATAGCAGCATCCAATATGTGATGGCTCAACTCCAGAGGCACCGGGTGTGGCGAGCCCATGGTTCCCACCCATTATATGTTGGTGTATGGGTATGGTGTGGGCCCTAAGGGTTAGTGCTTGGATAACAGGTATACCTCGATATTTGCAGGTGACTCTGGTTACCCCAACCTCTCATGGCTACTGACCCCTGTGAGGAATCCCAGGACAAAGGCAGAGGAGATTTACAATGAGGCACATGGGCGAACAAGAAGAATAATGGAGAAGACATTCGGTCTCCTGAAGGCCAGGTTTTGGTGCCTCGATCTAACAGGTGGTTCCCTGTGCTACTCACCCAAGAAGGTCTGCCAGATCATCGTGGCATGCTGTTTGTTGCACAACCTTGCCTTGAGACACCAGGTGTCTTTTCTGCAGAAGGATGAGGCTGGAGATGGGCGTGTGGCAGCAGTGGATCCTATGGGCAGTGAGGAAGAGGAGAATGAAGATGAGGACAAGGACAACAGAACAGCAGTCATTCGACAGTACTTCCAGTGACACACAGGTAGGACACTGTAACTTCAACTTCCATTGACGGTTTTGTGTTGGACATTGTACATGGCAGGTTGTTTTTCACACTACTATGGCCACTTACTGGCCACTTACTGAACCCTTTGGCATCTCTATTTGCAGATATCTGTGCCCCATTCTGGCTCCTGGTGTGTTGACTGCAGCCAACTACAGGTCATACCTATGTATACATTACTGTACAGTTGTATTGCAATGTGTACAGCTTGTTAAATGAATACATAGTTCAATTAATTGAAGGACTCCATACTTGTAGTTTTACCAAAGGTGTTTATTTATGTGCTAATAAGTGGAGGGGGATGTGCAATGGGCTGGGTTGCTGATGGAGGAAAGTCCAAGGTAGAGTCCAGTCTATTTGTTTCACAGGTGCATTGTCCAAGGGGGCATAGGAAGTGGAGCAATGGCAGTTCAAGGTGGACAGGGTGACAAAGTGGGACACAAGGGTGACATTCAGGAGTGTCTCATTTCCTGGCGGGGTCTTGGCAATGTTCTCTGGCTTCTGCCTGGATCGCAGGGACCGTTTTCAGGGTGGTTCTCCTTCTGCAGGGGAAGGGGTGCTGATGGTCTGTTGTTCCTGTGGGGGGGCCTCCTGTCCACTAGCAATAGCGGAGGTGGAGGGCTGTTCATCAATGTGGCTAGTGTCAGGGGCCCGTTGGTGTGCCATTGCCTCCCTCATGGTGTTGGCCATGTCTGCCAGCACCCCTACAATGGTGACCAGGGTGGTGTGGATGTCCCTCAGGTCCTCCCTGATCTCCAGGTACTGTCCCTCCTGCAGCCGCTGGGTCTCCTGCAGCCACTGGGTCTCCTGCAACTTGGCCAGTATCTGGCCCATCGTCTCCTGGGAATGGTGGCATGCTCCCAGGATGTTGATGAGTACCTCGTGGAGAGTCGGTTCCCTGGGCCTGTTGTCCCCCTGTCGCACAGCAGTCCTCCCAGCTTCCCTGTTGTCCTGTGCCACTGTCCTCTGAACCATGTGCCCACTGCCACTGACCCCAGATCCCTGATTGTCCTGTTTGTGGGGTGTCCTGGGGTCCCTGTAGTGGTGAACACACTGCTGATTGATGTATCCTGGGGACAGAGGTATGGACCCCCTGGGTGGGTGCTGTGGTGGTATTTCCTGAGGGGGGAGGCTCTGTGGTGGTATGGGACTCTGCCTGGGTAACCGACTGTCCGGAGGTCCCTGATGGGCCAGGTTGGTCATCCAGATCCAGGCGTCCAGAGCTGCTGTCATCTCTGTGGGCCTCTTCTGGGGGGGGAACTGGATGTTGCTGGCACCTCCTCTCCGGTGACGTTGGATGGGGGACCTGTGGGGATGTAATAGCAGTGTTATAGTTTCTGCGTGTGACACATGCATGGGTGTGTTGCCCTGTATGGTTGCTATTGCCCTGCCAGCTTTGCCTTGTGTGAGTAGTGATTTTGTGGGCTAGGTGATGGTCTCTAGTGTGCATGCTTTAGGGATAGTTGTCCATGCAGGTCTGTGATGGGTGTCCATGCATTGGTGTTGCATGCAGGGCTTGGTTTTTGGAGGGGTGGGTTGTGATGGTGGGGTGTGTGTGAGGTGGTGAAGTGATGGGAGTGAGGGTGAGGGTGGCAGGTGGGGGGGGTGAAAGTAGTAAAGAGTTGACTTACCAGAGTCCAGTCCAGTCCTCCTGGTACTCCTGCCAGGCCTTCAGGATGCAGTATTGCCAAGACTTGCTCCTACCATGTTGTTAGTTGTAGAGGAGGAGGTGGGGGTCCACTGCCAGTCCTCTGTACTGCTATCTGGTGTCTTGCTATCACGGAACGCACCTTCCTCCTTAGGTCGTTCCACCTCTTCCTGATGTCATCCCTTGTACTGGGGTGCTGTCCAATGGCGTTGACCCTGTCCGTGAATCCCCGTCATAGGTTCATCTTCCTAGCAATGAATGTCTGCTGCACCTGTGATCCGAATAGCTGTGGCTCTACCCTGATAATTTCCTCCACCATGACCTTTAGTTCCTCCTCAGAGAACCTGGGGTATCTTTGTGGTGCAATGGATGTAGTGTGAGTGGTGTGTGTGAGGGTGTGTGGGGTGATGTGTTGGGGTGTGTGCTGTAAGGTGTGTGGATGGTGTATGGGTGATGGTGTTTTGAGGCTCTGGTTCTGTGGGTGTTCTTGGTCTGTCTTTCTCAGTTGGCAATACTTTTTGGTCATAAGGGGTTTGGGTAGTGTGGGTGTGTGCTTTCTAGTGGTGTGGGTGTGTAGGTGTGGTGTGTGTATGGGTGTCAGGTGTGTGTTATTCAGATTGACCAGTGTGGTGTTGTTTTGTATGTGTGTGTGTATTTTGAGCGCGGAGGTATGTACCACCAATGGTTTACCGCAGTTAAATGTCCACTGCAGTGATTCGTGGGCGTAGTTCTGTTGGCATAACAGTGTGGGTTTTGGTACCACCAGTTTATCACTGACCCATGGGCTGGCGGACTTGTGTGTGTGGCTGTATAGTGACAGATTGCTATGTGTGTGTCATATTATGAGTAGAGGTAATCCACCGCGCCGGCGGTATATTGGCAGTGGTCGGCATGGTGGTAAGCGGGACTTACTGCCTATGTCATAATGAGGGCCTAAATGTTCTTGGTGAGATTCCTAAACCTCAATATGCAATTGGCCTCATTACAAATGATTATTTCTTGCTGCAGGGATCTATAATAAAATTATGAACTTGAATTTGAAAAGACAAATAATTTATTGCGCCATTCACTGTGGAGGACAAATTTTTTGCTATTGTCTGTAGGTCAATCGAGTCCATCATCTCTTTATGTATAATGCATATGGCAACATGATTCAGTCTTTTCCGGGACACAGTTCATCTTAGGGGGTCAGGCAGTTTTTAGGGCAGGGTGGGGTAGGTTTTAGGGTTCAGGGTGAGGGCTTGGTAATTTTTAGGACAGGGTAGGTTTTCGGATTCAGGGTGGGGGCTTCGGGATAATTTTTAGAACAGGGTGGGGTAGGTTTTACAGTACAGGGTGGGGGCGGGTAGTGTTTAGGGCAGTGCAGGATAGGTTTTAGGGTACAGAACGGGGAGGTCAGGTAGTTTTTAGGACAGGGTGGGGTAGGTTTTAGGGTTCAAGGCAGGGGTGGAGGGGTCAGGGTAGTTTTTAGGACAGTGCAGGGTAGGTCTTGGGGTTTAGGGTGGGGGCGGGGTAGTTTTTAGGACAGAGCAGGGTTACTTTTAGGGCTCAGGGCGGGGGGTTTAGGGTTCAGGGCAGGTGGTGGAAGGGGGAGTTTTAAGTGCTTGGGTGTAGTGGAGTATGGTATCAGGTATAAGAGGGCAGGGCGGGAAGAATTTACCATGCATGTTCCTTTACCAAACATGCTTTTACAACAAAATTCACTGTAAAGGCATGCATGGTAAAGGTGTGCTTGGTAAAGGCATGCGTGATAAAGATGCGGTCGTTGTTGAGACTGCGTTGTTATGGCAAGCATGATTTACGCATGTGTTGTTCCATCATACATCCCTTATTCCAGTGTAGGGTGTCAGAGCACTTTACATCAAACAGACATTACACAGAGACAATCATTATATATGTGTAAATCAGTGTATAGAAAATGTCACATAAGCTAAAGGACTACAAGGTGTAGGATTCACAGGTCATCCATACTGGTAGCAGATATAGTTTGAGTGGTTTACCTGGAGAAGCGCAAACTCAGAATTTAAAACATAACACAATAGTTGGGGGGTTCTCTTTAATAATAAGAACTGACTTTCACTCAAATGAACCCGTTTTGCAACATTAAGTTACTGAAAAACTGGGGAACAATCATAACGCTCTTATCTATACCTTGCAGTTTGTATGCAGCTCTTTGATGGCAGTTAATTGCCCACTGTCCTATATTAGGTTTTAACTTATAAACTGCAAGGGACAAAAGGATCTCTCTGACAAAAGCAGTAACCCAGTGATCTATTCACGTTATATGCACTTTGTGACCTGCATGTAGAAGTTCTTTGCAGCAGGCATACTAACCCGATGCGCTAGTACTACCTTATGGTGACCCAAAACTTCCACTAGACAAAACTTCAATCTCTCTCCAGGAAGCCATTAATCACCGGATTGAGATTTTTATTGTTGCCTGAAAACTGTTGGGGGCAAGGAACACCCAGCAGGTGCTTTTAAAGCCACTTTCAAGCACGGATGTCACCTCAGGGCACAATAATTAGTACCGGGGCAGTCGAAACCCTGGTGACAGGGAGACAGACAGCGACAGAAATGGGGCCCTAACAAACATTGTCGCACAGCGTTCCAACAGCACGCTAAAGCCTACCCTGCTCATATCTTACAGTGAATCAACAATACTGTATTTAAAAAGAAGAGATACTTTAATTAATTCCCCAAACCTCCTTACCTTATTCAAATCTTGCTGCTGTCTTCAGGGTAATTCAGCAATTAGCAAAGGGCCTCTTTCCCTTTGTTTTCAGAAGTGCAGACTGCAGGCAGCTGTGGGCTGTTGGCAGCAAGGTGCGAAAGATGTCCTCCTGTGCTTGCAGCACAACAATAGGGCAGAGGGCGAGTGGCTTTTGTGACTTCATTCTCATGCTCCGACCATCAGATTGGTGGCAGGTAGCTGGAAGCAGGTCACAGGTCAAGTGCAGTGCCAGTATAGGTCGCGCTTTTGCGCGCTCATTGCCCTGCAAATCAGATAAGAGAAGGGGAAATCCTTTTGTCCCCTCGTTCCCCCCCCCACCCTTGTCCTCTGTGTCCCCTCACTCCAAAATCTGGGGGGGATATATCCTCCGCATCCCCCACACTTCCTACGCCCATGAGTCCCGGTGGCCAAAGCACTGCTAAGAAGCCCACGGTCAGCACTTTTAAATGTCAGCGCCCTGAATGTCAAGGCTATGCATTCCTGAGTCCACCTCAGGCCTCTTCAATGCACTGCTGCCCCTTTCCTTACTTATGTCGCACCTCCTTTCTCCCTTGGTCATGGTTTTCTGTCTTTCTCTTCCCCCTCTTTCCCCTTTGTGTGTTTTTCTCACTCTTGCTCACAGCAAATGTCTGATGACAAACAATTAGTGCCGGTCCTCAAAGGTGAGTGCGGTGGCCTCCACCGACAATCATCGGTTCAAACTGAGCACTGGACCCTATTTACTACACTTATAAGTTTAAAAGAAAATATAGATTATAATGAATACTTATTTTGCAATGCTACGCTTTTTACTAGCCTAAATAATGACTTTAGGAATTACTATTATATTTTTTTCTCTGAAAAACATTAAGACCAGCTTCCAAAATGAGAGGATATATCATTTGGTTCACATAGGTGACTGCCCATGCCTATCTGCGACGCGCATCTGACAATAATTCCTCTGCTTCTGCCTCCCCAGCACGCGATCTAACCGTATCCCCTCTACTCGGACATCCTTGCCCACACGTATGCAAATACCCTGTTTATACCTCTTTTAAGATATGTCAGAAGCTATTGAATGGCTTGTGACAACAAACAGAGGTGGGGCCTCAAAGATGAAAACAACATATTCAATAGGGAAATAGAGCAGGCGTGCTTTAAAATATATAAATTAATGTTGCAAAGCGAGCATGGGGCCCCAAAATAGTGTTGGGCCTGGGGATTAATATCCTCTCTGTCCAACTCCTCTGATGGGCCTATCTCTTTTAACGATGCCAGCTTATGCACGGCTTCTTTTCTGTGCCCTTTCTACCTATTTCTTCTCAGCCACACCTCTGTCCACGCCTCTCTAATCATTTATGATTTGCCCAAGCCTCTTCTCAAAGTTGCTGTCCCCTCTTCTCATGCATCTTCTGCTTCTATTCAGTATCTGTCCATATGAACACAGCTATGCTTCAGACAGCACTCTTTAACAAGTCTTTCTCCATCCATGCCTATGTTCCACTGCTCTGTTGGTACACATGCTCATTCTTTTGTGTCCTTGTGATGCCTAACAGGTCCTCTATTCTTCCCATGCCTTCATAATCTCTGTGTTACTCAGGCAGTGTTGTTCTATCTCACCAATATTCATTTAACAGCATGATTGTAATTGATATTGATATTCACTGGGACTGTGAAGGTGTGGATTCCTTAAAAGATGTTCTCCTAAATAGGCACTTGAAATAAGAGAACAGAAGCTGATCCAAGTTTGCAGTCTAATATATATCTAGTGGAGGATGTAAAGATGAAAAGTTTTTTCCTTGACAACTTTTTGCATTTATTGCAAAAAATACAGGAGGATCAATTAGCTCTAACTAAATTGTGCTTTAGTGTCAAAAAGAGGGCTTTCACCCGTGTGTTGTATGCATGTGTAATTTGGCATGGTTTGCACTAAAGCTAAGCAAGGTATGCACTCACATACAAAATAGTAGCTACCAGTGAGATACTGCATTGAAATACTCATGAGAAAACGCTAATCAAGGTAGACACTTGCATAAATGCTCACCAGTCATTGACAAGACACAGGGGGTCATTCTGACCCTGGCGATAAAAGGCTCTTACCGCCGGTCAGAAGACCGCCATCATCCCGCCGCGGCCGCGGTAAACCGCCACGGTCATTCTGACCCACAACTGCCAAACCGCCAAAAACCCGACATCCACTGAAGCCCGCCTCATCAGCGGTCAGCGATAAACTGGAGATGACCAAACCTCCACTGTCACGCCAACACAAACACGCCCATGCCATTACGACCCACGAATCCACGCGGCGGTCTTTCAACCGCGGTATCCCATTGGCGGTAAACACCGCCACGCTCAAAATACACACACATTTACAAAACACAGCCACATTGGACAATTCGAAATACACACACCTGATACACATACACACACCACACCCACACACCCATCACCATATAAAACACACACCCACATCACCCACAAACCCCCACAAATCGAAATTCAGAGACAAGGCGCAATACACAGAGAGAGAGCACAGGGAACTCAAACCACAACACACACAGGAACCCAACATCATCACCCACACCACATCTACACACAAAACACCACACACCACCACACTCATCACCACAAACACCACCCCACACCTCATCCACACCACCCCATGGCACCCCAAAGACACCCCAGGTTCACGGACCAAGAACTCAGGGTCATGGTGGAGGAAATAATCAGGGTAGAGCCCCAGCTCTTCGGCACACAGGTGCAGCACACCACAATAGCCAGGAAGGCGGAGCTATGGCAAAGGATCGTCGACAGGGTCAACGCTGTGGGACAGCATCCCAGAAATCGGGCAGACATCCGAAAGCGCTGGAACAACCTACGGGGGAAGGTGCGGTCGGTGGTGTCAAGATACAACATCGCTGTGCAGAAGACTGGCGGCGGACCCCCACCCACTCCACCCGAATTCACAGCATGGGAGCAAGAGGTCTTGAACATCCTGCATCCTGAGGGCCTCGCTGGAGTAGGCGGAGGAATGGACTCTGGTAAGTCTAATCTCAACTACTTCACCCCCCCCCAACCACCAGCATGCCAACCCACACCCCCACCCTCACCCCTAACCCCCAGCACACATACTCCCTGTTAATGTCTCACCAGCACAACCCACCCAACCCAACCCAAATCCCTGAATGCCAACACAAACCATGGACACCCATCACCTAAGCATGACCACTGCACATACCCATCCCCCCCCACAAACCACCCTCACAACTCCTCCCACATGGGACTGCCAGCACTGGGGGACAAGGGCACCCACAAATCGCACGCCACGGCACACACAAAATCAATAACCATATTCTTTTACCCCTGCAGGGCCCGAACGCCAACACACCGGCCTGGAGGGTCCAGATTTGTCCATCCCACCCCCAGAATGCCCCCAGTGATGACAGCAGCTCTGTCGACCTAGAACCTGATGACCAGCCCGGACCATCGGGGACCTCTGGACAGTCGGTTACCCTCAGTCAGCCCCAGGCCACAGCAGACCTACCCCCCTCAGGAAACACCAGCACAGCACCCACCCAGCGGGCCCATGCTTCTGTCTCCAGGACAGGTCAAGCAGCGGTGTGTCTACCAGTACAGGGCACCCAGGGTAACCCGCAACCCCAACAACAACAGGGACCTGGGGGCACTGGTAGTGGGCACACCGTCCAGGGGACAGAGGCCCAGGAACAAAGAGGAACTTGGAGGGCTGCTGTGCGACAGAGGGAGGACAGGCCTAGGGAACCCACTGTCCAAGAGGCCCTCACCACCATCATGGGAGCGTACCACCACTCCCAAGAGACGATGGCGACGGTCCTGGCCAGGGTGCAGGAGATCCAGGCCATGCAGGAGGGCCAGTACATGGGGTTCCGGGAAGAACTGCGCAGCATCAGTTCCGCAATGGGTACAATCGTGGTGGCACTCAAACAGATTGTCACCACATTGCGGGACCATGTGGCCCCCCAAAGGGCCCCTGCCACTAGCATGGAGGAAGAACAGCCCACCACCTCCGACGGCGCTAGTGGTCAGGAGGCCCCGACACAACAGCAACGGCCCTCCCGGACCCCACCCCCTGCAGAACAAGAACCACCCCGCAAGAAAGGCCTGAGATCGAGGAAGAAGACAGAGTAGGATGTCAAGACCCCCGCCATGCACGGAAACCCCCGGATGTCATCCCACTGTCCCACTTGTTTACCCTGTCCAACCTTGAACTGCCCCTGCTCCACCTTCCACAGGCATATGGACAATGGACCTGTAGGAACGACAGTCTGGACACTGCCATGGACATGCCTCCACCATCACCCTGTTTGAACTATACACCTATTTTAAAACTTCAATAAACACAATTATTGCACATTAACCAACTGGATTCTGTTATCTATTTATTTAAACCAAATGTATTCGATATAACCAACAAAACATTTCTAGTTACATTGTGATGACAACATACCAGTGTCACACAGCAGTAGTCCATGGGGAAATAAACCAGAGGGCACTCCGTGGGGATCAGATCACTGAAATAGGAAGTGATATACACAACTAAGTTACCATACATTGGGGTGAAAGGTCAGACAGTAGAGAGCCACTACAGTTACAGATATAATACAATGCAGGAGTAGATTATTACCTGTGTGTCACTGGAAATACTGCAGTATCACTCTGTCCCTGTTGTCTGTGTCGTCCTCTTCGTCTTCCTCCTCTTCACTCTCCGCAGGCTCCACAGCGGCCACAACACCACCATCTGGACCATCCTCCTGCAGGAAAGGCACCTGGCGTCGCAAAGCCAGGTTGTGAAGCATGCAGCAGGCCACGATGATATGACACACCTTCCTTGGTGAGTACATTAGGGATCCACCAGTCATATGCAGGCACCTAAACCTGGCCTTCAGGAGGCCGAAGGTCCGCTCAATCACCCTCCTAGTCCGCCCATGGGCCTCATTGTACCGTTCCTCTGCCCTGGTCCTGGGATTCCTCACTGGGGTCAATAGCCAAGGCAGGTTTGGGTAACCAGAGTCACCAATTAACCACACACGGTGTCTCTGTAGCAGTTCCATCACATAAGGGATGCTGCTATTTCGCATGATGTACGCGTCATGCACTGACCCTGGGAACTTGGCATTTAAATGGGAGATGTACTGGTCAGCCAAACAGACCACCTGGACATTCATCGAATGATAATTTTTACGGTTCCTGTACACCTGCTCATCGTCTTTTGGGGGAACCAAAGCCACATGGGTACCATCAATGGCACCATTGATATTGGGAATGTGTCCAAGGGCATAGAAATCACCCTTCACTGTAGGCAAGTCACCCACCTCAGGGAAAATGATGTAGCTCCGCATGTATTTCATCAGGGCAGACAACACTCTGGACAACACCTTTGAAAACATAGGCTGAGACATCCCAGATGAAATGGCCACGGTAGTTTGAAATGATCCACTTGCCAAAAAATGCAGTACTGACAGCACCTGCACTAGAGGCGGAATCCCTGTGGGTTGGCGGATGGGTGACATCAGGTCTGGCTCCAGCTGGGCACACAGTTCCTGTATAGTGGCACGGTTGAGTCTGTAGGTGAGTATGACGTGTCTTTCTTCCATTGTCGACAGGTCCACCAGCGGTCTGTACACGGGAAGATTCCTCCGTCTCCTCGCAAGTCCCAGCAGACGATGCCTAGGAAGGACAACATGGAGCACAGAGTCAAGCAACCCACAGGTAAGTGCCCACAGCATGCCCAGTACACGAATCTCTTGGGATTGAATGGCTAGTATGATTGTCGGTGCAAGGCCTAGCCATGTGTGACGCAGTAGGAATGAAGCCATGTGGGCCCTTGAAATGGCGGCTGCCTGACCTGTGAAGTGTGACAATGTGAAGTGAGGTCATTGCGCAAGCGTGGCACACCGTGGCGGTAGGTGGTCGCAGTCCGCGGCGCAAAGCCGCATTGGACAACATTGAACCCTATGGGTTTCAGGTGCCAATGGCGGTGAGCGCCGGCGGTCGCGGTACGCACCGCCACGGTACGCACCGCCGCGGCACGCACCGCCGCGGCCGTAACCGCCATTTTCTCTCGGCTTGATCACACGAGACCTGAGCATCTACAGGAGAGGACCTATACTGCAAGTGCTGCTGTGACCTCGGTCTGGAAGTGACAATGGCTGCTGCGACTGGGGAAAGGGCCCCGCCTTCAGTTCCGAGGATTTGGAGAAGCTCGTGGACGGGGTCCTCCCCCAGTATGCGCTACTCTACGGGCCTCCAGACCAACAGGTGAGTACACTGGGGCAATGCATAGTGCCCAATGCCTGGGCTGAGTGGGGAGGATGTACGATGGAGGGGAGGGCAGCGAATGACGAATGCATGGCACGACAGATGAGAGCATGTGCCACATGGAAAGGTTGGGGAGGGGGGGCCACTCACATCGAGCATACAGAAAAGTGATGATGTTTCTCTTCCCCCCTGTACATGTCACATAGGTCAGCGCCCATCAGAAGATTGACATTTGGCGTGCCATCGCCAAGGATGTCCGGGCCCTGGGGGTCCACACCAGAAGGGGCACCCACTGCCGCAAGAGGTGGGAGGACATCCGCCGCGGGAGCAGGAAGACCGCGGAGGCTCTGCTGGGGATGGCCTCCCAACCTAGGAGGGGTGCCAGTCGTACCTTGACCCCCCTGATGTCCCGGATCCTGGCGGTGGCCTACCCCGATTTAGATGGGCGCTTGAGGACATCACAGCAGACACAAGGGGGTGAGTACCAGCACATTCAGCTATTTTGCGCGCAGTGGAGGTGCCTGGGTGGGGGAGGAGGGCTGTGGGTATCCCTAGGCCAAGGCGATTTCTGTAGGATAGGCCCGTCCGTGAAGTATGGTCCTGTGCCCCCGCCCCCCACCTCTGTAGGGTGCCTAGTAACGCGATTCATGGACCAGTGTATACTGTGTGGGCAGTTGTCGCCCATAGGCTTGTAGGGCATGTCCCAGTGAATGAGTAGTGTACCCCAAGTGCACAGCGTAGTGCAGGGGGCTTCTGTGTCTGTCCTCTCCGCCAACGGTGTCCCCAATGCATGCACTCAACTTGTCTTTATGTTTTCCATCCCCCCCCATTTTCTTTGTTTTACTGTGAATGTGTGCATTAGCATCATCTGGCGGAGGAGAAGTGGCATCGGCGCAAGAGGGAGCTGCATCTCACAAGGCCCCGGAGGGCCATGCAACGGACTCCGACATGACCAGTGAGACGGAGGGCGAGGGGGGCTCCACCACGGGGACCCGTGGAGACGGCAGCGACACTGACACGTCCTCGGAAGGGAGCTCCCTTGCGGTGGCGGCAACATCCGTGCCCACCGATCCTACAGGTACAGCCGCCACCCAGCGCACCAGCTCCGCCCTCCCAGCAGCCCCTCGGCCTTCGGCCCGTGCCCGCAAGGCCAGGAAGCCAGCCATCTCCTTCGCCCCAGGCACCTCAGGCCCTGCCCCAGTCACCCCTGCTGCCCTCAGTGAGGAGGTCATTGACCTCCTGAGGACCATCATTTTTGGGCAGTCTACCCTTTTGAATGCCATCCAGGGTGTAGAGAGGGAGGTGCATCAAAGCAATGCATACCTGGAGGGCCTTCATTCGGGTCAGGCTGCCCATCAACGATCGTTCAACGCTCTGGCCTCAGCACTGACGGCAGCGATTGTCCCTGTCTCCAGCCTCCCTCTTCTGACTCCCTCCACCCAGTCCCACTCCCCTGTTCCTCTGCCTATCCCATCCACACCTACAGACCAGCCTGCACACACCTCAACACCCAAGGGCAGCTCATCCAGACATAAGCACCACAGGACACACAAGCATTCACCCAAGCAACATCCAGATGCAGACATGCCAACAGCCACTACCTCCTCTGTGTCCCCCACCTCCTCGTCTCCCTCCTCCCTCCCTGTGACGTCTCCACACACACCTGCAAGCACACCACCATCAGCCATTGCACCCATCACCAGCACACCCTCCACACCAGTCCGCACACGTGCAGTCACCACCCCCACTGCCATGTACACGTCCCCTGTGTCCTCTCCCAGTGTGTCTGTCACCCCCGCTTCCCAACCACACAAACGCAGGCAGGCACCCAAACAACAGCCATCCACCTCATGTCAGCCTCCTGCCCAAGCACCTGCACCCAAAGACAGCACAATTGACTCTCCTACAACCACATCCTCTTCCTCCACTCCCATACCCACTCCAGCCACCCTTCCCATGGCTCCAAAGAAAATTTTCCTCTCTAAAGTGGACCTCTTTTCCTCACCTGACCCACCCCCTCCATCCCGTAAGAGTTCCACAAACACCTCAGCCACCACCAGCCCAGCAACTCCAAAGAACGTCGTGCCTGGTTTTTGGAGTCCGCCCTTTCCTTGGGCTGGGACATCGTCCAGCAGCAAAGGCACAGCCAGCCCCCCCCCCTGGGAAGAGGACTAAAAAACTGAAGGGCAGGCGCGACAGGCCTGATACGCCTGCCCCCAAGGAGGGTAGCCTTGCACCGTCACCTGCCACATCGGGTAAGGGAGCCAAGGGCCACGGACAGTCTGCCAAGGAGGGCAAGGGCAGAAAGGAGCAAAAGGTAGGGAGCAGCCGACCTGGCCATGAGGGCCCCACCAGCCCCATTCCGGGGGTATCGAAGGAGAGCCAGGGCCCCAGGACTCCATCACAGGAGGGCCCCGCAACGGAAAGGTCCGATGCAGACTGAGCGGCAAGTATTGGCCAGGTGTGGTTCACTGGAAACACAAGACAGGCACCGCTGAACAGGGCCCCGCCGTGAGGAGCACCGCTGAACAGGGCCCCGCCGTGAGGAGCACCGCTGAACAGGGCCCCGCCGTGAGGAGCACCGCTGAACAGGGCCCCGCCGTGAGAAGCACCGCTGAACAGGGCCCCGCTGTGACCAGAACCGCTGAACAGGGCCCCGCCGTGAGGAGCACCGCTGAACAGGGCCCCGCCGTGAGGAGCACCGCTGAACAGGGCCCCGCCGTGACCAGAACCGCTGAACAGGGCCCCGCCGTGAGGAGCACCGCTGAACAGGGCCCCGCCGTGAGGAGCACCGCTGAACAGGGCCCCGCCGTGACCAGAACCGCTGAACAGGGCCCCGCCGTGAGGAGCACCGCTCCGCTGGGCCCTTCCTGTCAAGCACCGCTCCGCTGGGCCCTTCCTGTCAAGCACCGCTCCGCTGGGCACTTCCTGTCAAGCACCGCTCCGCTGGGCCCTTCATCTCAAGCACCGCTCCGCTGGGCCCTTCATCTCAAGCACCGCTCCGCTGGGCCCTTCCTGTCAAGCACCGCTCCGCTGGGCCCTTCCTGTCAAGCACCACTCCGCTGGGCCCTTCCTGTCAAGCACCGCTCCGCTGGGCCCTTCCTGTCAAGCACTGCTCCGCTGGGCCCTTCCTGTCAAGCACCGCTCCGTTGGGCCCTTCATCTCAAGCACCGCTCCGCTGGGCCCTTCATCTCAAGGACCGCTCCGCTGGGCCCTTTATCTCAAGCACCGCTCCGCTGGGCCCTTCCTGTCAAGCACCACTCCGCTGGGCCCTTCCTGTCAAGCACCGCTCCGCTGGGCCCTTCATCTCAACCACCGCTCCGCTGGGCCCTTCATCTCAAGCACCGCTCCGCTGGGCCCTTCATCTCAAGCACCGCTCCGCTGGGCCCTTCCTGTCAAGCACCGCTGGCCTATTGGCAGTCCCGGTTCTGTGTCGGGCAGGCCTTCACGACGCACTCTGCCCACCATGCCTCCTCCATGACCAGTGGTCTGTGTAATCCACCTGATGGACTGTGGCTTTGCACTCCCCAGGATGCCACAGTGGGCAACCCACCAACTGTAGAGACTTGTGAGACTGTGGCTTTGCACTCCCCAGGATGGCACAGTGGGCAATCCACCCACTGTAGAGACTTGTGAGACTGTGGCTTTGCACTCCCCAGGATGGCACAGTGGGCAATCCACCCACTGTAGAGACTTGTGAGACTGTGGCTTTGCACTCCCCAGGATGGCACAGTGGGCATGGAGGCCCTTCGTGGATCTGGCGTCGTGGACTCATGTGGCTGAGGTGCCCCCCCTTCCCTTCCCCCTGAGGTGCCTGTCTTTTTATTTTAGTGATGCCCCAGCAGTGTTCTCTCCAATGGACTCGATCTCGTGTGTGGGCTTTGCCCATGTGTTGCTGCACATTGGCCCACGGACATTTGGACTTTGAATGACTGGGCCGGACTTTTGCTACTGGTATGGATAGAGTTCTAGATGTGTATTCATTCTTCATATATTGCTAAGGTCGCTATACTTTATTGTTGCAATAATATGGTTCTACTTTTACATTCATTGCCTTTTGTCTTTGTTTTTTGGGGTGGGGGTGTCACTCTGACTTTTTTATCTGCATAGGTGTGTAGGTATTTCGGTGGGGGTGAGGGTGGGGGTGGGTGTGTGGCGTATGTGTGTGCCCGTAACCTTTCCTCCTCCCCCCTCCCCTGTGTCGTAGGTGCAGTACTCACCGTTGTCGTATGCGGCGAGGTTCGTGATCCTGGAAGAAGAGCAGGAAGGCAATGGCTGGGAGGATGTGGAGTTCGGGTTCCATGCTGTTCCGATTCCGCGTGGAGTGTGTCGAGATAAGCGTTTTCCATTGGAGATGTCTGTTTCCGCCGTGTTTTTATCGGCGGGGCTCCCGCCCCGGAAAAGGTGGCGGATTGGTGGGTCGTGATAGGTTGGGCGGTACATTGTCTGCAGCCTGCCTGTTGGCGGTGACCGCCGCGCTGTTTGTTTGTACCGCCGTGGCGGTCGGAGTGTTAAAGCGGCGGCCTGTGTTGCCGGTTCCCGCCAGGGTCAGAATTCATATTTTTAGGCCGCCAGCCTGTTGGCGGGTTGGCCGCCGCTTTAACACTGACCGCCAGGGTCAGAATGACCCCCACAGTTTAAATACTAACAACAAAAAAAGCACTTCCATTTTGGGAACCAGTTATTGCTTTTATTGCATTTATGGTTAGAAAATCTAGAGAATCTGTGAATTCCGTGAAGGACAATACTCAGGAACTACATAAATTTGCACTTGTTTAATAAAACATTGCACACTCTAATGTCTAGTAAGCCGCGTCAGAAACAATATACAATCCACATCCGCATCAATTAGAATGTACCAAACACATGCCCTCCAGATGCATTATTGTACCACTTGTGAAGGGTATGCAGAGCAGGAAAGGTGTGATTACCTCTGAATGTAATGGGAAATACAACGTCTGCAGTTTGAATCGTCTGAAGTCGTTTGATCTTGTACCATAGTTTTATTTATCAGTATTAGTATTAGTATTAGTATTAGAGGCCTCTAATATGGACACATTAATTTCTAGATTCTGTCCATCACTTTTTAGTTCATTTGATTAATGTTGCATGTGTACGGAGGTATGTTTTACTTCTTTAAAATCTTGCTTTAATAGCCTGATTTTTGGTTCTAATGCAGCCTCCTTTTTCTTGTCCATTTTTCTTTTCCTTCGTTTTTGCCTTAGCTCCTGTTCTACCTTAAGCCATATAGTATTTAGGATGAGCCTAGACAGCACTGTTGCTTAGCGACCTTTTGTATATACTTTGTGAGGTTCAGCTCCACCCAGTGATTGTCATTTGTCTATGTCAGTGTCCTTTAAAATTCCGTACTTGCTAGTGGGCAATCCTTCCTCTTTGTCCCACCTTTTTCTTTTTTGTGTCCTCCCATGGAGATCAGACCAAGTACTATATAAATACACTGCCTCACCATTTTCAGATCTGTTCTGGAACTACTTTAATCTTTCATCTGGAGCACTGAGAGAAGTGCTAGTCTTTTCCGAGCTCTGCTGTAAAAAGGGCTGTACATTTTGTTATCTGGTCACATTTACTGTGCATTCATTGAACGAAACAACTAAGAAGATGCCAATACAATTTTTTGGATCCTCGCAGTCTTGAAAAGACATGCATGCAGGTGATCAGTAGCTCGGACAAGACCTATTTCACCTACAAATTTTGCATGCTCCTTGTTTCTAAAGCTGATTCCTGTAGTAGCATGGTGCACAGTGGTGACACATTCTACGAGTTGCGTGAGAGCTCTAGTTTTTTTTCTTTGCAGTTTCTTATAGTGCAAACTCAACCCAAAGGTATTGGAGTGCTTTACATGAGCCCCAGTTAAGCTACGCAAGCACACATTCATATTTTGGTAGGCAAAGGGAGATTAAATGATTTGCCCTGAATCACAGGATGTTGAGCATATGCAGAGACTCGAACCTGGTTCCCCGGCTCCAAAGTCGGCAGCTACGGTCATTACGCCACATATGTAGGTACCGTATCAGTGTCTATAACGTTGATCAACTGTTTTCCTTTACCCTCTGTGGTTGTACACTGTGGGCAGAAGTCTTTTCTCTTTGTCTGTTCCTGACCTCTCTAGCACAGACGTGGCAGCGCTAGTGAAGGAGTCGGTGGGACAGGTGGTGCTACCTGGGGATGTATTGCTGCTTCCATCTTTTGGCCAGGAGGCGAATGGTGCGCTTGGGCTGCAGCTGAATTCTGCTGCGGCAAGTACAAGGGTGGTCTGCGGGCCTGGAATGAGATGCCATGGAGAGGCTGCATTGTTTGTCAGCAAGTGTGGCCATCTGCAAAGCACGGAGCCTGCTGCGTTCTGGGTGAAGGCCCAGCAGAAAGGGGTAGCTGAGCCATAAGCTCGAGGGAGGGGAGTGAATGTGTGACAATTATTTGAAATGGGACAGATTCACAGAGCTTTGCAATCCCTGAACTGGAGGAAACCGTCTGATTGTCTTTTGGGTTTTCTCTGAGGTTGAGTTTAGTTAATCATTTTAGGAGGCTTTAGATAACCATAGTACATTTCTGTAATTCTGTACACAGTGCTCTTTTTTGCACCTTCGTTATGAGGTTTCTTGCCAGGTGGGGCAGCTTGATGATCATGCTATGTTAACTTATGCAGACAAGTGATTGCCCTTGTAGATATTCTTTTTTTTTTGTAACTAATAAAGTTATAAACACAAAGCATCGTAAAAAAGGGATATGGTCTTGTAAACTTTCCATGAAAAGAGTTTCTTACCTAAAAGACATATCCACTAGCCAACGTTACAATATACCACATGGCATAATCAAGGCTATCAGTTTTCAAATGCCTTTACAGATAACAACTGCTAAATGCATTCAGAATTTTTTTTTCACTCACAGACTTTTTTTAAATGAAGAATAGAGGATTGTGGGTAGTGTTGTGACTGACTCTCCCTTTTATCTATCTATCTATCTATCTATCTATCTATCTATCTATCTATCTATCTATCTATCTATCTATGTTTATCTGTTTATCTATCAATCTGTTATATCTCTGTTTATCTGTTATCTATCAGTTTATCTGTTATTTATCTGTTCATCTATCTGTTATCTATCCATCTATCTATCTATCTATCTATCTATCTATCTACCTTTCTGTTATCTATCTATCTATCTATCTATCTATCTATCTATCTATCTATCTATCTATCTATCTGTTATCTATCTTTCTATCTGTTATCTATCTGTCTGTACATCTGTTGTCTATTTGTTATCTATTTGTCTATCTATCCATCTACCTATCTATCTATATGTTATCTATCTATTTATCAATGTATATCTATATATCTATCTATCTATCTACCCACCTATCTATTCTCCCTCTGACATGTGTCTTTCCCTTACTTGCGCTTTTCTGTCTCTCTGTTCTATTTGTAACTAACTAGCATTTCCAGAGTGCACAGTTTCCTGGAATCACACATGGCAAATTGGTATACATCCTCCAACCAATCACAACCTACTTTGATTGTATTGCTGCATTCTTTTGAGGCTCTACTGCCCTCCTACGGTTCTTTATCAGATTTCTCCGATGTGTTTAGTACCCAGCACTTCTCTTCTATATCTGTGCCTTTCCATGCTACTTACATGGATGTTTAACCCCACTGACACCACTCGTTGTCCATATTTCCTTTCTCATGTCTCGTTGTGTTTACCAGCGCCCAAGACGGTGTAGGTGTTTTCTACTTCAATATGATATTTTATAGTTTAATCCGCAGTTTCAGTGGCAGTGTAAGTTGGAAGTTGGCCATTGGATGCCTAAAGGAAGAGACACCGCCAATACACCTAAAAGAAAAATAGCTGCTGTGATTTGGATAATTTGCTGCATGTTTAAACACTTATAAGGGCCAAAAGGTGAGACCTATTGGCTATGCCAATGCTTGTTTCTCCTATTGAAACACATGGTTACAGTTTGCTTTATGACTTTCCTCAGTCTACTTAAGTGACCCTCTTCCATCACTACTTACTTAGCGTTGCTAATTGACTGGTGCTGCTGCCTTCAGTGATTTTTATGTGAACTTGTCCACCTTTTTACTCTTTAAATGCAGGAAGGGCCTTGCTTCAGGTTTCAATTGGTACCTTTTTTTCTCTGTGAGTAGTTGTGGCTTACGCACGGTTTAAGTCCAATTGTCCAGGTGTAATATTACTGGCTGCCTTCCAATGATATGGAAGCAGACCGCATTTCAGTTCGGTCAAAAGTGCCTCCACCGGTGTTGCATAAGCTCAAAACGGTGCCAAAACAACAGGGAACTCTAAGTATGGTGTTCTGCCTCCACCAGAAGAGCAGATGCAGATGCAGGTGCCTTCCTTTGATCTGTGGTGATAGTAGACCCCCCCACCCCATAATCAAAACAACAATGCCTTTGACTAGCAATAAGAAATGTCACCAGTACCATGTCATTGCCATATATGTCCCATCATCATTTTCTGGGAACAAAGGTACATTCGGAACTGCAGCCAAGTTGAGGATAGGCCATGAATGGTAAAGCTTATGGAAGCATGATAAATGTCTTAATGTTAGACAGCCTTGCGTCTGGCTAACTGAAATTCACCTAAACAATTATAGCAGCCCAATATTCTAAAGTGCATCTGATTATTCTGGTTAAAGACTACCTGACATGAGCCATAATAATGCCTTTTTAGCTAGAATCTCTGGATCATTAGAAATGTGATACCAATCACTAATCTCCCTTTCACCACCGAACCAATGACAAGTGGAACTGCTCAGCAGGTTCAACGTTTTGTATAAACATAAATACATTTTTGATCCAACTCTTGGAAGTGGCAGAACCAATCTCAGTTATCTAAGGAAACCTCAGTGTGTTATATTTGCAAACCTGTTACCCCATGCCCTAACTTTAATTTTTGTCCCTCCTTTCATCTTGACTTTGGAGTTGCGTATTAAAAATGATTCAAAATGATACCTAAATATTACCCACGTCAGAATAGCAAAAGGGTTCAACTGTATACCAGCCCATACATGAATCAGCTCAAACGTCAGCATCACAAATCGACTGTAACAACCATATTTTATGGGAAACATACACCGGATTAAAAGCAGCAGACAAAAAGGAGGTAGGATGGCCCACAATCACTAGAGAACATCGCCCATCAAAGCATGTCAGTGGAACTGAGCTCACCAACAGCAATGACACAGAGTAAACTATTTATCACAGTGTCTCTACCTACAAGTCAACTGGCTAAAAGCATGTATCCAATTCATAACAGCATCAGTAAGAATTAAAACATCAAGGCCACACAGAAACCGGGTCTTCACATGAAATGGAAAGTGAAAATGCGAAAGTCAAACTACTGGTATCCCAGGAAGAATCCACATAGCAGTGATAGCTCCCTTCTGATAACCTAGAATCAGCGGCACTCTGATTCTGAAGTTTGACTGCGATGTGCTGTAGGAAATAGGCCCTTTCCAATTCTAGTTGGATAATGTCATGCCACTACATTGACAACACACCAGCCTTTAAATTCAGAACAATCAAAACCCATTAAACCCTGTTTTACAACTATGGACAATTTGAATAAAGTAGATGCCAAATAATGGGTATGATAGAATGTTACTATAGAGATAACTCAATCACTGTTCAAGTTGTAATCTATACGGATTTCAATAACATTCACAAAACCTGGCAGGAGAGCAGCTGTAGTTGCAGCTGAGCTGCCATTCACCTTGATCTCAACATCACCTTACAAGTAATTCAGATATGTGGCCCTGGCAAACCCTTTGTGGCAGAAGCACTACAGGCCTGATTTAGATCTCAACGGTTGGAATATTCCGTCACAAACGTGAAGGAGATCCCATTCGCCATATTTTGATCTCCACAGGGTACAATGGGATAACAATGCAGCGGATGGGATACCCGTCACGTTTGTGACAGAGTATTCCCCTCCGCCAAGATCCTAATCAGGCTCCAAATTCACCCACAATAGAAGTTCTCGTGATGAGATCCTTCAGCAGTAAAGAGAGCTGAAATTATTTGTTCCTTATGGTACTTGTGGGATACGTAGACAATCTTAAAATGGCTATACCATTTTTTTTTTTTACTTATGTAGTGATTATTCATGTTTTTATAGGGTGAACTTACCAACATGGGCAGAAGAGAGCTTCACAAGTAACTGGAAATACAAAGAATGATATGCTGGTTTGTGGAAAAAAATAACAACAGCTGAAGAGAAGACTCAAGTTAGCATGGTGGTGATGGAAAAGCCAGTCTATCAGATAAGATCTGTATAGATGAGGTTTCAGATTCCTAGTGAGGCTCTAGCTTTTATTGTGAACATGGAAGCTCTTGGGTTTGGCCAAAATGGTGAAAGCCACCCACACAAAAACACACTCCGGAGACTACACATTAATGGGTCTATTCACAAACTGCATTTTGTGGGATATTTAGAAGTAGCAGAATAATACTACTCACATACTCACTATTATGTGTGTGGAGGTCTCTGCCTCTCCTAACTTTTCTGTGCGGAGCTCTCTGCCCTGACTGCCTAGATTTCCTCAAATGTGCGCCTACAGTTTAGTAGTAAGTGTGAGAGGCACAGGGGAAATGGCTGGAAATGGGGAGTACTTACTGAATGACATGAATTCATGTCTAAATTTAACTTTCTGACTAGGCCCCTAGATATTGTCCACCACACAATATCAGATCATCAACAACCCAACCTAAAATGAAAATAGTCCCTTTTGGCTTTCCGGCTGACAACAATAATAAAGAGCATGCACAACATGCCTTTGCAGAGCTTAGCCTTGACAAACTGATGCAATTGTACTGCTGTATCAATAAAAAACAGAAAACATGCCACTGCCTAAACATGATAGCCTTATGCATGCAATAAAAATGTTATATAAAAAATGTAGTCATTGCATATAGTTTTAACAGAAAAGCAGGTATTATTTTTAGTTTTACTGTACATCACAGGAAAACATAATTATCATTATTATTATTATTATTATTATTATTATTATTATTATTATTATTATTATTATTATCATTGAAATGTAATACTCTCTTTTAATTACTATAACCTGAATCCACACAAGGATGACTAACCAAATAAAAACAAGCATTGGCAAATCCAATAGGCCTGACCATGGAAATCTGATGTGCTTTTCATTAATTTGTTTTTATTGCAAGCATTTATTACAAAAATTAAAGAAAGAAAAGATATAACATGCTGTCTAAATTCGGCAGTCATGTGTTTACAATTAAAATGTTTTTGTTTAATTGCCCCTTAACATGTAATAATAGAATGGGTGCTTCCTAGCTGTATTTAGAACTGATATACAAAACGTTTCAGAGGTTTAGTGCACAGGACAAGAAAGTATAACTCTTATTGGCTCAAAGAAAGCTGCTATTGGCATTCAATTATTGTAACCTGAACACATGGCTTAAACACAGACAGATGACTGAACTGAAAAAATAAAAGATATAAACAAGGATAAGAATGAGGAAAACATTGCCACCACTAACCTTGCCACTTCTGTTTAGGCAGCTATACACATGCACATACACAATATGCTGTCTTTCACAGTGCAAGAAGGGCAATGGTTGAAGTGGGCTAGCCCACTGCCTTATGCTGTATGTTATATTGAGTGGAACCACAATTGAATGGACTAGTGAATGAAAAGGGCTGACCCAAAGCTCCTTTTTATATGTACATAAATCGTGTTTTTATGTTTTTTGTTTTTACTTACGTGATTAAGGTGAACCAGCTAAGCTGTTTGTTAGAAATTGGGTTTCTCGTTGGCAGAGGTCCAAGCAGGAACCACAATCCTAGTCAAGATAAGTCACCAACACATCCTAAAGTTACCTGTGCTCGCCCCCTGGTAGCTTGGCACAGCGCAGTCAGGCTTTACTTAAGAGGTAATGTGTTACGTGTTTGTGCAACACTTCAAACAATAAAACAGTGAAAACACCACACAAAAAGACATCACACCTGGCTAGATAAATAGAGCTCAATTTAATGAACAAAACAAGACCACAACAACAGAAATCCCATAAGTAGAACTTGAGATAAGAAATTCTGAAGAATAATCTGAAATGTAGTGCTTAAAAGAATAAAGCGCCAACCAGGGCTATCTGGTTGTGCTAGATTGGGTCAAATCTGAAAGTTCAGGCCAACTGTGATGGAGCGTGGGTTGGAAACAGGGACCAGTCTTGAGCCGCTGAAAAAGTTCCTTGTTTGTGTCAACATCAAGGAAGATCGAGGGGCAGAGGAGGTGATTCGTCATCATCGATCCTTGTGATTGAGGTGATGATGTGTAGAAAATGGAGGCAATGCGCCACACAGTTAGCAATGCATTGCACTTGATCTTGCAGCAGCAGCGTGTGCGTTAGCATTGATGGAGATGCGCCAGTTCCAATTTTATACCCATTTCCAGGGCCCAGGACTAGATTGGCACCACTTGGAAGGGCAAGACCTACAGATGGAAGAGCCCAGGTGCTATAGCAGGTAAGTTGGATATAGCAGGTAAGTTGGATGTCTTTTGTGTCCCTAAGACTTCAGACAGCAGAGACCAGTCTGCTGGCCCTTGGAGTCACTCTGTGGGTTGGGTTCAAGCAATGTGGTGTCCTGTCCTTCTCACCCAGGCAAGGAGGGCAGCAAGCAGCTGGTCAGCACAGCAAGAAAGTAGTTCTTCCAGAGCAGCAGTCCAGCAGAGTGGCAGTATGTGTAGCAGCACAGCAGTCCTTCTTCCTGGCAGAATATCCATAGGTCCAGAAGTGTACTTCAGTTGGTAGGGTCAGAAGTCCAGTTCTTATACCCAGCTGTGCATCTGAAGTGGGGGAGACTTCAAAGAAGGGCTTTGAAGTGCACAGAGGTTCTCCCTTTCTGCCATAGGTCCAGAAACACTAAAGGGGGTAAGATGTCCTTTGTGTGGTGACAGGACACAGCCTATCCAGGTTTAAGTGAGAGGCTGTGGCCATCTCCTCCCTCTTATCCTGCCCGGATGACCCATCAGGATGTGGATTGCCTATCAGTCACACCTAAGCTTCATTTGTATGTGGCTGTCTAGCGGGAATGCACAAAGCCCATCCGTCATCCACCCTAGTCGTCTATTGGAGACAGGCTGCAGACACACCGGGCTATGAGCAGGAAAATGCCAACTTTCTAAAAGTGGCATTTTCAAAAATGTAACACAAAAAATCTGACCTTGTCATTAAAGAGGATTATTATTACAATTCCATAGGTTATAAACATGACAGACCTACCCCCTCTCCAATCAGGAAGTACAGCTTATTAAGGCCCTCATTCTGACCTTGGCGGGCGGCGGAGGCCGCCCGCCAAAGTCCCGCCGTCAGATTACCGTTCCGCGGTCGAAAGACCGCCGCGGTAATTCTGACTTTCCCGCTGGGCTGGCGGGCGGTCGCCTTCAGACCGCCCGCCAGCCCAGCGGGAAAGAGGCTTCCACGATGAAGCCGGCTCGGAATCGAGCCGGCGGAGTGGAAGCTGTGCGACGGGTGCAGTTGCACCCGTCGCGTATTTCACTGTCTGCGCAGCAGACAGTGAAATACATGTAGGGGCCCTCTTACGGGGGCCCCTGCAATGCCCATGCCAGTGGCATGGGCACTGCAGGGGCCCCCAGGGGCCCCGCGACCCCCCCTACCGCCATCCGGATCCCGGCGGTCGGACCGCCGGGATCTGGATGGCGGTGGGGGGGTCGGAATCCCCGCGGCGGTGCAGCAAGCTGCGCCGCCGTGGAGGATTCAATGGGGCCGCGGTACACTGGCGGGAGCCCGCCAGTGGTGCCGGTCCGACCGCGGCTTTACCACCGCGGTCGGAATCCCCATTGGAGCACCGCCGGCCTGTCGGCGGTGCTCCCGCGGTCCTCCGCCCTGGCGGTCAAAGACCGCCAGGGTCAGAATGACCCCCTAAATGTATTAAGGAATACCTAGTGTTATTGTATCAGAAGGGTAGCTCTCACAGTAGTGAAAAACAAATTTGAGGGTTTTTCACTATCAGGATACATAAAATCTAGAAGTAGATGTCTGCCTTTTAATTACATAGCCCTATGGGCTATCTAGGGCCTACCTTAGGGGTGACTTAAAGGTAATAAAAGGGGAGTTTAAGGCTTGGCAAAGGGCTTTAAATGCCGAGTCGACATGGCAGTGTAACACTGCATTCAGGCTGCAGTGGGGCACGTTTTAAAGTGCTACTTAAGTGGGTGGCACAGGCAAAGCTGAAGGTCCACCAGTAGCATTTAATTTACAGGCCCTGGGCACATGCAGTGCACATTACTAGGGACTTTCAAGTAAATGAAATATGCCAATTTTTTTATATACCAACCAAGCTATGTTATAGGGGAGAGCACAAGCACTTTAGCACTGGTAGCAGTGGTAAAGTGCCCAGAGTTCTAAGGCCAACAAAAACAAATTTGGCAAAATTGGAGGCAAGCAGGCAAACATTTGAGGGAAGACCACCCTAATGCTGTCGGTTCTAACACTATTTTCAGATCAGACCTAAAACTCAGTATTGTGATTCATCATGAGTTATATTTGTGTGCAAAGAAGGGGCATATTGTCAGGGGAATTTGATTGGATTTCTCTGTTTATGTATTTTTAAGTTGTGCTGAGCACAAACATAGGTACTAAATTGATCCATGTGACCTGTCACACCTCATGCAGGTTTTGTTTTTTTAGCAGACAGGATTTTATGTGTTGGGATTTCTAAGCCTGGATTTGCATTTTGAAAAGCAAAACTGCAAGTCCACGAATGGAGTATGCAGTTGGCTTTTCACTGGGTAAAGGAGTCACATATAGCAACCGGACTGCTTGTCAGGAGTGCTCAATTTGTTGAAAAACAAGTGCCCGGGACTATATTTTTTCTTGGAAGCTACTTTTCGTGTCACCAAGTGCATTGGAGGAACCATAGTCAATTGGAGCTCTATGTAAAATTTTGTGGTGCTCTTCTGTGCATGGAGGAGCCCAAAGTGTAGCAGACACTCTTCTTCTTTGCCTTCCCACCTGTTAAGTCCCAGGACATCCAAGGTAACACCTGTCCTTGACACTGGAGTTCAGGGGGTCTCCACCACCTTGAGGGCGCCAGCCACACACTCTCTTCTCTAGACTTAGAAAGCATACTAGAACCTCACTGTCACTACAGCTGAGGGCCCTATACTGGCAGTAGGCCCACACTCCAACAAGGGCCTCAAACATTGGTATTGGAAATACAGGGAGATAATTTGCCTATAAAAACAAATTACACAGGTTAAAGGTAAGCATAACAATAGCAATATGTCTGAGCATTGCAGGGAATATGAAGGCCTACATCAAAATGGCACTAGATCATTTTAATATTAAGGATTACAAGATAATTTGATTCTGACTAATTCTGCTCATGTATCATCTGCACTCTCCACCTTGTGCCTACTCTATTTGTCACCATCAACCATTTGCTAATGTCAGTAACACACACTTTACCCCGAATCCCGGCCCCCTGATACACCTCCATAATAAATTGTTGTCCAGAGATTTTCCTTTCTGATTTGGACCATTAGAGAAGTAATTTAGCTTAGGTAGGCATTGCTGATCCGGGCTGGATTTTTCTGGATGACATTTCTAAAAATGGAAGATATGGTGCAGTGATGATGTACAATTTCAGCAACCATGAGACCTATACGCTTCATTTTTGTGTTGAAACATAGGTTTTTGAGGTCAAGTAGTCTTTAAATAACTCCTCAGAGCAACTCTTCTGCCATTTTCCAAAATGGTGGCTAGAATACAGAAAGAAGAGACATATATAGAAATGAAACAAATAATGGTTTTTAATCCTGTTATGTATACACCAAACAATATTTATGAGCTGAATATGAAAAAAAAGTAATGTTTATCACTCCTGTTTTAGACACATTTTCATAGTTCACTTTATTTATTTGTTTCAGCAATTGCTTGTGGTACATTTGCAGAATGTTAAACATTTGAGAAGAGCATATCAACATGGGCATCTTTTTGTAGCACAGGTTGTGTAAGTACATGAATGTGTAAGTTCTGTGGGTAGAGGCTTTAGAAATTTCAGAGGTTTTAGCACCCCATCAATATCTTCCCAACCAAATTCACACGGATCTTTCTCTACATATGCATGATCCAAAACAAGTAGAACGCTTGTTTATGGTGTCCACGCACAGAATATGACGTCGGTAGAAGGTCACTTAGTGGGACTGATCGCCTGAACTGACTGTATCGAAGAACGTCAAATGTCAGACATGCACAAGGTTTTTATCGATGTCTTTAAATTCACATTCCTCTGTCTCAGCAAATCCTTTTAGAAACTTTACAGGTTCAAGAGTTGAAGCTCCAAGCTTTCTTTCAATTTTGCTCATAGTGTCATCACCTGTAAGAATTTGTGCCTTGATAAGAACACTGGGCATCTCTGGGTCAGGTTTCTTGTAGAGAATACGAAGCGAGATTAAGGCGGTCATTCCGACCCTGGCGGTCCATGACCACCAGGGCGGAGGGCAGCGGAAGCACCGCCAACAGGCTGGCGGTACTTCCTGGGCTATTCTGACCGCGGCGGTAAAGCCGCGGTCAGAAAAGGGGAACCTGCTTAGCAGACAGTGAAAATCGCAACGGGTGCCACTGCACCCGTCGCACCCCTGCAACTCCGCCGGCTCCATTCGGAGCCGGCTTCCTCGTTGCAGGGGCTTTCCCGCTGGGCCGGCGGGCGGCCTTTTGGCGGTCGCCCGCCGGCCCAGCGGGAAAGTTGGAATGGCTGCCGCGGTCTTTTGGCCGTGGGCGGTCTTTCGGCGGTAACCGCATGGCAGGCGGCGACTGCCGCCCGCCGCGGTCAGAATGACCGCCTAAGTGTTTTTTCTCACCTTTTCCATAACGTATCCATAACTGTGACAATCCTTGACTTCGTAACATTGCTACAAATCTAAGTAGCATAATAATAACGTGTCATTTGACAGTACAAGGATTAAAACCATTTAGAACAGCCCACTTCACATGTGGCACAACACGAAGGTCAGCTTCCTCCAATTTGCTGTTAAGTTCTTGAACAATGTGGGCCGCACCTTTTGAATATATCTCTGCAGACACCAACTCCACAGTGACAATCATTCCACTTGCAATAATTGGAAATCCAGTGTTTACTGAAGCATCAGCAATGTTTTGGCGAGGTAACTTCTCCAAGTTCATCTTGTTCGATGTTGATGACCAGAGTTTATCAAGTTGCACAGCTGTAGGTGCTGAATTTTTGATGCAGGTCAATGTCAATGTTTTCACTTGTAGACATTCGTCTGATTCTCACTCTTTGACAGATAGTTCAGGATCATCGTTAAAGAAAATGTGCAGTTCTTGTAAGTTGCACACTGACTTTGATATCTGTAGAACAGTCACAACGACCTCGCCAAAGTTTTTCATGGATGAAATCTTGACCATTCGCAATTGTGACATATAGTCCACAACACCAGCAGGTTTCAATGAGGACACCTTTTCAAATGGAAACTCTCCAGGTGAGTTTTTTTTTTTTAGCTCTTGTACGAGTTTGTGTATCACTGTTTGTTTGCAGCATCTCCATCAAATAAAGAGTTTGTTAGAAGAAGATCATGCAACAGAATGTCCTTAATAAATACAACCCTTTCTTTTGCTACATCCATCTCTCTATGTGTTTGCGAAAGTTGTTTATTTGTAACCTGTGTTGTAGTGGCTGGTTGGACAAAACTCTTACTATGGCAATTAAAGCGTGGAAGATTAGCTTTAGTGATTATATCAAATGGCTTTTTCTCTTTCAATAAAAATCTCTCTTGCTTCAGTTCTGTGTATAGTTTCGATCCATGTTCCAGGCTATCAAGTAGACTTGTCTTTATATCTTTATCCACATATTGTTCGGTCACAAAGTTGTATAGTCACACAGGCTCAGTCATTGCTCTGCATGAAATGAAAAAGGCTGTCAACATGTTTATTAACATGTTCCACTTTCTTTCCCACAAATTCGAGGTGCGGAACAGTTTCACAATGGTACGTTCATTTTGACTTTTGTATCTCTCTGAAAACATTGTACATGGAAAGGACTTCATGGTAAACTAGCTGCAGTTGACCAACATATTCACTTTTACGTATCTCTCCAACAATTCCCTTGGAGTTTTTCTGTTATCTCTGGATTGTCTGTTCCAGTTTCATATCTGGAACCTTGAACATTCCCTCTCTGTCTTCACTACAAAATATCTTTGAATACATTTTTGGTAGAGGTATGGTTTTTCCACTTCTTGTTGCTTCGCTCTTTCTAAATACCAGGACCCATATCTCAGGTAGTTTGTGCAATTGAATTTGTGAAAAACATTAATCAGTGACTCCACAGTATTCACGTACAGCTCCCAATTACCTTCCTGATCAGCATGTACAACGTTTTTCACTAGAGCTATCATATGTAAGACATTTCCCCAATACTTGCAAAGTTCTGGATTTTCTTCACATTCTTTGACAAACTCTTCAAACATGGTTTTCAGGTTTTCTGATTTTGAACTGAGTGTGTTAAACATTGCCTTTTCTTTGCAGTATGTCTTTTGAATGAAGCACACCCTGTGCCTTGTTCACTTCTGAGATAAGATATGCAAAACCTAATTTGTCATTCTTGTTCCAGAAAGCATTGTAACGAACAAACATAATGAGTTCTGCTCAATACTGATTGGACAGTTTTGCTTCCAAAGCTTTCAGCCTCAATAAGTGCATTGTCTATGCCACATCCACTGAGATGACTTCCTGCACACTGCAACACAAACTTTGTTATGTTGAAAACGCCCATCATTGGAAGAAGATCATCAAATTCTACTGGATTACGTATAAAAATGTCAGTTACAATATGGAAAACACCTTCATCGCAGAAAATTGGCAGGATAGGGTGGTCTTCAAGATGAGCACGCACATTTTAGAAAGGTTTTAGAGCTGTGTATACGGTTACATAGTTTGTGACTGGAGAGGTTATTACTGGTAAAAACCCAACCTTCTTAAATGGGACGGTAGTCTGGGATATCAGAGCATAAATACTAGCCTGCAGAGGAACTGGTGTTTCTTCATCCCGCAGTTCACACAAAATAAGCAATATGATAAATTCAATTAAATCAGCTTTGCAGACCTCAGCATCAGGTAGAAGAGGATCCATGTCCTCAGCCACTTTTAAACTTTCTGGTAGACTGGGACGTATTGGTGCCTTGTAGTGATTTTGCACACATTGTCAAGGCAGTTGGGTTATCAGTTTGCTGCTTTGTTTGTTTATGCCTACAGTTGACACAGCTTGTTTTCCAGCAGCTACTTCATTGGTACAGTCTTGAAAAAGCACCATGGCAGTATTATGTGTGCTGGATGTTTCAGACAAAGAAGAGCTGTCTTCACAATCAAAATTATCAAGAGCAGCAATTGTAAATCATTTCCTGGTAAAGTGACTTGGAAGTGGTATGCTGCCGAAATCACAAGATTTTACAGCATGAGCTGCTAACAAGTTCCTGCTCCATAATATTTCATTATAACTTGTGGATACACCAATCCTATTCATTTAAGTGATTAGCCCTCTCCATGGGCAGTCATCATGTGCGGCAGAGTTGTCTTTTTGCTGTGATGTAATTCATAAAACATGTTTTGGAAAAGACAGTACATTTGCACAGCATAAGCCTGTCGGTTCATGGGATTGTCTTCCACTTCTTCCCTTATATCTTCAAAGCCATTATCAATGTTGTCGGCTTCTGTTCTGAACTCAAGAACTTTAGTTTGTAACAGTTTTGGTTTGCTGATATTAAACAATGATGTAAAAGTGTTAAGACATCAGGCATTCTTGTTGACTCTCATGATTTATGGAGCTCATGGGCATCACAAAATGTGTCATTAAGTCTCAAATCTAAATCTTTCAGGACGTTTCTTAAAATGGTTCCTGCGATTTTACTGTATCCTGTAATCTTATTTTGGCAGCAAAAACTTCAGGCTGTTTCCATTGTATATGACTTGTAGCAATTGTTGTTACAAAGATAAAATATTTGATCCTCTTCACACATCAGTTTCAATCTTTTGTGAACTTCATAGTGTCATATTTCTGCAGCATCTTGAACTCTCTTCTGTCTAGCCACAGTTGCTGTTAGTTTTTTTTTTGGCATATGACACATTTTTCTTTGTTGAAGGAGTCCTCAGATTTTGTAGTTAGCAACACTCTGTTAGGAGGTAAAGATCCTTTGCTACCACCTGCTTCGCTCATGTTTACAAATTTGAATCAACAGAAAACCTGAAACAAAAACAATATTAAAATAAATTACCAATATGATGGCTAAAACACATCATTATAGAGCTGCCATTTTGGAAAAAGGGTTGTTTTGAGGAGTTATTATCTGTCTCCACAGGACTACATGACCCCAAAACATATGTTCTGACACTGAAATAAAGTATATAGGTCTCATGGTTCCTGAAATATTACATCATCGCTTCAACACATCTGCCATTTTTTAAAAGTTCGTCCAGAAAGAAAATTGGCCCAGATTAGCAATGTCAACCCAGGCTAAATTACTTGTCTAATGATGCAAAAACACAAATCAAAAATGAAAATCTCTGGGCAACAATTTTGTTTACTGAGGTATATCATGGGGTCAGGACTACCCACAATTTTGCATTTATTATCTTCAGCGAATGGCTGGCGTATAATCTCTTTCCAGGCGGGAAGGGAAATGGATGACCCTCAAGTTTGAGGGTGTCTAGGAGAAGAGGTTTCACAAAGGGGAAAATATTTTCCCAAGGGAGAAAATGAAGATTTTTACAAAAAATGTGCATTTGCACTGCAGAATATATTTCCCCTGTACAGCGTTATCTGCAATAGAGAACTTTGGTCCATATTTATACTTTTTGATGCAAATCTGCGCCAGCGCAATCTGCTACTGGTTCTCCTACTGTGCATCATGTCCACATGTAGTCCGTTCTTTGGTTAGCATTTGCTGTAATCATTTTAAATGTATTTCTCAGCAGGGACCCTGCATTTACTTTTGTGCATATCACATGATTTTTCCCTTAGATCTGTACATCTGTGTGGTATTGGAGTGTATACATTTAGGGCCTGATTCTTACCTTGGCGGTCGGCGGAGAGGCGGCGGTCGGACCGCGAACAGACCGTCGGTCCAAAAAATGGCATTCTGACCGCGGCGGTCACCGCCGCGATCGACCGCCACTTCCCCACTCCGACCGCCACGGCGGTCATGACCGACGGGCTGGAGTTCGCACACTCCGGCCCGGCGGTCGACCCAAGACCGCCAACCGTATCATGACCCTGCTTACCGCCGCGGTTTTTGGCGGTCGGGAACCGCCATGCGAACCATGGCGGTAGGCACTATCGGGGCCAGGGAATTCCTTCCCTGGCACTGATAGGGGTCTCCCCCACCCCCCACTGCCCCCCACGAGTCCTCCCCCCACACCCTCCACCCCCCTGCCACCCCCCAGAGGTGGTACGAACCCCCTGCCCCCCCCACCCCGACATGCACATACACGCACCCCGACATGCACGCACCCCCAACATGCACATATGCACACCCCCTACACACACACATACACAACGGGGGCACATACCCGCACACATACATGCCGACATGCGCACCCGCCGAACTACACACATTGCCCAAAGGCACAGCAGCACCCCCCGCCCGCATGCACGCACTCACACACCCCCTCTACACACCCCCATGCACGCACACATCACACAACACCCCCCCACCCCCTCCCCTCACGGACGATCAACTTACCTTGTGCGTTGGTCCTCCGGGAGGCGACGGGAGCCATAGGGACGTGACCGCCAACAGGAGACCGCCAACAGAAGACCGCCACACAGAAATGTGGGTCGTAATTCTGGGGGCGGTGTTCTGCTGGCGTGGCGGTGGAGGTTGACCAGTCTCCACTTTCCCGCCGACCGCCAGTGTGGCTGCTGGCGGTATTCCGGCGGAACGCTCCCAGCGGTCGGAATACGCGCAGCGGCATACCGCCGCGGTCGGCGGTCTTTACCGCGGCGGTAACTCAGCGGTCTTGCGAAAAGACCGCCAAGGTCAGAATCAGGCCCTTAGTACGTTAATGTATGATGATCAAGTAAAAGTAGAAAATAAGCACAGCCAATGGGATGGCAGGAATGAGACATCACATGTGGCTGGTGTTTGTAAATGTTATATGGTGAGAATAACAGTTCTATTGTGTTTATTGATATGACCATCATTTCGTGTGTGCCTCGTGTTTCAGTTTGTAGTATAAAAGTTGTAGTTCATCTTTAAATGCATTTAGGAATGTCCAAATATACAGGTGTGAGGAATATTATATACAGCAACATATATGTAAAAAGCATAATTCAGTCTTGCATAGGCTGCAATCAACGGGATCTTGAATACTTGTGGGTGTCACAGAAATACACATCATTGTACATGTGCCTGGTCAAGTACCACTTACATGTCATTTTTCATTACTCTGGAGTTTTCAGTTCAACTAAACAATGTTTATTACTATGCAGCATGCTATTTGTAAATTACAAGGTCCACGGTCATAAGTATATGATATTAAATTGATGTCTGGGTATCAACACAGTTGCTGGTTGAAAAGTAGGTGTGTATATCATTGTCATACTGCTTACGGGTGTATGCTCAGTTGTGAACCTTAGTAAAGAGCATTTAGCATTTGATATCACAGTTTGTTTAGAGAGGATCCTCTGGTTTAGGATTGCCTATTCCGTAGAATTGTATGTAATCTACACTACAAACTATGTTTTAATTGCTAACTGTATATCAAGACCCTGCTCAGAATCTAACAACAGACAATTATGATGGTGCGCATTTTGACTAACAAATAATGTGATGGATAGTACTACACTTGTCTTTTATATGAACTACAAACCCCACGATTAGAGAAAGTCTGCACACAAAGAGGTATATAATCATACAAATGTATTTAAATAATGTTAATGTACATTTCTGTGACACCGTCATACAGATATTTATTACATGTACCCCACACCCATTCCTACACTAGGACCTGAGAAACCTTCCTCAACAAACTTTTTCCTGTGGCTGTTTAGCGTTAATCTGCATTCATTTTGATAGTCTATAACCATTTGATGGTACTATTTTACTGGTACTATTTTACACATGTGTACCCAGTAGGTTGAGAGCCTTATTTAGAACTCGGCGGATGGGTTACACTTTCACAATGGTGTCGATTATCCCATCTGCCAAAATCTAAATCCCATTATATTCTATGAGATTTAGATTTCAGTTAACAGGATGTGCCTCACCATTGTAACAGAGTAACCCGTCCACCAAGTTCTACATCAGGCCCTGAGTTTCAAACAATCAGATAGCTGGGCTGCTTTTTAAAGTCAGTAATAGTTCTTCTGTTGTGCACAGTGGTGTCCCCTTCTGTTTTAGCGTAAGGCAGTAATGAATTAAATTCTTAACCATCCAGTTCCCCGAATGGCTGCACAGCCAGCAGAATATTTGTATTTTGCACCTGTCTCTGCAAACCTGTGTGATGTGAATCTAAGGGCATTGTATGTGAAGTTTTTGGAACTACTGTTGGTACTGGAACTCACGATTGCTGAGCGAAGCATCATACAGAAATTGAATGTCTGCTTCCAGTTGGGTTGATGCCCTATGGATCCACCCAATTTCCATTTTGCCAGCCTTTGGCAGCTTCCAGAGTGAGTATTGTGGACAAAAAGTTTATCTTTTCATTGTGTCCAGTTGGTCACACTTTTCTAATAGTAGATGGTGCTGCTGTCGGTATTTTTCTACAGGTTGAAGTGTTTCTTCTATTGTGCAGATATGATTTGTATGTAACGGGTGTTGTTTTCCCTGCATTGTAAAGAACATTGGGAAAATGTGATGTACTGGGAGTCACCTATTTGTTGTTTCTAGTTTGGAAATAATTAGTTTCTGGCAACTTTCTCTGCCATTCTTTTGATAAAATAGGGCATAATTCACAAATGCATTTTCAAGTACATAATGTAATACTCCAAAAGCATTGCTTCACCTATTACAAAATGCAATTCACAAACGAACAGCTGGAAATCTGAACTTCTACCTCTCCTATCTCTTCCACGTGGAGATCTCTACCCCAGTAGCACAGATGTCAGCACTCATAGGCACACGTTTTTATAGTAAGTGTGGGAGGGACAACGAGGAGTTGTGGGAACATGGGAGTACTTACTACTAAATGGTAGGGTTTAAGGGAAATTTGAAAAGGGGTGTTGGGAGGGACATGCTAATACATAACACACACCGACATAAGAGGGAGACAACTGTGATTCACAAAACACAAATTCTACTGTAAATCTAATAGTGACAAAATAGGCTTCATAAATACTCCAGCCCAGCCTTGGAGTAAGTCGAGCATCACACACGGTCAACTCACTGGTATAGCAACACTCCCATAAAGAAATGTAATAAGAGTGTGTGTGGCGGGGAGGTGTATGTGTGTGAGTGAGAGTGTGTGTATGTTTTTCAAAGGAAAAACATGCAAGTAATTAAGACTACATTTAATTACTTTTTTAATTGAATAAGCTCACATAAATGTAAAATAAAATAAATTGTTTAGATATAACCCATTAAACTATTTCAAAAGATAATGTAACAATTAAATGCAAATGATAATGTAAGTGAGGTAGGGAGAGTGATTTTAATTGTAAAATATAGTTCAAAATTATATTAAAATTACTATAATGCAATTAATTTAGACATAAATACAAAGTTAATTTTAGGAGGTAGTGTTTTTATCTTTCTTTCTAAGTAGTTGAAGGTTAATATTATTTGTTTAAGTTTATTTCACATTTTGTTTTATAATGTCATTTTTACTTATTTTATTATAGAAAAAATAAAACTTAATAAAAGTCCCTAAATTTTCATACTGGGAAAACTCTGCCTCAGAGATTACCACAACCTGTGGAAAATTACTTATAGTAACTGTATCATAACTAATTCAGTCGTAAGAGTCTCCCCACACTCATTTGAGGGGTGGAGGCTCCTAAGTCTATATCTCGTTGTAGATCTCCACTCAGAAATGGTCAATAGCAAAAAGTGGAAAGTAGCACCTAGGGACAGAAGTAGGCCTACACTTCAGTAGAGCTATGCTTGCAAGCTTACTATTGTGTAGCCGACCCATAGTGTAATCTTCTGCTCAGTCATTTCCTAAAACGTTTAATAGTACAGGAGTTTAACCTCTCAATAAAATATGGCAGACATGTATACCCAAAATTCCATAATTTCTTATTAAGGCTTAAAACATCTAGAAATGTTTCTCAGAAATGGGTTGCTTCCCATTTCCTTTAAGTAATTAGTTCCTATCCCAGAAATGGCTTAGTGTATGCCATTTTGGATTTTCTGAAACTGATTTTTTATCCATTCTCTAGTAGCATACTTTGTATTCTGTTTTCTCAGTGACAAAGCTCTTTTATAATAGTAATTATCATTCAGGTAATCACTGATTCCTGCATGTTTAAATGCTTTCGTTAGCAGAGATTACCAGGTGAAACACCACAACCAGTGACTCGAGTTACCGGCCCCCACTGTGATTTCTGGGCTATTCAGAAACAGGGCCATCTACACAGGAAAGCATCACTGTGTCTTCATGCAGGTGTTCCATAGTTCAAGAGGCAAACATGTTGGACTGTTTTTTAGCCTTGGGGTAAACAGATGAATGCCACTGAAAGAAGGCAAACAAAAAAGTAGCCAATTTTTGTGACTGTCGCTATAGAAATTATTCACGACATCTAGATGTGTACTGTATTTTTAGAAACTAAATTAGTCATTAGCCCTTCATTATGTGCATTCTAGTCTGACTGTTAAGATTTATGTAATCTGGTGCTGAGACAGTGTGCGCATGTAAGTTTGGAAACTTTGGAGTATCAGTGCGCTAATAAAACAGAGGTGGATGACTATTTCAGAAACTAGTATGTCCGTATATTCTTTTTAAACTGCTGCTTAAGCAGATACTGTGGATGAGCCAGAGGTTAATCCTTTAAGGGAATACTGTGTAGAGATAACCCTTTATGCTAAACTGTTTGGTTTTATTAAGAGCTGGATCCTCTTTCCCTAGCCTATTTACTTGCATATGAATGGGAATAACAGGGGAGAGTTCTTCAGTTATTACTTTCTTGCCTCTCATCACATCTAGTATAGATTCTGTGGGCCACTTTAGATCAGCTAATATTATATCATATGCCTTTGACAAAAATTACCAGAATGTCATTTTTATGTTCCATTCTATATTTCTATCCATTTACATTTCGGTAATGTAGATTTGATTGGCTTTAATTACATATTCATCTGGAGTCCCTATCTGAATGCATTTAGTTATCTCAGAGGGGCCTGGAGATCTTTGTGATGAGAGTAATGGTAATTTCTGCTGCATTGTATAACAATGCCATTCTTCAAATGCTGTCTGTCAGTAGAATTCTCTTTTCGGAGGCACTTGTCTTTTAAGTTGCTTAAATGAAGGGTATTCAAAGTGTAAATCTATAAAATATAAAATTTCTGGAGAAACACGCAGGTAAATATCAAATTTATTTCTGGTCTCCGAGGTTTCCTACAGACTATTTTGATGACAGCAGACAGTCTTTAGCCATTTTTCTAGCTAGGCAGAGAATTCACACAGACAAGGGCCTGAAAGGAGAGGAATGCTTTGGTGTGAGTAAAGGGGATCTATGGTCTAATTAGCAAAGGTGGGCCTCAGGTTGCACTGTGCCTTATCCTCTTTTTGGTCTCCTTACAGGTGCCAGGTTGCCCTTTTAATGTCAGAATAAGGTTCAGGACAAGCTCCATGACTTTCAGCCTTTTTCATTAGACTGCAGAGACCGAAATGATGACTGAGAGGGCACATATTTACATGGGTGATTAAACAATGGGGTTTTCTGCTCTTCCCATGAAGTCAGCTCAATCCACTCTAACCACAACCAGATGCGTTATGCCCAATCCATGATTCCTGCTAGCCATCATCCACTTCTGCCATCCGTTCTGACTGGTTCTTGACAAAAGAGCCCCTTATTTTCATGCACCTCTCATCCTTTCTGAAAGAACCCAACTAGTAGAAACTTAACACTCTTCCATAACACATTTACTTTGCTTGACTAACACAAACATAGCATGTCTAGCTGCTTACAATGTTATGGTGTAATACTGAGGACAATAATTTGGGATTCATTACTGCTTCATTTTCCATTCATAAAAACTTTTCTAATAAACTTCTCAATAAGCTTATAACCTTGAAACAATTGGTTTATTGAGACTGCAAAGGCCATCATTTGATCCTTTACATAGGGGAGGCTCAACCATTCATATAATCGAAGACTATCTCGTAGTTGTTAAATCTCTTTGAAAAGTTGAAATATGCAACCACAAATTATCATAAATTATTTCAGAATTGTGCTCAACGTGCAATCAATATTTATGAATGCAGTTGTCTCTGGATTTCATGTCAATCCATAACTGTCTTTTTCTGATTTTTCAAACTCCACTATTGGCATTTCGAAGGTACATTACAACCCCTTAAACTTGAAAAGGGACATTAAAATGTATTAAACAAAGGCGTTTTAGATGATCTTTAGAACTTTTCTTCTCATTTAAACCTGACAACAACAAAAAAGAATGTTCGAATAAAGCATTCCAAGATAAATGTTTGCATGGGTTAATGAGGGATAGCTACACATCTTGGATGCTTTAAAGCTTTTACAGTCCTAAAATTAGTAACCCCTAGACTAATACATGGTTATAGGTCCACTAAATAAAGATGTGCAAATAGTTTTATATAAAATCTTTTTGTTTTTAAATGTTTGAAAAGCTCTGAACTCTAGAATCAGAATTTATTGTCATCATTGGTCTCAACATAGTCAATATTTACGGTTACTTTTTTACTCAAGTTTACATGTGACTTAATATTTTTCTTTTCCTGATTTTGTAAATGCCATTATTGCCATGTGAACATACCTCCCAACTCCCTGGAATAAAAAAAACTAAATTTAATTCTGTTTTAAGAAAGTGCTTTTTTTAAGTGAAATGTGGAAGTGTATTTCTCATTTAACCCTGGCAACAAAAAATAGTCTCTAAATAAAGTGTTCCCAAATGTATGTTTGCCTGAGCACATAGGAATAGCTGTTCCTTTTTGGTACTTCTAGAGTTTTATAGCCCCTAATCTGTAAACTCCAGAGGACTCTCTGTAACAAATGGGTTCTGCTCATTTATTTAGTCTAACAGGAGTTTTCACAAATCACTGCCCTTTTTAACATTTTACTCCTGATGAGTCTCTCTACCTGAGTCTGACTCACAGTAAATTAATGGTAATTGGACTGAATTTTTTAACTGCCCTTGTCTGCCTCTTAGGCTAAAGCCCCTGCTGTGTAGCTAGGGTAAGAGGCACTGGGCTGGTTATGTGTGAAAATGTGTGCACACATGTATGCGGGCTGTTCGTGTGAGACTCACATGAGGGTCATATAGTAGGTCTGTAATGCTTAATGGAAAATCTGTGGTGCTTTCACTATATTATACATATAGGCAAAATCTGTTCTAGGATGAAGATTTCCTCCACCTAGGCCAACAGGGTACAGCAAGGTACCAAACTGGGGTAAAACATGCACACCAAGTTTGAATTTGCAGTACCCAACACAATACAGCTACATCTTATGGCGCTCCAAAAATTGTCATTTTTCTCTGGCTTTGCCTCAGCTCAAAGTCAAAGTCCAGGCCTTTGTCCCCTCTATTGGGCCACATTAAATACTCTGCTCCTCAGCAGGGATCACAAAGGCATTCCCACACAAAATGAGCAACTACCAGTGATTGACACAGTTCTTTGGAAAGGAAAGGTGTGTGGGAGAAGTCAATATCTGATAATTAGCCTGGCATACTGCCCCTGGGCTGAGACATCTAGGCCCACAAGAACAAAGCGGGAGGGTCAGATGGCTTAAGCCAACACAGACCTGCAAAATAATTTCTCTGGTGCTAGTTTCTGTCACAGCTTTATCTTTTACCTACTCACCTCATAGAAGAAAAATAAAATGTATATCTATTAACAGTTTTTACATTCTACTTGCATTGTACAGTTTACTTCACTAGTTTGGCAATACAAAAGGGCTGCCGGAGGTGATCTCTTTGGTATAGTCAGGGACTGTACTGATTAAAAAAATGATGGTATTTGTCAGCTGCAAATGTGATTACATGTGATACTCATCTGTGTTTGAGGTCCTCATTGACAAAGAAGAATATTTAAAATGTCAAACTATCAAAGATCAAATTTCTGGAGATACACACTAACAGGTAAATATCAAATTTATTTCTGGTCCCTATGACTTCCTACAGACTACTTTGATGACAGCAGACAGTCTTTACCCATTTTTCTAGTTAGGCAGAGAATTCACACAGACACGCTCCGGCTGAAAAGAGAGGAGTGTTTTGTTGTGAGTAAAGGGGAGCTATGGTCTATGTCATAAAGGTGGGCCTTGGGTTGTACTGTGCCTGATCCTCTTTTTTGTCTCCTTACAGCTGCCAAGATGCCCTTTCACTGTCAGAATAAGGTTCAGGACAACCTCCATGACTTTCAGCCTTATTCAATAGGTTACCGAGACTGAAATGATGACTAAGAGGGTACATAAGTAGATGAGGGATAAACAATTTGTTTTTCTGCTCTTACAGTGAAGTCAGCTCCATTCACTCCAACCACACCCAGATGTGTTATGTTTAATCCATGCTTCCTGTTAGCCATCATCTACTTCTGCCTGTACTGACTGGCTCTTGACAAAAGAGCACCCTTATTTTCATGCACCTCTCATCCTCTCTGAAATGACCTAACTGGTAGAAATTGTACATCCTTCCATAACATCTTTACTTTTCTTGACTAAAGCAAAACAATAGCATGTCAATCTGCATGCAATTTTATAGTGTAATACTGAGGATAATAATTTGGGATTCACTACTACTCAATTTTTCATTCATAAAACCTTTTCTAATAAACTTCTCCAAGAGCTTATAAACTTGAAACAATTAATTTATTAACACTGCAAAGGGTATCTTTTGATCCTTTACATAGAGTAGGCTCAATCATTCATATAATCAAAGTTGTTAAATCTCTTTGAAAAGTTGAAATCTGCAAACACTAATTATCATAAATTATTCAATTATTGTGCTCAATGTGCAATCAATATTTATATGTGCAGTTGTCTCAGGATCTCATGTTAATCAATCACTGTCTTTTTCCGATTTTTCAAACTCCACTATTGGCATCCGAAGATACATTACAACCCCCTAAACTTAAAACAGGACAAATTTGTTTCTCTTTATTTAAACCTGACAACAAAAGAAGAATGTTTGAATAAAGCATTACCAGATAAATGTTTGCATGGGCTAATGAGGAATAGCTATACATTTTGGATACTTTAAGACTTTTACAGTCTTTTAATTAGGAACTCTAGACTCATGCATGGTTATGGATCCACTGTATAAAGATGTGCTAATGGTTTTACATAAAACCTTTTTGCTTTTTTTCTCCCTTCCTTTTTTATTGCTCCCCCTTTCTTTTGTTTTACTGATTTAATCTGAGATTTTAGTGGCCTGGTCCCTAAGATGCCTTTTTCTGTGAAAGTAAACATTTGCAGTATTGTTTGCAATTATTCTTCATGTGTGTGTAAGGCACAGTCGCAGGTTTTTGTTGAAGAGCTAACAGAGACTTTTTTGTTTCCAAACATTTTTTTTAGAAACCCATATTTGAAAAGAGTTATATATTCTATACTCAGAAATTCTTGTTGTTACAGAAGTAACATTCATGCCGCAAGTTGTTTCAACATCTCCTGTCAATTGTCATTTAAAAAACATTACAACCTCTTGTGTGTAAGAAAAGGTCAGTGACTGTGTATCCAGCTGTACGTTTTTCTTGCAAGTAAGCTTTGGAAGTGTACTCATTGAGCCCTTGCAGGACAAATATCATAGATTTTAACTAAAGTACTGACAGATGGATGTTTGGCTGCATAAGACTGGGCTCTGAAAAAGCATGTAGAGTTTTGCTACTGGGTTAGCTGGCCAATTCAAATGAGGAAAAGCATCCTCAAAAGCTAGACTGAGCAGCACACCTTTCAAAAGATGCTGCAGAAAAAGGTACTTTATAAGCAAAAATACTTCTGTTGAGGTAGTATCTGTCACAGCTTTACCTTTCATCTACTTACTTCACCTGAAAACAGTCTGAGTAATCTCTATTAACATTTTTAACACTTTACTTATTATACAGGTCTGTGCCACTTGGCTGTCCTCGTGCAGTTTAATGGGGCAGCCAGGAGTTATCTCTCTTCTTCCATCAGGAGACCAACTGATTTAACATTGATATAATTGATCAGCTAAAAATATGAATACTCATGGTTATTCATACACTGTGGCTTTCCTCGTTTGACACTCAAAGGCATTCAACACATCTGAATGTATGAAAGATGACATTGCTGGAGAAACACGGTAACAAGAACATATCAAGTTTATGTGAGGTCTCTGTGATATATTAGAAGCTAGTTTGAAGATAGCAAACAGTGTTTAACCATATTCCCATTTAGGAAGGGCATTCCCAGACACGGCATCCCACTGACAAGGGAGGAATATATTGTTGTGAGTGAAGGTTGTGTATGGATTATGTAACAAAGAAGGACCTTGGATTGCACCATGCCTGATACTCTTTTTAGTCTACAAACAGCTGCTAGGTTGCCCTACTACTGGAACCATGAGACTGAGGAGAAGCTTCATAACTTTGAGACTTATTAAACACTTTACTAAAGCCAAAATTGTGAGTGAGAAGGTTAATAATAGATGGGTAAATTTACAATGTGTTCATTATTCCCCCATCAAGTTATCTAGAACTGGTTTGCACTCCTTCCACAATGTAATCCTTATTTCTAAACTATCCCTTACCTAACTGATAAACCTTTTACATTCTTTCTTACTTTTTTCACCTGACAAAATAATAAAAATAGCAGGTTTTTCTGGGTGCAATTTAAATGTATGGCTTTAAAAAAAAACTTGGAGTTCCTTATTGTTTTTTCCATTCATAATGCCATTTCTAATAAACCTATTTCATAGGTTTAACAATTTGAAATAATTAAGTTATCTAGGCTACGAAGACCACAATTAGATCATTTGCACAGGGGAGGCTCAAATATCCACAACGTGAAAGAATACCTAGTAGTTATTAAATCTGTTTGAAAAGTTGAAAGGATGTAAACCCTCTAATCAGAAATTATTTTCATCACTGTTCTCATCAGTCAATCTAAATGTATAGTCATATATAAATATATGTATATATATTCACTTGAATACCAATGATTACAGGGACATTTTAGTTATGATCACATTTTATTCGCACAAAACCATAAATATTCAGCAGTTTAAGTTATGGTTAGCTTAAGTAACCATAACTTGTTTGGCAAGGTAACTATAACTCGGGCCCCGCCATGCGCAGTTTTCTCATCAATAATTTTACTGCAAATATTGCAGTGATATTATCAATCATGTCATAGACGATATTATGAGTGATGTAATATCTGGGGTGTTTAGCAGTGCATGGGGGTGACTTATAGTTACCTTAGGGCCCGAGTTATAGTTACTTGAGCTAACCATAACCATAACTGCTGAATTTCTACGGTTTCAAGCGAGTAAAATGTGAACCTAACTATAACGTCCCTGTAAACTTGAGTTTTTTAAGTGAATTTCTATACTTTATTTAAATATATTTCCTAACTATATTGTACCTGTAACCTTTGGGTTTTTCAGTGAGGCCAACACCCTAAAAGCACCAAACCTCCCATCGTGCACAGCCTTCCCCCGCGCCCATGGGATGTTGCCCGCAAGACCTGGCATGTAGCCAGACCCTATGGCCAACACCTCCTAACTCAAAACGACGATGTGCACAGCGCTTTGGCCATGGGTGGCTGGAGATGGCGGCAACTTCTCTGAATATGAGAATAGGTGTGAAAAGGTGTATCTGGGCTGAGAGTGGCTGTCAGATTGTTTGTCTAGGTATGAAAATGCGTACATCAGCATTTTACTGGGTGTGTCAGTGTGTGCGCCGGTCTGTGTGTGGGTGCATTAGGGTGTTAATGGGTCTGTGAATGGGTGTGTGACGGTCTGAGTGGGTGTTTGAGTGGGTGCATAACTGTCTTAGTGGGTCTGAGTGGGTGCATATAGGTCTGACTGGGACTGTGAGTGCATGAGAGTCTGAGTGGGTCTGTGAGTTGGTGCGTGAGTGTCTGAGTGGGTTTGTGAGTGGGTGCATGAGTGCCTGAGTGGGACTGTGAGTGGGTTTGTAAGTGTCTGAGTGGGAGAATTGGTTGAAAGAGAGGCAGAGAGAAAGAAAGTGAGAGGGAGACAGAGAGAGTTTTTTAAGCTTTGACATCTAATATACTTAGAATGAGAATATTGTATCCAATTAAAAATAAAAAAAGTGTCTTTTTTTAAATATATTTTTTAATAAAAAAAAATATATGTATATATATATATATATATATATATATATCTGGTAAAGAGTCCAGGCGGCCTCAAACCCCTAAGTTTTTTTAATTTATAAAATGTCCTTTACGGGCTATATGGGACCGCGAAGGAAACCTTAAGAGCTCTCCAGCGGTTCCTCCTTACATATATATTTAATTTAAACTAAAAATTAATTAAAAATAAAATGCCCTTTACGTGCTACCTGGCACTGCAGGCAGAAGCCTTAAAGCTTCCCATGCAGTGCCAATGCTTCAGCAAGCATGGATCTGCTTTGACAGCAGCTTCATGCTTGCTGAAGCATTTCGGCAGGAGACAGAGGTGAAAGCTCTGTTGTTTGACAGTGGGACCTGCTTGAAAGGTCCTGCTGTCAAACAGTAGAGTGTTTGCTGTGGTTTGGCTGCAGCTACAGTGCTGTAGCCAAGCCACAGCAAATAGATATGTCCCAGGGGTGGACACCCTCGGGACATAGCAGGAGCCGGCCCTCTGGGCCATATGTGGCTCCACGAGGGGGGCCGCGCAGCCCCCCACCAACCTAAAGATAGCCTTGGGGGCTGGTCCCCAGGGCTAATGGGGATCCCATAGAGACCCCCTTTATTTTTTTTAATAAGCCAAGTCCCAAGATGGCTAAAAACACTTCAATAGCTTTTGTTGTTGAAGTGTTATCAGCCAATCAGATCACAGCACGAAATCATTAGAGGTCGCAAATCCTTCACGTCCCTGGATATACAAATTTGTTTTCCCCTTCATTTTTCAAAAACTACTGAACAGAATTACACCAAAACAAAAAAAAGACACTTTTTGTGGACCAGGCCCTGCTTTACTGCAAAATGTGGTGTAATTCCATCCAGTAGTTTTTGCGCTATCTTTGTTCAAAATCCCTATGGAAAAATGAATGGGGAAAATGTGTGTTGGGACCCTCCTTTTTTCTCAGCCCTCCCCGAACGAATCACCCAAATCACTTTCCATGCAGCAGCTGACGGGACTGGCAAAAAAACGCTTTTTACATAGAAACTAGGTCCTAACTATAACTACCTAGTGGTGACCGCCATTAGATAATATATGTATTTATATATATCAATCTCTAGAATGCCATAACCAGCACGCTCCAAAACCCCAGCGGTGCCGCCTCCGTGCTCACCAAGTCGTACAAAGAATCCAAAACCTCTTTCCTTTTAAAAAAGAGATCGGCACTCCGTCTGCTACCCTTGGCAGTGTTTTTTCACAGCAACAAAAACAACATATTTCAGCTCAGCACAGCCTTGATCATCATAACGCTGCAGCCCCGTTACCACCATTATATATACCTAATTTCCCAAAAGGAATTATGAACACAGATCAAGGACTGACATTTCGTGTCCATAATGGCCGCCATATTGCTAGTAGCGGTGTTAACGCGTCCCTTTATGATAATTTATTACACATCAGGACTCGTTTTAGGACAATGAATCTTTTGACCCAGTTGAAAGACACCTTAAGACGAGATAGCTAATCAATATGTCAATCAATACATCAATAATGTCATCAATATTTATCACAACAATGCATTTCACTTCAGTCAAAGTCATTAATCAATTCAAAGATGCTACCATGACCTTTCAACCATGAATAACCACACCTTGATTAGTAGAATTTTATGAGTTTTATTCCCTATTAGTTACAATCTAAGAGCAGATGCGTCAATCTCAAAACCAAGAAACATAATAGCATAGTCACGATATGGCAAGTTTGATAAGCTTTCATTAAAGCGAGAATCACAAACATCAGAACATAACATGGCGTGAACATAGGTCAAATTCAGCAGAGTGTCAATAATGCATCAGTTCAACAAAGCATAGTCTCGGTTGTTTGTCTATTTGCGTCAGTTTTGGTGAACACCTGTCCTAACCACTGATTAGCATTCGCATGTTGGGCTTCATGCAAAACAATTTAGAACAGCAATTTGGAAAACATCTAACTATGGTCGCTGTCAAAAGTAAGCAGTTGGTACCTAAAAAGGAAAAGCAAACAGACAAATCACAAATGCATTGTCATAATTACCCTCCAAGGTTTAGGTCAGCGCACAGGTTCAGTCTTCGTCCTCAGGACATCAGTCTATTCGCCATCAGTTAATACTCAGCTCCAGGGCAAAAAGGGGCACTTCCCTCATAAGGAGGTAAAGTGTAAAATGGACAATTCTAAGGGCGAGTATGGTTTTAAGTAAACCAACAAGTCACCAAACAGAGTGACAGAGTTTCTGGATAAAATCAATAGCATTCCCTAACCCACTTAAATGACTCCCCGTGACATGGGTTTTTATCCCTTTTCCATTGTACATTCCCCCAAAATTCTATTGGTCATCTGTTATACCCCACTATCTTTAACCTATCAGAAAATACATTAGGTAACCTAACTCTTCACCCCATATTATTTTACAAGTCTTTGATTGGTCTTCATAATTGACATCTTCAGAGGTGGCACGTCCGGTATGATTTCATCTTTCTGTAATTCTTTGCACATCTTTTGGTCAGAAGTTCCATTGTCTTCACCAGTTTGAAGGACCTTGTACATTACATTAATCTACACTGTTTCAATTTACTTTTAACATTTATTCTGCAAAGACTGTGTGAACGGATCTAACATGGTTACATTCGTCACCTAATTTGAAGAAAAAGAACACGCAGGGTCATGTCCCTTTGTGAGTCAGCATACTGAAAAATAGAAAAATGCATTTAATATGAGAGCCAAGGCAGCTAAGCTTCAGCTCATGCTAACTTAAGGCCTATGAGGATTTCAGTACGGATTCAATAACGCAATCATTAGTATAAACTTATTTAAACATAATATAAACATTTTGGTCATTATTATTAGTCTACGTATACATTGGTGGCCACTCCCCGTGGTCACAATTCAAGTGCACGTCTAAGCAAAATTACTAACATTATAGTTTCCATGCAGCATTATCACACATTGATTCATAAACATTTCATGTTAATATAGATTATATAAGCTACGCTCTCTCAGTCCCTCCTCTGATGACGTTCGTCATCACACAACCCTTTCCCTTTGTCCTTTCACTTTAATTTTTCACTTTACGCATAATGCGCATTTCAACATCTTGTCCCTTGTGTGAACTCTCCCAAAGTTCATTTTCTCCCTTTCACTTTCCTCATTTCTCTTGTTTCTCTTTGTCCAATTTCTTTTAATTTTGTCATTCATTTTGCATGCTCCCCATAATCCTAATAGACAGGCCAGAACGATTAATAGACCCCCTAATATTTTTGCAAGTACCCCATTCCAAATATTGCTAAACCAGCTCCTTACTCTGGCAATTCCTTTTCCTAATTTCTCCCACACTCCAGGTTCCTTCAAATCCGTCAGATCTGTACTATCTTTAGTTAGGTTAGTAAGCATACCTCTAATCTTTTTACTATTATCTGGTATATATGAGCAACAATGACGCTCATTGAGCATCTTGCAGACTCTGCCACTTTTTGCTAAAAGAATGTCTAAAGCAAGCCGATTTTGAAGAGTAATAGCTCTTTCTGCAGCAAGTTCAGTATCCATCAGGAGTATAGCCCCTGTAAAATTTGTCAGCATGTTATCCACAATAGTAGACAACTTTTGAATCTTTATGGAGTTTAAAATAACCCCTACTGAAGGAATTATGGCTCCAAATATGTCTCCAACGACAGCAGCCCCTGTCTCTCGTTTTTGTCTAGCATGTTGTAATTCAGACGTTTTAGGTATTTGCTTTAAGTCATCAATCTGGTAAATCTTTGGGAAAACTATTCCCAAATAACATGTCCCATACCATCCCTTAGGAAGATGGTAATAAGCATTAAGTCCACAGATATAATAGATCCCAGGGATCGCTGGGTCCTGTCCATTTAACGTGAATGTCCATTTACTCCGAAACAAAAACACATGCCTGCATTCACTCGTTCCCACAAATAAAGTGTCCTGCTCGGATTTCAGCCTATATATACAAAGCCTTCCTACATGTAAAGCATCTATAGCTAATTTGCCTTGCGTCTTTATTGCAGTGTAAGCATAATCATTTGCATATGTGCGTTTCTCTAACCCTCTTTCAAATTTTTCCTTCAATGCTTTGCGTCTATCATCAGTGTGATCTAAAAAGCTTTTCTCTACAGGTGTCAATAAGCAAATCAGATTATTGTGGTGTGCATAAGCTGTCCCAAATGTAAGCATTGGTTCAAAGAAACCTCTAACTAATTTTATACTATGCTCCTTGGCTAATTTGTTCAAAAACTCAATCACTGGCACAAAAGAAAACACTACATCCAAATTTGAAAAAAAATATTGCACATGCTCTTGGTTATAGAATCTTGTTAATAGCAAGCTACAACTTATCCCGTAAGTCAGAGGAAGACTATGGTAAGTGACCCCCTCTTGCACTGATGAAGGAATCTTGGTACACACATAACAGTTTATCGCATCCATTGTCTCAACATACTCATTCAGCAAGCGATAGAAGACATTAGTGGAAAGTTCCCCTTTTGAGTTAGTTCCCTCATGCAATTGTCTTGCATCCTGCTCAAACGTTTCCCACGGTGTTAGTGTTGTAGTCTCAGGTTTTGAAGCATTGTTAGTCACTTTCTTATCCAACCACGGCATTCCCACAATCACACCTACAATTATTATCGCACACACGATACCTAATATAAGACTCAACCAACCACACACCTTACCCTTTTTGTTACTACCTCTATTATAAGCCATGTCTGTAAAGAATCAGATAGTAGAACAATAATCAATTGAGGACGATATAAACTCTTTTTTTTTTTCTTAATGCAAAAAGTCTCTTTCTCTGTGCGTATTTTTACAGCGTTTGACTCACTCCAGGACCCTTTTGTCAAATCAGGTTAGCAGCTTGTCATAACCGGGTTTTCAAAGTCAATTCAGGTTATCAGTGTCACCTCTGGTAATTTATAAGTCTCTTTCTTAGCTTTTCCAACTTTCAATCTCTTTTTAGTTTTAACACAGTCACTTTTCCTGACTGATTTCAGGTACCGTAGTATTGGCCTGGTACTTCTCGATCAAAACAGAACGCTAAGAATTCTTGTTGCCATTCAGATGTTGTTGCATATGCCCATTCAGGACCTGCGTACCTTCTATTTGCGATTCTTTTTCTTTTCAATCGGCGTTCGCCTTGAAATTCTCCTTCACTCAGATCTTCTGTTCTTGTGGTATCGGTTTCTTCTGTTATTGTTTCACCTGGTACGGCCTTTTCTTTTGCCGCCTGCTTCTCTGGCCAGTTATCCCCCTTATGCGTCTTTTTCCTGCTTGTCCTTTCAGGACGCTGAACAGCACCCTCCTCTTGTGCTGTGGTGTTTTCTCTTGATGGACCTGCAACTGGCTCAGGGGATGCCGGTGTACTTTGATCTCTCTCCACTATTTCCCCTTCTTCTTCTTCTTCTGGGTCTGCAACAGGTTCAAGCTCTAACCCGTATCCGTCTGCTTCTGGGAGAACCTCTCCTTGATTTAGTTCTCCTGCTGCCTCTACTGAGATAGGCACACTGTCACCTCTCTCAAACTCGTTTACTGTTTGAGGGACAAGGCTGTTCTCAGTGAGCTCTCCTGCAGTCTCAGTTCTCTCTTGGCTATTTTCAGGCCCTGAGACTTCCCTCTCTGGAACTGTTGAGTCGCAAACTTCAAGTTCCTCATCAGTTGGACATGTTACCTTCTTTGTGTGACTGGCATGTATCCAGTTTGGAACGCATGCACATTTCACAGCAGTGGTTGTTGTTAATATTACTTGATATGGCCCCTTCCAGCGCGGCTCCAAACACGATTTTCTCACGTGCTTCTTAACAACCAGCCAGTCACCGGCTTGCAGGGTATGACCTGGATCACTGATTGGTGGCAATGTGTTAGCTTCTACCTGGTGAGAAAAAGAGCGAACCACATCAGCCAAACCTTTGCAGTAGCCCAACACCATATCATCCCTGATATTTGCAAGAGCATTTGCAGGTACTGCAGGCAGCCTCATAGCTCTACCCATAAGGATCTCGTGGGGTGATAGTCCTGTCTTCTTATCAGGGGTGTTCCTCATCGACATCAGCACTAGGGGCAATGCATCTGGCCATTTCATATTGGTAGCTGCGCACATCTTCGCCATTCTCGATTTTAAGGTACCATTCATTTGTTCTACTAGTCCTGATGCTTCAGGATGGTAGCTACAATGCAGCTGCTGTTCAATGTCTAGTGCGGCACACAAGAGCTTAATCACCTCATTGTCGAAGTGTCTGCCCCTATCTGATTCTATAGAGACCGGAAACCCGAACCTGGGTATTAGTTCCCTAAGCAGCAGCTTTGCAACTGTGAGACTGTCATTTCTACGTGTGGGGTAAGCTTCAATCCAGTGGCTGAAAACACACACAATCACCAACACGTATTTCAATCCTCCACAAACAGGCATCTCAATGAAATCCATTTGCATCTTGCTAAATGGACCACCAGCTCTCCCTATGTGGCTCAAAGTTACCACAGTCCCCTTTCCGGCATTCATCTGTTGACAGATGATGCACCTGTGACAGGTAACCTCTGCAGCATGTCTGAATTTTGATTTAAACCAGTCAATCTTGAATGACCTGATCATTGCATCTCTCCCAAGATGTGCCTGTCCATGGTAGAGCCTCGCAAATTGTGACAGAAGACTGTTTGTCAAAACCAGTTTCCCCTCCTCTGAGACCCATAAGTCATCAGCTCTTTGTACACATTGCATTCTCTGCCAGGAGCGTTTTTCCTCCTTACTAGCACGACCCTGTAGTGTCTTTAGCTCGTCTAATGTATCAACCACCCTTAATGCAAGGTTCAAACATGTGTCATTTTCAGTTTGCGGTAATAATTCCCACTGATCCTTGAACGATATACAGTTCAATGCGCAAAACCTTGCGACTTGATCTGCATAGCCGTTTCCCATGGACACAAAGTCTTGTGACTTAACATGAGCATTACATTTCACCACAGCAATTTCAAGAGGTAACTGAATCGCATGTAACAAATCCTTAATTTGTTCACCATTTTTCACAGGAGAACCAGAAGAGGTCATGAAACCTCTCTGTGACCACAATTGGCCAAAATCATGTACAATTCCGAATCTGTATCTGCTGTCAGTATAGATAGTGACTCTCAGATTATCAGCTGCGTGGCATGCCTTGGTAAGGGCAATTAGCTCTGCCACTTGTGCGGAATACACTCTCTCGAGCCAGGAAGCTTCAATGATACCAGCTATGGTACACACAGCATAACCAGCTCTCAGCATTCCAACTGAGTCTCTCAAACAGGATCCTTCAACAAACATAATGCAGTCATTTTCATTTAACTGCTTATCTTGAATATCAGGTCGGGGCTTGGTACATAGTTCTGTTACCTCAAGACAATCATGCTCCACTTCCTCTTCATTACTAATCTCGGTATTCTCAACAGGAAGCAGAGATGCCAGGTTTAATACAGTACATCGCTTCAGTGAAATATTAGGTGACCCCAATATAATTGTCCCATATCTGGTAAGTCGGGCATTTGTCATGTGCTGAGTTTTGGTTTGAGTCAACAAAATTTCAACTGAATGGGGAACCATTACTGTCAAGGGATGTCCCATCACTATGCCTTCACACTGCGTGAGGTTTTGACCAACTGCTACAACTGCACGCACACAACCCGGTAAGGCTGCTGCGACGGGGTCCAAGGTAGCTGAAAAATATGCTACAGGGCGGTTTGCACCTCCATGGACCTGTGTTAAGAAAGACAAAGAACAAGCATCACGTTCATGACAAAACAGTAGAAAAGGTTTCGTGTAATCAGGCATACCCAAAGCTGGTGCCCTGCACATGCACTCTCTCAATTCCATGAATGCCTCAAGCTCTTCTTTTGATAGGGTTATTGTGTATAGTTCATCCTTAATCTCTTTGCCTGTTAGCTTTATCAATGGTTTAGAGATAATCGAGAAGTTGGGTATCCACTGGCGACAGTAGCCCACCATTCCCAAAAACATCCTGACATCTCTCTTTGTTGTCGGGGGGTTCATTTGCAAAATAGCAGTGACTCATTCCTTCGATTTTCTCCTGGACCCTCTCTCAATCAAATGTCCTGAGTACTTCACTTCTTTCTGGCAGTACTGCTGCTTCTTGGGTGACACTTTATGTCCGTTCTTTCCCAAATGATTCAGTAAGGCAATTGTGTCATGTTTACACAGTTCTTTTGTCCTGGACCCAATCAGCAAGTCATCAATGTACTGTACTAGAGTCAAATTGAAAGGCAGTACTAGGGATTCTAAGTCCTTTTTCAATATCTGATTGAAGATGGACGTGATTTAGAAAAACCTTGAGGAATTCTGCACCAACTGTACACCTTGTCCAAGAATTTGAAACTGAATAAAAACTGGCTGTCCTCATGAAGAGGTATCGAAAAGAAAGCTTGTGACAGGTCTACAACGGTGAACCATTCAGCATCACACAGGACCCGAAACATAATCACTGCTGGATTGGGCACTATGGGGCAACACTTCACCACAATCTTGTTTATTTTTCTCAAGTCCTGCACAATTAGAACCTTCCCACAAGGCTTTTTCAGACCCATTATTGGTGAATTACATGGACTGCTCAATACTTCCTTCAGAACCCCTTGTTTTGCAAAGTCCGCAATTATTTGCGACACCTGGATAAGAACATCTTGTGCCATATGGTACTGTGGCACCTGGGGAAACACGGCATTTGACTTCACTTGTACTCTAACTGGTTGCACTCCTTTTATCAGTCCCACTTCTTTTCTTGTCAAATCCCACACTTTCTCTGTCACTGTTCCCTGTAAATCAGCCGGTAAGTCAGTCACTGTAAGCATCGGGAATAATGTTATCAAAAGGTAATCTTCATTTGCAGTTTCTGCTCCCGACTCTGAGAACTGACCATCATCCCCTTCATCATCACAGTTTGTCTGCACCTCAATCCCATCATTGGAACATGTAATCGAACATTTCGTTTTGCACAGCAAGTCTCTTCCCAGTAGGGATACCGGACTTGAATCGCAGACTACAAACTTATGCAGTCCCTGGAAGTTGCCAATCTCAACTTGCACCGGATCTGTAATTGGATTCGTCAAATACTGGTTAGCTACTCCGACCACTCTTATAGTACGCCCCGAAAGTGGCAATTTTTGAACCTCTGCACTCCTGACCGTAGAGCGTGTAGCTCCGGTAGCAACCAAGAATGAAACCGTATGACCCATTACCTTTCCCTCTACATAGGGTCCCCTCTGATCTACCTCTAGAGACGCTGCAAGCCTGCACTCTTCACTGTCTGAACGGTCATCCGACCATTCCTCATTCATTCTATCTTCACCACGCAATGGGAATTGCTGTACTGTATTATTTTGGCTCATCACCTGGCCTCTGACCTGCTGAGGAAGCATCACCTGTTGCTGTCCCATTGGAGCCATTGGTAGTTGCATTTGCTGTCTAGGTACCATGGGAATCTGCTGTTGTACTGGCTGCATTTGCGCTGGCTGAACACGCGGCATTTGCTGCATTGGCTGTAACCCCTGCATCTGTACCATGTTATTTTGAAAATTCGGGTTTTGATTTCTCAATTTTGGACCTCATATTTTGTAATGTACCGACATTAGTGCTTTGTTGAATGACACCATCCTGCACCACATTTGGGCATTCCCGCTTCCAATGCCCCACGCCCCTGCATGGGTGACATGGTGACATCTTTTTCATCCCTTGTACATCAATTTGAACCACAACAGTATTCAAATCTGGACCGCGATTCACAAAACCTCGACCTCAGCCTCTCGGTTGTGCCTGAAACACACCATTCCCTTGCAGTTGCTGCTGTATCATCTGCTGAATTCCATTTCCCTGCATTCCTGCCTGTGCAGCCCTTATCTGCATCACCATCACTTTCTACTTCAACTTTTTCTGCTTCAGCTCAATCTCATCACTACAGTATTTCACATACTGCAACACCTCGTCAATCAGCTTCGCTTGCCAACAGATGAAATGATTCTTAATCATCTGGCTAACCTCTGGTCTCAACCCTTCAACAAATCTGAACACAAGATGGTTCATGTCTTTCGATTCAATGGTCTCAGTACCACTGTAATGTTTGAATGCCTTCAACAACCTCTCATAGTAAGCATGTATTGATTCCTTAACCTCCTGCGAGGTCTGGTCACTTTTCTGCTAATCAGTCACTTTCGGCAACACTTTCTGCTTCAAAAACTCAATCACTTTATGATAGTACTTCATCACCTCCTCAGACAGTGCTCCGGTCACCTTATCCCTTGCCGGCTCCTGCGTCGGCCAGTCTACTCCTCTCTTGCACTCAAGCCATAAGTCGGGCGGAACAATTATCTCAAACAAGGTATTCAGGTCTTCCCAGAGACACTTCGCAAGCTTCACAAACCTATCTGTTTGTTGGTACCACTCGATCGGTTTCGCCCTCAACCTGGGATAATCATTTGTAAAAGATAGGATGGCTCCCCTGGACCACAGTACATGAATTAAAACCCCACCAGCTGTCTCTCTCATTGGTAGTATTTTTACTGATTCCGTATCTGGTGTAGTTTTAGCTTTACTTGATCCTGGACTGTCATCTTTTTCCTTGTCTTTTCTTAGCCCATCTGCCTTCCCATTTTTCTAATGCTCCCCAGATTTGCGCACCTTGTAATATTTCTTTTAAATGCACTTTCATTCCGGCAGACCTCATATGCTCGAAGTCCTTTGAGTCAAAGTCTAACCTGTAACTTCTTTTCAAATGTTTAGTATTCTCAATATCAATATTGTATTTGACTGCCAGATTTGCTAATTTCTGATGGACCTTGCCTACTTCTTTAGTAATCTTAGGGCACAGGTATCTCAATTCCGCTTCTGTGTATGACTCTAATCTGTTTACCCCCATTGTCCGTCCACTAATTCAGCAGCTTTCGCGCCCAGTCTCACAAAGTTCAAGTAATCATCTTTCTCTGACCTATCCGGTTCCAATGCAGTTACTGTAGTCTTTTGCGTAGTAAAGGTCTTCTCTAACCACTCATTCAACTGTTGTACCGTAAAACCTTGCAATTAAATGTTCCCTGCATGCATCATCGGCGACTGTGAAGCATTCGTACTTATTGTTTGTGCTGTTAACACTCCTAGCCCTGCCTGTCTCATTGCTTCCAATGGTGCTTCAACGGGGCTAAGGTCTATCAAAGACCTTGATTTTTCAACCGCTTGCTCTCCTGGAGCCATTAACTGAGGGGTTCCTATGGACCCTCCTCTTATTACATCTTGGGTCATTACTTCCTGATCACATACACCAGGCTTACCTTGTGCATACAAAGGCACTGGTGGACCAACAGTAATTGGCAATGATATTGCAGCTGGTGTCTGACCTGGTCCCAAACCTCGTGGAACAGCAACTCCAAAGGTCTGATTTTCTGAAGCCGGGGCAGGTATTAATGGAGGACCTTCTGCTGGATTATACCCCGGTATCAGTTGTGGCCGCGGCTGGGGCAGCAATTGCAGAGTTGTCTCAATCTGCATTAACCTCGATTTTGTATATATCGGGTCTGGCAGCACTATCAGGTTTGTAGTAGTCTCTAGTACCGGGACGTCTGGGTAGATTCTCTGTATCTGCGGTGGAGGTTGCAACTTTATCTGCATGTCTACCGCAGTGGGCGCACTGACACCATTCTGTATCGAACCCGTATCACTAGTCTGTACTGTATCAGTAACTCCCTTCTCCTGCGTCTGGTTCCCAAGACCTGCACTAGTGCTCGGGACATTGTCGCTTACTGCATAAGGTGGCGGGCAATCATATATTATCTGATTCAGGAATTCTTCATCGTCTGAATCATCTTCTTCTTCCCAAAGTCTCTTAGTTTCTTTAGGCTTACTAGAGTCTTTGTCTGTTTTACAAGTGGCTTTCTTCCCCTGCGTCTCATCTCCCTGTGTTATAGCTGAGAATAATTTTAATCCATTAACAATTCCTCGTCTCCACATTTTGCTTTCATTATCCCACCTAGGTTCCGCATAAGTCTTTTCTGCCCTTTTTATTCTTCTTTGGAATTTCTCTTGTCTCTGTTTAAGAGCCATTAAATCCCAAATCGCTAAAGCCTCATACTGAGCTGGCCTCGGAAGTGGTTTCTGTACACTTAACATCTACCTTAAATTCTCTAGAACTCTCGTATTGAACGTCCCGTGTTCTGGGAACGCCAAACATCCCTCCTTTTCTGTCAATTTGCGCCACTGTTTCATCCATAAGCAAGGCGCCACACCTTTTTCCTCCATAACTATGTAAGCTGGAGTTCCCTCAGGCGGTGTAGTCTCCCCTTCACTCGCCATAATGTATGCGTCTCCTTTCAGAGCACTCTTAAAAGCTTTAACAAAATTCATCTTTTGCGTCTTTTCTTTTGTTTGCATTTAATCGAAAAGTGACTTTAATTCCCAGGACACTCTTCACCCACCTTTCTCAACTTATTGCCTCTCACGGACGGCAGCCAATCCGTGCGCGACCCCTCTCGATAACTGACCTATCTCAGCGCGGCACCACTGACGTCACACTCACACACTGCAGCTGACAAAGTCTTGCGGCTCGTCCGCCCCTCACTGGATTCACACCAAACTAATGCAAAATTACTGCGAGCACCTTTAACAACACAAATTTGCCGGTTTACTACAGGAAGGGTAACACATTCGCTTCAGAACTTTACAGAGATTTCACTTGAAGCCTCGGCCGCTACTCTATCCTTCTCAGTTCCCGCACCCACAAGCAGAATTCGACCCGCAAATCCTACTCTCGACTTCTCAATGGTTCGTCCTAGTGCACTTTAGAACTTGCCAAATCTCCATCGAAGGTTTCATACATACAATTTGACTCAAACTCGACTTGTCAACCATGCCCGATTGACCTACTTAAACCGCACAAATTACAACATAAATCCAAGTGTCTCCTACACTTGTCAATATACTCCGGAGTCTTAGACCACGACGGGTCCGTACATGAACAACCAACCACGTGGATAATTTTGAGCACAAAGCGCCACACTCATATGAAGTACGCCGACTTCCCTACTCTCATACTGCGGAGTACGCCCACTCCTACTAAAACAACATTTACCAGGCCTAAATACACACAAACTTCACAAATCACCTGCAAAAAATGCATAGGCTGAGCAAGCGCAAACCATACACCATACATGCTGTGACGCCGAGAACATTCCCAACTCACTTAGGCAGGCTTCGAGATCCTGGGAAAGTCATGGTGAATTTAGAAACACATCATACCTCCAATTTGCATTATCTCAGAAAAACAATTTAAACAATGATTCTCCGTCCTAGGGCCCCAAAGGGCCAAACCGTTGCTCTGCTACCAGAACTGTTAACGCGTCCCTTTATGATAATTTATCACACATCAGGGCTCGTTTTAGGCCAATGAATCTTTTGACCCAGTTGAGAGACACCTTAGGACGAGATAGTTAATCATTATGTCAATCAATACATCAATAAAGTCATCAATATTTATCACGACAATGCATTTCACTTTAGTCAAAGTCATTAATCAATTCAAAGACGCTACCATGACCTTTCAACCATGAATAACCACACCTTGATTAGTAGAATTTTATGAGTTTTATTCCCTATTAGTTACAATCTAAGAGCAGACGCGTCAATCTCAAAACCAAGAAACATAATAGCATAGTCACGATTTGGCAACTTTCATTAAAGCGAGAATCACAAACATTAGAACATAACACGGCGTGAACATAGGTCAAATTCAGCAGAGTGTCAATAATGCGTCAGTTCAACAAAGCATAGTCTCGGTCGTTTGTCTATTTGCGTCAGTTTTGGTGAACACCTGTCCTAACCACTGATTAGCATTCGCATGTTGGGCTTCATGCAAAACAATTTAGAACAACAATTTGGAAAACATCTAACTATGGTCGCTGTCAAAAGTAAGCAGTTGATACCTAGAAAGGAAAAGCAAACAGACAAATCACAAATGCATTGTCATAATTACCCTCCAAGGTTTAGGTCAGCGAACAGGTTCAGTCTTCGTCCTCAGGACATCAGTCTATTCACCATCAGTCAGTACTCAGCTCCGGGGCGAAAAGGGGCACTTCCCTCATAAGGAGTTAAAGTGTAAAATGGACAATTCTAAGGGCGAGGATGGTTTTAAGTAAACCAACAAGTCACCAAACAGAGTGACATATTTTCTGGATAAAATCAATAGCATTCCCTAACCCACCTAAATGACTCCCAGTGACATGGGTTTTTATCCCTTTTCCATTGTACATTCCCCCAAAATTCTATTGGTCATCTGTTATACCCCACTATCTTTAACCTATCAGAAAATACATTAGGTAACCTAACTCTTCCCCCCATATTATTTTACAAGTCTTTGATTGGTCTTCATAATTGACGTCTTCAGAGGTGGCACGTCCGGTATGATTTCATCTTTCTGCAATTCTTTGCACATCTTTTGGTCAGCAGTTCCATTGTCTTCACCAGTTTGAATCACGTTGTACATTACATTAATCTACACTGTTTCAATTTACTTTTAACATTTATTCTGCAAAGGCTGTGTGAACGGATCTAACATGGTTACATTTGTCTTCTAATTTGAAGAAAAAGAACACGCAGGGTCATGTCCCTTTGTGAGTCAGCATACTGAAAAATAGAAAAATGCATTTAATATGACAGCCAAGGCAGCTAAGCTTCAGCTGATGCTAACTTAAGGCCTATGAGGATTTCAGTACGGATTCAATAACGCAATCATTAGTATAAACTTATTTAAACATAATATAAACATTTTGGTCATTATTATTAGTCTCCGAATACATTGGTGGCCACTCCCTGTGGTCACAATTCAAGTGCACGTCTAAGCAAAATTACTATCATTATAGTTTCTATGCAGCATTATCACACATTGATTCATAAACATTTCATGTTAATATAGATTATATAAGCTACGCTCTCTCAGCGGTAACATAAAAATCCCTTCTTAACAATCTATAATTCCTCATTACTGAACAAATCAAACTACAAACGATGCAAACGAAAATAAAAGGCAATATTCTCATCAATATTTAACATCCTTCGTCACGTAATGAGTTAAATAAACATTATTTCAACAGATATCCCTTCAAATGTTCTGTCACTATCATGTAGGTATTGCTAGTTGCAGTAACATAATAATACCTTCTTTCAAACGTATAATACCTCATTGCTGAACAAATCAAAATCCAAAAGAAGAAAAACCCAATAAAAGTACATAACAATGTAGAAAACCCACCAGGGGAGTACTTTTGAGAATGTATCAAAATATGTTCACTCCTTTCTTAACCCATTAGTATCAGAGCCCATCCTACATTAAGTATACATCTGATTTCCTATGTAGGCTTTTTATGTTAGCTGGGAGAGGTATATGCTTTTAATTAGTTTGGATGTTACTTCACTCTATACGATTATTGGCATTTGGATTGTATAAGATTAAGGAAACATTTCCTGAGGAAGAGATATCAAATATTATGAACATAGTCAGATGCTTATCTGTATGATTGAATTCTGTCTGACCTAAAATATCTTTTCCATCAATGATGAGATCTATATGCAAATAAGGTGGACCACAATGTAATGTACTTAAGGAAGTCTTTTACATTGGAGAAGGCCCACTCTGCACCATGAACATTGCATGTATGTGAGTGTCTTCCACAGGCATTAAAGATGAATGGTGTGGGTGGGGGTGTACGAAACAAGGCTATGGGGCAGAAGCGGCTGCTCCGCCTCTTCAAAATTGCCCCAATGGCAACTAAAATACATTTCAAAACAGCTCAACAAATGTTTTAAATACTTAGGGGGTCATTCTGACCCTGGCGGTCATTGACCGCCAGGGCCAACGACCACGGAAGCACCGCCAACAGGCTGGCGGTGCTTCCTGGCCAATTCTGACCGTGGCGGTAAAGCCGCGGTCAGAAAAGGGAAACCGGCGGTTTCCCGCCGGTTTTCCCCTGGCCAAAGGAATCCTCCATGGCGGCGCGCCCCCTTCCCGCCAGCCTGTTCCTGGCGGTGTAAGAGGCTGGCGGGAACGGGTGTCGTGGGGCCCCTGGGGGCCCCTGCACTGCCCATTCCACTGGCATGGGCAGTGCAGGGGGCCCCTAACAGGGCCCCAGCAAGATTTTCAGTGTCTGCTTGGCAGACACTGAAAATCATGACGGGTGCCACTGCACCCGTCGCACCTCAGCAAATCCGCCGGCTCCATTCGGAGCCGGCTTCATCTTTGCTGGGGCTTTCCCGCTGTGCCGGCGGGCGATCTTTTGCAGATCGCCCGCCGGCCCAGCGGGAAAGTCGGAATGCCCCCCGCGGTCATCTGACCGCGGGGCGGTGTTTGGGCGGTTTCCGCCCGGCGGGCGGCCCCCGCCGCCCGCCGGAGTCGGAATGACCTCCTTAGTGTTTACTTTAAAGGCTGTAATATTTTCTTAAAAAGATGCAATATACTGAGTAATCATCAGCACAGTATGGTTGCCCTTGGGCAAGTAAAAAAAAAAATCATTGTCAAATAGTCACTTTTAATACAACCTATTGATTTAATTGACTGCTCTGTGTACCGGCATTTGAGTGTGGTGTTGTGGAACACTGCTTATTTCAGCGGCAGATCAAAGGCCCATATTTAAGAAAAATGACGCACAACTGCAGTAGCACAGTTACACAATTACCGTGACCAACGCCATTCCCAAGCTCCATCTGTGTGCCATATTTATAAAATGATGCACAATGGCGCTAAGGAATGGTTAGCGAAATTTTTTTTGCTATGCTCTGCGACATGCCATAAGTAAAAATGACACTAATGCTTAAAAAACGCGTTAGAACATTTTGCTGCATGTTTTATGGCGCAAAACGGGTTAGCGCCATAATTAACAGCATTAAGGTAAAAAAACTTGCAAACAAGAAAAAAACATTTGGGAAGACAATATTGAGAATGCAGGCCAGGAGAGACCCCAGGGAAATCCCAATCAGCCAAGTACCAGCAGGAAGGTCCAGCAAAGTCCCGGGAGAAGGAGAAGAGGAAGCGGAAGTGTCGCTTTAGTGAGGAGGAGAACAACATCTTGGTCATAGAGGTGACGGAGCACCAACACCTGCTCTTCATCACCTCCAAATTGCCAATAGGTAGGAGCGAGGCTATATGGCAGGCAACAGTATATAAAGTCAACAGCGTGGCAGAGGTGAAGAGGACTGTCACTGATTGCAAGAAGTGCTGGCACGATTGCAAGCGCAGAACTAAGGAGAAACTGGCCAGGAACTGAAAGGCAGCACTGCAGACCGGAGGTGGAAGTCCGACACCCCAGTAGTACCTGGATGAGCTGGAGGAGATGGTGGCAGTGGTCATCCCAGAGGAGCTGGTCACTGGAATCGCAGGACAGGACAGCGCAGGCTTCCACAAACTACCACAAATGGACAGTAAGTTGCAGGGGGGGACTATCTGGAATCTCACAAATGGCAGAAGGGCGAGTGTTGGACCTGGTTCTTTTTGGAGGGTCATTCCCAAACTTTTTGTCTCCTTCCTCCTATTTTTTGTGACCAGTTTTTGTTGGCGTTAGGACTCTGAGCAGCTTACCACTGCTAACCAGTGCTAAAGTGCATATGCTCTCTGTATAAATTGTATTGGTAATTGGCTTTTCCCTCATTGCATATTTGAATTACTAGTAAGTCCCTGGTAAAGTGCACTAGAGGTGTCCAGGGGCTGTAAATCAAATGCTACTGGTGGGCCTACAGCACTGATTGTGCCACCCAAATGAGCAGCCCTGTAAACATGCCCCAGACCTGCCAGTACAGTACCTGTGTGTGTAGTTTTAACATGCCAAGGGTACCCACTTGCCAGGCCCATATCTTCCCTTTTATACATGTAAGGCACCCCTAAGGTAGGCCCTTGGTAGCACCATGGGCTAGGTACAGTGTATGTTAAAGGTGGGACATTGACTGATGTGTTTTACATCCTAACAGTGAAATACTGCCAAATGTAGTTTTCACTGTTGCAAGACCTATCTCTCTCATAGGTTAACATGGGGGCTGCCTTTAAATATATTTTAAAAGCGGTTTCTCTTTGAGAGCAGATGGAAATATGGAGTTTGGTGTCTCTGAACTCACAATTTAAAAATACGTCTTTTGGTAAAGTTGGTTTTTAGATTGTCAGTTAGAAAATGCCACTTTTAGAGCATGGGCATTTTCTTGCTTAAACCATTCTGTGACTCTGTCTGCTTGTGTATTCCTTGTCGGGGTCAGACTGACAGTTGGGCTGTTTGTGAATCCCCTCTAGACAGTGACACAAAGGGAGCTGGGGTGTAGTCTGCATATCCTAATGGGCTATCTGAGATAGAGTGGTGGGAGGAATGGTTATTTACACCTGAATGGGCTGTGCCTACCCTCACACAATGCAGTCTTCAACCCCCTGGTGTGTGTCTGGCACCAGGCCAGGGAAAGGCAGGATCCTGTGAACAACAGAGACTTTCCTTAGAAGTTTGCCAACTTCAAAGGCATAAATGGGTATAAGTAGTGGACCAAAACCCCAGATTTTTAGATGACTTCTGGATTCAAGAGGAACCTCTGCCAAGGAGAAGAGCTGAAGAGCTGGAGGATATGTACTGCCCCTTTGCCTCTGACTGTACTTTACTGGGTTGGCCTGCAATTGCTGCATCTGCCTTAGAGAGGACAAAGACTAGACTTTGTGGTTTATTCCTGCTTGTGAAGAATCTCCAAGAGCTTGGACTGAGCTTGCCTCCAGTTCTGAAGTCTCAGGGCCATCAAAAATATCCTCTGCCAGCACCTCGACTCTCTGCTGAGACTACTACCCTGCCAAGTGGTGCCCTATCCAGTCCATGGGCCCTTGAGAGGCGAAGTTGGCAGAACAAAGTCTGAAATCCATGCACCGAACACTGTGCGGGGAAAATTTCGATGCACCACCTGCAACATGGCTGAAAAACGACACGCCATCCGCTTCACGGCTAAAATCAATGCTCCACCTGCATCACGGCTGGGAGATTGACAGATCGCAGCTGGATAAACAACGCAACGCCCGCTTGCAGCCGGTGATAACAGCGCAAAGACCAGATTTCTCAAGCTTCATTGCTGGACATCAAAAATCAACACAAGCCTGCATGGATCCGAGGTGCCCCGTCTGGAAATCGACGCATCGCTCTCCTGAGGTAGATAAAAATGATGCATCGCCTAACCGACCGAAAAAGAAACGATGCACAGCCTCACTTGCCACTAAGGAATCGAGGCATCACTGACTGTTTCGATGCGCGCTCGCCTGTACAGCTTTATTTTTGATGCAAACCTGGTACTTTGTGTAACAACAACCTTTCCAATGTTTTCTATGGAGAAAGACTCTTTTTATTGAAAAAATTCATAACTTCACCTTTGTCTGTTGGATTTTTGCCATTTTGGTCCTGTTTGATTTAGATAAACATTGCCTATTTTTCTAAACTGGTGTGGTGTCCATTTGTAGTGTTTTCAATGTATTACGAGGGTGTTGGCACAAATACTTTACACATTGCCTTTGAGATAAGCCTGACTGCTTGTGCCGAGCTACCAAGGGGTTGAGCATGGGTTATCTTGAGTGTATATCTCCATAGCCCTGATTAGAGTGAGGGTCCCTGTTGGACAGTGTGCAAACTGACTGCCAACCAGAGACCTCTTTCTAACAGGGAGACACATAGGAAACACTCAATGGATGCAAAAGGGTCGCATCGGGACACATAGGACCAGAATAAAAAAAAAACATTGCCACCCAAGCCTCCCTTTTAGTGATGCTCTGGTGGCGGTATGCACCAAGACATATACACAATGTGGTCTTAAGCCACTTACTGTGGCTTAGCACCACCTTGTAAATATGGCCTCCACAGACGCAGCATATTGCCTGGAAGGGGCATGCAATCAGTGTGGCTGTTGCTGTGCCACAACAACACCCAGTGCATATTGTTGTTGCCCCAGATCCAAGACAATATGTTTGTCAGAAACTGTGACTAAAGTCAGCACCACCCCAGGGGTGGTGTCAGGTCGGCGCAACCAGGCAAAATGCATACCATCCTCTTTGTGTCATTGCCCTTCTGCATATACACAATCTATCCCCTCAACGCAGGCACCCTTGCACTACGGTGCAAGAATGCCTGAGTTGGTGCAGGGAGAAGAAATCTGAGCAGGGGGTGGGGGAAAGGAAGGTGTGTTCCGTACTCCCGAAAACATGTCGCATCCCTGCATTTTCAAAAGTGGGGCAGCGTGGTGCAACTATCATTGCCGCTGCACTGAACTGCACCACTTAAGAAAAAAACGGGGTCTCAGTGTGCAACACGTGGAACACACCTCCATGCGCCATTTCGGAATTGGCACAAAAGTTAAGTCATACGACATATGCGTCATGTCTTTGATCATCATTTGTGCTGCTGTACAAGTAGCTTCAATTTCAACATGTAACAAGGTTGTCTGTGTTGTGTGAATGGTTGTTGTTTCTTACCTGGCACACACATGGTGGCTGTATGGGTGCCCTGTGGGGCACAGGAAGAGTGGCACTGCACTGGGTGCAGCTAAAGCACTCCTTTTTATTGAATTACCTGTACACATGCATGTCTAACATCTCCTAGGTACCAAGTATACACTCAGCATCAACATTCTATACACATGTGATGTGTCCAAGCTCACTCACAATTATGATAGGTAGATCACGTTGGTAAATCTGCACACATCTAGTTTGCTACAATCCATAGACATGTCACACATCCATCTGGAGCAGAGTTGTATTCTCATTGTGTACTCAACTGACTGTTGCCCAGAACAATAAGGCTACTTGCACAGCCGCTGCCTCACTTAATATCTGAAGAGTAGTGAGGCACTCGTCGTGCAAGAGTCTCCAACTTGAGCACCCTAGAAACCTCAACATCATCTGCACCATTTCCTGAGTAACTTAAAGCAATGTGTGGCACACAGTGCTATAACAAAAGCTGTGACACATATGTTGGCAACATGCATGCTAATCAGATAAAGAGCACTTCTGACTCATAGCTTGACTGAGATCACTGTGTATGTGGCATGCTTCTCTTTTCCTAACACCCACAATTCCATAGCAGCACAGGTTGGCACTTGCGCAACAATGTATGTATTCTACATCATCAACATTGTATCAGACATGATTTCTACATCCTAACTCAGACAATGTCATCTCATTGGTCACACATGCCATTTCATCATTGCGTTGCACACATCATACCCTCTCACACAACACTTACTGGCTGCATCAGGGTCGTCCAACTGGGACACCTCTCAAATTATGTAGGGTGGTGGTCCACCTTCAAGAATGACAGGAACACATAGCTTAGTGATTTTTTTTACATTTATGTGCATGGACAACTGTTACACATTGAACTTGTTAAGCTCAGTAAGCAAGTCAACTCTCTGTTAGGACTGAACAACTGCCAAACATTACAATTCTGACTGTAAACAAATAGCCAAATAACTGAGTTCCTGGCACCACCAGGGCATCACTTTCCCTGACACTCCTGTGGTGCTTTACACTGCACCATATGTACAAGTATGTGTTATGCAGCTGTTTGTAGTGTAACACCTCCAGGTACATATTGGGCAGCATGATACAGTATTCTGCATCAGAGGGCATTCATTAATCGGTTGTTGCAGTGGCCATTCAATTGTGACACCCATTGCTTTGACACTGTCCCAGATGATGAAGACATCTTGCTTGTTGGCAGCGCCAAAAGACTAACAACAGCCCAGGGGTGGTGTAAGCATAGCAAAGTGTTGAGGAATGCATTGATACGTCCTTGTTTTTTGCTTCTTATATGTGTGTGCCATTTGAAGGCACACACAGCAGAGGTAAAATGCCATGGATGTGTGCTTATGTGAACATAGGTGTCCCTTCTTGCACATTAACAAAATAACAACGGATGTCTTGGCACTACTACGGGGGCTGCATTATGCAGCCCACATGGAAGTGGCATATTGCCATTGTAGACTGTTTATGTCCAGGAAGAGATATCTACCTGCACATAGACACTCCCTTCAACACAGACACACTTGCACTGTGTTCCAACTATGCCTGCATTGGCGCAGGCTGCTGAGTTATGTACCGGTGCAGGCGCAGATGCAGGCCTGCCCCGTACTCTTGGTAATACGGGGCAGGCCTGTGTTAAAACTTTAGTGTAGCTCAGTGCTGCTGATCTTGGCACAGCACTGTGCTGCACCTGTTTCATTCATACGCGGCACATGGTAATCACACAAGAACATGCATAGATTTGGCTGGCAGACAAATGTACTTGCTTCAGATACATATGTATAACAAAATAGGGGGACAGGATACTGGCCATTGGTTAAAATATTAACTCTTGTAGTTGATCTATATGAAGAAGCAGCCAGCCACTCAGTTGCTTACCTGTTTTCATACTCACAGCACCAACACATACCTTCATCACGTTGTGCCATTTGTTACATACCTCTCACAATCACAGACACAAAGACTGTAAAGTAAAAGTGAAAGTGAAATCACTGTACCATGTATGCAGCAAGGAAGTCTTGTATGATCACTTCCTGGGCGTGTGTGTCACGTTTTCTCATATGCATCATGTTTTTGACATATGACAGTTGTGTGTGTTTTTTGTCCCATTAAGGCTGACAAAGCCTGTCGACTTGTGATTGACGCGCATTAGTCAGGCTTCATTTTGTTGAATAGCTAAGTACAGAGTATTGGCATTTGCAATAAACATTTTGACGCAATACGGTCATGCATGGTATTCCTCCCCATAAAGGCTGACAAGGCCTGTCGACTTGCGATTGACGTGCAGGGGTCAAGCGTCATTTTTTTTAATAGTGTATTGTTGAGTATTGCCGTTTGTGTCAAAAATGTTGATGCATGATAGGAATGTGTGGATTTTGTTGGAAAGGCTGACAGTGCACCCAGATTCACATCCCTTTTTACCGGGGCTATGCATGTATGTGGTCAGTATGGTACGGCTACAGGTGTGTGCATGTGCATTCATATTGTAAAAGTAACATCGGAATGTGGTACCATAAGTTTGTATGTGTGTGATGCATGTGATGACTGATACAGTTTGCATATGTGCATGTTTTGGTAGACTTTTTTTCCACATACATGTTACCACATGTGTACTGGGAGTGTACATATGTGATGTAACACATAATTGTGGGCCTACCACATTTTCATGTCTGATTTCCAAATGTATGTTTGACAACACCACTTTAAATATGATGGGCTATGTCCAACACAGGTTCATGCATGTGATATCCTTGACAAATTGCACTCAGAGGATACAGTGGACTGCGGCTGGGTTGATTTCACATCACCCATGCCAATGAGAGTGCATGTGTGTCCACATTGTGGTCTGTTGTATGGTTCTGGGTTCATAATGCTATGCTACACGTGTAACAAAAGGTTCCCCATGCATCTATGATGCAGGAGATGGTGTACTCACATGTGTCATTGAAGGTTGTTATGTGGCAGGTGAATCGAATGACATGTGCAGTGTAATATGTGTAATGAATGCCAAAGCAGTATGTTAATGTGATTTGAAACTACACAAATCTATCTTACAGCATGGACATATGTTGGCCAGAGTTTCATGGCTATATAGTCACATCAATGCAACCTACATTTCCCTATATGGGAACATATCTGAAGGTCATTTAAGTCTATGTATGATCATGTGATACAAATACATGTTCATTAGTGGAAAGTAGACTTTTGTGCATACTCCAATTCACAATACCAGGCCTGTACCATTGAAGTGGTACATGCGTGCAGAGAATTCAGTCATATGTGTGCAAGCCACAAATCTGGTACATACAATCGACCACAACATGTTTGTAATGACTGCTGCATACAATGTCATACAACTGTGTAGCAGGGTTGCAGTCAGGCAATGATGGCACCCTAGTCATCATTGCTCCTGTGGGACTTTGTGTGCCCACACAGACCCATGGTTGCATGTTTTGACGCAGGTTGATGGTACTCCCCTCAGATCAGTCAACTCTGCACATGTACTCAGGCCCCTGACTGTGTCATGAGTCAATGTAGCCTCAGCATGGGAGTTTGGGGGTGTTGGGCGAGAATATACCCTCATCATGATAGCTCTTCAGCAGCGCAATGCGCAGTCCCCTGAAGACTAGTTTCCACATGCAGCTTGGTTAGCGGATGTATCTGTAGTGTAACTTGTTTTTGTTTTCTGACCCAGGAGACAGATGATGTCATCTGTCACTGCCTTCTGTCAGGATAGTGCGCAATGGGCAACTATATCGTTGTTGCAAACATGGGTTATGTACTGACCTAGACATCCTCTGTAAATATCTGTCAGGTGATCACATGGTAACATTGTTGTGTTGCACAGTCAGTATTGGTCTATGTGCGTACCTTCTCCAACATTACAGGCATATCTTGTTTGGAATAGATTTGGTCCTACATTCCTGGCATTCTTTAGGCTGCTTACCCTTTGTACACATCATCTACAGCAACACTGCCCAGTCATACATGGACAGGATGCTACGTGTGACTTGTGTAATTTGAAGATATACACATCTTCTTCTACTGGCTATGTGATAGTTTCCTTCCTTTTTCCAGGCTTTGCTAATTACATGACTTCCACACACACATGACAGTACACCAGCCACAGTACTTGTATAGTACCCAAGTGTCTTCCCCATGTTGTTTCTCCAAGTGTATGATTGAGGCTCTCAACTGTTCTTCCACATCCTCTGGTCTACATGAGCATGCACTCACATCTGCATTCCACAACCTATGTCACTTTCACCATGAGTGTATCTTCTTAGTGTGTTAAGTCATCTCAGCTATGAATATTTGATTTGCCACATGCAACATGTCTGTCTCCTTCTTCACCCATACAATTTAGGATGGGTCTGTGACATGTTAGAAAATTGCTACACTTACATGTATATCCCAAACCAGATGGGCATGTGGGAGACATAGACATTTTCGGGTATTGGTCCCAGTATGTCACGTTCTCTTGGTCAGGCATGTGAGTCTCAATGAGAGGTGTGTTTTCATACGTGGTGTGTGATGGGATCATACGGACTACACTAGTTTACCTTGCAGACACATATCAACCATTGTAGGTAATTGCTATCCCTTTCCTACCTAGGCTATACACCGGTACATTAGTCTTCACATGTATTTCCAGATTAGCTGCAGGCATATGTCAAGACAATTGTGTGATGTGTGTAAGAATGTACATTGGAAGTGCTACAGACTCTGCCTACATTCCAACCACACATTCATATGGTGGTGCATTCTCCCATTTTATTGATCATTCCTGGCTATGGGGCATTTGTGTGGAGAGTGGATTAGCACCCATCACTGCTCCACTTGTCTTGTGACCGTTAGCGCTCTCCAGAGACAATATGTGTGCTATATTTGTGAGACAGCACACCATGTGGCAGGGTTGGGGCCAATAGCACTCACGGTACATAACACTATTGATATGAGGTGCAGGGTTAAGCTAAAACTATTGTCCCTTAACCTGACCAGTCCATGATGGTCCATTGACACCAATGTGGCTCCCCCTTGTCACACCTGCTCAGTGCAGGTGTTACAGCTACCCGCCTGAGATGTGACACAGTTTAGTTCCTTATTTTCAAGTACACCAACTTGATACAGCCTGTATGTATACTCCCTTTGCATACATCTTGCCTGACGTGGCCATGATGTGGTGCAAGGGGTCAGGATTGGCGCTATGCCTACATTACACCACTTAGTATTTCTGGTGCATGGATAGAGCCCTTCAACAGCCACATGAGCATGAGTTATGTGACACTGATGTGTGGCATGGAGATGCTAGACCCTTTTACACCACAACCTTTGTTCCAACATTCTTTTAACTGTTGTGATTTTTTCCTGCTCTCTGAGGTATAAGCAACTTTTCAATAGTATATGTAGCAGAGAATGAGTACATCATGGACAATGTGGTGCAAAGTGATTTAATGGTGATATTTACAGGGTGATTGTTGTTGTACAGTGTCTAGGTGTAGAAGTGTAGTACAGTTTGTTGTCTCCTGCGAACTCCTGAAGCAGTGTTTTGTTGTTCCCCCTCCACCTGTGCTGCACTATTGACATCCTCCTCCTGATTTGGGACATCTACCAGTTCATTCCAGAGGACATTAGTCTGAATACATATGCTATGCAAGATTTCACATAAAAGATCATCTTGCATACTAGGGGTGGTGCATACAATAGGCTTCCTCCTGTCAGGACCAGGCACCTGAACCTTGACTTCAGAAACTCAAATGTCCTCTCCGCCACATTTCATGTCATTCTATACCCTTCATCGTATGCCCGCTCTTCCTCTGTTGTCGGGTTGCCAAAAGGAGCCATCACCCATGGCTGGATGCCATAACCTTGGGCGGCTTCAAAGGAATGTGAGAACATGTGTCTGTCATATATTTGTGGTTTCATGTGTGCAATGGCAGATGTTAGTTTTAGGTACAGTGGTGACTCAGACTTGCATCTGGTATTGTGTGTGTTCCTGTTTTGTAGAATGGTTGCATTGGTGTGTGGTGGTGGACATTGTTATCATGGGTTGTGGATCAAGAACCTGGTGATTGTCATATTAAATCTGGAATGACAGTTGGACCATGCAAATTATGTGTTATGTTGTCCATATTTGAGGCCCTGTCCTAATGTAAATGGAACATAGCACCGCCATATAGAACAATAGCATAATTTGTATTGACACTATGGTAGCCCTACAAGGCCAAACTCATGCCACCATGTTACCATGTGGCACAACGGAATATACGCCGGAAAAACGCATGCTGGAACAACGCATCCCTGAACAATGAGGTCGGAACAACGACCTTGTTGTTACCACTAATGTCTTTACCACGAATGCCTTAACAACGATTTTTTGTTGTAAAGGCATTCCTGGTAAAAGCATTAGTGAACGGCATGCATGGTTCCAGCATGCGTCACCCCTGACCCCACGCCCCCACCCCTAAAAATTACCATGACCCCCCACCCCACCCCTAAAATCACTGCAACCCCCACCCCCAAAATTACCGCAACCCCTCACCCCGCCCCTAAAACCTAAAGCACCCCACCCCCCACCCCACCTCTAAAACCTAAACCACCCCAACCCCCACCTCTAAAACTAAAAATACCTCAACCCCCCACCGCTGCCCCTAAAACTAAAAATACCCCTCCGCCCAAACCTAAACCGCCTGACCCCCACCCCTAAAACTAAAAATACCTAAACCCCCCACCCCGCCCCTAAAACTAAAAATACCCCAACCCCTCTTCCCCGCCCCTAAACCTAAACCACCCCTAAAACTAAAAATACCCTGACCCCCCACTCCACAAACCTAAACTACCCCAACCCCCACCCCCAAATACTAAAACCAAGTATGATTGTAGGAGTGCTGTGAGGTGTCCATCCCTACACATGGTCTTTCATGGCTGGTGATGTTGTATTCCTATGTGTGCAGCACAGTGCACCAGACAGGTGAAGGTGGACACAATGCGTATGGCTGGTATGTTTTGGTGATATGTAGTTGGTGATGGCAACACTTGGATGAAATTTGATATTAGTGCTGCCTACACCATGACAAATGTGGGACTGTGCCTATATGTGACTTTCTTTACGTTGACATGGCCAATAGCATTCACATCGCTGAGCTATTCCTTGTTCGGTGTAATGTGTGTGGGATCTGTATTTAGTTGTCAACCAGTGGACACTTGTAGTGGTTTGGGTCCAGCTTCTCTATGCAAAGGGGACATATCTCCACCTGTCCTTCATGTGGTGTGCGAGTCAGGTTGTGGCTGTATTATATACATATGGGTGTATGTGTGTGTGAAGTGCATTGAAAGCGGTGTAGTGTGGCATGTGGCATATGTATTGTTGACTGTACATCTGTGTTTCCCTGTCCATGTGTGTTTAGTGTAGTGTATGTATTGTTTATCTTACTAGTTTGGTGTGTTTTCTGTGTAATGATTGGTATGGTGGCTTACCTACGAGTAGGTCACTGCCATATTGTCCATCCTAGAATCGCTCATTGATGATGGAGTGCCGGAATATGTAGGCATCATGGACGCTGTCGGTATATTTGGCTAGGATGCTTGTGAAGAGCCCGTGGTGGTCCACAATGGCCTGCACATTTATAGAATGGGTGTGTTTGTTGTTCCTGTTCCCCCACCCCTAAAAATTACCATGACCCCCCACCCCACCCCTAAAATCACTGCAACCCCCACCCCCAAAATTACCGCAACCCCTCACCCCGCCCCTAAAACCTAAAGCACCCCACCTCTAAAACCTAAACCACCCCAACCCCCACCTCTAAAACTAAAAATACCTCAACCCCCCACCGCTGCCCCTAGAACTAAAAATACCCCTCCGCCCAAACCTAAACCGCCTTACCCCCACCCCTAAAACTAAAAATACCTAAACCCCCCACCCCGCCCCTAAAACTAAAAATACCCCAACGCCTCTTCCCCGCCCCTAAACCTAAACCACCCCTAAAACTAAAAATACCCTGACCCCCCACTCCACAAACCTAAACTACCCCAACCCCCGCCCCCAAATACTAAAAATACCCCAACCCCCTCTCCCCGCCCCTAAACCTAAACCACCCCAACTCCCCACCCCTAAAACTAAAAATACCTTGACCCCGCCCCTAAAACTAAAAATACCCCTCCCCCAAACCTAAACCACCCGACCTCCCACCCCTGAAACTAAAAATATCTCGACCCCCACCCCGCCCCATAAACCTAAACTACCCCAACCCCCACTCCCAAAAAGTAAAAATACCCCGACCCCCGCCCCTAAAACCTAAACTACTCCAACCCCCCCACTCCCAACAAGTAAAAATACCCCAGACCCCCCACCCCTGCCCTAAAACTAAAAATACCCCAACCCCCACCCCTTCCCCAAGAACTAAAAATGCCCCGACCTCCCCTCCTCCACCCCTAAACCACCCCAACCCCACCCCTAAAAACTAAAAATACCCCGACCCTCACCCCGCCCCTAAAACTAAAAATGCCCTGACCCCGCACCTAAACCTTAATCACCCCGAGCACCCCACCCTACCCCCAAAACCTAAAAATACCCCAACCCCCACCCCGTCCCTGCCCCTAAACCAACCCGACCCCCACCCCCTAAAACTAAAAATACCCCGACCCCCCTGCCCTTAAAACAGCCGCAGTCCCAGCCCAACTTGCCTCCTCCATGATCGTGTCGTCCTCCTCATCCAACTCCCTTCTTCTGTGCCTTAACCACGCATGTGCGTGGTTCAGCACATGCGTGGTTAAGGCCCCGAACAAGGAAGTCGTGGTTAACAAAAGCATTGTTCCGCTTTCATTTTCCACAACTTTGTTGTTCAGGAGTTGTTGTTCAGGATGCTTCTTGGCACAACGCCTGCAGTGCAACACTTAGTGACCCTTTGTGGCAGATTATGCCTGTGCCATCCAGCATGTGTGCAAGTGTGAGACTCACACAATAGGAGGAGTAGCAAAATAGGTGCAGAGGTTCTCCAAGGTTCCTAGACATGATTTATCACAGACAGTTTCAAAACCTGCACAGAGCAGGCATTGGGAGGGGGCACCCTATAGTTTAGAATGAGTCCCTATGTACTGTGCATGAAATTTCAGATCTGTCCTTAGTACTCCTACAGAGTCCAACCATGGCATCCATTATCTTGACACTATTGCACCTACTCTGCACAATGGTGTGCCATTTATTGTATACGGGGCCCACGTTGTGGCAGTAGGGTGTGGCCAGGGGGCACATTTAAAGTGGCGCTGCTGTTGATGCTTCAACACATTTTTCTGACATGTGGCCCTCAGTCCCTTCACTTTAGACCTGCAGATGAGTGATGTTCTGGGGGTTTGAATCTATTTTGTGTGTTGCGTGCCACGGCACGTGTTGTGCCTTGTGTGCAGCATGTGATTCCCTCCTCTTTTCCCTTGGAAAAGCTCCCTTGCACATAGTTTAGTTGTTGGTAATTGCTAGCTGCCATACATACCTGCATGTTGGTCATGGGCACAGTGTGGCACCATTGTATGATTTGTTTAGATATGTATGCATGTGTTTTCAAACACCTACGTGACAGAAGATGGAATGATGTGTTTTTCTGCAATGCCCTGCATCGCATGACCAATCCTGCTAAGTCCCATGTCTTCTCATTCACATGCATATCTGGTCTCTCCCAATACATTGTCAGTAGTCCAGCTCCCACAGTGTCCTGTTGGTACCCTGGTATCATGTTAGGGAGTTGTGGAATTACCAAGTATGATTGTAGGAGTGCTGTGAGGTGTCCATCCCTACACATGGTCTTTCATGGCTGGTGATGTTGTATTCCTATGTGTGCAGCACAGTGCACCAGACAGGTGAAGGTGGACACAATGCGTATGGCTGGTATGTTTTGGTGATATGTAGTTGGTGATGGCAACACTTGGATGAAATTTGATATTAGTGCTGCCTACACCATGACAAATGTGGGACTGTGCCTATATGTGACTTTCTTTACGTTGACATGGCCAATAGCATTCACATCGCTGAGCTATTCCTTGTTCGGTGTAATGTGTGTGGGATCTGTATTTAGTTGTCAACCAGTGGACACTTGTAGTGGTTTGGGCCCAGCTTCTCTATGCAAAGGGGACATATCTCCACCTGTCCTTCATGTGGTGTGCCAGTCAGGTTGTGGCTGTATTATATACATATGGGTGTATGTGTGTGTGAAGTGCATTGAAAGCGGTGTAGTGTGGCATGTGGCATATGTATTGTTGACTGTACATCTGTGTTTCCCTGTCCATGTGTGTTTAGTGTAGTGTATGTATTGTTTATCTTACTAGTTTGGTGTGTTTTCTGTGTAATGATTGGTATGGTGGCTTACCTACGAGTAGGTCACTGCCATATTGTCCATCCTAGAATCGCTCATTGATGATGGAGTGCCGGAATATGTAGGCATCATGGACGCTGTCGGTATATTTGGCTAGGATGCTTGTGAAGAGCCCGTGGTGGTCCACAATGGCCTGCACATTTATAGAATGGGTGTGTTTGTTGTTCCTGGAGCGGTGTTTCGTTGCAGCAGGTGGCACAAGTTGGACATGGGTGCAGTCCATTGCACCCAGCACATCTGGGAACCCAACAATTTGGTAGAGAACTTGCTTGATCGCCTGCTGCAGTTCCTGGGTGTTGGGGAAGCAGATGTGGTGGGGTGTGAGGCGTATGTTTGCGTCCAGAACCTTTGGAAGGGAGGCTGAGAAGGATGGCTGGGAGATACCACCCACTTGTACGTCAGTTGCCTGGAACAATCCTGATGCCAGCATATGGCGGACAGCCAGGAGTTTGGAAATAGGTGGAATATTTGTTGGAGTTTCCACACTTACAGTGATGTCTGGGGCAATATGGCACAGCAGGCATACAACGGTCTCCCGCTTCAGACAGCACGTCCTGATGACATTATGTTCCCTAAGCGCAAGGATGGTTGTGCACTATCAAAATATCCTCTCCAGCCTTCTGAGCTGCCTTTGTGGCTGCTGTGATGCTGTTTGGGGTTGCTGCGGTGGCGCTGGTAGGACCTGTTGTCGTCGCTGTCATCTGCGGTGTGTGCCAAGCTGGAGAATTAACAGTTTCATGTTGCCCAGGGGGGTGGCAATACTTCTGTGTGTTTTCCTTTTGTAGTAATATGTGGGCCTTATTTTGAACGCCTGTTGTGACAAGGCATTACATTTTTACGGTAATCCGACTTTACTTCATTATTTGGCACCGGTTCCTTAATGTGCGTTGTTTTTGCATCCAACAGTAAATATGGCACTAGAGAGCTATCGTTATTTTTTGGGAGGGAATGCCTAACTTGCATATCATTGTCGCTAAACGACGCAAGGTGGGGTGGCACTCTCAAAATTGACGCTAACTCAGATATTTTGTCACTAGAGGGGTATAGCGACAAAATATAATATGGTGCTAGGTTAGCACCGCTTTTGCATTGAAATTAATGGCGCAAAGGTGGCGCTAAGTTTCCTTAAATTTGGGCCAAAATGTTTTTGCGGAAAACTGGATTATATTTATTTCTACAATAGCGCTTTCAGAATGGTCACATCGCTTCAGAAATGGACAAATGCCCTTGTAAACAAGATTTGTGAGTGACAGTGCATTATAGATGTAATGAGAGGCTGCTGCCGTACAGTGGCCCTGCCTCCCTCCACACGCACCTCCTCCCTCACATACAGCTGGCTGGAGCAGCATGACTTAGCTCCCCTTCCCACTGCCTAGTAGCCACCTATAGCCCCAGAATCAGCTCACAAGGGGCTTAAGGGGGTCACGAGGCACAGAGCAGAGTAGCCTGTGTAGAGTTTGTTGGATGAACACTGCTTCAGTCCTTGACCTGCAGGGAAATGTTTAACTGTGTGTCACACTTTTCTGCTGGGTTCAGCCTTCGCTCCTCCCTCTGCAGCACTTTTACCGGCCCCCATGAAATATCGCCACACTGGTTGTCCACTTATGTGTCAATGCCAGTTCAATGCCCCTACTGTTCCCAGTGCCCATCCTGACACTGGTCATCCTATTACCCTTCAATAATCTGGTGCCTGTGATGGTGCCACACCATACACCTTCAGTATTCTACCACTTGTCTGTCAGTGCCCACCTTAAGCTTGGCTGTCACTGCCCATTCAATGCCCGTCACCAAATTAGAATCAGTCAGAGCCTCTCTATGTCCCAAGCACATCTCGCCACATGTCTGTCAATGTTTACCCTACAGGTGCCATTCAGTGCCCCCAGAATATCCACCGTGTGCGTATCTATTAATGCCCACGCTCCACTTTTTTACCAGTAGCCCTCAAAGTCTCCTTTCTATATTGCACCTATTTATTACAGTTCAAAGGATGCTATAGCAGTGTCCTGGCACTAGTTCTGAACTGCTCATTTTTCAGTGGCCCACCAGTGCATACACAGTGCCCATCCCTCTCCTGACACTTGACTGATGGGCAATGGTGCAGTCACACCTGCACGGCCTGCCCGCATTGCACATCCCTGAAACTCATTGCAGAGCTGCCAGGAAGCCCATTTTGAATCAAGTGCACGTCAAGTGCATGCACTCTGCAGGGTTGTACACGCACTGACGCTCTCACATGGTGTGGGCATTTAGCACAGAATAATTATTAGAGCTTCTCTGTCCTTGTCACCCCCAGCTTTTCTGCCACACCCCTCCCCAACCTCTCTACCCCACCCCACCCAATGCTGAGGGGACTGGGATTTCTAACCACGATGTAGAAACCAGCCATCACAGCCTAGGGGTACTTTGAGGCGGTGTGTGCTGCCATCCCACAAGCAGCTCCCTCCCTTGTCCTTGACTGTCCCTTCGATCCTTCACAGTCCCTGCAGGAAATGTATAAATGTTCTATATCGGTTATATGACGGAACACCGAATCTTAAACTACTACTAACCTTAACAACGAGGTCGGAACACCGACCTCGTCTTTACTACAAATGATTTTACCACGAATGCCTTAACAACGATATTTCGTTAGCAATAGGCACCATTCACCCTACATCCCTCACCCCACCCCCCCAACCCCACCCCAAAACCTAAAACCCCCTGACCCCCCACCCACTCCCCAAAACCAAAAACGCCCCACCCCCCCAACCCCACCCTAAAACCTAAAACCCCCTGACCCCCACCCACTCCCCAAAACCAAAAACGCCCCACCCCCCCAACCCCACCCCAAAACCTAAAACCCCCTGATCCCCCCACCCACTCCCCAAAACCAAAAACGCCCACCCCCCCAACCCCACCCCAAAACCTAAAACCCCCTGACCCCCCCACCCCCTCCCCAAAACCTAAAACCCCCCACTTACCTGAGTCGTCACCTTGTCATCTGCGTCGTCCTCCTCAGCAGACTCCCTTGTTTGTACCTTAACCATGCATGTTCGTTGTTCAGGACATGCGTGGTTAAGGCACAAAATAACGAAGTCGTGGTTAAAGAAAGCGTTGTTCCGCTTTCGTTAACCAGGACTTCGTTATAAAAAATTCGGCATAAAGGATGTTTACCTTCTATATCACTCAGAGTCAAGCATGTCAGCGGCAATTTCCAGAAATTTCCCACTTTCTGCCCACGCTACCACCAATTAGTTGCTTTTTGAATAACTGGCTTGTGTGTTATCCGGCCACCTGCATAATGCCACCTCACCAATGTCCTAGTCTCTGCACATTTGCCCCCATACAACGCACCTGAAGAATATCTGAACAATGCGTTGGCAAATCTGTGCATTGCTGCCATTCTTTATGCACACAGAAAAATCCAGTTGCACTCCACTTAATGCACAATAGTCCTCGTCTTTCCCCATACAGTACCCTTGCACAATATTGTCCACTGATCACCTGTGTTCAATGCCCCTTTGCAAGATGTGCACATATTGCTCCTCCATTATGTTGCACATTGAATACCCATGAAAATACCACTGCATGTTGCTCCTGCATCATGCTCCATCGCAAGAAAGTACCACATTGCCACTGTACTCTGTTCACTAATCAGCGCTCCTTCACTATGACCAATGCACAAAACTCCTGGATGGTCCTGCTACCCATTATCATACATAAAGTACTACATACATTACTCCTGCACTATACCTATGCACCATACCCATGCATAATAGCCCTTTGCACAATAGCTGTGTAAATTACCCTTGCATGTCAAACTCGTACAGTGCCACTCAACATAACACAGCCCTGCACAATGGGCAGTACATTAGTTCTCAGAGCAATGATTTTATACAGATGGGCATAAAAAAAAAGCCCCAGTACAATCCCTCAGCAACATGCCCCTGTGCAGAGCCGGTGCAACATGCCTTCTCACAAACTGTTCTCTCTACCCCCTGCAAGGTATCCCTTTCCATCGCCCCTGAAAACCGCCTCCTGATGGATCTCCAGTTAGGAAACACCTACTTAAGGTGTCTGCCACAGTCCCTCACTGGAAGCTGCGCGGATGCAGGCTGGCGTGGGAAACTGTGCTTGTTTTTATTTAAATTTTTGTCACAGATTTCAGAATCTGTCACAATTATGTGGCAACATTTTTTTTAAAAATGCTTTTTTGCCTTGGTGGATCTAGGGGGGGCTCTTTTAATGAGGCTAGGGGGTCAGAGTATTCCTATTCTGCTCCCTTTTCTTTATTTTTTATCTTTTTGTTTGGGAGCTGGCTGAGTCCAATTCCAAAAATGCCTCCCAACACTTCCTGATTGAAGTTCTGGCAGCCAATCAGATCTCTGCACGAGATCAGAAGGATTTGCACCTCTAGATTTACAAATTTGATTTTCTTGTAATATCTCAAAAACTACTGAACAGATTTACAACAAATAACAAAAAGGTTGCTTTCTGTAGCAGAAGCTATCTTCCTGCCAAGTTTAGTGTAAATCTGTCCAGTGGTTGGGGCTGTAGTCATGTGAAAATCCCTATGGGCATTAAAATGTGATACACACTTTTATTGACCCCCACCACTTTTCTCATCCACTGCTTGACGAAGCACCACAAAACTTGCCACGCACAATAAGACATAGCAGAGCACTTTTTTTGTGGTAAATTTCCTGAAGATTTGTCAAATAACACCAAAGTTACAGTTATTTCAAGTAACTAAAACTTGCGCCCTATGGTAACTATAACTCGCGCCCCCGCCATGCACAGTTATCTGATCCCTTATTTTACTGCAGATATTACACGGACAATATCAATCATGTTATCAAAGATGTCATGAGAGCTGTATTTTCTGGGGTAATTAACAATGCATGGTTAAGACGTGAGTTATAGTTACCTTAGGGTGCAAGTTATATTTACCTTAGGGCGCGAGTTATAGTTACTTGAAATAACTGTAACTGTAACAGGTGAATTTCTATGGCTTTATATGTTTAAAAATGTGAGCCCAACTATAGCGTCCCTTCAACCTTTGGTTTTTTAATTGAATTCCTATGGGGTTTTTTCATTCTATTTGCTGACTATAACGTCCCTGTAACCTTTGTTGTTTTCAGTGTATTTCAATTTTTTTTAATGTAAAGTAATTTCCATTACTATACATTAATCCAACCACCACCGCGCAGCAGCGTGTGGCAGCGGTTGGCCACAGGGCCTGGCCTGTGACCAGACCCTATGGCCAACCGCTACAACCATCCAAACCTGTGCTATGCATGGCCTTCACCCATGCGCAGCAGGGGTAGGCTGCAAGGCGTAGTCTGTGGCCAGGCCCTGTGGCCAACCCCTATAACCACACAACCCTGTGCTGCACACAGCCTTTGGCTGTGCGCAGTGGGGATTGGCTGCAGAACCTGGCCTGTGGCTAGTCCATGCAGCCAATATCCCTAACCACCCAACTCCATGCTGCGCACAGCCTTTGGCCACGCACAGCAGTAATTAGCCGCAGGTCTGAATGCCCCCATCCCCTGACCGATTTCGACCCCAGAGACTACAACCCACGGGCCCGGCCCTATAAATATTTTTTTTGGGGGGGAAGAGGCTGATCAGACCCCCTCCCCAGGCTGATCCTGGCTCCAGGGACTCCATCACCAGGGGCCCAGCCTAAATATTTAATTTTGTTTCCAGGGAGGGGGACCGCGCAGTCCCCCTTCCCAAGCCAAACTCGGCCCGGGGACCCCATCCCCCAGGGCGCAGCCTAAATATTTAATTTTTCTGAGGGGGAGGGGACCACGCAGCCCCCCTACCCAGGGCTGATTTGGGCCCCAGAGACCCCATCCCCTGTGGCCCGGCCATGTGACCTGGGTGCCCCCAGGGCACCCAATCACAATGCTGGGGACCGCAGGGATAAAATGAAGGCCCTTGCAGTCCCAGCAGGCTCCCCAACTCCTGTGGGAGCCAGCACTGCTGTCACAAAGAGGGAGCTGCCTCTCTGTAAGAGCAATGTTTCCTCTGTTTCCCTGCCTGCATCTCTGAGGGCAGCGAAACAGAGGAAACCTCTGCTCGCAGGGAGGGCGGGCTGTTTAACAGTTCTCCTTCACTGCAAGTGGATTGTTTACTCTGACTTGGCGGGAGCTGTCAAAGCTCCCGCCAAGTAAGAGCAAATAGCTATGTCCAGGGGCAGGGGGTGAGCATCCCAGGACATAGCAGGAGCAGAGCTGGGGGATGGTGGTCTCCAGGCCCATCAGTGGCTCCGTGAGGGGCCACTCAAACATCCAACATCAGTAGCCCTGGGAAGGTGGTGGTCTCTGGGACCCGGGGATCCGCAAGGGACCCCCTATCTGTTTTAAAATTAGCACTGGGTGGTGGCAGTCCCCAGGGTTGCAGGGGGGCTGGGGAGCCCCTGCATTGTTACGAATATGTGCCCCTGGGAGGTGGTGGTCCCTGAGGCTGCCAGGTTGCCAGGCTCCGCACTTCATTTATAGTTGCCCCAGGGAGGTGGCAGTCCCCATGGCTCTCACGGAGGCCATAGGGTCGTTCTCACATTAAAGGAGCATTTTGCCCCAGGGAGGTGGCAGTCCCTGCGATGCAGGGGGCCATGCGACCCCCTACATTTTACTTTGTGATCGCCCCAGGAAGGTGGTGGTCCCCACGGCTTATAGAAGTCACAGGAGGGAGAACCTTGTGTGCCACTACTCCTTTCTAAAGCCCTTCAATGCCCCCGGCATGAAAAAGGCCAGCCTTTTTTTTTAGATATTGGAAAAATCTGAAGATCCATCTTTAAAAAAATATGCTTTTAAAACTTGGAGCGTTCCCTCTGGGACCCCAACACCAGAGCTAAGGGGTCAGGGTGACTCTACCCTGGCCCCTTATTTTTCTCTTTTTTTCTGGGACTCGGCTTCAGCCGAGTCCCAAGATGGCTGCCATCACTTCCTTGTGGAAGTATTTGTAGTCAATCAGATATCAGCACGGGCCCAGTAGGATCTGCAGAGTATCCACGTGCCCTGATATCTATATTTTTTAAACTCTAATACCTCCAAAACTACTGAATGGATTTACATAAAAAGCACACTTTCTGGACAAAGAGCTAGCTTTCTGCCAAATTTTGTGCAATTCTGTTCTGTAGTTGTTTGAAAATTCCCATTGACATTGACACAAAAGGGGGGGAAAGTGCTTTGGGATCCCCCACTTGACAGATCACCCTGAAACTTTTTAGACTGCAGCTCAACTGACAAAAATTGCTCCGTCTGTGGTAAAAAAGGGCGTAACTATAACGGGCAGTGAGGATTGTGTTCGGATATTTGTATATATATATATATATATATATATATATATATATAAATCTTCAAGTATTTCATTTAATTCTGGAGCGGTCAGATTCTGCCTCATCATCAAAGTTATCACTTTAAAATGTGCATCAGGATCTCTGCTTTGTATTAACAACTAGGGGTGGGCGGGACTTAGAGTTCCGTCCACCCCTACAATTAGCCATTATCTTCATCTGCTCATCACTAACTGCGGCGCAATAAGAGATGGCACGCAGGACTCTCCCCTTAATACAATTCAGAATCTAGTAAATGCAATGGAGCCCTTATGACTAATTAGGAGAATGCAAGCCCGCAACAGTCTGTGGACATTTACAGCATATGAAAATGACGGAGCGTCCACCCACCCACACACCTTGATTGTGAGACTGCCTCCCCATGCATTCACTACTCAACTCCTTACTCTAACTCAATTGGTACGGTCCCCCAGGGTACTCTCTTTATGTCTCCCATCAACTGCTGATATTTTTAGCCAGTCATTCATCTTTGCCTCAAAGCACTATTACTCTTGAAATGAAAAGAAATGCTCCAATGCTTTTATGGGAACTCCTGGATACTCCTTTGAGGCATTGTCTGACTGTTGCATCAGAACGAAGAACTCAGGGGTAGATCCTGACTCCCGGGCTTCAAAGTTGCCAGTAGATCAGCACCAGGCCTTCCTGGCCCACACTAGCCCTTTGGGGAAATATCGAGAAGATGGCTCAGATGCATTGCTGTGTTTCTTCAGCTTCCGTTTGATCCCCTGCAGATTAACCCCAGTCAAAGAGGCATTTGCTTCCCCGCTGCTATTTCATGCTTTTACACACAGGGCTGAAATTTGAATCTCTCCTGCATCTGATTCCTGATGAGAAAAGCATCTTTGTTCACAGCGGCAGCAGCGTTGCCAGGAAAGGGACACGCAGGGTGCAGTTTGCATTCTGTATCAGTGATCTCTAAGCATGCATACTGTTAAAAAAAGATACGGATGGTTCACGATTTACCGAATCTCGACTAAGACTTTAAACACATGAAGGATTGTCTTCCTATGACGCATTTACTTTATTTTGCAGGCCAGGCAATAAGCAGTCATTTATCAGATGTGCCAATATTCCTGGAGAAACGGCATAATTCTGCTGGCACCGGAAATTAGGGATGACAGTTAACGAAATGTGCTTTCTTCTGTACTGTGGCTTATTCTTGACAGATTAGCATGAGTAAAAAGTAAAAGGGATATTTTTCACCTCAACATTCTCACATTGACTTACCTCTCGGTAGCACCACTCCAAGCACACTTTGCACAGCCCCGGGATGCAGTTCATCACCCAAAGTGTGTAAATCCCACGGCTCGTCCATAAAGGAAAACCCCAGCACATTAGTCTGAGCCCTGGTCTACAGCACAGCGAGGCCGAGTGAACGCTGGCATGGGCACCCTGAGATAGATCCGGCTCCAGGGAAGAATGGCAGGAAGTCTCACCTCCAGGCCTGCTCAGTGCCATGTGCCTGCCCATGACCACGATATGGCTGGGCTTCCTGTGAGCTCCCTGATGTGGAAGATAGCTACACTTCCTAGAAGTCAACATTCCAGCGCTTGCACGACCTTACTTCCGTCGTGTGCCTTCTCACTGGTGATTGGTTGAAAATGAGTCCTTAGGTGTGTGCCTGTTTTGACAGAAACTCGCACCGTTGGCCTTAAGTGCCGGTAAACTCCACCAAGTGGCCGATGGCAGAGTTTTTGTCGAACTTCATGTTCCAAGCCTAGGGGTAAAATTCTGCAAACGTAGCCCGTGGAGCAGAATTTAGCATCCATAATGAGTACAATACACAACACAATTTATAAATCCCCTTCCAAATAATTCACTGGGCTGGTGTAACTTACCAAAAATGAATGTGACAAGGCTTATAGTCACAGGGTCAGGGTTTGAAATGGGATGAGTAATAAAAGAATTAGAAATGCTGGTTGCCTGTACTAATTTTCCTGAAAGGGGTAAATGGGGATCTTCTGTAGGCCAGAAAACCATGCAGCCCTAATATCATGAAGAAATCCAAAAGGTGCCCATTTACTCTCTCTTTAATATAGGAGCCATCTTGATCTACTGGGAGTACTGCCGCCTTTAGGTTGTCATATCCCTTAGATATGACCTATGGATCATAGGAGCAAAATAAGAAAAGAACTGTTTAACACGGACATTGGATGAGCCGTAGGTGCCATAGCAGAGGGAGGAGAAGCAGTCAAAAATATCTGTCTCTAATCAAGATATTGCACAAATGTCAACAATATTTAGCATTTTAGCTTGCCAATACATAGCAGACTGTTTCACTTGAGTGCTAATATCAGGTCTCAGCCCCATCACAAAAGCTTTCACCATGGCTGAAAATCCCAAAAGAGCTATATCCTATATTCCACTATTCTGCTTACACAATTGTAGTAATCTCTCATAATAAGCATGTACACTCTTGTCTTTACTCTGGGTAGTTTGCATAATTTTTGACCAATTTACAAATTGCAGCAGCACCCTCTCCTTCAAATATTGCATCATCTCTTTGTACTATTCCATTACTCCTTATGTCATCATAAGTCTTTGCCACCTTTTATCTTGGTGGCCTTTTACTCCACTCTCACCTTTAAATCTTTCACATTCTCCGAATTTTTTATCTTTTGTTTGCAACAATCCCTCAAAGTGCTGCAGCTTCACAAATTTCTCCTTCGTCACCACACCTTCATTTAAATTTAACGTGAGACAAAAGTATGCTTCTTTCTACAAATCCACTGCTAGCTGCCCAGATAACTTAACAAGCTGATGATATTTCCCTCTTGCTCGACTACTAGCTTGTATTGTCAAATGAATTAAAAATATCTATTTAATCCTTCCCATGCCAGCCTCCTCTCTGACCATTTAAGTAATATTCCAAGGGTTTCTTTTGCTCTTCTGGGAGGTTCTGTCAGGAGCTGGTCTTTTGAGGGTCACTTGGAGAGATTTCTTAGTTCATACAAATAGCTGTTTATCTCCAGAAGAAATGCCAGATGCCAGACTGTAACACGAAGTATAGCAATGCTTCAGGAAAATATTCAGCAAGAAGGAGGAAAAAAACTGAAAACCAGGAAAAAACCTTCAGGTGTCCAGGGCAAGCAGCAGGGCGAAGAGCAGACAAATAGAAACGGGGCCCGGAAAGACTGCAGAGAATCAATGGAGTCCAGGAAGCAAGCAATGATTCAGGAACAATTACAAAACAACTTCACTTCTTTTTATAGTAGAAGACATGACATCTTCCAAGCAGAGGTTAGGCCATCTTGGAATGAGATAAGAAAATGAGAAAAAAAGCAATATATCTCTAAGGTATAGTTAGTGATAAAGCATCAAACTGAAATTAGGACCGGGAACCGTACAGGCGCCTCAGAGAGTTTAAACCTTCATGCCTGCCCAGACCCAACCATTTGATATACAATGGCGGATTATTCACACCTCTATTACAGTCAGACTTATTTCATGTCACAGGCCAACGTCTTTCGGGTTGTTGCAGCGTCCCTGTGGTGAATGCCAAACTCGTTCGTTGGGGAACGTTTGCTATTGTGTTCTTGTTTACGGGGATGCACCAGATGTTCTATTGTCTGGTGTAGGTGGGGGGGATGAGAATTCATTGTTTTTCTTCCATTGATGTTCAGCAGGCACTCTTCTTGCACTTCCTACATCGCAACACAGATATCACTCCCTTTAACACGAAATATACTGAGGCCTACTGCCCTTTCATCTCGTTGTCATTCAAATCGACATGAACAGCACTGTATCTTAATCTACTGTCATAGAACATACATGGCATTAACAACCCACATAAAGGAAAGCAGGTATTGTCCTATCTTAATAGACATGGAGTAGGACCAGCCTTTCTACAAGAAACACACATGCCCCCCACAGCAAACCCACACTATGATTAGGTATGGGGAAATCATCACTATTTCACTTGCTTCATATTCTCGAGGCACATGCATATTTATTCATAAAAATGTTCCCTTCACCCTAAGTTCTTACTGCTCTGACCCAGAGGGTCATTACGTCATGGTTCTAGGTACACTGGCTGACAAGTACGTCCTACTTCTTAACATTTATGCCCCAAACGTAGATGACCCGACTTTCTGCTAAGGAAATAGCAGACAGACTGATACACATTTACGTAGGCCACGTCGTATTAGCGGGTGACCTCAACGTGCCACAGTGCCTCCAAGCTGACTCCTCCAGTTCCCATCCCAGTGACAAACCCAAATTGCAAGGCATTCTCTGCTAAATCATAGAGGCTTACACACTCCAAGATGTTTGGCGCACTTACTACCCCTCCGACCCAGGATACACATTTTACTCTGCACCGCACTCCGACTGACTTCCCTCAACCTCAGGACCATTTTTGCAATCTTGCACCGAATAGCACCCACTGTCCCTGCAGTGGTTGCACTATCAGATGGCAAGAAAGCATTCAGTTAGTGGGAATGGCCATTTTTGAGAGCAGTCCTGAGCAGACTGGGCTACCTTCACATTAGCCAGTCTTTGATTATGGTGCTGTATTCCAACCCAGTGGTTTGTATTAGGGTAAATGGTGCGATAACCGAACCCTTCAGCATCTCACGGGGTACTCGCCAAGGATGCCCTTTGGCCCCCTTCTTTTTCTCCTCTTGATGGACCCACTGGTCCGCTACTTGCAAGCTAATCATCTTCACAGGGGCCTGCAGCTCACCCGTGGCCACTTACTACTTTCACTTTACGCAGATGACATCATGCTGTTCTTGCGACAATCGACAGATAATCTTGCCCCATAATGCAAGAAATCAACAGATACGGCAACCTTTCAGGCTTCTAGATCAGCTGGTCTAAATCTGAGCTATTGACCCTAACCGATGCCACCCTGCCCGTCTCCGGGGAAAACACTTTCTGATGGGTCGCAGAGGACACTAAGGGGGTCATTCTGGCCCTGGCGGTCATGGACCGCCAGGGCCAACGACTGCGGAAGCACCGCCAACAGGCTGGCGGTGCTTCCTGGACAATTCTGACCGCCGCGGTCAGAAAAGGGAAACCGGCGGTTTCCCGCCGGTTTTCCCCTGGCCATAGGAATCCTCCATGGCGGCGCTGCAAGCAGCGCCGCCATGGGGATTCCGACCCCCTTCCCGCCATCCCGTTCCTGGCGGTTCTTACCGCCAGGAACAGGATGGCGGGAACGGGTGTCGTGGGGCCCCTGGGGGCCCCTGCACTGCCCATGCCACTGGCATGGGCAGTGCAGGGGCCCCCTAACAGGGCCCCATAATGATTTTCAGTGTCTGCTTAGCAGACACTGAAAATCGCGACGGGTGCCACTGCACCCGTCGCACCCCAGCAACTCCGCCGGCTCCATTCGGAGCCGGCTTCATCGTTGCTGGGTCTTTCCCGCTGGGTGGGCGGGCGGCCTTTTGGCGGTCGCCCGCCCGCCCAGCGGGAAAGTCAGAATGACCGCCGTGGTCATTTGACCGCGGTGCGGTCTTCTGGCGGGGGAACTTTGGCGGGCGGCCTCCGCCGCCCGCCGAAGTTGGAATGACCCCCTAAATATCTTGATATCTGAATACATAGAGACATGAACCAAATATTGCAACTTTATTGTGGCCCGGTGATGACGCACCTTGATGCCCAAGTAACCCGATGTATAGGGCTCCTGCTGTCCTTGGCAGGTTGAGTGGCTGTAATTAAAATGGTGACCTTGCCCCAGTTCTTATACCTATTTTTAAATATTCCCATACCACCCACATTGTCATTTGTCTGCTCCCTTGCGGCCACCTTCTGCCCTTGTTATGGGCAGGCGGAAGACAATTGGTCGATTTGGACACTCTGACTTTCCCTCCTGAACGTGTCAGGTTGGGCATCCCTGACTTTTATCTTTACTATATAGCTGCCTAATGTCAATATTGTTTCCAGTGGTATCACCCGGATGCGCAAGTCCCATATCTGTGACTGCAACCCAACCAGCAGGGAAAGCTACTCCACAAACAACTCCTACCAAAAGGACCCTCAATATATTGAAACCGTGTCCACGACCTGTTGGGCATGGCATAGGCTCTGCAGTATATTGGGCGGCGATCCCCTGTACTCCAGAGCCCCCTCACCCGTGAAACATTGGTCCGACACACGCTTCAGCAACACAATTTGCACAAATGATAATGTCCTGCATCTAGTCTCCACCCTGGACCTCTTTGTCTTTCAAAGACAACAGAACACTCTAAGATCTCTCCTCCCCAACTACCCAATTGATCCGGAAGACTTTCCACCACTTACACATGTAGTGACTGACATGGAAGGGAACCATATGATTTCCAGACTGTACAGACTGAGCCTCGCCCTGATACTGGACACTACAACTAGAGTCCGGGAGATATCGGCTGGGGATATTGGCAGGCCTATCACAGAAATGGTGTGGACATACTGCTGTTCTCAGACACAAGTCCCAATGAACCATCAACTTAAACAATTACATTTTAAATTCCTCCGTCACTGCTATCTCTCACCATCTGACATCGTCAAATTTGACCCAGACCGGACCGATCATTGTCCCAAGTATCACTCTCCAGCTGTGCATTTTGCCCATTCAGTCTGGACCTGCCCCGAGATCGCCTGATATTTGATCTCGATGTTCAAACATGTGTAAGACATGTTGGCCACTTATTTAACTCCCGACTCTCTAGTTGCCCTTCTGGGATACACAAAGGAACTACCACGATTGACACGATGCCTGGCCTCCAGGGCCTTTTTATTGGCCAAACATGAAGTTGTGCTATGCTGCGGGGGTGGCAGGGCTCTGGCTCCCTCAGACTTACTTAAAAGCATGAAATACTAGAACAGAGTTAGTGAAGACTATGGGCCTGATGACAACTTTGGAGGAGGTGTTAATCCGTCCCAAAAGTGACGGTAAAGTGACGGATATACCACCAGCCGTATTACGAGTTCCATAGGATATAACGGACTGGTAATACAGCTGGTGGTATATCCGTCACTTTTGGGACGGATTAACACCTCCTCCAAAGTTGTAATCTGGCCCTATGTCACTTTACAACCTCTGACATCTAGGCTAATAGGTAGATTGTAACCCTATTAAGACTACCTGCGCACGATTGAAGCAGACCCTTAAGCTTAGCAATGTCACCCTCACCAATGTAATGGATGTCCTATTTTCTCCATCCGGCACATGCTACTGTAAGTAGCTCTCACCCACTTACATGACCGCTTGCTGTCCTATCATTTGCAATGTATCATTTGTGCAGCGTCAGTAGTTCACTGCAAAATACTGGTGATGTTTGGCATTCTAACTGTCCACTGTATGTTTGTATGTCATGACATTTGTATGTGTATGAATAAATATTAAAATAAAAAAACCGAAAAAACTGAAATTAAGCAATGAATACTACAAATGATGTCTGTATTCTTTAGTTACCTTTCAAAATACTGAATACAAAGTTATAAAGTGAGCTTTTAATTGTAGCAGCTCTCCTGCATGTGGTGTTTCCCAGAAGGCAGTATACAGGGAAACCCACGGTGAAGCCGACAAGTGCCTGAGGAAATAAGATGGTGCTGAAAATGTACTCAAAGTCTTGGGCCTGTGAGAGGTGCTCTGTCATGCGGAGTTGCAGGTGGGACCCACTGCAGCACAGCCCACATGCAAAAATTAAAATGTAAGTTAAGAACCGTTACACTCTGCCTTCTCTTAGGAGCTCCTGCATTATGAGGATTCTTTGAATTAAATTGTTTGATCAAATAGGGAACATGAACTTGCTCTGCTGGCTTCCAGGATTGGTGACAATGATAAACGTTCAGATCAATAAGGTATTGAAGTTTTACAGGAGTAACATATCTATTGGACTTCATATTCAGGTCATCAACAAGTATGGAATCAGGTCACTTTTAACTGATTGACTTTTACAGTAGAGATAAAGTTTAGGTGGAAGAAAGGAAGGATGGCCCTCCCTGGGGAAATGCTTTGAGTACTACAGTGACAGGTTTATTAATCTTTGAAATTACAAAAGGTCCATAATATCTTGGAAAGAACATAGACCAACAAATAGAGCAAGGTGAGTTGATGGAGGATAACCAAACTGTCACGTATCTCATTGAAAGGAACTGGTCACCTATGCTGGGAGGCCTGAGATTTTTTCCTAGATTTTAGCAATTTGTAAATTCTGGAGCAGTTTTGATTGAACCTTCTTGAACTTATCCAATTTATTCTGAACTGCAGGTACAGGATCTTCAGTTTGTAAGGGGTCTGGAAGTGTTCAAGGGGGGAATTTTGTTAAGGTGAAAAAAGAGAACTATTTAGTAGAAGTATGTATAGAATAACTGTAGGCAATCTCTGAAGCAGGTGAGAGGGATTCCAATTGTCTTGGGTGGCAGAAATGTAGAATCTTAAAAACTCTGAATAGTTTTTTTCAATCTCTCAGTTTAACTGAGGACCGAATCTGGAACTTAATGCCCTTTTGATGCTTAGTAAATGACACAGGACTTCCAGAATTTGGAGACATATTGAGGGCCATGATCAGAAATTATTTTCAAAGGCAATCCACAGAGTCGAAATATGTCAGAACAAAAAGTTGCATACATTTCTGACGCAGTTGGTAACATAGGAAGCAGCAAAAAAGTGAGCCATTTTAATAAAGGAATCCACAATAACAAAGATAGTGGTACACTTTTTAAACAAAGGCAGATCAACTATAAAGTTGGTTGACATAATCTCCAAAGGATGGAAGCAGTTTCAGGAGACAATTATAGTTCGGCTTCTCTTTGTGTTTCAAATTTATTTTTGGCACAGATTTCACAAGATTTGACAAAGTTTAACAAAGTTCAGTGAAGAGAAGGCCACCAGAACTTCCTCCTGGTGAGGTGTTCAGTAACTCGTAGATCTGCAAGTCCAAAGATTAGTGCATTGTAGCATAACTGTAGTATATATTTCTGTGAATATTTTGTTGGAATAAAGAGTCTATTGTGAACAAAAATCAGACATCAGAATTTGTGTTTTTTATCTGAAAATGAGAATACAGCTGTTTTAGTTTGCATATATTGAATGGTTTGGTTTCTTAACAGATTGATTCAAGAAATATGGAGGTTGTAGCAGAAATGAAGGAATGAGGAAAAATAATCTTCTCTATAGTCCTGACTTTCTCACTGTAAAAAGTCTCCATTCGATAAAGGCTACCTTAATGGCTAAGAGTACTTTTTCAAAAATAAAAGACTTATTTTATCCTGGGGAAAACTTCTTTAAGAAAAAAAAGATGAGATGTTGTTCTCCATCATCACCTGGTTTAATCAAAATGGCTCTCGTAGCATCTCTGAGACATCTGTTTCAATAAAGGTCTAGCTAGAAGTGCTGGGTTGTAGAAGAATGGGAGCTTAAATGAACTCAGTGTTTCAAAGGCTAGGGTGGCATCCTTAATTTAGCAAAATGTCTTGTTCTTTGTTTAGTAGATCTGTAATTGATGACAGAAACTTAGGAAAGTCCTTGATTAATTTACGGTAGTAGTTTGCTATGCCTAGAATGCTGTGTTTCTTTCACTGAGAAAGGATCAGGTCCATCACGAATGGCTTGAACCTTTTGAGCATCCACAGCAATCCCCTTCAATGGGAGTATGTAACCCAAATAATCTACATACTCTTTTTCTAACAAGCACCTTTAAGGTTTTGCTCAGCAATTTGTTTTCTCTTAAAAGCTGCAAGTCATGTTTGACATGGAAAGAATGTTCTGCAGGATCTTTAGAAAAATTATAATCTTGATAAACAACCCCTAACTGGAGGATCGTATCGAACAAGATAGCATTCATAAATTGCTGGAAAACAGCAGGGGCATTACACAAACCAAAGGGTATCACCCAATACTTGAAATGCCCAAAATGTGTTCTGAATGCTATTTTCCAATCTGATCTAGATCAGGTGATAGGCTTTCTTTAGGTCTAATTTGGAGAAGACCTTCCTTCCTTGAATAGATTCCAAAAGGTCTCATATGACAGTCACCAAATGTAAGCAGCTGTAGTCTCTAGAGGGCCAGAGTTCAGATGTTCCCTTCTTGGGTATGAAAGACTAGGAATCTCTTTTCAGAGGACCTGGATCGGTCTATCAGACCATTTGTCAAGTTAGCATCAAGATACTGTCTTAGGGCTTGCCATTCCAGGGCAGACAAGGAGGGAACAAAAGCTTCAGGCAGGATGTCCATGGTGCAGTCAAAGAAGCAGTAAGGAGGTAGATCTTTTCTTGGTGATTATTGAAATGCATCAAGGAACTCATGATAGGTAACTCAGTAAACTGAATGACAGGCTGAGCAGAGTTATCATGGTGAACATCAGAAGTTTCAAAGAGTCAGTCAACCAATCTTTATTCATCTATAAAACAGCCATAAAAGAGCACAAAGACATCAAAGAGACAGTCAATAAAATATACAGTAAAATGTGGATCAAATGTAAAAGAGAATATCATTAATACAATGAATTTTAGGACCACAGACTAAAACCGTATAAAATCCACAGGCCAGATTCATATATTTTTCTAATGGTAATGGCTGTCTTTATGAAATTTAAAACAGAAACACAAATGGCTGGTGAGTCTAGTGTTTGGAGGCTTATCAGAGCTAGCTTATATGATCTGATGTTGATCAGGTGAAAGATGGGGACCAAAAATGAGTGACAAGGAGCGAACATGAAGTGCAAAAAAGCATGAAGTGACATGTGCTTTAACTAGAAACACCGCTGCACGGGTAAGGGGCAGTGTTCTAAAAAAGGTGCCCTGAATAGGAAATGCAGTAATAAAGTGCCCTGTGCTCACCCTAAAATTAGTTAAGAGGAAACATTGACTAGGGTTTGTTATAAGTGATAAGTAAGGTTCTAGTCTTGTAGTGGTGCAAATAGCACGATAATCAAGAATGCTTGACAGAGATGATGCTCGTTCCCGTCTTTACTCCATACAACGATCTAAAAGCACTGTTTGATTTTGTCTTTACAGCTAATAATAATAGTTTCCAAGAAACATTGGTGAGCAATACTGCGAGAGACACAAACCTCCAAGCCCAGGTACCAAGGTCTTTGCAGAACAGATAAGGTAAGGACTGTGGGGGTCATTCTGACCTCGGCGGTAAAAGTCGCTTACCGCCGGCCAGAAGGCCGCCATAACACCGCCGCAGCCGCGGTAAACCGCCACGGTCATTCTGACCCGCAACTGGCAAACCGCCAAAAACCCGACATCCACAAAAATCCGCCACACCAAAGGTCAGCGAAAAAATGGCGATGACCAAACCTCCACCGTCACGCCAACAGAAATACGCCCATACCATTCCGACCCGCAAATCCACGCGGCGGTCTTTCAAACGCGGTATTCCATTGGCGGTACACACCGCTGCGGTCAAAATACACACACACATAGAAAACTCAGCCACATTGGTCAGTTCGAAATACACACACCTGATACACATACTAACACCATTCCCACACACCCAACACAATATAAAACACACACCCACATCTACATGGGCACCCTGAGATAGATCCGGCTCCAGGGAAGAATGGCAGGAAGTCTCACCTCCAGGCCTGCTCAGTGCCATGTGCCTGCCCATGACCACGATATGGCTGGGCTTCCTGTGAGCTCCCTGATGTGGAAGATAGCTACACTTCCTAGAAGTCAACATTCCAGCGCTTGCACGACCTTACTTCCGTCGTGTGCCTTCTCACTGGTGATTGGTTGAAAATGAGTCCTTAGGTGTGTGCCTGTTTTGACAGAAACTCGCACCGTTGGCCTTAAGTGCCGGTAAACTCCACCAAGTGGCCGATGGCAGAGTTTTTGTCGAACTTCATGTTCCAAGCCTAGGGGTAAAATTCTGCAAACGTAGCCCGTGGAGCAGAATTTAGCATCCATAATGAGTACAATACACAACACAATTTATAAATCCCCTTCCAAATAATTCACTGGGCTGGTGTAACTTACCAAAAATGAATGTGACAAGGCTTATAGTCACAGGGTCAGGGTTTGAAATGGGATGAGTAATAAAAGAATTAGAAATGCTGGTTGCCTGTACTAATTTTCCTGAAAGGGGTAAATGGGGATCTTCTGTAGGCCAGAAAACCATGCAGCCCTAATATCATGAAGAAATCCAAAAGGTGCCCATTTACTCTCTCTTTAATATAGGAGCCATCTTGATCTACTGGGAGTACTGCCGCCTTTAGGTTGTCATATCCCTTAGATATGACCTATGGATCATAGGAGCAAAATAAGAAAAGAACTGTTTAACACGGACATTGGATGAGCCGTAGGTGCCATAGCAGAGGGAGGAGAAGCAGTCAAAAATATCTGTCTCTAATCAAGATATTGCACAAATGTCAACAATATTTAGCATTTTAGCTTGCCAATACATAGCAGACTGTTTCACTTGAGTGCTAATATCAGGTCTCAGCCCCATCACAAAAGCTTTCACCATGGCTGAAAATCCCAAAAGAGCTATATCCTATATTCCACTATTCTGCTTACACAATTGTAGTAATCTCTCATAATAAGCATGTACACTCTTGTCTTTACTCTGGGTAGTTTGCATAATTTTTGACCAATTTACAAATTGCAGCAGCACCCTCTCCTTCAAATATTGCATCATCTCTTTGTACTATTCCATTACTCCTTATGTCATCATAAGTCTTTGCCACCTTTTATCTTGGTGGCCTTTTACTCCACTCTCACCTTTAAATCTTTCACATTCTCCGAATTTTTTATCTTTTGTTTGCAACAATCCCTCAAAGTGCTGCAGCTTCACAAATTTCTCCTTCGTCACCACACCTTCATTTAAATTTAACGTGAGACAAAAGTATGCTTCTTTCTACAAATCCACTGCTAGCTGCCCAGATAACTTAACAAGCTGATGATATTTCCCTCTTGCTCGACTACTAGCTTGTATTGTCAAATGAATTAAAAATATCTATTTAATCCTTCCCATGCCAGCCTCCTCTCTGACCATTTAAGTAATATTCCAAGGGTTTCTTTTGCTCTTCTGGGAGGTTCTGTCAGGAGCTGGTCTTTTGAGGGTCACTTGGAGAGATTTCTTAGTTCATACAAATAGCTGTTTATCTCCAGAAGAAATGCCAGATGCCAGACTGTAACACGAAGTATAGCAATGCTTCAGGAAAATATTCAGCAAGAAGGAGGAAAAAAACTGAAAACCAGGAAAAAACCTTCAGGTGTCCAGGGCAAGCAGCAGGGCGAAGAGCAGACAAATAGAAACGGGGCCCGGAAAGACTGCAGAGAATCAATGGAGTCCAGGAAGCAAGCAATGATTCAGGAACAATTACAAAACAACTTCACTTCTTTTTATAGTAGAAGACATGACATCTTCCAAGCAGAGGTTAGGCCATCTTGGAATGAGATAAGAAAATGAGAAAAAAAGCAATATATCTCTAAGGTATAGTTAGTGATAAAGCATCAAACTGAAATTAGGACCGGGAACCGTACAGGCGCCTCAGAGAGTTTAAACCTTCATGCCTGCCCAGACCCAACCATTTGATATACAATGGCGGATTATTCACACCTCTATTACAGTCAGACTTATTTCATGTCACAGGCCAACGTCTTTCGGGTTGTTGCAGCGTCCCTGTGGTGAATGCCAAACTCGTTCGTTGGGGAACGTTTGCTATTGTGTTCTTGTTTACGGGGATGCACCAGATGTTCTATTGTCTGGTGTAGGTGGGGGGGATGAGAATTCATTGTTTTTCTTCCATTGATGTTCAGCAGGCACTCTTCTTGCACTTCCTACATCGCAACACAGATATCACTCCCTTTAACACGAAATATACTGAGGCCTACTGCCCTTTCATCTCGTTGTCATTCAAATCGACATGAACAGCACTGTATCTTAATCTACTGTCATAGAACATACATGGCATTAACAACCCACATAAAGGAAAGCAGGTATTGTCCTATCTTAATAGACATGGAGTAGGACCAGCCTTTCTACAAGAAACACACATGCCCCCCACAGCAAACCCACACTATGATTAGGTATGGGGAAATCATCACTATTTCACTTGCTTCATATTCTCGAGGCACATGCATATTTATTCATAAAAATGTTCCCTTCACCCTAAGTTCTTACTGCTCTGACCCAGAGGGTCATTACGTCATGGTTCTAGGTACACTGGCTGACAAGTACGTCCTACTTCTTAACATTTATGCCCCAAACGTAGATGACCCGACTTTCTGCTAAGGAAATAGCAGACAGACTGATACACATTTACGTAGGCCACGTCGTATTAGCGGGTGACCTCAACGTGCCACAGTGCCTCCAAGCTGACTCCTCCAGTTCCCATCCCAGTGACAAACCCAAATTGCAAGGCATTCTCTGCTAAATCATAGAGGCTTACACACTCCAAGATGTTTGGCGCACTTACTACCCCTCCGACCCAGGATACACATTTTACTCTGCACCGCACTCCGACTGACTTCCCTCAACCTCAGGACCATTTTTGCAATCTTGCACCGAATAGCACCCACTGTCCCTGCAGTGGTTGCACTATCAGATGGCAAGAAAGCATTCAGTTAGTGGGAATGGCCATTTTTGAGAGCAGTCCTGAGCAGACTGGGCTACCTTCACATTAGCCAGTCTTTGATTATGGTGCTGTATTCCAACCCAGTGGTTTGTATTAGGGTAAATGGTGCGATAACCGAACCCTTCAGCATCTCACGGGGTACTCGCCAAGGATGCCCTTTGGCCCCCTTCTTTTTCTCCTCTTGATGGACCCACTGGTCCGCTACTTGCAAGCTAATCATCTTCACAGGGGCCTGCAGCTCACCCGTGGCCACTTACTACTTTCACTTTACGCAGATGACATCATGCTGTTCTTGCGACAATCGACAGATAATCTTGCCCCATAATGCAAGAAATCAACAGATACGGCAACCTTTCAGGCTTCTAGATCAGCTGGTCTAAATCTGAGCTATTGACCCTAACCGATGCCACCCTGCCCGTCTCCGGGGAAAACACTTTCTGATGGGTCGCAGAGGACACTAAGGGGGTCATTCTGGCCCTGGCGGTCATGGACCGCCAGGGCCAACGACTGCGGAAGCACCGCCAACAGGCTGGCGGTGCTTCCTGGACAATTCTGACCGCCGCGGTCAGAAAAGGGAAACCGGCGGTTTCCCGCCGGTTTTCCCCTGGCCATAGGAATCCTCCATGGCGGCGCTGCAAGCAGCGCCGCCATGGGGATTCCGACCCCCTTCCCGCCATCCCGTTCCTGGCGGTTCTTACCGCCAGGAACAGGATGGCGGGAACGGGTGTCGTGGGGCCCCTGGGGGCCCCTGCACTGCCCATGCCACTGGCATGGGCAGTGCAGGGGCCCCCTAACAGGGCCCCATAATGATTTTCAGTGTCTGCTTAGCAGACACTGAAAATCGCGACGGGTGCCACTGCACCCGTCGCACCCCAGCAACTCCGCCGGCTCCATTCGGAGCCGGCTTCATCGTTGCTGGGTCTTTCCCGCTGGGTGGGCGGGCGGCCTTTTGGCGGTCGCCCGCCCGCCCAGCGGGAAAGTCAGAATGACCGCCGTGGTCATTTGACCGCGGTGCGGTCTTCTGGCGGGGGAACTTTGGCGGGCGGCCTCCGCCGCCCGCCGAAGTTGGAATGACCCCCTAAATATCTTGATATCTGAATACATAGAGACATGAACCAAATATTGCAACTTTATTGTGGCCCGGTGATGACGCACCTTGATGCCCAAGTAACCCGATGTATAGGGCTCCTGCTGTCCTTGGCAGGTTGAGTGGCTGTAATTAAAATGGTGACCTTGCCCCAGTTCTTATACCTATTTTTAAATATTCCCATACCACCCACATTGTCATTTGTCTGCTCCCTTGCGGCCACCTTCTGCCCTTGTTATGGGCAGGCGGAAGACAATTGGTCGATTTGGACACTCTGACTTTCCCTCCTGAACGTGTCAGGTTGGGCATCCCTGACTTTTATCTTTACTATATAGCTGCCTAATGTCAATATTGTTTCCAGTGGTATCACCCGGATGCGCAAGTCCCATATCTGTGACTGCAACCCAACCAGCAGGGAAAGCTACTCCACAAACAACTCCTACCAAAAGGACCCTCAATATATTGAAACCGTGTCCACGACCTGTTGGGCATGGCATAGGCTCTGCAGTATATTGGGCGGCGATCCCCTGTACTCCAGAGCCCCCTCACCCGTGAAACATTGGTCCGACACACGCTTCAGCAACACAATTTGCACAAATGATAATGTCCTGCATCTAGTCTCCACCCTGGACCTCTTTGTCTTTCAAAGACAACAGAACACTCTAAGATCTCTCCTCCCCAACTACCCAATTGATCCGGAAGACTTTCCACCACTTACACATGTAGTGACTGACATGGAAGGGAACCATATGATTTCCAGACTGTACAGACTGAGCCTCGCCCTGATACTGGACACTACAACTAGAGTCCGGGAGATATCGGCTGGGGATATTGGCAGGCCTATCACAGAAATGGTGTGGACATACTGCTGTTCTCAGACACAAGTCCCAATGAACCATCAACTTAAACAATTACATTTTAAATTCCTCCGTCACTGCTATCTCTCACCATCTGACATCGTCAAATTTGACCCAGACCGGACCGATCATTGTCCCAAGTATCACTCTCCAGCTGTGCATTTTGCCCATTCAGTCTGGACCTGCCCCGAGATCGCCTGATATTTGATCTCGATGTTCAAACATGTGTAAGACATGTTGGCCACTTATTTAACTCCCGACTCTCTAGTTGCCCTTCTGGGATACACAAAGGAACTACCACGATTGACACGATGCCTGGCCTCCAGGGCCTTTTTATTGGCCAAACATGAAGTTGTGCTATGCTGCGGGGGTGGCAGGGCTCTGGCTCCCTCAGACTTACTTAAAAGCATGAAATACTAGAAGAGAGTTAGTGAAGACTATGGGCCTGATGACAACTTTGGAGGAGGTGTTAATCCGTCCCAAAAGTGACGGTAAAGTGACGGATATACCACCAGCCGTATTACGAGTTCCATAGGATATAACGGACTCGTAATACAGCTGGTGGTATATCCGTCACTTTTGGGACGGATTAACACCTCCTCCAAAGTTGTAATCTGGCCCTATGTCACTTTACAACCTCTGACATCTAGGCTAATAGGTAGATTGTAACCCTATTAAGACTACCTGCGCACCATTGAAGCAGACCCTTAAGCTTAGCAATGTCACCCTCACCAATGTAATGGATGTCCTATTTTCTCCATCCGGCACATGCTACTGTAAGTAGCTCTCACCCACTTACATGACCGCTTGCTGTCCTATCATTTGCAATGTATCATTTGTGCAGCGTCAGTAGTTCACTGCAAAATACTGGTGATGTTTGGCATTCTAACTGTCCACTGTATGTTTGTATGTCATGACATTTGTATGTGTATGAATAAATATTAAAATAAAAAAACCGAAAAAACTGAAATTAAGCAATGAATACTACAAATGATGTCTGTATTCTTTAGTTACCTTTCAAAATACTGAATACAAAGTTATAAAGTGAGCTTTTAATTGTAGCAGCTCTCCTGCATGTGGTGTTTCCCAGAAGGCAGTATACAGGGAAACCCACGGTGAAGCCGACAAGTGCCTGAGGAAATAAGATGGTGCTGAAAATGTACTCAAAGTCTTGGGCCTGTGAGAGGTGCTCTGTCATGCGGAGTTGCAGGTGGGACCCACTGCAGCACAGCCCACATGCAAAAATTAAAATGTAAGTTAAGAACCGTTACACTCTGCCTTCTCTTAGGAGCTCCTGCATTATGAGGATTCTTTGAATTAAATTGTTTGATCAAATAGGGAACATGAACTTGCTCTGCTGGCTTCCAGGATTGGTGACAATGATAAACGTTCAGATCAATAAGGTATTGAAGTTTTACAGGAGTAACATATCTATTGGACTTCATATTCAGGTCATCAACAAGTATGGAATCAGGTCACTTTTAACTGATTGACTTTTACAGTAGAGATAAAGTTTAGGTGGAAGAAAGGAAGGATGGCCCTCCCTGGGGAAATGCTTTGAGTACTACAGTGACAGGTTTATTAATCTTTGAAATTACAAAAGGTCCATAATATCTTGGAAAGAACATAGACCAACAAATAGAGCAAGGTGAGTTGATGGAGGATAACCAAACTGTCACGTATCTCATTGAAAGGAACTGGTCACCTATGCTGGGAGGCCTGAGATTTTTTCCTAGATTTTAGCAATTTGTAAATTCTGGAGCAGTTTTGATTGAACCTTCTTGAACTTATCCAATTTATTCTGAACTGCAGGTACAGGATCTTCAGTTTGTAAGGGGTCTGGAAGTGTTCAAGGGGGGAATTTTGTTAAGGTGAAAAAAGAGAACTATTTAGTAGAAGTATGTATAGAATAACTGTAGGCAATCTCTGAAGCAGGTGAGAGGGATTCCAATTGTCTTGGGTGGCAGAAATGTAGAATCTTAAAAACTCTGAAGAGTTTTTTTCAATCTCTCAGTTTAACTGAGGACCGAATCTGGAACTTAATGCCCTTTTGATGCTTAGTAAATGACACAGGACTTCCAGAATTTGGAGACATATTGAGGGCCATGATCAGAAATTATTTTCAAAGGCAATCCACAGAGTCGAAATATGTCAGAACAAAAAGTTGCATACATTTCTGACGCAGTTGGTAACATAGGAAGCAGCAAAAAAGTGAGCCATTTTAATAAAGGAATCCACAATAACAAAGATAGTGGTACACTTTTTAAACAAAGGCAGATCAACTATAAAGTTGGTTGACATAATCTCCAAAGGATGGAAGCAGTTTCAGGAGACAATTATAGTTCGGCTTCTCTTTGTGTTTCAAATTTATTTTTGGCACAGATTTCACAAGATTTGACAAAGTTTAACAAAGTTCAGTGAAGAGAAGGCCACCAGAACTTCCTCCTGGTGAGGTGTTCAGTAACTCGTAGATCTGCAAGTCCAAAGATTAGTGCATTGTAGCATAACTGTAGTATATATTTCTGTGAATATTTTGTTGGAATAAAGAGTCTATTGTGAACAAAAATCAGACATCAGAATTTGTGTTTTTTATCTGAAAATGAGAATACAGCTGTTTTAGTTTGCATATATTGAATGGTTTGGTTTCTTAACAGATTGATTCAAGAAATATGGAGGTTGTAGCAGAAATGAAGGAATGAGGAAAAATAATCTTCTCTATAGTCCTGACTTTCTCACTGTAAAAAGTCTCCATTCGATAAAGGCTACCTTAATGGCTAAGAGTACTTTTTCAAAAATAAAAGACTTATTTTATCCTGGGGAAAACTTCTTTAAGAAAAAAAAGATGAGATGTTGTTCTCCATCATCACCTGGTTTAATCAAAATGGCTCTCGTAGCATCTCTGAGACATCTGTTTCAATAAAGGTCTAGCTAGAAGTGCTGGGTTGTAGAAGAATGGGAGCTTAAATGAACTCAGTGTTTCAAAGGCTAGGGTGGCATCCTTACTTTAGCAAAATGTCTTGTTCTTTGTTTAGTAGATCTGTAATTGATGACAGAAACTTAGGAAAGTCCTTGATTAATTTACGGTAGTAGTTTGCTATGCCTAGAATGCTGTGTTTCTTTCACTGAGAAAGGATCAGGTCCATCACGAATGGCTTGAACCTTTTGAGCATCCACAGCAATCCCCTTCAATGGGAGTATGTAACCCAAATAATCTACATACTCTTTTTCTAACAAGCACCTTTAAGGTTTTGCTCAGCAATTTGTTTTCTCTTAAAAGCTGCAAGTCATGTTTGACATGGAAAGAATGTTCTGCAGGATCTTTAGAAAAATTATAATCTTGATAAACAACCCCTAACTGGAGGATCGTATCGAACAAGATAGCATTCATAAATTGCTGGAAAACAGCAGGGGCATTACACAAACCAAAGGGTATCACCCAATACTTGAAATGCCCAAAATGTGTTCTGAATGCTATTTTCCAATCTGATCTAGATCAGGTGATAGGCTTTCTTTAGGTCTAATTTGGAGAAGACCTTCCTTCCTTGAATAGATTCCAAAAGGTCTCATATGACAGTCACCAAATGTAAGCAGCTGTAGTCTCTAGAGGGCCAGAGTTCAGATGTTCCCTTCTTGGGTATGAAAGACTAGGAATCTCTTTTCAGAGGACCTGGATCGGTCTATCAGACCATTTGTCAAGTTAGCATCAAGATACTGTCTTAGGGCTTGCCATTCCAGGGCAGACAAGGAGGGAACAAAAGCTTCAGGCAGGATGTCCATGGTGCAGTCAAAGAAGCAGTAAGGAGGTAGATCTTTTCTTGGTGATTATTGAAATGCATCAAGGAACTCATGATAGGTAACTCAGTAAACTGAATGACAGGCTGAGCAGAGTTATCATGGTGAACATCAGAAGTTTCAAAGAGTCAGTCAACCAATCTTTATTCATCTATAAAACAGCCATAAAAGAGCACAAAGACATCAAAGAGACAGTCAATAAAATATACAGTAAAATGTGGATCAAATGTAAAAGAGAATATCATTAATACAATGAATTTTAGGACCACAGACTAAAACCGTATAAAATCCACAGGCCAGATTCATATATTTTTCTAATGGTAATGGCTGTCTTTATGAAATTTAAAACAGAAAAACAAATGGCTGGTGAGTCTAGTGTTTGGAGGCTTATCAGAGCTAGCTTATATGATCTGATGTTGATCAGGTGAAAGATGGGGACCAAAAATGAGTGACAAGGAGCGAACATGAAGTGCAAAAAAGCATGAAGTGACATGTGCTTTAACTAGAAACACCGCTGCACGGGTAAGGGGCAGTGTTCTAAAAAAGGTGCCCTGAATAGGAAATGCAGTAATAAAGTGCCCTGTGCTCACCCTAAAATTAGTTAAGAGGAAACATTGACTAGGGTTTGTTATAAGTGATAAGTAAGGTTCTAGTCTTGTAGTGGTGCAAATAGCACGATAATCAAGAATGCTTGACAGAGATGATGCTCGTTCCCGTCTTTACTCCATACAACGATCTAAAAGCACTGTTTGATTTTGTCTTTACAGCTAATAATAATAGTTTCCAAGAAACATTGGTGAGCAATACTGCGAGAGACACAAACCTCCAAGCCCAGGTACCAAGGTCTTTGCAGAACAGATAAGGTAAGGACTGTGGGGGTCATTCTGACCTCGGCGGTAAAAGTCGCTTACCGCCGGCCAGAAGGCCGCCATAACACCGCCGCAGCCGCGGTAAACCGCCACGGTCATTCTGACCCGCAACTGGCAAACCGCCAAAAACCCGACATCCACAAAAATCCGCCACACCAAAGGTCAGCGAAAAAATGGCGATGACCAAACCTCCACCGTCACGCCAACAGAAATACGCCCATACCATTCCGACCCGCAAATCCACGCGGCGGTCTTTCAAACGCGGTATTCCATTGGCGGTACACACCGCTGCGGTCAAAATACACACACACATAGAAAACTCAGCCACATTGGTCAGTTCGAAATACACACACCTGATACACATACTAACACCACTCCCACACACCCAACACAATATAAAACACACACCCACATCACCCACAAGCCCCTACGACCCGAAATCATTGACGAAGGCTAGAGAGAGAGCACAGAATAGACAATCCCACAACACAGAGGCAAACAACACCATCACCCACACAGAATCCACGCACCAAACACCACACACCACCACACGCACCACACTCATCACCACAAACGCCACCCCACACCTCAACCACACCACCCCATGGCACCCCAAAGACACCCCAGGTTCAGTGACGCCGAACTCAGGGTCATGGTGGAGGAAATAGTCCGTGTAGAGCCCCAGCTCTTCGGGGCACAGGTGCAGCACACCACAATTGCCAGGAAGATGGAGCTATGGCAAAGGATAGTGGACAGGGTTAACGCGGTGGGACAGCATCCACGCAATCGGGAGGACATCAGGAAGAGATGGAATGACCTACGGGGGAAGGTGCGTTCCATGGTATCAAGGCACAACATTGCGGTGCAGAAGACTGGCGGCGGACCCCCACCTACTCCCCCAGAATTTACCGCGTGGGAGGAGGAAGTCTTGCACATCCTGCATCCTGAGGGCCTCGCAGGAGTAGGCGGAGGAATGGACTCTGGTAAGGCAAATCTTCACTACTGCTTCCCAACCCCACCCCACCTGCATGCCAAATCATACCCCCACCCTCACCTCCTCCCCCATCACACCAACCCCTAGCAAAAGGCTCACCATCACAACCCACCCATCCCAACACCAAGCCCTGCATGCGACCACAAAGCATGGACACCCATCACCAAAGCATGCCCACTGCACACACACATCACCCCCACAAGCCACCCTCACAAAAGCCCCCACAAGGAAATGCCTGCACATGGGTACACGGACACCCACCCATCACACGAAATGCCACACACAGAAGCAATAACCATACCTTTATACCCCTGCAGGACCCGAACGCCACCACACCGCCACGGAGGGTACAGAGATGTCCATCCCACCCCAGAAGAGGCCCCCAGCGATGACAGCAGCTCTGTCTCCCTGGAGCCAGACGACCAGCCCGGCCCATCGGGGACCTCTGGACAGTCGGTTCCCCACAGACAGCCACAGGCTACACCAGACCCAACCCCCTCTGGGAACACCAGCACAGCTCCCACCCAGCGGGCCCATGCCTCTGTCTCCAGGACACGTCAATCAGCAGTGTGTCCACCACTACAGGGCACCCAGGTTGACCCACCACCCCAACAACAACAGGGACCTGGGGGCAGTGGTAGTGGGCACACCGTCCAGGGACAGAGGCCCAGGAACACAGGGGAACTGGGAGGGCTGCTGTGCGACAGGGGGGGGACAGGCCCGGGGAACCGACTCTCCAAGAGGCCCTCTCCTCCATCATGGGAGCATACCACCGCTCCCAGGAGACGATGGCGACGGTACTGGCCCGGTTCCAGGAGATCCAGGAACTGCAGGAGGAACGGTACATGGGGTTCAGGGAGGAACTGAGGAACATCGGTTGCGCAATGGGGACCATCGTCGTGGCCCTTACCCAGATCGTCACCACATTGCGGGACCATGTGAAACCCCAAAGGGCCCCTGTCACTAGCCCAGGCCAGGAACAGCCTACCACCTCCGCCGGCGCTAGTGGACAGGAGGCCCCCACACAACGACAGGCCACCAGAACCCCACCTCCTGCAGAAGAAGAACCACCCCGCAAGCGGAACCTGAGATCTCACAAGAAGACAGAGTAGGATTGCAAGACCCCCGCCAGCCTAAGATACCCCCTGATGTCATCCCACTGTCCCACATTGTCACCCTGTCCAACCTTGAACTGCCCCTGCTCCATCCTTCCACAGGCATATGGACAATGCACCTGTGCGACTGAGAACTGGACTCTGCCATGGACATTACTCCACCCCCACCCATCCCGCTTCCCAATCATTTACCTATATGTAGCACTTAAAATAAATCACTTATTCCACTTAAAAAAACAGGAGTCTGCTTGTATTCTTAACAAATGTATTACACATAACGGTGCAATAATGTCCAGTTACTTTGTGATGACAACATACTAATTTCAATAAGCTTTAGTCCATGGGCAAACAAAGCTGAAGTCAGGCAGTGGGTCATACAGCTCTGAAAAGGGAAGGGAAAGTCACAAATCAGTTAACAGGAACTGGGGGGAAACACAGACAGTGGAGACGCATGAGGCCTCAAGTAAATGTAAATTGGGGTGGCTGTTTCTTACCTGTGTGCTACTGAAAGTATTGTTGTATGACTGTATCCCTGTTGTCCGTGTCGTCCCCGTCGTCTTCCTCCTCTTCACTCTCCACAGGCTCCACAGCTGCAACAACACCACCATCTGGACCATCCTCCTGCAGAAAAGGCACCTGGCGTCGCAATGCAAGATTGTGAGGCATACAGCAGGCCACGATGATCTGGCACACCTTCTTTGGTGAGTACATGAGGGATCCCCCTGTCATATGCAGGCACCTAAACCTGGCCTTCAGGACCCCGAAGGTCCTTTCTATGATCCTCCTAGATCACCCATGGGCCTCATTGTACCGTTCCTCTGCCCTGGTCCGGGGATTCCTCACTGGGGTCAGTAGCCACGACAGGTTGGGGTAACCAGAGTCACCAATTAGCCACACACGGTGTCTCTGTAGCTGTTCCATCACATAAGGGATGCTGCTATTTCGCATGACATATGCGTCATGCACTGACCCAGGGAACTTGGCATTTACATGGGAGATGTACTGGTCAGCCAAACAGACCACCTGGACATTCATCGAATGATAACTTTTTCTGTTTCTGTACACCTGCTCACTTTCTTTGGAGGGAACCAAAGCCACATGGGTCCCATCATTGGCACCAATGATGTTGGGGATATGTCCAAGGGCATAGAAATCACCCTTCACTGTAGCCAATTCGCCCACCTCAGGGAAAATAATGTAGCTCCGCATGTATTTCATCAGGGCAGACAACACTCTTGACAAAACCTTAGAAAACATAGGCTGAGACATCCCAGATGATATGGCCACTGTTGTCTGAAAAGACCCACTTGCCAAAAAATGGAGTACTGACAGAACCTGCACCAGAGGGGGAATCCCTGTGGGTTGGCGGATGGGGGACATCAAGTCTGGCTCCAGCTGGGCACATAGTTCATGTATAGTTGCTCTGTCAAGCCGGTATGTAAGTATGATATGTCGTTCTTCCATTGTCGTCAGGTCCACCAGCGGTCGGTACACGGGAGGATTCATCCTTCTCCTCGCAAGTCCCAGCGGACGGTGCCTAGGAAGGACAACATGGAGCACAGAGTCAAGCAACCCACAGGTTCGTTCACACAGCTTGCACAGTACACGAATCACTATGCATGGAACGGCTTGTATGAGTGGCAATGCAAGGCCTAGGCCTGTGTGACGCAGTAGAAATCATGCCATGTGGGCACTTGAAATGGCGGCTGCCTGACCTGTGAAGTGTGACAGTGGGATGTGAGGTCACTGCGCTGGCGTGGCACACCGTGGCGGTAGGCGGTCGAAGACCGCAGCGCAAAGCAGCATTGGTTAACATTGAACCCTATGGGTCTCAGGAGCCAATGACGATGTGCGCCGGCGGTCGCGGGACGCACCGCCGCGGTACGCACCGCCGCAGGCGTGGCCGCCATTTTCTATCTGATTAATCACTCGAGACCTGATCATCCACAGGAGAGGACCTATACTGCAAGTGCTGCTGTGACCTCGGTCTGGGAGATACAATGGCTGCTGCGACTGGGGAAAGGGCCCCTGCCTTCACTGCCGAAGAATTGGAGAAACTTGTTGATGGGGTCCTCCCCCAGTATGCGCTACTCTACGGTCCTCCAGACCAACAGGTTAGTACACAGGGTGCACGTTGAATGGGCTATGCCTGTGTTGAGTGGGGTGTATGTAAGATGGTGGGGAGGGGAGCGAATGAGGAGTGCAACGCACGAAAGATGAGAGCATGTGCCACATGGCAAGGTTGGGGAGGGGGGGGCCACTCACATTGACCAGGCAGAAAACTGATGCGATTTCCTTTACCACCCTGTACATGTCACATAGGTCAGCGCCCATCAGAAGATCGACATTTGGCATGCCATCGCCAAGGACGTCCGGGCCCTGGGGGTCCACAACAGACGGCGCACCCACTGCCGAAAGAGGTGGGAGGACATCCGCCGCGGGACCAGAAAGACCGCTGAGTCTCTGCTGGGGATGGCCTCCCAACGTAGGAGGGGTGCCAGCCGCCAATTGACCCCCCTGATGTCCCGGATCCTGGCGGTGGCCTACCCCGATTTGGATGGGCACGTGAGGACATCACAGCAGACACAAGGGGGTGAGTATCAGCACATTCTGCTATCTTTGCGTGCAGTGAAGGTGTCTGGGTGGGGGAGGAGGGCTGTGGCTCTCTCCAGGCCAGGGCGCATTCTGTAGGCTAGGCCCCTCCGTTAGACACGCCCTGTGCCCCCGCCCCCCACCTCTGTAGGGTGCCAAGATCAGCTATCCATGGTCCGGCCTCACCCATGTGTGCATTTGTCGTCCATAGACCCATAGGCCTAGTCACAATAACTGAGTAGTGTACCCCCATTGCGTGGCCTAGTTCAGGGGCCTTCTGTGTCTGTCCTCTCCGACAACGGTGTTGCCAATGCATGAACTCAACCTGTCTTCATTTCTCCCCCCCCCCATTTTCTTTGTCTTCCTGTTCATGTGTGCATTAGCATCATCAGGCGGAGGAGAAGTGGCATCGGCGCACGAGGGAGCTGCATCTCACATGGCCCCGGAGGGCCATACAACAGACTCCGAGTACACCAGTGAGACGGAGGGCGAGTGGAGCTCCACAACGGGGACCCGTGGAGACATCAGCGGCACCGACACGTCCTCGGAAGGGAGCTCCCTAGCGGTGGCGGCAACATCCGTGCCCACCGTCACAACAGGTACAGCCGCCACCCAGCGCACCAGCCCCGCCCTCCCAGCAGCCCCTCAGCCTTCGCTCCGTGCCCGCTCGCCCAGGAAGGCGGGCATCTCCTTCGCCTCAGGCATCTCAGGCCCTGTCCCAGTTACCCCTGCTGCCCTCAGTGAGGAGGTCATTGACCTCCTCAGGACCCTCATTGTTGGGCAGTCTACCCTTTTGAATGCCATCCAGGGTGTAGAAAGGGAGGTGCATCGGAGCAATGCATACCTGGAGGGCATTCATTTGGGTCAGGCTGCCCATCAGCGATCGTTCAACGCTCTGGCCTCAGCACTGACGGCAGCCATTTTCCCTGTCTCCAGCCTCCCTCTTCTGACTCCCTCCACCCAGTCCCAGTCTCCTGTTCCTCTGCCTATCCCATCCACACCATCAGACCAGCCTGCACACACCTCTACACCCAAGGGCAGCTCATCCAGACATAAGCACCACAGATCCCACAAGCATTCACCCAAGCAACATCCAGATGCAGACATGCCAACAGTCACTACCACCTCTGTGTCCCCCACCTCCTCATCTCCCTCCTCCCTCCCTGTGACGTCTCCACACACACCTGCATGCACACCACCATCAGCCAGTACTTCCATCACCAGCACACCCTCCATTACAGTCCGCACACGTGCAGTCACACCCCCACTGCCATTTACACGTCCCCTGTGTCCTCTCCCAGTGTGTCTGTCACCCCCTCTTCCAAAGCACACAAACGCAGGCAGCCACCCACCCAACAGCCATCCACCTCACGACAGCCTCCGTCACAAGCACCTGCACCCAAAGACAGCACACTTGACTCTCCTACAACCACATCCTCCTCCTCCACTCCCAAACCCACTACACCTACCCGTCCCTGTCCTTCCAAAGTCCTTTTCCTTTCCAACCTTGAGCTCGTTCCAATCACTGACCCACCCCCTCCATCTGGTAAGAGTAAAAAAAGCACCTCAGCCACCACCAGCCCTGCATCTACTGTGACCATAGTGCAGGGCTATTGGAGTCCACCAGATCCTAGGGCAGGAACATCGGCCAGCAGCAAGGGGACAGCCAGCCCCCCCCCTGGGAAGAGGACAAAAAAGAAAAAGGCCCGGCGCGACAAGCCTGAGACGGCTGCCACCAAGGACGGTAGCCTTGCCCCGTCACCTGCCACATCATCCAAGGGAGGCAAGGGCCACAGAGCTTCAGCGAAGGAGGGCAAGGGCAGCAGGGCGGAGAAGTCAGGCAGCAGGCGAGCTGCCCAGGAGGGCCCCACCAGCCCCATTCCGGGTGTGACGGACGACACCCACGGGCCCAGGACTCCATCACAGAAGGGCGCCGCGACCGCAAGTTCGGATGGTGAATGAGCGGGAAGTCTTGCCCAGGTCTGGCTCCCTAGACACACAGGACAAGCACCGCTGAACAGGGCCCCGCCGGGAGGAGCACCGCTGAACAGGGCCCCGCTGGGAGGAGCACTGCTGAACAGGGCCCCGGCGGGACAAGAACCGCTGAACGGGCCCCGCCGGGAGGAGCACCGCTGAACAGGGCCCCGCCGGGAGGAAAACCGCTGAACAGGGCCCCGCCGGGAGGAGCACCGCTGAACAGGGCCCCGCCGGGACAAGAACCGCTGAACAGGGCCCCGCCGGGAGGAGCACCGCTGAACAGGGCCCCGCCGGGACAAGAACCGCTCCGCTGGACCCTTCCTATCAAGCACCGCTCCGCTGGGCCCTTCATCTCAAGCACCGCTCCGCTGGGCCCCGCCGTCTCAAGCACCGCTCCGCTGGGCCCTTCATCTCAAGCACCGCTCCGCTGGTCCCTTCCTGACAAGCACCGCTCCGCTGGTCCCTTCCTGACAAGCTCCGCTGGGCCCTTCATCTCAAGCACCGCTCCGGTGGGCCTTTCATCTCAAGCACTGCTCCGCTGGGCCCCGCCGTCTCAAGCACCGCTCCGCTGGGCCCTTCCTGACAAGCACCGCTCCGCTGGGCCCTTCATCTCAAGCACCGCTCCGCTGGGCCCTTCCTGACAGGCACCGCTCCGCTGGGCCCCTAATCTCAAGCACCACACCGCTGGGCCCTTCATCTCAAGCACCGCTCCGCTGGGCCCCTCCGTCTCAAGCACCGCTCCGCTGGGCCCTTCATCTCAAGCACCGCTCCACTGGGCCACGCCGTCTCAAGCATTGCTCCGCTGGGCCCTTCATCTCAAGCACCGCTCCGCTGGGCCCTTCCTGACAAGCACCGCTCCGCTGGGCCTTTCATCTCAAGCACCGCTCCGCTGGGCCCCGCCGTCTCAAGCACCGCTCCGCTGGGCCCTTCCTGTCATGCACCGCTCCGCTGGGCCCTTCATCTCAAGCACCGCTCCCCTGGGCCCCGCCGTCTCAAGCACCGCTCCGCTGGGCCCTTCATCTCAAGCACCGCTCCGCTGGGCCCTTCCTGACAAGCACCGCTCCGCTGGGCCCTTCATCTCAAGCACCGCACCGCTGGGCCCTTCATCTCAAGCACCGCTCCGCTGGGCCCCGCCGTCTCAAGCACCGCTCCGCTGGGCCCTTCATCTCTAGCACCGCTGGCCCATTGACAGTGCCGGTTCTGTGTCGAGCAGGGCTTCAGGAAGCACTCTGGGCACCATGCCTCCTCCAATAACAGTGGAGTCGGTAATCCATCTGATGGACTGTGGCTTGGCACTTCCCAGGATGGTCCAGTGGGCAAGCCACCCACTGTAGGGACTTGTGAGACTGTGGCTTTGCACTCCCCAGGATGGGACAGTGGGCATGGAGGCCCCTCGTGGATCTGGCGTTGTGGACTCATGTGGCTGAGGTGCCCCCCCTTCCCTTCCCCCTGAGGTGCCTGTAGTTTTATCATCTGATGCCCCTGCAGTGTTCTCTCCAATGGTATCTGGTCTCCTGTGTGGGCTTTGCCCATGTGTTTGTGCACATTGGCCCACGGACTATGGAACTTTGACGGAATGTGCAGGACTTTTTGCCTATGGATATATTGTTGAATATGTTCATTCCTTATTTTTGTATCTTTTATATGGCATATTTGCCATTCCTTCAATGGAGCTATTTATACATATATTTTATAGATCATTTAAATTGTGTCTTTGCATTATTCCGGGGGGTTTGTGTGGTGTCACTCTGACTTGTTGCTCGGCATTGGGGTGTAGGTATTTGTGGTGGGGGGGTGGGTGTATGGCGCATGTGTGTGCCCGTAAGCTTTCCTCCTCCCCCCTCGCCTGTGTCGTAGGTGCAGTACTCACCGTTGTCGTCTGCGCCGGCGTTCGTACTCCTGGTAGATGAGCAGGTAGACAATAGCTGGTAGGATGTGTAATTCGGGCTCCATGCAGTCCTCCTTCCTCGTGGAGTGTGTATAGGTGAGCGTTTTCCCGTTCGTAGTCTGTTTCCGCCGTGTTTTTATCCGCGGGGCTCCCACCCCGGAAAAGGTGGCGGATTGGTGAGTTGTGATAGGGTGGGCGGTACATTGTCTGCCGCCTGCCTGTTGGCGGTGACCGCCGCGCTGTTTGTCCGTCCCGCCGTGGCGGTCGGAGTGTTAAAGTGGCGGCCTGTGTTGGCGGTTCCCGCCAGAGTTAGAATTCCATTTTTTGGACCGCCGGCCTGTTTGCGGGTTGGCCGCCGCTTTATCACCGACCGCCAGGGTCAGAATGACCCCCTGTGTCTAGATAACCAGTTAATTAAAAAAATAATATAACATGGAGGGGATATCAAAACAAGAGTGAGTGTTTCATAGTAAGTGGCATTTCTGAGAGACAAAGGTTCAGCTTCCTTTACCACTAAGACAGCGACCACTAGATTTCCATCCACAACCTCTATAGCCATGGGTACTTATTTCGTAGAGAATAGAATGTGGTGATGTAAGGCCCATTGAATGTCCATATACACTGTGGAAGCTCCACAGTAAATAAGAACTGGAACCTGGAGATGTTTAAGCTGAATTAAATATTCCCCTTATAGAAAGGCAAAGCTGGTAGACTTAAGAGGAAAGGACACAGGCATTTGGTTATTATTAGTCTCTATTCTCTACATTAGGGGTGAGCTTCTTAGTTTCTAACATCTCTGCACTATAAATAGGGTGTACAGGACAGTAACTCAGAAGGTGATCACTCTGACCACAATATAAACACAACCCTAATTGTGCCTTCCTTTTCCTTTCTTCCTCATTCAAAGGACATTTAGCAAAACCCCCTAAAATTGGCTCATCCTTAGACTCAGACTATTTAAGGCCTGATTTATATTTTGGCAGTCGGTTCCACCTCAGTTTTCTTGCCAGGCCTTTGAATTTCAAGATCTAGGAATGGAGATTCATTAAACCTTGACTGAGTTATTCTTCTAGGTCACTTGTAGAACTTTCTAGGAACTTGTGGTCTTGGTGATTGATCAAACAACCTTTTAAACTCAACAAGAAAGGCTGCAAAATTGTCCAGGAGAGGACTAGCATTACAGACCAAGAGCACAGCACAAGCCATGGTATTTCCAATCATATTGCTGACAATAAAACGTACCTTGGATCTGTCAGAAACATAGATGTGGGGCTTAAAGGTGAAATGGACTTGGCAGCTATCTAAAAAGGCCTTTTGCTTCCTTCGGTTCTCATCAAACATCAACTCTGCCAAGCCAGCCAGAGGAGGACCCTGGGAACTTTGCTGTAAAACTGCTAGAGTCTGCCAAAGTGAACAATTTTCTGAAGTCAGATTTTAAACTTGCAACATCAACTTGTTTACAGCTGTCTGTAGTTCTTGGAGTTGAGCCTTTTCCTGGATGTAGTTTATTTCCAGAATCCACAGCCGTTGCAACTTGTCAAGATCCGGTCTTCTGAGGGATGCTTTGAGAGTCTTCTTAGTTCACATAAATGACTGCTTATATCCAGAGGCAGTACCAGATTGAAACAGGAATTCTGCAACAGGAAGCCTAGCAGTGCTCCAGAAAATAATTCAGCAAGAAGGAGAAAACAATGGACATCAGAAAAAAACTTTGTAGCTGACCAAGCCATGCCGTAGGGCAAAGAGCAGAGTAATAGCAACAGGAACTGGAAAGAGTGTGGAAAATCCAGAGAGTCCCGTAAGTGAGCAATGATTTGGGAACAATTGTGACACAAATGGACTTCACAATGGAACTCCTTTTATTGTGGAAAACAGGCCATGACATCATCCTAGACGACTCTTGGTCATTTTGGATTGGGATAAGAAAATGTTACAAAAATGCATCTCCAATGTATACTTAGTAATAAATTATCAAGTTTAAATAAGCCAATGTTTAACACAAATGATACGTGTATTGTTTAGTTTAATTTCATAATACAGGATACAAAGTTATATGGTGAGCTTTTAATTGCAGAATCTCTCCTGCAAGCAGCTTTTCCCAAAAACCAGCATGCAGGGAGACCCAACCATTATTCTTTGTGCGTTCAGGAAATCGGACATGTGCCCGAGGAAACAAGTTGGGGCTGAATAAGGACAAGGCCTGGGCCTGTGAGGAAGTGATGAACTCTGTGGCGTGGAGCCACAAGAGAGACTTGCTGCGGTACAGTCCACATATGGAAATTAAAAGGTAAGGAATTAATCCAGTTTCTCATCCTTTAGTACATAATGTGATAGTGGCGTACAAACATTCAGTAGATCATCAACAAGACAATCCTCATCTTCCTATGGTCCCTCAGGAGAAGAATGCGCCATCCAAGTGGATACAAAGCCTCTTTTTTCATACCAGCCAACACCTTGCACAACTGTTCCTTTATCTAGATCACATAGGCTTTATAAGTCTCTTGTTCTCATTCATTCAGAGCCTCAACCTCTGCTGGTTGGGGTGACTTCTTCCATTCATGCTTCACAAGTACTGCATGCACTTCATTTCAAACAAACCATTCTCATGAAATCGCAATTTCATGTTCTTAGTGAGCTCATACCATTCTTTAACCCACAGATAAGTATGCTTAACAAACCTCATCAATATTTTGCCTGTTGGTGTTCCCTCATGAGGAGAGGGGAAGGGCAATGGCTCATCTGATCTGCCTTTACCGTTAGACTTACCCTTGTCTTCGGGCGGGGCACTTATTCATCGGGCAGGGAGCCACTCCTCCTAAATTATTTCCACACTCATACCTAAGGGGGAACCGTCCCTCCTAAGGCACTTTCACAATCACAACCTCTAAGGAAGAAACCTGGAACAGTTTGTCTATCTCCTCTAGCTATGAGGTTGCCTGGGTAAAGTTCTCCATCAAACTGTCTACCACTTCTAATAGACCTTTATACCCTAGAGAGCCTACAATTTCAGCAGTCTCACTCACACCTGGAGGGAAAACAGGCCCTCCTCTGAAGGAAAACACACAGTTTTCCTTCACCAATCTGCCTTTTTATAATCACTCCTTGGCAATAGGGAAGGGAGTCAAATCTGGTATGCCTTTCACCTCTCATACACCATCTGACCTGATTCTAATTAATTGTTCCTTGATTAACTGTTATTACCAACCCTACGAGTGTAGTCGCTTTCAAAGAACAACTCGAGTTATGCATAAGCTAGTTACCAATGCAACTAAGTCAGTCCTGCAGAGGTCAGAATATATGGGGCATATACCTCCGTTTAGCACACCTTCCGCGTCTGCTGGTATCACAGCAACTTAGGTGGCTTGGATCTCGTGATCCACCAATAAGTGTTGACCGTATGTCTGTGTTTCTCCGACTGAACTGTTAAATCCTGAACCTTTAATAAAAATCATAAGCAGTATTGTTATTTGAGATCAAAGTTATATTCAGCTAAGTGACTAGAGCTCCTGGACCTCCTGCAGGATGTCTGACAAAAAACTCCAAACACTAGTGGTAAAACCTTCGATCGCAATCTCAATTTACTCAACATTTCAGGGTACATTAATTATTCGTGTGACAACTTCTTCCCGGTACACTGACAACATTTGTTAAACAGTGGTCTCTTCCCATTGCAGTAGCAACTTTGAGAGACACTTGCCAATGCCAGAAAGAAAACATCATATCTTACTCCCTCTGCTTTCCATTCCACCTGTAACTGATACCCTTAATCATTATTTGTTGAAACTCATTTGTGTTAGTGCTGTAGCAATGCATTCACATGACACCAGTAAGATGGAGTCAGTTTAGCCTTTGCATTTGCGGCAAGTGCTCATACTTTAACAAAGTTTGTCTTGTGGTTTCTATTTTTACTGTCAGATGCTAGAATATTCTCACCTCATGTATGTCTTAGGCAATACCAGTAATTAAGGCCCCCTCTCGGGTTGTTTCTAACTTGAGTAGACAGCCATTAATGAGCCCTCGACAGTGAGCCAGTATTCTATGTTTTGGTATGTGTATTCTAAAGAGCACTATCACCCACGAGGGTATCCTGTCAATCTTTACCCTTTTGCTCAGTAAGGTATAATATCTACCTTCATTCGTCAAGGGATTTTGGGTAGTTTTGGTTCATTTTAGGCAGACAATGTCACTATAAGATAAGTGCCATTCTGAGCTAATTAAGAAGACTTCACAATCTCAGGGAAATTGGGCCCCGCTTCATGGCATCTGGTTACATGCAGCCAGATTCATAAACGTAAAGTGTCTGTTAAACAGGCATGTGTATGAATGCCACAACGTATATCAAGTTCTGCGTTCCCAGACCAGCTCCTTCAACTCATATTTGCTTTAATGTCCACGACATTAGACTGCCACACAGCATAGAAACATCAGTGGTTTCTGTCCTCGACAATGTTAGAATGCAGGAAGATTAAGGATATCCAGTGTGCTACAGGATTTGTCTGCTGCATTCAGTATTCTCACACTCCATCTTGCTGCCCAGACTGCTGTATCCTGGAATCTGTGGGTCAGCTTTGCAGTGGTGTGAAGCCTTTTTGAAGGGCAGATGCCAGGCAGTCCACCTGTCCCCTTTTTTTGTTAGAATTTTAGATGGTGAACCAGGCAGGGGGTGCCTCAAGGGTCAGCAAGGAGTCCTATTTTGCTCAATCTTTAGATCCAATGGATGTAAGAACGCATTTAACACTAAAACATATAGCACAAAAATATAAGTGGTGCAAATAGCAGCTTGCGTTGTGGTCCTTCACATTGTTCCTATGCTAAAATTTAATCACACCACGTGCCGTAAAAGCGTAGTTTTGAGAATTTCATGTAACAAGAATAGTGTGAGATTTGTGAAAATGCTTGCGCTTATGTCAGCATAACAGACCTTTTTCTGGTCCTGGTATAAATTGCTTTGTGACATACTGTGAGTGCACTTATTTCATTGTTCATGAAGCAAAGTGGGGGCAATTTTATCTTACAGAAAACCTTTCCCAGGAAGGCAGGATAGGCATCACAAATACCCACATATCACTTTAGAAGTTAAATACTTCGGACACCAAAAGCCTCTGCTGTTTATTTCACAGGTTGTGCTAAACATGAATGTCCATATCACGATAAGGATCTTTGCAATACCCCTTGGCTAGTACTTTCACCCACAAATATAAGGATATAAGGGAGTACCAAGGGTTAAAGTGGAATTAATAACAAAGCACAGACTCCTTACACAGGGAGAGGTTTGATCAAGATGGCCACATAGTTAGGCCACTAGATCAGATAGGAAGGGCAGCCAAATGGCTCAAAGGCGGGTTTAGATTTTGACACGACTAAGGGACTTTTTCTTGCTAATATATCATGGTTTAGCAGAAATGCAAACCTCAAAAATAAAGATACATACAAAAATGAAAATAAATATTGAACAAACTTCCAGACCAGAAGTAAAGACCAACTTAAGTTACTCAGAGGAATTCTGGGAGAACAGATACAATTTTAGTACAAGACCAGAAGCACTTATCATGCACACTTTATTTGTTTTAATTGAATTACAGTCATTACAGTATAGAAACAACTAACTTTCCCATGTTTCAATGGGATAAACACAAATCAACATAGAGGTAACCTCTCGATATCACTTACTGAGACTAACAAGTCCTCTCTTCTTGCTGCTCACAGTCAAGATAAGTGCTATTTCTTACACTGCATGATGTTTCATTAGCTGTTTCTACTTATACCAAGCAACATGCAGGTAGCCTCTCGATAGCACTAACTGAGAGCAACAAGTCCTCTCTTCTTGCTGCTCGCAGTCAAGGAAAGTGCTATTTCTTACACTGTGTGATGTCTCATTAGCTGTTTCTGCGTATATCAGTTACATGTTGGATACTAGTGACTGCACACTTTGGCCACTAGCTCAGCTGGAAGGATAGTCGAGTATGTCAACGGACATCAGTTTAGATTCTGGCAACACTGAGATGCATTTTGCTTTTGTTACCAAAAGTTATTTTAAAACAGTAAACCTCAAAAAGTAACGCTGCATACATTAATAGGAATTATTATTGAACTAAATACCTGGAAACAGGAAAAAATAAAATAAAATTATTCAGAAAAATTCTGAAAGAACAAAAGAAAAAATATAATTTGTATTACTGTGAAAACTGGCAGATGGGGAAAAGGATAAAGATCGACTGCAAGTAAGTGAAACAATTTTGTATGACTGCAAAAGAACTCTTTAATGGCGCAATGTAGATTTTTTAACAAGGCAAGTCTATAAACCCATTCATGTGAAAGTGGACTACAATCTCCTCCAAAAGTTGTTCAAATTTCCAGCTGCAACAATACTCCTTTGATGTGGTATATCGACCAGGTGTGAACAACTCAGCAGATTACATATTACACCACCTGATGGCAATGAACCCAAAGGATGAGAACGATGACGAAGCAGGAGCAGAAGGCTTCATGAAGATGGTAACTGAGATGGTCTGCCCCAGAGCTCTGTCCGTAGAAGAGATTGTTGAAGCTACAGGTGCTGATGCCTGTGTGGCACAAGTCAGGAGTGCCTTGTTGGGACAGCGGTTGAGAAATTTTGTGGATGGGTTGAGGAGTCTGACAGAAGTGGAATGAGCGGCCCAGAAACAGTTGTTGTGGTGCACGGATGAACTCAGCAAAAGTGAAGAAGGGCTTGTCCTTAGAGTCCATCAAATAGTCGTACCTCGCCGTCTGTATCACCGCACTGTAGAACTAGCTCATCAGGGGCACCAGGGCATTACTAAAACAAAAACACATCTACGGAGCAAGGTGTGGTTCCCCAGGATGGCTCGAATGTTTGAGGATAAGTTGAAGAACTATCGATCTTGTTAGCGCACCCGTGCAGAACCCACGTGACACCAGTAATCACTGCGAGAGCGGTGACAAAGCCCTGGTCCTCCCTCAACATGGACTTTGGGAGTTTCATGACAATAGATTCACCCTCGTAGTTATGGACAGCCACTCCAAATTCCCAGCAGTGGAAACTGTCAGGTCTACAGCATTTGAGTGTGTGAGACCTGCCCTGGAGTAGATATTTGCATTACTAGGATTGCCGGAAAAAATCAAAGCAGACAATGGACTGCCTTTCCAAGGCCAGGAATTCCAGTAGTATTTCCGCCAAGTGAAAGTACACCACCGTAAAATCACTCTGAAATGGCCACAGGCAAATAGAGGTGGGAAAGTTCATGAGGACCCTCAACCAAGCTCTCAGGACATGGGTAAAAAAAAGGAGAAAACTTGGAGTGTATTTGCACCAATTTCTGAGAGCCTGTGCCAGAATCCTCACAGCACTACTGGTTGTGCACTGAGTGACCTCTTGAGGAAAAGGGTGGTGCAAGATGTAATACCAGTGGGACCCCTGGGGACACCTGCGGTCATTAATGCGTCAGTGACCCATGAACAAAGAAGAGCAAATAACGAGAGAGCTAGCTGAGAAAGGAGAGCGGTTGAACTCATAGTCAAGGTTGGTGACCAAGTGATCAACAAGGACCACCACCCTGGCTGGAAGTTTTGTACGTCCTATGGAAAGGAAACATGGGCGGTGGTGAAGACTGAGGTACCATAGTCACGGCTAAGAGAGGAAGCGTGGAGGTATCACGGAACGTGTCCTGGTTCAAAAAGGTCAGCGAATGAACAAAACCCGGATAAGTAGTCAGAGGCAACGGGCAACTTGGGTGACCGGAGGTGAATGGAGTCGCACAACTGGGGTAGGAGAAGAGACAGTGGCATCAATGAGGAGAGGGGGTAACAGGTGACGATGTCCACAAACAACGACCAGCAGATGGGTGAGAATCAGGCCACATCCTGCTAGAGGCTGAGAGACTATGGCCCTCATTATGAACACAGTGGTAAAAACTGACGTGTTCATGCTGGCGGTCAAAACACTGAACGCCAGCATCCCCGGATCCCTGCCGGCCGCATAAAGAACATCCTGTGTGCCGGCGGTACATTGCCGGGGGCTCCACATAGAGCCACCGCCAATGCCTCTGTGCGTCGGGTGCAGCTGTACTTGACGTGCCAATCGGGGCAGTGACCTGCGCGATGGGGCACTACACTGCGGCCCCGGCACTGCTCATGCCAAGTGAATGGGCAGTGCAGGGGTCCCCAGGGGTGCCCCGGTGCAACCCTTCCGCCAGCCTTTCGCTGGCGGGGAAACCCAGCAGGGAAAGGCTGTTGGCTGAGGAAACATTATCCGAGGGGCAGCACCTCTGCCCTGTCGGATAATGTTTCCGACCGCCGCCAGGCTGCCTGACGGAGGCAGCCTAGCGGTGAGTGAGGGCTGCCGATGGCGGCCCTCAAGGGGTTCATTATGTGGCGGTGTGGCCCGCCATGCTGGCTGGCGGTTTTACCCGCCACCACCAGCATGGCGGGCCACACGGCCAGGTTCATAAGGACCGCCAGCATTGCATAACAGCCGTTATGCTCACGGCTGGGGAGAATAAATAACTTGCCTGTGCTGCACGAGGGGCGTGCACTAAAGTGTAGTGTCGCGTTCCGGGATGCAATGGATGCGCACTGCGAGCAGCACCACTGTGGTGCCACATCAGGGGTGCTAGGTCAGCCACCCCTGTGTTGTTGACCCAGGTGAAGTATGCCCTGGGTTAGGTGACGAAGGCAATAAAAGGAGAGACCCGAAGGCGCAGCGGGATAATCACGGCACGCCGGAATTGCACTAACAAGCTGCATTTGTGTGGTCTGAGTGATTTAAAGGCTTCGGGCCGAGCAGTCTTTTAGAGATACCCAGCTGCGTGCCTCCCTGCGCTCACGGGCCTTTTAACATAGCAGTAGCTGTCTGTATTTCACCAGCAACACTACAAAATGGCAACAAGGGTGGAACGGACTGCTGCAAGACAAAGCAGACCACATGTGCAGCTCCGTGTGAAGGCAGAACACAGTGTTGGAAAGCACACGTCACGCCAGATGGTGGACAAGTGAAAAATAAAAAGAAAAAAGAGAAGAGAAGAGGAAGAACTCCATAGTGGCACCCCTACACAGGTGGTGAGTGAAAGAGACGCAGTGAGGGGGCTCAGAAGCCAGCAACCTGCAGCAAAAGAATAGACCACCGCCCCCTGGGATATCCCCAAAAAATAAATAAAGAAAAGACAATGAGCAATACCTACCTGCACCAGTACAAAGGTGCATGAAAGTGGCAAGAGGCAAGAGATGCAGGGCCCCATCTGCACAAGCCTCCAGGTGGAGAGAATGGGTAGAGAGAGTAACCCTGTACTTCGACACAATGAAGATAGAAAACGACAGAAAGAGAGCCATGCTCCTGCATTTGGGAGGTAAAGAACTGCATAGAATATCCAAAACACTCCCAGAAGCGGACCCCAGAACACATGCAACCCTGATCACCTTGCTTAATGCGTACTTTGCACCTATGGTGGACAGGGACTATGAACGATTCATTTTTCGACAAGCTAGACAGCAAGACAGTGAGTCCCTGGACGTGTCCCAGACCCGTCTTAAGGAGATAGCGAGCACATGTGGCTTTGTAGACGAGAGCGAAGAGATAAGAGGTCCAATCATCCAGAGCTATGCCTCAGCCAAGCTGAGAGAGCGCATTTTGGAGGAACCAGGCAAGTACCTCACTGACATTCTGACAATGGGGAGGAACAAAGAGCTCTCCAAAGGCAGAGCCTCTCACATGGAGGCTGCTCTCCACAAACCCATCAAGATGGAAGCCATAAATCTATCATGTCAGACAACCCCCGGAAGAAGCCCACGAAGACAGAAACGCCACGGAAGTCGTGTGGATACTGCGAAGGTCCCCCTCACCGCATGGCGGCTTGCCCGGCGAAAGGGAAAAAGTGTGCAGCCTGTGGCAGATATAATCACTTCACCAAGTTATGCCGATCGAGCGAAAAGGGAGCCACCCAACCTTGTGTCAACACATTAATGGACCAACAAAGTGACGTGGACGATGATGAGTTCAAACAGACTGTCCATGCTGTGTTTACCGTAGGCAGGAAGACGAGAGGGCATTCATACCTCCCACAATGTCACATACGAGTGGTCATCCAGATGGTGCTAGCCACAGTGGACACCGGGGCATCCATCAACTTGCTTTCCAGAGAAATATATGACAACCTCTGCCCTCTTCTGCCGCTACACAAGGCAAAGGTGAAAGTCTTTGCATATGGCCAAAGCCAATCTCTACACATCCATGGGAAGTTCCATGCTCCCATCACCCATAAGTCAGAGGTATGCAACTCGACCATCTATGTCACGGGAGAAGGGCCTGGGATGAAGAACAGCCGAAGCCCTGGAAATAGTCACTTTTGCTCTTGGGATACATCAAGAAACAGTCACGCACATTCTCGAGGAGTTTCCTGGCGTGTTCAAAGGAATCGGGTGTCTAAGAGGGAAGGAAGTGATCCTTCATATTGACCTGACGGTGAAACCAGTCGCCCTGAGGCACCACCAGATTGCGTAACATTTGCGACCCCAATCAAAACAGAACTTGCCAAACTCAAAGAAGAAGGGATCATCGAGAGAGTGGCGGGGCCCACCCCGTGGGTCTCCCCCATAGTGGTGACAACAAAACCGAAACAGCCAGGGGAAGTCCGCATATGTGTGGATATGAGACTGCCCAACGTTGCTATTAAATGAGAACGACATCTTACACCCACCGTTGATGACCTTCTCTCAGAGTTGAACGGCACATGCTGGTTTTCCAAAGTGGATATTCGCTCAGGATATCATTAGCTCACCCTGGCTGACGAATCAAGGTATATCACTACCTTTTCGACGCACCTAGGACTTTGGCCATATCACTGGGTGAATTTCGGTATTTCTAGCACTGCTAAAGTCTTTCAGAACACAATTCGAGAGATCCTTGGAGGACTGCCAGGGGCTATCAATGTCAGCGATGATATCCTGATATATGCCAAATCCATCCCTGAGCATAATAGTAGACTTTGAGGAGTACTTCAGCACCTACAAGAGTCGGGGTTCACGTTACACCGAAACAAGTACAAGTTTTGACTCAGTGGATTAGTTTCTTTAGATACACATTCTCTGCTGAAGGGATCCCCCAGACCCTGAGAAAGTCTGTGACATTAAAGCGGCCACAGCTCCTACCACAGTGTCGAGGTCTGCAGTTTTTTTGGAGATGGTGAACTACTGTGGGCGATTCAACCCAGACCTGACCACCCTAACTCAACCTCTACGTGATCTAACCAAAACCACCGCTCCGTGGCAATGGGGTCCTGCCCAAGAACAGACGTTTGAGGCAACCAAAGCAGCCCTCTCAGCAGACACCACCTTGCTATATTATAATCTGTGAAAAGAAACTAGGCTCGCCGTTGATGCTGGACCGAAAGGGTTGGGTGAAGTGATGATGCAATGACCAACAGATGGAGAATGGGCCCTGGTGGTGTTTACAAGCAGATCGCTCACAAGTACTGAGCAGCGGTATTCTCAAATTGAGAAAGAGGCCATAGCGGTCCACTGGGGGTGCCAGCATTTTCACCTCTATGTTTATGGCCGGCCGTTTGTGGTCACTACCAATCACAAGTCACTAATACTGCTCTTTCGGGGGACCGCGTCAAATCACCTCAGATAGAAAAGTGGCTGACCCAATTGCAAGAATATGATTGTCAAGTGGAGTATCGACCAGGATCCAGCAACCCGGCAGACTACTTGTCCAGACACCCCCGAACGGCTACTCCAGCCAAAGAAGAAGAAGCCCAAGAGACCGAAGAATACATATGATATGTAGTGGACCGGTCTTGCCCTCTTCCTTTATCACTAGATCAGATACAGCAAGCCACAGCCCAAGATGAGTGCCTGCAGCAAGCACTGAAGGCAGTAGTGACCAATCAGTGGCACAAGTTCAAGGAGAACTGGGCCCAGAAAACACCTGAAGCCCAATGAGTTCTGGAGGGCTTATATCACGTTCGTCAGGAACTGGCGGCTGATTCAGGAGGATGCCTATTGAAAGACCATCGGCTAGTCATCCCGACTAGTCTCCACGCCCAAGTAGTACAGTTAGCCCATGCCGGTCACCAAGGAATGGTGAAAACCAAGAACAGATTGCGGACAAAAGTGTGGTTTCCCCTGATGGATGAACAAGTACAAACTCTTGTTCGAATGTATCCATGGTGCCAGGTCACCGGAGCACCCTCTCATCCGGAGCCTGTAGTGACAGAAGAAGGGCGGCAGCAGCCTTGGGTATGTGACAGTCTTGACTTTGGTAGCCTTCCAGATGGGAGGCACACCATGGTGGTCATTGATGACTATTCCAAATACCCTGAGGTGGAGATACTAACCTCTCTGATAGCTCAAGAGGTCTTACTCAAGCTGGAAAAAATAATGGCCACTCATGGACTGCTCAAAGAACTAAGAACGGACAATGGGCCTCCTTTTCATAGTCATGAAGTGGCTGACTATTTGAAGTCCTGGAACATCCGCCACAAACGTATCACTCCCCGCTGGCCACATACAAACGGCGAAGTGGAGAGGTTTATGCGCACTATCATCAAGGTGATCTGGATCGTTCATGCCAATCTCCAGCCATATGATTGCCCAATATATGCTTTTTTGCGAGAGTACAGACACCTCACTCCACCACTGGTCAAGCCCCAGGACACATGTTGATGGGCTGAGTGGTGCATGATTCTGTTCCTTATAATCCGGACTGGACTCCAGCCCCCATAGACCGGATGAGATCTTTTGCTCAGTGCCAGAAGTCAAACTTCCCGACCAGCCACCAGCTCAAGGCTCGACTGTCACGACTCCAGTTAGGGGATTCGGTTCTCCTGAAATGTCAGAGCCCAGGCAGAAAACTTCAGCTACCTTTTGTACGGTCTCCATCGACAATCGTCCACATCCGTGGCACCAAAGTGACTGTGAGGCGAGGTGATGAAGAAGTGTCCCGGAATATATCACACTTCAAGAAGTTCCATGGGGCTTTACCACCCTCTTTGGAGTTGGAGGGTGCTGAGCAGAGTGGTGATCCAGGAGACATCTTCTCACCAGGAGATTCATCCAAAGTGGTCAGGCCTAGAGTGATAGGGAATGCCCAAGGGGGAGGTCCTGATTCGATCGAACCACCATCAGCTGGTGGGAAGTCCGTTCCTCCAATGACCAGAGGAAGGATTGAGAAGACCCACTATAACCTGAGGGCCAACTCTACACTGTCATCACTGCTGCAGCATCACGTATGATTGACTCTGGATGTGCAGGTGGAGTGAACTAACCAGTGTGTGACAAGACTGTTTGAAATGTTTTCAATGTTGTTAAATTCAAGGAGGAATGTAGTGTTGCATTACGTACGGATGCACGCTACGGGAAGCACCACTGTGGTGCTACATCACAGGTGCTGGGCCAGCCACCCCTGTCTTGTTGACCCAGGTGATGTATGCCCTGGGTCAGGTGGCGAAGGCAATAAAAGGCGAGACCCGAAGGGGCGGCGGGTTAATCACGGCCTGCCGGAATCACACTTACAAATGCCATTTGTGTGGTCTGAGTGATTTATAGGCCTCGGCCGAGCAGTCTTTTAGAGATACCCAGATGCGCACCTCCCTGCGCTCACGGGCCTTTTAACGTAGCAGTAGCTGTCTGCATTTCACCAGCAACACTACATAAAGTACCAATTGCGTGTCCTGGGCAACCTGTATTGTGGTCTACAAAAGGGGGCCTACAGGAGGCCTAGAGGATTTGAAGGCAGCCATTTAACTTCAACCTCGTGATGCACAGGAGGCAGACAAATTTCTTCCTGCCTGCCTGGCTGCTTGCCGTACATGGACCGAAATGTGGGAGCTCACCAATGATGTGCTCTTCCTTATGTTTGCTTCCCTCCTATTCTCCTCTTTCTTCTCTATGTGCCACTAAGAAGCGTCTAAGAAGGCATAGATAAATTAACATACATAAATGCTGTGTGTGCTATACGCCAGTACATTTTCTCCCACCTGGAAAACAACCATAAATCCACGAGCCTGATGGAGCGGCTCAGTGTCAAATTTTCATAATCCGGAACTTTATTGTGGATGTTTTCGGCAGGCTACCCTCCAAAAAATCCCCGCTGATTGATCTTCAGGGAAATCAATTTCCCTAGTGCACTCTCCGGCTGTGAGAGACTACGCGTACACATTCACTCTCCCTTAAACCCTTAGTCACGGACCAGTTTATTTTAAAAACTGTGAAGCAATCCTTGCACAGTCACAATCCAATTACCGCCTCTTCCGTGCATTACTGAGACCGCTCGAGAGGTGCCGTGGCTTTCATGGAAGTCCATCTTTTTAACAGCAGGAAGCAGCCCAGAAAAACAACATTCAAAAACACGGAAACTCCTTCCTCTTGCATAGCCGGCAGTCCGAGGCATTTGATTAACAGACCATTAATGATTTGCAGAGCAATGTCTGGATTTTCCCTAATATAAAAAGTAATCCGCGGCAAGAAATGTATTGAAAAGAGGAGGGCGCTATGGCACTTGCGTGGAAGTACGTCACAGGAGGAACAAGTAATCATTTCCACAGCAGGGTCGTGGCTGTTAATACAGTACCAGAAAAAGCATGGGCGCCACAGGCAATAAGTGGTAAACCCCTTCCAATCCCACCATGCATCGCTGTTTGCTAATTATAAACTTTCTTGTGGACTTTGTCTCCAACTGGTAGCTACAAGTTTCTTTCGCTGGAAGGCTGTGATAGAGCATTCCGTACCTAATAAATTACCTGTATTTGGACGCTCTTGGGTCGATGAATCTTTTGACCAAGTGGGGCTCTCTTCACCCGAGAGTAATCAATTTAATCAAATCAATAATCAATAACGAACATAAGCAATGCCCTGATCAACATAACACTTCACAATTAATCCAGAAAACATTTCGGCGAACCATGACCTTTCGGCCATGAATAACCACACCAGTTTATTCAAAGTTAATGAATTTATTTCCCTATATTAACAAAGCTAGCACGATATAAATGTGTCTCAACACCAAATGATATATGTAAATGAACTTTAATAGCTGTCCATAACGGCGGAAAAGATGCAATCTATGCAGCATTTGAATAACAATGCATTCGATAATAGCAACGCAAACCACTAAAACTATAATCTGTAATGAGCTAATTGCATACATTAGTCAGCATAACAAGATCTCAAATTGCATCGTGCAACAAATGAACAATGCAATTGTACATTTTCCTTTCATATTTACCAAATTCAATCAGCATTCAAGGAAGTCTTCGTCTCACAGGTACCGGTTTCGATCAGCATGGGACGGGGCAAAGGGGCAGGGTGGACGGGGCAATTGCCTCACAGCGGCAAGGTAAAAGGACAAAACTACTTCATGCAAAGGGACGAATCAAAGTTAAAGTCTCTAGGGCGAGAATTACTTAAAGTCTCTTTCTCTCGATTAGAGAAAACATCAAAGTCTCATCGAACATCACTTGGCATCGTAGAAGATGGCAAAATGACGAAGTCAGCAAGATGGGCCATAATGGCTGCAATGTCCTACAAATGGCGGGTAATGTCTAATGGCAAATGGGTTATGTCCTGCAAAATGGCAATGGCAAAAATGGCTGGTAATGGCGGGTAATGGCTGCTTTCTTCTTGTGCACCGGGTTTAAATAAACAACAGTTCAAATCCAGTAGGGTCTTCCATTGGAGGGTTCATAGGTTGGCTTCAAATTGTCCAATCAAAACAACAGTTCACAAGCTTCTACCTAGGCATACATTATCCTTGGAGTCGGGAACGTAAGTTGCAACATATTTTACCAATTAACTGACTTTCAGAGCGTCCATTGTCTGCACCTGCAGATTGACCTTGGAGCAAAGAAGAAGATGCCAGGCTGGCACGAAACCTTAAAAATAAGCATGTGAACCGATCTCACTGGAAAAGTACAGCTTCAAGCAAGAATACACGTTTATTAGCACATTGGAAAAACACGAGCATCTAAACCGTGAGACAAGGCAACTAGGCCGAAGCCTCTGCTAAAGTTATGCTAAGTTAAAACATTTCAAACAAGCAAATCATGGCACACGTTTACGGTTATGTCAGATTAGTACAATTCTAATACATCACGTTATATAAAGCACGCTTATAAATGTTGGCGAACTACTCTGAGGGCACATTTGTCCCCGTACAATCTTTATTAGTTCGGTTAAAGTCACACTTGATTATTGCAGCACTACGTTTATGCGCTAATAAATGTAAAACCTTCATTTCTGCGTCATCAATCCCTCCTCTGATGACTACTTGTCATCACACAAAACTATTCCCACAAATTTTATTCCATTAAAATTCTGTCAGTTCTCTCTGCCTTTTAGTTCCCCTTGTTCTTGCCTTGTATTCTTCTGCCATTCTTTTCATCATTTTCTCTTCCTTCCTTCTCTTAATTCTTGCCATGATCATTAGTATTCCCCTCTTTATTCCCCAAATCCCAAAGATGCAAATTAGTACTATTAGTATTCCCTGTATTATTTTTAGTAATATTTCATTCCAAATGCTACCAAGCCAATTTCCCACTGAAGCAATTCCCTTTCCAACCTTCTCCCAAACTCCTGGTTCTTTCAATTCCTTCAAGCCTGCACTCTCTTTTGTTAGATTTCCAAGCATTGTTTTAATCTTCTCACTGTTGTCCTGTATATATGTGCAACAGTGACGTGCACCAAGCATTTTGCAAACGCCGCCATCCTTTGCTAAAAGAATGTCTAGGGCAAGCCTGTTTTGAAGAGTCATAGCTCTTTCCGCTGCAAGTTCAGCATCCATCAGGATTATAGCACCTGAAAACTTTGTCAACATGTTATCCACTATAGTAGACAACTTTCTTATTTTGATGGAATTCAACACAACTCCCAATGAAGGAATCATGGCTCCAAATATATCTCCTACCACAGCAGCTGCGGTCTCTCTTTTCTGGATACGATGGGATCCAGACGTCTTCGGAATCATCGATAGGTCATCCAGTTGATAAACCTTTGGGAACACTATACCCAAATAACATCTCCCCCACCATCCCTTTGGAAGACGATAATAGGCATTATGCCCACAAATCTAATATACACCTGGTATGACAGGATCAAGTCCGTTCAGCATGAATGTCCATTTGGCCTTAAAGATAAACGTATGTTTACATTCACTCGCTCCCACGAAAATGTTATCATAATAAGATTCACCACGATATATACAAAATTTCCCTACATGCCAAGCGTCTAAAGCTATTCTCCCTTGTGTTTTTATTGCGGCAAAAGCATAATTATCTACTGAAGTCCTCTTGCTTAGCTCTTTTTCTAATTTCGCATTCATTTGTGCCCTTCTATCATCTGTGCGATCTAAAAAGCTTATTTCTACTGCAGAGAGCGAGCATGTAAGGTTTTCCCTATGAGCGTAAGCTGTTTCAAAAGGTTGCATTGGCTCGAAAAATTCCCTCATTATTTTAGCATCCCAATCTTTAGCAATCTGGCTTAGTTGCGTTATTATAGGAACATATGCAAAGGTAACATCATAATTTGAATAAAAATACTGTATGTTAGTTTGACCATAAAATCTAGAAGTTACTATACTACATGTAATCCCATATGTAAGAGGCATGTGGTGATAAGTCACCCCTTCCGTTACCGATGTCGGTATCTGTGTACACACATAACAATCTTTCGCATCCATAGTCTCAACATATTCTGTTAGTAGGCGATAGAAAACATTATACGAAAGTTCCTTCTTATCATGCAAGTGTCTCTCATCTAATTCTAGTCTTTTCAATGCGGTTAGTTCAGTGACAGTAACAGGAGCAGAAGTATTATTATTAGTACACATGCAGTTATCAAGTCTATACACGCATATTTACAATATTTCACTCTACTGTTTTGTGTAGCGTACCTAGTCATGATCTGTATAGAATCAGAGAGCTAGAAGCACCTATAAAAGAAACGATTTAGCAATTAGTTACAAAGCTGAACGAGCGCAATGTTCACACAGTTTTCTTCAGGAGCCCAGTCACTTTTCGGTTAGCAGCATTTGTCTCAATTCGGCAATAACTCAGTCTTTTTTTTTTTTTTTTTTTTTTCAGTTCAATCAATAACTCAGTCTTTTATCAGTTCGCAACGTTGTTACAAATCAGGTTTAAGAGTCAATCCGGTTATCAAAGTCTTATCAAGTTAGCAAATGTCTCATCCGGTTTAGCAATGTATCAGCTGGTTGTATCACGTTAGATTATAGCAAGCAATGTCATTTCAGTTTTTTTTTTTTTTTTTTTTCAGTCAATAGCGTCCATAAAACTTTTCTTTTCTATTGGTATCTCTTCTTCTTCGTTCTCAAGGCTAAGAGATACAAATTCGTCAGTCCAATCGTCATTGACTACATATGCCCATTCTGGACCGGAATATCTCCTGTTTGGTATCCTTTTCCTTTTCAATTTTGCATCTCTCTTTGATTCTGCCTCACTGGTACTTTCCTCTTTGGCCAAGTCTTTTTCTTCACTTGAGGTTGGTACCACGACAGACACTTCCTTTCTTTTCTCTTTCACTCTTGGCCCTTCACTGTCATTCAACTTTTCTCTAGTTCTTAGTTTTACTGGCGATATACTTTGTCTTTTCTTTGCACTGTGTCCACTTGATGGACCTGCGATCTCTTCTGAAGAAGTTTGAACAGTTTCGTTCTGTTCTGCCTTGTCCCCTCCTTCTGGGGAGTCAATCAGGTTTTCCTTTTCTTTTTCTGTACCGTCTGCTTCTGGGAATGCCCTCCTCTGATCAGGCTCTCCTGCTTTTTCACCTCTTTCAAGCCCTTTGTCACTGTTACTTTCTTCAGGCTCTTTGTCACTTTCAGCTGCTTCAGGCTCTTTGTTACCTTCAGCTGCTTCGTCGCTGTCTGAGGTTTCTCCTTGGTCTTCCCCAAGTGAATCGGTTGCTTCGTCCTCAGAGAATATTTCTCTCTCCTCTATTTCTGCCTGTTCGCTTCTAGTTCTGTTTTGCTCTGTCTTAGCGCTCGGCACTTTGTTATCAGGTACTGGCAGTTTCAGCGCTTCAACTTCCTCATCTGTGGGACACAACACTTTCTTTGTATGACTGGCGTGAATCCAGTTGGGAACTCCCGCACACTTCACAGCGGTAGTGGTCGTCAGGATCACTTGGAAAGGGCCTTTCCAACGGGGTTCCAGACACGACTTCCTCATGTGCTTCTTTATCACGACCCAGTCACCTGCTTTCAGTCTGTGTCCTGGACCTTGGATCGGTGGCAAGGTGGTTGCTTCCACCTGGTGAGAGAAAGAGCGAACCACGTCAGCCAGACCTTTGCAGTAGTCTAATACCATATCATCTGTAATATTCAAAAGCGCGTTTGCGGGAACTGCAGGAAGTCTCATGGCCCTGCCCATGAGAATTTCGTGTGGGGACAATCCAGTCTTTCTGTCAGGGGTGTTTCTCATTGACATTAACACCAAAGGCAATGCGTCAGGCCATTTCAAATTTGTCGATGCACATATTTTCGCCATTCTTGATTTCAGTGTACCATTCATTTGTTCCACCAGTCCTGAGGCTTCTGGGCGATAGCTACAATGCAGTTTTTGCTCAATGTTCAGCGCTGCGCAAAGTAACTTTATCACCTCGTTATTGAAGTGACTTCCTCTATCTGATTCCAAAGAGATCGGGAATCCGAAACGTGGTATCAACTCCCTCAACAATAGTTTTGCAACTGTAAGGCTGTCATTTCTACATGTGGGGTATGCTTCAATCCAGTGACTAAAAATGCACACAATCACCAACACATACTTCAGACCTCCATGCACAGGCATCTCAATAAAGTCCATCTGCATTCTGCTGAACGGGCCGCTCGACCTGCCAATGTGGCTCATGTTCACAACCGTTCCCTTTCCTGGGTTCATCTGCTGGCAAATGACACAACGATGGCAAACTGCTTCTGCAGCTTGACGAAATCTGGGGTTAAACCAATCAGTTTTGAACAATCTTATCATGGCATCTCTCCCTAGGTGAGCCTGCCCATGATAGAACCGCGCTAGCTGCGATAAGAGACAATTTGGTAAAACAAATTTTCCCTCATTTGAAATCCATAACTCATCTGGTCTCTTTGTACATTGTGACTTAATCCAGGAAGCTCTTTCATCCTCCCTGACGCTATTCTGTAATGCTTTTAGTTCGTCCATTGTATCCACGACCTTCAAGGCAAAAGCTTCAGCTGGTTCGAGTTCTGGCTCACTTATCAAATTCCATTCATCCCTGAGCAATATACAGTTCAAGGCACAAAATCTTGCGACTTGAACCGCATATGCATTTCCCAGGGAAACATAGTCCTGTCCTTTTGTATCAGCACTACACTTTACCACTGCAATTTCGGCTGGCATCTGAATGGCGTGTAACAATTCCCTTATTCTCTCCCCGTTTTTCACTGGGGACCCTGAAGAAGTCAGGAAACCTCTCTGTGACCATAGTTGCCCAAAGTCGTGCACAATTCCAAACCCGTACTGACTATCAGTGTAAATGGTAACCTTCATCAATGTAGACAGTTGGCATGCTCTTGTAAGGGCTACAAGCTCTGCTACTTGTGCAGAATAGACTCCTTGAAGCCAGGACGCTTCCAAGACACCTGTTACAGTACATACAGCGTATCCTGCTTTCAATATTCCCAATGCATCTCTTAAACATGACCCATCAACAAAAACAATTTGGTCATTTTCATCAAGCTTAGTATCCTTAATGTCAGGTCGGGGTTTTGTGCAAAATTCAGTCACCTGAAGGCAGTCATGCTCGACGTCTTCAGCGTTCTCAATTTCAGCGTCTCCACTGGGAAGCAAGGTTGCTGGATTCAACGTAGTGCACCTTTTCAGCTGCACATTCGGTGAGCCCAGAATTATTGTTTCATACCTTGTGAGTCTTGCTCCAGTCATGTGTTGCGTTCGGGAGCGGGTCAAAAGTATCTCAACTGAGTGAGGGACCATAACTGTTAATGGGTGTCCCATCACTATTCCTTCACTCTGAGTGAGGCTGATACCAACTGCTGCTACGGCGCGCAAACACCCTGGAAGTGCTGCTGCGACCGGATCCAAAGTAGCTGAAAAATACGCTACTGGTCTGTTTATGCCACCATGGGCTTGAGTCAAGACAGACAAAGAACATGCATCACGTTCATGACAAAACAATGTGAAAGGCTTTGTGTAATCAGGCATACCTAAAGCTGGAGCCCTGCACATGCATTCTTTCAACTCAATAAAAGCATCCATCTCATCTCCTTTCAACTCAATTTCATCCAAGGCATCCTTCTGGGTCAGTTTCAGTAAAGGCTTTGCTAGAGTCGAGAAGTTGTGAATCCACTGGCGACAGTAGCTCACCATTCCCAAAAACTTCCTCACCTCCCTCCTTGTCTTTGGTGGACTCATTTGAAGTACACTTGTTATTCTTTCCTTCATTATTCTCCGTGACCCTTTCTCTATTTGATGACCCAAGTATTTCACTTTCTTCTGACAGAACTGCAGCTTTGAAGGAGACACCTTGTGTCCATTCCTTCCCAAATGGTTCAGTAGAGCAATGGTGTCGGCTGTGCAGCCACTTTCTGTCTTAGATGCAATCAGTAAGTCATCAATGTACTGTACTAGGGTTGACTCGAATGGCAATTCTAACGCTTCCAAGTCTTTCTTTAGAATCTGATTGAAAATTGACGGTGACTCAGAAAACCCTTGAGGAATTCGACACCAACTGTAAACTCTGTCTAAGAATTTGAAACAAAAGAGAAATTGGCTGTCCTCATGAAGAGGCACTGAAAAGAATGCTTGTGACAAGTCGATGACTGAGAACCACTCGGCATCGCAAGGGATTTGAAACATTATCACAGCTGGATTCGGTACTACAGGGCAGCATTTAATTACGATGTCATTTATTTTCCTCAAGTCCTGCACAATTCGGACCTTTCCACTCAGCTTTATCAGTCCCATGATTGGTGAATTACATGGACTGCTTAACACTTCTTTCAGTACTCCCTGTTTTACAAACTCGTCAATGAGTTGGGCGACTTTCATGAGGGTGTCTTGTGCTATGTGGTATTGTGGGGTCTGGGGAAAGGTTACATTGGGTTTTACGGTCACTTTCACTGGTTCCACTCCTTTCACCAATCCCACCTCTTTTCCTGTCATATCCCACACTTCTTTTCCGACTGTTTCCCGTAATTCAGCTGGAATATCTTCTTCAGTTATCATCGGAAAAAGGTTAATCAGAGGATATTCTTCATCGACAGTTTCCATCTCATCCCCTTCTACACTGTCCTCTTCTTCCCCATCACTGCTCGTCTGAATTCTAATTCCATCGTCCGAACACATAATCGAACATCCCAATTTGCACAATAGGTCTCTCCCTAACAGTGCTATCGGGCTTGAGTCACATACCACAAAACTATGTGTCCCTTGGTAGTTACCAATGCTGACTTGTACTGGGTCTGTGATTGGGTTTGTCAGGTACCTGTTTGCTACTCCCACTACTTGAACTGTTCTCCCTGAGAGTGGCAAATTTGGTACTTCAGTGCTCTTTACAGTTGAACGTGTGGCTCCTGTGTCAACCAAGAATGAAACACGATGACCCATGACTCTTCCCTCCACATACGGACCCTTTTGATCAACTTCCAAGGATGCTGCAAGCACACAATTTCCCTCCTCTTCTGAACTTTCACTCTCCCACACATTGTTTATTCCATTCTCACTGTGTAATGGGAACTGTTGTACTGTGCCATTTGTATTCATCACCTGACCCGAGACCTGTGGAGGAACCATCACTTGCTGCTGACTCACTGGTGCCAAAGGTATTTGCATTTGCTGATTAGGTACCATGGGAAACTGCTGTTGCATTGGCTGCATTTGCGTCATCTGCATACGGGGCATCTGCATCTGCTGCGGCTGCATGGGCTGTAATCCTTGCAGCTGATTTATGGTCTGAAAATTTGGGTTTGGACCTCTCATTTTCGGTCCCCTCATTGTCTGGAATGCATTGACATCATTGTTTTGCTGACCAACACCTGCACCTTCCTGCACCACCATCGGGCACTCGCGTTTCCAATGTCCGACGATTCCGCACACGTGACACGGCATCACCCTTTTCATTGCCTGCACACCATTCGGAATCGCAACTGTGTTCAAATCCGAACCATTACTCCCAAAACCTCCTCTGCCTCTGCCTCTCGCCTGTGGCTGAAACACCATATTTCCCTGCGGCTGCGGCTGCGTACCTGCTGTTGGAACCCTTGCAACCCTTGCAATCCTGTCTGAGCTGCTTTAAGTTGCATCATCATCACTTTCTCTTTCAACCTTTTCTGTTTCACTTCAATTTCGTCGCTACAGTATTTCGCATAATTCAACACCTCATCAATCGGTTTCGACTGCCAACAAATCAAATGCGTCTTTATCATCTGACTTATCTCTGGTCTCAGCTCTTCCACAAATCTAAACACAAAATGAAGCATGTCCCTCGCCTCTATTGTTTCCGTGCCACTGTAGTTCTTGAACGCCTTCAACAACCTCTCATAGTAACCATGAATCGACTCTTTAGCCTCTTGGGCAGTTCGATCAATCTTCTGCCAATCCACATTTTTCGCGGCAACCTTCGTCTTCAAATGCTCAATCACCTTATAGTACAAGCTCATTACCATAGGTGATGGTGCACCCGTATCCCTGTCTCTCTCTGGTTCACTTGTCGGCCAACCTACAGCCCTTTTGCAGTCTTCCCACAAATCTGCCGGAACCACAATCTCAAAGAGGGTGTTCAGGTCTTCCCAAAGACATTTTGCAAGCTTCACAAACCTATCAGTCTGTTGATACCATTCAATCGGTTTCTCTCTCAGTTTGGGAAAATCATCCGTAAAAGACTGAATGTCGCTTCTGTGCCACGGTACATGTATTAATTTTCCCCCTGCTGTCTCCCTCATTGGTAACATGGTTATTGCATCACTACTCTGTGGTCTTTTCTCCTTATGCTCTGGGACACTGTCTTTCTTCTTTTCCTTTTTCTTTGCCCATCTGCTTTCCCACTTGTCTAAGCACCTCCACACTTGTGCACTCTGCAGCAATTCTCTAAGGTGCGTTTTCATGCCTGCTGACCTCATGTGTTCAAAGTCTGTGGTCCCGAAATCCAATCTATAGCTCCTGCTCAAGTGTTTTGTCTTGTCTATCTCAACCCCGTTTTTGTCAGCTATTTCTTGCAACCTTCTATGTACCTTGTTCACTTCTCTCGTAATCCTGGGACATAGATACCTCAGCTCTTCTTCCGAGTAGGACTCTAACCTATTCAAACCCATAGTCCCTTCCACCAATTCTTCTGCTTCCATGTTCAACCTGACCCTATTCAGATAGTCTTCTCCCTTCCCACTGGCTGAGCTTTGTGTGGAATTCAGACTGTTGAACCATTGTGTCAGCTGTTGCGCATTCAACCCCATCAGTGTAGCATTCACATCGACTGCCATTGATGGTTGCGGCAACTTTTCAGTGTTCGATGATAGCGGTATCATCAGTGGGGGACTCGACCTCACCACTGTTGACTGAGCACATATGGGACTAAACTCCATCAAGGACCCAGATCCAGTTGGCTGAGCCACTATCGGAGTTGTCTCTGGAGTGTTCTCTATGCACCTCCTTTCCGTCCCACTCTGCACCATTGATCCTTGACCGCTCATACCTAAGTTAGGCTGAGTGTACAAAGGTACCGGTGGACCTACAGTAATGGGTAGGGATATCGCATCTGGGTTCTGTCCATTCCCCAGGTTCTGAGGCATGTTCATTCCCACACTATGGGTCATCATTGCCGGCATGCCCGTCTGACTCCCCGTCATCTGAGCATGTGCGGTTCCCCCCTGCATCTGCTTTTGAGGCATCAAAAACTGGGTTGATTTAGCTTGTGCCAATGTTGGGTTGCGACCATTCTGTACTCCCATTACGGTTGGATCTAGAATCATTCCCGTACTGTTGTCACTGCTGTAGTACCTTGGGACCTGCGGCTGATAATTTTCTGCTGTTTTCAATATAGGCACATCTGGATATATTCTCCTAACCTGCGGTATCTGCGGGGTGAACAGTAAACTCGGGTCCTTAGATCCCGATGGCGTTTCTGAATTCGGAGTTTCATTATTCTGTACCGGTGCCGGAGGGGCAGAACTGGTACTTGGACCTTGTTCATTCTCTGCATAAGGTGGTGGATGGTCGTTCAGCAATTGCATGATGAACTCCTCATCCTCTGACTCATCCTCTCTATCTTTGGAACACCTCCTGTTTGTCTTACAGGTAGCTTTCTTGCCTGTCGCCTCTTCTTCCTTAGCAATTGCGGGAAACAATTTTATCCCCTGCAATATATCTGACCTCCACACTTTCTGTGCATTATCCCACCTAGCGTCCGCTAGTGTCTTTTCTACCTTTCTTATCCTGGTCTCGAACTTCTTTTGTTGTTGCTGTCTAGCCATTAGTTCCCAAATCGCTAGAGCCTCAAACTGTGCTGGCCTTGGAGGTACCTTCATGTCGTACATCGCGAATCTCAAATTCTCTAGGATCCTTATATTGAATGTCCCATGGATCGGGAACGCTACGCTCCCATGTTTCTCTGTCAGCTTGTGCCATTGCTTTAGCCAAAGGCACGGAGCTACCCCCTTTTCCTCCATTACAATGTAAGCTGGTGTACCTTCGGGTGGCGTCTCCTCTCCTACGCTCGCTTTAATGTAAGACTCCCCCTTCATCGCACTCTTTAATGCTTTAAAAAATTTCATTTTCTCGTCTTTTATTTCACAAAATTTGTAATCAATAAGTGACTTTAATTCCCGGAATACTCTTCGCTTGCCTTTCCCCTTCGAATCGAGCCTCACGGACTGCGTCCAATCCGTGCGCGACCCTTCTCTGCAACCAACCTATCCCAGCGCGGCTCCTAGTGATGTCACACTCACACACACTGCAGCTGACAAAGCCTCGCGGCTTGTCCTCCTTCACTCACCTCTCATAACAACTTCTAGCATGTATCGCGAGCAGCCAAATAATAATAAAACAGATCTGTCGGTTTACTACAGGAAGGGTAACACAATCGCTTCAGGACCTTAGGGATTTTTCACTAGCCTCGGCATTTATTCCATCTTTCTCGGTCCCCACTTTCGCAAGCAAATCTGACCCGCAGACTCTGCTCTCAACTTGTCAATGATCTATTCTAGTGCACTTAGAATTTGTCAAAGCCCGAAGTCGAAGTTTTCTTTCACTCCCTTAACACACGTACCGACTCGTTGACCACGCCCGGTCAACCTATTAAACCGACCTGACCACAACATAAAACAAGTGTCTCATATACTTTTCAACATACTCCGGAGTCTCTTGACCTCGCAGGGCCCGTCTCAACAACAACAACCACGTGGACCTTTTTCTGCACAAAGCGCCACATACACATGAAGTTCGACGACTTCCCTACTCTCACACTCGGAGTCGCACCTCCGCTATTCTCTAAAATCCTCGCAACCTTTTCAAACAATCTGCGGCAATAAGCTGTGCAAGCGCAAAATCCTAACTTCACTCATACCATCACTAGTACCGCCAACGCCGATTCCACACCTCCATTCTCTCCATTCGCAAGCTCCGAGATCCCGGGAAAGTCGCGGGGGACTTAGGGCATCATCATTCTCTCAATCTGTTTTACCCAAGAAAAATCTAATTCAACACCATATACTTCTTGAGCGGGGTCCCAAAAGTCGAAACCGTCCTCTGCTACCATCTACTGATAGAGCGTTCCGTACCTAATAAATTACCTGTATTTGGACGCTCTTGGGTCGATGAATCTTTTGACCAAGTGGGGCTCTCTTCACCCGAGAGTAATCAATTTAATCAAATCAATAATCAATAACGAACATAAGCAATGCCCTGATCAACATAACACTTCACAATTAATCCAGAAAACATTTCGGCGAACCATGACCTTTCGGCCATGAATAACCACACCAGTTTATTCAAAGTTAATGAATTTATTTCCCTATATTAACAAAGCTAGCACGATATAAATGTGTCTCAACACCAAATTATATATGTAAATGAACTTTAATAGCTGTCCATAACGGCGGAAAAGATGCAATCTATGCAGCATTTGAATAACAATGCATTCGATAATAGCAACGCAAACCACTAAAACTATAATCTGTAATGAGCTAATTGCATACATTAGTCAGCATAACAAGGTCTCAAATTGCATCGTGCAACAAATGAATCCTCATCTAACCTCAAATTAGCATCTGCATGTGGGACTTCATGCGAAAACAATTTAGCAACATTAATTTGGAAAACTCCTAACTAGGGCTCTTATAAAAAATCAGCAGTTGGTTACCTAAAAGGAAACACAATGCAATTGTACATTTTCCTTTCATATTTACCAAATTCAATCAGCATTCAAGGAAGTCTTCGTCTCACAGGTACCGGTTTCGATCAGCATGGGACGGGGCAAAGGGGCAGGGTGGACGGGGCAATTGCCTCACAGCGGCAAGGTAAAAGGACAAAACTACTTCATGCAAAGGGACGAATCAAAGTTAAAGTCTCTAGGGCGAGAATTACTTAAAGTCTCTTTCTCTCGATTAGAGAAAACATCAAAGTCTCATCGAACATCACTTGGCATCGTAGAAGATGGCAAAATGACGAAGTCAGCAAGATGGGCCATAATGGCTGCAATGTCCTGCAAATGGCGAGTAATGTCTAATGGCAAATGGGTAATGTCCTGCAAAATGGCAATGGCAAAAATGGCTGGTAATGGCGGGTAATGGCTGCTTTCTTCTTGTGCACCGGGTTTAAATAAACAACAGTTCAAATCCAGTAGGGTCTTCCATTGGAGGGTTCATAGGTTGGCTTCAAATTGTCCAATCAAAACAACAGTTCACAAGCTTCTACCTAGGCATACATTATCCTTGGAGTCGGGAACGTAAGTTGCAACATATTTTACCAATTAACTGACTTTCAGAGCGTCCATTGTCTGCACCTGCAGATTGACCTTGGAGCAAAGAAGAAGATGCCAGGCTGGCACGAAACCTTAAAGATAAGCATGTGAACCGATCTCACTGGAAAAGTACAGCTTCAAGCAAGAATACACGTTTATTAGCACATTGGAAAAACACGAGCATCTAAACCGTGAGACAAGGCAACTAGGCCGAAGCCTCTGCTAAAGTTATGCTAAGTTAAAACATTTCAAACAAGCAAATCATGGCACACGTTTACGGTTATGTCAGATTAGTACAATTCTAATACATCACGTTATATAAAGCACGCTTATAAATGTTGGCGAACTACTCTGAGGGCACATTTGTCCCCGTACAATCTTTATTAGTTCGGTTAAAGTCACACTTGATTATTGCAGCACTACGTTTATGCGCTAATAAATGTAAAACCTTCATTTCTGCGTCATCAGCTGAAGCACAGACAGTACAAAAACATTGCAATTTCTTCAGATTTTCGTTCCGGACATTAGTAAATTGACATCTATTTTTATTTCACTTCTGGGTGTCCATCATCACTAGTTACTATACTTCTAACATAAAGACTTTTTTGGAATCTTGCAGTAACCTGAAAAGGGTGCTATGGTGTGGCAACTATTACGTCAGCCAATAACCTTAAAAAGCCAAATAAAAGGAAGAAAAATAACAGCTGTCATATAGCATTGAATCCATCCATAGCAGCTATGTGGACATGTTTCGAAGACGGCAAGAATACCAAAATGTTTCTACATGGATATATATATCTACTGATTTCCTGAAAAAACAAAGGTTACAGGGACATTATAGAAATAGAATTAAAAAACATTAGAAATTCACCAAAAAACAAACGTTACATGGATGTTAAAGTTAGGTTCAGATTTTACCCACACAAAACCATAGAAATTCAGCAGTTGTAGTTATACCTACCTCAAGAAACTACAACTCGGACCTAAGGTATCTATAATTCGCACCCCGGCGATGCAGAGTTTTCTCATCAATAATTTTATTGGAAACGTTACAGTGATATCAATGATGTCATAGAAGGTGTCATGATTGATGTAATATATGGGGTAATTAGCAGGGCATGGCGAGGGCGCAAGTTGTAGGTACCTTAGCGCACATAGTTATAGTTTCTTGAAATAAGTATAACTAACACTGCTAAATTCCTATGGTTTTGTGTGTGTAAAATCTGAACCTAACTATGACGTCCCTGTGAATTTTTAAGGTTTTTAAATTCTATTTCCTAACTATAACATCCCTGTAAACTTTGGTTTTTTTTCAGTGAATTTCTAGGTTTTTAAAAAATGTAAAGTAATATTTAATTACCATACGTTAATCCAACTGCTGCCGCTTACAGCCTGGCCTGCGGCCAATCCCCCACATGCAGCCAACTCCACGTTGCACACAGACTTTGGCGGGGAGGATTGTCAGCAGGACCTGGCTCACGCCCAGCAGCCAACACCTGTCGTCAGCCAGCCCCTTGCTGTGGGTCTGTGTGTAGGCGTGTAAGTGGCTTTATGGGTTTGTGACTGGGTGTGTGTGGTTGTGTGAGGGTCAAAGTGGGTGTGTGAGTGCATGCATGAGTGGCTGTGTGGGTCTGTGAGTGGTTGTGTAAGTGTTTTTTGGATCTGTGAGCGGGTGTGCGAGCGGTCTTGTGGGTCTGTGAGTGGGTTTCTGAGTGTCTGTGTGGGGATGTGTGAGTGTGTGAATGGGTGTGTGAGTTGGTCTGTGAGTAGGTGTATGTTTTCTTAATTGGGGTATAAATCAGCGGACACATTGCAGATTCACACAGGGGACCATGCTGAGCAACGCAGACGATTCGCGGTTCCTCTCGTGCCCCTCAAAAATATTTTTGGCCAATTTCTGGCCCATGTGGGGTCCCTCAGACACCCCGGCATCCATACCATGGGGTCATGATTCTTCTATCCTGACCCCTTATATTATATTTTATTTTTATTTCCCCCTGGGAGCAATGTCCCGAACCAAAAAACAGTGGCCACAACTTTCTTGTCAGGTTGCAGCCAGCCAATCACAGCATTGCTAGTGGCATGTGGGTCCACAGATCCACCGTGGTAGATCTGCATCTCTAGCTACACATACATCTTTTTTGTTTAATAACTCCAAAACTACTGAACAGATTTAAACCAAATTACAAAAAGAGACCTTTCTGGACCAAGATCTAGCCTTCTGCCAAATGTGATGTAATTCTGTTCAGTGGTTCAGGCTGTAGTCATGTCTAAAATCCTTATAGGAAACTGCATGAGAAAAACAGTTTTTGGGACCCCCCCCCCATTTTTCTCAGCCCCACGTGACGAATGACCACAATCTTCCCAGACAGCAGCTGAAATTAGTGGCAAGCCAGTTTTTTTTTTTTTTTTTGAAGATTTATCAAACAGTGGCAAAGTTATTAGCAAAATAAAAAATGCTTTTCATATGGAAACTGGGTCCTAACCATAACTACCTACTGGCAACTGCCAGTGCTATCAGCATCTGTTAAAGTAACTATTAAAAAATGCAGACACTTAAAACCAAGCTACAACAAGAACTGGAATGTTCAAAGAACACATAAGGTGACTCTGAAGTGGCACACATACTACAGATGATTGCAGAATAAAAAGATGGCAGCAAGGAATGCTTTTAAAATTAAATATTCAAAACTACAAATAAACATGTTAAGATCTCATATGCCTATTCTTCCAACTCACCACTTCATATATCATTCTGTTTTTTGGGATTCTCTTGTCATGGTAAGTCCTGTAAGTAAACAGCATCAAAAACAGAAGGTTAATAAAACAAAAAAGACTGCACAGCACCAGCCAGCAGCAACCCTTCCAGACATCAGACAAGTTATTGACTTAACTGGAGGACTCCTATCACCAGGTGAATTAAACCTCTTGAGCAAAGGCCTCTTTTTTGTCCTGTACGTAAGAACCATATTACAGCCAACATGATGAGAGACCTAAAAACCTTCGAGAGAAGATGCAGACTTGTAGAAGAGTTTAGCAATAATTCTAATGCTGATCTGTCAAGCTACGTTCCAGAACCATTTAAGAAGTTTCACCATCCCAAATCATGGACTCTTCAATGTGATACAAATCCTTTTCTTGATACATATATTTTACTCATCAACAAATTCATCAAGGAATCAACACCTAAAAGGATTTTATAACATTACCAGAAAAGAAAAAAAAGCTCTCTACTACCGTCAATAGAGATTGGATGTCATTATAAAACTGCCAGACAAATGGGGGTGCAGTGGTTGCCATGAAAGTAAGTGATTATATTGAGGAGAGAAAGAGAAAACCGATGAATACCAACACTTACAACCTTTAGAAACTGACCCCACAGAAGACGTGAACAAAGAAATTAAGGACATGGTTGTAAAATAAAAGAGCTTAAACCTCTTTGATGAAACAACAACAGATATACTTGGTCATCCCAGACCAAGACCTGAGAGATTTTAAATGCTTCTCAAAATTCACAAAATGAACAACCCTGACCATCCCACCATCTCTGGCAACAATACACCCACTGAGAGACTATCTTTATTTGTCTATCTGCATCTCCAGCCCATTGTCCAGTAACTTCCTTCATTAATAGGAATACCAGTCACTTCCTTCAGATTATTGAAAAATTAAACCAAACCTAGACATTTAATGATGACGCTCTTCTGGCTACATTTGATTTTACATATTTATACACCAGTATACCAATGAGGTTGGGCTTATGGCATAATCTGAAGCTCTTAATAACAGAACTGTGAAACAGCCATCAACAAGCCTGCTTAACAACTTTGCAAGAATTACCCTTAAATCAACAATTTTACCTTCAATGGTAATCACTATATGCAGATACAGCGACTTGCATGGGCACTCGGATTGCTCCATCCTATACAACTATCTTCATGGGCAAACTAGAGGACTATGGGCCTGATTCTAACTTTGGAGGATGGTGTTAAACCGTCCCAAAAGTGGCGGATATACCACCTACCGTATTACGAGTCCATTATATCCTATGGAACTCGTAATACGGTAGGTGGTATATCCGCCACTTTTGGGGCGGTTTAACACCGTCCTCCAAAGTTAGAATCAGGCCCTATATACTTTCTAATACGGAATGCAGGAAGTAGAACATTTGAACAATGTACAGCTGATATCAACAGTATCCATTCTACCATCATCTTCACCAGCAGCAATACTAAACAGAAGCATTATCTCCCTTTTATGGATGTGCTACTCACCAATCATAAACACATTTTTTTAACTGATCTGTACCACAAGCCTAAAGATGCTCATTTTGGGGGCGTGTCCAAGATGGCGGAGCGTTAAGATGTGCCCGCCAGTGCTCCACCGCCTCGACCCAGCAAAGTGCCTTGCGGCCCGTCTGGGGGAAGCCTGGAGGCTCCCCCCGCATCGTGAGGCTCCCCCGGGGGTTTCTTGCCGCTCGGCGGCGGCCAGGTCTGGGCTGCGCCGCACCTGCGGAGAGAGCGGAGTTCGGCCCCAGAGTCGGGGCGGGGCCGCAGAGCGGCACAAGATGCGGCCTGGGCCGCGGGACGGGCCCTACCCCGGCGGCCCTTCTGAGCGTGGCGCCGAGGGATCGGGGGCCTGGGGGCTCACTCTGGGCCCCAGAGCAGCTGGATTGCGCTGCGGGCCTGGGCCCCGAGTGGCTTGAGCGTCCTGAGGGAGAGGGGCGCTCCCTCATGTGCCGTCGGATCGGGGGCGGCGGACGAGGCCTCCTCACTCTGGCGCCTTGTAGTGGGGCCTTGTGAAGTGCGAGGCCCCAATAGAAGGTAGAGGCTCAGTTGCCTGGCCCCCGGGCTGCTTCATTCCAACATTTAAACTTTTAATAAGTGTGGTCCTGCATACCCGTGGGAAAAGGCAACAGAAGCGGATCGCTGCAGGTGGTGGCTGCTGAGGGTTGGATCCAGGCGCGGCCTCAAGCAAGGTGGCATATGTATACTGATCGGCCTCAATCGGGATTGAACCGGCGAGGCGCGACCAGGCCGGTGTGCCATGGCGACATCAAAATCCAAACGTGAGCGCTCAGTGAGGGACATGCTGGCAGGGGCGCGCCTGACATCTGGGACTACAGCGGAGGACTTACCTGGGACGAGGGCCTTGGAGAGTCGGGTGGAGACAGATCCAGAGGAGAGTTCTCCTGTTACGAAGGGCTTTCTGACCTCCCTGTTTGAGTTGCTCCAGGGCGATATCCAAGAGTTGCGTAGGGACATCTCACAGGAGGTGAAGGAGTTACGAGGAGAGGTTACCTCCTTGGGTGAACGTGTATCGCAACTAGAGGATAGTGAGATCCATCGCGGTGAAGAGGTGGCGGGCCTGCAACAGGAGGTAGTCCGCCTCCGAGAGCAGCAGGACCTCCTCCAGATGGCGGTCGAAGAATTGGAAAATCGATTGAGGCGACAAAATATTCGCATCAGAGGGGCTCCGGCTGGTGCTGAAAAGGAGGAAATTGGGGGCCACGTGGTGGACCTGTTCCGCTCTCTGCTTGGCACAGATGAGTCCTGGATAGGGTTCATCGAGTTGGGCGTGCCGGGGGCCCTGGAGACCGCCCTCCAGACATCTTAGCTTGTCTCCATAATTTTGTTCTTAAAGAAAAGATTCTACAGCGGGTTCGCAACCTTCAGCATGTACTCTTTCGAGGGCATGAACTCCAACTATTTCATGACCTATCCGTGCGGACCTTGCAGAGACGGAGAGAATTTAGACCGATCACTTGAGAGCACACAATGGGCCTAATTCAGACTTTGGCGGGCGGCCGAGGCCGTCCGCCAAAGTCCCGCCGACAAATGACCGGGCGGCCATTCTTACATTTCCGCTGGGCCGGCGGGCGCTCTCCAAAAGAGCGCCCACCGGCCCAGCGGAATTGCCCCTGCAACGAGGATGCCGGCTCCGAATGGAGCCGGCGGAGTTGCAGGGGTGCGACGGGTGCAGTGGCACCCGTCGCGATTTTCACTGTCTGCTCAGCAGACAGTGAAAGTCATGGTGGGGCCCTGTTAGGGGGCCCCTGCACTGCCCATGCCTGTGGCATGGGCAGTGCAGGGGCCCCTAGGGGCCCCATGACACCCGTTACCACCAGCCTATTCCTGGCGGTGAAAACCGCCAGAAACAGGCTGGGCGGTAAGGGGGTCGGAATCCCCATGGCTTGCAGCGCCGCCATGGAGGATTCCCTGGGCCAGAGGAAAACCGGCGGGAAACCGCCGGTTCCCCTTTTCTGACCGCGGCGTTACCGCCGCGGTCAGAATGGCCCAGGAAGCACCGCCAGCCTGTTGGCGGTGCTTCCTCTGCCCTCTGCCCTGGCGGTGTTACACCGCCAGGGTTAGAATGAGGGCCAATGTGTCCTATTCCTGGGGCCACCCGTTCCGCTTGGTCTTCCGCTGGGAGGAGCAACTCCGGCAGGTGAAATCCGTCTTGGAAGCCAGCCGAGTCCTGGGTCTAGAGGATATGGGCCGGGAGGCGAGCGAAGGGGAGATCCTGCCGGCAGGGAGCCCTCCTCATTGGCGGAGAAAAGAGAAGAAAAGGAAGCTGCAGCGCCCGACGGCCTCGGAGCTGAGATTAGAGAGAGAATCCGCTTTGAACAGTGTGGCCGCCGGAACTTCAGCCTAGGGTGGACACCCGTGGGTGCCCGGGATTGCTATTGGCCGCATTGCTAACAATACGCTGATCGTCGATGAGAGTCGGGACAGCGGGGGCAATGGACCTGGTTACCTGGCATGGTTGGATATATTGCTGGTGGAGACTTCACCTCGCGAGGATGGACGACCGAGGACTTCTGTGTTCTATGCACCTGTTGTGCTTATTAGTTGTCTTGTTGGGTTTCCCTGCGATACTGGCTCTTTGTAGAGACACCCTCAGGCCTGAGTGTCCTAGGTGGTCTAGATCTTAATGTGGGGGGTAGTCCTCTGTCGTGCTCCTGCCTCTTCTGCTTGTTCCCCTCAGTATAGGCTATGACCATTAAATGTATAAGTTTAAATGTTAGGGGGCTCAATAACCCTACCAAGAGGCTAGCCATCCTGTCAGCCTTAGAGAGATCGGGGAGTCATATATGTCTCCTGCAGGAGACGCACCTTGTCTTCAAAGATACTTACCGTATGCGCTCTAAGTGCTTCCCCAGGCAGTTCTGGTCCTCGCTATCATCGAAGCATGCAGGGGTGGCGATACTTTTATCACGCTCATTACTGGTGGAAGTGATATCAAAATTACACGAGGTTCCAGGGAGGCTTTTGGCCATGAGGCTTAGACAGGGAGGGGGTTTTCTTCACGATCGCTTCCCTATATGCACCTAACTCCCAACAGGAAACCTTCCTAAGACACGCTCTGTCTCGCTGCTCCAATCCCCTGATGGTGCCGTATTGCTGGGGGGCGATTTTAATTTGGTGATGGATGGGGACCTGGATCGTTCAGGCCATCGGTATGGGCAGACGGGGTCTGTGTCGGATGCAGGTCGGCAGTGGTTGAGTGAGTGTGGCCTGGTGGATGTGTGGAGGAGTGGGCACCCTTCGTTGAGGGACTATTCCTTTTACTCATCAGCAACTAAAACATACGCTAGGTTGGACCTTTTTTGGTCAACTCAGGAGCTTCTCCCCAGGGTTAGAGACTCAACGATTGAGCCGCGGGCCCTGTCAGATCATTCCCCGGTTACAGTTGAGATTTACATGGACATGGAGAGGGTTAGTGCATCGGGGTGGCGATTTAGGGACTCGATGCTTCACAATGGTGCAACGTTAGAGGCGATCCGAAGGGCAATAACAGATTATCTTAGCTTTAACGATGAAGGGACAATAAGCATTGCAACGCTGTGGGAGGCACTGAAGGCTGTCTTGAGGGACGAGGTGATGTTGCTTTCTTCTAGGGACAATAAGGCAAGGGCTCAACTCAGGGGAGACCTAGAGCAGCGAGTGAGGGTGTTGGAGCGTTCACATAAACACACCGGTGATCCTAGAATATGGCGAGAGCTCGAGAAGGTGAGGAAGCAGCTGAGAAGGTTGGACTGGGACAGGGCAGAGTATGCGGTAGTCCGCCTCTAACAAAAGTATTATGCAGGAAGTAACAAGTGCTGGAAGCTACTGGCACAAAGGTTGAGAGCGCAGCACGCAGCGTCAATGATAAAAATGGTGCGCTCCCCCTCGGGCGCAGAAGCGCGTACGAGCGACCAAATAGCGGAGGCTTTTGCGGAATTCTATCGAGGTCTATACAGGGCTGAGGAGCTCGGCACCTCAACTCCAGAATCCTTCTTAGAGGGTATAGCAATTACTCCCTTGACGGTAAGAGAGGCAACCGCGTTAGATCAACCTATAAGGGCAGAGGAGGTTATATCAGCGATCGCTCGGCTGCAGACCTGGAAGTCACCTGGCCCGATGGTTTTTCTGCGCTTTTTTATAAATCCTTCTGGGCGGAACTTGTTCCCGTTGTCGTGCAACTCTTTAACTCCTTTCGTTAAATGGGTGCTCTTACGCCTAGCATGTTAGACGCTACTATCGTGGCTATCCCGAAACCGTGGAAGGATCCCGAGGAATGCGCCTCGTACAGGCCGATTTCCCTCCTGAAAATTATTCACTGGCACTATTCACTGGCATAATTCAATTATTATATGCCGGGGCTTGTGGATCCTGACCAAGCGGGATTTATACCACACAGACAATGTAGCGATAATACCAAGCGACTGCTTCATCTCTTGGATAAAACCGAACACTCTCGTAGGGCAGCGCTCTTCCTATCTATCGATGCTGAAAAGGCGTTCGATAGGGTTTACAAGCCATACCTGTTCAAGGTGCTTGAACGCTTCGGACTGGGTCCGGGCTTCATGGCATGGATTCGCTGCATTTATCAGGCGCCTCGGGTGGCGGTTCGAGTTAATGGGACGCTTTCTTTACCATTCGCCGTCTAAAGAGGGACCAGACAGGGGTGTCCGCTTCGCCCCTCCTGTTTGCGCTTTACATGGAGCCTATGGTGCAGATGCTCCGGGACAACCCTCATATCACGGGCGTGAAGTTTGGGGGGGAGGAACATCTCATATCGCTATACGTGGACGACATCATCCTTACTCTGGCGGAGCCTATGACCTCACTACCGGCGCTAATGGGTGTTTTAGAGGAATTTGGACAGGTCTTGGGGTTCCGAATGAACATGCTTAAATCGCAGGCTATGGGCAAGTTTATCAGTGCGGAGCATGAAAGGGACCTGAGGGCCCGATTCCACTTTATATGGTCCTCCTCGGGGCTTCCGTACTTGGGGATCGAGCTGGGCTCCACAGTCGCCCGCACGGCGTAGTTGAACTATGCGAAACTAACCCGGGAGGTGCCGTGCGACTTAGAGACATGGGGGAGACTCAAATTGTCCTGGCTGGGCAGGGTTTCGGCAGTGAAGATGACCATTCTACCACGTATACTCTATCTGTTTCAGGCGCTCCCGCTGAAGCCCCCGCCGCGAACGATAGCGACACTCCAAACGGCGGTTCTAAGATTTATATTGGAAGGGAAGGCGGCGCGGTTATGGCGGCAGATGCTGTATCGCCCCAGGAGGGAGGGGGGCTGGCGGTCCCCTGCCTCCTTCAATACTTTCAATCAGCACAGCTGCGTTTCATCTTGGAATGGAGCCGACCGTCTTCTGAGAAGCATTGGTGTTTCATGGACCAGGCAGTGGCTGGCTCTCACATATGGAAGGAACCCTGGTTTAAGCGCCGTCACAGGGCGCAAGGGCTGTATATATCCCCGGTCACGGAGGTTTCGATGAGAGTGTGGGATCGGGTGGCCGGCAGGGCGGGTTTGACGACCTTCCCGTCCCCAATGACTCCCCTGGGTGCGAACCCTGATTTCGGTCCGGGCCTACAGTCTGATGCATTGCGTCGATGGTCTGAGGAGGGCTGCAAAAGGGTGGGATATTTATTTGACGAGCAGGGGGTTATCGCCTTTGACCAGCTGAGGGAGCTAAATGGCCTAACGAAGGCTGACAGGATGATGTACTATCAAATACGACACAGGGCCCTGCTTCCAGCCAATAGGAGATTAATAGACAGGCCGTTAACACCGTTTGAAAAATGGATTTTAATGAAAAAGGGCGATAAGCGCGTGGTTTCTGAGCTCTACGTCCTCTTGCAGGGGAGGCCCGTTCACCCAAGACTAAGGGTCAATTGAGATGGGAGAAGGAACTAGAGAGAGAGCTATCGGAAGATGAGTGGGAGAGTGTTTTTTATAGGGCACACCACACAGCTTACAATTCAGCAGGTACAGAGACAGCCTATAAAGTAGCCTTCTCTTGGTATTACACCCCAACTAGGATCCATGCTTGGGACCATGATAAATCTAGTCTTTGCTGGAGGGGGTGTGGGGCAGGAGGGTCGCTTGTGCATTTACTATGGCATTGTCCCAAACTACATCGGTACTGGAAGGACATAATAGACACTGTGGACATGGCTTTTGACACTCAGATCCCTAGATTTCCTCTGTATATCTTGTTGGGCCTTCCCAATCCCATTCACTTTTCCCCTGAGATCATTGAAGGGACGGCAGATGGCTTTAGCCTTAAATGCTGCAATACAGCTGTTGCTATCCGTGTGGGGGACCGAACGGATCCCTACAACAGTTTCATGGATGCACAAGCTCTGGTTTATCCTCGCTATGGAAAAGCTCACCCTGACTTCTCAGCAGCGGAGCGGGGACTTTAAAGAACTTTGGCAACCATACTTACGTATTCTATCCGGGGAGTTTTCAGAGTTGACATGTCCAACTTATTTGAGGGTTCTGAATTTGAACTGAGTGCAGGGGAGCGTACCTTCAAGGTTAAGTAAATATACTGTAGGACCAGGATTATATTGTAAAAGAGCCTGAGATTATTTGATTCTTGTACTGCCAGCCAGCTGTGGGGAAACATAGTTGTATTGTGTATTTAATCTCCTTCTTTTCTATTGTTTCGCATTGAGTAAGCTAACAACGAGCCTCTTGGCAATACTGTGATGTAGTGCATATGCGATGTTTTATCATTAAAAAATCAATAAACAGATTTGATCCATAAAGATGCTCATTTATATATAAACTGGACCTAAAGTCACCCATGCCACACCAAACTCAGTGTCATCTACAGCCAATCACTCAGAATAAGACCCATCTGAAGCAATGAGGACACCTGTAAAGACCATCTACAGGAGCTTGCTACATTATTTAAAAGGCCAGGCTATCCTCTGCATATCATACAGCAAGAAAAAGACAAGTCTTTGCAGGTACCGAGGGAAGCACTTATTTGGAATACCAACAGCAAAAAAAAAACATTTGTGGTTGACTATCATCCATCAGCTCCCAACTACAGAAATATATTGCAAAAAACATTTCCCTTACTATTCACTTGTGAAGAAGTGCAAAAGGTTTGTCCAAAACTGCCAGTCATTGCTTATCGAAGAGCTCCCAATTTACGATCCCTTATTGTGAGGGCTGTACGTAAGCAAGCTTTAACAAAGGCAAAGGTTCATTGCTGTGACTCTAACAGTGAAAGAATCTCCTGTGAATACCTTTTACAAATGGTACCTAGCTCTGTTACAAGAAGGACCTGTGGAATAAGACAGCATCTTAAATTTCACTCAACATAGATTATTTGTGATTCAGTGCCAAAGCCAAAGATGTAGAAAACAATATGTAGGCCAAATAGTGAATGACCCTGTACACAATTCAGGAACCAGAAATCAGCAATAATTAAAAAGAAACTAGACCAGCTTGTAGCCGATCAGTTTTCCTTGTGGACCATTTACTATCAGATTTGAAGATTTTCCGTTTGGAGCATGTCTTAAAGGAAGAAGTACTGGAAGCCAGGGAAAACACCTGATTACTGCAAATCTCAAGAAATCTCAGGACTGTCTTGATTCCACATTCCAAATTGAATCTCCACTCATGATGCTTTTTGAAAATCCATCAGAGTCAGCTGTGCTTTTTGAAATTCAAGCTGTGCAGCCACTGAGCAAATCATCTTGTACTGCCTGAGAAAGCTGAATCGTTCTACTGGAAATATATTTTTGTCTTGAGTTACTTCTTTCTTGGATATTTCATTGTTTTGTGACTCATTGTATCCTTTAGGATCCTGATTTGTGCCTTGGTTGGCCGTTGTTTTCTTGTAATCCTTCATCTTCTAGTATATGTATCACGACGTGGTGCGGCGACTTCCACGGAGGCGCGGACTTCAGCGGGGCTGCAGCGGCGTCGGGCCTACGAAGAGCATCACGTTCCAGCGAAGGTCACGGCATTGGCTGCAGGCGGCATCACCGGATTCAGCAGCGGCATCAGTCCGAAGTTGTCAGAAGTCGATTTCCTTGGTTTTCCACCAGCTTTCCTTTCAAGGGCCCAGGGACTGGATAGGGCACCACTTGTCAGAGCAGGAGTCTCTCCAGAGACTCCAGGTGCTGGCAGAGAGAAGTCTTTGCTGTCCCTGAGACTTCAAACAACAGGAGGCAAGCTCTAAATCAAGCCCTTGGAGATTTCTTCACAAGATGGAAGGCACACATAGTCCGGCCTTTGCCCTCTTGCTCTGGCAGAAGCAGCAACTGCAGGATAGCTCCACAAAGCACAGTCACAGGCAGGGCAGCACTTCTCCTCAGCTCTTCAGCTCTTCTCCAGGCAGAGGTTCCTCTTGTTTCCAGAAGTGTTCTAAAGTCTGTGGTTTTGGGTGCCCTTCTTATACCTAGTTTCTCCTTTGATGTAGGCCCACTTCAAAGTAAAGTCTCTTTGGAATGTGAAATCCTGCCTTGCCCAGGCCAGGCCCCAGACACTCACCAGGGGGTTGGAGACTGCATTGTGTGGGGGCAGGCACAGCCCTTTCAGGTGCAAGTGACCTCCCCTCCCTCTCAGCACAGATGGCTCATCAGGATATGCAGGCTACACCCCAGCTCCCTTTGTGTCACTGTCTAGTGTGAGGTGCAACCAGCCCAACTGTCAAACTGACCCAGACAGGGAATCCACAAACAGGCAGAGTCACAGAAATGGTATAAGCAAGAAAATGCTCACTTTCTAAAAGTGGCAGTTTCAAACGCACGATCTTAAAATCAACTTTACTAAAAGATGTATTTTTAAATTGTGAGCTCAGAGACCCCAAACTCCACATGTCCATCCGCTCCCAAAGGGAATCTACACTTTAACCAGATTTAAAGGCAGCCCCAATGTTGACCTATGAGAGGGACAGGCCTTGCAACAGTGAAAAATGAATTTAGCAATATTTCACTGTCAGGACATATCAAATACATTACTATGGGGGTCATTCCGACCCTGGCGGTCCAAGACCGCCAGGGCCGGGGACCACGGAAGCACCGCCAACAGGCTGGCGGTGCTTCCCAGCCCATTCTGATCGCGGCAGTAAAGCCGCGGTCAGAAGAGGGGATCCGGCGTTTTCCTGCCGGATTTCCCCTGCATGGGCTGAATCTCCTGCACTGGCCATGCAGCGCCGCCGTGGAGATTCCGACCCCCTTCCCGCCATCCTGTTTCTGGTGGTTTTTACCGCCAGGAACAGGATGGCGGGAACGGGTGTCGTGGGGCCCCTTGGGGCCCCTGCACTGCCCATGCCACTGGCATGGCCAGTGCAGGGGCCCCCTAACTGGGCCCCATAAAGATTTTCACTGTCTGCTTAGCAGACAGTGAAAATCGCGACGGGTGCAACTGCACCGGTCGCACCCCTGCAACTCCGCCGGCTCCATTCGGAGCCGGCTTCCTTGTTGCAGGGCCTTTCCCGCTGGGCCGGCGGGCGCTTTTTTGGCGGTCGCCCGCCGGCCCAGCGGGAAAGCCAGAATGGCATCCGCGGTCTTCTGAATGACCCTCTATGTGTCCTACCTTAACCATACACTGCACCCTGCCCTTGGGGCTACCTAGGGCCTACCTTAGGGGTGTCTGACATGTAAGAAAAGGGAAGGTTTAGGCCTGGCAAGTGGGTACACTTGCCAAGTCGAATTTACAGGTAAAACTGCACACACAGACACTGCAATGGCAGGTCTGAGTCATGATTACAGAGCTACTTATGTGGGTGTCACAACCAGTGCTGCAGGCCCACTAGTAGCATTTGATTTACAGGCCCCTCCACCTCTGGTGCACTTTACTAGGGACTTACTAGTAAATCAAATATGCCAATCATGGATAAACTAATCACATACACATTTTGTAAAGGAGCACTTGCACTTTAGCACTGGTTAGCAGTGGTAAAGTGCCCAGAGTAACAAAAACAGCAAAATCAGATTCCAGCACACATCAACAACCTGGGGAACAAAGGCAAAAAGTTAAGGGAGACCACGCCAAGGATGAAAAGTCTAACAGTAACTATAACTCATATGCCCCCACCATACATAGTTTTTTCAAAAATATGTTGCTGCAAATGATACATTGATATTATGAGTGCTGTAATTTGTAGGGTAATTAGCAGTGCAGAGCGAGGGCGCAAGTGGGAGTGTTGGCCGCACCGTGATAGTGATAAATTATGAGGAATTGAGAGTCCGTCGTCTGTCTCTCCATGAAAAGTGTGTAAGAAACCTTTTGAAATGGTGCTCAGGTGTGGCTTTCCTTTTGCGCAAACACACTGAGGAAGGCAAGTGTTGCTGAATCGCATTTGTGGCGCAATAAAATGGATATATGACCGTAGAGTGCTCCATCCTCTTTTTGGTTTTAAATTAATTACGTGAAGCCACTATCATGCAATGGATGCACCCGTTAAGAGTTCAGCATTGAAAGTGGACTTGGTGATACGCTTCGGCTGCTCATGATGATGCTGATGATTATTTTCACCCATGCGTTGATATTGCAACTGTGTGCAGCTCAGCAACTGAAGTTCATTGTCAATCAAAGGTTCTACTTCATTATTTTTTTACTCTATTTGATAATCCTAAGATATATTTTTATTCACTGTGTTGATGACTATACCTTCCTTGGCAGATGGCCCTCTTAGTAAGTTTGGTGTATGTTGTATGGGTACTACTTTTTTCACCAGTTATTTAGTTGAACAGGGAGAGGATTTGCTCATGCAACAGGCCTTTTTTTTGGTGTTATTTATCAGTCAGTGGTTTGTCACTGCTGTGTCCCTCACCAGTAATCTGTGATACATTGGGATCAACTTCAGTATTTTTCTCTTGTTCAATATCGACTTAAAGTATATTACTGAACGGTTAAAGGTAAACACCAGATAGGGTTCAGATTTCTCATACAGATTATTGATGGCGGCTAGTGTATATTCTTGCTTTTTTGGCATTCATGATATCAACTCTACGTGCAATCCTTAGCATTCTCTTTCGAAGTTCAGACTGCATTCTCTTTATTTTCAATGTTGCCCCGTACCACCTTAATAGTAGGCAATGGCTGTAGTCAATAAGGTGCAGATAAAGGTGCAGCTGTAGTCAATGGCAGCTACAAATACTTCTTCTCCACAGTCAGTAAATACCTCCTTACTTTTCTGATACTGGTAGAGTTTTTACTTTGCAAAAAGGTGACACAAGGTATAAGATGGGCGTACTAGCAAAGTCAAGTTTATTTAGACCTTAGTCCATTAAACCAGATTTCATATAAACATCCAGATGATATCTCACACCCAATTTGTCTGAAATTTAAAAGTAGCAGTCATAATACATAAAATGCGATTGCCTGGATATTATTACTAATATTAACAGAGATACACTTACAATTACAATCCTGATACAACAAAAATGAAAACCAACATTAAAATTACTATTCTCAGAGATGAATCTTTTCTTTGCCGCTACTTTTCAAATTACTTACAGCTACTAGAAACTTACCTGTAGAACAGGCAACATCTAAAAAATGCATGTTATATAAACCTTAATGTTATGCATTATATAATGCATGTTATATAAACTTTTTATTGCTTGCAGATCCGTCCTTACAACACATTTAATTACAATAGGCTTTGTAAGCTGCCACCTGATGCTGACAAAATATAGACAGTCAATTAAAATATGAACACTGGTGTGGGGTTCATCATTCATCAACTCCCGACCCTCAGCTGAATATGAAAATCCTGATTTAACCCCATCTGAAATTTCAGAAGCTGTCTTTGCCAAACTGGGTTCCGAAGTTCTAAGAGATATGAGAAGTTTGTCCTGTCTTGCCAAGTGTAGCTTAGGTACAATGTGCAGCTCTTTGTGTTAAGCTAGTTCAAATATCTATCTATACACTAGGGCAGCCTTTTACATTAGATCATTTTTTTACTATATTTAATTGAATCATGCCACAATGGCAGCTACAAGTACTTCTTGTCCACAGTCAGTAAACAAACCCTTACTTTTCTGATATTGGTGGATTTTTTTACTCTGCAAAAGGTTAGATCGTGCAAGGTCTAAAATTGTATAAAGGTATAAGATGGAAGAAGAAAGTACATGAAATTTGTTGCCATCAAATAAAAATGGCAAAATAGGAAATAGACAAGACAAATGCAGTATATTACAGGTAACAAAGGTATAACATACAACACAAAAGAGCAAACATGAAGCCTGCAGTAAGAAGTGCAACATTTATTGTTACAAGTTTTACCACTTTTTGTGCACATTGCGGGGCCTACAAAGTTCTGACAGATCAAAGTTCGCAACTGAGGCTGATCAATAAATTCAAATAACTTCAAGCACATTATGCTGCTCTAGGAATGATTGAAGTTTCAGCCCATAAAGGCCTATTAAAGGTTAAAATGTTTACAGATTGGAAAATTATCAATTTAGTGGCAATCTTTAATCAATATGTGAATGCATTATTTAAAATGAAGTTCAAATCAATCAAAGTCATATAAGTAAGAGGATGAACTAATATAGTCACCTCAAAGGAAAAGTTAAGTAAAATCAGTTCTTCCATAAAGAGGCTACCCTACTCCAAGTTGCATCGGAAAATGGACAAAGCGTTTCTCTGTACATGTTCTGAGACTGGAAAAATGCCTGCTGTCTAACGTGCATTACATTAGTTTAAATCACACAATTCTAAAACTTGCTACACCTACATCTAATTTCAATAAAACGATCCAATCAGGTTAGAACGAAAAGATGCAGTCTTGAGATCAATAGCTTCTCGGGACCCTCCACAATGCAGTTTCTCTAAGTGTGCTTTAAACTTACATTTATCTGCAAAAAACAAAATATACTGGACAAGCCTGTACTCTGCAGGTGCACTATGGCAAACCATTACAACATTCTGCAATGATTTTAATGATTACAACAAAAAGAAAACAATTCTTTTCATGAGAAAGTAGGAAACAGAACATTGTGTTCGATAGCATTGAAATTCAGATTGCCTAGAAATAAAAGTTTACATGTCTTGAAGCAAGAGGGCAACCAAACGTTATCCATTTTAAAATGAAGGCCTAAATCAGCTATGGTCAATTTAATTGTGAATAATAAACAGTTAAGAACAACTGCATGTTTATATGTTAATGTTCATATCCATCAAAAACATTTAAAAAGACAAGCCCCCTTTTTAAGCAACATGTCAGGCCAAAATAAAATTTAACATCTTTTGTCTGAACTACAAGGCTCGGCACACGGGTACCCTTCATTATCTATCAAAATGTCTTAAAATCTTTGGAAGACTGAGGTGACTGAGAAGCAGACACCTCACCCACGAGAGATGTTGTAAGTAATCTTACAGAGGAGATTACATATCACATTACCCATATGAATGTAATGTTATTTATTGGTTTAAGTATGTGTAGTTACTTAATTATGTTGTGCTTTTACATGTTGTTACTTATTGGATAAATATTCTGATGTCAACACCATTGCATTTGGTGTGCAGGTTATGGTTTCCAGGGGTGTTGTGTGAGCTATGGATTGCATAGATAACCATAACTTCGGAAAGATCCATCCATTTTGAATTCAATTTTACCAGTAAACATAAGGCAGACAAATCCACCTAACATTTCCAAAACAAACCACCATCCCTATCCCATCTCTTTTGTGCAATTTAACTCCTTTGTGTTACCTCTATCCTACTTCACTGTACACTGCCCTATCTGGATGCCGCTTCTTTCCATGCCCTTGAGATCCTTATCATCTTTTACTGCCCATGGTTTATTTCTCTTTGATCATGTAGCCCCATACTCTCATCTTCTCAGGCAAGTGAGTTGTGCGCTTAGTTATGACTAAGCGCATGGCTAAATTATGTGCTTACTGGCCCCGCAGTTTGGTAAACTTTATTTCTCTACTAAACATGCTATATGCTAGCTTTTCCTGGTTCAAAAACACCCACACCTTCTATAGCTGTAAGTCTATTGTGGGTGTTTGGTTATTGTTCCATAAAGAGGAAATCACCTTCTTCACAACTTTTAAGAACTGAGAAACCATTTTCCCTAACCAAGTGTAAGGGATAGCCTACCTGAGCCAACTGACTTACAATGATCCTCTCGGAGTATCATTTGTTTTCCATCCATGGCAATATGTTATGTTCTCTAAGACTTCTGCCAAGAATGCTTCTTTTCTTTGGCAATCCCACAGAATATGTAGGAGTGAGCCCCTCCCCCACATTCTCACCAGCAGTCTCTGACCTAGCATGATCTAACCTGTCCACTCTAGTGGGTGTATATTAACACCATTAAATAATGTTGCATATGAACTCTTTCCTCTGTGAAAGCCTTGCATAGTTGTTGGCTCGGAGGAATGTTTCCTCCCACTGTTTGGTAATGTTGTTTCTATTGCAGTGGATAAGGGAAATCTATAACTGAGCCAGCTAGTCTAAGGATGAGATATACTTTAGAGACTAAAATCTCGCCGTCTATCAGGGTAGTGAAGGTAATCTCCTCCGCCACTATTACAGGACTATTGCTCTCTATCCCTTCAGAGGCGCCGCTGCAATGACACCTCCTCTGAAGACACTGAAATTTCGGTGTGCAGCCGCCGATGTGATTTTATCAATGATGTAATTTAAAATGTTAAGAGTGATATAATATGTGAGGTCATAAGCAGTACATGGTTGGGTGCAAGTTATAGTTTGCAAAGTAATCTATAACTGGAGAATTTCATTTTTTTTGTCAATTGGTGTTTTTTCACCGATGTAATTTCAAGTGGAAAACATAGACAATGATTCAGAAAAAACAGCACAGAATTACACCTAATTTAGCAGAAAGCTAGATCTTTATTCAGAAAGCATGCTTATTTAATTTGGGGTAAACATGTTCAGTAGTCTCTGAAAAAATATGTTTGAAAATGTATAATTATTTTGACAGTTTGGATCCCGGTTTACTCAGATTGAGCATTTTAAAGGCAACTAATCTATCTTGATTGGTTGGTCACAACCTAAAGTATATGCTGTATAAGCCATTACAAAAGTCAAGGATGTGGCTCTTATATCCTGAATATAAATTAAACATTAATATAAGGGACCAGGGTAAGCACACCCTGACCCCAAAGGGCGTGGGTGATGGCCCTCTTGTTTGGTCTGCCACAACATGGACAAGATGTTGTGGCAGCCCTTACATGACTCCGGGGTGTGGTGTCCATTGCAATGCATTGTAATGAAAGCCTATTTTTAAGGATCACAAAAAGGAGCACATATAAAGAGTGATAACAGGTTTAATCACAAAATAAATCATTTGTTGGTGGCACCACACTCATTTTAAATATTGTGGTGTATTTTAAGGTGATTTTATCCTGTGTAAAATGCTGGTCCGTTGCTAAGATTTGATGAACCATGTTTGAGGGAAAATTGGTTTCTGTCATTATTTTCTCATAGAGATTATGGTGAGTACTCTATAAACTAAAATTAGAGCATATTTTCTGTAAATTCACACTGTCTTTGTGAGCAATGTGTGAAGAAAGTTTGATAAACTGAGTAAAACGTACTTCCAGCAGGCTCTCACAGTGTTCTTATGAACAACTAGAGCACTAACATTCTTATTTATGACAAAAGTGTGGCACACTGAAGGCTATGTTGATTGAATCAAAGCTGTGAAACCATAAACATTTACTTTTAAAAATTAACAAAATTAAGTGCCTCCTTTTGTCATAGAAATTATGATTAGTGCTGAAGAAAGGAGAATTAGGACACATTTTCTATGAGTTCTTAATTTATTCCTCATCCACTTCAGAAAACATTCTGACATGCAGTGTGAGACAAGTAATTACAACACCAGCAGCCCAATGTTCTCACATGCCGACTTTGGGAAGGAGTGAACAACACCACGACTTTGTTGAATGAAAAAGGACGCTTTAATGGAACAGGTGCACCTAACAATTAAACCAACCTTGGCCTGTGCCTCACAAAACTAAAGCCTCACTAGACATGGAAAACACCTGTCCAATTTCCTTCCCCTACCCCCCCTCCCCCTCCCTATAATCTCGTCCTGACTTCCATTTAACCACTCTCGTCTACCTAATTTTCCCATCCTACCCGCTTCTTCTGATCCTGTCCGCTAATGTCAAGCTCCCTGCCTGTCCATCGCTACCTAATGCTCCTTCCCCCACATAATACCTGAATTGCCCTGTCATCTCCGTCCTCCGCATGAGTTTCATTACCTGCCATGAAGCTCTCACTGCTTTGACCTGCACCTGCTCCAAGCGACAACCTGACCCCCCCCCACGACGTGCACCTTCTCCGAAAAAGCCAACCTGCTGTGAGAACATCCCCTACCCTGCTGAATTAATGGGAGGGAGGGTGGGAATGAACTGACACCCTGCTGAAAACACTCCGGGTATCGGGTCACCTTCACCAAAATGGTGGCTGTGAGCGCAAAATGTCAGATTATATATCCCCCCACCCATTCCACCAAAAAGACACCCAAGATCCCAACTGCGTCGCAGGCCGTACCATCCTCCCCAAAGACCCCATGGGGGGAACTCTTCGCCCCCCCCCCGGTACCCCACTGGGAAGGAGTGAACATCACCACGACTTGTTTGTTGTGTGAAAAAGGCCGCTTCAATGGAACAGGTGCACCTAACAACTAAACCAACCTTGGCCTGTGCCTCACAAAACTAAAGCCTCACTAGCCCTAGAAAACACCTGTCCAATTTCCTTCCCCCTCCCGTACCCCACCCTCCCCTCCCTATAATCTCATCCTGACTTCCCTTTAACCACTTTCGTCTACCTAATTTTCCCGTCCTACCCGCTTCTTCTGATCCTGTCCGCTAATGTCAAGCTCCCTGCCTGTCCGTAGCTACCTAATGCTCCTTCCCGCCCATAATACCTGAATTGCCCGGTCATCTCCGTCCTCCACACGAGTTTCATTACCTGCCATGAAGCTCTCACCACCACAAGAAAAAGGCCCTGACTCTTTCTGCACCCCCACGCTAGTTCTCCTTCAGCATCGCTTTCAGCTGCTCCTTAAGCTGCAAAAGATATAGCTCCATCCCCATAAACGATAGATGCCCCCCGTCATCTCTAAAAAAATTACCCATCTTCAAAGCACAAATCTGTGTGCTCCAAAAATGTCAAACCTTTCTCAATGCATAAACACCTCATTTCCTTATTCAACTTACGCCTCGCCCTCTCTATAGCCCCCAGCTTCCTGGCCCCCCTCCAAACCCGACGTGGGACAAAAGCCTTAAGGACAATATGGCAACCCCTCCACTGCGTCGCAATAACCTGCAAAACCTGCTTCATGGTTTTTATGATATTAAGCCCCGTCATAGCCACTAGATAATTTTCCCCTAAATGGATGCACAACACATCTGGGCACTGCCCCCGCCCAGCCGCACTTTTCAGGAGTTCGCACCAACGCATCCCCCCTTTGCCAAACCAGCGCACCTGATAATGGGCTGGGTCAAAACCTAAATTTTCCCCTGTAACAGTCCTCTGGGCCTGGCGCTGAGCCCATTTTACGAAGGAATGTCCGACCAACCAAATGGAAATGTACGCCGTCTCAGGACCTAGCACCACACCTGTAAAAGAAAAGAAAATTAATACACATATACTTACACAAATTACACAAAGTATCCTGCTATACCCAAAACTCCCTCACCCTCATGTAGCGCTTAAAGCAATCTAATGACATCAAATCTTCCCTGCCCCAACATTTCTTCCCAGCTTCCGTAGCGACCCCGATCCAAAAAGAATGAGTACCAAACCGTGCCGTATCTAAACCCAAGGATGCCAGCCCTTTGCGCATGACTGCAAGCAACTGGGGCGCTGTCACTCTGCTCCCATCGTTGTCCCGAAACACAGTGCACCCCCCAACCCCAACTGCTTTCCTCAACTGTCCACCCAAAATCCCTGGGCAAATCGACAAATCAGGATATCGGCGAAGAAAAACCACTGCACCTACCCCTTTTTGGTCAGTCTTGGAACTCCTAATCTGCAATGCCACTCCCTTGCCACTAAGGTGCACCTTGTGCCATTGAATGCCCAGATTTCCTGTCAAACCAAATAGTTCCGAGACCCGCAGCGCCCCAAAAAACAGCCAAGACATTAACGTCTGAAAAAGTAATGCCTCCCCTGCATTAAAGCAAATCGCTCCCAATACGGCTGACATCCTCTTCAATAAACTCGACGACAACGGCCACCTAATGCGAGCCCCCTGCCCCTTTTATTTTGCCCACTCTTCCAAAATTCTTTGACCCAGATCCCCTGCCGATGGTGGTAGCCACAAAGAAGCTTACCCATAAAACCCAATGCCGCTAACTTGCCTGCAATCGTAACCATGGACTGACCTTTGTCGATCTGAGCCATAATGAATTGTATCATATCTTCCACCATGTCCTCCTGTCTTACCCCTCTCCGCGCCCCGGATCCTACAAACTCCTCCCAAGCCTTCGCATAAGCCCATCTGGTGGATGGCGCTAATGAATTCAATACCAGCCGTAGCATCCTCTCGTGGCTATTCTCCATAGCTCTCCCGGCATAGCTGTCCTGCGCAGGTCCGCGCCCATGACTAACCCATTGAACCGATCCCACTGAGAATGAGACAAAGCATCAGCTATGTCATTCTTCACCCCCGGCACATGCCGCGCTCTGAAAAAGATGTCATTCTGTAAGCAGTGCAGCACAAACACCCGGTGGAGCTGCAAAACCTACACGTCTTGCGCTGATTGCCGATTCACCAACTACACCACCGCCATGTTCTTCACCCAAAACAGTACTCGTTTATGCTGTAGTGCGCTGCCCCACAGACACACCGCTACTACCAGAGGAAAAACCTCCAAAAACGCTATACTGCGTCCACCATTCTTCCATTCAGTCGGCCATTCCTACGCACAACATTGCCCCTCCCAATAGATACCAAAACCCGCTGCCCCAGCTGCATCCGAAAAAAATCTGTACATCCCACTCGCAGTTCTGCCAAGCTTTCAAGGGAACTCCATTAAAGGTGTCCATAAATGTGTTCCACATCCGCAAATCCTCACGTACACCCACTTTCAGCCGCACATGATGATGAGGGAGCGCCTGCCCTGCCAGCGCCAAAGCCAACCCCCTACAAAAGGTCCTCCCTGCTCACACCACTTGACAGGCAAAGTTTAAGTGTCCCAGCAGCACCTGAATGTCGCGCACTGTGACTTTACTTTTCCTCAACATGTCAAATTCTCTGCATCATGTCAAGCTTCTTGTCATCCGGCAGTCGAGCTGTTCCAGTTACCGTATCCAGTTCAATACCCAAAAATGACAGTGTCGTACATGGCCCCACTGTCATTTCGGGAGCCAAGGGCACACCAAGGTCTCCGATGATCTCCTCAAACTGTCCCAGCACTGCCGCACAACGCGGGCTGCCCGCCAGAGCAGCGAAGAAAAAGTCATCCAAATAATGCGTCACCTGCTTGTGCCCTGCTATCCGCGTGAATATCCATTGCAAAGCAGTACTAAAGCACTCAAAAAGTGCACAAGAACTGGAGCAGCCCATTGGGAGCCCTTTGTCCACATACCAGGACCCTTGAAACTGGATCCCCAGCATCTCAAAATCATCAGGATGTACAGGCAGCAGTCGAAAAGCTGACTTGATGTCTTTGCCATCAATGCTCCTTGCCAAAGGTGTTCCCTTATGTCAATTGCTACATCCACTAACACGTAGGACACTTTCGCCACGTCGTCTGGAATGAAGTCATTGACCGACGACCCCTTCAGCCACGACAAATGATGGATCAACCTAAATTGCCCATATTCCTTCTTGGGCACTACATCAATTGGGGACACTATGAGATTCTGCATCGGCAAATCTGAAAAAGGGCCGACCAAAGATTCTCCACCCACCGCCGCACCCGTGGACCCGCGTATCCCAGATGAAAAACGTATCGAAAACCCTGTATCAGCAAGTCAGCGTCTGTCCGTTTGTCATAGCCGGCGAAGCAAACCGCTAGTCTGTCCACATCAACCAGAGTTAGCGCTTTTTCCCGCAACGCTGTGTCTAAATCTCTGCCCCTCCCTGCCCCCGTGGCCAGTCGACTGCCCCCCACCAACAGCCTGTCCTTGTGCTGCTCCTGAGGTTGAGGCACTTTGTTGCCCTGTACAGTGTATGAGGGGGTGACGGCCAGTGCACTTGGAGCACTCGTGCCAAAATTTACAGTATTCACAGGAACATGTGCCCTTGTTGTAATCCGAGCACGCGCCAGATAGTCCTGTACAGGTAGAGCTGGAGTTAGCTTGGCTAGAGTCCCCGGTCCCCACCCCTTGGGTGGGGTGCTCCCGAAAGGGCCGATAAGTGTTAGGCAAACCACTGGCCGTGAAACAGTGTTTCCGAACTTCGACAGACCCATGATGTGCTGCCATAAATCAGAATCTATCTCTCCCCACTTTACCTCTGGATCCGCGGCCTTGCAAGCCCTAAACTCCTCGCCAAATTGCTGCCAGGCATAACCACCATAATTGAGCTGGGCCTTACGGATGATGTCCATGTACTTAAATAACGCCACGGCCCTCTCCGGAAAGCATTCACAATAGACGCTAGCAAAAATCAAAAAGGCCGCTGTCCAATTTTCAATATTAACAGGTACCTTGGGCCTCTTTGAAAGCTCCCATTCCTCTTCTTTGGAGTCCTCCTTTGCCCGGACCTCCCAGTGAAGCAACATCAGAATGTCAATATACTCACCTTTCCAAATTTTGTCTTTTGTCGCCTGCATCAAATGAGCCCCCAACAGTTTTGCAGTGCCCATGTACGGTAACTTAACCCGTTTGGGGGCCAGCTCCTCCTCCTTTCCCTCTTCCGTAGAATCATTCGTCTGTGTCACCTTTAGACTGCTGCTATTCATCTGTCCGTCCGTCGTGGCGACCACCTTAAGTCCTTCCCCTGAACCATTTTTTACTTCCCCGCTCTCAGTTGCCACTCCCGCGTCTTGCACATACACGCCCTTCAACAAACGCACTGCATCCTCTCTCGCCTCGGTCACCACTGAAACCATCAAGCTTGTTCACCCCTTACCTGGAGATAAGAACGGGGGCCTCTCCTGAGCTGTCCGTTTCTCCAACCGAGATCCATCTCTCCCCCGTCCAGCAGACGGCACCTGCAACTGCTTTCCAATCTGTCACGACTGAATCGCATCATTAGCGACCCCCCACCCTTACCGCACTCCCACCACTCCTGTTCATTACTACCTTCCACCAGATCTACTTCCTCGACGCTACTCCCTTCCGACCCTTCTGCCCTCCAAACTTCCTGCTCAGTCTCGACGTCCCTGTCAAAACCACCACATACAGCACAGCCGTCAGAAAAAAACGCTCTCGTCCTCTGTATACCTGATGGGCCCGGACACTGCTGCCCCTGGGCGGCGGCGGTGGCGGGCGCAAAACCCTTACCACAACACCGCCCAGCGGAAGCGTCCGCAGCCTTGCGCCATCCTCTCTGCACTCCTGCTGATGCTATCTGACAGGCCGCTGCGGGCCCCGCCTTCTCTTCCCGCCAGGGTTCCCGACCCGCATTCTGCTCGCCTGGTTCTGCGTCGTCAAAATCCAAAACCTCCTACCAGCAAAGGTCCGGTGTGCCAGGTTGTAAAAAGGCCTCCTCACACACCCCTTCCGATGACCACCCATCTCCCCCGGCCCTTCTCCCTCGTCTGGTACACCCCACACCCTGCCCCCTCGTCTACCTGCCTGGGCCCCGTAAACTCACTTAGGCACCTCAATGGCAAAACTAGTTGAAGGGTTCTCATCTTCTTGCCACTCATCCTTCCCTGTTACACTACCCTCCTCCTCCTCACTCCCACTCCACTGTAAAATGGTGGGCCATTTTTTCGAAACTGGCACCTTAGGGTCCTTTTCCTGGGCCTGGCCACCTCTATCTACCACCACCTTACTGCCTGCATGCTGCCCAACTGTGCCTTTTTCTTGCTGCACTGTCAAATCCCTCGTGGGAAGCTCCTCTATGATCCCTACCCCCCTTGGGCGCTCCCCCAACCCCTTCCCACGGTCCTCACCCGATTCAGCACCTTTTCGTGAGGGCTGAGAGGCTGTTCCTCTCTTTTCCCAGTCGCTCCGTCCCTTCCCCCCTCCCCTACCGACATCCGGGCACGCCGTGCAGGCCGCGCCCGGCTCATTTCCCATCACCCTGCCCCACTCACCTAGTTTGCTGAGCGAACGCTCCTCCCGTCGGGGATTCCCCTTCGGGCCTGCAGATGCCGACCCCACCTTCCTCGCACCTCCCGCCGCCCAGGCCGCACCCTTCCTCCCAGGCCCTCCCTTGACCCGCCTGCCCCTCACCTGGGAAACCGTCCCGGCGGCACGCGGCGGCGAACATGCCATAACCGCTGCCGCGACTCCAGCCAATGCTCTGCGCGCCGGGTGCTACGGTCCCAAAGCCTCCGGCCGCACTAGATCCATGCGCCTGGCCTGCTCCATCAGAGCCAACGCTTTCCGGACCTTCTCTTCTGCCATTTGAAATGCAGGTAAGCCTCGAACCCCTATAGCTTGCCTGACCTGGATTCAGGGGGTACTCACCGCCCGGAGTTATATAGTTTATTATATATCTAACTTCTTTTTCCTTTTTAATTTTTTTTTTATATTACCTCCCACCAACTGCTACGCTACGTGCAACTATAAAGAACTGACACCCTGCTGAAAACGCTCCGGCCACCGGGTCACCTTCAACAAAATGGTGTCTGTGAGCGCAAAATGTCCGATTATATATCCCCCACCCATCCCACCAAAAAGACGCCCAGGACACCCAACCGCGTTGCAAGCCGTACACCCTCCCAAAGACCCCGGGGGGGGGGACTCCTCATTCCTCCTCCCCTCGGAGACCCCATAGACAAGTACTTCTAACACAAGCAGCAGCCCATCAGTTAACTCCCTTGTGATGAACTGCATTTTTATCACATTGTTCTAATGAGAATTTAGAGTGCTAACCTTCATTATTAAGCTCTGTTGATGGATTCAAAGCTGTCAACTGAAATCAATTCTTACAAGGGATACAGAGTAAATGATGAAATAAGGGAGCTTGATATAAAAAGAAAGACTACAAATATGACCAAGCCAGAGAAAAGTGCCCAAATATCACAAACATGTGACCGAAATATAGCCCGATGATAGAAATGTGAAAAAATGCTTAAGTAACGCATCCAACAAATAATCAAGTGATTAACTGGATAAAAAGATAAAAATAGGGACCAGTTTAAAAACTCTTTGCGTATGGCAGGCAGTAGGGTTGGTGGTAGCACAACAAACCATGGAAAGCAGGAGGCAGAGGGATGCACTCTGTCAATGGAGAGTAGGGGGAAGAGGCCAGGGCAACAAGCTGACCACGTATGGCAGGGAAGAGGGCCAGTGGCAGCACAACAGGTCATGGAGGGCAGAAGGGAGAAGGAAGGGCAAGACAATGAACCATGGAGAGCAGCAGATAAGGCATAGGAGCACGGAGTCAGACAACTAAGAGCAGGGTGGTGGAGAGCAGGGGAGGTGGTTTAGGAGCAAAAAACTGACTATGCAGGTCAATCGGGAGGGGCAATGGCAGCACAAGAGACCATGCACGGCAAGCCGATGGAAGAGTGGCAGCATAGGGAACCACAGAGGGCAGGAGGAAGGGGGTTGTGGCACATACTCAGGCAATAGAGTGTAGATGGGAGGGACAGGGGCAGCAAGCTGACCACTTAGGGCAGGCAGGTGGAGCAGTAGCAGTTCAATGGATCATGGAGGGCAGAAAGAAGGAGCAGGTGCACATACACAGACTACGAGGGCAGGCGGGGGGTCCATTGAAAGCACAACACACCCTGAAGAATAGGAAGGAGGGAATAGGGCACACACATAGACAATAGTGTGAAGGCAGGAGGTGGTGAGGGGCAGCAAGCTGACCTTGCAGGACAGGTGAGTGGGGCAGTGAGTTAGTGGCAGCACAATGAACCATGGTGGGCAAGAGGAAGGGGATAAGGGCATGGACTGGGATGACAGAAGGCAGATGAGAGAGGGCAGAAAGCTGACCATGCTGTGCAGGTGGGAGGAGCAGTGGCAGCACTACGGATCATGCAGGGTAGGGAGGAGGGGCAATTGCAGCTCACTGGGCCATGGAGGACAGGAGGAGGAAGGCAGAGGCATGCACATGAATACTAGAGTGCAGGGTTTCAATTAGAATGATGAAAATAGTATTTCACAGGCAACTAAGACAGTTCTCTATGAAACATGGGTGTTATACCACTGCATTTTTGTGTGGTAAAATAATTAAAACATGTAATAAACATACTTTTATATTATATTTGGCTGTGCGCAAGGGGGTCACCAGCAGGGACTGGACTGTAGCCAGCCCCTTCTCCTAATCTGCCATATGAGGTAGGCACTCACGTATGGCCATTGCCCACCTGCTGCAGGAGTGCAATGAATACTCTTAAATCCAGGATGAGATTTGTGGATCACAATAAAAATTATTTTTTTAAACATTTATTTGATTGCTTGAGAGGTCCCTTTGGGGCCCTCCACATGGGCCTCAGGTTAGGGTAGATTCACAAGGGACCCTTTTGCCCTTTTATTGTTTAATTCTTCCCATCTCAGTGATTGGCACACCATGTGGGTTAACAAGGCAGAGCTGTACCCCCAAGCACTGATCTCACTGAAAGTAACCAGTGATTTCAGCTCTTGTTGCTTTTAGTTTCAAATCTGATGATGTCAGCGCACATGGAGCTCTGATTGTCGTCAAGCAAAATAAAGGCCTAGGCTTCTAGGGAAGCTCTTGAAAGTAGCATGTGGTGGGGGGGCCAGAAAAGGAATTCCCTAATATGTGGGAACCTAGGTTCGGCCATAGCACACTACTGGTCATTTCCTCCACGGCTGCTTGTTGAGGCTCGAACAGCTGTTAATATTTGTGTTTGGTACACCACCAGTGTCTGTTTAAGGTGGGCGTACTTCTGGTACCTTGCACACCCCTCTAGTACTTTATACCTCTTTTTTAGACCTGTCAACCTTATGGTGGTCTTCCCCTGAACTTTTTGCCCTCACTCTTCCTATTTTTGCTGATCTCATTTTTGATGGCATTAGGACTCTGCACAGTTTACCACTGCTAACTAGTGGTAAAGTGCTCATGCTCTCTCTTTAAAACATCGTGGAAGTGGGTTATACCCATTTGGCACATTAATTTACTTGTAAGACCATAGTGGAGTGGTAGCATATGTGCTCCTGGCCTGTATATAAAATGCACCTGGTAGGCCTATAGCACTGATTGTGCCACCCATTTAGGTAGCCCTTCTAAACTTGTCCCAGGCCTGCTATTACAGCCTCTGTGGGAGGTTTTAATTAAACTCACACTTTGGCCAGGCAAGATAAACAACTTGCCAGACTCAAACTTTCCATTTTAATACATATAATTTACCCTTAAAGTAGGCCCTACACAGCCTAGAGGTCAAGGTGCAGTATATTTAAAAAGATGCTTTCAAAAATAAGGAGAGTGAGAAGAAAAGCTCACCCCTATTCCTTAGCTGCACATATCAAAACTTAATGAACAAGCCAATTATCATGTCTGTTCTTAACATTCCATATCAGTTAACCACCATCCAAAGGTAACCGCAATGGGTTTGAAAAACCAACTTTTAACCACCAACCTAGTTGGTGGCAGGCTTCATCCTCTGTTTCCCACCTAAGGTGCCCAATGCACCTTAAGTGTGGTACAACGCCTGATTATAGTGGAAGAAAAAAACTGAAACTGTCTCCAGGATATCCAACCCCAAAGGGCTGAGTGAAAAATGTATTATTAGACTTCTGGTGCAGGGTTAAAAACAGCAGTAGGTGTCAAGGGAGAACTTTATGAACCTCTCACATCCAGTGATTGATCAAGTGAATGGTCGACATGTTTCAGCCAATATTGTGATAAAAAAGTCACAGTGGCTTTCTTCTGGACCAAGATTCCTAGGCCCCAAAAAATGTAACCGCACACATACTAAAGCATGCGTCCCTTAGGTGCTACCATTCATAACATACAATCTTCACCCTTTAGTTGCCATTCCTGAAAAAGAATAATAACTTGGGCAATGGTAGTAATAGGATACATAGACATGATGAAATCAACATGAATACTAGTGCACTTCACTCACATTCATAATGTGGTATGCAAACATGCTGCACATACCACGGGACAATTATGTGTGGTATGTTACGCATCTCTGACGCAGGACTTCACATTGCAAGCCCCCTCATCAACTGCCTCATCAGCGATGATGCAGGACCTTTCATCGCAGAACAGCAGTTCCTCGGAACCGAGGAACTTGGCATCCTCGATGCGGGACTCCGCAACTCTTTGCAACCAGGATTTAAGGCACTCCTGTTCAGCGGCCTACCAGGGTCCGTGTAGCTGGGCCCACGCTTTATTGCGGTCAGCATGAACTTGTGGCTTTGTCCCATTCTAGTGCAACCAGATATCCACAGTTTGCATTTGGTGCTTTTTGGCGCCATTATCACTTCAATCTTCAAAATTGCATATCTAGAATTCTACTAATTGTATTTTTGGTGTTTTGGTCTTAATTTTTTTTTTTTTATGTACTCTAGCTTCCTAAATTGGTATGGGATTTTTCTTTTGCTGTGTTGTCTCTTAATTAATGTTTGAAGTAGTGCATAAACACTTTACACATTGAGTCTCAGTTAAGCCTGACTGCTCTGTGCCAATCCTCCAGATGGATAAGCAGAGGTTAATTTGGAGTTTGCTTGTGACTGCAATCTGACAAGGACTGTGGTTGCTGCTTGAGTAGGGTTATACTCCATTCAACCAGTAACCCAGTTTCTTACACTCTTGATGCCAAAAGAGTTCATAACATTAGCATATCATCAGACAAAAATAGTAAAAAAGTAATAAAAAAAAGAATTCATAACATGCTATCTTTGTACAATTAAAACAGTGCTGTTCACTAAATATTTATAAGAGCACCACGAAAAACTAGCCCCAAGAAAGAAACTAAGAGGGTGACCAAGCACTCTACAAAACTGTTAATGACAAGACATAACATAATTCTCAGGAAATATAACAAAAGAAAAAAAAAATAGTGAAAGCTGATCTTTTAGGTAAACCATCCACTCTTGGTATCCTTAATTTCGATCCTTAGCTAAGCTCCCTGTGGCTCAGTGGTTTATTGGTTTTACACTTCATTCCCTCATTGGGAGGAGCCAGACATCCTCTAATCAAAGCTCTCCTTAAACAAATGCATTTCTCTTACTTCCATTCTGTTTCGACTATTATCTGGAGGAAGCTCATGGTATTCTCTCATTTAGAACGGGCAAGATCTACCACAATTGGAGGAGCCACTCCCTCTAGGTAGGGAAAGCAGCTGGGCCTAGAAGGGGTAGGAGCACGCTTATTTCCTAGAGCAGTGTTTTTAACCATTTGACTTCTGACAACCCCCACTAACTCATTACTGGGACATGGGGACCCCCCATTGTATCATTTTGTAATCTGGGGACCCCTACTGAGTCATTACTGGAAGCCAGGGACACCAGCCTCAGCATTTTCGATTATTTGAACCACAAAACAATACAAAAAAGACACAGAAGCAGGCATTCACCAAATATACACAAATTATGAAATATTTTTTTGTATTCACAAACAAACATAAAAAAAATCTAACTTTTATTTGTAATATGTTAGGCCTGGCATCCTTGGTGTGGTATCCCCTGTCTTTTTGCCACTGCTTCCTGTGTTTTTGACTGTGTGCTGGACTTCGTTTTTGCTGGTTTGGTACTCTAGGCACTTTAATTCTGCTGACCAATGCTAAAGTGCAAATGTTCTCTGTGTAAATTGTAATTATAATTGGCTTTTCCATGATTGGCATATTTGATGTACTAGTAAGTCCCTAGTAAGGTGCACTAGAGTTTGCCAAGGGTTTGTAAATCAAATGCTACTAGTGGGCCTGCAGCACTGATTGTGCCACCCACACGATTAGCCCTGAAAACATAACTCAGGCCTGCCACTACGTTGTCTTTATGTGCAGTTTTGAGCTGCCAGTTCAACCTGGTAAGTGTACCCACTTGCCAGGCCCACACCATCCCTTTTTGTACATGTACGTTACACCTAAGGTAGGCCCTAGATAGCCTCATGGGCAGTATGCAGTGTATGTTAAAGGTAGGACATGTACTGAGGTGTTTTACATGTCTTGATAGTGAAATACTGCCAAATTCAGTTTTCACTATTGCAAGGCCTATTTCTCCCACAGCATAGCCATTAACTTGGGGACTGCCTTTAAATATCTTTTAAGTGCAGATTCACATTGGGAGCAGATAGAGATTGGGAGTTTGGGGTCTCTGAACTCACAATTTAAAAATATAGCTTGTAGTAAAGTTGTTTTTAGTTTGAAAATGCCACTTTTAGAAAGTGGTCAATTTCTTGCTTAACCATTCTGTGCCTCTGCCTGCTTGTGGAATCCACATCTGGGTCAGACTGACAGTCGGACTGTTTGTAAATTTCCTCTAGACAGTGACACAAAGGGAGCTGAGGACTGTCCTGCACATACTGATGAGTCTCCTAGGCTAGAATGAGGAGGGAGGAGCTGATACAGCTGAAAGGTCTGTGCCCATCCTCACACAATGCAGTCTCCAATCCCCTAGTGTGGGGCTAGGCCTGGGCCAGGCAGGATATTGTAAACAACAGAGACTTTCCTTTGAAGTCTGCCTACTTCAAAGGCAGAAATGAGTATAAGTAGTGGGCCCAAAACCCCAGAATTTAAGAACACTTCTGGATCAAGAGGAACCTCTGCAAGGAGAAGAGATGAAGAGCTGGAGGAGGAGTACTGCCCCTTTGCTGTGTGTGCTTTGCTGGGTTGGCCTACAGTTGCTGCTTCTGCCTTAGAGAGGACAAAGACTAGACTTTGCTGTGTATCCTGCTTGTCAAGTTTCTCCAAGGGCTTGGACCCAGCTTGCCTCCTGTTAAGAAGTCTCAGGGACAACAAAGACCACCTACCAGCCTCTGGGTTTGCTTGCTACAGACTCCAACTCTCCAGGTGGTGCCTATTCCAGTTTCTGGGCCCTTAGTAGTGAAAGCTGGTTGAAAACCAAGAAAAACCAAGTGCACCAATGCTGGCTGTTGCCCGGACTGACGCCACTGCCTGACCCCGCAATGCTGTCTGCAACCAAAGACATGGTCCCTGCTGAAATGCGATGACCCCAACTGACATCGCAGGCCTGATGCCGCCGCAGCCTCTTAAGTCCTGAGTGCCGTGTCACCAACATCTGTGACACCCAACTCAGCCACGGCACCTGTAGCCCCGGGGCATGACTGCAACCCTGTGAGGTTGCCCCACCGCGTCGTGACCCGACAGACATCGACCCTGCCAGAAGCGTAAGGAACCAACACTTCACACCAATGCCACCTTATCTCCACTGCTCTGCAGCAAGGACCCGATGTTTCACACTGATGCCTCCGCTCCACTGTTTGGCAGCACTGGAACTGACGCTGCACCAGATCCACCGACGCCTCGCCCCCTGACTCTGAGCAGCGTCTTGTTTCCTCACTTTCAAAAGGTACTGTACCTGGGTGTCCGTACGACATGTGTGGTGTCATTGGCGTCAGACTGTTGGAAACAACTCCAGCACGACGCCGTGATAACACCAAATTGAAGCAATTGTGTTTCTAACCGCTATATTGAAGTTTAATCTTTGCAAATGTATAACTTTGCTTATCTATGTTGGATGTTTGTCGTCTTGGTCTTGTTTTACTCAGATAAATATTGGCTATTTTCCTAAACTGGTGTTGAGTACTTCTGTGGTGTTTTCACTGTGTTACTGTGTGTGATTGTACAAATACTTTACACATTGCCTCTGAGATAAGTTTGACTGCTTGTGCCGAAGTAGCAAGGGGGTGAGCTGGGGTTTTCCTAGGTGTGTATCTCCCTTTCCCTGACTACAGTGAGATCCCTGTTTGGACAGAGTGCAAACTGACTGTCAAAGACCCCATTTCTATCATAATAGGAAGGTTGGAGCATTTCTAAATTAAATTGAAGCCAGTCATCGTCTGATGCACTTGCGCTGCTTCCACAAATCAATATCAGAACAGTAAACTAATTTTTAGCCTCTAATTTCAAATTCCTTCCCATTTACAGAACGTTTGAACACGTTCATATGTCCCTTTTGCTTCTTTATTTAAATTAACATTATTTTTCTTTTAATATTATTTCATTTTCTACGCAATCACAGTCCCCCTAAGGAGGCTTTGTGGACCACTGGGGGTCGCTGAACCACAGGAAAAGAACCACTGCCTTGGAGCCCTAGAAGAGATTGGCCTTGAGAAGAGTGAAAATGTGGGTGAGGGAAACCTCAGTTAAACTGTTCTGCAATTTTGTAAAAATAAAAATAAAAAAAAGCATTGTGGGCTAACTTGTATTGCAAAGTGCTTTGTTAGGACGTGACCCAACTCACTGTGCTCCAAAAGATAATAGGGGTGTGTGCAAGATTTCTGATTTGTTTAGGAAAGCATAGTTTGGTTCACTTTAAAAAAAAGCTACTGCAACAACTCATAAGGCACAGAGCTGGTTGGTACTTGCTTTTAGAAATACTTACCTGTCAGCAGTGTACTGAGGAGTGGAGACTCCTATTTCATCTGTAATCTCTGGACTCAAAAGCTACTCTGAGGTGCTCTAGTTAATCCACATTGATAAGAGGATTTTGATATGCCCATAAAAGCCTGCCTCCTGTAAAGGTTTTTTTCTGTAACTGGGAAGGAGTGGAATTCAAGAGACAAACCAAGCTTTGTCCATATTGGCAAAAACAATAGTGACAATTGGATATGATCTTCTGCAAAGCCCATGTGAAACTTGTCCTCTTCTAAGGAACGCAAAAGGTCAACCACAGTGTGGGAGTTAATGATATGGCAGCAGAAATGCAGGAACCAGTTGCTGATGGATGTTATGCTGTGGACCAGGAGCTGTGGGGAGCCCAAGCAACTGGAAACTGGTACTGATTTCTGAACAACCAGCCAGAAGATCTAGGGCCTGATTTAGAACTCGGTGGATGGGTTACTCTGTCACAATTGTGATGGATATCCTGTCGGCTGAAATCTAAATTCCATTCTATCAAATAGGATTTAGATTTCGGTGGACGGGGAGTCTTGCGATGTATGCTGTGCATCACGAGGTTTCAACTACAAATCTCTGATGTTTTTTGGGATACCTGGAATGTTGCAGATGGGCAGTTACATTTACAGTTGATGGCTGAGGTGTTCAATAAACAATACTTACCGTCACATGTCCTGGGTGTGTTCACTTGTGGTTCCACTTTATTACACATAGTGTGTCTTAAGTAAAAAACGGTTTCTGTGACAAATCCCTTGCCTACCCTTGATAGCATGTATATATGTGTAAAGTCTGCCACTGACAAAATTACAAATGGGACAAGAATGGCAATACCAAAACTTTATTACAGTTAATAGATTTTAGGAAACATTCCCCATACTACTTTAATTGAAATGAACTCAATTCATAACACATAAATGAAGTACATTTAATTTAGACATTATGAAATTTAAAAACTAATTGGAAAACTGTATAACAGAAGACACGTTTGGAAGTAAACATTTAAACACAGCAGTGACTTGGCTGTCAATCTTAAAAATGGCGACAAAAGGTAAGCGGTTCATTTTTTAGTCCTGAAAAAAACAATATTTCACAGGGAATAGTTTTGAAAGAGATTAGCTTTTATGGGAAAATGCTGTCTTTTAAAAAGTAGCTGGAGAGTAAAAGTCTAGGGGCCTGCCTTAGAACTCAGCGCATTGGTTATTCTGCCACAACAGTGAAGGATATCCCATCCACCAAAATCTAAATCCCATTCTATCCTATGGGATTTAGATTTCAGCTGACTTCTAAGAGGTCCTACTATGTCTATAGCAAATTCCTCCCGTGGGTACTCAGGAAGTTGCCTGCACACCATGATTGTCTGTCTAGTGGTTACAATTTTATCACTGTACCTACATTCATGACATTCAAGGACTGTCCTTTCCACCTAACTATCCATAAATGGCCACGAAGAATCTGAACACAATCTTTCTTTGCTCTTAATTATCCCTTAACGACTACAATGAGCTTGTGTTACCAATCTACTTCTCAAACTCAGAGGGGGCACCAAATGAGTGCTTTTTAATATGTCTCTGTTAACAGACCATTCGTCCTTAATAATAATCATTGGTTTATCTAGCGACCCAAAATTACCACTCTGTCATGCTGTTACCACCTCCATTAACTTCAAACCCTTGAACATGTCTTTCGTCTATTCCTCCTTATCAACCCCAATTTCACCTCACAGACATTCACCTCTTCTTCTAAAAATTCATCCTGAAAGGTCTGTAATCCTGTATTAATGACCAGTCTAGACAGACAATCATCTGACACATTCCTGACTCTAGGAATATATTCAACATCAAAACATAGTTCCTGGAGGCCACCTTCGGATCCTTGATGAAATGGAATCTAAACCTTTGTTCATAAAAACGTCCCTTAAAGGTTTAGAATCCAAACAAACTTTATATTTGGTACCTTAACTCAAATTCTTGAATTTTCTCAATGCCTAGAATATAGCCAATGCTTATTTTTCAAATACAGAGTAGTTAATCTCTGAACCACACAAATATGCGGAGTCACAGGCTATCAAACATTTTACCTCATCTTTTTTTGTACAAGAACCACTATCAATCCTTTACCACTGGCATCTGTGACATTCTTAGTCTCCTCCCCAGGAACATATGCCAGTAAAATAGGTGCATTCTTCATCTCAATTATAAGAGCTTCAAACTCCTCCTGACATTCCTGGCTCCATTTGAATTCCACAATTTCCCCATAAACAATTTCAAAAGTGGCATGAGGCCTTCTTGGGCCAACGCTGGTTCTCCAGTTTAGCTTAGTTTTTTATCTACATTCTACATTGTACATGTTTTAGCTGACATCACTGTTAGCAATGACATTTTACACACTTTGTGCTTGCACAATATTATTCCATGAATACATTGTACACGCTGCTTGTTTTAGCTAGCCTTTCTTGACATATAATTTGTACACTCTGTTCAAGGCCAGGAACGCAGAACAAGTTATCCCAGTGCTTGCGTTGCCCATTCAGAGACAGCTCCTAACATCTAGACGAATCATTGCATCTGAGTTGTGCCTCTATCATAGGGTGGTTTCGATTATATAAACTGTGTACTGCCCCAGAGGGCTCAGAAGAACACTCCAGCCAGTATACTCATATAATGAATGCTGTGCTCAACATGCCACTCTGCTGACCCAGATCTTCCATCTTACAGAGGAAGATTGCCAACACTATTCTAGACTAATACCCTAGCTTAGCTTTACAGGTATAGGGTTCTAAGGCAATCCTCCTAGATCAGGCAGAGGGTACACCAACTATGCACCCAGATTGTAGACGGTGCTAAGTAGAAAGATACAAATAAAAGATCACCATGTTTGGACTTCTTATTCTTTTCACCATGTTAGTAACACTGGTCACAATGCTTTGTTTAATCTGCCTATTAATCGCATGCCATTCTCTCTAAGCAAGAATACAACTGTTTCAATAAATGTTTGAAAACATTTATTTGTATCTTTCTTGTGTTTACCCTGGGCATGCATGATTAAAACAATAAAAGGGGTAAGATCTGTTTCCATGAGTTGGAGTGTCAAGTGTGTGGCTGTTGTAATCATCTATTACCCTAGGAAGGCTGGGGTGGGGGTTCAGGTGAGGCACTGTGAGTTAGCTAGGAATTGGGTCAACAGCTCCTGATGGTGTAAACAGACTCAGGCCCTCATTCTAACTCTGGCGGGCGGCGGTTGCCGCCCGCCAGGCGGGAAGCGCCATTTGGCCGCCACGCGGCCAAAATACCGCTTCCCGCATTCTAACATTCCCGCTGGGCCGGCGGGCACTAAGCAAGTTAGCGCCCGCCGGCCCAGCGGGAATGAGGGCCGCAACACAGGAGCCGGCGGTGTTGCGGCGGTGCGACGGGTGCAGTTGCACACGTCGCGCTTTTCACTGTCTGCTAAGCAGACAGTGAAAAGCCGCCCTGGGCCCTGTTAGGGGACCCCTGCACTGCCCATGCCAGTGGCATGGGCAGTGCAGGGGCCCCCAGGGACCCCAGGACACCCGTTCCCGCCAGCCTCTTCCTGGCGGTGAAAACCGCCAGAAACAGGCTGGCGGGAAGGGGGTCAGAATCCCCAAGGCAGCGCTGCTTGCAGCGCTGCCCTGGCGGATTCGCCCAGCCGGGGGTAAACCGGCGGGAAACCGCCGGCCCCGGTTTTCTGACCGCGGCTTTACCGCCGCGGTCAGAATGGGCTAGGAAGCACCGCCAGCCTGTTGGCGGTGCTTCAGGGTCGGAATGACCCCTTCGGTCCTCTTATCCTGAAGTTCTGCCGCTCTAATATGTAGTCTTATCTTTTAGTGGGAGCAGTTTAACAAAAGTATAGATTTGTCAGCATAGTTCTTGATGAACTTACCATAATATTCAACCATGCCAAAAAAATTAAATACCCTCTTCCTTTCAGCAAGGTTTTTTAACCCTACAATTGTTTAAACCAATTTGTTTTCAGGCACAGTACCCTTCTCTGAAATACCATGCCCTAACTAAGTCACTTCTCACATTCCAAACTTACTCTTATCCTTCCTAAGTTTCAAACCAGTCTCCAGAAGCCTCCTCAACACAGCATGTACCCGATCATCATGTTCTTCCACAGAACTTTCATAAATTAGTCCATCATCCTGGTAGCACCTCACTCCACTTATCCCTTTCAACACCTTGACCTGTGAAAATACAGAAGCAGCAGAAACAAGCCCAAAGGACATTCTCTTAAATTTATAAGCTCCCATTGGTATTGCTGTGAGCAAGAATCCAGTTCCCCGTGGTGATAAGCTGCTGTCAGATCTAAAGCTGAAAAATACCTAGCACCAGCCAAATGTGATATGATTTCATCTATGCTGGGTTATGGAACTCTATCTACTATGATCTTCTATTAAGTGGTCATAAACACACAACCAAATATTCACATTGGGCTTCTTGGCTCTTGGCAACAACTGTAGGGGCTGACCACTCAGTGGCTTCAACTGGTTCAATCACACAAAACTCCATTACTTATGCAATTCTAATTCAACCCTACTCTGAACACTGATTGAAATGCATCTTATCTTTGCGGCCACAGGTATGGTACTGTTCTTAAGAATGATATAGTGTTTATACCCTTTCAGGCATCCTAACTTGTCAACAAACAATTATTCTTTAACAAAATTTGCTGTACGTGACCTCACCTCTTGTATCTGGACCAGAGGGTTTGCTTTTGTATTCAACATCACACCTCTTTCTTCATCTCTTATTCCTTTATTCCCACAACATTTGAAAGAATTGCCTTTTCCCACGACCATTACAATATGCATTTAGCATAGGGCACTCTCTAGCATTAGCCCTGTGTCTCCTCATCGCACACTTAAAACATTGTCCAGTACATTTCCTTCACACAACTTTACTCACTGACTTGTTTTTAACCTCACAAACCACTTCTTCCAACTTCTGAGATTGAGATGAACTTTTGTTCTAATCACCGCTCAACTCACACATTTTAACATATGTTCAACCCTTTCTGCAATTATCAAAAATGTTGTATAGCCATTTTAGTGATGTCTCTGTGTATGTTATTTTAGCAACTAGGCCTGCTGCTTGTGCCCTTTAGCCTAGTAACATTTTATTCTGCTTCATTTTATTATTTCAGAATCGGCCACATTCATGGTGGTGTTTAGGGCTTCTTTATCTAGTTGTTCTTTCGCCTAGGAAAGTATCACATTTCTTAGCACGACATTCTTTTCACTTAGTGCTTTCCTCAAGGCTACAGCGAGATAGGGTTGTCAGCACAAGTGGTACACTGCGTCTCTAACGTTCACAGAAACACACGTATCCTTACGTAGGGATATTTCTGAGAACATCTGTCAGGACATTAACGGAAATATTTATCTCAGGAGCAGAATCACGGATAAACTCCAAATGCCCAACTCCAAACTTCTCAAACCCAGAGAAGAATAAATACCCTGGATTTCAACCAGTTCAAAAGGGGGAAAGGGAAATAGGATAAGCGAAGAGACTGCAAAGTCTTCTTCTTCTAGAGTTCTTCTGTCTCTATTAGTCTTGTTGTTTCTTATGAAGCTGCAATTAAATATATTTCATAAATACATTTCTTATACTCCTAATGTGGTGAATAATAGATATAAACCATAATAACCAAAAAACATCTGCATGAGGAAGTGACTGAAAACAACATGTAAACATATCTAAATATATATTTAATAATATATATATATATATAATAATATATATATATATATATATATATATATATATATACATATATACACACAAGTATATATATTAAACGCTTAAACTCTCTGAGGCGCACGGAATACTAAACTGAAAACAATGGTTTAATGCACTCTTGTTACAAGAGAATGCAACAATAAACTACAGATGCCAAAGTTCATTAGTACTTCAAATATTGCATGTGTGTGCCCGAGAGAATTCCCAAACAGTGACCCTTCACATAGAGACACTACTCAAGAGATATGTACATGCCCAGTAAACCGTAAATTACCCACAAACGGTTGCAAGATAAACGGAGTGCTATTACAAGAGAGAAACCTTCAATGCGGATCTTCTGACGCCTGCGACACATGTCTAAATACTGCCGGATTATGAAGAGTACCCTAACTGCCCTTTGCTGCGGAGCCACGAACAAACAGGTGTGTACTGGGTGAAGTCTAATGTGAAGTGTGCTGATTAGAATGCTTCGCGTTCTAAAGATTCAAGGGCAAGCGCCCAGAGAACATTCTAAGGTAGAGTTCCAGAACAACTAGACTGCTAACCAGGAGAATCTTTGATGACAAAGGGAGGACCAACTAAGTACACAGATGCTGTTTAACAGCAAGGGACATTTCCTGACACCATCAGCTGTTTTATTATAAAACATTTTCCTGTGCCATGCATTTTAGAGGGAGGTTCCAGCTAGATGACCACAACTGCATGATGATTGACTTAGTTACAGCTGCTTCCTGAGACTACTGGTTTCCTGGCCTACATGGGGGTGGTGTCTCTATAGACAACAGACTTCCTTGCTACTGTCATACTCAGATATGGGGGATGATGACTTCCCAGGGGTGATCCTGAAGGGCAGATTAGGGCTTATCCTGCCGTGTTCTAACATTGCTTAGGTAGGAATCGCATATATTGTGCATAGTGACAGTATGGTGGGACTTTTCCTGTGTTTCTCTTTCCTTGTCACCATTTTGCTTCTAGTAGGTTTCATACTTCTAATTGTTGCATTTCATGCCATTTTATCTAAGACGCAGCTGTTTCAATAAATCTTTTTGAACCATTTTCTGCCTCTGTTTGTCTTTACATATGTGAGAGTAATGTAACTGATAGAAAAGGATGAGATCTAATCCGCCATGATTTCCCTGAGAAGTCATGTCATGCACCCCATTGCCACATATCATCCCCGCTCTTGGGCAGAGATGAGGCGCTGCTAGTCGGACGGAAACGGGTTAGGCTGACAATTCTCACATGGTGTGAAATTGGTCTCAGTCCCCCACAATTCAGGTGATGCTGCTTCCCAAATCCTGCAGCCTCATTAGGATAGTGAAAGCCCACGCGATAACACCTCTTTTACAGTGGGCTCATCCTTAAGCTGCATGCCTCTCTTAAAAAATTTTATCATGTATCCGTTCATCAGTTACAGCTCCAAATTTACAAGTAGCAGCTAACGTCCTCAAACGTGATAAAATCCTCCACTGATTCTTCATTTCCTTGTTTTCTCTGGCCAAATTAGTATCTCTTAATGATGGTACTCACATGCAAAAGACAATGTCAATCTACTTGAATAAACAGATGTCATCTTCATTAAAATCCCTCTTTTCTTCCACGCTCAGATCAGGCAAGGACTTTAAAACTTCTTGACCTTCACCTCCAAGGCAATGCATTAACAAAAAGTACTTCCTTTCAGCAGTAAGATTTGTCCAACAAACCCTAGCAAAATGACCAAACATTTTCTTCCACTTTCTCCACCTAATGGGTGGATCACGAGGACTACCTTTGCCCAATCTCAAATACCAAAAACTAAAAACAAAATACAGACAGCTGTTCCTTTACCATAAGTAAAACTAATATAGCATAAACATATTGATATGGCATCAACTAAGTTAGTGATACAATTTAACAAAACCTTCATTAGGGTAATGGCAATGGTAGTGACTTAGGACCCAATTTAGATTTTGATGGTATTACCACCAATCCACTGTGTCAGCAGACCCGAGTACTTTGTCAAGTCAACGGTGTTCCAACCATCGTATTTAGATGTATTGCGGCTGATCCGCCAACCACCACAATGGAGAGCTCTTCCAAGCTGTCAGGCTGGCAGGTTACTGATGTCCATATTTAGATGTTACAGCTCTAAAGGCATTGTCCTGGCAACAGATTGCTGATGGTGGGAGCCCGTCCCGGGACCTAATGTACATCTAACATTGGCAGTGTCTATAGAATAGAGGTAAGTCAAACATACACACTGACCTTAGATATATGTGTCCACCTGCGCAACACACTACATAACACACTATATACACACTATTATCCATGGCCATTACACCACAACACATGTAAATGCCGAAAACACACAGTGCCGTACATCCATAACACAACATACATTATTGATACTACAACCACAAACAACACAACCACAACAACCAACACAATTACACACTCATCTACACAAACACACTCACTCAAAAACACAACTACCCACATCACAACGACCACCACACAACAACACTCACTTGAATTTTGCACACAGCAACACAACACACAACCAAACATACATATCAAACATCAGACCTATATGCAAATGGAACACATACTGACACAACCACATCACCCACTCCAGCTCCCTCTGCCTCAACCAGCTAATCCAGTCTGACACACACATACACACACTGAATAACATACGCAACTGAAAGCACCACATCAAAGATGCTGGTCCACTTGCAATGTGCACACATGTACATATTTGACAAATGTGATCTCATCATTATTGTGGTGTCAGCATTCATTTGGCAGTGAATACTGACACCAAAATAACAATTGTGTTTGTGTCCGATATGTGTCTTGAACTAATGTGTCCCCATCAATCTCTGACTCAATCGCGTTCCCGACATATGCATGTCATAGAAATTTAGAAAATTACTGTGACATTTGTATGACTGCAGCGGTCCTAAACTCATGTGCTGTGCACTAACATTGCACACTGGCAAAGCGGATTCCCTACCTCTGAGTCCGGAGACGGCGGAGTCTTGTGCCCTCCAAGATCCAGTGGCAGCAGCGAAGGAAGGGCTTGTCCAGTCGCGTCTAGTAGTAAACAGAAGTGGAATCGTGAAAAAAGTAGGTCTTTACATCATTTCCTTTCCAAGCCGCCAACTTAGGAATGGAGGTAACACCACCACAGTTGACTTGGCAAGAAGGCCCATCATAATCTGCTCAGAGGGAAGGGTGGGTGGAGTCCTGCCACCATCCACTATTTTCAATGGTGCCAACTAAACATTCCTGTCAACAATGCCGACACCCTTGCACCCTGGTGCAAGGGTGCCTGTATTGGCGTTAGGCACCAAATTGTGCGCCGGCATTGGCTGAAAGGACAGGAATGCGTAAATCTGGTGCATTCCTGCGCTTTCAATTTGGCGTAGGGCAGTGCAGCAAAAGGACTGGCGGTGCTGCCCTGTGCCAATTTTTTGTAAATAAGCTCCTCAATTTCAAAGCACGTAATGCCACAGCATACAAAGAATGCTCATAGGGACATCTCCATATTTAGGTGTGTTTCCTTTAGGGACAGCAATCTCATCCTTGTCGCAAGTATAGGGAAGTGGCATCACAAGTAAATGCACCCAGGACATATGAATGTAAGTGTTGTTTATTGAACACCTCAATCATTAAATGTAAATGGAACTGCCTATCTTTAACATTTCAGGTATCCCTGCAAACATCAGTGTTTCCTAGATGAAACCTCATGATGCCCAGCATACATCACAAGAGATAACTTAGTTGAGCTCAACCACTGTTCACAACAGATAAAGCACACCTTACTTTAGATACTCTACTTTATCTTCTTGTCTCTCAGCACCCAAAGTCCCTGCTCTCATTATACAGCGTATATTTTAGTTTTTTAATCACTCTTCATATTTGCTGTGTTTCATTGGAATTTGAAGACTTCATTACAGGCATTATCTGTTTACTGTACAATTCACTTGCACACTATGGAAAAGCGTAACACTTAATAAGAATGGTAATTAAAAATAAATCATGCAGGTCACCAAACCACTTCCCACTAAAGCCACACTACAATGCAGCATCCTTCCAATTAAGCACGACTTATGATATGGCATGCTACCTATCCGCTCATTATGAAACATTATATTAACGCAAGTACAATTATCTGATAGTAAAAAAAGAAAAACAGAAGGAAAGAAGGAAAGCAAAAAGGAAAGAAAAAAGAAACAAAGAAAGGTAAGAAGGAAAGAAAAAAGAAGGAAAGACGGTTCACAGTATAAAATATTGAATATTAAAACCCAAATTACACCTCACCTATGTTTAAATTAAGGAGTTACAAGTGTGCTGCAAATTAAACACAATAAAGTTTGTTTTTCTTCCTGGGCAAAGTTTATTAAAGAACCATTAGTGAATCGGAGTCCCGGAAAAACAACATGGAATCCTGTGAAAGAGCAACAGTCCATTTCAAAAGGAATTTACAACAGTATTGTAAGGAGACAGGAATGGTGCCCTGTTCTCACTTATAATGCATCCTACTATCACATCAGGCAATAATGGCACTAAAGGGAACTACATTGTGTGCAGATGTCAACCTCGTGAAAGAGCAGAATGCAGCAGTCACTCAATGGGGTATTAATCAGAGGCTTAAGTAGGCTGACCCACTGCCCCATGCTCTACACTGCAGTGGGTGGAAGCAAAATTGGAATATAGGAATAGCAAAATAGGAATGACACATCAACACACCAGTGGGTGAAGAGAAGTGGCTCTTCTTATATTATGCATATTATTTTTGAAAAATCAGAAGGTCTTTGTTAACACCAGATCTGAAAAACTCCCACGCCACATGATCAGCAATACACACTCTGCAAGGCCTCCTTGCAATAAATATTGTGGACCAGAGGTCTTCAGTCAATGGAGTACGACCCCCAGGGGGGCGCAGAGCCATGGAAAGCAGATTGCACATTCCCCAGTCGCACCTCTGCTTGAAACTGCCTGGAACTGGAATACAAAACCCTTGCTCTTTGTTTTGGATTCCAAATTGTGGCATCTCAAGAGGCCCTCTGATTGGAGGAGATCGTAAAAGAATCCAAAGTCATCAACGACTGTCCTCCAATCAGAGAGACTGCAGGATGAATATCAGGAAATGCTGTGAATTGGAGCCAAAAATAGGCACCTGCGGAATGCTTTGGAGTGCTTTAATATTCAGTTTTGTCACTGCTGCCTTGCACTCCATCCTGATGCCTTTCCTGCTCTTATTTGTTGTTGCTGCTGTTGCAGTGTTTTTTCTCCTGGTGTCTTTTCCATGCTTCTTCCTCGTGGCTGCTTCTGCACTGGCATTTCCTCACTGTTTCCTGGTTACCAAGGCAACCGAAGCATTGCAGAACTAATAAGTAAGCTGCCTCTTCAACCGCCTCATGCCTAATCCGCCATGCCCTGGCTTTTCACCTCGCAGACATACACACAAACAAACACACACACATTCCTATCTATAAGAATTTTCCTGAAGATATTTCCCACAATACTTTCTTCCTCCTTGAAGATTTTGCTCATTTAAAAGAATCAGCTTTCTACTGCTGATGACACTGGTTAAGTTTCCACCATCTCTCTTTTGTTACCCTCACCCCCCTTTGTTTTCCTGCCTGCCCTTTCCTCACTGAAGTCTTTGGGGTTCCTCTGCTCTGCCCCACTGTTAGCTGTTGCCATCATCTCTGGTGCCCCTACAGTGCTATGTGCTCTGTACTTGGTATGTGGATGTTGCTACAGGCGAAAAATACAAATTCCACCATTTACTAAAAACAAGCATTTTCAATTATCGTTGTTTTGATGTCTGTATATCGAAAAGTTGCTTGGAACACTGAGTAATTGGGGCTACGTTTAAAGGAGTGGAGTGCAGGACTCAAAGGATGGGGAGCAATGCAGTGTCCAGAGGGCAGAGTGTCGTGCAGGCTTAGTAGGGAACAGCGAATGGTCCTGGTTGAGCAAAAGTGGTTAGGCTCGGACTGCCCTGGTTATGAGCAGGGAAGGACACTAGAATTATGCAATTCTGCTGGCGCTAAATTTTCTCACTTAATCCATAATCTGCTGTATAAACTGCGGATTTAAACCCAAACAAAATTGATTCTAGCTCCATTGCATCTAAAGTTTCAAAAAATGTGGCGACAAGTAGTCCTACGGAGTGGAAGGCCCTTCACAAAGGTTGACTAGACATCCATCTAATATTTATTGCTATATTTTGGAGAGAACCTGGTAGTAGGTGAAGTCTTTGCCCAGTGTTACCGTGTGTAAAAATGTCAAAATAATGAAGTAATACTATCCCAAAAAGTGCTGTGTCACGTAGCATTATTTACATGTTCTTACCACACAATTTAGTCGACCCTGCTGCATAATTTGGTCCTCCCTTGCCTCAAAATTTCAGTAGCCCTGCCTAAAAGGCCGTTTGCAGTGCCCAAGGGGTGGCCACTCAGGACAGGGTTTGGGCTTTTTATCTACTTGCTGGCTTGTTTTATGGCCTGGTGGACTGTTTTCACTGTTGATTTCTGTGCTATTACCACAAATATTGTCTGCAGCAAGCACAAATTCATGCAGTCTCCCATAACTTGCAAACCACCTATACAGCTCAGCCCTTACAAGTTTAAAACTACCCTACTTAACAAAGTTTTGGTATTTATCGGAAACTTGGTGGAACTAGCGGAAGCCAGAGTGTGTCAAGCTGGGTGCCAGGTTCAGAAATCATAACTATAGGTGACAAAAGTAGAGAGAATGTTTGCAGGCTGCCATCACAGGCTGTCACGAAGGAAAGCGTGGTCAGGCACTGAGTATAACGTGTTTGAGTGGGGGCATTTGTGATTGCTAGATAGCCCTCATCAGAATACACCAGGGAAGACTTCATGACCACTGAATGTGAACTGTGCCCCACACAAGTCGGAAACCCTGAGCAGAGGAAAGCTATCTTCAGGTACATCTAGCCAGGTAGTCAAGACTCTTTAGATCTGTCTTTTGATTGTAAACTGAGCTCTTCACTGAGTTAGTCGTAACAGCACTAGGGGCTGCTCAAAGTATTGGGAATCTTGTATGGTGCCTCCTCCCCCAACTGAGGAAACAACCATCTTGTTTTGTATGCAATTTTTTTAACATCAGAAGCATAATTGATACTGTACACATTCTCCACATAACACCACAGATAAATGAAACAGGCGAAACAAACCTTTGAGCAGTGTATGTTTGAGGCCAGTGGCCACCATTTGTTATGTGTGTGAGAGGCTTCTTGGGGCATCCCCAGTCCACTAGCACATGGTGTGCTGCTGGCAAAGCACAACAAAACAAAAATACATAGAGAATCCCAGTGGTCTTAAAGTTGTCAAATGCATTAGGAGCGATTTTGGGGAAAATAGGATAAGTCAAAATATCTAACGAAATGGCAGAATGTCCACACACATGAGGACTTTCATTCCTACAAGAGAAAGAGGGATGCAAAAGAGAGGTTAAATGCCAGAGATAGAACATGATAGCAAAGGCAAGAAAGTCAATAGAGGAATACAATGTATCATTGAGTAACCCAGAGCCTACGCTTGTCTGGCAGGTTTTCCAATTTAGCACCACAAGGCTGGGTTTTGCTGGATACCAGTGGTTTTTCTTCTGAGAACAATTATGACCTGAACAACAATAGTCCTGTCTTTCATGAACAAGGTGGCAAGAGATAAGGAGTTGGACTAGCCTCCATGGAGAGCACTATAGTAATCAATTTGGGCACTAACATCATATTCTCAATAGCAGGTAGGAGGTGAATTCTAAGCATGGCATCCACCCGTGTTATCTATTGCTATCAATGCGTGTTGTTCAAGGGAAGGGGAACCTTGGTAATGGCTCATAACGCCTGCTCAAGTAAGGAAGCCTGGACGAGCTGCAATTTCAGTTGCAAGCATATTGAAGGAACTAAAGGCCAGATACACAAAAATGGAGGTTTGCATTTCTTAAATAGCGGCTTCGTAGAAATCACTATTTGAGAAATGCAAAGTGCTATGTACAGGGATACTAATTTCCAGGAAATCGGTTTCAAGAAATCACATTGCATTTTAGTCAATGGGCCAGTTTTTCATTTCCTAAATAATGATTTCTTATTAAGAAATCACTATTTATGAAATGCAAAACAAGGGATGGCAAAGGGGAAAAGGACCCCCTTGGTGCACCCCAAAAATAGGGGTGCATCTGTAGAGCACGCATATGCCTAAGGGACATGTGTGTGCTCTACTGCAATTAAAAAAAAACACCTTTGGGTGCATTTTTTAAATTGCACCTGGTTACCACCGACTTCAAGTTGGTGGTAATTGCATTCCCAAAATGCCCATGTCGCATTTTGGAAATGAATGGTAAATCAGAATAGGAATCGCAAATAGGAAATCCCTATTTATGATTTCCTAATTTGGGGATCACAATTTGTGATTCCACAATGGGCTTTGTACATTAGAAAAGCCCGTAGCGATTCAGACCATTAAGTAATGCAAAAGGGCTTTGTATGTGTTAGTCATGTTTTAGATACAATAAGTAGATTTTATAAGACATTATGAGAACTGCAAAGAGTTAAAAAAGACATCTACACCCCATGCAGTAGCAAGTCTGTGACATTCATTAATATTGAACTTCGGAATTTAGTATCATAGGTCAGGCACGCGTTTGACATGGATCGTTTCCTGCTGCCAAAGATGGTAGGGCACTCAAACAAAAGGCCGAAACAGATGGTGAGAAAAGAGCTGCAAAAATTAGGAAGTATGATAAATCCTAACTTAGTTTTGAATTCACCTGAGTCACCATAAATGGTAAAATTAGGCCACAGTGTGTGGTTTGTGACATGACCTTGGCTAACAAAAGTCTTAAAACCAAACAAGTTAAGGCGCCACTTGAAAACTTAACACAGGACACTAGTAGGAAAGAATACAGATTTTTTGCCAGAAAGATGGAAGACTTCATCCATCAAAAAGTCGCTGAGAAAAATGTGGTCTCCAAGCTCACAAATGCCTTGAAAGCATCCTATCAAGTGGTGTACCACATTGCTAAAGACAAAAAGCCTTTTTACAGATTGTGAAAAAGTGATTCTTCCAGCAAATCTTGACATGGCCAGGACAATGTTTGGTGAAAAGCGGCAGAGAAGTTTAAAATGGTAGCCCGTTCAGACACAACAGTTTGCTGCCTCATCTTTGACATGCTAGAGGATATCCACAGATAACTTATAACACGCTTAAAATCGAGTTGGTTTGCTTTGTAATTGGATGAAGCAACTGACTTATTTAAGGAAGCTGATTTAATTGCTTATGCCCAATACTGCCACAAAACTAATATTGGAAGATTTGTTCTACAGGCCAATCAAGGGATAGGCAGCAGCATCAGCCCTTTTGATGTTCTTAATGACTTAAAATGGGACAGCTGTGTTGGGATTTGAACGAATGGTGCTCCTTTCATGTGTGGGGCTAGGGCTGGCCTAAAAGCCAAAGTATTGAAAGTCGCTCCTCATGTTCTATGGATCCACAGTATGATACACCGGGAAGCTCTTGCAGTCCAAAACATGGATAGAGAATTTGGGTATGTGTTGAATTCTGCTGTGAAAATTGTTTATTTCATAAAGGCTCACCCCACTAGAGCTTGTCTACTTGCAATTTTAAGTGCAGAAATGGGAGCTGAACATGATGGTTTGCTTTTCCATAAATAAGTCCGATGGTTGTCCAGAGGGAAGGTTCTGAATCGCATTTTTTAATTGAGAAATGAAGTACAACAGTTCCTTCTGGATACCCCTACAAAGCATAACAGCTGTGTATTCCCCATTGGCTAGTGCTTTTAGCATACCTTGCAGACATCTTTGATAAATGTAATCCTTTGAATTTGTCTTTGAAAGGAGGTAAAAGTACATCTTTCACCATGTCAAAAATAATCTCCCTTCAAGAAGAAACAGAAATTTGAGAAGACTAATTCAAGTTGGCCTGCTTGAGGCAATCTCATTTTTAACAGAAGCTCTTGAGGTAACCGAATATGAACTTTAAAGTGCTTCTGAGGTCATGTGAAATAACTTAACTCAGGGACAGTTTAGAAAATTACTTTCCCGAGGACACTGATTATGTCAATGACTGGGTCTTTCAACCTTTTCTAGTAAATGCAGGTACTCATCTCCCAGTGCACCTTCGGGAAGACCTAATTGAGGTCCAGAGTGACCACGTTCTCCAGATGCAATTCAGCACAATCTCACTGGGGGAATTGTGGCTGAACATGTCTGAAGAACATTCGGATTTGTCACAAAATTGCAGTCAAGGCCCCTCTTGCCTTTTAACTCATCATATTTATGTGAGATTAGGTTCTCAGCATTGGCAGAATTAGAAACAAAGTACTGTTCAAGATTTGAGGTAGAGCACAACCTGAGGGTGGCAGTAGCAAGAATACATCCACATGTTAACCATCTCTGTGGAGAAAAACAGCCACATCCATTTCATTAGTTCAGAAATGTGTTGTCATCCAAATAAGTGTTGCCAAATTATGCTTTGTTTTAAGTACAATTGTGCATTTTGGGCAATTCTTTCTGTAGGCTTTTTGTTTGAACTGTGTAGTAAGCCTATGACTCCGAACCACAGTCACCCAGAAACATTTGATTTACTAAACACTGTGTAATAATATCCTCCTGTCGCGTAGGCTCTCATTATTCTAATGACACTACTGTATTTTGAGCAGCAGAATCGCCTGCGGTGTGGGAGACTGAGTCTGACCCACTACAGGTTAAACCTGTCGCTCCAACCCGGGTTTTGCTCCGGCTAACTAGCAATGCCTCATTTCCACCCGAGGGCGGGATGATTGGGCAGCCGAGCGCAACACATAACTGATTTCTCTAGGAAACCGTGGTCACTCAAGTCTCATCCGTTTCTCTCATTTACATTAGTCTCACATACACAATGACAATCAGAGGCAGTATGTGTTTCAATAATGTTTTAATGAAGCAACTGCATCTTAGATAGCAAAGCATGGGCTGCAATAACCAGGATGATACAGCATGACAAGATTAATATTGTGACAAGTAGAGTAAAGCATTGAAATAACGCTACCATATTGTCACTAGAGTCAATAGACTAATTCCTATCTAGGCTATAACAGAGCACAGCGGGTTAAGCTCTAATTCTGCCCTTCAGGATCCTCTGGGAAGACATCATCCCCCATACCTGAGCAAAGGCCTAAAGTCTGCATAAGCAGCAGTAGCGAAGCATTCAGCAATCAGCAGACAATCATGGTTCTCTGGCTGGAATCTCCCTCTAACGTGTAAGGGACAGGGAAGTGTTTTTATAATAAAACAGCTGATGTTCTGAGAAAATGTCCCTACGTAAGGATGTGTGTTTTTCTATGAATGTCAGAGACAAAACTTTATACCACGTTCACCGGCAACCTATCTTACTGCAGCCTTGGAAGAAGCATAGAGTGAGCAAGAATGTCTTGTTTGAGAACAGAGTGCTGGCCTAGGCAAAAACAGTTAGATAGAGAGAAATAAAACAAGACCGTAAAATTGGCTACTGTACCAATAATAAAGCAAAGCCAAATAAAATATATCTAGCTTAAAGTGCACAGCGGCAGGCTTAGTATGTTAAAATAACGTGCACAGAGCTATAACTAAAATGGCTACACAACACCCCCGTAAAAATTATTGCCCGTGAGAATTGGGTGCGTTTATGGTTGTCGGTGGTGAGGAGTACTAATTCCAGAAACTTTTGTCACAAAGGGGTCCTTAAGCCTGAAAATTGTGATGGGGGGCTCGGAATCCAAAAGTTTGAAGCCCTCTGTTGTAGACTCTATAACATTGCACAGTCTGGATACCCTTTTAATCACTGACCCTATATGACATGCACATGCAGCCTCAATGCATAAATCACCAGTATTTACAGCATACAATACTTCAATGGAATGCATTAATTGTGTTTGGCAACATTGTCAATAAAAATCCAACAGCGCTTGTACCAACATCTTCAAAGTTCTTAAAGACCACTGTCCCCTTATCCCCACTTGCACATGCCCATTCCACTTCATGGACAGATCTCTTGTATACTCATATCCTTCATCAATTAATTCTCCAACTTTATAGGTATCACATCACATTTGCACACATTATTTCTCTGGGTCTTCAGCATTTACTAAGTCTCTGTTGCCAAAGTCCTCTGGCGCTTAAATTTAACTTAGAATTCCGCTGGCCCCATTTACAACAAAGGAATTGAATCATCAACATCATAATATCATCATCTTATTATTAGGATCACATCATCTCCTCCCAGGTACCCTTGCACTACCTCTCACCAAATGTATGCCTTTAAAATGCATGCAATTACCATGCAGCCCTTTTTCACACAGCATTCCACGTTTGGCATATTTGATTTACTAGTAAGTCCCTAGTACAGTGCAGTAGAGGTGCCCAGAGACTAAATCAAATTCTACTGGTGGGCCCCCAGCACTGGTTGTGCCACCCACATTAGTAGCCCTAAAAACATGTCTCAGACCTGCCACTGCAGTACCTGTGTGTGCAGTTTTAAACTGCCAATTCGTCTTGGCAAGTGTACCCACTTGCCAGGCCTAAACCTTCCCTTTTCTTACATGTAAGGCACCCCCATGGTAGGCCCTGGTTAGCCCATGAGCATGGTGCAGTGTACGTTAAAGGTGGGACATGTACCTATGTATTTTACATGTCCTGAAAGTGAAATACTGCCTAATTCTATTGTCACTGTTGCAAGGCCTATCTCTCTCATAGGTGAACATGGGGACTGCCTTTAAATGTTATTAAAGCACAGATTACCTTTGGGAGCAGATAGACATGTGGAGTTTGGGGTCTGTGAACTCACAATTTAAAAATACATCTTCTAGTGATGCTGGTTTTTAGATTGTGTATTTGAAAATGACACTTTTAGAAAGTAGGCATTTTCTTGCTTAAACCATTCTGTGACTCTGCCTGTTTGTGGATTCCCTGTCTGGGTCAGTTTGCAGTTGGGCTGTTTGCACCTCTCTCTAGACAGTGACACAAAGGGAGCTGGGGTGTAGCCTGCATATCCTGATGAGCCATTGGTGCAGGGAGGGAGTGGAGGAGTGGTCACTCACACCTGAAAGGGCTGTGCCTGCCCTCATGCAGTGCAGTCTCCAACCCCCTGGTGTGTGTCTGGCCTGGGCAAAGCAGGATCTTACAAACAACTTCAAAGGGAGAAAGGGGAATAAGAAAAGCCCCTAAAACCGCTGAAAATTACATCATTTCTGGAATCAAGAGGAACCTCTGCCAAGCAGAAGAGCTGAAGAGCTAAGGAGAAGTGCTGCCCTGCCTGTGACTGTGCTTTGTTGGGTTATTCTGCAGTTGCTGCTTCTGCCTGTGAAAGGGGAAAAGACTGGACTTTGCTGTGCATTCCAGCTTGAGAAGAATCTCCAAGGACTCGAACTGAGCTTACCTCCTGTTGTTGAAGTCTCAGAGCCATCAAAAACTTCCCCTGCCAGCACCTGGACTCTCTGCTGAGACTCCTGCCCTGTCAAGTGGTGCCCTATCCAGTCCCTGGGCCCTTGAGAGGTGAAGCTGGCAGCTAAGAATTGAAAATCCACGCAAAGACCGCCGTGCGGGGAAACCTTCGATGCACCACCCGCCTCTCGGCTGATAAACGACGCGCTACTGGCCTCGCAGCTAAAATCGACGCTCCATCTGCATCGTGGCTGGGAGATCGAAGCAACGCAGCTGGAGAAACAACGCGCAACACCCACAGCGGCTGCTGTTAATGACGCAAGTCCCCAAGCAGCGCGGGGTCTTGAAACCGTGCGACCAGATTTCAACGCAACATTGCTGGGCACGGAAAACCAACGCAAAGCCTGCTGGGACCCGGGGTGCCCGTCTGGATTGACGCATCGCTCTATTGCAGGAGAGAAGAAACGATGCCGGCCGACCAGCCTGGAGGAGGAACGACGCACCTTCTGGCTTGCGGGTCAGAAATCGACACATCGCTGACCTTTTCTGACGCACGCTCACCCGTACTTTTGTGCGCTAACAACATTCTCACTGCTTTCTAAGGAATTAAGACTCTTATTCTTTCTAAAAAATCATATCTTGACTTTTGTATGTTGGATTTTTGTTGCTTTGGTCTTGTTTTGTTTAGATATATATTACCTATTTTTCTAAACCTGTGTTGTGTCATTTTGTAGTGTTTTCATTGTGTTACTGTGTGTGTTGATACAAATACTTTACACATTGCTTCTGAAGTTAAGCCTGTCAGCTCGTGCCAAGCGACGAAGCGGGTGAGCAGGGGTTAACTGAGTGCGATTCTCCTTTACCCTGACTAAAGTGAGGGTCCTTGCTTGGACAGGTGGTAACCTGATTGCCAACCAAAGACCCCATTTCTAATAATCATTAACTCCCTTTACCACGAACCACCCCTTAATCCTAAAATTACCCTTACTTCCCTTAATCACTACCCACACCTAAATCCTTTAAAAAACATACTTATGTTATTTAAAAAAAATACTTACCTGCATGGGAAGGGCATGCTTGGCAAAGGTACAAATACTTAAATGTTATGTACTTACTTGTGCGTTAAAGGTATTGAGTGGTAAAGACTGTGTTGTAAAAGGCTGTTTCACCCCCCTCACCAACACCCCTGGATAATCAACTCAACCAAAACCACTCACAGAACTCTCAAACTCCTCCCATTTCCTGCTGAACCACCATCTAAGATTTAATTCCTTTGCACACATCTCCTCCCAGACAGATAAGTGAGATTACCAGCAAGAAACCCTTAATACCTGCAATCCACAGTGGACAAATATGTATGTTCATAACAGAGAACCATCAAACCCAAACAATCTGCACTTTGGTAAGCCCAAGAACTGATCAATAACATAAGAGATATAGACAAGGAAGATGTCAGGTACACAATGGATTCAATATAATAAATTATATCTGGCCTACACAAAGGGAAACATCCTCCATTTTAAATCCACCAGAGAGCAACCAGAAAGAGAAAATACCCTAAGGTTATGTTATGTTCAATTGTGTTATGTTTTGTTGGACCTGGCCATCTCTGCATGGTCATTTCCAAACATTTTCCTTTACCCCTCCTGTTCTGAATTTGTTGCCATTAGAACTTTGTGCACTTTACCACTGCTAACCAGTGCTAAAGTGTGTTTGCTCTCTCATTAAAATATGGTAAAATGGGCCTGTGTTCATTTGGCACATTTAATTTACTTGTAAGGCCCTAGTAAATGGGACTACATGTTCCCAGGTCCTGTAAATTAAATACTACTAGTGGGCATGCAGCACTTAATGTACCACTTTCTAAGGTAGCACTTTAAAACATGTCTCAGGAGTGCCGTTCCCGTCTGCAGTGCAGTTTAAAACTGCCAATTTGACTTGATAAAATAAACTTTTTGCCAGGGCTAAACCTTCCTTTTTAATACATATACATCACCCCTAAAGTAGGCCCGACATGCCAATAGGGAAGGGTGGCTTGTATGTAAAAGGAGGGATATGTGTTTTTAAATTTTACATGTCCTGGTAATGAAAAACACCTAAATGTGTTTTTCACTACTGTAAGACCTATTGCTCCCGTAGGCTAACATTGGGTTACCTTACTAAATTAAACAAATGAACTGTAACTTAAAATCATCTTTAATGGTAATGTTGAATTTTAGAATACATTTTTGAAAATGCCACTTTTAGAAAACTGACTTTTTTGCCCAAAGGTTTCTAATGCATTCTAGGAGTTTCTGGCTCTCCCGTAAAGAACGCATATTCGCCTCAGGCAGTGAATAATAGGGACTAGATGTGGGAATGATCAGCCATCCTGCCAGTATGGCTAGGGTTGGAGCGGTTCCCTACCCCACTTACATTTCACAGGACTGCCTCCAGCACACACACAAAGGAACCTGATTGTAGTCCTTTGTCATCCCTGACCTTTTGGAGCCTTGGCAGGGGAAGGAAAGAACATTCAAAAGATATGTGGGGGTAACCTAGAAGATTCCCCCATTATAGACGCTGGCACCAAGTATAAATATTGGACCATCAGACCAACTTATCAGTACACTTCTGGACCTATGGAATTACAGAAAGATTGCTTTGTTCCCCAGAGGACTGTCCTGCTGCTTGAGGCCTTCCTTGTTCCCCAGAGGACTACTGTGCTATTACCAGAGGACTGTCCTTCTGCTTGAGGTGTGCCTTGTGCACAAGAAGACTGCCCTTCTGCTTAAGGCCTGTCTTGTTCCCCAGACAACTGTCCAGCTGCTTGAGGCCTGTTAGTGTGTCTGTCCTTATTTGGTCTTTTATTGTTATTTTATAAGGGGACGCGTTAGAGGTTTGATAGACCTTTTGACTACGCTTTTAGTGATTCCACCATAAGTTCCAAATCTATTGTAACTACATCAGCATAGTCAATAAACATCATCACATATTCTTTGGAGTCAGAAATCTTTACGCACCATGACCCATTTGGTCACAAATAACCACACCTTTATGTAAAAGTTAGAAAGTTTATTTCCCTATAGTAACAATGTTAATGTCATGTAAATTAGTCTCAACACCAACTGATAAACATATAAGAACAACACTAGTTGACCAAATCTTCTAAAGAATCTCAACTTAGCTAACGCATTGATCACTAAACATTCAAGAGTCGCAGTAAAAATTAAGAGCAACCGCACAATAGAAATAGCATACATCTAAATTCAGCAACTGAGCAACATCAATTATCCGTTAATAGCAACCTGTTAACATTTCAGGGTCTCCTAACCAACCTTCTGATTAGAATAGCATGTTTGGACTTCATGCAACACAACTTAGTCAACATAAATTTGGAAAACATCTAACTATGGCTCTGTCAAAATAGTAGTTGGTACCTAGAAACAAAGAACAAACTTACAGCAAGAATAATAGCATTTTGTTATACCTCTCCTCATATGGATCAGCAAGCTGCGATTATCTTCGTCAGTTGAACATCGGTTCGGTCAGCATCAGCAACAGGCCATGAAAGGGGAATGGTTCAGACTCTGGGACTCTAAACTATCTGAACCATTTAAGAAGCAATACCTAAGGAATCAGCATTCAGCATTAAAGTTAATCAATCCATCAAAAATAGAAATAGTGTCATCAGTAACGTTTCAGGTCCTCAAACAGAGTAGAATGAGCCCTCTACGGAGGAAAATCAAACTAGGAAAAAGGTGCACTCCTCTCAGTGCAGTCTGGCTAAATCAAAATCACCTAAAGAACTTCCCACATTGTCATTGGTCAAAGAATCGTACGTTTACAATTAGTCCAATAAGGATTAAACCTCAAATCTAAGATATAACTGAAGTGTCTTTCACATGTCGATAATTTGCTCCTCAGGTCGTCAGGTAACATTTATATATCCATCCGTACTCCAGTCAGTGTATCCATTGTTAGCTCCTGGGAACATCGCTGAATCACACATCAAACTATAGTGTAACAATTACTAATACAAGATATTCCAGCAAACAGTTCTCATGAGAAAGTTAAAAACACCTGGTAACGTTTGGGCAACACAATATGTACAATACATGAATTAATTTTGCTGGACATAGATTCCCACGATTTTCTTAAACAGTGCAGCTAAACATGAGGCTGTGCAAAACTAGGCCCAAACCTTGCTAACTCAAGGCTTATAATTAATAAAGCAAATACATAACAGGTAATCATTAATATAACACATTGCTACATTTCTCCTAATGCAGGTACTTCAATTAATATTAATAAGCTTTTAATAAAGACATTTCGTAATTTAATGATGGCCACTCAAGTGGGCACATTTTCCAAGACACACATTATTTTTTATATTAGTCAAATTCTATGCAAATTCTTAACCCAAAATACATAAAAAGGCCTGCCCTGTTCCATGACAAGGAAGACGGAACTTGGTACCTTCATCCCAGGCTAATAAGGGTGAATTGGCTTACCTACTGTTCTTACCTATATGGGCACAACAAGCTCTAGAGGCCTTCATACAACTGCCCAGCTGGTCTCCTGAACTAGACCTGCATGGACCTGCAACTGGACCTGCCTGAACCTGGCTGGCCACTGCTGTAGCGAGTTCCTGACACCCAAGATACCCAACCTGCTGGACTCTTGCCTGGTATCAGAGAGATTTGCTTCTTGCCTAATTCAAGGTTCAATCCAATCGGACACATAGCCCTGCAAAGCCTTGACACATAGCCTTATCGGAACTGATGGCGAGGAGTACCAAGCCTTGCAAAGCAACTTTGCACAGACCTCACACCAAGAACATAAGGTACAATTCTTAGAAGTCCAAACAGGGTCCTGTTCCTGGCCTGCGCTCCCTTGCAGTAGGCTTGAACTTGTGACTTTGTCCTGGTCCAGTGCGACTAGACACCCTCAGTTGATTCTTTGTACCTCATGGTGCTAATGGATATTTGTCATTCTAATATTTTACTAATTAACATTCATTCTGTTTTTCTAAATTGGCTTGGGATTTTTCTTGTGTTGTGTTTTCAGTTTATTACAGTTTGTGTGCTGCATAAATACCTTATACATTGGCTGACTGCTTTGTGCCAAGCTACCAGAGGGTAAGCACAGGCTAATTTTGTGACTTTTATGTTTCACGCTGACAAAGATTGTGGCTGTTGCCTGAATGGGGTTTCCAACCTCTAAACCAATAACCCATTTTCTTACAGTTGTGCTATGTTATGTTATTTTTATTATAGTATCATCCACCCATCAGTTATGAACATATTGGGGCATGGTTAGGGCTCCGAACATGACAAACGCATTCTAATTGAGCTTCGCTTCACCGTTCCGCAAATCCACTAAAAGCTGTCACCTCACTGGGGTGAACTGCCCAAGTAGAGTATATCTCGGTGGCAAAGCGCTGGTGCCCATCGCCTGACATTCCTCTTCGCCGAGGCCCTCTCCTCACAGAGGAGCCTCAGGCAGATGGAACAACAAGTGAGGAACAGGCCGCATGATCAGTGCGACAGCTGGAGGGTGACTCCCTCATGTGTGGCTGCCACGGAGCCTTCACCAAGATGGGGGAAAATGAGATACTTCGCCCAGGGAGGGGGCCACCACGACTCTTCACCTCAAGACTGGGATTGTTTTCCCCAAGCCACCCAGTGCACTGCGAGAGGAGTCCTAGATCTCAGGCCTGCTGCACAGGCAGGCAGCACTGCAGGGAGAAGCTGCTCCAGCCGAGACCCCGACAGCAGTCACCCGGATCTGATGCCGCGGGCCTCATGAGACCTGAATTGAGATCACACAGCAAATACTCAGAGCCAAAACAGAAGTAAACTGCTGGACTCACAAGGGGGCCAAGTGGACTCTAAACATTGCTTCAGAACAATGAGTCCTGTGCTGGGGCCTGACATGAGCATCCTCAGCTCGGCATCAGGACAACCCTGACCGGCCTTGTAGGAGGAACCCCCAAAGCATTCATAACCTGGAGACCCCATGGTGAGCTGGTGGGCCACCCAGTGGGCGACTCAGTTGCCGCAGGCCTATCAAAAGTGGAGGGGTGTTGAGGCAGTGAACTAATAGAGCTGGTCTGGATTACCCCTACTCTGTGTTCATTTAGACCCCTGGGACCCCTGGCCCTACGACTCTTGTCCATAGGCCCCCGAGGCCTGGCCGAATGTGGTCCCCCGGGACACACAGCACCCCTTTCCCACAAGGGCCATCGACACTGCACAGATAACCCTGGGGAACTGCGTGGGGACCCATTGTGGGATGACGACAAATGAGAGACTCTATTTGGCTGCCCATGCTCGGAGACATAATAGAGTCATATGGCCTACTTAAACTTCGATGGAGCGGTCAGTACTGCAGAGACATGTAAGCCCTTGGCCCACCTCTGTACAGTGATGAGGACCAACTATGCGCATCACGTTGTGGTCCTTGGTATGGCACACATTGCAGGTTCGTTAACTTGTTAGTCCTCCCCAGTGATGATCTTTCCTGACTCTACCCTGAATGTCCAACAACAGCAGTAACCCTTCCAGGAGGCGAAGCAGAAACTAAGGGCCATGGGCATCACAAACATGCTTCTCTTCCCAGCCCGCCTGAAGTCTTCTGACAAAACTTTATTATTTGACACTTCTGAGTCAGTTTGGGACTGGATAGAAGAACCCCCAAAGTAAGTGGTGGAGGGCTTCAACCAAAGGAAGGGGGTAAATAGGAAAGGAGGCGGATCTGGGGGTCCTTCAGGAGAATGGCGCAATGCTCTCAAAAAACTCCTGCTGCGCAGGCAGCAGAGAGCTTGATCCCTCAGCTCAAGAGATCCCTTAAAAACACAATGCTTTCACACTTACTGAGGGCTCACCAGCACAAAACACATCCTCAGACACTCCTCTAGATCCCCCAGACCTCACTAAGATATAACCAGACATTTACATAGGCAGGTACCAGGCAACATGCTATCACAGCACACGGCGAACACACATGGGGCCAGATGTATCAAGATTTTGCTTTGCGAGTCTCAAATAGCGGATTTTAAGAAATCGCTATTTCCGGCACGCAAAATGTGATGTACCAAATTTACAAATCGGAAATAGCGATTTCTTAAAAATCGCTAATGCAATTTTCAATGTCCAAATACTGAATCGCAAACAAAATTGCGATTCAGTATTTGAAAATTGAAAATTGCGAAAACGGTTACACGGCACAGCCTGATGACATCACAAGCAGGAAGTGAGTCAGCCCATGCTGTTTCCAGGTACCACACCCACAGGAGCAGTCAGACCAGCCCCGGGGAGGCTATTGTGGGAGCAAGCCAGGACCTAACACCAACATGGACAATGCTGGCAATGGGAAGGAGAAGGGAGAGAAGAAGAGGAAGCTGAAATTCAGTGGGCAAGAATTGGAGGTGCTCACTGAGGAGGTGGTCAGGAGCCATGACCGGCTCTTTGGGAAGAGCTCACTCCAGGTACCAGAGAGTGAGAAGCGGAAACTTTGGGCTGACATCCAGATCAAAATCTGCGCAGTGGGGGTTGCGCAGCGCTCGGTGGAAGAGATACGCAAGAGGTGGTACGACCTGCTTTCCCGTGCCAAGGAGAGGGTGGCCAGCAGGCTAAAGGAGGCAAGGAGCACAGGAGGCGGTCCATCCACCCAGACACCCTCCACCCCCATTGAAGACCTGGTGGAGTCCACACTGCTTCCAGAAGCTGTCAGTGGGGTCACTGACATTGACACTTCCGGCACACCCAGCACCAGCAAAGGTAAGTCAAATAATGATGTGTATCTCCATATGTGAATGTACAAATGCCCCTTAGGAAATAGCAATAAGTGCAAATCATTGTGATAAGTAGTCCATTCCACATCTTACATGCGGCACAACAATGCCTTATGGGAGTGGTAGTCCACAACCCTGAGCTGAAAATAGCACATAGATAGCAATTAAGTATACAGACACAAAGAAGAACAACACACACAATTCACAGTGATACAATGTAAGTGTACATTTATTACCATTGTGCAACATTTGGTGATACAATCATAAATGACATGCTTCACATTGTCGTTGCGGATGGCTCAGGCCCAGCAGCAGCAGAATATGCCAATGTGGGGGATGCAGAAACACAGCCACTGTCCGACTCAAACACCAGTGAGTCATTGTGTATAGCACCAATCAGCTGCAGGGCAAGGGTGTTACCTCTCCACAAGTTGAACCTGGACTCCGATGAAATGCCGGATGGAGGCCACACACCAGCCCCAGAAGCTAAATCCACAAGAAGGCAGCAGTCCCTGCCCAAGTGTCACTCAACTCCCCGCAGGAGGCCTCACGATCCAGGCACACAGCACACAGATGAAGGCGAGGGCCCATCAATCTTCGGTGGCCTTGAAGCGTCCATGCTCAAAGTGCAGCGCCTGCAAAGCAAAAACATGAGGGCAATGCACAGGCAGTTGCAGTCATACAATGAGCATATGGGAGGACTGCTCAAGCAGTTGGAGTCTCTGAATGCAAACATCTGCAAGTTGCATGAGGGACAGCAAACAGCTGCAGATAACACGGAGGAACTGACAAATGCCATTAAGGTACTCTGTACTGAGATAAGGCATGAGCGTGTGAGCCACCGCAGGCACCAATGGCAATTCATGGGAATGTTCAATGGCTTTTGCAGATCCGTAAATAGGCTCGCTACATCAACTGCCCTGATATCACGGCGTGCTGTGGCCGCACAGCTGGAGGCAGCACATAGCAGTCAGGACGTTGCACAAGGATTGGTGCAAATAACCAACGTTCTGGATGCTATGCAGACAGCACCCAGTGCTACACCCAGCAAACTGAGTGTTGGGGATACTGAGGAGTCATCTAGCCTCAGCAGTCTTGCAGTCCCCGTTATGGATCCTAGGCGTCGCAGTGCCAGGCACAGTACTGCCTGTGAGCCTGATACAAGAGATGCCGGCCAGACCACTGCGCACTCAAGTGGAATGCATGGTCGTAAGAAGTGACATTGAAGGCTACAAGGGACCACCTTCACATGTAGCAATACAGTGAAACTATGATGATAGTAGTGTGACACTGTTAATGGCTCATGTCTGCCTTTTGTGCATTGCTTTGTCCTAGTGACATATATGTTACCTGAAGTCAAGGTAATAAAGGTGCTAACTACTGGAATAAATGTCAGTGAGGTGGTGTTATCATTACTTACATCTGAAATGGTTGTGCGTGATGTCAGCACGCCTTTGCCTGCCCTCTGCTGCACTGGTCCTGTCTGCTGGCTGTAGGGGTGGTATGGGATCATCATCCTCATCTGAATCTGGCCCCAATATTTCCACAGGTATGCCCCTGGTGGTAGCTATATTGTGCAAGATCGCACATGTGGCCACTATTCTACAGGTCGTGTCCGGGCTGTACTGTAGTGCCCCTCCACTTTTGTGGATGCACCGGAAGCGACTCTTCTGCAGACCAAAGGTGCGCTCAACCACATTGCGGGTTGCCCTGTGTGCTGAATTGTATCTCCGCTCTGCTGGTGTTGCAGGATTTAGGTAGGGCGTCATCATGTAGGTGAGCACTGCGTAGGCACTGTCTCCTGGAAGGAACAGAGGGTATAATGGGTAGGTGTGACATCTGATGTCACACTGCCATCAATGCAACATTGTAAAGTTGAAAATTACCTAGTAGATACCCTTCACCAAATTCCTCAGCTAGCAGTCTTGTGTGAATCCCGCTGTGGCGAAAGATGTACGAATCATATGTGCTCCCTAGGTACCTGGCCACGAGATCAGTTATGATGTAGGAGGCATTGCATATCACCTGTATGTTCATTGAATGTTGGTTTTTACGGTTGCAGTACACATACTCTGTGGTCAATGTTGGACAGATTGCAGCATGTGTCCCATCTATGGCACCTAGGATATGGGGGAATTGTGCTATCTGGTAGAAATCGATTTTTGTCTGCTGTATTTCCTGTGGGGTGTGGGGGAATCTGATGTACTGGTGTATCCTGCTCAGCTTGGCATTTAGAAATGCATTGAAAAATCTAGAGAGGGCACTCTGTGATACCCCTCCGGCTGCTGCTATGACCCCTTGATAGCTCCTTGAGGCAAGTAGGTGTAGGGAGCATAATACCTGCACATGGGTGGGTATGCTATTGGTCCTGTGTGTTGTGCGCTACAGTATGGGTTATAGCTCAGCTATCAGGTCAAGTATCATGGCTGAGCTCAACCTGTACTTATCATAAATCTCCTCCTCAGTCAGGTTAAAAAGGGTTATGCACACTCGGAAAATGCGCTCCTGTCTCCTCCTCCCTCTCCTCAAACCTGCAAGATCCTCATTCTCCTCGCCATGACGTAGAGTGCAGCCATTGTGGAAAAGAGGCTGAGGCATTCTGGGCCTCTTTATATAGGTTGAACCTGGTTACCACCTGGTTTCAATCTGTGGTAAATTGCATGTGCAAAAGGCCATTCTGCGAATATTCGCAATTTGCGATTTTTTAATGCATCGCATAGCAACATGGTTTTGCGTGTCGCAATCTGCGTATCGCATTTTGCGACAAGAAATACAGAATCTCTATTTGCGAGTCAGTATTCGGTCTCGCAATTTGCGATATTCAAATAGCGAATCGGTTTTTCATTTCGAAAATTGCGATACGCAGATTGCGACACGCAAAACCATGTCGCTTCGCAAAAATTCACAATTTTTGCCATTCCTTGTTTTTGGCCTGCGAATGCCTTTCAAACATCTCAAAACCAGTTTCTGCATTTGCAAACGGCCAATTTCTGCGATTCGCACAGTTTGCGAAAGCTAAAACGTTTGATACATCTGGCCCATGGTCTCCTACGCTTCCACCTCACACTGTACTTTTTCTTTATTAATGAATTTTACACTGGTTTAGTTGAGAGGCCTGACCTCTCCTGAAGTTGGTGAGGGGGGTGTCCTCAAGAAGGGAGATTCACATCTCCGGCAGTCCAGTTGGCTCCAGTCCCTAGTTGCTCAGTGACAGGTACTTCTAGTTTGCAAAGTATCGGTAGGGTGTTAAGAAGGTGGGGGGGTGGCAAAGGGGCTTCTTGTTTTGTTTCACTTCTGGCACCACATATCACAGAGATACCTCTTACACTTGCGATGTTCCCAATGCGATTATCAAATACACAGTACTATGCAAAGCAGACTAAAACACAGGGGCGGGGAGCATGAACGGAGATCCCCGAGTGGGTTATCAGTCCTCTCATGGAATGTAAATAGCATGCTCGACAAAATCAAGCAAGGAGCGATGTTCAAAGAAACCCACCCCTACAGATCTGACGTCCTCCTGCTCCAAGAGACCCACCTCCTGAGTAACTGTCCATTCTTGGCCTATCAGGGCTTCTCGCAGATGTATCATTCAGGGTTCCACCAAGGATTGAGTGACGTAGCCATTCTAGTGCGCAAACACATCCCTCTGATAGTGACCAAGGTGTGGCACAACGGCCTGGGCGGATATGTGGTGGGGATGGGCCCATCGCGAGGCTTTCTGATTTCCATTATCATGTGCATGCCCCCCCACCTCTGACTGCCGAATTCTTGGGCAGGCTGGGTGCTCTTCTCAGAGAGATGCCTGATGCTATGTGGCTCATGGAGGGTACCTCAATGGAAACAGCGGTACGGTTTGGACTACTCTAACGTGCCTGCAGCTTCTGGTCCAACACTATTATCTGCCTTTTTACAGAACCTATCCTTGGTGGTTATATGGAGGGCTTACCACCCAACTGAGAGAGGATACACCTTTTACTCTGGGACTCATTAATCCTTCTGCCTAGACTACTTCCTAATGCCTTGTTGAGAAGGCTATGGAGTCCTAGACGTTCACCTACTTGCAAAAGGCCATTCTGTCCATTCTCCTCTAGCGTTGGATATGGTTTGGGGGCCTCCTCAGTGCATGGTGGGATAGCGACTAAGCCAGTGGTGCCTGCAGGGAGATGCATTTTGGGAAGCTTGCATACACATATGTCAGAAATTTTCTGAAGAGAACCACGGATCGCTTGACTCCCCGGGCATCATGTGAGAGGCCCAAACAGCCACTTTAAGCAGTGAAATAATCCGTTCTTGCAAAGGCCCAACACGTTTGTGTCCGTCAAAGAGGGGAAGAACCTGAAGCAAAAGTGCTTGATCTCAAACAAGGCTACATTGATACTATAGAGGACAGACTACTTCAAGACTCCCTTTATGCTCAGACAGTGCTCAAACAAAAACTCACCCAGGTGGCTTGGGCGCCCTTGTTGGCCACTCGCAGTCATGTGTACTAATGGGGTGACAAAGCGAGCAAAACACTCCACTGGCAATGAACTCCCCAAAAGGTAGGTGCCCCAGTCACATGCATTGACACCACCAAAGGTGCTCACATTAAAAGTAGCGTCAACATAGCGATCACATTTGTGGCCTACTATAGCGCTGTTTATGGCTCACACCTTATGGACCCCCCCCCCTCGGATGACCTGTGCCAATTTTTGGTGGATGTGCTATTGCCGTGCCTGTCCCCTGAGGTTTGTGAATCCCTGGATGTGGAGGTCACCTACGAGGAGCTCGGGTGCCACTTGGACAGCTGCATGCAGGTAAAGCGCGGGCCCCAACAGATTCCCAGAATTTTTTTAGCATGTGCTCTGGCCTTATGCAGGCCCCTTGCTACTAAGCACTTTCAACAAGACCCTGGAGCTGGGGAGCTGCCCAGTGATCTATTGGCAGCTGCGATCGTCGTTATTCTGAAACTGGGTCTCCATGGTACCAAATGCAAAGAATATCAGCCGATATCCCTACTGAATTCAGAGGTGAAAATTTGGGCCAAAAAGCTTGCCACTTGACTTGCGGGAGTGATCTCCCGCCTCGTTCCCCCAGACTAATCCAGGTTTATTACCCGTGAGCCTCTCAACACAATACCTGGAGGGTCTGCAATGCAATAGAGCTTAGAAAATAGGGCCACCGGGCGCTGCTCATGGTCGACTTTCAGAAAGCATTCGACTCAGTCAATTAGGACTATTTTTTTGCGCTTCTGGATTGATACAGCTTTGGCATGCATGTCAATTAGCTATGTACTTCTGCTCTAAACCAACCTTACGGAGAGGGTATGGGTGGGGGGAGGCCTCCCCCCCTTTCTTACTGGTTTAACATACAGAGAGGCACTCAGAAGGGCTGCCCTCTCTCTCCCTTGCAGTTTCCATTAGCCATCCAACTGTTGCTAGTCTGAGTGTGAGCTGATGCTTTATTCCACGCATTTCAATGGTCCACAGAGGTGAGCAATAGAATATCTCTCTTTGTGGACAATACTTTGATGTTTTTAGATAAAGCAGAGGAATCGGGTATGAAGTCCTTCAAATCTTACAGTCTTACTCTGGCATTCGCATGAACGAGACCAAATTATCCATTTATCCCATTGCCCTCTGCTCACTGCCTATTCTCTGGGCACCTAAGATAAGGGTGCTCTGGATCGGCTCTAAATACCTGGTGATGTTTATATCCTCAAATAGGGCCGAGAATACAAGTCCAACTTGCAAACCCAAATTGACTGTCTAATCAAAGACGTGAAATGCTGGTCACCTTTCCCGCTATCCCTGTTGGGACACTCAGCCATCTTCAAGATATTATCTCTGCCAAAGCTTTTGTAACAGCTCCAGAATTACCCCTTCCTGATCAGTTGTGTCTTCTTCGCTAGAGTTAAAGCTTTGCTACGAACTCTGATGTGGGTTGAGGTGGCCTGCAAATTCACTGGGAATGGGCTGTCGACCCACACATGGCAAGGAGATTGCTACCCCAGACATACCATTATATTACCATGCCACTCACCTTCTTGTTCTGAACAACTGGTGGTTTGAGGGAATTAAACGATCTGGCGTACGCGACCAAGGGGTGGATCATGGGCCGCACCACCCTCCTGCATTTACTCCACGGGGGTGACCACCAGAGCCTTCTATTCAATGCCATGGGAGTCATGCTGATGATACAGGCCAGATGCACTCACATCCACGGGATGGGTCGGCATACTCACTCTGGTGACCCTGCTATGGCAGGGAAGTCATCTCCCACAACACCATTGGCATCTCTGTACTCAGAGAGGGTATGTGCAATGGATCGCTAAAGTCCTTCCAGGACCTACAATTAGAATATGACCTCCACCGCTCCCAGTTCTTCCGATACCTGCAGCTCCGACAAGCCATCACGCCCTATATACAATCAGTGGAGGAGATTATTGAGCATTCCCCATTAGAGGCCAGACTCCTGGAGACCAATGTCAAAATTCACAAACTATCAGACATAGACCATATGCTCCTTCGTAACATGCCAGACTCTATGGCAGGAGTGAGGGAAGCATGGGAATGGGATCTGGGCCTGCTGGATGATGAATACTGCTTTGAGGCGGTTGCCCCCCAGGGAGGCGGCGACTGTGTCTCAGTTTCACCGATCCAATTCAAATTGCTGTATCACATGTACCTCAACCAGGCAAAGCTGTTCAAAATGGCACTGATCTCTTCAAGCAATTGTTTGTGTTGCAACCACCCTTTTGGAGACTTAATGCATACATTCTGCCAATGCCCTACCCTCTGGGGTACTGGGAACCCTGGATGAGACACTGGGCTAGAAAATTCCCAGGAATCCCAAGCAAACCTTATTGCATGTCACACACGATATCGAAGGGAATAGATACCAGAGGGTGTTGTTGTGGTTAGGCTTAGTGGTTGCTAAGAGAGACATAGCGCAGACATGGAATGCCATGACAGCCCCGCCCACTGCTAAATGGACTACGCGTATGGATCATTGTACGAGCCTAAAACAACCAATATTCCTGGTGGGAGGGTCCCCCCGGGAGGGTCCCGCCCAAAATACCACAAAATCTGGAAGGGTTGTGCTGACCTCAGAGGTATCACACTAGAACCATGCTCGCTGCAACCCCAGTCCATGCATGCCCTTCTGCACGGGAGACTTGGATTAAACAAGTGAGGATCGAGCCACTCGAAATCTCTCTTGTGGGAACATGCTGTTATAATGCTTTTGTATATTTTGTCATGGGGTAATAGTATCCACTCTATGATGTCTTGCCTTGTCTACATCATGTGTATATAGCCTATAGATAAAATAACGAGCTGAGCTGTAGTTGCAGGACGGAGTTGGTCACTTTTTATCACACAAGCTGGACATGCCCCACTGTACAGTGATATTGGCAATCCATTTACCAAATTCTGTCCCAGACAGTGGGCAGACATGTTACACATGGCCTAAAGATGGCAATTCTAGGTCAATGGATGAATGGAGAGAACTGTGATCTATTAGAACGTTCATGGCAATAGGCTCGTTTATTGCTAAATGTGACATGGCATATCATTGGCGTTCGCCGCATGCGCCACCCATACAAGAATAAATCCACAGGATGGACTGGTGGCTAAGGCAGAACAGTATGTGTATAAATCCAAGTTATGCCTCTAAAACATCAGAAAATATGGGTGCATGGGGGACTTAGTCTTTTTTCGAACCCTTTATTTTTTTTCCACGGGTATCAGTAGAAGAGAAAGCACATATAGCATGTCCAGACAGTCGATATTAGTCATGTATAGCAATGATGCATGTACCAAACTTCATATCGTTTGCACCAGAGGCGGCAAGGGAAGAGGTCAAAAAGATACAGAGGGTGACAGAATGGTGTCTTTGCAGTACAGTAGGGGTTGGAGAACTGCCTCAGTGTGAGTTTCAATCAGCAGTCTCTGGCAGGTTCGATACAGAAGTGGAGAGATCATCCCTTCCATCCGTCGTTGGGCCGCCCCTGTAACCTTCACCCATTTTCCCATGGATCCGGAAGGGGGGAATGTTTCCCTCATTTATGTTCTGTATGGCCTAGTAGGGAGGCCGATTTCTCTTAGCATCTTGCCTTGGTTCCAAACTGTGCTAATGTAAGGCAGGCCGCTAGGTGGAGATGAGTAATGAGATTGCCTAAGGGGGTCAAGAGCAGGTATGTGGAGTGTTCACCTGGGTCTCCTAGCAGAAGGAAAGGGGGAGCTGGCAGTTTCACTCTCGCGAACTTATTCTCAAGGGACGGACCCTTGACTGTTAACAGGATGTGACAACTATCATGCTTTTCCTGCACGCTGACCTTAAGATATGTGCTGCTGTGGTGTGCTGTTTTTATTTCACACTGTTAAAACCTATAAACAGTATTATGTAAAACAAATATGGGTCCAGGAATGCCAGCTTTTAGGAATAAATTGACTATTTGAATGAATTACCTGTTTCATGGGAACAAATGACAGGACATAGTTGGACCAATAATAATTTGAAGTGTGTTGTGGTTAGATATTCACAATGTCATTGAATACGTGTGAGTCTAGTGAATGGTTTATGATAAAGATATGGAGTTTGCATGATGCAAGTAGACACATCAAAGACAAAAGGCCAAATTAAGATGGGTTGGGTCCACATATTGAGCCATATTTTAAAGTTAAAGAATATTTGCCTGTGGAGTCAGCTGGAGGTAAGGAGTGCTTTATGTTTTCCAACAGTGGGTGTTTACAACAAACTCATAATATTGTCACATGAGTATCATCTAAGACAAACTCATAAAGGTGTTTGTTAAACAGGTATTTTGATGGCTAACGGTGGATCTGGAAGTTGAGTGAATGTGTTATGTTCAAAGAGCAGGAAAAAATGTTAGTTATTACAAATAGGAATACGACTAACATGGAATTGGTAAGAGGTGTTCCAGAGAGGTTTAGGCTAGGTTACATAGATTCATCTAAACACTTTGTTGTGGTTTCATTAGATCATTATTCAAAGTCGATCGAGGTTAGGTTCGCACTAGAGATGAAAAGGCATGACCTGTAGAAAATTTACATGAGGATATTTCAGAGTAAAGCATAAACAATAAACACACATAATGGGCTTACACTAGGTTTAACAGAAGTGCAAGAATTTCTAATCATATAAAAATATGTAGGACAATGTAGAACTCTCTATAAACAAATCATTAATGTTTAGAAATTATGTTTTTTCCTCCTGCTGACCCTCTGGATTGTCTTTTCTTGTTTTACAACATTATAGCGCCTCAGATTGGTGAAGCTTTAGACAAAACTGAAATAATAATGATGATGGTGATGTTGAGAATGTGAGTGCTAGAAAGCAATAACAGTGGGGGTAAACAAATTGCACAAATTGTTGCTTCAAGTACAATGAACGCTAAATCACCTGTACAAGATATCATTTGTGCCTTACGAATTTACCATATTTGGTAAACTGTAAATCCTCATTTTTTTGACAAACCACTGTCTCATATTGGTATCCATAGTGTCTGTAAGAAAAATGTGTAGCAGTGAATGTGAATTAATAAGAAAGGCTTAATTGCAAAATTTTCAATTGCATAATTAGAGATTTAAATGAATAGATGGGTGATATTAAAATCAAGAGATCGAGTCAAGGCTAATCAAACATTGGTTAAAAAGTGAGGTTTGGCAAAATAATCATGTCCTAATGAGGAGAGAGAGAGAGGTTCAGGGAAATAGGATGATTGCAAGTTATAGGGAGCATTGGAATATTTCTACGATTACCTTGTATTTTCAGAGTATGTGATTGATGATAATTTTGTATAGTTAGTAAAACTTGTCGGGTGGGATTGTGTGCAGAAGAGAGGTGATACCAGAAAAGGCATTAACAAAACTCTGTTTGTAGATTAATCTTTCTCATTCCCACCCTATTTTTTTAGGGTGTGCGTGAGCTTGTGTATTGACTGTTTGTATCATCATCATCATATTTATAATGTGCTTGAGATCAATAGTACATTAAGCGTGAGTCCATAACTTAAGTAGATAATTAGAAAATATATGTTTAAGTCTTCTTGTGAAAGATGATAAATCATCACAGAGCAACTGAAGATCTACAGGCAAGTTATTCCATATTGTGGCTACTCTGGGCAGGAAACGTCTTCCTTACACTCTGGATCTTTTGACCCTTTGTTGCACTAAATGTACATCATCCCTTGATTTCAGATTTCTTTCTGGTAGGTATACTTGCAACTTATTTTTCAGATAATCTATTCTACTATACTAATTTGTGTGCAAATGTAATTGATTTTAACTGGATTTTCTCATTATCAGGAATCCAGTTCAGGTCTCTCCTCACAGTGGTAATATGATGTTGTGGTGGGATGCTCTTTAATACTCTAACTGTGGATTTCCTCATTAATATGAATCCAGTGCAGGCCTTTCCTCGCAGTAGTAATATGATGTTGTGGTGGGATGTCCTTTACTGTAGTGTTCTCTAAAACGGGCACCTGTTGGACATTTGCCTTGGACACATCTAGCTATAGGGCATTACAGTAATGTATCTTGGAGTCCACTATTGCCCTGGCAATTGCAGCTCTATATTGCTCCTCTAGGAGTGTTTTGCAGTGCCCGACACATTGGATTTGAAAGCAGGTAGAAGGGAGTATTGAGGGTCCAGTGACATTCTATTGTCACAAATATATCCCCAGAGAGTTAACCTTATCCCTTGGTGCTAACAGGCAGTTTCCCACCTTGAAATGGGATAAAGGTCCTACTTTTGATTTCTTCCTGGTTCCAGATTCAATCACCAGGAAATCGGTTATCTCTTCATTAAGGTCTGATAAAATCGATTCCATCCATTTCTGTACTAGGCGAAATATCTTCAATACATTTTCACTGCCATCATATTGTATGTAGGAAATCTGAAAAATATGTCAGGCTGAGCAAAATCAGCATGACAGATACTCTTCATTTTCAGGTCAGGCAGCCAGGAGCTAGACATGCGCTAAATATGTGCAGGCTCCTGGCTGCCTGAGCTGAACTTTGCTGGGTTGAGGATGTCACAGCTCCTGTGGGTGTGACCTCCTCAGCTCAGCAAAAGTCCACGAGGTCCCCCCCTCAGTGACGAGGGGTAGCGTCACTCACTGCCTCTGACCAGGGCGATTCAGTTTTAGGCCCTGAAGCACCCATGGCGAGTGTTAATCAGTGACACCTCGTCACAGAGTGGGGTGGGGTCAGCAGTCTCCCTGACCCCATCCCACTCTGTGATGAGGTTGGGACTGCTGCCTTCACTCACTGGCTGACCTAAGGTTAGCCAATGAGGGAAGCAGCACTCCCAACGCTCCTGGGACCTCCAATGCTTGGGACTTCTGCCTTCCCTCATTGGCAGACCTAAGGTTAGCCAGTATAGGAAGGCAGCAGTCCCAACCCTCCTCAGACCTCCGAGGCAGAGCTGCAGGTAGTGTTTTTATTTTAAATAATGTTTGGTGCATGTGTGTGTTTGAAGATTTGGTAGAGTCAATCAATCAATCAATTCAATTTGTAAAGCGCGCTACATACCCGTGAGGGTTTCAAGGTGCTGGGGGGGGTGCTGCTACTGCTCGAAGAGCCAAGTCTTGAGTAGTTTTCTGACAGAAAGGAGGTCCTGGGTCTGTCGTAGATCCGGCGGGAGGGTGTTCCAGGTCTTGGCGGCAAGGTATGAGAATGATCTGCCGCTGGAAGATTTGCGTCCGATGCGGGGGGACTGAGGCAAGGGCGAGGTTAGCGGAGCGGAGATGCCGGGTGGGGGTGTAGAAGCTGAGTCTGTTGTTCAGGTATGATGGTCCGGTGTTGTGGAGTGCCTTGTGTGCGTGGGTGAGGAGCTTGAAGGTGATCCTTTTGTTGACGGGGAGCCAGTGAAGGTCTCTTAGGTGGGGGGTGATGTGGCAGTGGCGAGGGATGTTGAGGATGAGTCGGGCGGAGGCGTTTTGGATGCGTTAGAGGCGCTGGAGGAGTTTGGATGAGATACCGGTGTAGAGGGCATTGCCGTAGTCGAGTCTGCTGCTGACGAGGGCCTGGGTTACTGTTTTTCTTGTTTCTGTTGGGATCCATTTGTAAACTCTGCGTAGCATGCGGAGGGTGTTGTAGCAGGAGGATGAGATGGCGCTGACCTGCTTTGACATGGAGAGTGAGGAGTCGAGGGTGAAGCCGAGGTTTCGTGCGCTGTCGGTGGGTGTCGGTGAGGGACCCAGCATGGACGCCACCATGAGTTGTCCCAGGCGGAGGGGGTGCGCCCAAGGATGAGGACCTCTGTTTTGTCTGAGTTCAGTTTTAGTCGGCTGTCTCTCATCCAGTCGTCAATGGCTTTTAGTCCCTCGTGGAGGTTGGTTTTGGCAGTGTGCGGGTCCTTGGTGAGGGAGAGGATGAATTGGGTGTCATCGGCATAGGAGATGATGTTGAGGTTGTGCTGACGGGCCACTTGTGCGAGGGGGGCCATGTGGATGTTGAACAGCGTCGGGCTGAGGGATGAGCCCTGGGGTACGCCGCAGATGATGTTGAAGGCTTTGGATTGGTACGGGCGGGAGGCGGACTCTTTGGGTTCTGCTGGCGAGGAAGGATGCGGTCCATTCTAGGGCCTGGTCCTGGATTCCTGCTGCGTGGAGGCGGGATTTTAGGGTGTGGTGACATACAATGTCAAAGGCGGCTGATAGGTCTAGGAGGATGAGGCCTGATGTTTCTCCATTGTCGAGGTGGCTTCTGATGTCGTCTGTGGCGGCGAGGAGGACGGTTTCGGTGCTGTGGTTGTGTCTGAAGCCGGACTGGGAGGGGTCGAGGATGTTGTTGTCTTCGAGGTACCGAGTGAGCTGAGTGTTGACGATTTTCTCGATCACTTTCGCCGGGAAAGGGAGCAGAGAGATGGGTCGGAAGTTTTTCAGGTCCTTGGGGTCCGCCTTTGGTTTCTTGAGAAGGGCGTTGATTTTGGCGTGTTTTCAGCTGTCCTGGAATCTTGCAGTTTCGAAGGAGATAAGGATGGCTTTCCGTAGGTGTGGTGCGATGGCTGTGTCTGCTTTGTTGAAGATGTGGTGTGGGCAGGGGTCTGATGGTGATCCGGAGTGGATGGAGTTCATGGTCTTGTGGGTTTCGGAGTCGCTGATGTTGGTCCAGGAGGTCAGTCGGTTGGAGCGGGTGGAGTTCGTGGTGGGTGGGGTAGGAGTGTCTGGAGTGTGAGGGGAGTTGAAGCTGTCGTGGATGTCCATGATTTTTTGGCGGAAGGCGGTTGCTAGGGCGTCGCATAGTTCTTGGGAGGGAGTGATGTCGTTGACGGTGGAGTTTGGGTTGGAAAGTTCTTTTACGATTCTGAAAAGTTCTTTGCAGTCGTGGACGTTGTTTTCTAGGCGGGCTTTGAAGGAGGATCTTTTTGCTAGCCTGATGAGTTGGTGGTGTTTGCGTGTGGCATCCTTGAGTGCCGTGTGGTTGTCTGGAGTGCGTTCGAGTAGCCATATTTGCTTGAGTTTTTGGCAGTGGTGTTTCGAGGCTTGGAGGTCGTCGGTGAACCAGGTGGCTTTTTTGTTGATGTGGTTGTTGGAGGGTTTTCTGAGTGGAGCAAGGTGGTCGGCGCAGTCGTTGATCCATAGCTTGAGGTTGTGTGCTGCGATGTCAGGGTCGGTGGGGTTGACGGGCGGTTTCTGGGCTAGGGCGTTGGTTAGTTGAAATTCAGTGACTTTGCCCTATCGGCGGCGTGAAGTGGATGCAGTGGTGGTCGGTCCAGTAGAGTTCGGTGGTATGGTTGAAGGTGACGTGGTTGCTTGTGGAGAAGATGGGGTCAAGGGTGTGACCGGCTGTGTGGGTGGGTGTGTTGATGAGCTGTGTGAAGCCGAGGTTGCCGAGGTTTTCTGTCAGGGTGGTGGAGTTGGTGTCATTGTTGTTTTCGAGGTGAAAGTTCAGGTCCCCGAGGAGGATGTAGTCCATGGAGGCGAGTGCGTGGGTGCTGGCCAGGTCGGCGATGGCATTGCTGAAAGGTGCCCTGGGTCCTGGGGGTCTGTAGATGAGTGTTCCTCTGAGCGTGGTGTTGGAGTCAGTGCGGACTTGGAAGTGAAGGAGTTCGGCGGCGCTGAAGGAGTCGTCCAGGGTGGTTTTGACTTCAAGGGTGGCTTTGTGGACGATGGCTATGCCTCCTCCTGTTCTGTTGGTGCGGTATCGGCGAGTGACTTTGTATCCGTTCAGGATGGCTATGGCGATGTCGGGTGCTGAGAAGTCGTTCCACCAAGTTTCGGTTAGAAAGGCCACATCCGGGGAGGTAGAGTCGAGCAGGTCCCAGACTTCGATGGCGTGCTTGTGTGCTGAGCAGGTGTTGAGGAGTATGCAACGGAGGTGGTTGGTCTTGATCCTGGGAGGTTTGTGGGCTCTGTTGCAGGTGAAGCAGCAGTTGTGACAGGAGAAGGGTCCGTGCGTGCTCTTTGGAGAGGCCTGGAAGCAGGTGGTGTCTTGGCTGGTGTTGAGTGCGCGGAGGGTGTCGGCGTTATAGCGAATGCTGACGGGGTGGCTGTTGCCGGGGCCAGGGGTTCTGGCGCTAGGCGCAGCTGCCATAAGAGGAGGGGAGGGTGGGAGTGGCAGCTGGGAGGCGGGAGGGCCTGGCGAATGAGAGGGCTGGGGGGTGGGGCCACAGGGGACGCAGCGGCGGGGAAATAAGCAGCAAGGAAACGGTGAGAAGGAGGGGGGAGGCAGGAGAGGCCGCAGGGGACGCAGCGGCAGGGAAATAAGCAGCAAGGAAACGGTGAGGAGGGGGGAGGTGGAGGGGCCGCATCGGTGGGGAAAAAGCAGCAAGGAAATGGTGAAAAGGAGGGGCCGCAGCGGCGGGGAAATAAGCAGCAAGGAAATGGTGAGAAGGAGGGGGGAGGTGGGAGGAGGTGAGAAGGAGGGGGGAGGCGGGAGGGTCCGCAGGGGACGCAGCGGCGGGGAAAACAAGCAGTAAGGAAACAGGATGGGGTGGCGCGGAGCGGGGAGCGACCTGCCTGCAGAAGCAGAGTGTTGTGAATGGATGGGTGTATGTGCACGTGTGTGAATGAATGGGTGTGAGTGAGTGTGTATGTGTACGTCTCCCGTCCACCCTCTCCCTCCTAAAATCACCAGCCATCACTGGGTTCAAGTCCTGTTTTATCCAAACAAAGAAAATTCCTGATCATCAGATATCTCAATCCCTATCCAGGCAGTCTTCTAAAGTCCCTAAATATACGTTTGAGCATATCAATCACACTTTGATCTCTGCATATTAACTACTATTACAAACTCAAAGAATATCAAAGAGCTGCTGCATATTCTACAAAGCTGTAAAGTCAAAATCACAAACATATCTGGTGGAGCAACTCATCTTCTACAGAGGCAATTGCCATACCCAAAGCCGGTCTCATAACAGACTACTTGTGATCTGTAAAAAGGAAAACACACAGAGACAAGTCTTCTGAGTCTATGCCTTGAGAGTATGGGCACAGCATAGATCTCAGGCTTGTTCCTTTGTTTCTCTAATTTGTCTCACCTGTTTACCTAATTCATAAACAATATGAATTTTCTCCTCAAATCACTTGCTCAACTGCTTTTGAGCAATTTTCTTGAAACATCTGTATTTCTGTACTGCTTCCTGAAGGATGATTTACACTCAATAAAGATTCCTAATTCAATAAAAAATGAATGATTTATTGATTTATTGATAGTATATGGTGTTTATAGGAACAACAGCCATAATTACAAGAGAAGGGTGTCAACATAGAATGTGTTAGATGGGTAAAAACATAAGCATAGCCATGAGACATGATATCCAAAAGATATCCATAAGAAAGTGTGAAAATATGTTTACAATGTAAAAACAGTGATCTCATTTAACAAGATGTACTTATTGGTTATTGCCATAATCGTGTTATTATCATCATTCTATTATTGCAAACAACCTATGTGTGTTGCTATTTAAATATTGTAACTATTCATATTGGTATATTGCTCCCCTGGGTCACTTAACTTTGATTAACATTGACATGTTATATAGAGATTAAATGCTTGTTTAGCACACTGAGGGGCATATTTATACTCCGTTTGCGCCGGAATTGCGTCATTTTTTTGGACGCAATTCCGACGCAAAACTAACTCCATATTTATACTTTGCCGTTAGACGCGTCTAGCGCCAAAGTCCATGGAGTTTGCGTCATTTTTTTGCGTGGACACCTACTTTGCGTTAATGAGATGCAAGGTAGGCGTTCACGTCTAAAAAATTGACTCCGAGGCATGTGCGCCGTATTTACACTCCCGGGCAAAATTCACGCCCGGGAGTGGGCGGGTCAAAAAAAATGACGTACGGCCGCTTTTGCGCCGTTTTTTAGCGCCTGCAAAAGGCAGGCGTTAAGGGACCTGTGGGCTCTGAAGGAGCCCAGAGGTGCCCTCCCATGCCCCCAGGGACACCCCCTGTCACCCTTGCCCACCCCAGGAGGACACCCAAGGCTGGAGGGACCCATCCCAGGGACATTAAGGTAAGTTCAGGTAAGTGTTTTTTTTTTTTTTTTGTGGCATAGGGGGGCCTGATTTGTGCCCCCCTACATGCCACTATGCCCAATGACCATGCCCAGGGGACAGAAGTCCCCTGGGCATGGCCTTTGGGCAAGGGGGCATGACTCCTGTCTTTGCTAAGACAGGAGTCATTTCTATGGGGGTTGGGAGTGAAAAAAATGGCGCAAATCGGGTTGAGGCGAAAAATTTGCCTCAACCTGACTTGCCCCATTTTTTGACGCCCAAGCCCCATATCCCCCTACGCCGGCGCTGCCTGGTGTACGTCGTTTTTTTCCACGCATACCAGGCAGCGCCGGCGGCTAACGCCGGCTAACGTCATTGATTAAATACGGCGCCCGCATGGCGCTTCAGAATGGCGTTAGCCGGCGCTAATTTTTTTGACGCAAAACTGCGTTACCGCAGTTTTGCGTCAAAAAGTATAAATATGGCCCTGAGTGTCTCAGACTGTGCCATGACATTTTGTGTCAGTGAAAGTGCTGCTCTGATGAAGAATGGTTGTGTTGAACTTCCAGTAAACTAGATATTATGCTTTATTTTCCAAAAATAGGACTCATGTTCCTTGAACAACCAATCACATTACTTTAAAATGTGTTGTTGTTGTTCAAGGCAAGAGTACCTCTTTTTATTGAATAAAATGTTAAATAGGCAAGACACAAATTTAAATATTTATGTGTTCATATCACTAACAACAAAGAATAATTTAGTGAGGATTATCTTGAAGTCTATCATCAAAATATGTCAAACTGAAATAGATAGGAGCATCTAATATTAATCGTTTGTGGGAGAGGAAATACCATAAGAATGTCTATCCTACAAACAAGTTACTGGTTGAAGGTGGTGAAGCCGACTCACGAAACAGACGCAATCGTTGTCAGGGTGAGGCAAAGCAAACCCGAAATTAATCTGTCCTCTGCCCTCTGGTAGCTTTGCACAGAGCAGTCAGGGTTAACTTAGAGACAATCTGTTAAGTATTTGTGCAGCTCTTAAAATCACAATAACGTGAGAACACAACACGAGAAAAATCTCACATAAAGTCAGAAAAGTAGAGTAAATTTTAATAAATAAGTCGAGACCAAAATGACAAAACTCCAATCAGTATAAGCAGAGATCAGCAATTGTAAAGATTAGAAAATAGTGCCAAAAAGCCCAAAGGGCAAACTGTGGATATTTGGTTGTGCTGGATGGGGACAAAGTCACAAGCTTAGGCCAACCGCCATGGTTACGGGCTGGCCACAGGGACCCAGAGAGGCCTGCTAAACAAGAGTACCTTATATCCTGCTTGTGGAGTGTTGCGAGGTCGCATGTGGAGTATGAGTTGCACAGCCGAGACAATGCTTTGGCTCCGAGGAGCTGCAAAGCTATGATGCAAGGTCCTGCGTCATCGTTGATGAGCCTGTCAGTGAGAGCTTGCAATGTGAAGTCCGGTGTTGAGGATGCGTCATGCATTCGAGGTAATGAGTCAGTTCCGAAGGCGCTGAGAGCCTGCAATGCCAGCATTGTCGTCAAGGCTGCTTTCAACAAGAGAATTGGGATGCGAGGGCTTGTGTCAGGGTGGTGTCTTGCAACAGTGGTTCTGATGCAGACTCCGAAGTTGATGGAGAGTATTTGCACTGGGAGATTCCCTGCAGAAGAGGCAATAAGTCAGTTCTGCTCGGGGTTGCACTGCGCAGCAGAGGAGATGCGTCGGTTCTGCTCACTCCACAGATGGGCTGGCACCTTCAGACCCATTGTGAAGGGTCCAGGACTGGGGTGGCACTGCTTGGCAGATAGAGACTCATAGATTGCGGGCATCCGGGTGCTAAGTTGAAGGTGGTTAGAGCTTTCTGTTCATGAGGCTCTAGAGAGGAAGCCAGCAACTAGCCCTTGCAGTCACTCTGGGGTCCTGGGTTCAAAAGATTCAGGTCCAGTCCTTTTCACCCACGCAAGAGGGCATCTAGCAGCTGGTTAGTACACCAGGTCAGCAGACCTTGAGAGCAGCATTCCAACAGGGTGGCAATCGTATCTTCAGCACAGCAGTCCTTCTTCCTGGCAAAGTCTCCAGAGGTCCAGAGCTGTACTTAAGAGTTGGTGTCTGAGGTCCAATATTTATACCAGAAGCCTCCTTTAACTTGAGAGAAGCCGCTAGAGATCTATCCGAAATGCACTGGCTTCCACCCTCCCCTGCCCTGGTTCCACACTAACTGCAGGGGGTATGCAGCTCTTTGTTTGGAAGTAGGACACAGCCTAGTCAAGTGTATGTACGGTTGTGTCGATCTCTGCCCTCCCATCCTGTCAGTATTGGCCCAACTAGGCACACTTAAGCCCTCTATTGTGTGTAACGGTGTAGAAGGAATACACATAGCCCAACTGGTAACTACACCCAGTCATGTGACCTAATGACAGGCTGCAGTTGCTAAATGGCTAAAGCAGGAAAATGCTAACTTTCTAAAAGTGACGTTTTCAAAATTGTAATTTGAAATCCGATTTTACAATAAGTGAGGATTTTTCATTACAAAGACACCAAACATGAACTGATTACTTGTTCCCATTTGGAAGTTACAGCTTATTAAATGTAATAAGGTAACCCCACTGTTATCCTATGGGAGAGGTAGGCCTTGCAGTAGGTGAAAAATTAATTTAAGAGTTTTTCACTACCGGGACATGTAAACCTTAAAAGTACATGTTCTACACTTTAAGTACACTGCACTGTGCCCTCTGGGATGTCCAGAGTCTGCCCTAGGTGTGATTTATATGTAATAAAATGGAAGGATTGGACCTGGCAAAAGGTTTATCTTGCTAGGTCCAAATTATGGTTTAAAACTGCACACACAGGCTGCAGCGGAAGGCATGAGGCATGCTAAAGGACTACTCAAGTGGGTGGCACAATCAGTGCTGCAGGCCCACTAGTAGCATTTAATTTACATGCCCTAGGTACACATAGTGTCACTTTACTAGGGACTTAGAATAATATTAAATATGCCATATGGGTATAAGCCAATTCTACCATGCTTTAAGGAGAGAGCACAAGCACTTTAGCATTAGTTAGCAATGGTAAAGTGCACTGAGTCCTAAAAGCCAACAAAAACAGAATCAGAAAACAGAAGGGTTGAAGGCAAAAAGTTACGGGATGACCCTGCAGAAAAGGCTAAGTCCAAAGATTATCATTATCAAACAGATATTAAAACTATAGCAAATATTTTTAATACTATCTGATGGAGTGATGGGACGAGGTCTTTCCCATATTATGAATAGTGATCCACGTGGCAGGGGAGGGGATGCAGGATTATAACACATAATTACACCTTTGCCTTTTGTCCTATGCAATGTTAATGCAGTCATAATTTTAAAAAATGTATCATGTTGGTGTGGAAAATATATGGGATAAAGTACCAACTGGAATGCCATAAACATACAGAGGAACGGTCATGGAACTCCGAGAAGGCTTGCTATATTATTTCCTGTAATACATGGCACGCCATCACCCTCACCACAAAACACTTAAATCCTTGGTGTATTGCTCTTTCATGTGAAATAGATAGCATATTTCTAAATATGAAGAATAACTTTGAATCTCTAGTACAATCTTAACCCTGTAAAAATGTCTAACCTACAAGCATGTCACATACTTTGGATACATTATCATTATCGAAATTATATTAGAACTATAGCAACCATTTAAATAGTTTCTAGAGCAGTGATGGGAAGAAGTATTTCCCATATTGTGGTTTGTGAGCCACGTGGGGGGGGGGGGGGGGTTGCAGGAATATAACACATCAGCACACTATTTCATTTTGTCCTATGTATTATTATTGCAGTCAAAGTATTAAAAAAATGTATCATGCTGGTGTGGAAGATATATGGGATAAAGTACCCCCACTGTACATTATAAGGTTATTGCAAGTCACAGAGGAATTTGGTGACCATATGGTGGAACAGTCATGGAATTCTTGGTTGACTTGCAATATTATGCCCCTGCTCCCTATCTGGCCAGCCTTTGCATGGCGGTGGAACCGCTATGCAAAAGCCTGTGGACAGGGGACTCGTAATCCCCAGGGCAGCGCTGCTTGCATTAGACCACCAGGCTGTGAACCGGCGGTAACCTGGGGGTGCCGGAGGTCGGACCATGGCGGCTCCACCGGAGTCATAATGTGGAGGCCAGACTGCTGCTTTGGTGGTGGTCTGACCGCCACCATGAGTATGGTGGTATCAGGACTGCCAGACTCATAATGAGGAGCTGAATTTTAGCAATATAAAATCCAAACATGTCAATAGAGTTTCCACAATTCAAAGAGGATTTTTTATACAGATTTATATATTGTCCTGTTGCTCTACATTTTCACATAAAACATATCTGAACCATGTAGGGAGAATCAGAGACTGCAGACACTCTTGACAGAATATTGTCTATACATATGGAATAGACTGGAGGATTATATTGTTGTTCATCCACTCCTACTGCACCATTCTCAGTGGTAGTGGTTTGCAAGAAATCTTCTCTCACAGTATAATTCAGTCGCAGAGGTAGAACCCTCTAAAATGCTTAGAATCATGTCATTTTGGAATTAGTGACCTAATCCTTTGGTTTATGAATTAAATTAACATCCTCAGAATAGCATATTGCACTGGAGAACTGTCCCTTTCTTATATATGAACAACTATTTGTCAGCAGTAGGGCATTTCAAATAATTCACTGCAGAAGCTCGAGATCCACAACAAAAACACTTGTAATGAGTAATCATACTGTTGGAGGCAGATTTGATCCTATCCTTAGACTTGTCTTCTTCTTTTGTTTGTTTAAAACACAAAGGGGCATATTTATACTCCGTTTGCGCCGGAATTGCGTCGTTTTTTTTTACGCAATTTCGACGCAAAACTAACTCCATATTTATACTTTGGCGTTAGACGCATCTAGCGCCAAAGTCCATGGAGTTTGCGTCATTTTTTAGCGAGGACACCTACTTTGCGTTAATGAGATGCAAGGTAGGCGTTCACGTCTAAAAAATCGACTCCGAGGCATGTGCGTCGGATTTATACTCCCGGGCAAAATTCACGCCCGGGAGTGGGCGGGTCAAAAAAAATGACGTACGCCCGCTTTTGCGCCGTTTTTTTTGCGCCTGCAAAAGGCAGGCGTTAAGGGACCTGTGGGCTCTGAAGGAGCCCAGAGGTGCCCTCCCATGCCCCCAGGGACACCCCCTGTGACCCTTGCCCACCCCAGGAGGACACCCAAGGCTGGAGGGACCCATCCCAGGGACATTAAGGTAAGTTCAGGTAAGTGTTTTTTTTTTTTTTTGTTGTGGCATAGGGGGGCCTGATTTGTGCCCCCCTACATGCCACTATGCCCAATGACCATGCCCAGGGGACAGAAGTCCCCTGGGCATGGCCATTGGGCAAGGGGGCATGACTCCTGTCTTTGCTAAGACAGGAGTCATTTCTATGGGGGTTGGGAGTGAAAAAAAATGGCGCAAATCGGGTTGAGGCGAAAAAATTGCCTCAACCTGACTTGCCCCATTTCTTGACGCCCAAGCCCCATATCCCCCTACGCCGGCGCTGCCTGGTGTACGTCGTTTTTTTCCACGCACACCTGCAGCGCCGCCGGCTAACGTCATTGATTAAATACGGCGCCCGCATGGCGCTTCAGAATGGCGTTAGCCGGCGCTAATTTTTTCTTGCGTCAAAAAGTATAAATATGGCCCAAACTCCTTTGATTTACCACTTCCCGTCATAAATATCTCCAACTGATCCTAGAGAAATGCCAGCATTAGGCCAATACTTTCTTATAAGGAAGAGTTTCTGTGTCTTAACTGCTGCTCTTGGATTTTCAGCTCCAACATGTCATTAAACTTTAAATGAGCAGCAGGAATGGGTAACACGGTGGCATGCAAATTGATAGGTTCACTGGAAAGATGATAACAAGTGTACAATTTATGTCTTTCCATAACAATATGAAAATCCTCTCTGAAATGTATTATCGTTCTACCCATAGCTTCCAAATATTCATTGTGATCAAATACTGCTATGCCCCTAGATGGTAAAGAAGGGGGGGGAATGGTCAAATTTGTTTTCAGCCTTGAAAATCCAATAGGTTCAATACCAACTTATTGTCAAAGTTGATTTCATCCTCATTACCAAAATGTTGAAAAGACAGGGTCTACGTGAATGGTGACTTAAACTCTTTATTGCAGTCGCGAAACACAATAGTAATGGTTGTACCGTACTCCGTACCAGCTGTAAACACCAAGGAACTTTTCAAAACAAAGTCTGATGTTCCGGCAACAGCAACAAGATAGATTGTACTTGATGTGGCACATAAGAGCAACAGAAGGAGTGTGAGTCAGGGGCAGCAAAAGGTGGCACAGACTGGACAAATACAATCCATGGCAACATTTGGAAACAGAAAATAGAGAGATTTTGAAAACAAATTGTGGGAATTTATTTCCCCCATTGACTTCTATTGAAGTGGATGCAAATTTAGGTGGAAGGTAAAAAAAACACTTTTTTGTCAACAATCATTGGCAAAGCTGTACAGCATCCGTAAAAAAACTAAATATTTTTAGTGATCTTGTGCAGCACTGGCACCAAACAAATGTGTAATGATGCGACACAAGCATGCATGTATCACCAAACATCTGCGCCTCCTGATTGGCGCAGGCTGCTTTTCTTTTTTTTTTTTTTTTTTACTGATATAAGTTGGTGGATGCCATTTGGCATAATAAATGAACATTGTATTACCTATGTAAAATAAAAAAAAATTAAAGCAGAGCAACCAGGCAGCAAGTAGCAGCTGCTGGGCCCGTCAAACAAATATATATTATTATTTTTTATGATACCAAGGGATGGGATAGTAACGAAAGAGTGAATTGAAAGGACGCAACAGAAAGTGGTCTGTCAACAGACAAGGGTTGTAATGAAAAACATTTTTTAAAAGCCAAAAAAGAAGCAGCAATGGATAGGAAAAGTGGAGGACGGAGCAACATAGACAGCGCGGGGTAGGGTCTGCTATTGAACAAAAAGCAGCACGCGAGGGAGAGAGTAAGCAGGTGAAGGAGCAACAATAAGCCCTTAATTATCGGGGTGCAGGGATTTTAGGAGGGATGATACAGAATACAAGGGAGAGATCTTGAAAACACATGCACTCTCATGGAGTGCTTCAAGAAAAAGAAAAACAGTAGTTTCCTAAATATAAGCAGTGGAAGGATACAAGATAGCCAATGAAAACGACAGTAAAGAGGCTATGTTTTAGTGGAAGAACAAATACATTAAGAAGAAGGCAAGCCACTGAATAAGAACAAGCAAATGAGAATGGCAGAATGGCAATACAAGCAACCGATGGTGAACAATAAGCAGGCTGACAGGCCCAAGGTAAGTTTTTGATATGGTTAACAATATGCCTATGCAACGAGACAGCTAAGCTCTGTCTGGTGGACAAAGCATAAAAAATATGGAGCCTGCCTCCTGAATCGGGCATGCATGTTCTCATAATCAAAAAGGGTTCACAATATCATCCCTTGTGTAAGCTATGACCATCAATGAGATTGAGGGGTATGCCCAATAACAGAGCTATCGGATGGGGGAGGAGGTTTGTGTTCTCACTCGCGGATGCAGTACAGGATGCTTCACTCTACATATGTTTTACCAACGTAGCCTAGCCAACAGATCCTCCATCTCCAGACCCTCGAAATGATAGGAAAAGAAGAACAGGCACACATCTGTTGGCCCAGCATACCACCACTCAGCCATGACCTATGCGTGGTTTGTATGGTTTAGGGCGCTAATGCACACACTCAGAGAGGTGAGGGAATAGAATTGCTCTCTTAGATCTTGAGCCCAGTAGTGTACGTCAGATAGTCATTTCATTAGTAGATTAACATACCTTGCGTTTTTACTTCTTATTTACCCGCGTGACCAAACCTAGGGTCACTCTCCTTTAAAACCTATATCCTTACTTGTCAACCGACCCACATTTGATGGGTGGTTTATCTGCTTTTAAATTCTATTCAACCACCTGACAAATAAAATGCCTCCATAGTCTTTAATCAAGTCACTCACTTTTCAAATATATATCACCCTCCAAAAAAAGCGTTAATTCCCCATTGACCTTAATGGGATCACCCTCTTAAAAGCCTGACTTCACCTGCATTTTTGAGGCAAGAAGTTCTCCCATCCAAGTAAGTTGATAAGTATGTATTAACTAATGATTTGGAAAGCAGAAACAACCTACCTGTTTTGGTTACAGAAATTTGGGAAGTATGCATCTGTGGAGGGGATTTGTCTGTGACTGCCTAATAATACAAAATATCAGCCATTTTTTTACGTTTTGTTATTCTAAAGCTGTCAAACGCTGTTGGATGAAAAAATTGGCATAAAATTGTCAGGGCTCTTTTGATGAAAGGCAATATTAATCCCTACATTCGCTCTAATAATTACCATAAAACGATTTACACAGCTCGCAAATACTTCTTAAATGATTTATGTTTTTGGTGTTTTACGATTATGTCTCAAAATGGAACAAATACCGGATTTCACTGCTTTTTGCAATATTTTTACCGGCCTGAGCATGAAAATCCAGGCCAGGCTGGTTAAAAAAAAAAAGGCCAAGGCGCAGTTATAGTGTCTAGCAGTTCCAGAGTCTATCTCAAAAACAGAACAGGAATGCTAAACTCTGTTTTTGATGACAGGACACATCAGAGCTCTTCTGATTTGCAGCTGCTTGTGGCGGAGGACTGAAATCTCAGAGTTTACTATGCTGGTAACATATAGGGTTGCCTCTTGGCAGTTTTTTATAGGCATGACCATTAATTTAATGGTCAGACCATTTCAAAGATTAGGGAACTCCCCTAAAGCCTGCATTTTCCCTTATCAGTACACACTTAAAAGAAAAAGTGCAAAAAAAAATTACGTTCAGTAAACAAAGTAAAAAACATGTTGAAAATAAATGCAGCCAATTTTATATAAATCACTATTTACATAAAACATCCTTCCCCCTATAAAATCGTAAGACATGTACACATGGCTGTTGTTTTTCTCTGGGAAAGTTAGCAACCCTGAGTAAGAGTTAAACTTCTAAATTATGTTAAAATGATTAATCCATGGAATCAGCCCTTCTCCAAACTTTAATTCAAGAATTACTTAATGGGACACATTATGATTTTCTCTTGTGGGAGAGATTTGCAGAAATGCAGCCACATGACCTTTTATTTCTTCTTTTAAAAGCCCATGCCAATGATAACTTCTTGTGTCACCACGCAGCCTCAATATCCTGGGTTCTAAGAATAAGATCTCTAAAACTATACTTTGGATTTTTTGGCCCACTCTAGAACATATTTCCTGCATACGTAGACACTGCAAATAAATTAAGGCAGCTCTGCAATTTTTCATCTGCGCCTTTGGGTCGCTGGGATAAGCAAGCCCTTCGGAAAAACTTTATAGAATCCGGAGAAAAAAGCAAAGTGCAGGAGGGTTTGGTCAGATGTTTTATCACAGGGACAGTTACTGATGGTAGTGACATCATGCTGACCAAGTGGAAAACAAAGTTTCCATCTGACGGAGCCCAAATGTTATTTAGTGAGGAGTGATCTCTCCCAAAGGTGATTAACCCACTCCAAATACGGTTCAATCCCACGACACGTTGTAATCATCACGTAACTTCTGATGGTATTCAAAATGGACATTGCCAGTTCCCTATCCCTGGCCCACTTCGTCAGAAAGCTGGTATTTACCCAGAGGTTGTCCTCCTTTGTAATGGAAGTTGGGTCGGTAAAGAGGCTGAGTCTTCATAAACTAGAGAGATTTGTCTGTTTATATTTGAACCAAGTTATCAAAGATCCTATAGCACATGCCAAGCAATCCTACATTACGTCTGAGCATCATACCAGATGGAACACCAGATTAAAAGAGGAGCCTGTTTTTATACGATCTTCCACATAATCTAAACCGAGCTCCTCGTGCACCATAAAGTTATGGCTACTGGGAGCAACCCCCAATAACCTATGAAGCACCCTTTTTTCTTCATTCTATAAGTTATCCGTTTTACAGCAACCAAATGGCTCTTTTCCTATGCAAGCTGAGAACTTAAAAATAGAGCCAATGACATATGAGAAGTTGGTACCCCTATTAACTACACATGTAGAGCAGCTAAAGTTTTCATCATAAATAACTCCTAGACAGGGAAAAGATCACACTCTCTGGATATGCTTGGATTTAATGTGGAGTGTTCGAGGCTTCTCATTCTTGGGGACACAAACCATAAAAAAGCTTTGGACATGTTAGTGTCCAAGTTAAGGCTCTCCATGAAGGCCACAAAGCCATCTAGGAGGGCCTTAAGTCCACTGGGGGTTCTGGCTAGCATAATAGCATCATCCACGTAGAGAAGAACTGGCACTATTCTATGCTTGATTATTGGGGTGTCAGCTCCTATACCATGCAAGACAGACTCTAACTAGTTAATGTATAGTAAGAAGGGAATCAGCACCAGTACGCATCCCTTGCGGACACCTCGCTGAAGACTAAAGGGGTCTGAGCACTCACCATTGTTAATAAACAAATGAAGGTGCTGTTTCTATAACTGACTGAAGGCAAAGAGGTTGAACACAGCAGAACTATAAGTGAGTCCCTATACTCTTGAAATGGTGCCCTCACACACCCAAATGGATGAGATGCTTAATCATAGGGTGAGCGTCTCATCCGGCTGGTGCTGCAATGCCCAACATATCCCGCAAGAGGATGCTGTTTCAGAGATCTTTTATAAAAAAATTGTCGTAATGATGGTCTAGTGTGTGTATTCTTTTGGGTGGTGTCAGTGTGAGAGAAATGTAAAAGTGTGTTAAAACTGTCTAAGGTGTACCTAGAAAATCTCTATTGTCATGGTCCCTTTGGCAGGGTGTAGGAGGCTGGACTGGCTTGTAGTGAGTACCAAGGGGTACTTGCACCTTGCACCAGGCCCAGTTATCCCTTATTAGTGTATAGGGTGTCTAGCAGCATAGGCTGATAGATAATGGTAGCTTAGCAGAGCAGCTTAGGCTGAGCTAGGAGACGAGTGAAGCTCCTACAGTACCACTAGTGTCACTTGCACAATATCATAAGAAAACACAATACACAGTTATACTAAAAATAAAGGTACTTTATTTTTATGACAATATGCCAAAGTATCTCAGAGTGTACCCTCAGTGAGAGGATAGGAAATATACACAAGATATATGTACACAACACCAAAAATATGCAGTATAGTCTTAGAAAACAGTGCAAACAATGTATAGTTACAATAGGATGCAATGGGGACACATAGGGATAGGGGCAACACAAACCATATACTCCAAAAGTGGAATGCGAACCATGAATGGACCCCAAACCCATGTGACCTTGTAGAGGGTCGCTGGGACTATTAGAAAATAGTGAGGGTTAGAAAAATAGCCCACCCCAAGACCCTGAAAAGTGAGTGCAAAGTGCACTAAAGTTCCCCAAAGGACAAAGAAGTCGTGATAGGGGAATACTGCAGGAAAGACACAAACCAGCAATGCAACAACGATGGATTTCCAGTCGAGGGTACCTGTGGAACAAGGGGACCAAGTCCAAAAGTCACAAGCAAGTCGGAGATGGGCAGATGCCCAGGAAATGCCAGCTGAGGGTGCAAAGAAGCTTCTACTGGACAGAAGAAGCTAAGGTTTCTGCAGGAACGACAAGGGCTAGAGACTTCCCCTTTCGAGGACGAATCCCTCACGCCGTGGAGAGTCGTGCAGAAGTGTTTTCCCGCCGAAAGACCACCAACAAGCCTTGCTAGCTGCAACTCGTGCGGTAAGCGTTTTTGGATGCTGCTGTGGCTCAGGAGGGACCAGGATGTCGCAAATTGTGTCAGGAGACAGAGGGGATGTCGAGCAAGACAAGGAGCCCTCTCAGCAGCAGGTAGCACCCGGAGAAGTGCCAGAAACAGGCACTATGAGGATGCGTGAAACGGTGCTCACCCGAAGTTGCACAAAGGAGTCCCACGTCGCCGGAGACCAACTTAGAAAGTCGTGCAATGCAGGTTAGAGTGCCGTGGACCCAGGCTTGGATGTGCACAAAGGATTTCCGCCGGAAGTGCACAGAGGCCGGAGTAGCTGCAAAAGTCACAGTTCCCAGCAATGCAGTCTGGCGTGGGGAGGCAAGGACTTACCTCCACCAAACTTGGACTGAAGAGTCACTGGACTGTGGGGGTCACTTGGACACAGTTGCTGGATTCGAGGGACCTCGCTCGTCGTGCTGAGAGGAGACCCAAGGGACCGGTAATGCAGCTTTTTGGTGCCTGCGGTTGCAGGGGGAAGATTCCGTCGACCCACGGGAGATTTCTTCGGAGCTTCTAGTGCAGAGAGGAGGCAGACTACCCCCACAGCATGCACCACCAGGAAAACAGTCGAGAAGGTGGCAGGATCAGCGTTACAGAGTTGCAGTAGTCGTCTTTGCTACTATGTTGCAGGTTTGCAGGCTTCCAGCACGGTCAGCAGTCGATTCCTTGGCAGAAGGTGAAGAGAGAGATGCAGAGGAACTCGGATGAGCTCTTGCATTCGTTCTCTAAAGTTTCCCCAGAGACAGAGACCCTAAATAGCCAGAAAAGAGGGTTTGGCTACCTAGGAGAGAGGATAGGCTAGCAACACCTGAAGGAGCCTATCAGAAGGAGTCTCTGACTTCACCTGGTGGCACTGGCCACTCAGAGCAGTCCAGTGTGCCAGCAGCACCTCTGTTTCCAAGATGGCAGAGGTCTGGAGCACACTGGAGGAGCTCTGGACACCTCCCAGGGGAGGTGCAGGTCAGGGGAGTGGTCACTCCCCTTTCCTTTGTCCAGTTTCGCGCCAGAGCAGGGCTAAGGGGTCCCTGAACCGGTGTAGACTGGCTTATGCAGAAATGGGCACCAAAAGTGCCCATGAAAGCATTTCCAGAGGCTGGGGGAGGCTACTCCTTCCCTGCCTTCACACCATTTTCCAAAGGGAGAGGGTGTAACACCCTCTCTCAGAGGAAGTCCTTTGTTCTGCCATCCTGGGACAAGCCTGGCTTGACCCCAGGAGGGCAGAAACCTGTCTGAGGGGTTGGCAGCAGCAGCAGCTGCAGTGAAACCCCAGGAAAGGCAGTTTGGCAGTACCAGGGTCTGTGCTACAGACCACTGGGATCATGGGATTGAGCCAACTATGCCAGGATGGAATAGAGGGGGCAATTCCATGATCATAGACATGTTACATGGCCATATTCGGAGTTACCATTGTGAAGCTACATATAGGTAGTGACCTATATGTAGTGCACGCGTGTAATGGTGTCCCCGCACTCACAAAGTCCGGGGAATTGGCCCTGAACAATGTGGGGGCACCTTGGCTAGTGCCAGGGTGCCCTCACACTAAGTAACTTTGCACCTAACCTTTACCAGGTAAAGGTTAGACATATAGGTGACTTATAAGTTACTTAAGTGCAGTGTAAAATGGCTGTGAAATAACGTCGACGTTATTTCACTCAGGTTGCAGTGGCAGGCCTGTGTAAGAATTGTCAGAGCTCCCTATGGGTGGCAAAATAAATGCTGCAGCCCATAGGGATCTCCTGGAACCCCAATACCCTGGGTACCTCAGTACCATATACTAAGGAATTATAAGGGTGTTCCAGTAAGCCAATGTAAATTGGTAAAATTGGTCACTAGCCTGTTAGTGACAATTTGAAAGAAATGAGAGAGCATAACCACTGAGGTTCTTATTAGCAGAGCCTCAGTGAGACAGTTAGTCACTACACAGGTAACACATTCAGGCACACTTATGAGCACTGGGGCCCTGGATACCAGGGTCCCAGTGACACATACAACTAAAACAACATATATACAGTGAAAAATGGGGGTAACATGCCAGGCAAGATGGTACTTTCCTACACAACCCCCCCCCAAACGAAGGACAATAAGACTAGCCATGACCTGATGAGTCTTCATTGTCTAAGTGGAAATATCTGGAGAGTCCATCTGCATTGGAGTGGCTACTCCCAGGTCTATGTTCCACTGTATAGTCCATTCCCTGTAGGGATATGGACCACCTCAACAATTTAGGATTTTCACCTTTCATTTGTTTTAGCCAAAGTAGAGGTTTGTGGTCTGTCTGAACAATGAAGTGAGTGCCAAACAGGTATGGCCTCAACTTCTTCAGTGCCCAGACCACAGCAAAGGCCTCCCTCTCAATGGCAGACCAACGCTTTTCTCTAGGGGGTCAACCTCCTACTAATAAAAGCAACAGGTTGATCCTGGCCCTCAGAATTAAGTTGTGATAGGACTGCCCCTACTCCTAATTCAGATGCATCAGTTTGGACATAGAATTTTTTAGAGTAACAAGGGCTTTTCAGGACAGGTGCAGAGCACATGGCCTGCTTCAGCTCCTCAAAAGCTTTCTGACAGTTTGCTGTCCATAATACCTTTTTAGGCATTTTCTTGGATGTGAGGTCATTAAGAGGGGCTGCAATGGAGCCATAGTTCTTAATGAACCTCCTGTAATACCCAGTGAGGCTTAGGAAGGCTCTCACCTGAGTCTGAGTAGTAGGGGGAACCCAATCAATAATTGTTTGGAATTTCCCCTGAAGTGGTGCAATCTGTTCCCCACCAACAAGGTGTCCCAGATAAACCACCTTACCCTGCCCTATCTGGCACTTTGAAGCCTTGATAGTGAGGCCTGCCTTTTGCAGGGCCTCTAAAACTTTCCATAGGTGGACCAGGTGATCATCCCAGCTGGAGCTAAAGACAGCTATATCGTCCAAATATGCTGCGCTGAAAGCTTCCAGCTCTTGCAGGACTGTGTTCACCAACCTCTGAAAAGTGGCAGGTGCATTTTTCAATCCAAAAGGCATTACAGTGAACTGGTAATGTCCTCCAATGGTTGAAAATGCAGTTTTAGGTTTAGCATCTTCTGATAATTTGATCTGCCAATACCCTGCAGTCAAATCAAAAGTGATTAGATACTTGGCAGATGCCAGTGTATCTATGAGCTCATCTGCCCTGGGTATAGGGTGAGCATCAGTTTTGGTTACCTGGTTGAGACCTCTGTAGTCTACACAAAACCGCATTTCCTTCTTTCCATCTTTGGAATGGGGTTTTGGTACAAGTACCACAGGAGAAGCCCATGGACTTTCAGAGTGCTCAACCACTCCCAGTTCTAACATTTTCTGCACCTCTTGCTTTTTGCAGTCCCTGACATGGTCAGGCTGCTTATAGATCTTACTTTTGACAGGTAAGCTGTCTCCAGTATCTATAGTGTGCTCACACCAAGAAGTGGTACCTGGCACAGTAGAGAAGAGTTCAGAAAACTGACCCAGGAGATTTATGCAATGGTCTTTCTGCTCAGCAGTAAGACACTTAGCCAAAACTACACCTTCCACTAGAGCATCTTGTTCTGTGGAAGAGAAGAGATCAGGTAGAGGATCACTGTCTTCTTCCTGTCCCTCATCAGTTGCCATGAGCAGGGTGAGATCAGCCCTGTCATAGTAGGGTTTCAGGCGGTTGACATGGAGCACCCTAAGGGGACTCCTGGCAGTGCCTAAGTCAACTAAATAGGTGACTTCACCCTTTTTCTCAACAATTGTGTGGGGTCCACTCAATTTATCTTGGAGTGCTCTTGGGGCCACAGGCTCCAAGACCCACACTTTCTGCCCTGGTTGGTACTGAACCAAAACAGCCTTCTGGTCATGCCATTGCTTTTGGAGCTCTTGGCTGGCCTGAAGGTTTTTACTGGCCTTTTTCATATACTCAGCCATCCTTGATCTGAGGCCAAGTACATAATCCACAATATCTTGTTTTGGAGCTTTTAAAGGTTGTTCCCAACCCTCCTTGACAAGTGTTAGTGGACCCCTAACAGGGTGACCAAAGAGGAGTTCAAAGGGGCTGAAGCCCACTCCTTTCTGGGGTACCTCCCTGTAGGCAAAAAGGAGGCATGGTAACAGGATATCCCATCTCCTGCGGAGTTTTTCAGGGAGACCCATAATCATGCCTTTGAGAGTTTTGTTAAATCTCTCCACCAGTCCATTTGTTTGTGGATGATAGGGTGTAGTGAACTTATAAGTCACACCACACTCCTTCCACATGGCCTTTAAGTATGCAGACATGAAATCGCTTCCCCTGTCTGATACTACTTCCTTTGGGAAGCCCACCCTAGAAAATATTCCCAGGAGGGCCTTTGCCACTGCAGGTGCTGTAGTGGTCCTTAAAGGAATTGCTTCAGGATATCTTGTGGCATGGTCCACCACCACCAAGATAAACCTATTGCCTGAAGCAGTAGGAGGGTCAAGGGGGCCAACTATGTCAACCCCTACCCTTTCAAAGGGAACCCCAACCACAGGCAGTGGAATAAGGGGTGCCTTTGGAGTACCACCTTTCTTTCCACTGGCTTGACAGGTTTCACAGGACTTACAAAATTCTTTTGTGTCCTCAGACATTCTAGGCCAATGAAACAAGGGAACAAGCCTGTCCCAAGTTTTCATTTGTCCCAGATGTCCAGCTAGGGGAATGTTGTGTGCTAGAGTTAGGAGGAACTTTCTGTACTCCTGAGGAATCACTAACCTCCAGGTTTAGGATCCCTTGCTTCAGTGTACAAGAGGTTGTCCTCCCAGTAAACTCTGTGAGAGTCACTGACATCCCCATTAGCCTGTTTGACAGCTTGCTGTCTTAGACCCTCTAGTGTGGGACAGGTTTGCTGTGCCACACTCAGCTCCTCCCTGGCAGGCCCCCCTTCACCCAAAAGCTCAGCAGTGTCTGCTTCCAGCTCCTCTGGTGTAGGTTCTGCACAGGGTGGAAATTCTTCTTCCTCAGAAGTTGAATCCACTGTAGAGGGAGGGATAGTAGGAAGTGGTTTGCTTCTACTAGCCCTAGCTTTAGGGAGCACTTGGTCCATTGTTAGAGGATCCAAGCTTCCCTGTCCTTTTTGCTTTTTGGCCTGAGCCCTGGTTAAAGCAAAAATATGCCCTGGGATGCCCAGCATTGCTGCATGGGCCTCCAACTCCACATCTGACCAAGCTGATGTCTCCAAATCATTTCCTAGTAGACAGTCTACAGGTAAATCTGTGGCTACCACAACTTTCTTTGGACCAGTAACCCCCCCCCATTTGAGATTTACAACAGCCATGGGGTGGCTAAGTGTGTTGTTGTGAGCATCGGTTACTTGGTACTGGTGACCAAGTAGGTGTTGTTCAGGGTGGACCAGTTTCTCTATGGCCATAGTCACACTGGCACCAGTGTCCCTGTAGGCCTGAACCTCAACACCATTTATTAGGGGTAGCTGCTTGTACTTATCCATATTAAGGGGACAAGCAACTAAGGTGGCTAAATCAATAGCCCCCTCAGAGACTAACACAGCCTCTGTGGTCTCCCTAACAAGACCAACCCCAACTAAGTTACCAAAAGTGAGCCCAGCTACTCCCTTGGATTGGCTATTAGTAGGTTTGCTCCCACCACCACTGCTATTAGTAGGGACACTAGGTGTAGCAGTAGGGGTTGTAGTGGTAGGAGGCTTGGTGCTTTTCTTTGGACAACTGGGATCTGTTGTCCAATGGCCTTTTACTTTACATAAATAGCACCATGGTTTCTTTTCTTTGTTTTGATTAAAAGAGGATTTGGGCCCACCACCCCCCCCAGAGTGTTTTTGTGGGCCTGATGAAGACTCATTTTTAGATTTGTCCCCACCCTTGTCAGAAGACTTACCATCCTTCTTCTTGCCATCTTTGTCACCCCCTGTATGAACTTTTCTGTTCACCCTTGTTCTGACCCATTTGTCTGCCTTCTTTCCCAATTCTTGGGGAGAGGTCAGATCAGAGTCCACCAAGTACTGGTGCAACAAATCAGACACACAATTATTAAGAATATGCTCTCTCAGGATCAAGTTATACAGGCTGTCATAATCAGTAACTTTACTGCCATGTAACCACCCCTCCAAGGCCTTCACTGAATGGTCAATGAAATCAACCCAGTCTTGTGAGGACTCCTTTTTGGTCTCTCTGAACTTTATCCTGTATTGTTCAGTGGTTAAGCCATAACCATCCAGGAGTGCATTCTTAAGAACTGTAAAATTATTGACATCACTTTCTTTCACAGTAAGGAGCCTATCCCTACCTTTTCCACTAAATGATAGCCATAGGATAGCAGCCCACTGCCTTTGAGGGACATCCTGTACAGCACAGGCCCTCTCAAGTGCAGCAAACACTTGTTAATGTCATCCCCCTCCTTATAAGGGGGAACTATTTTATGCAGATTCCTGGAATCATGCTCTTTTGCAGGATTACTATGGGGAATACTGCTGCTGCCACCATGGGTTTCAAAACCCAACTTCTGTCTTTCCTTCTCTAGTTCTAAAGACTGTCTATCCAAATCCAGCTGTTGCTTTTTAAGCTTCAGTCTGGTTTGTTCCACCCTCAACTTATTGAGTTCCCTCTCTAACAATCTGTCATCAGGGTTGGTGGGAGGGACATTCCTAGGCACAGAAGTATGATGGGAATGAACAGAAGGAGACCTGTCCCTTACAGAGGACACCCTAACAGCTTGGCTGACAGTGTAATGTGAGAGCACACCATCTGTATGATGTGACTCCACCTCAGTACCAACTATGCTAGACTGTCTAGTAATGGGCAGGCTGAGAAGTTTCTTTCCTGAATCTTTTCCTGGGGGAGTCCCTGGATCAGATTGGGAACCATTAGCTACTTTTTCAACAGATGGGGCACTTTTAGCCTTATCTTGTTCTCTAAGCATGTTAAGTAACAATTCCAAGGAAGGATTCTTCCCTACACTCAAACCTCTCTCTATGCAGAGACTCCTTGCTCCTTTCCAGCTAAAGTGATCATATGCAATTTTGGACAGATCAACATTTTGGCCTGTGCCAGACATTTTTAGAGAGAGTTAAAGTGATAGAAAAAGAGAAAAAAGTTTGTCAGAGCTTTTAGAAAGACAGAGAAAAAAAACTTTTAAAACTTTTTAGAACTTTTTGAAAGTTTAGAAGTACTTTTCAGCACTTTAGAAAAGAGTGAAAAGAGGAAATGCAAAACTTTTTAGTTATGTGTACACACACTGAACTTGTTTTGTATATTTTTCTCTTATGAAAAGTACAATGACAAGAGTGGTAAGTAGTCTCAAAGCACTTATCCCACCGCTGCACAACCAATGTAGGAGGCTGGACTGGCTTGTAGTGAGTACCAAGGGGTACTTGCACCTTGCACCAGGCCCAGTTATCCCTTATTAGTGTATAGGGTGTCTAGCAGCATAGGCTGATAGATAATGGTAGCTTAGCAGAGCAGCTTAGGCTGAACTAGGAGACGAGTGAAGCTCCTACAGTACCACTAGTGTCACTTGCACAATATCATAAGAAAACACAATACACAGTTATACTAAAAATAAAGGTACTTTATTTTTATGACAATATGCCAAAGTATCTCAGAGTGTACCCTCAGTGAGAGGATAGGAAATATACACAAGATATATGTACACAACACCAAAAATATGCAGTATAGTCTTAGAAAACAGTGCAAACAATGTATAGTTACAATAGGATGCAATGGGGACACATAGGGATAGGGGCAACACAAACCATATACTCCAAAAGTGGAATGCGAACCACGAATGGACCCCAAACCTATGTGACCTTGTAGAGGGTCGCTGGGACTATTAGAAAATAGTGAGGGTTAGAAAAATAGTCCACCCCAAGACCCTGAAAAGTGAGTGCAAAGTGCACTAAAGTTCCCCAAAGGACAAAGAAGTCGTGATAGGGGAATACTGCAGGAAAGACACAAACCAGCAATGCAACAACAATGGATTTCCAGTCGAGGGTACCTGTGGAACAAGGGGACCAAGTCCAAAAGTCACAAGCAAGTCGGAGATGGGCAGATGCCCAGGAAATGCCAGCTGAGGGTGCAAAGAAGCTTCTACTGGACAGAAGAAGCTAAGGTTTCTGCAGGAACGACAAGGGCTAGAGACTTCCCCTTTGGAGGACGGATCCCTCACGCCGTGGAGAGTTGTGCAGAAGTATTTTCCCGCCGAAAGACCGCCAACAAGCCTTGCTAGCTGCAAATCGTGCAGTAAGTGTTTTTGGATGCTGCTGTGGCCCAGGAGGGACCAGGATGTCGCAAATTGCGTCAGGAGACAGAGGGGACATCGAGCAAAACAAAGAGCCCTCTCAGCAGCAGGTAGCACCCGGAGAAGTGCCAGAAACAGGCACTACGAGGATGCGTGAAACAGTGCTCACCCAAAGTTGCACAAAGGAGTCCCACGTCACCGGAGACCAACTTAGAAAGTCGTGCAATGCAAGTTAGAGTGCCGTGGACCCAGGCTTGGCTCTGCACAAAGGATTTCCACCGGAAGTGCACAGAGGCCGGAGTAGCTGCAAAAGTCGCGGTTCCCAGCAATGCAGTCTGGCGTGGGGAGGCAAGGACTTACCTCCACCAAACTTGGACTGAAGAGTCACTGGACTGTGGGGGTCACTTGGACATAGTTGCTGGATTCGAGGGACCTCGCTCGTCGTGCTGAGAGGAGACCCAAGGGACTGGTAATGCAGCTTTTTGGTGCCTGCGGTTGCAGGGGGAAGATTCCGTCGACCCACAGGAGATTTCTTCGGAGCTTCTAGTGCAGAGAGGAGGCAGACTACCCCCACAGCATGCACCACCAGGAAAACAGTCGAGAAGGCGGCAGGATCAGCGTTACAGAGTTGCAGTAGTCGTCTTTGCTACTATGTTGCAGGTTTGCAGGCTTCCAGCGCGGTCAGCAGTCGATTCCTTGGCAGAAGGTGAAGAGAGAGATGCAAAGGAACTCGGATGAGCTCTTGCATTCGTTATCTAAGGAATTCCCCAAAGCAGAGACCCTAAATAGCCAGAAAAGAGGGTTTGGCTACTTAGGAGAGAAGATAGGCTAGCAACACCTGAAGGAGCCTATCAGAAGGAGTCTCTGACGTCACCTGCTGGCCCTGGCCACTCAGAGCAGTCCAGTGTGCCAGCAGCACCTCTGTTTCCAAGATGGCAGAGGTCTGGAGCACACTGGAGGAGCTCTGGGCACCTCCCAGGGGAAGTGCAGGTCAGGGGAGTGGTCACTCCCCTTTCCTTTGTCCAGTTTCGCGCCAGAGCAGGGCTAAGGGGTCCCTGAACCGGTGTAGACTGGCTTATGCAGAAATGGGCACCAAAAGTGCCCATGAAAGCATTTCCAGAGGCTGGGGGAGGCTACTCCTCCCCTGCCTTCACACCATTTTCCAAAGGGAGAGGGTGTAACACCCTCTCTCAGAGGAAGTCCTTTGTTCTGCCATCCTGGGACAAGCCTGGCTTGACCCCAGGAGGGCAGAAACCTGTCTGAGGGGTTGGCAGCAGCTGCAGTGAAACCCCAGGAAAGGCAGTTTGGCAGTACCAGGGTCTGTGCTACAGGTAGTGACCTATATGTAGTGCACGCGTGTAATGTTGTCCCCGCACTCACAAAGTCCGGGGAATTGGCCCTGAACAATGTGGGGGCACCTTGGCTAGTGCCAGGGTGCCCTCACACTAAGTAACTTTGCACCTAACCTTTACCAGGTAAAGGTTAGACATATAGGTGACTTATAAGTTACTTAAGTGCAGTGTAAAATGGCTGTGAAATAACGTGGACGTTATTTCACTCAGGCTGCAGTGGCAGGCCTGTGTAAGAATTGTCAGAGCTCCCTATGGGTGGCAAAAGAAATGCTGCAGCCCATAGGGATCTCCTGGAACCCCAATACCCTGGGTACCTCAGTACCATATACTAGGGAATTATAAGGGTGTTCCAGTAAGCCAATGTAAATTGGTAAAATTGGTCACTAGCCTGTTAGTGACAATTTGAAAGAAATGAGAGAGCATAACCACTGAGGCTCTGATTAGCAGAGCCTCAGTGAGACAGTTAGTCACTACACAGGTAACACATTCAGGCACACTTATGAGCACTGGGGCCCTGGATACCAGGGTCCCAGTGACACATACAACTAAAACAACATATATACAGTGAAAAATGGGGGTAACATGCCAGGCAAGATGGTACTTTCCTACACAGGGTTAGAAATAAAAACTACATGCCACCCACCGGGCTTACTGTCCCCAGGTAGCCTTTAATGTGAGATCAGTAGGGTCAACATGTTTCACGTCCCTTGGTCCAGGCGGATCCTTGACACTTCAACAGGACCAGAAATCTGTACATTACACCAAGAAGAATATATAATAATGGGTGTTCACTAACAGATAAAAATACCTATCTATGGAACTGTTAACGCGTCCTTCTATGTTAATTTGTTACACATTAGGACTCGTTTTAGGCCAATGAATCTTGTGACCCAGTGGAGAGACACCGTAGGACGAGATAACTGATCAATATGTCAAGAAATATATCAATAATGTCATCAATATTTACCACCACAATGCACTTTACTTTGGATAAAGACATTAATCAAATTGTCGACGCAACCATGACTCTTCAGTCATGAATAACCACACCTTTGATAGAATGTTATGAATTTTATTCCCTATTGATTACAATCTAGGAGCAGAAGAGTTAATCTCAATACCAAGAAGCATAAGAGCATAGTCCCAATATGGCAACTGTGATAAGATTTCACTAATGCAAGAATCACAAACACAAGAACATAGCACGGCGTGAACATAGATTAGGTTACAGCCAATATCATGTACGTCTCAGTTCAGCAAGGCGTAACGTCAGTCATTTATCTATTTGCGTCAGTCAGAGTGGATTTCCTATCCTAACCACTAATTAGCTTCCGCATGTTGGGCTCCATGCAAAACGATTTAGAACACCAATTTAGAAAACATTTAGCTAGGGTCTCTATCAAATGAGCAGTTGGTACCTAGAAAGGAAAAGCAAACAGACAAATTACAAATTGCATTGTCATAATTACCCTCCAAGGATTAGATCAGCACACAGGATCAATCTTTGTCTTCAGGACATCATTCAAAACGCCATCAGTCTAAACTCGTCTAAAGGACAGGGGACACATCCCTCATTAGAAGCAGAAGTGTAAAGGTGGCAGTCTATGGGTGAGGATGGTTTAATAAGTCTCAAAGTCACCGAACAGAGTGACAGAGTTTCTGGATAAAATCAATAGCATTCCCTACCTAGTTCTCTCGACCCTTCTGTGACATGGGTTTTTATCCCTTTTTCGTAATACCTTCCCCCAAGATTCTATTGGACATTCACTATACCCCACTATCTTTAACCTATCAAATTATACATTAGGTAATTCCAATTGTCACCCCACGATAATTCATAACATTTTGATTGGCCTTCATAATTGACACCTTCAGAGGTGGCACATCCGCGGGGTTACTTCACCGTTTGGCACGTCTTCTCGGGTCATGAGTTCCTTTGTCCATGGTTAAATGTTCTTGTACATTACATTAATCTACTTTTGTTTCAATTTTGTACATAAACCCATACTAAAGCAACAAGCATACGGATGAGAACAAAGTCCATACTGATACAATGGAATGAAGAAAAGGAACATTTGCAGGGTCATGGCCCTTTGCGAATCAGCACACTGAAAAACAGGAAACTGATTTTAATATGAGAGCTTGGCAGCTAAATCCACAGCTCACTCTAACTTAAGGCCTATAGGATTTTTAGTGCAATATCGTAAATGTTAATTAAGCTTGATTAATCATAACACAAACGATTTTACTCATTGTTGTCATTAGTTCACATACACAATGATAACTTCACATATTATAGTCATAATTCAAATGCACGTTAAGCAAATCGCTACTTATTGTAGTTTTCTATGCAGCATCGTTAAGCATTGGTATAAGCATTTCACTTTTAGTATATGTAATATTTAAACTACGCTCTCTCAGTATAATTAAACCCGGAAAGAGACAAATGAAACAAATGGACAGTAATCAATGTAGTTGTCACCTCAAATGGTGTGTAGGTAGACACTTTTTTGTGGGTAGAGTTGGCCCCACAATGATCGCTATCCCTTAAGGTTGTATATATATATATATATATATATATATATATGCTGAAAATGATATACACATTCCTCTGAAGCAATACTGCAGATGAGAGCCTGCTCAGGTGAGCCAGCTGAGGCACAGTTGTTAACCAGGTTCTTAAAGAACCTATAGTCCTACTTATTGTAGTTTTCTATGCAGCATCGTTAAGCATTGGTATAAGCATTTCACTTTTAGTATATGTAATATTTAAACTACGCTCTCTCAGTCCCTCCTCCGATGATTCTCGTCATCACACAAACCTGTCCCTTTTAACCTTTCATTCTTAATTTTTCACCTTGCGCATAATGCGCATTTCAAATTCTTGTCCCTTATGTGAACTTTCCCAAATTTCATTGAACATTTTCTCTCTTTCACTTTCTTCGTTTCTTCAGGTTCTTTTGGTCCAGTTTTTCTTAATTTTATCATTAATTTTGCATGCCCCCCACAATCCTAATAGACAGACCAGAACAATTAATAGACCCATTAGTATCTTTGCAAGCACCCCATTCCAAATATTTGTAAACCAGCTCCCTACTCTGGCAATTCCCTTTCCAAATTTCTCCCAGACACCAAGGCGGTCATTCCAAGTCTGGCGGGCGGCAGTAGCCGCCCGCCACGCGGGAACCGCCATTTAGCCGCTACGCGGCCAAAAGACCGCTGCCGGCATTCCAACCTTCCCGCTGGGCCGGCGGTCGCTAACAATGTAAGCGCCCGCCGGCCCAGCGGGAAGGAGGCCTGCAACACAGAAGCCGGCTCCGAATGGAGCCGGCAGTGTTGCGGGCGTGCGACGGGTGCAGGCTGGCGGTAAGGGGGTCAGAATCCCCATGGCAGCGCTGCTAGCAGCGCTGCCATGGCGGATTCGCCCAGCCGGGGCTAAAACGGCGGGAAACCCGCCGGCCCCGGTTTTCTGACCGCAGCTTTACCGCCGCGGTCAGAATGGGCTTGGAAGCACCGCCAGCCTGTTGGCGGTGCTTCCATCATTCGCGACCATGGCGGTCTTGGACCGCCAGGGTCAGAATGACCCCCCAAGTTCCTTCAAATCCTTCAAATCTGTCCTATCTCTAGTAAGGTTAGTAAGCAAACCTCTAATCTTTTTACTATTGTCCGGAATAAATGAGCAACAATGGCGCTCGTTGAGCATTTTACAGACCCCTCCACTCTTTGCTAAAAGAATGTCTAAAGCAAGCCGATTTTGAAGAGTCATAGCTCTTTCTGCAGCAAGTTCAGTATCCAACAGGAGTATAGCCCCTGTGAAATTTGTCAGCATGTTATCCACAATAGTAGACAACTTTTGGATTTTCATAGAATTCAAGATAACCCCCACTGAAGGGATTATAGCTCCAAATATGTCACCAATGACAGCAGCCACTGATTCCCATTTTTGTCTAGGATGTTGTAATTCAGACATTTTGAGTATTTGTTTTAAGTCATCAATCTGGTAAATCTTTGGGAAAACTATTCCCAAATAACATGTCCCATACCACCCCTTTGGGAGACGGTAATAAGCATTAAGTCCACAGATGTAATAGATCCCTGGGTTCGCTGGATCCTGTCCATTCAACATAAATGTCCACTTACTCTGAAACAAAAACACATGTCTGCATTCACTCGTTCCCACAAACAAATTGTCCTGCTCAGATTTTGGTCTATATATACTAAGTCTTCCTACATGTAATGCATCTATAGCTAGCTTGCCTTGTGTCTTTATGCAGTATAAGCATAATCATTTGCATATGTGCGTTTTTCTAATCCTTTCTCTAGTCTTTCTTCTAATGCTTTGCGTCTATCATCAGTGTGATCTAAAAAGCTTTTCTCTACAGGTGATAGCAAGCAAGTCAAATTATTGCGATGTGCATAAGCAGTTCCAAATGTAAGCGTCGGCTCAAAGAATCCTCTAACTATTTTTATATCATGTTCCTTAGCTAACTTGTTCAAGAATTCAATCACAGGCACAAAAGAAAACACAACATCCAGATTTGAATAAAAGTATTGCACATGCTCTTGATTATAAAACCTTGTTAGTAGCAAGCTGCAACTAATCCCGTAAGTTAGAGGGAGGCTATGATAAGTAACTTCCTCCTGCACAGATGAAGGAATCTTTGTGCACACATAACAGTCTTTCGCATCCATGGTCTCCACATACTAATTCAGCAAGCGATAGAAGACATTAGTAGAAAGTTCCCCCTTTGAATTAGTTCCCTTATACAAGTGTCTTGCATCCTGCTCAAATCTTTCCCATGGTGTTAGTGTTGTAGTTTCAGGTTTTGAAGTAGCGTTAATAGTCTTTTTCTCCAGCTACGGCATTCCCACAATCACACCCACAATTATTATTGCACACACAATACCTATTATAAGGCTTAACCAACCACACACCTTACTCCCCTTGTTACTACCTCTATTATAAGCCATGTCTATATAGAATCAGATAGCAGAATAACAATCAACTTGAGGATGATTTGGAACTTTTTCTCTTGCTCTCTGCGTGTATTTACAGCGTCTTCACTCACTCCAGGACCCTTTTTTGTCAAATCAGGTTAGCAGTTTGTCACAATCAAGTTTCTCGAAGTCAATCCGGTTCTAATGTCACATTCGGTAATTTATAAAGTCTCTTTTTGAATTTTCAGAATTTTCAATTTTAACCAAATCTTCCTTTGGATTAGTTCAGGTACCGTAGTACTGGCCTGGTACTTCTCGGTCAAAACAGAATGCTAGGAATTCTTGTTGCCACTCAGATGTTGTAGCATACGCCCATTCAGGACCTGTATATCTTCTGTTTGCGACTCTCTTTCTTTTCAGCCTTCGTTCACCTTGCTCTTCTCCTTCACTTAGGTCTTCCACTCGGGATATATCGTTCTCCTCTATTATTGTGTCTCTTGGTCCGTCTCTTATCTTGAAGAGTGGTTTATCTGGCCAGTTATCACCCTTATGCGTCTTCTTACCAGGACGCTGGACAGCACCCTCCTCTTGTACTATGGTGTTTTCGCTTGATGGACCTGCAATTGGCTCAGGAGACTTTGGCACACTCTGATTCCTCTCTACTATTTCTCCTTCTTCTTCTTCTTCTCCTTCTTCTTCTGGGTCTGTACCGGGTTCGAGTCCTGACCCGTATCTATCTACTTCTGGGAGAATCTCTCCTTGATTTAGTTCCTCTGCTGCCTCTACTGAGATAGGCACTCTGTCACCTCTCTCGAACTCATTGACTGTTTGAGTGACAAGGCTGTCCTCAGTGGGCTCTCCGGTAGTCTCATTCCTTCTTGACTGTTTTCTGGCCCTGAGACTTCTCTTCCTGAAGCTGTTGTGCCGGAAACTTCAAGTTCCTCTTCAACAGGACACGTTACCTTCTTTGTGTGACTGGCATGTATCCAGTTTGGAACTCCGGCACACTTTACAGCAGTAGTGGTTGTCAAGATTACTTGATATGGCCCTTTCCAACGTGGCTCCAGACACGACTTCCTCACATGCTTCTTGACAACCACCCAGTCACCAGCTTGTAGAGAGTGGCCTGGATCGCCAATCGGTGGCATTGTGTTAGCTTCCACCTGGTGAGAGAAAGAGCGAATCACATCAGCCAAACCTTTGCAGTAGTCCAACACCATATCATCTGTGATATTCATTAGAGCATTTGCAGGTACTGCTGGCAACCTCATAGCTCTACCCATGAGGATTTCATGGGGGGATAGTCCAGTTTTCTTGTCTGGGGTGTTCCTCATTGACATCAGCACCAAGGGTAATGCATCTTGCCATTTCATACTGGTAGCTGCGCACATTTTTGCCATTCTTGATTTTAAAGTACCATTCATTTGCTCCACTAGTCCTGATGCTTCGGGGCAGTAGCTACAATGCAGCTTTTGTTCGATGTCCAGTGCGGCACACAGGAGTTTAATCACCTCATTCTCGAAGCGTCTGCCCCTATCTGACTCTATAGAGACCAGAAACCCGAACCTTGGTATTAGTTCCCTAAGTAGTAGTTTTGCAACTGTGAGGCTGTCATTCCTACGTGTGGGGTAGGCTTCAATCCAGTGACTGAAAACACACACAATCACCAACACGTACTTCAATCCTCCACAAACAGGCATTTCAATGAAGTCCATCTGCATTTTGCTGAATGGACCACCTGCTCTCCCAATGTGGCTCAAAGTTACCACTGTCCCTTTCCCAGCATTCATCTTTTGACAGATGATGCACCTGTGACAAATGATTTCGGCTGCATGTCTGAATTTTGGATTGAACCAGTCGAATTTAAATGACCTGATCATTGCATCTCTCCCAAGGTGATCCTGTCCATGATACAGCCTGGCAAACTGAGATAAAAGGCTGTTTGGCAGGACTAGTTTTATTTCCTCTGAGACCCATAAATCATCAGCTCTCTGTACACATTGCATTCTCTGCCAGGAAAGTTTTTCCTCTTTGCTTGCACGACTTTGTAATGTTTTTAACTCATGTAGCGTGTCAACCACTCGTAATGCAAGGTTCAAACGTGTCATTTTCAGTTTGCGTAACAATTCCCACTGTTCCTTAAACGATATACAGTTCAATGCACAAAACCTTGCGACTTGATCTGCATAACCGTTTCCCATAGACACAAAGGGGGTCATTCTGACCCTGACGGGTGGCGGAGTTCCCCCCTCCAGAACACCGCTCCGCGGTCATAAGACCGCTGCAGTGATTCTGGCTTTTGCACTGGGCTGGCGGGCAGCCGCCAAAAGGCCGCCCGCCAGCCCAGTGCAAAAGAGCCTTCCCACGAGGACGCCGACTCAGAATTGAGCCGGCGGAGTGGGAAGGTGCGACGGGTGCAGTGGCACCCGTCGCGTATTTCAGTGTCTGCAATGCAGACACTGAAATACAATGTGGGGCCCTCTTACGGGGGCCCCACGACAACCCATACCGCCATCCTGTTCCTGGCGGGAGAACCGCCAGGAACAGGATGGCGGTATGGGCTGTCAGAATCCCCCATGGCGGCGCAGCAAGCTGCGGCGCCATGGGGGATTCCCAGGGCAGCGGAAAACCGGCGGGAGACCGCCGGTTTTCCCTTTCTGACCGCGGCCAAACCGCCGCGGTCAGAATGCCCTGCGGGGCACCGCCAGCCTGTTGGCGGTGCTCCCGCCGACCCTGGCCCCGGCGGTAGTGAACCGCCGGGGTCAGAATCACCCCCAAAGTCTTGTGATCTAACACGAGCACTGCATTTCACCACGGCAATTTCAAGAGGTAACTGAATCGCATGTAACAAATCTTTTATTTGTTCACCATTTTTCACGGGAGAACCAGAAGAGGTCATGAAACCTCTCTGTGACCAAAGTTGTTCAAAATCATGTACAATTCCGAATCCGTATCTGCTGTCAGTATAGATAGTGACTCTCAAATTTACAGCTGCGTGGCATGCTTTGGTAAGGGCAATTAATTCTGCCACTTGAGCGGAAAACACTCTCTCGAGCCAGGAGGCTTCAAAGATACCAGCTATGGTACATACCACATAGCCAGCTCTCAGTGTTCCAACAGAATCTCTTAAACAGGACCCATCAACAAACATAATACAGTCATTCTCTTTCAACTGTGTGTCCTGAATGTCTGGACGTGGTTTGGTACATAGTTCAGTTACCTCAAGACAGTCATGTTCGAATTCTTCCTCATTGTTGATTTCAATGTTTTCAGCAGGAAGTAAAGTTTCCGGGTTCAATACAGTACATCGCTTTAAAGAGACATTTGGTGACCCCAATATGATTGTCTCATACTTGGTGAGACGAGCGTTTGTCATGTGCTGAGTTTTAGTTCGAGTCAACAAGATTTCAACTGAATGCGGAACCATTACTGTTAGGGGGTATCCCATGACTATGCCTTCACACTGCTTAAGGCTCTGACCAACTGCTGCAACTGCGCGCAAACAACCCGGTAAGGCTGCTGCGATGGGGTCCAAGGTAGCTGAAAAATATGCTACAGGGCGATTTGCATCTCCAAGGACCTGTGTTAAGACAGACAAGGAACAAGCATCACGTTCATGACAGAACAACAGAAAAGGTTTCGTATAATCAGGCATTCCTAATGCTGGTGCCCTGCACATGCATTCTCTTAATTCCATAAATGACTCAAGCTCTTCTTTGGACAAGCTATGGTATATGGCTCATCCTTGATCTCTTTGCCTGTCAGTTTTATCAAAGGTTTTGAAATGATCGAGAAGTTGGGTATCCACTGGCGACAGTAGCCCACCATTCCCAAAAACATCCTGACATCTCTTTTTGTCGTTGGAGGGTTCATTTGCAAACTGGCTGTTATTCTTTCTTTTGATATTCTCCTGGACCCTCTTTCGATCAAATGCCCTAGGTATTTCACCTCTTTCTGACAGTATTGTAACTTCCTGGGTGACACCTTGTGCCCATTCTTTCCCAAATGATTCAGTAATGCAATGGTATCGTATTTACAACTGTCCCTAGTTTTGGATGCGATCAGCAAATCGTCAATGTACTGCACAAGGGTCGAATTAAAAGGCAGTACCAGGGACTCCAAATCCTTTTTCAATACCTGATTGAAGATGGACGGTGATTCAGAAAACCCTTGAGGAATTCTGCACCAACTGTACACCTTATCCAGGAATTTGAAACTGAACACAAATTGGCTATCCTCATGAAGAGGTATCGAAAAGAAGGCTTGTGACAAGTCTACAACAGTGAACTATTCAGTATCACAGGGAACCTGGAACATGATTACCGCTGGATTGGACACCACAGGGCAACATTTTACCACAATTTTGTTTATTTTTCTCAAGTCCTGCACAATTCGAACTTTCCCACAGGGCTTCTTCACCCCATTATGGGAGAGTTATACGGACTGCTCAAAACCTCTTTTAGGACTCCCTGTCTGAGAAAATCTGCAATTATTTGTGACACTTCGATGAGAACGTCTTGGGTCATATGATATTGTGGCACCTGAGGGAACGCCGCATTTGGCTTTATCTGGACTTTAACTGGTTCTACCCCTTTTATTAGCCCTACTTCCTTTCCGGTCAGATCCCATACTTTCTCTGTTACCGTCCCCTGCAAATCGACAGGTAGATCAATCAAGGTAAGCATCGGAAACAGGGTAATCAAAGGGTAATCCTCATTAGCTGTCCCTGTGTCCTCTTCTGAGAACTGTCCCTCATCACCCTCATCATCACTATTTGTCTGCACTTTGATTCCGTCATTGGAACAAGTAATCAAACATTTTGTCTTGCACAGTAAGTCCCTTCCCAGTAGGGATACCGGACTTGAGTCGCAGACTACAAACCTATGTAGCCCCTGAAAGTTGCCGATCTCAACCTGCACTGGATCTGTAATTGGGTTTGTCAGATACTGGTTTGCTACTCCGACTACTCTTATGGTACGCCCTGAAAGTGGCAATTTTGGAACCTCTGCACTTCTGACTGTAGAGCATGTAGACAGAAATGAGACCTTATAGCCCATCACTTTTCCTTCCACATATGGACCCCTCTGATCCACCTCTAAGGATGCTGCAAGCCTGCACTCTTCACTGTCTGATCTATCGTCTGACCATTCCCCATTCATGCCATTTTCTCCTCGTAATGGAAATTGTTGTACCATATTATTTTGACTCATTACCTGACTTGTGACCTGATGAGGAAGCATCACCTGTTGCTGTCCCATCGTAGCCATTGGTAATTGCATTTGCTGTCTAGGTACCACAGGACTCTGCTATTTTACTGGTTGCATTTGTACTGACTGGAAACATGGCATTTGCATCTGCTGCATGGGCTGAACCCCTTGCATTTGTACCAGAATGTTCTGAAAATTCGGGTTTTGATGTCTCATTTTCGGGCCCCGTACATTTTGTAATGTACCAACATTGGCACTTTGCTGAACAACACCATCCTGCACCATATTCGGGCACTCCCGTTTCCAGTGGCCCACGCCCCGCACGCGTGACATGGTGACATCTTTTTCGCCCCTTGTATGTCATTCTGAACCACAACAGTATTCAAGTCTGGACTGCGATTCACAAACCCTCGGCCTCGACCTCTCAGCTGTGTCTGAAACGCACCATTCATTTGCGGTTGCTGCTGTATCATCTGTTGAACTCCATTTCCCCGTATTCCTGCCTGTGAAGCCCTTATCTGCATCACCACCACCTTCTCTTTCAACTTTTTCTGTTTCAGCTCAATCTCATCACTACAGTATTTTGCATACTGCAACACTTCATCAATCGGCTTAGCTTGCCAACAAATCAAATGATTCTTAATCATCTGGCTAACTTCTGGTCTCAACCCTTTGACAAATCTAAACACGAGATGGTTCATGTCTTTCGGTTCAATAGTCTCAGTACCGCTGTAATGTTTGAATGTCTTTAACAATCTCTCATAGTAAGCATGTATTGATTCCTTAACCTCTTGAGAGGTCCGGTTGATTTTCTGCCAATCAGTCACCTTCGGCGACACCTTTTGTTTAAAAAAATCAATCACCTTATGATAGTACTTCATCACCTCTTCAGAGGGTGCCCCGGTCACCTTATCCCTCGCCGGCTCCTTCGTCGGCCAATCTACCCCTCTCTTGCATTTAAGCCACAAATCAGGTGGGACAATGATCTCAAACAAGGTATTCAAGTCTTCCCAAAGACACTTTGCAAGTTTCACAAACCTGTCTGTTTGTTGATACCACTCAATCGGTTTCTCTCTCAATCTGGGATAATCATTGTTAAAAGATAGGATGTCTCCTCTGGACCACGGTACATGGACTAATACACCACCAGCTGTCTCTCATATAGGTAATATTTTTACTGAATCCACACCGGGGGAGGCCTTAGCTTGGTTAGACCCTGGACTGTCACCTTTTTTCTTGTCTCTTTTCTTTGCCCACCTGCCTTCCCATTTTTCCAGTGCACCCCAGATTTGCGCACTTTGCAACAATTCCTTCAAATGTGCCTTCATTCCTGCAGATCTCATGTGCTCAAAATCTTTGCAATCAAAATCTAATCTGTAACTTCTTTTCAGATGTTTAGTGTTTCCAATGTCAATATTGTATTTATCTGCCAGGTTCGCTAATCTCTGATGTACCTTGCCTACCTCTTTGGTAATTTTAGGGCACAGGAATCTTAATTCTGCTTCCGTGTATGATTCCAACCTATTTACTCCCATCGTACCTTCCACTAATTCAGCAGCTTCTGCCCCTAATCTTACAAGGTTTAGATACTCGTCTTGCTTTTCCTTCTCTGGATCGACTGCAATCACTGCAGCCTTTTGTGTAGCATAAGTCTTTTCTAGCCATTCATTTAACTGTTGGACTGTGAAACCCTGCAGTGAAATGTTCCCTGCATGCATCATCGGGGAACGTGAGGTGTTCGTACTCATTGTCTGAGGAGTTAAAACTCCTAACCCTGCTTGACGCATTGCTTCTATGAGTGCTCCCACTGGACTAAGGTCCATTAAAGACCTCGGCTGTTCAACTGCTTGCTCTCCTGGGGCCATTGTCTGGGGAGTTCCCATAGACCCTCCTCTTATCACATCTTAAGTCATCATTCCCTGATCACATATGCCAGCTTTGCCCTGCGCATATAATGGTACTGGTGGACCGACAGTAATTGGCAACGATATGGCAGCCGGTGTTTGACCTGGTCCCAGACTCTGTGGAGCAGCAACTCCATAGGTCTGTTCTAAGGTACCTGGGACAGGTACTAAAGGTGGGCCAGCTACTGGGTTGTACCCTGGTATCAGCTGTGGTTGCGGTTGGGACAGTAATTTCGGAGTTGACTCAATCTGCACTAATTTTGATTTTGTGTATATCGGGTCTGGTGGCACTATCAGATTTGTAGCAGTCTCAAGTACTGGGACGTCTGGGTAGATTCTCTGTATCTGCGGTGGAGGTTGCAACTGTATCGGTATGTCTGGAGCAGTGGGTACACTGACATCATTCTGTATCGGAGCCGTATCACTAGTCTGTGCCATATCAGCAACTCCCTTTTCCTGCGTCTGGTTCCCAGGATCCATGCTAGTGCTTGGAACACTATCGGTCACCGCATAAGGTGGCGAGCGATCATGTAATAACCTGTCCATAAACTCCTCATCTTCTGAATCATCCTCCTCTTCCCAAGGTCTTTTATTTTCTTTAGATTTGCCTGAGTCTTTGTCTGTCTTACAGGAGGCTTTCTTTCCCTGTGTTTCTTCTCCCTGTGTTATTGCTGGGAACAGTTTTAGTCCGTCAACAATTCCCCTTCTCCACATTTTATTCTCGTTATCCCATCTAGCCTCAGCCTATGATTTTTCTGCCCTCCTCAGCCTTCTATGGAACCTTTCTTGTCTATGTTTAAGAGCCATCAAATCCCACATCGCTAAAGCCTCATATTGAGCTGGCCTCGGAGGTGGTTTCTGTGTACTTAACATCCACCTTAAGTTCTACAGCACCTTTGGATTGAACGTCCCATGCTCCGGAAACGCTAAACATCCCTCCTTCTCTGTTAATTTGCGCCACTGTTTCATCCATAAACATGGCGCAACGCCCTTCTCTTCCATAACTATATAAGCTGGAGTACCCTCGGGTGGTGTAGGCTCCCCATCAGTTGCTACGATATATGTGTCTCCCTTCAGAGCACTCTTAAATGCTTTAACAAAATTAATGTTTGCGATTTTCCCTTGCTTTGTATTTAATCAGAAGTGACTTAATTCCCAGGACACTCTTCACCCACCTTTCTCAACCTATTGCCTCTCACGGACGGCAGCCAATCCGTGCGCGACCCCTCTCGACAACTGACCTATCTCAGCACGGCACCACTGACGTCACACTCACACACACTGCAGCTGACAAAGTCTTGTGGCTCGTTCGCTCCTCACTGAACCCACACAAACTAATGCAAATTATTGCGAGCACCTTAAATGACAACACAAATCTGCCGGTTTACTACAGGAAGGGTAACACATTTGCTTCAGAACTTTACAGAGATTTCACTTGAAGCCTCAGCCGCTACTTTCTCCTTGTCAGTTCCCGCATACGCAAGCAGAATTCGGCCCGCAAATTCTACTCTCGACTTGTCAATGGCTCATCCTAGTGCACTTTAGAAATTTCCAAATCTCCATCGAAGGTTTCACACATGCATCTACTCAAACTTGACTTGTCAACCACACCCGATTGACCTATTAAACCGCACAGATTACAACATAAACCCAAGTGTCTCCTACACTTGTCAACATACTCCGGAGTCTTAGACCACGACAGGTCCTTACATAAACAACCAACCACGTGGATAATTTTGAGCACCAAGCGCCACACTCATATGAAGTACGCTGACTTCCCTACTCTCATACTGCAGAGTACGCCCACTCCTACTAAAACAACATATACTTGACCTAAATTCACACAAATCTCACAATCATCTGCAAAAAGGCATAAGCTAAGCAAGCGCAAAAACCCTAAACCACACACATTATGGCGCCGAGAACATCCCCAACTCACTTAGGCAGGCTCCAAGATCCCGGGAAAGTCATGGTGAACTTAGAAACCCATCATACCTCCAATTTGCATTATCACAGAAAAACAAATTAAACAATGATTCTCCGTCCTAGAGCCCCCAAGGGCCAAACCGTCGCTCTGCTACCAGAACTGTTAACGCGACCTTCTATGTTAATTTGTTACACATTAGGACTCGTTTTAGGCCAATGAATCTTGTGACCCAATGGAGAGACACCGTAGGACGAGATAACTGATCAATATGTCAAGTAATATATCAATAATGTCATCAATATTTACCACCACAATGCACTTTACTTTGGATAAAGACATTAATCAAATTGTTGACGCAACCATGACCCTTCAGTCATGAATAACCACACCTTTGATAGAATTTTATGAATTTTATTCCCTATTGATTACAATCTACGAACAGAAGAGTTAATCTCAATACCAAGAAGCATAAGAGCATAGTCACAATATGGCAACTGTGATAAGATTTCACTAATGCAAGAATCAGAAACACAAGAACATAGCACGGCGTGAACATAGATTAGGTTACAGCAAATATCATGTAGGTCTCAGTTCAGCAAGGCGTAACGTCATTCATTTATCTATTTGCGTCAGTCAGAGTGGATTTCCTATCCTAACCACTAATTAGCATCCGCATGTTGGGCTCCATGCAAAACGATTTAGAACACCAATTTAGAAAACATCTAGCTAGGGTCTCTATCAAATGAGCAGTTGGTACCTAGAAAGGAAAGGCAAACAGACAAATTACAAATTGCATTGTCATAATTACCCTCCAAGGATTAGATCAGCACACAGAATCAGTCTTCGTCTTCAGGACATCAGTCAAAACGCCATCAGTCCAAACTCGTCTAAAGGACAGGGGACACATCCCTCATAAGGAGGAGAAGTGTAAAGGGGGCAGTCTATGGGTGAGGATGGTTTAATAAGTCTCAAAGTCACCGAACAGAGTGACAGAGTTTCTGGATAAAATCAATAGCATTCCCTACCTAGTTCTCTCGACCCTTCTGTGACATGGGTTTTTATCCCTTTTTCGTAATACCTTCCCCCAAGATTCTATTGGACATTCACTATACCCCACTATCTTTAACCTATCAAATTATACATTAGGTAATTCCAATTGTCACCCCACGATAATTCATAACATTTTGATTGGTCTTCATAATTGACACCTTCGGAGGTGGCACATCCGGGGGGTTACTTCACCGTTTGGCACGTCTTCTCGGGTCATGAGTTCCTTTGTCCATGGTTAAACATCCTTGTACATTACATTAATTTACTTTTGTTTCAATTTTGTACATAAACTCATACTAAAGCAACGAGCATGCGGATGAGAACAAAGTCCGTACTGATACAATGGAATGAAGAAAAGGAACATTTGCAGGGTCATGGCCCTTTGCGAATCAGCACCCTGAAAAACAGGAAAATGCTTTTAATATGAGAGCTAGGCAGCTAAATCCACAGCTCACGCTAACTTAAGGCCTATAGGATTTTCAATGCAATATCGTAAATGTTATTGTAAGCTTGATTAATCATAACGCAAACAATTTTACTCATTGTTGTCATTAGTTCACATACACAATGATAACTTCACATATTATAGTCATAATTCAAATGCACGTTAAGCAAATCGCTACTTATTGTAGTTTTCTATGCAGCATCGTTAAGCATTGATATAAGCATTTCACTTTTAGTATATGTAATATTTAAACTACACTCTCTCAGTATGATTAAACCCGGAAAGACACAAATAAAACAAATGGACAGTAATCATTGTAGTTGTCACCTCAAATGGTGTGTAGGTAGACACTTTTTTGTGGGTAGAGTTGGCCCCACAATGATCGCTATCCCTTAAGGTTGTATGTATATGCTGAAAATGATATACACATTCCTCTGAAGCAATACTGCAGATGAGAGCCTGCTCAGGTGAGCCAGCTGAGTAACAGTTGTTAACCAGGTTCTTAAAGAACCTATAGTCCTTGAGAGTGCACCATGCCCGAGCCAACTTCTCCCATTGCTCACTCCTCACATCAGCTTTCCTCTCAGCCAGAGCCTGTGTGTATATTTCTTCCTACAGTCAGCAATTTCCTCCCTGTTCTGTGGTGATTTTCTCAGAGAAAGATGTAGTTCCAACAGGTTGACCTACATGCTGTGTTAAACCAAGGGGCAGCACAAAGGTAATTTGCCTTAATCTTTTTCATTAGAATCATGTTCGTGGCAGATCTCAGGGACACAAAGGAATTGACTACTAATTGTCTGTCAACTTCTAAGTAGAGGCAATTTAAAATTTAAAATGCTGATCTGATTGGCAACTATAAGTTTGGCAAAAACATGTGTAATGTCAGCGTGCGTCCAAACCAATCGGCACAAATTGTCCTTAACCACTATCAATGAGTTATCTACAATAACCCCCCCTCCTTTTGCCTTTCACACGATGGCTAATAGAGAGGTAGAGGGTTGTGGTCACTAAATTCAGTTAAGATGACCCCGCTGTAGGAAAACCTTCCTTTTTGCCCTGGTCACCCCCAAACGTTTTGGACAGGTACTGGTGGTTACTGACTCTTGACTTTGCCCGGGGTACTGCTAACCTGTCCCAGGGCCAGTGCTCTGTGTAAAATGGATTAGGCAAATTAGGCTAATTATAATTGGCTGTATCAACCTACCTATAAGTCCCTAATATATGGTAGGGCATGTACATTTAGGGACCCCAGCGTAGGTAGTGCACCCATAGGTGCACTGCTGTGGTGCACAGTGTCATTTTAAAGGCAGGCCTGCCTTGCTCGCTGCTTTTAAGTTAAAGTTAGCCCCAAATTCGACTTTGGAATTAAAAGTACTAAGCTATCTTATTTGTACATAAGAGTCACCTATATATGTGCCCTAGGTGCCCCCAGGGTTGGGTGCAGTGTAACTATAAGCAGAGACTTTATAAAATATGTTTTAGAAGCCCATTGTAGTGAATGGGCTCCATAGGCTCTGAGACTTTATTTTAAAATAATAAAGACTTATTTTCCAAAGAAAAGAGCTAAATATGGCATGTTTAGTTTCAAATTAAAAGTTATAATAAATCCAATTATTGCCACTGTTGAATTTGAAATAAATTGCACATAGAAAGAGCTTTAGAACCCTTCCTAAAAGTTACCAGTTTCAGCTATGTAATGCCCTTCTCTGATTGGTCAGCCTCTGGTAGCCTGAGCCAGGCTGCCTTGATGAGGTGTGAAGTGGCCTGGGATGACACAAAAGAAGCATCTGGCGGGAGGAGATCTGCTTCAGCAGATGGTGGAACAGAATAGGGGGAGAGCAGCCACACTGGGCTTCAAAGGAGGGAAGGACATTTGGGACAGCAATTGTACCTCCCCATTTCCTGCAAACCCAAACATCCAGATGCCCCCTGATTAGATTACAAGGGAATCTGAGGCCCAATAGTGGGGGGGGGGGGGGGGGGCTCAGCCAGACCTAACCTCTGAGATTTAATTTTTGCCATCTTGGATTTTTGGAGAATGTTGGTCCCTGGGATTGATTTTTGCCACAATTCCCAGGAAGTGGTCACTCAAGAGAGTGGCGGCCTGCACTTGATTCGACAGAGCCCCCCCCACCTGCTTTCCACCCCCAGATGCAAGGTTAAAACTAGCAAAGCTGCACCCCACCTCAGATACCTACAAGGAACAAGACAAGAAGAAGAAGGACTGCCCTGCTGGACCCCTGATCTACACCTGGACACTGCACCCTTAAGGACTGCACCAGCTGTACACTTGGGCTTCACCACTAAAAGGACTTTGCCTGTCTTCCACTGCTTCAAGAAGGGACTCCCTGTTTGCTACAGGTAGCAAATAGTTGACCAAAGCCCCCTGCATCAAGCCCTGAAGAAACTGACCCGTGTCTAGTAGTCATTTTTGGATTTGAGCCAGGTGCATTCTGGGAGTTGGGGGCCCAACCCTCAAGGAGCAACTCAGAGCTTCTGGAACCTTGGGGTGAGTTGTGGACTCCTAACAGATCTTCAAAGACCTTCTGGAAGAAGATCCAGAGGTTTGGAGAAGTTTGGAGCAATTTTGGAAAAAAGCTCCATAAGTGGACCAAGCCGCTAGTAAGCTCCGCAGCCCCAGACTTCCAGGATTTCACAGGGAGTTTTGGAAAGGCATTCCCACGACTTCAACTCAAAATCAGCTTGCTGTGGAGGGTCGTCCATCGTTGGAGAGAAAAAGCTCCAAAAAAAGTTTGGAAGTCCAAACAATAAAAGTTGATGAGGCTTCCCAGGCAGCGTATCCAGAGAGTGCTCCAAGGAGGCTGGCTTCAATTTCAAGTTTGTCCCGGATGAAGATTTCTGTCACGAAAGTCTTCTAAGTCCGAACGTAGAGTCCTTGACCAAGGTCTCCTGTGACACGTATCCGAAGAGGGCTCCAGGAAGGTCAGATTAGATTTGTAACTCTGTCCCGGTGAATAAAATCTTCAAGAAAAAGACTAAGTCCAAAGTTAAAACTTTGACATAGGCTTCCTGCTCACATCCCAGTCAGCCTCAAATTTTGACTTTGACCCGGTCGAGTGCGACCAGATGTCCGGATTGGTGTTTTTAGTTTCTATGCGCTAAAAAACATTTATTCTTTAAAAATTCACACCACCGTGGATTTTTGTCATTTTAGTGTCATTTTAAAGATTAAAAATATAATCTATTTTTATATATTGGTGTTGGATTTTTATTGTGTTTTGTGTTTTATTTATTTACTGTTTTGTGATTTTTAAATGCTTTACATACCTGTTTCCTAAGTTAAGCCTAACACACTCCTTGTCAAAGCAATTAGGTCATGAGCCCACCCATCCAACTCTAGGCACCATTAAGATGTCACCAGACAATCAAACAGCTAAGTTGGTGTTAGAGCTTAGTCATTGAGTGACCTTTTTTAGTTCAGTGGTAGATTCAGCAGACCCCAATGTCAGAGCAGGGACATTAGCCAAGGCAATCACATTTGGGCATGATGCAGGTGGCAGGTGTAATATGGGCTCCCACTCCCAAGTTTGTCACACCCTGGTCCTCTGTTCCTGTGTCTGGGTGAAGCAGTATTCCCATTCCTTCGAAGGCTGCCCTCTGAGGTGGCATGCCGACAAGAGGTTCTATCAGCAGAAACACTACCACCTGCTATGGAGTTAACAGGGCAGCCAGAGTAAGAAGTAGGGTTAGAACGTTTTCCTGGTTTGTCCTGAGCAGGTGCAGCAATATTGCTGGGCTTTACTCTGTCACCCACCAGAGCTTTGTTCAATCTGGCTTCAATGGACACCAATCTTGAGATGATGGGGTCAGGTTTAACACTTGGTATAGCATCAAGCTCAACCCTGAATAAATCAACCAGGTCATCCACTGAGTTCAGGCCACACTGTGGGGTATCCACAGTTTGTGACTCAGAGATAATCAAGGTGGATTTCACCTTAGGTTTGACAGACCTCCAGCACTTAATGGTAGTGCTCGAGCATAGTGTACAAGAAGACTCCTTTACAACTTAGGTTGTTAGAGCTGGCTCAAGCAAAGTATTTGAATCCGTCTGGGAAGAAATCACAACTGGCATGGTGGGGGTCTCAGGTTTGGCATGCATAGGGCACAATGAAGAGTAACCCAGAGTCCAGTTCAGAGTTCGAGAACTAAGACTTTCCTCAGTCAGCAAGAGGTGGCGCTCCATAAGTAATATCTCCTTAGTGATAACCCCCACGGCCAGTGCCAGGAACCCATCAATGGTTGAAGTTCTTGGGACAACATCTTGGGTGGGGGGGTTTGTTTTAAGCAGTCTTTCTTTTGGCCATACCACGGGCAGGCAAAATGCTGAACAATTACAAATAAATAAATTAGCAGCCACATCAAAAAGTCAGAAAACGGTACCTGCCACAACCCATAAACGAGGACCAAGTGGGGTGACCCAGCTCAGCACAGCCTCTGTCACGCGATTTTGGGTGAAGATGGGCCTGGTCTTGTCCCAGTTTTGGACCGGGCAGGTCCCACCCCTTGGGCAGGGAAACAGATTTGGTAGCACCTGACTGGTGCAAATCAGCAGCTCCTCCTCCTCTGAAGCACTCTGGTGCTTAAGGGCAAAATAGTCCGCCCACTTGTCCACAGTGATTTCAGCACATCCTGTACTGTGGGCAGGGAAACAGCTTCCATAGCGGCCGACCGGAGCAAATTAGCAGCCCCTCCTCCTCTGAAGCACTTGGGTGCTTATGGCTAACGTAGTCCACCCACTCGTCCATGGTGATTGTAGCACGTCCTATTCTGTGGGCAGCAAAACAGATTTTGTAGTGTCCGACCAGCCCAAATCAGCAGCCCCTCCTGCTCTGAAGCACTCAGGTGCTTATGGATAATGTAGACTGCCTACTCCTACACGGTGAATGTATAGCATCCCGTGCTGCGGGCAGTGAGAAAGATTTTGTATCACCCAACCGCCGATAATCAGCAGTCCCTACTACTCTGAAGCACTCAGGTGCTTATGGGCAATGTAGTCCATCCACTCCTCCGTAGAGATTGTAGTGTGTCCCATTTACCATACTTAGGGCTTGATTTTGATATTGCTGGATGGGTTACTCTGTCACAACAGTGGCAGATATCCCATCTGCCAAAATGTAAACCCCATAAGATTTAATGGGATTTAGATTTTGGCGGATGGGATATCCGTCCCCCAATATCTAAATCAGCCCTTAATCTTCTTATCATTTTCACTGATGGATAGATTCTCCAGTGTTGAATTAAAATCAGTCAGGTATGGAGAAAGAAACTCTTCATAAGTAAAGAAACCTACAAACACACTGCAGGAAAGTGAGTATGAAAGTGCCAGCTGTTTGTAGGTTGCTCCTTCATCAGCTGATCTAGGAAGAAAAGTAGATACAAAACATTTACTAACATTCAGAATTTCAACATACTCTTTGATCATTCTCTGTAAACATTATCTCTAAAGCCAATATGTAAATGCTGTCCATGTAGTGGCATCCCCTGTGTTCGTCCTTATGGTTCATTCAAATTGCATAATCACTAATTATATGTTTTGAAACATTTCCCACAGGAGTCAGTAAGCACACCAATAGGCCAACTAATATTACTAATATTAACTTTAATAATGTCATCCCTAAACTTTCACAGCAAGTGCTGTGCCCTATATTCATGTTAGAGACTAAGAACAAAAGGAAAACATAAGCAAAAACAAAATGCTTGTAACAAAAATCAAGTTCTTCTTTATATTCTTCTTTTATAGCACAGGCAAGGGAAAATAATTAAAGCAAAATATCAAGTTCCGTTCTGAATTACTTTCAGCTTCAAATCTCAGTTCTTGTTAGTATGAAAAATCAAAACTATCTCTATCAACTCTATCAATAAAATTGGCTTTGCAGGTTATTTTTTTCAGTTGATTCAGATTTAAACACCATTCACCTGTCTTATCTTGGTTTTCTACAAAACGCAGTAATTCAAAGTCTATATTTAATTGTCAAGGCGTTTTCTTTCTCAGTGTCAGACTGTATATTATGATCATTGTCACAGTAGTCATGGCACCTGTTCAGTGGAAAGTATTCGTCTTCATCTGTATCATCCTCTGATATTGTAGCCAAATATATCCACTGTCCATGTTTCAGTCTCATCAGTCTCCCAGGCTGACCGCTTTCTTGTATTTGACTCTGGCTCACAGTGTTTCTGCTTGCTGCCACTCGTGCTTTCCTCTTTTGCATGGCAACAGCCCTTCACTCTGATCACTTCATAACTGGACTTCTGGGATTCAGAGCTCTTCATCTGAACTCTTTCTTACTTGCAACTGTTGCTATCACTTTTGCTAAAGATTCTCAACTTGATCTTCATCAGTTACAGAAGCTATAGAAGTTTCTTCACCCCCCTTTGGATACAGGCTGCAAACCTGCCCTGGACTATCAACTGTATCATCACTTTGTTCAGCAGCGTGTGCACCTTGATCACCAGCTTCCGCCACTTTCCTGTTTCAATTGCATTTTTTTCATCATCAGGAGTATCTTACTGTAGATCTCTTATTTTGCACAAATAATTCTGCAATGAATCCGTAAAGAAACATTGTTTGAACTCTGTGTATCATTAACATTTCAAGAATTCTCATCTTCATCTTTCTGAATCATTGTGCTTCCTGCAAGGCACAGTACCTTGTCTTTAGGTCAGTATAAGTGTTTCCTAGTGTGACCAAATCCTTGCCAAATCCTGCCAGTATTATGGGCTTGACACTTTACAACCACCACTTCTTTCAGTTTATAAATTGCATCCAACACATCCAATATGTGCATGTTTTTTTAGCTGGAGCACCTGGAAAGTCAAACAGACGGGCAATGCACCTTAGACAGATAGATGAGCAGGTTGGTTCTAGTCTCCTCTTGGGTCTCACAGCAGTTTTTAACCAAATATTTTCTAAGTGCCAAGTTTTAGATGTGGCTATCTGCGCACATTTAACACCACCACCAAGGTTCCAGGACTGGAATGGCACCATTCGGAGGGTTGGGATTCACTCAAGCTGGGTCCATGTGTGAGTTCAACATGGTTAGAGCCTTTTCTGTCCCTGAGGCTCTGATCAAAAGGCCAGTCAACTAGTCCTTGAAGTCACTGGGTTCAAGCAGTAGAACAGGGCTCAAACAGCAAGGCAAGCTTCCGAGGGCTCAAGGCACGCTCCATGCAGTAGAGCAGTCCTCCCAAGTGCAGCAGTCTTCTGAAGTACACAGCAGGCCACAGCAGCAGGCAATCCTCTTAAAGTCTTTCCGCAGGCCCAGAAAGTGAACAGAAAAGTGGGTGTGAGGGTCCTATTTTTATACCTGGTGCCTTCTTTGAAGTAGGAGAAGTTTCTATAGAATTCCCTTTGAAGTGCTTGAAGTTTTCTGCCCTGGCTCCAGGGAGGTTGGATGAACAATACAGGTGGGACAAGTTCTAAAGTCCTTTGTGTGAAGGCAGGGCACAGCCTATTGATTTGGAAGTGGAAATGTGCCAAGCTCTGCCCTCTATCCTGCTAGTGATGGCCCATCCAGGCACACCAACTACACCCAGTCATGTGACACAGGAACAGGCTGTTTAAACCAAATTTCTAGGGGAGGAAAATGCCAACTTTTTAAATGTTGCATTTTCAAAATTGTAACTTTGCCATTAAAGAGGATTTTAAATTTCAATTTCTCATACACCAAACATGAAATCCTTAACGACTCCCAATCAAATGTTATAACGTATTAAATGTAATAAGACAATCCAATGTTACCCTGTGGGAGACGTAGGCCACACAGTAGTGAAAAACGAACTTGTGAATTTTTCAGTATCAAGAAATGTAAGACTTAATAGTACATGCCCAACCTTTTAATTACACAGCACCCTGCCCTTTAAGCTACATAGGGCCTGCCTTAGGGGTGACTTATATGTAATAACAGGTGAGTGAGTATAAGGCTTGACATGGATTTATTTTGCCAAGTTGAGTTGGCAGTTTAAAACTGCAGTCAGGCTAATGACAGACCGGGGACATGTTTTAAAGGGCTACTTAAGTGGGTGGCACATTAAGTGCTGCTGGCCCACTAGTACTAGTTTTAATTTACAGGCCCTGGGTATACTGAGTACCACTTTACTATGGACTTATAAGTAAATGTGCCAATCAGGTGAATGCCAATGGTACCAGGATATGAGTGAGCACCATCACTTTAGCACTGATTAGCAGAGGTAAAGTGCACAGAGTCCAAAGGTCAATAAAACCAAATTCAACCAAAAATAGAAGGAGCAAAGGCTGAATGTTTGGGGGTGACCCTGTAGAGAGGACCAAGTCAAACACTTGCTACCTCTATAGAGTATCGCATTCAAATTCTCCGACAAGCAGCAAGCTCTTGCTAAAGCAATTAATTCTGCTACTTGTGCTACTGTGACATTTGGTAAGAAAGATGCCTCCAACGTCTCTGAAAGAGAACATACTGCATAAGCAGCTCGCAATCCTCCAAATGGATCCCTCTAATAGGAACCATCAATAAACAGTGTCAAATCTGTGTCTTCTAGTGGGACTTCCTTAATATTTGCTCTTGGCTTTGTGCATAACTTGATCACCTCAATACAGTCAAGCTCTGATTCATCATCAACAATATTCTCCTTGCCCTAACATTTGTATTAAATCTGAAGCAGTGCTGCTAGGTTCAGGACTTTGCACCTTCAAATTGAAATGATTTCTGCTCCACATTTCACCTGTTCAGAATGGGTCAACCTGCTGTTTGTATTGTGCTGTGTTTTTGTTCTTGCCAACAGGATTTTAACAGAGTGTGTAACATAGACAATTAAAGTATGGCCCATCACAATTTCTTCACTTTTGCTCTGCTGCCAGACAAAATGCTGCAGCCGATTTTAGATATCTTGGAATACTTGCAACAACTGGATCCAACAAACCTGAAAGATAAGCTATTGGATACATGAGCCCTATGTGTTTCTGAGCAAGTACTGAAAGTGCACACCCACCTTTTTCATGGCAAAACAAAAAAAATCATATTGCATTCAGGAATCCTGAATGTAGGTGCATGACACAAAATCTCTTTCAGTTTCTGAAATGATTCAAGGCACTTGCCATCAAATGGTACCAGATCTTCAACATCATTACATGTCAGCCTTTCTAAAAGCTTTGCAATATGGGAAAAATTTGGGATCGACCGGCGACAGTAACCAACAATGCCCAGAAACATCCGACCCTTTCTCTAGATGGTCAGGGGATTCAACTTCAGAATTCCAGAAACACGTTTATGTGATGTTTTTCGTACATCCCTTTCAATCTGGTGTCTGCTGTATATAACTTCCTGCTCGCAGTACTGTATTTTTGTTAGAGAGACTTTATGCTAATTTTCCTCCAAATGTTTCAACAATGCAATTGTATCAAATGTGCAGTCCTCTTTCATTTTAGATACTAACAAAAAAATCATCTACATACTGCACTAGGACCGAATCACATGGCAATCTCAAATCCTGCAAATCCTTCTTAACAATTTTGGGAGAAATTTAAGGGCTTTCTGTATACCTTGTGGAATTCTGCACTACACAAGAACTTTATTCAAAATTTAGAATGCCAAGAGAAACTGATAATCCTCATGTAATGATAATAATAAGAATGCTTGGCACAAGTCGATAAGTGTGTACCACTCTGCCTCTGTTGGAATTTGGTACCACAGGACAAGGGTTCACGGGCCAGATGTAGCAAAACTTGGTTTTGCGACTCGGAAATTGCGACTCTGATTTCCGAGTCGCAAAACCATATGCAGAAAGGTGTCTCAGACACCTTCTGCGAGTCGCTATGGGGTCGCAAAGACCCACCTCATTAATATTAATGAGGTGGGTCGCAAATTGCGGCCCCATTGCGACTATGGGCACTCACTGATATGGAGGCCTGCTGTAGTCAGCAGACCTCCATGTCCGTAACTGCTTGTAAATAAAGCAGTTTGTTTTTCAAGTGTAGCCCGTTTTCCTTAAAGGAAAACGAGCTGCACTTAAAAAAAATTCTGAAACCTTTTGTTTCGGAATTTTTTCAGGGCAGGTAGTGGTCCCTTGGACCTCTACCTGCCCTGAAAAAATATTTTGGGGTCCATTCACAAAGGGGAAGGGGTCCCATGGGGACCCCTTCCCGTTTGCGATTGGGTTACCATCCACTTCAAGTGGATGGTAACTGCGACGCGGTCGCAAATGGAGTTGCATACCACGGCGACTCGCAAATAGGAAGGGAACACCCCTTCCTATTTGCGACTCTGAAATGCATTTTGCGAGTCGGTCCCGACTCGCAAAATGCATTTCTGCATAGCAAACTCCGGTTTGCGACTCGCAAACGGCGATTTTTGCCGTTTGCGAGTCGCAAACTGGTTGCTACATCTGGCCCCACAATTCTATTTGTTTTTCAAAGGTGCTGAACAATTCTCTACTGGCCACTTGGTTTCTTAATTCCCATCACAGGAGAACTGCATGGACTGCCAAGGACCTCCCAAAGGATTCCCTGCTCAATAATGTTCTCAATCGCTTGTTATATTCCACTTCAGCCTCCTTACTTAGTCTGTACTGCCTAGTTCTTGGGAATATTGCATCTGGTTTCACCTTTATTTTCACTGGTTATGCTGTTTACATCAGTCCAGTTTTCTTCCCCAAAAAATCCCATACCTCCTCTCTGACAGAAAGTCTTAAATCTGGAGGGAGACCCTCTTTTGTCACAACTGGGTACATTTCAAATCTGGAGTGCTCAGCACTAAATTTAAAAATTTAATTTTTATCTTGTGTTTCCACTGCAACAGGATCCGGAGTGCAATAAATAACACAATTAATCTTGCAAAGAAGATCCCTTCCAAGCCAGTTCATTTGGCTTGATTCACATAGAATAAACTTTTATTCCACATTTGTCCTATTTTGACTGGTACATCTGCTGAAACTTGATTAACAATTTGTTTATTGATGATCCCTACAACTTGGACTTCTGTTCTCAAGAGAGTTAGGTTTGGGACTTCCACAGAATGGACTGTAGAAAAGGGTTCCTCCACATATCAATCAGGAATGAAATGGGGTGGATATTGACTTCTCCGTCAATGTATGGGCTACTTTGATCTACCTCTAGAACTGCACCAAGTAAGCAATCCCTCTCCCCTCTAAGGCACCATCAATGCAAACTGGTGCCTGCCATCTCATCAGTGATGATGATGTAATTTTGTTGGTAACCCAAATAATATGGCATTTTGTTTTTTATGTTCTGCTGCATTACCTGAGCTGAAGTTACCAGCACTCAAAACATTCTCTGACTCTGCAGGTTCTGCCCCGTGTTCTGCATATTTGACATAACATTTCTGCACCTGTTGAATTCGTTGTATATTGTCCTGAATTTTGTCTAGATTCTGTCAACATTCTCTCATCAAATGCCCCAAACCACCCACAAAACTGACAAGCTGTAGTGTTTTTCAACATTTCAACACTCCTAACCATACCATTTGCCTCATTTCCTTGTGCCATTTAATTAATTCCATTCTTTCTGTTAATTCAATTTTTTACAAAATTTGTATTTGAACCCATCTTACTTTTGACTATCTTTATATGAGCAATATTCATTTTCTTTAGCTTTTTCTGTTTCTTTTCAAGATAATCACTACTGTTTTTAGCCAATTTCAAAATCTCATCAATGCTCCTTGTCAACCAACACAATTTACTTTGTGGAATGTGTTTACTGATCTCTGATCTCAGTCCATTCACAAAAGTAGAAACAAACCTGCAACAGCATCTTTCTCTGTATTTCTGACTCCGCTATTTTTTTACATTTCTGCATCAACCTCTCATAATAGGAATGCACTGACTCTTTAGACTCTTGTGTTTCCTCATAATATTTTCCCAATTTATATCCCTTTCTGGACTTTGTTTCTTCAAATTCACAATCAATGCCTTGTATTTGTCAGCCACATCTGCGTATGGTGCATTGTTAGGACCCTGTCTGGGTAGTGTCTGTGCCAGCCACCTTACAATCCAGCCACAAATCTCCTGGAACAAAGATTTCAAACAACAAATTCAAATCTGTCCTTAGCATTGGAGAAAGATGTGTTAATTTATGGACCTCATCACACCACTTTGCAGGGCCCTGCCTCACCTTTGGAAAATTATACATAAAAGCATGTAAATCCTGTCAATTACGTTTTTAATATGGGCCCGTAATGTAATGAGACCCATCATGGTTAGAACTTCTGACCTGGCACTTGGTACAACTCTGGGTTGCACCACTGCTGTGTCTCCCCTCCACTACCCTGGCAGCAATCTGAGCTGGTGGTGCTGGTCTATCTGTGTAAGGAGCAGGTCTTAAAAGCAGTAACGTACTAAAGAATTTATCATCATCATCATTTGATTCACCATTCTCTTTCTTCTCTTTTGATGTATCTGTTTGGTTTACCACTTTCTATCATGTCTGATCTCTCTGGCCTTTTCTTCATGTTCTAGTCTGGCTTTTAACCAGACCCTGAAGGACTTCTTAATAGATCTATTCTTTTCCTTCTCTCCTTCTCTGTTGCCATGCAATCCCATTTATTGAGTCCTTCGAACTGTGCAGTTGTATGCATTAGGCTCATATTGTTCGTGGTCTGCCTCAAAAAGTCTAATTTCTCAAAGTTAAAGTTGCACTCCATAAGAAATTGTAATTTCTAATCATGTGCTGTATACTTATTCCATTCAGGAATCCAAACACATGTATAATACCTGTAGAAAAACATGCTATTTACCCCCATTTGGACTACTAGCTGCTGATCTATGCCCCTGAAAGTGCACTGGAGCCTACTAACAAGGTCCTAGTACCAGTTGCTCTCTCCCTAAAACTGAGGTGTGAGAAACTGGGTTGCATGTTGACTGGGGTGTCCCTTGCAGGGTGAACAACAAAAAGTCACTACATTAATCTATGTGTAACCTGGGATACGGTGGCAGAGTTAAGCAGAATAAAATATGGGAAGAATAAATGACTAAATTATAAATCAGAACTACGGCACAATGTGAATTTTCTACAGAATAGTCCAAAAGTGGTACAGAGAAAAATGCATGAAATGCCATGAGGGACCAAATACCAAAGTACAGATAAATGCAAATTCATAAAACCTAATAATCCCTAGCTAGGCAGAATCTAAGCAAAAAATCTAAGTGTCACACTCATAAAGATAGACATAATCTGAGCAACAAATCTAAGTGTGACACTCATAAAGATGACTGAAAGCATCTTTATAGCTACACTAAAGGATAAATGAAAAGAGTCCTTGAGGAAAATGAAAAGTCACCCTAAAGGAGGACCATGAAACCCTCCTACGAGGAAAACAGTGAAAATCACCTGCAGTAAAAAAGTAAAAGAATCTCACAAAAAGACAGATACCCAAATGCTTTATAGACAAATCATACAAACTATTAATAGATTATGCAAAATCAGAATGGTATGATCATGGTTAAGGTCGCACTGGCAAATCAGAAAAAATAATGTAATATTCTAAATCTTTAGTACTAACCTATTTCTCAAGGTATGAGAAATTCTCCACCTGCTCCCCCAGCAACAGTACTCCATCAACGGAAAACACAAAATAAAACATTTCTTAAACAATGGCTCATAGAATTAGCACATCTACACCATCACTTCGAACAGAAGTCCTTGAAAATGATACTTTGAGTGCAGTATGGAGCTTCATTTACAATACACGTTTTCTAACAATGTTGTTCATTGCTAAGACATTTACGTCATTTACTTGATGCTCCTTGGAAACAATAGAGAAATGCTTTCCATGGACACTTATTAGGAGGGGGAAATGAGCAGGAGCGTGTTGAGCAGAACACATGAAACTATATTTTAAAAAATAATGGCATATTACACAAACATGTGGTATAAATAATCCTATCACTATTTTACACATCAAAGTGTCACATGAATCTTGTTCCAAGTGCAACATCATTAGTTCATCTGTTACAACCGTGTGCATCATTAAAAACACAAAGTATCAAAATTAATTATCATATCATATTTGCACATCTTGCATATTTCGAAAACGCTACAACACATTGAAAGTTATTTTACTCATTAAGTACATGAACACGATCCAGGCTGAACTGGATAACCTACATTATTCTCTAATGGAACTAAGGGGGTCATTCTGACCCTGGCGGTAAAATCCGCCAGGGCCAACGACCGCGGGAGCACCGCCAACAGGCTGGCGGTGCTCCCTTGGGCATTCTGACCGCGGCGGTACAGCCGCGGTCAGAAACGGAAAACCGGCGGTGTACCGCCGGTTTTACGCTGCCCTGGGGAATCCTCCATGGCGGCGCAGCTTGCTGCGCCGCCATGGGGATTCCGACCCCCATACCGCCATCCTGTTCCTGGCGGTTTTGGCCGCCAGGAACAGGATGGCGGTATGGGGTGTTGTGGGGCCCCTGCAGTGCCCATGCCAATGGCATGGGCACTGCAGGGGCCCCCGTAACAGGGCCCCACCATGATTTTCAGTGTCTGCCATGCAGACACTGAAAATCGCGACGGGTGCAACTGCACCCGTCGCACCCCTTCCACTCCGCCGGCTCCATTCGGAGCCGGCATCCTCATGGAAGGGTGTTTCCCGCTGGGCTGGCAGGCGGCCTTCTGGCGGTCGCCCGCCAGCCCAGCGGGAAACCCAGAATACCTGCGGCGGTCTTTTGACCGCGCAGCGGTATTCTGGCGGTTCCAGCCAGGCCGGCGGCATCCGCCGCCGGCCGGGGTCAGAATGACCCCCTAAGTGACAGCCGAAAAGTTTTATCTTTACATTTTTTTTGGAATTGCTTCGATGATAATGCAGCGAAACGAGCGCAATTGCCGCTTGATGGCTAACATGCAATTTCTTGTCTGCAAAAGGCCAACCTCCTATAATCAGCTCACCAAGAAAAATTGTTTGGGGGAAACGAAAAATATACCAACACTTGGTCATTAGCAGCACCGCGCTCTTAGCTTGCACCTCTCTGAAAGCATAAAGTCTAGTTCTTGAGAACCTTAACAAATTTCCAGCTTATGCAACAAGAATTTTCAACTCTATGAAGGGCACGGAGGTGATGATTATGCTTCTCCTTCTTTGCTATTTATTATTTCACAAACCACCGTAGCCAATAAAATTAACTTTTTTGAAAAACTACAATACCCATAAACATGATGTCAAAACATCACTACCAATCATAGTCCATACTTGTACGTATCCCTAAGAACCTCCGTAACCATTCCTCTTTCTTTGCAGTGAGGATAAAAAGTCTTAAATTCAAGAATAAAACAGTATTAAAAATAAACCCTAGAACTGGATCCTGCTTAGAGTCGGCAGAGTCCAAAAGGTAACAGGTCAACAGACCTGAAGAAACACGTAGTCCACCTCGGGTCAATCACGCAGTCTTCTGATCGGAAACTAGGAATAAAGAAAAATAGCTATGTAATATTCAGTTGTATACTGTTTAAATTTACACATTGTACCTATGCATTCATATATGGAAATAAGCATATCAATGTATTTAGCAATAAATAAAAGAAACATGAACATAATTGCAAACATTTAGTTGAACATTTGATTTCTCATAAGCCTTAGGGAGAAAACAATTCTGGGTGGGAATTCTGAAGCTAATGGGGAGGATAATCATCACCACTGTGTCCTTACTAGAATTGAAAATTCTTGTTGCGTACGCTAGAATTTTTTTAATTCTATATCAGGACCAGAGGCTTCGGATTATGCTTGTTTAAAGCTGTTCTAAAACAACCGAGGCTACATCCAAAATTGGTTTGTCATAAAATGTTTTAAATATAGAGTCGGAAGACCAGTCTGTTGCCCTCGTTATGTCCTGTAACTGAGAACCAAGAGAAAAAGATTTTGATGCCACAGCACCCTGTACCGAGTGGGCCCCAAAAACTGAAGTATCTATTCCTGCTTCAGTCAGAATCCATCTCATGCAACGAGCTAAGGTACCTGAAGGTACTGCATGGGAAGACTTTTGAAGTGCAATTAGCAATTGACCACCAGGAGATTGACTGAATTCCCTGGTATGGTACTCATACTCCCTTAAACATTGTACCACACACAGTTTAGCATCTTCTGGAAAACCAGGGTAAGTTACTTGCCTTGAAAAAGTTTTTGTTCTTCTGGATACTGAAAATGTAATTCAGTCTGGGGAGAAGATGCAACCAGAAATATCTAGAGCTCTCATGTCTTACACCCTTCTACATGATATTAGACACAATAATATAGGCAGTTTAGCAGACAGTTGCTTTTTAGATAGGTCGGTATTATAAGGCCTATATCGTAAAGATTTTAGGATGATATTCACATCCCATAGATGGGCATACCTCGGCTGAGGTGGGTTAGCCAAACAAAACCCCTCATCACCCTAGGCACAAGAGGATGTTCCCCTATTGTTTTTTTGTCTAAGAACACGTGACCTTCTGATATAGCTGATCTGTAATTATTGACTGAGCAGAAGCTTAGCCCTTCAGAAGCTATCTCTGACAAGTAATTGGCTACAGAAGCAATGGGGGCTCCCAAAGGATCCAAATTCCAAGGGATGCACCAACCCACCCATCTACGCCAGGCTGAGGTGTAGCGTTTATGGGTGGAGTCTGATCAAGATGCTGAAATGAAGTAAACAGACTGTTTTGAAAGGTCCAAAGGTCCGGCAGATGTCAGCATTGCCGGAAATGCGCCAAGCCATGAGATGCAGTTTGTCATGGGTCCGAAGTGGATGTAACTGACCTGCTGGGTCCAACAAGAGCTCTGGAATTGAAGGAATCCGAACCAGAAAATCCCTGGACATTTCCAGGAGGGCTAGAAACCAAGGCTGAGCTCTCCAAAGAGGAGTGATCAGAATCAGTTCTGCCTTCTGATTGAGGGACTGAGTTGCTACTCTGGGTATCATAATGAAGGGGGGGAAAAGCATATACGAGAGGGCCTATCCACTCTTGAAGAAAGGCATCCGTGGCTATGGTCAGGGGATCCGGTCTCCAAGAGTAGAACCGATGCAGCTGATGGGAGAGATGAGACGCAAACAGGTCTATGTGACATTGTCCCCATCTCCTTTAAAGGGCTTGGAACACCGAAGGATGGAGTTTCCTCTCGCTGGGGACTCTGAGGTATCTGGAGTTCCAATCCGCTATTGTATTGAGTTGACCTGGAGGGTATTCCGCTGTCACTGTAATCTGATTCTGAAGGCAATAGTGCCAAAACGCCTTCGCTATCTCTGCTAGAACACAAGATCTTGTCCCACCTACCTTGTTGATGTACTGGACCGCTGATACCCTGTCCAAGCGCAAGAGAACGCAACAGTTGGAACAAGGGGCCAGAGTTTTTATGGCGAAAGAGCCTTCTAACAGCTCCAACCAGTTTATGTGAAGATGAGATTCTTCGTGTGACCATCGGCCTCCTGTGGAGATGGAGTTGCATCTGGCTCAACAACCCCATTTGCTGGCATCTGATTCCAGAATATCCAGCTGAGAGCCGTAAATGGCTCTGCCGTTCCATGCTGCCTTGTGGTTGAGACACCACTGGAGCTCGAAGCGCGTCTGCTGGGTGAGAGCTATGAGCTCTGTGTAAGAGAAACCCTTCTGGAGATGCTGAATTTTTAGACGCTGTAGCACTCCCTAATGCCAGGGCACTGGAAAAATAGCCTGTATGGATGACACTGGTAATCCCACTATCCTGGCCAGGACCCTGAGGAATATTTTTTCTTTTTGGAGGGTGGATTTGATCTCCTTCTGTATTGTTTGTAACTTCTGGGCTTGAAGGGATAGGAGAGAAGAAAAATAATTGATCTGGAATCTCAGAAACTCCAACTGACAAGATGGTGTCCACTTCCCTTTCCCGACCAATTGATTCACCTTTGATATTCTCCACATAAGCCGACACGTCGGACGAGCGTGCGGCTTGCATTAAACGAAAAGTTCCTGACTACATGAGTCAACATGTGGTGCCAGAAGAATATCCCTGGCTACACGAGTAGACTGCCTGGATTTTACTCACGAGTAAGTGCAGATATAAAGAGCCTTATTATGCTGCCACACTCCTCACACCTATACTAAGGTCTGCCTTTATATATTTTTTAGATATTGTGGGCCCCAGCCCACATCTCTTTATGGGCTCGCAGTGTTTGAATGCATCATAGAGAACATTGTTCTTACCGGATTGACATCCCTAGACCGTAATTCAATGACGCCTTCGGTCGTTATTACACTACCTAACATGTAAGTAGTCATTGACTACGTATGAATATACCTACTACAATACATTGCCAAACATAATACTATACTGTATATCATTCTCCCATTAGGAAGATGCCTCAGACCACAAGATCCTAATCCTATTCTGGATTTCTTAGGTGAGTGCTGTAGCCCCATCCACATATTTATCCATTGATACTGATTAATAAGGCCTACATTAATTTGGATATTTATACTATCCCTAGGTGGTACCGACCTGACATTATTATCATTCCTGATGATGACCCATCATTGATTTATCTCTACATTTGGGGTCGAAACGTCGACATATCTTTGAATGTGGATTATAAACTGTAAAGAAATTTTATGTGACTTCAGGGCTTCCTGGATTGACAGAGCCGTTAGATGTCCATATTGTTCTTAAAACCACTTTCGGTATATATTCTAAATATCACCTTTACTTATCTGCATAATATTCACTTTCACTGTTTTTAATTAGGAGCACCTACCTTAGAAAATATAGCCATTTTTCCTGCAAGAAAATGTAAAAGAAAAAGCATAATACAGCAATAAATCATTATTGATGCTACATAAATTATATATGTACAATTACTTAGCTATTAGATCACCATGGAAGTCTAGGTATACTTCCCCCTTGCTTTGACCACTACTTTACTTTAATTTACTACCCTGATCGAGAGGGTTAGAGGGTACTTGCCTCATTGTCTTCACATTGCATGAGAAGTTGGGCTTCTTGGGCCATAAGCAACATGTTGTCTAAATAGACAATCATTCAAACTCCCCTGGCATGGAGATTCTCTACCACTGGTCGCATAACCTTGGTGAAGCACCAGGGTGCGGATGAAAGACCAAATGGGAGGACTTTGAAGTGCAAGCATTGACTGTCCCACTTGAATTGGAGATATTTCCTGTGAGGAGGAAAGATTAGAATCGTGAGATAGGCATCTTTCAAGTCTAATCATACCATCCAGTCGCCTTCCCGGAGAATGTCCCTGAAAAGATGGATCCCTTCCATTTTGAAGTGCTGGTACATTATCCAGGTATTGAACTCCCTCAGGTTGATAACTGGATGTGACCCCCCCACCTCTCTTGTTTACTGTGTATTGCTGAAGAAACCTGAAGGGTGTGGATGGCACAGGGTAATTGCATCTTTCAGCAACAGTTGCTGGACTTCTTGCTGAATAAAAGCTAGATCTAGTTGGGCAGACTGAATAGGAGGCGGTAAGGATGTCTATTGAAGATTCCCATAAAATTCTAGATGGAAACCTGCCACTGTCTTCAGAACCCACTGGTTTGATGTTAGAGCCAACTGTGCAGAAAGAGTTTGGTCCTTCCTCTTAGTGTCACTAGGGAGGGAGAAATCAAGCTTACCTTAAGGGTTGGAGCCAGAGTGTAGTTGTTTCTGAAACCACCTCAGTTGGAATGGGCACAACCTGCTCGTGCTCTGGCAGGGTAGAAGGTGTCTCGGAGAGATGAAAATCCTCTGCCTGAAGAGGAGTAGGAGATGGAGCGGCCGGACAGACGCCCTCTATATCTGCCACCCCTAACAAAAATTTGGCTCTGCAATATCTTATTCAAGGATGGCTGGGCCTTGTCCAGGGCTGTAAATGTATGGACAAATTTGCCCAAGCCCTTCACAAATGTACTGCTGAATAATAATCCGTCGGCTAGGGGGCCTGGCTCTACGTTAGCGAGGGCTGCCAACTTGGGATCTATTCGTAGCAGAATAGATCTTCTCCTCTCTATGGAGATAGTGCAATTAGCATTCCCCAATATGCATAGTGCGCGCTGAGCCCATCCTGCTAGTGTGTCAGAGTCTATCTGAGAGCCAGACTCCTTTGCCATAGAGGACCAGTAAGGTCCAGGACTTTGTCCTGGCAGGACTTCCAGCATCTGTCTATGCCCTTCTTAGGGTCTTTTGTGGAGCATTTGAGGAAGGTTGCTAGATTTGGATCTAGTTCAGGGGTTAAGGCTACTTTGTCAGTTATGTCAGGGCGATGATATTTGGACCCGATGTGACAGTGGACATCTTAATCTAAAGGTTTCTTTAGTCGTGCATGGGCATAGTCTGTCATTGCAGGGAGGGGAGGCCAAGTCTGGGGGCCTGGGGTATACAATCTCGTCTGGGTTAAAACTGAGGGAAGACGTAGGAGCTATGCCTTCATAGGAGGGTGGGTGGGGCCTGTTGTTCGTCAGAGGAATGTCTGCGACATTTTTGAGGGTGAGTCGTCATCTGAGGCAGACTGGGGGAATGAGAGACATCAGAGGCATCATCTGGGGGGGGTAGGATAGAGCTTGGGTGCTGGTGGATGGTTGCGCTGAATATTGGTGGTCGAAGATGCCTGAGATTGGGACAGATGGGCCATAGCGGTTGCATGAGGCTGTTCTGGACCTGGCGGAGATGTCTCCTGACCAGTGGCAGTAAGGGGCATGGGGTGAACTAGCCATAGGGAGGGACTGTCAAAGCATACAACTTAAGTTGTCTGGCGATAGGTGGTAGGGCGACTGCCAGGGCTCTATTGACTTATTGCACCACTGAGGCATCGAGGGCATGTACAATGTCATCAGCAAGGAGCAAATCTTCTTGCTGATTAGGGTAGGCAGCATCATCCTGGCTCTGCCGTTCACTCATGATGCACAGTATAAACTGAGCAGTGATGGAATACTCTCTATCCAATCTATATGGGGGGGAAGGGTGCCCCACACTCCTGTGGCCGTGCAGGAGGCAGAAAGCGGGCTAGAAGCTAAAGCTTCAAAGTCCTCTTTTCTATGAGGTATATATATATATATATATATATATATATATATATATATATATATATATATATATTATTATTATTTTTTCTCCAATTTTTCCTTGTTCAAAAGAGAACCAGGACACCTCCGTCTGCAATATTCCAGAGTTTATTCACAACAAAACGACCAAATCCAACGCGTTTCGGCAATCAGCCTTATTCACGGAAGGAGCATCATTTCCTCATCTCCTTTAAATATCCTAGTCTAATAACACAAAAGAAGGACTAGTATGATCCATGCCAATAGCGGCCATCTTACTGTGCCTATATTTACCTGCATGGCAGCTTCATTTATACAATTTAACTTTATATTATAATAATTTTACAACAAATTTGTTATATATACATACACTCAAACGACATAATGCTGCCCCAGTGGGCAGAATTACTTTACCATGCTGCTGTTATGTAACTAAGTTGTTATACACCATATTAACCTTCTTCTTGTTTCTGGATCTAATATAGTCCCATCTTATATAAACCAAAAAACTGAAAAAAATAAAAAGAAAGAAAGAAAAACTCAACACTCATCAAAATTTTAGAATTAAACTAAATACACCTACAACATACAATGTTCATCCCAAATGTGTACTCAGTTCTTCATTAGAATTCAGCCCCATAGGATCCCATGTCTCAAAGTCTATGATACAGCGTAACTCCATAATCCTCAACATACGTTTTCCATTGCCTCCCCGTTTGCTTTGTTTAGCCTGGTCAATAACCACAAACCTTAAGAGATTCTCATGTCCTTCATGGTAGCTCAAAAAGTGTTTTGCTACGGGATAACTCTTGTCATATTTTTTAATTGCCCTCCTGTGTTCCAATACTCGTTTTTTAGCAGTATGTATCGTGCTTTCTACATATAATTTGTTGCAAGGGCATATAAGGCAATACACATAATATGACGTCCTACAACTGTAACTTCCTTTGATAGTAAAAACCTTTTCTCTCCCCGGTATTTTCAACCATTTACAGTTGTTACTCGTCTTACAAGCTTTGCATTTCATACAACATAAAAAACCATTTCCTAGGTTATCCCTAGTATCTTTTTCTCTTGATATTTCACTTCTGCATAAGTCATCCCTAAGTGACCTGCTTCTCCTAAATGTTATTTGAGGTCTTTCCTCTATACATGTATCCAGTAGTGGATCAGTTTGCAAAATGTGCCAACTCTTATTATATATCTTCCGAACCTCATAGGCTAGGTTGCTGAATGTTGTAACAAGTCTAACCTTGTCCTCACCTCTATTCTTATCCTTATCAACATGATAAAGTAGATTATCCCTCTCTAATTTCATCACTTTGCATCTGGCTTGTTCAATGGTCTTAGCTTCATAGCCCCTCTCTTTGAATCTCTCACACATTTTGTCACACTCTTGGTGAAAATCCAACTCATTACCACAATTTCTCCGAGCTCTTAGTAACTCCCCATAAGGGATACTCTGTATTAAACTCCTCGGATGTGCACTACGTACATCTAGCAAACTGTTGCCAGCTGTTTCTTTCCTATGTAATTTTGAAATCAAACCATCTGTGGTTGCTGTAATTTCCACATCTAAAAACTCTGCTTGTCTAGGGTGTAATTGCTTAGTAAATCTCAAATTGTACTCATTTTCATTCAGTTTCTGCACGAAATGCACCGCTGAGTCCTCATCACCTTTCCGAATCACAAAGATGTCATCTATAAATCAACACCATAGAATTACATTCTTCTCAAATTCCGTCATTGTTTCTGATACTTGTTCCTCCCACCAGCCCATGAATAAATGTGCATAGCTGGGGGCAAAACAAGTACCCATGGCTGTACCCTGCAACTGCTTATACAGTTTGTTGTCAAAAATAAATATGTTGTTCCTGAGACAGAACTTCATCATGTCACACAGCATTTCTGAATGAAAAAACAATGACAATGACCTTGTCCTTAAAAAATGTCTAGTAGCATTCACCCCTAGAACATAATCAATACAAGTATATAAGCTGGTAACATCTAAAGTTAGAAGGAGATAATCATCCTCCTACTCGATGCCCTCAATAATCTTCATAAAGTGTGTTGTGTCTTTCAAATAAGATGGGAAAGCCTCAACAAAAGGACGTAAAAAGTAATTTGATGTATTTTCCAAAAGAGAGCCCATGGCTGAAACTATCGGTCTACCTGGCGGATTTGTCCTATTTTTATGGACCTTAGGTAAGAGATATAATATTGGCATCCTAGGATGGGAACATTTGAGGAACTAGAATTCATCCCAATCTAGCAAACCTTTCTCCCTCCAGTCAACCAACATGTCATAATATTCATCATTAATCAATTTGATGTCCTCATGACAAATTTGTTTGTAACACTCCCTGGTGCTCAACTGTCTCAGCCCTTCAGCCACATATTTGCTGACATCCTAAACCACTACATTGCCACCCTTGTCGGACTGTCTAATAACAATAGTCCAATCATTTGTTAGATATTGGAGGGCTTTCCACTGTGTTTTAGATAAATTCATCTTACCATCTCTCCCCTTGTGTCTCAATTTTTGAAGATGTTTAATAACCTTACGTTCAAACACATTGATAGCATCACATTGAATGACCGGTAGGAATGTAGATTTAGGTTTCAAATTACTGGGACAAGGATCATCTAAAGAAATGCCCAATCCCTCCAAATTCAAGATTGCATCTTCGTGCACAGATATCCCCTCATGCAAGTCTGCTAGTGTATGTAAAATCTCAATATCAGAAATACACAAGTTGCTATATTCACAGCGTACATCTTTTTTCTCCATATTCTAACTTTGGTCTGATACCATTTCTTTAACTTTAACTTTCAAATGAATTCGAAGGTATCTATTCTGGTTTGTACATAATTAAAACAGCCTGTTGGGCAAAAGGAAAGGCCCAGGGCCAAGAGGCTCTTTTCATAATTAGATAATGACCTGCTTGACAAATTAATAACATCCATGTCATTTACTTTCAAGCACGGGTTACCACTCCCACCAATCTTGTATTTCCTTCTCCGTCTTCTGTTCTTTGCCTGCCTGTTCCTCTTCTTTTTCCTCTGGGCCCACCCCCTCTGCCTCTCTGAGACTGAAAATCTTTGTATTGATCCGTCCGTCCCTGATTCAAAAGTCGAAATTGCTTTAAAAAATTAGATCTTTCCGTTCCCTTGTCCACTACCACACCCTTCAACAGTGTTGTATCCGATAAATCTGACAAATTTCCGTCTGAAACATCGCTCTCCACTAGTTCTTCTGTGGATGCTTCTGTAATTTCTAGATTCTTCAAACTTAATTCAGATATCTCTTTCTTATACATATTGTCGTATTTCCATTGAAAAGTTAGAATGCGACCTGCTTGATAATCCTTAAAGTCTCTTTTAAACTTTCTTTGTTTTTTAATCGTTATGTCTTCCTCTAGCTTGATTAATTTCTTCTCCAAATTTCTCATGAAGTCATCCAATGCTTCTTGTGTAATGATCGTTAGTAGCTCCAAACGAATCTTGTCAATCTCTTCTAATATTTTACTCCTGTCTTTAACTGCATATTTAATTAATATCTGCATCATGTTTAATGAGCTCTGTTTGGAATTTTCAGCCCATTCTTCTAACATTTCCGGATCAGGATCTTCATATGTCGGTATGGTATAGATTCTTAAACCCCTTGGGACTCGCTCAACTTCGATATACTTTTGCAAAGACTCTACCTCCCACCATTTGGAAAGCTCTCTTTTGTGTAATCTTTCCAGTTTATCATATAACGTTTGTAGTTTCACTTCAGTTCTAATGCTACCTTGACCGGATTGAGTAGGCTGTAGTCCCTCCATTTGGGAAAAGAACATCTTCCTTGACTTCTCCTTCCGTCGGACTTCCCAATTGGAAGCCATGTTTTCTGTGATAACTTGGATAAACTCTTACTTTATTACGCAATGTATGGATGTGGATGATATAATAATACTTCACACATGAATCATCCACTCTGCTCCTGCAATAATTATTACCAAGGGGGGTGAGGGCAGTTCATTCCATAAATATAATAAATCAGAACAACTGGTTTTTCTACATTGCTAAGTAGTTCACTATTGCTGTTATGCTCCTTTTGTAGAGTCAGACCCTCGGCAACGGCATATTCATAATCACAAAGTTCACAAGGGCAAGAAGACACAAAATATTATTAGCTTATACTTGAGTACACCGTGCTGCTGTTGCTCCCACATACAACCAAAATCCACAGTGGGGAGAGGTTGCCGTTTCGCCAAGCTTCAATGCACGTCAATTACCTTAGTCCTCGAAGCAATCCTTAGTTTGTAATAAATGAATTGTGTGCACTGGGCTGCATTATACAACACGCGCACCTGTTATCTGCCTCTGTAGTAGCCTCGAACTCTGAGGCAGTCCTTCTTTCATAATTAGAATGCCAGAGGAATCACTGTTGCGCTGTACTTGATTTTTCTTACGGCCGCGTCTCAGACCACCTCCGCCTTTGAAACGGTCCCTCCAATCCGCCCAATGCCAAACAGCCACGTCACTTCAAAACGGGATCCCCTCCTCACCATTGACTACCTCGCTGCAATGACTTCCGCATTGAAAATGCGATATGATTCAACACACGCATCCATTACTTGCCATTGTAAATTACCTCTAACTCTGAGGCAAACCTCCATTATAGTTCAAAATCCGAAGGAACCACCGTTGCGCTGTATTTAATCTAACAGCGTCCGCATCTCAGATCTCCTCCAAATTTGACGCGGTCTTGCTTTTTGTAATTAATAACCGCGCGGCCGCATTCCTGCAATCCGCACTTGCCAATTAGCCACATCGCCTCTGAACGGAGCCCCCACCTCACCTTTGAATGCCTCTCTGCAGTGGCTTCTACATTTAAAATCAATATTCTTCTACACAAATTGCCCCCGTAATGCAGCCGCTCCAACGCAACGGTCCTGGTCGGGCTCAGGGACGCCCATGTATATTTTTTTCCAATACTCTTTCCTTGTTCAAAAGAGAACCAGGACACCTCCGTCTGCAATATTCCAGAGTTTATTCACAACAAAACAATCAAATCCAACGCTTTTCGGCACTCAGCCTTGATCACGGATGGAGCATCATTTCCTCATCTCCGTTAAATATCCTAGTCTAATAATACAAAAGAAGGACAAATATAACAAATTTGTTGTAAAATGATTATAATATAAAGTTAAATTGTATAAATGAAGCTGCCATGCAGGTAAATATAGGCACAGTAAGATGGCCACTATTGGCATGGATCATACTAGTCCTTCTTTTGTGTTATTAGATTAGGATATTTAAAGGAGATGAGGAAATGATGCTCCATCCGTGATCAAGGCTGAGTGATTTGATCGTTTTGTTGTGAATAAACTCTGGAATATTGCAGACGGAGGTGTCCTGGTTCTCTTTTGAACAAGGAAAGAGTATTGGAAAAAATATACATGGGCGTCCCTGAGCCCGACCAGGACCGCTGCGTTGGAGCGGCTGCATTACGGGGGCAATTTGTGTCGAAGAATATATATATATATAAAACGCCACCAGGAATGACCTGTAATAGCCTGATTACAGCCCTGGCGAACGGGCGTGAGGGGAAAGCTCTGCTCAACCGTTAGGGATATACGGGAGCCAACTCAAATCCTGCTGAGTCTGGTGGTGTGAGCTCGCTGTCAGAATTCAAATCTGAAATGGAGCCCACGGCGCGAAGAACGTGCGCGCAGGCCGCGACCTAGAAAGAGGACTGCAGTCCTCGCACTTCAGGCACTCATTCCCCCTTGCCTCCTGGCACCCCGCCGGGTGCATTAAATCCATAAATATGCTTACCTGCACGCCGCCGGAGATGCTCTGAGCAGTTCCACACTGTGCACTTATGACTCCGGTGGCAGCAGTATCAGACAATGCAAGCAACACAATAAAACCGAAGAGAGAGAAAAATTATAATACTTATCTCATCCGAAGCAGCAAAGAAAGAGGAACAGGAGGTTCTCCAGGATATGTTAAAGTATGGACTATGATTGGTAGTGATGCTTTGACGTCATATTTATGGGTATTGTAGTTTTTCAAAAAAGTTAATTTTACTGGCTGCTGTGGTTTGTGAAAAAATAAACAGCAAAGAAGGAGAAGCATAATGAAAAATTTCCTAGCAATCAAGAAGGAAAGTTTAAATTCTATTAAGGACACGGAAAGCGAGGATTATGCATAACTTGCTTCACTTTATTCAAACAGCAGATTGAAAGAACGTAATAAAAGTAAAAATATATTCAAAACTACAAGTCCCATTAGTCTATAGTGTAAAGTCTGTAATAGTTCAATCACAGTAGAGTACAGTGTATGAATATGCATGACGTCCCTTCCTGTTCCTCTTCTTCACTCGAGAAAGGTAAAGATGAAAGTAGATTAGTCCATTCCTTGAATATTGCCAGTGTAAATAAAATAATTATAACCACGTTATCCAATTCCTTGTACTACATTAATAGGTTTCATAACCAAAAACACAATGCTGAAGGAAAGATACATCATTCATAAAGAGAAAACATGTAAGATTCAATTGAGAGCAACAATTAAGAATTGAAGTCATGAGTAGCATTGTAATAAAAGGTTACTTACTTGGAGTAAGAGATGCAACAGTAACCGGGAGGGAAAGGCTATGAAGATGAAATGCCTGGGTGGGATAATCCTCGCCTCCGTGTCCTTAATAGAATTTAAACTTTCCTTCTCGATTGCTAGGAAATTTTTTATTCTATGTCAGGACCGGAGGCAAGGATTATGCAGGTTTAAAGCTTACTTACAACCAGAGATGCAGGTTTTAAAATAGGTTTAAAGTAGAACATTTTGAAGGTGGATTCCGAAGACCAATCCACTACATTTATGATGTCTTCAAGTCTACCACCTACCTGAATGGCTTTAGAAGCCATTGGTCCTCTAGTGGAATGAGCTCCAAATCTATGTATGTCAATACCTGCCTCTGCCATGCTCCATCTAACCCATCTGGCAATGGTAGGAGATGAAACTGCTTTAAAGTGTTTTTCTAAGGCAATAAGAAGTTGATTCTCACCTGCAGGTCTGACGTCCAACGTAATATCCTCATATGCTTTGATACAATTTACTACACACAATGTTTGATGATCCGGAAAAGTCAGATAAGAGACCACTCTGATATTTGTTTTGGTTCTTCTAGAGATAATGAAAGTTACACCTTCTGGGGTAAAGGCTCTTGCAGAGAGATCTAAGGCTCTAACATCAGATACCCTTTTACAAGAAATGAGACAGAGTAAGATTGCTAACTTAGCCAAAATTTGTTTACAAAATAAGAGGTGATTATCATGCCAATGGGAGAGAAAATTAAAAATTACGTTCACGTCCCATAAACCTGAATATCTGGGTTTAGGGGGTTTAGAAAGAGGAATGCCCTTCATTAGTTTACAAACCCATGGATGTTCACCTACTGGTTTGTTATTAATGGCAACATGTCCTGCAGATATGGCTAACCAAAAGATGTCAATGGTACGATAAGCCAGACCAGAGTGGGCAAGTTCTGCAAGAAATTTAGGATATATGTAAGTTGTGCCCCCAAGGGATCAATATGTTTTGCCACACACCAACGATTCCATCTGTTCCAAGCCAATCTATATGTTTTGGTGGTACTAGTGGACCAGGCCTGTTGGATGAAGCTATTAGCTTCTTCAGAAAGTAGTCTGTTTTTCCAACGTCGCCGAAAATCCTCCATGCCATGAGAAAAAGATGACCTTGGAGAACGAACGGGTGAGGAGACCCTTGGTGATTGAGAAGTATCGAAGGGGATGATGGTAAGCGGATTGGAAGATCCCAAGACTACTCCATGAGAGTCGGGAACCAAGCCTGAGACTCCCAAATTGGAGTCACTAGAACCAAGGACGCCATTTGACGTCTTACCTGAGCTGCTACTCTGGGAATAATTATGAAGGGGGGAAAGGCATACGGAAGGTCTTTTGACCAATCTTGGAGAAAAGCATCTATCGTTATCGCTCCCGGATCCGGTCTCCAGCTGACATATCTCGGCAGTTGGTGATTGTAGGAGGCTGGCCTGGCTTATAGTGGGTACCTTGTGGTACTTACACCCTGTGCCAGGTCCAGTTATCCCTTATTAATGGAATAGAGGTGTTTCTAGCAGCTTAGGCTGATAGAAGGTAGCTATGGAAAAGCAGCTTAGGCTAAACTAGGAAACGTGCAAAGCTCCTACTATACCACTTATATCATATAGCACAATATCCTAAGAAAACACAATACTCAGAGTTACTAAAAATAAAGGTATTTAATTTTTATGACAATATGCCAAAAGTATCTCAGTGAGTACCCTCAGTTAGAAGGTAAGTATTATACACAAGTTATATGTACACAAACCCAAAACAGGTAAGTAACAGTAAGAAAAGTAGTGCAAACAATGTAGAATCACAATAGGATGCAATAGGTGAACATAGGTCTAGGGGCAACACAAACCATATACTCCAAAAGTGGAATGCGAATCACGAATGGACCCTAGACCTATGGGAGCTTGTAGAGAGTCGCTGGGACTGTAAGAAAACAGTCAGGGTGTCCAAGATACCCCACCCCAAGACCCTGAGAAGTAGGAGTAAAGTTACCCTACTACCCCAGAAAGACACAATAGTTGTGATAGGGGGATTCTGCAAGAACCACAAGCACCAGCAAAACACTGAAGACGGATTCCTGGACGTGAGGACCTGCAAGGCAAGTGGACAAGTCCAAGAGTCGTTATAGTGTCCAGGGGGGGCAGGAGCACAGAAAACCCTGGATGAAGGTGAAAAGGGGCTGCCTCTGGGTGGAAGAAGCCAAAGATTCTGCAACAACAAAAAGGGCTAGGAACTTCTCCTTTGGATGGAAGATGTCCCACGGCATGCTGGATGTTGCAGAAGTGTCTCCACGCAGAAATACTGCAAACAAGCCGTGCTAGCTGCAAGGGTTGTGGTAGAGGTTTTTGGGTGCTGCTGGGGACCAGGAAGGACCAGGATGTCGCCCCTTGGAGGAGGAGACAGAGGGGACGCTCAGCCACTCAGAGAGCCCCAGCAGAAGCAGGCAGCGCCAGAAGTAGTACCGGAGCAGGCACTTAGAAGATTTATGAAACCGGAGTCACAAAAGGAGGGTCCCACAATGTCAGAGTCCAACTCAGAGGGTTGAGCACTGCAGGACAGAGTGCTAGGGACCCAGGCTAGGCTGTGCACAAAGGAATCCTTGGAGAAGTGCACAGAAGCTAGAGCAGCTGCAAATCACGCAGGTCACAGGTGTGCTGTCTGGCGGGGGAGGCAAGGACTTACCTCCACCAAATTTGGACAGAAGGGCCACTGGACTGTGGGAGACACTTGGACCCAGTTCCTGTGTTCCAGGGACCATGCTCGTCAGGATGAGAGGAGACCCAGAGGACCGGTGATGCAGTCTTTTGGTGCCTGTGTTAGCAAGGGGAAGATTCCGTCAACCCACAGGAGATTTCTTCTTGGCTTCCAGTGCAGGGTGGAGGCAGACAGCCCTCAGAGCATGCACCACCAGAAAAACAGTCGAGAAAGCTGGTAGGATGAGGAGCTACAATGTTGCTGGTAGTCCTCTTGCTACTTTGTTGCAGTTTTTCAGGCGTCCTGGAGCAGTCAGCGGTCGATCCTTGGCAGAAGTCGAAGGGGGAAGTGCAGAGGAACTCTGGTGAGCTCTTGCATTCGTTATCTGAAGAATACCCAAGGAGGTCTGGCTACCAAGAAAGGAGGTTTGGCTACCAAGGGAGGTAAGAACCTATCAGAGGGGGTCTCTGACGTCACAAACTGGCACTGGCCACTGAGAGCAGTCCAGTGTGCCCCCAACACCTCTGAATCCAAGATGGCAGAGGTCTGGGACACATTGTAGGCGCTCTGGGCACCTCCCCTGGGAGGTATTGGTCAGGGGGGTAGTCACACCCCTTTCCTTTGTCCAGTTTCGTGCCAGAGCAGGGCTGGGGGATCCCTGAACCGGTGTAGACTGGCTTATGCAGAGATGGGCACCATCTGTGCCCATCAAAGCATTTTCAGAGGCTGGGGGAGGCTACTCTTCCCCAGCCCTTCACACCTATTTCCAAAGGGAGAGGGTGTAACACCCTCTCTCAGAGGAAATCCTTTGTTTTGCCTTCCTGGGCCGGGGCTGCCCGGACCCCAGGAGGGCAGAATCCTGTCTGAGGGGTTGTCAGCAGCAGTAGCTGCAGTGGAAACCCCGGAAAGGCAGTTTGGCAGTACCCGGGTTCTGTGTTAGAGACCTGGGGAATCATGGAATTGTCACCCCAATACCAGAATGGTATTGGGGTGACAATTCCATGATCTTAGACATGTTACATGGCCATGTTTGGAGTTACCATGGTGACGCTACACATAGGTAGTGACCTATGTGCAGTGCACGCGTGTAACGGTGTCCCTGCACTCACAAAGGTCGGGGAATTTGCCCTGAACGACGTGGGGGCACCTTGGCTAGTGCCAGGGTGCCCACACATTAAGTAACTTGGCACCCAACCTTCACCAAGTGAGGGTTAGACATATAGGTGACTTATAAGATACTTAGGTGCAGTGAAAAATGGCTGTGAAATAACGTGGATGTTATTTCACTCAGGCTGCAGTGGCAGGCCTGTGTAAGAATTGTCTGAGCTCCCTATGGGTGGCAAAAGAAATGCTGCAGCCCATAGGGATCTCCTGGAACCCCAATATCCTGGGTACCTAAGTACCATATATAAGGGAATTATATGGGTGTACCAGTGTGCCAATGAGAATGGGTAAAATTAGTCACTAGCCGGCAGTGACAATTTTAGAAAGCAGAGAGAGCATAAAGATTGAGGTTCTGGTTAGCAGAGCCTCAGTGATACAGTCAGTTAGGCACCACATAGGGAACACATACAGGGCATACACTATGAGCACTGGGGTCCTGCCTAGCAGGATCCCAGTGACATAAGGGCAAAAACAAACATATATACAGTGAAAATGTGGGTAACATGCCAGGCAAGATGGTAGTTTCCTACAGTGATTGAGACAGGATGCGAAAAGGTCTAGATTGCAAGGACCCCACCTTTCCATCAGTGCTAGAAAGATTTACGGATCTAATTTCCAATCGGTGCTGTCCGTGAAGTTCCTGGAGTTCCAATCTGCTACCATGTTTTTGGTCCCCGGAAGATACTCCGCCACAACCGAGATCTGTTTTTGAAGGCAATAATGCCAGAAATCTTTCACTAGTTCCGAGAGAGCCTTCGATCGAGTGCCTCCCAACCGATTCATATACTGGACAGCTGATATGTTGTCCATCCTCAGAAGAATGGAACAACACACTTTGGGCCTCATTCTGAGGCTGCCGGTCAGCGGTAGCCGCCCGCCTGGCGGGAACCGCCAAATGGCCGCTCCGCGGTCGAAAGACCGCGGAGGCCATTCTGGTTTTCCCGCTGGGCTGGCGGGCGACCGCCAGAAGGCCGCCCGCCAGCCCAGCGGGAAACCCCTTCCCACGAGGAAGCCGGCTCCGAATGGAGCCGGCGGAGTGGGAAGGTGCGACGGGTGCAGTTGCACCCGTCGCGAATTTCAGTGTCTGCACAGCAGACACTGAAATTCTTTGTGGGGCCCCCAGGGGCCCCACAACACCCCATACCGCCATCCTGTTCCTGGCGGGCGAACCGCCAGGAACAGGATGTCGGTATGGGGTGTCGGAATCCCCATGGCATGGAGGATTCCGTCGGGCAGCGGAAAACCGGCGGGAGACCGCCGGTTTTCCTCTTCTGACCGCGGCCAAACCTCCGCGGTCAGAATGCCCTGCGGGGCACCGCCAGCCTGTTGGCGGTGCTCCCGCCGACCCCGGCCGGAATGACCCCCTTTATCCTTTGTGAAGAACTTGATTACAAAAGATCCTGCCAGGAGTTCTAGACAATTGAAATGTAGAGAGAGTTCCTGTGGCCATCAGCCTCCCATGGAGATTTCCCCACATCGGGTTCCCCATCCCAGATGACTGGCGTCTGATTCTATAGTCATGTACGGTGCTGTACCGAAAATCGCTGTTCCATTCCAGGCTTCCATGTGGTCTATCCACTACTGTAGCTCCGTTTTGGCCTCTGGAGATAAGGAAATCATTTCCGAACAAGTTAGACCCTTTCTGAGATGAGGACCTGGGAAGATGGCTTGGATTGAAGAGGATAGAAGTCCCACAATTCTGGCCATTTGACGAAGTGAAATTCTCTCCCTTTTGAGAACCTTGTTGAGTTCTTTCCGAATCTTGGAAAGCTTTGATAATGGAAGGCTGAGAGACGCTACGACAGAATCTATGAGGAAACCTAGAAAGACTATTTTCTGGGTCAGAATTAATTCTGGTTTGGGTTCGTTGATCACAAATCCGAGGTTGTGTAGAAGGGGAAATCTTTTTAATAGAATTTTGGGCTTTGTCAAGAGCGGAAAAGGTTGCTACAAATTTGCCTAAATCCTTGACAAAGGGTTCTCCAAAGAGGTTTCCCTGGGCAATAGTCCCGCTTCAGACGTGGCTAACTCGCAAAGTTTGGGATCAATTTTGATAAGCATGGATCTCCTGCGTTCTGCCGCAAGAGCACAGTTGGCTTTACCCAAGAGACAAATAGCCCTTTGAGCCCAATCGGCAATAACCTCCACAGAGAGTGGGGTACCGGAATGTTTAGCTTGCTCCGCCAATTGAATAATTTGAGTAAGCGGGCCCACTACATCCAGGAGTTTGTCTTGCCAATTTCTCCAAGATCTGTTTATACCCTTCTTAGAGTCTTTCATGTATTTACCAAATAAAGTGCACAATTTTGGGTTAATAATGGGTGTGCCAGCTACTTTGCCCAGTAAAGAGGGTCTAGGACATTCTGCCCTACGTTTAGCTCTAACCTCCCTCCCTAGGGGGTGGCATATTTTATCCGCCACATAATCGGCTACCTTAGGCTCAGGCACCCATTCAGAAGTCCTTGGATGATACATTTCCAAAGGGTTAAACATATCTGAGTCTTCATCAGGGGAATCTGGGGAAACAGAGTTAGGACGCCAAGGTCTACTCAGTTCTTGTTCCTTATCTGAGGATAAATCAACATCAGAATCACCCTCCCCTCCAAGGGGAAACCCAAATAAAGGGTCTGGATTTTTCACGACAAAGTCGCCTGTTTTTCTGGAATTAGCTTCCTCCCGGTAGGGTAAATTCTTAAGCATGCGTGCACTCTTATGGAAGGTTTTGGTAAGTTTATCAAAACCTTCCAGGTGCCCCGTGTCACGCTTTGAGGCCTTTTTACCCCCTGATCTAACCTTACAAGTCCGGTTTAGGTTCAACAGTGTCAGTAAAAAAAAAAACGGTATGCTCTTTGCAAGCTTATAAACCTGTTCCCTAAGAGGTGCAAGCGCATTGGAAATAGCGAAAGAAATCGCTTGACTCACCTCTGGGGGAAGACGTTGGGCAAGCCATTCCTGTTGTGCATCCTGAAAGGAAGCGCTTTCATGACCAATAGACTGGTCCATTATAAGGGTGAGAGCACCAAAGCTCAATTAGAGTACAATACCAAAATGTATGTCTCTTTTTTTTATTTCTTTTTTTATATAGGTTAATAGAAAAAAAAGCTGGTTTCAAATATATATATATATATATCTATATGTATATATATATATATACACCCAAATAATAAAAAGGGCAGCCCCCTAGCTGGTGCTCAAATTATTGAGAATTAAATATAATATATTATTTTATGGCAAGACCGGAGGCTCCTATTATGCAGTAGTCTTTTCTTTATTTTCATTAGCAGCTCCAGTCAAGAACATCTACAAATCCCATAAGGCAAACGACAAGTAGCCAATGGGAAAACAACTGTAGTTCAAAACAATGCACCAATCACCGTCATATCTATGGAATAATACCGATCCTGACTGAAAACAGCCCTCTTTTCTTGCTGCTCTTCAGTCAAGATAAGTATTATTCGGTTTTGTCTGCCTTTAAGTGTGCGGCCGCATTATCGATGCGTGTGTGTTTAATGCAATTCTTTATTTGATTTGTACTCTAGATCGGCTTGTCAGACGCATTCTGTCAGCGTTTGGGTTTTTCCTTTGTCGTGCGGTATCTAACGGTCTTTGAGACCGTTAGGAGCGCTTCAGCGCGCGCTGGCATATTTCAGCCTGCGCGCGTTGAAGGAGCTGATCCCTTACCTCGGTGGGGGGCTGCGCGTCGTGTTGGCTTTGTTTTTGGATCGTTTTTCCTCTGGCTGGCTCGGTCAGCTCCTGGATCGATTTTCCTCATTATAACCCCGCCTGTGGGCGGAGCTGAGTATTTTAATTCTCCTCTTGTGGAGAGGAGTTAGCCCTTGCCTGGCACTCAGTTAGGGGCTGATTATTATGGATAGTGCTCAGGCACAGATTCCTCAGGAGGAGGAGGAGGAAGTTTTAAAAGAACATTTAAATGATTTTATACAAACTTCGGTGGACCAGGCTATGATTGCCTCTTGGCAAAAGCTTTAAAAAAACTTAGAAAATTCCGTGGTTAATATTGTGTCCAAGACCATGCTGGCCCATTCTGCGGGGGAAGGCAGAAAGCGTCAAATTTCATCTAAAGTTGTAAAAATGACGCAAACTGGAAGTGACAATGTTTCACACAAGGCGGAGGACGTGGTTCCTCATGGGCCTCCTAATAAGGAGGGATTGATAACTAAATCTGTGAAAAAGTGCATGGCAAAATCAAAACACTTATCAGAACCTATTAAAATATCAAAAATTTTGGACACGGATGATGAAGGGAACAGTCCTGGTTCGGCTATGGATAGTTCCGAGGAGGACGTTGAGGAGTTGTTTTTTCCTCCTCCGCCCAAAAAAGTAAAACATTCTTCAGGGTCCACTGTTATTTTGGATGCAGAAGGGGTACCTATGTTTGATCCGGGAGATATTCAACACCCAAATTCCACGGAGTGGCTTCCTGCGGAGCATATGGCGGACTACGTCTCTGCCAGACTTCGTACTCCTCTGGATAAACAGGCCCGGGCGAAGTTAAGATCGGAATGTCCTCGCCCAGCTTTGTCTTCCAAAATCACAGCGACTCCAGTTATTGTCTCTTCTTTGTTGACGTTCTTCACCAGATACGGAAAAGATCCCCGTAAACGGGTGGATAAGGCTTGGTCCACGTGCCAAGATAAACTGTTGGACATTGTGGGTCCCTTGACTCGCATATTTGATATGGCGGAATCGGCTCGGCTGGATCAAGTGACTATTGATGCAGAAGAACTTTCTTTATGGGCTCAACGAGCTGTATGCCTGTTGGGCAATGCTAATTCCTCTATCACCCATGAACGGAGGAAGGGTCTCCTTCTTAAGTTGGACCCAAAGTTGGTTAATATAGCTGGTTCGGATCCGGGGGTTAAAGCTGAAGGCTTACTATTTGGTGATTAGTTTATCAAAGAGCTAAGCAAGTATGTGACCACGTTTTCCTCGATTGACAAGGCAGAGCAATCCTTGAAAAAGATGTTTGCTTCTCGGGTTTTCACCAGGGCCGGCAGAGGTAGGAACCGCTTTGCCGGCCGAACCTACGCCAACCAAGGTTCCCGTGGTTCTTACCAGAACACCTATCAAGATTACAGGCCCCAATTCTACCCCCAAAGGAGCAGGGGCTTCAGAGCTAAGGGAGGCCGTAATTCCAGAAACACGGCACAGCTCGGTAAGTCAAAGTTCCTTTATTCCGGTAGTGGGAGGTCGTATTGCACTATGTCTGTCAAAATGGGAGGAGCTTACAAAAGATCCTTGGGTTTTAAACACCGTACGAGGTTATGTTATAGAACTCTTTTCAGAACCTTTTCAGGAGGTTTTTCCTTCCCCTCCTCAATTTTCAAGCCAAATGACGGATTTAATCTCGTTAGAAATTCAAGCTCTATTGCAAAAACAGGCTATTACTCCTTGTTCTCTAGATTCTTCAGGTTTCCTCAGTTCCGTTTTCTTAGTTCAGAAAAAGAACAAGAAAATGCGTCCTGTCATCAATCTGAAACAGTTCAATCAGTTCGTCCTTTATCGACATTTCAAGATGGAGACTATTCTTCATCTCAGAGATACTCTTCTCCAAGGCGACTGGTTAGTAAGGTTGGATCTTCGGGATGCTTATCTATCAGTTCCCATTCATCCTGTTTCGCAGAAGTTTCTCCAATTTTACTGAGCAGGTCAGTATTATCGTTTCACTTCTCTTCCCTTTGGCCTTTCCTCCGCCCCTTGGTGCTTCACAAAATTATTGAGGCCAGTGGCGGCTTTTCTCAGAGCTCGAGGCATTCGTTTGGTGATCTACTTGGACGACATCCTAATCATGAGCCAGAGTCAAACCTTGTTACTGTCGCAAGTACGTCTTGCTTGCGCACTGTTAGAGGATCTGGGCTTTATCGTAAATTACGAGAAATCTTCTTTAGATCCAGTTCAACAAATAGAGTTTCTAGGTTTTTTGGTAGATTCAGTAGCGGCTACGCTCCTTCTACCGTCATCAAAGATCAAATCCATAAAATCCGAGATTCTACTGATTCTTCGCAGTTCTTATATATCCCTCAGATCTTTGGCAAGAGTTGTAGGTCGGCTCTCGTCCTCGATTCAAGCGATTTTTCCAGGGCCTCTTCATTATCGGGCCTTACAAAGACTAAAGATTCGGCATATTCAAAAAGGTCTAGCTTATTCAGACGTTATAGCTTTAGATCAAGATTCACGGGAGGAACTTCAGTGGTGGATAGACCATTTAGATGCTTGGAACGGCAGAACTATCTTTGCATCAGCCCCAGATCTTGTATTAGAATCAGATGCAAGTCTGTCGGGTTGGGGAGCCCGATGTGGTGCAATCTCGACTGGAGGTTCATGGTCTCTAGAGGAGTCAAAATTGCACATAAACTGTTTAGAGATGCTTGCAGGCTCCTTTGCAATCAGGAGTCTCGCAAGAGACAGGGTTTCTTGTTCAGTTCTGCTCAGAATGGACAACATTTTGGCGGTGCGTTACATCAATCGACTAGGGGGCACAAAATCCCAACCTTTAGCGGAATTAGCGAAAGGGTTTTGGGAGTTCTGTCTTCAAAACAAAATCTCGGTTCAGGCCGAATATCTGCCAGGCAATCTCAATCTAGTGGCGGACTGGTATTCCCGTTTCTTTCGGGATTCCAGCGATTGGATGCTCAATTTACAAGTGTTCAACGCCCTAGTTCTCAAATGGGGTCCCTTCCACATAGATCTCTTTGCTTCACGGTTAAACGCTCAACTTCCTCGATTTTTTAGTTGGCTTCCAGATCCCCTAGCTCTAGCTTTCGATGCGTTTACTCAGGATTGGTCATCCTCCCTCAATTACGCCTTTCCTCCTTTTATTTTGATTCCCAGAGTTCTGGCTCAGGTCAGACGTCAACAAGCCTCGTTAGTCCTCATAGTTCCCTATTGGCACTCCCAGGTTTGGTTTCCCTCTCTCCTGGAACTGTCAATCGAGTCTCCGTTGTTGATACCCTCCTTCCCGGACCTCCTGACCAATCATCAGGGCTTCCGTCACAATCTAGTGCTTCAAGAGTCCCTGATCTTATCAGCTTGGAAAATTTCAGGGAATCCCGATCTAGCGTTTCAATTTCGGCAGAAGCTGCAGCCTTCATTGACCGGGCTACAGCTCCTGGGACAAAGAGGGCTTATAGATCAGCTTGGTCTCTCTGGTGTTGCTGGTGTTTGGGAAGACAAGTTGATCCCACTACAGCGGATGTATCTCTGTTAGTCAATTTTTTGGCGTCGGAAGCCAGTAAAGGTAAGTGCTTTCGTACTATTAATTTATATAGGTCTGCGATTTCTTCGGCACATGATTATTTTCAAGGAAAGCCTATTGGTGAACACCCGTTGGTTTGTCGTCTGCTAAAGGGAGTAAAGTTTTCTAATCCTCCGAAACCTAAATACAGTGTTTTATGGGATGTCAATACAGTACTTAGATTGTTCGAATCTTGGCCTGACAATCCTTTGTTATCTTTAAAACAGTTGTCGGCTAAGTTAACTATGCTTTTATGTTTGGTTTCTTTTAAACGGTTATCGGATGTTAGAGCTCTCGATGTTACTGCTCGCTATTTTATTCCTTCCGGGGTTCTGTTTAATGTGGTAAGACGTACCAAAACTAACCTTTCTTCAGTTTTTTATCCCTTCTTTCCTGATCACCCTAAGCTCTGTGTGGGTCAATGTTTAAAAGTTTATGAGCAACGGACAGCCGATCTGAGGAATTCCTCTTCTACACAGTTACTGATTTCTTTTAGGAAACCTTACAATCCTGTGTCATCCCCTACTTTGGCCCGTTGGGTCCGTTGGGTTATGTCATTAGCTGGTATTGATACCTCTGCTTTTGGAGCGCATTCGGTTAGGGGAGCCATGGCATCCAAAGCTTTTTGGGCCGGTTCTCGTTTAGAGGATATTCTCAGGTCGGCTGACTGGTCTAACGATAATGTTTTCAAGGTATTTTATTGTAAACCTATTCAACATGCTTCTTTAAATGTGATTGAATCGCTTTAAAATTGCATAATAGGAGCCTCCGGTCTTGCCATAAAATGTAGATTTTCCTAGTATGTTACGAAGGAAAGTCTTAATTTTATTAAAGACTCGGAGGCGAGTATTATCCCACCGCTACAGTTTCTAATTTTTGTGTTTGTTACCCTCCCTTTTTGTAGCTTCTACTTCGACTCAACAAACCTCGTAGTGGAGACTCTTTTGGGGCAGTGTCTACTTCGTTGTCGCCTTTCAAGGGTTATCAAGAGACGGATCGTCAGAACCTGCCGGTTTTCCTTCAGAGACTTTTGTTATATCTTCAAGAAGTTTTCTCGATTTGTTTGGCGTTCTTCATTTGTTGTCTTATCATACCTTTGTTTACTTCTCATTGAGTATCGCACAAGAAAAGAGGGCTGTTTTCAGTCAGGATCGGTATTATTCCATAGATATGATGGTGATTGGTGCATTGTTTTGAACTACAGTTGTTTTCCCATTGGCTACTTGTCGTTTGCCTTATGGGATTTGTAGTTGTTCTTGACTGGAGCTGCTAATGAAAATAAAGAAAAGACTACTGCATAATACTCGCCTCCGGAAAATCTACATTATAAATATATATAACACTGGCCACTAGATGGGGCAATTTGCTCAAAAATCCGTTCACAAACTGTGTCAGAGCGAGGGTTGGTTCAGGGAAAACAAACGCGTGACAGGAATTCAAAGCCAGCCACCTCAGGAGAACAGCTGACGCCTGACAGTTCGACTTGGAGCGCACGCTTCCCTCGAGCTGCGACTAAAAATAAGAAAAAATTAGCGCTCGGGACAATAATAATAAAAGCCCAATATATTAATCGAGATAGTTAAGGAAACGCGTAAAAATGTACTTAACTGACGAGCAGAATAGAAAGAGGAACAGGAAGGGACTCATGCATATTTAAACACTGTACTATACTGTGATTGGACTATTACAGGCTCTACACTATAGACTCATGGGACTTGTAGTTTTGAATATATTTTTACTTTTATTACGTTCTTTGAATCTGCTGTTTGAATAAAGTGAAGAAAGTTATGCATAACCCTCCCCTCCGGTCCAGACTTAGAATTCTGAGCTACACACAGCTAAGCTTGTGGAACTTTTAAAGTGTTAGTTATTTTAGGTAAACGGAAATTCAGAGGCATTGCGTAGAAATCACTTAGTTTTAGAAGTACCACTGGGTCAATTCGAATTAACTAGCGTTGTTCCCAATGTTCGTAAAAATGATATGCTAATAAGATATGTACTCATTCACAACCAAACGAAAATGCACCTAAAAAAAAAATATAGCGAGACCTGATCAAATATTTTGAGCTGTTAAACAAACAGCGGCACAAATGTAGGCTGCATTATTCGCTCTGACAACTGTTGATTGAGCACACAGTCACCATTCTAAGATGGCCGCGTTAGTTACGTACGTTCACCGAGGCCGCCCCTCTTTTCTGTCTATGTACGTTCTCCTGAAGTGTCACCGCCTCTTTGTTGTGGCGTCCTGGAGTGACGAGCTTCCGGCGCGCAGAGTCACCGGCCATATAGAAGGGAGAAGGATGGTGAGTGAGCGCTTGGTGTTTCGGGGGTTGTGACTGGTAGATTTCTTGCGGGCTGAAGGGTGCAGTGTGCGGGCTAGGACACGGGAAGGGTAACCCAGGGCATGCCGGCAAGAGACCGATTTTACGTTGCTGCCTCCGGTCCAAAAGACGTACTTTGAGAGATATGTCAACTCATGCTAGGCCTAGGGGTTAGTGCTCCGCGACTTGTCTGCCCACCACTTTGAAAATAATTGACTCCTCCATTTCAGTTAATGAATTGTCATATCCTTCTTTTCACCCCGTGATCATCTAACACGTTAACATAGCTTGTCCTTCTGTCTGTCCCCAATAGGTAGTTCCTCTTCTGCATTCATTGTGTGGCTCATACCAGTGTCATAAGTGTAAACCCCAACGTCAACAGTAAAATGTGTTGGGGTGTCCAAATTTACAGTAACAAACCTCCCTGTTGAGTTTGCCTTTGTCATGGGGGAATAAAGCTCTCACACTTTGATGAGTGACTCCATTCCATACTTATTTTTACTATTGGCTAAAATTGTATAGTAGACTTGTCTTATTTTAGACTATTACATTACATGAACTGCAAGAATTTAGATCTAAAAAAATACTTTTAAGTCTGTTTAGGAAGGGGTGGGGAGTGATACATAATTATTATCTAGATAGTTACTGCAGGTTACGTCAATTGTATTTTGCGTTTCATGGCGTGAGCGTTGACTGAGGTGACAACTTTATTGGGCAACTGTGCTTCAAAACTAATTGTTGCTTGTAGACTTTCTTTAGGTGAAGAACATTTTGATGGCTCATATTTGAGAACAACATATGGATAATTTTTGCATGCAGAGTATTTGCCCAATATCCACTGCCAACTGTGTGGTAATGTTTTCCACTAGAACTGTCCTACATTTATGGGTGTTCTGGCATTTGATAACACACCAGTCTGAGTCCGGTTCTCCTTGACCCCTGCCTCTTCCAGTTGGCAGTCCACCACTGATTCTCTTCCTGGACCAGCCTCTACTTTCTTATGCCTCACCAACCCGATATACTTCCCCTAACTCTAGTCCATCTTCCCAAGCCTCTATTCTTTGCACCCAGCCTCTACTATGACTCCCTTTCACCCTAGCTGCTCACCCTTTGTCTGGCTTCGCATCCCATAAGTTCCACCCCAGTCTCACTCTCTAACTTACACTGCTTGTCCATCCTCAACCCTTCCACAGAGTCTCGCTAAATTCCAGTTACGACCTTGACTGTATAGCCCTTCCCAGTTACCACGACTCTCCACGAAGGCCTCAGTCTTCCCCTTTCTCTTACTCAAACGCGTATCTCTTTACTCCGAATATCAATCGGTACACACTGTTTGTCCTTAATTTTCTCTGCACCCTTTCCATATTTCACATTTCTCCTTTCTATGTCCAACTCTCATAATTATCTCTATAGGCATGGCTATGCTTAGCTTGTTGTGGACCTCGCAAGATGGTGTACAAAACATACAGATTTAAAGTGCATAAATAAATCTTTTTCCGACGAGAAAGATGTGGGTGGTGTGGAACTGGCTCATTTTTTATGGGAGAGATCACAGTTTAAGGTAGTCTTCTGTGCTACACGGATATGTTTTAGACGTGTATCAATATTCTTTTCAGTTTCATTATTTGAATAGTTGGATCATGCTTATGTAGATCTGTCACTGATTTATTAGTAGGCGGATATTACAGTGCATTGGAAGTTTTCGCATGTAGTAGGTGCAGTCCCCCCTCTGAATTTCTTCTCTGCTATTAGATTTTGTGCCGGCAGGATATATACAGATGTCTGCAGTAGTCGTGCATACATACAACGTTGTGAGATGGAGTTAGAATCTGACATGCATGCTACACCTAGATCTCAGTAGTGATTATGTTAATCAATTTAACTATTTTACCAGATTGGAAAGCAGCATCGTAAAGATTAACAAAATTATTTTACAATAGTTTTATTCTTCTGGTATGGTATTTTTTCATTTTAAACTGAATCAAAAGTCACCTGTGTATTCTTCCTCCTAATCTTCTCATTCACTTTTAGGTCAAGCGTAAGACCTCTTGTATACTTCTTCCGTGGGCTTCCAGCTATTTCATTTGTTAGTTTCAGTGTGATTTAAAAATTCTTGCTTGCTAGTGGTCAGTCATGCCTCTTTGTCCCTCCTCCTTTTGTGTAGGAGCAGGGACCAACTACTGTATAATTACTCTTTGTCCTGTGTATCTGGTCTATTGGGGACTTTTTTTTTTTTAAACTTTGTTTCCTGCTCCTGTCCAGGGAAGCTTCCCTTTTCATTTGCAGAGCATTCTTCCGTAGCTGTAAACAAGGCTATAAATCAGGCTATTATCTTTGTGGCTCTCTGCACAGTCTCTCAGCTGCCTGGCTCCAGGGCTTGGATTTTCTTTACCAAGTTTGCCTGCCTGTGTGCTGAGAACAAGGGCAGAGGATCACTTGTAATTGCTTATAGCCTAGGCACCCAGGTCTACCAGGGCTCCACAATCCTTAGGGACAGTGCTTACTTCCACTCCGTACTGGGATCCAACTCGCAGCTCCATCCGTGCACCTCAGTACACACACTGCAAGCCCTCAGCCTTGCCAGTGCCTGGAACCCCATACATGCTGTCTACCAGAGCACCTCATTTCTTGCAGTCAGTACACTCTGTTGCTACAGTACTGGGACCATGGGCACAGCTCCATCAGGGCACCAAAGTTCACACACTCCAAGCCCTCAGCAGTGCTAGTGCCTGAAACCCTACACATGAAGTCTGCCAGAACACCTCTGTTCTTGCAGTCAGTACACTCTGCTGCTCCAGTACTGGGACTTCTGGCCCAGCTCCATCAGTGCACTGCAGTATACACACTCCAAGCCCTCAGCCATGCCAGTGCCAGGAGATCCACACACGCTATCTGCCAGAGCACCTCAGTTCTTGCAGTCAGTACACACTGCTGCTCCCGTACTGAGACCTCGGGCACTGTTCCATCAGTGAACCAGAGTTCACACACTCCAAACCCTCAGCCATGCTAGTAACCCCACACACGCTGTCTACCATAGCCCCTCAGTTCTTGCAGTCAGTACTCTCTGCTGCTCCAGGCTATAAATTGCTGTTACCTGGCCACATTTGGTCTGCTTGCCTGTTCGATCCAGAGACCCTGCCCCCAGATGTAACCTGATGTCACCTAGGAAACCTTTGTATGGTGTCCCTGCTCTTTCAGCTCTGCTACCCACATGCAGCCCAATCAAAGCACCTCCTTCAAAGCACTCAGTGCCCACTGCTGTTCCAGTAACTGGACCGCTCACCCAGCTCTACCAGGGCTCCGCAATCGTCAGTGACAGTGCCCACTTCTGCTTCTCACTGGCAGCTCCATCACTGCACCTCAGTTCACACATGTCAAGCTCTCAGCTGTGCCAGAACCCCATATGCTGCCTGCCAGAGCACCCCAGTTCTTACTGTCCGTACACTCTGCTGTTCCAGTACTGGGACCTCGTGCGCAGCTCCATCAGTGCACCTCAGTTCACACACTCCAAGGCCCTCAGCTGTGCCCGAACCCCACACACGCTGTCTGCCAGAGCACCTCAGTTCTCACAGTTGATACACTCTGCTGTTCCAGTACTAGGACCTTGAGGCACAGCTCCATCAGTGCACCTTGGTTCTAACCTGGCGAGGTCACATCCTTTCCTTTACTGTGACGCCACTCATGCATGAGACTTGGAAAACATTATTGTTGTATTGCATATTAGAGCCAGGGAGTGCATGTAATGCACTCAGTTACTTTGATACAATGGGCCACTTTGAGTTTAGGAAGGTAGTGTTTGTGTTTAAATTTGATCTTGTTAGGGTTGAGCCTGCGTTGCATGCGCTCGCGCATCGCAGCGAGACACTTTAGTATTTAGAAAGGGCTCGGAGCCCTGTCAACTTCACGTCAGTGTTTTTTATTGGTTCATGGGCTTGCCTAATAAAATCTGCTTGCTTTCATTAGTCTAAGGCACGAATACGTCATGCCTTTTCCGGTGGCTAGCCCTCCTCGAGCGCAGCGACAAAGTACAGAAAACAGGCGAGGCTCGCTGTTTTCCATCAGGCTCGTGGACTTCTTTTTCTCTAATTTACGAGCGGGATCTCGCTTGGCAGAAGTCGAGCGCTTTTAATTTCACTTTTTTGGGTTAAGTACATAAATGCACTTTTGCCCGATAGGTGAAAAGTCGGGTTAGGAGTTTACAACGCGATCAGCTCTAACATGAGCAAACGCGAGACCAGTTGCATTGTAAATGCTTGTTTAGATGGTTAGGACTTTACTATGTGAGAGCCTTAGCTAAATAGATAGCAGTTGCAGTAGAAAAGATGTGAGGAATATTTGGGTCCATGTTATGTGAATAAGACCATTAACTTTACACATGCCGTGATTGGACGCGCCTCTGGAATGGTGGGAAAGCGAGTAACAGGGCCTCATTACTTAGTGCTGGTAGACGTTGTGGAGAGACCACTGTCTTGTATGACCAAAAAAAAAACTGTTGCTTACTTTAAATTTAAATGCAAGGAACTTAATATAGTCACTGATGTCTTTCTATAAGAAGTGACCAGGAAAGGGTTCTTTATCTTTAGTATTTTGATATGAAATTTTTTTTTTAATTGCACACTTGTTCAATACGGGGTCTGATTTAGCTTTCCAAGCATGAGAAATGTAAGGTTCTTTGTTATCTAATTAATGTGTGTTAACTCCATGATAAGGGGGTCAGAAATTAGTGGATATTGGTCCATGTATGGGGGTCAAATGCTGTGACTGTAAACTTTTTCCTGGCCATTCCAGTGAAACTAAATCTGCTTCTCTCCAAGTCTGCCTTAAAAAGTAGTCATTTTTTATTAGAATTTGTTTTCAGGTAGTCACAGTTTTCTTTCTGTATTGTAAGCTATTTTATTTCTGTTCTCGAGTTTATAAGAAACAAATGTGATTGCAGGGAATTAGAGTTGGATTTGAAGAAGGAAATGCTACTTGTTTCAACATTGCTGTTCTGATGGTCTTTTTTCAGTGAGAAGTCAAAACCGAGTCAGTGTGTATACTTAAACATACAATCTTTTTTAAATTGAATTGAGCTTTATGGTCATTCACAACTTTATGGTCAACCACAACCATTTAGTTTTCAATTTGGAAAGATGGTGATGCCGCAGAACGGCTGGGAAAAGTGTGATGTTGAAAAAAGAAAAATATGGTGTAAGATTTGGAGGCTCGGGTGCAGTGCACCCTTGTGCAACATCTTGTTCGTTGAGTGTACAATCCCCAACGTTCAATACAGGATGAGAGGTTTGAAGGTCACTAACCTGGGAAGATTGTAGGGCCATAATTTCAGACATTGTCACAGTGACTGAAGTGTAGTACTGTAGTAACTATAGTGACATGCGTTGTACTACTTTTGAATATTGACCTGCTGTAATATCGCCTGCAAGAAGTCAATTAAAATTCGATTTTGTTATTAACATCTTTGCATACAAGTATTACAAAAAGTGCAACATAATACAATGACATATGCAATCCGTAAGTGCCTTCTAAGACTAATAATTTAAAACTCTTTAGTTTGTACTGAACCTTTAATTAAATAAAATCTAAAGCAACAATTGAGGATCGTGTCAGTTAGTTTAAAACATACGAGGATTGTTTTTTGGCAAGAGCGAATGCCATGTTGATTAAAACCACCCCCAGGAGCTCCTTTCTGTCTTTTAAAACTGCGGGGCAAATACTTCCTAGATGAAACTGGTCATCTTCATGTAGACGATACTGTGCAAGTTGATATTTTAGTACTTGGTATTTTGACACAGATCCGTGACATGGCTGCATGAAAGTAGTTTAGATTCACATTTAGATATACAGCCAACAGTACAGTGTTGATATGCCCAGATCCCTAGTGCAGAATATAACACTTCTGCTTTTGAACCCAGTTTGTAGAACCACGAGTGTTTGCTTCCAGAGGTAGATATTGTACCCTCTACAATTTGCGGCGTCCCTTTCACTCTTCAAAGTTGTCATGCCCTTGGAGAAATGTTATTTTACTGGTACATGCTTCAGTGTGAGGCCTCATATAGAGTGTTATGGCCAGGTGTGAAAGCCATATCTCTACGAGGAATAACGATTACAGAAAACTCCGGGAGGGATCACCAGCAATGGTATATTATTAATTACATCCACAACACATTAAATATATTTTCATGGCAGTAAAGGTGTAACTTGTGGCTGCATTAAAATCGGTAAAAGAAATAACCGTAACACAGTGGATGATGATCTATCAGTATGCAGTATACTTGGCATTAGTCTAGAACAAAACACGAGCTTGGGGAAGCTATTGTAGTGTTAGAGCCAGCTATTTCAGTAAGTCATGACAAGCAAAAACAGTAACTGAGTTCAGCCTTGGCAAAGCCAGAAGGTCTTGCTTTTGGAACCTTTTGTTTATTTTTCATTGCGCGCACATAGTGCGTCATGATACCCTGCCACCTGCATCATTCACACATCTACAAAATGACGCAGGCATTACATTTTTTTTTAACTCATTGATCTAACTTGGCAAACACAACTTAGCGCAGTCAATTAAAAAATACTTTTTCAGTTGTTTTAAAGTGAATTTCTGTAAGCAGAGTGGACCAGGAGCAGATAGGAGCTGCCCGGCCCTCCAAGAAATGTACAGACATTTTATAAAAAAAAATACATTGACAAAGCCAGTAAATCTCACCTTTGTGACGTAATGGCGTTGCCAGTGTTTTTAGCCACACTACAAATCATCCTTGATGCTGTGCAGTGTGGCTAAGGTAGAACAAAAACAAAAAAAAACACTTTTAAGGGGGATTTTTTTGGTGTGTGCGCACCTACATAATGACACTGCCGCTTTTGTGTTATTGTTTGTAGTTGTTGTCAGTAAATAAAAACAACTTGCAAAAGCATTTCATTTTTTTTTTTAAAGCAGGTGAGGTAGAATCAACAGGGTGAAAGCAATATGGCAAAGGATCGGGAACATTCAAGCAACAAGAGGGAGGTCTCTAAAGCACAAAGTGGGGGGTGGGAAATGCAGAAGAAACAGGGGAGGACCATTGGGTGGAGGAGGGGGACAAAGAAGCAACACAGACAGAGAGGAACGGATACAGCACAGTGAAGAACACAAACAAGAGCATCGGGGACTGGGACTGAGACTGAGAGAAGCACAAAGGGCCAGGCAGCAGCACATAGGGTGAGAGATGTGCACAAGGGAGGCGACTGAAAAACACATTTACTCTGTGAGTGCTTACACAAAAAGAAAAGTTAATTCCGACATTGAACACAGGTACCATGCAAACTCACACGTGGTCAAAAGGCAGTGCTCCATGGGAGGGACACACATAAGATTGACAAGCTGGGACATGGGTACGAAGTGGGCAAATGAGAGTGAAAAGGAGCGCAAGCCAATGGTAAGCAACAGACAGGCTTCAAGCTCCTCTATATTAATAATAAGCCATATTATGCCTCACAACAGAAGAAGACGACGAGGCGCAAGGAGCAATCAGACAAGACAATTCTACTGAAGACATTCCAAGAAATACATACAATTGTACTCCATAGCTCTTAATGCAGGACTACCACCCCATACGTTTTGCATGTGTAGAATGTGATTCTGTGCTAAGTACAGTGTCTCTCAGCTGAACAGAGTGCAAAGACCTATTGCAATGAGAACGGTTGTCTCATATCCACGAGCATCTTTCTAGTAAGCTGGATTGTTAGATCAACACAGTCTGCATGCAACAGCTCCTTTGTGGCATAATGAAGATAATGGCATAACTTGATTTAACAAGTAAGAACAATATGAATTTCCATAACCAGAACCAAAGCTTGCCAACTACTCCCCGTCCTTATACAACCCCCCTGCCTCCCACTCGGTGCCTCCTTCCAGATCTCCCCTCCCTTCTGTCAGTCATACATAGAGGCTTGCCACGGTTCAAATGAACTACACTGGAGGAGTATCTTTAACAGAAGTAGCAGCTGTTTCCCGCACCTCACAATGCTGGACCATCACCATCATAACAAACATTGGCAAAAATATGTTTGGTCTCAAAAGCACACCCTACCACAGTAGTTCAGGGCACTGAACAAAACTACTCTGTGCCAATATGCTTCTTGTGAAAGAGCTGACTCTGTCACTCACTCACTCGCAGTGAAGACAGCCAACAAATGGAGGGAAATAATTTTATTAAAAATAAAAAGTCTTGAATTACCAATTAGGGGCCCAGTTCTTAAAACCACAAAAGTGCACACATAGCTTAAGTGTATTTGTATTAGCACAGATTCATGACTTTCATTAATTCACAGAAGTAGGCCAGGAAACCGTACTTCTAAAAAATATTTGTGAACTGCATTTTAGCACAAGCAAATATGCATGTGTAGATTTGCTCATGCGGAAATGCGGTGAGCATTTACAAGGTCTTTTTCCCTCCAGCCACTTTTTCCCAACCCTGGAATTAGTTTTACTCCTGCGCTTGTCAGGAGTAAATTTCCAACCATTCTCTGTATGGCAGAAGATTACAGAAGAGCTGGTGAAACCCCTAAAACACGCAAGTTAGTAGGTTTGCACAGACTAAATAGGGCATTTCATCTGTAGAACTATTTCTTACCCCTATCTCCAGCCTCAGGATGTAGATCTGCTGACAGGTGCCACAATAAGGGAATTGCTAGTATCCAAATCCTATGATAGAGTGAGAACAGGCATAATCAGAGAGGCTATTATCAGAGCACTTATATAATGAGATTGCTGCCATACTTTGTCACCACACTACATGGCACCAAAGGGCAAGTGGATTTTTGTTACAGGACAAGTAGATTTATGAAGCAACCTGTCCCACGGACAAGTAGATATTGTTGAAAATTTCCATATCCTTGGGAACAGCCTAATGAAAGATGCACACAATCCATCCCTCACTTGTTTTCCCACAAGAAGGCTCTTATCTTTGTGACCCAAGACTGAATTAGAGAACCATTCCAATCACTAGCATTGACACCTAATCTCCTCCCACAGAGAACTCATTTCAAATACTATCCCCCTTCCAAGCACTCAATGACGATGCAACATGCTACCCACTCTCAATTACTATGAGAAAACTACAACGTATTCAGAACTCCGCAACCAGGCTATTGTTACATGTAAAGCCACAAGCCCACATCTCCCCTGTCTTGAGAGCACTACCCTGGTTACCCGTTGCCAGAAGATGCTCTTTCAAGCTGCTTTGTATCGCCCACAAAGCCATACCTGGAACAGGACCCTTTTTATCAGAAACTGAATAACCAAATACATTCAACAAAGAAACCTCCGCTCAAGATTGGCACCCCGCCTTAGAACACTACCGTACAAGAAAAATACTATAGGTGGTACATCCTTCTCCATTCGAGCAGTCAAACTATGGAATTCATTAGCCCCAACTGTAAGGGCCACATATAACTATCTTGTCTTCAGAAAACTACTCAAGAGTTGGCTCTTTTCTACATAACCACCATATTCAAACAGCTATGGACTGCATATGCCTATGTCGATAAATATTTTTTATCTGACTGTGTATATTCTAGTAAGTGTGGCTCAATGGTTAGAGCGGCAGACCCTGAAGCAGAGATCTGGCTCAAGACCAGGGTTCAAGTCCCGCTTCGGCAGGTCTTGGGCTCAATTCCCCTTGACCAGATAATTCTCGCCTCAGTGCCTAATCTAATTCATGGGTCCCACTCTGCAACTCTGGGCAATAGCTTGCTTAATCTCCATAACGGCCCCAACAGCGCTTGGATGCCTGGCTTCACCCTGGGGGTGCTCAGGAGTGGGCGCCTCACAGGGAAAAGCCAGGAGGGGTTCCATAGCGGTATGAGTACAGCGCCTTGAGACCCTAACGGGTGAGTAGTGCGCTATACAAGTGCTAATTTACATTTAGTTATATATAGTTCTTTAGAAAATATGTATTGCTACTATGTCCTAACAATAAACTACACACATACTCTTTAAACCTGTTTAATGTATATATACCCATGGTTTAAATATGTATATACATATGTGTGTGTGTATAAATATGTATATACATATGTGTGTGTGTGTATATATATATATATGTGTTATTCTATGCTTAACATGTTCATAGGTCATTGCATAGCTCCTAGATAAGTTATGTTAGATACTTATGAATCCCTCCTCTCATTTTATATCACACTTTGTCTACCCATCACCATATGTCATGTCTCTATCAATCTATCCTCCATTCCCACTCTTACTCATCCCAAATCCATTCTACTACTTTCATCTCCTAAAAACCCCTGCTTAAGCTCTTCCCTCCCCTTCCACATCTAACTCACCCAAACCTCACATTACTACCTTGATCTCCCAAACAACCCTACTAAATTCTCTCCTTTATCTCACCACGCTACTATGATCTCCCTAACCCTTTTCACAGACTCTTCCCTCCTCCATCCTCTCTTTACTCATCCCAAGCCTAAATCCTGTTACCATAAACTCCCAATCTACAATTCTGGATTCTTCCCTCCTCCACTCCTCCATTACTCCAGTCAATCCAACTAACAAACTCACATATCCGCTGCTCAAATTAACTCATAATAATACAAAAACTGTACTCATATTTCCCTATACTAATCCACCTCTAATTCCTTTTGGGTTCCGGAGTAGCGTGCTAGTCACCGAAAAGCACTTTGACGCCTCGTCAGGGGTTGTAAGCGCTATACAAATACGATTACAATACAACAACTGTCTAGTAGTTCTGACCTTATAAGTATGAAAAGGATTGCAAGGAGTGAGTGGGCAACGGTGGAGCGAGGGGGGGGGGGGGGAGCAATGGGGTGTGGGTTGTTGCGGTAAAATAATAAAAATAAATTGGATGAGAAGAAAAGTGATGAAAGAGAAGTGGAAAAGCAGCAGGCAAGGGAGAGAGCAAGAAAGTGTGGGGGGAGAAGCACACAGTGGGGACAAATGGAAAACACTTAAAGAAGCTGTGCACCTGGGCAAATGAGTGGTAAGCCAACCAATGTTAAGCAGTGGGCAGGATCTAAGCCCACTCTTAAGTATGTGGTATGGTCTGCAAGAGAATTTCACCTGCAGAGAGCTAAGGGTACAGTTTTTAGAAATGATTATTGCCTAATTGTGATTTTCTGCGAATCGCAATTGGGAAATTGGCTTTACCAATGTATGAAACTTATTCAGTTTCATTGAGCAATTCCTAATGGGGTCGCAAATAGTCCTACCTCATGAATATTATTGAGTTAGGTTGCAATTTGCAACACATTAGGAATTGCAGCCATCACAGGGATGGTGGCCTGCTGGGGTCAGCAGACCACCATGTCTGTGATTGCTTTTTAATAAAGCAAACTTTTTTTTATGCAGCCAGTTTTCCTTAAAGTAAAACTGAATGCAGTTAAAAAAATAAAATTGAATATTTACATTTTATTTTAAGGGTATGCATTGGTTTCTTGGACCACTGCTTAGCCCACTGCAATATTTGTTTCAGCATTCACAAGGGGTGAATAGTTATCGCCACCCATGCTGTGTCAGTAAAAAAAAATTTTGTTCGACCGTAATTCGATCACAAAACATTCATCCATGGCACTGCAGTTCAGTATTTGCAAGTGATGCCCATTCCAAACACTGAATTGCTAAAGCCAAATTGGGATTCAGTAACTGTATTGCATTATGTGCTCTGCACATATGGAAATGCATTTTTTGCTGTGATAACGGCCCAATTTTGCAAACTGGGTTATTTCTAACTGCAGAAATGCTTTCGTACTTCTTGCACATAATGATTACTGTTAGATGAGACCTAAAAAGATACTTTGTCTTTTTAAATTGTTCATTACAGAAATGTAGTGTTTATTTGCAAATACTATGTAGAAGATTCACTTGATGGTGTCTATGTAAACAGTCCAACTCATTCACATTTGAGGGGAGAAAGTAATAATGCCTCCCAACCAAAACAACACACAACTGTAAAGCTAGTTTTTTTGTGATTATTGATGTAGCCACTCGGACAGGTTGATCTCTGGGAAATATAAGGCCCACCCACATTAAATGTGTCATGCTTCATCATTAGGCTTCCCACCCGTTGGGCCAGGTTAAGCCCAAGGTGGGCTTTATCACTGTGTGGGTGTGAGTTTTTTTTGTGAAATTGTTCCTCTAAAGGATTAACAGTCGCCAGAGTAATAGAACTATTAAAACTATATAGGGCTATCCAAATATTATTTTATTAGCAGATTTCCTGATAAGGTTAAAAACAGATAAATGGATGATATTGGAGGGTTATCAATCGACCTCTTATCTTCTCACACACCAACTTGTTTTGGCCGCCCTAGTGCCTAAAATTCAGTAGCGTTTGTCAGGACATCAAAGTCTCTGGCTAATAAATGTTTGTCATGTTGTGTTGTGGTAGGTGCAGGGCAACCAATTACTAAACAGAATTAGAATTGTATTTATGAAAAAGGATTAGTTAGTGGTGGATTAGTATAGGAAAAATATGAGTTCATTTATGCAGTGGACGTGCATGTTTGGAGTAGGATAATGGAGGGATAAAAGAAGGGTCTAGACGTTGTTATTCTGGGGATTGTAGTAGTAAGATTAGGTTTAAGATTAATAAAAAGAGAGATGGAGGAAGGGGGAATCTCTAGAAATGGATTAGGAAGGTCAAAGTTGTAAAATTAAGTTTTGGACGAGTCGATGGCGGGATACATAAGGGGAGATCATAGTAGTAAAATGAGATTTGGGATGAGTCAGAGTGGCAGCAGATGATATATTGAGAGAGGTAAAGGGTGAGACATAGATTAGTGCATTGGAGAGAGTCAGTGTTTTTTTTTTTCCTTCTAAACTAGGAGTAAAGTAATAAATAAATATATAAGTACGTAGAGAGGATATACATGTATAAGAACAATAATATATTGAGATTTGAAGTTGTATATTATAAACTCAGACTTTCAAGTGTAGCTCTACATTAAGCTAATTTATTGGTGTATAGAAGCCACTCATTCAGGCAAAACACTATGGGCCTGATTTAGAGTTTTGTGGACGGGTTATTCCGTCACAAACGTGACGGACATCCCGCCTGACGTATTACGATTTCTATTGTAAATAATGAAATCGTAAGGTGCCCAGAATGTCTGTCACATTTGTGACGGAGTAACCCCATCCGCCAAACTCTAAATCAGACCCTGTGTCTTTAAGGTTTCCTGGTTAGATCTTACAAATATGTCTTCTGGAGACCATTGCTTCAGGAATTGAGGTAATTATTCTCAACCTGGGGAATCCGAGGGGGTGTCTACTTATTGTCAAGTTTATTCCAAGGGACAGATACTGTCCATTCCTTGCCCCGGTGCTTCCTTCTGGCGGACTACCTACCACATCATGACAGGGTATGACATTTAGTTGATGTCTAAGAGCAGTATGCACAGGGATGTAGCTTCTTTATCAGTCATTTGTATCAGTTCCTCTGAAAGAACATATCATTCTTCAAGCCCATTTGTGTTGTTTGAAGCAGACTCCGTAGCTAAATAAACATTGACATCCAGTAGTTTTTTGTGTATTTAAAACGTTTCTCAATATTTTACCAGCACACAGAGAATTAACACAGCATGTGAAGTTTGTGTGCAAGCTTCCCTCACACACGAAATGTCTATGGTACATGTAGCAGTAGAACAGGTCCCATCTCACGCTATACGTTTTATTGGAAGCTTTCTTCTGTATACGCAGGAAAGGAACAGTAGACCACGACAGTCCACTGCCCCCTCACATCCATGTAAAGCACTGCAGAACCAGGACAGGCACCTCTCAAACACAAGTCTTTCTCACATGTAGCCCTAAATAAAGTATAAGCCATGTATTGCGTCTGTTTCAGTAATCTGTTGGGAATAGGGCACATGAACGTATGTACTAATAACATAATTAAACAATCTCTTATATATTTGTATTTTGCCTTGACTCTAAAACTGTAAGATTTAACATGTTGAACATTTATACCCAAACTCGTTGTACGGTTATTTTCCTTTCTTGCACAGTAAAAAGATTTGAAAAAATACATACCAGCTTCATGTGGCCTATTGATGAGTATTTTTGTTGAATGGTTATTACCGATATTTTTCATGATTTGTCCATATTAGACAGATACTCCCTACTGGTACTAAATGAAACCTAAATAACAGTAAACAAAAAAAAGAGTAGCATATAATGTACCCTGAGGTCCTTCACTGGCTTTCATTCCTTGAAGCAGAAGCAGGCTGAACCATATAAAAAAACGAAGTATAGGCAGCCAATCCCATGTGTGGCAAGCCAGTGTACTGTAGCCATACTGGCCTTTCCGAGGGCCCTGCAGTTCCAGAGAGTGAAAAAGTAAAATGACCATACCAACTAGGCCACCAGTCGAGCTTGTTTGGGAGTAATATATAGTTATAGTTAATCTATCAATAGTGCAAATAGAGTCCTCCAATACATAGGAGCTCTACAGATGTGCTTATTTTATGGTTTTTTTTTTGTGTGTGCCTACCTAATTTTCATCATGTGGTGCTAGTGCAAAGTCATGCTGGTATACAAGGGTTTGTGGGACAGAAATGACCGACCAAACTATTGCCCTTTCCGATTCAAAACTCCGTCTGCAAATATGATCTTAATGTTACTGACTGTACTCAACTCTTCTAATCTTTGACTTACATGTGACTGACCTAGTTCTGCCATCCTTTCAAAAGCAAATCTGTTTTTTACCTGACCCTTCCCCACCTATGCTGGCTTTTTACAGGTGACCTAGCAGATTAACAATTACTCCTTTGTCCCGCTAGAAGTAATACAGTATGCCTAGACTCTGCTTTGCTCATTCAATGAGCAAAAAATAATGCAGTTTTTTTTTTAATGCCTCTTGACAGACCTGCCGTAAATTAGGAAGGATAAACTATAGGTTGTTGGGTCAGGTCACTGACAAATTTGGTGCAGCTTTGTTACACTGAAGTTTTCAGCGAAAAAAGAGGGAATTTCCTATGAGCTCACCTTTTTCAAACATAATAACACAGAGGTTAGTGCTCTTATGTTAAAATTAGGAAATGGATAAATAGTTTTCACAGCAAAAGTGTAGTCCAAGGACAAAAGGCACTACGTGATGTTTAGCACATCCACAAGCGTTGTCACTTCACTTATGCTACTGACACTGCTACCTTACTCTCCTCTTGGGACCTGGAGTATGTAATGCACACTTATTCCATCCTCTCACCAGGGCTCCGCCACCAATCATTCCTCTTCCTGCACACAAATGCTATCGCAGGGCATTATTCCTTACCTATTCAGTCACGCCATGTTGAAGTGAAATAGGAAAATTCAAGAGAGGTTTCATTATTTTGCACTTGAAATTATCATGATACACTTCAACAGCTGTATTCTTCATAGGCTTTCAGAACACACTTGAGTGGAATACGTCAATATTCATGCTGTGTCCGAACAACAGGGTTGGTTGATTGCATGATCACCTTTATTTTCTTTTTACAGGGGCAAAGTCAAAGTGGTGGACATGGTCCAGGAGGTGGGAAGAAGGATGATAAGGTACGTGATCTGTAAAATACCTATAAGTTGTATTTAATTTTTAATGCTGCCAGGTGTTTACTGCTTGTTTACATTCTGTATTCTACATATTTGATTTTGGAGCGCCTGTCATCTTCTGGGAAAATGCAACATTTTCTTATTAGATATTCGTATGCTCGCACTTTTTTCTTAAATAAAGAGAAAATAGTCGACACTAATGTGGAACTTTGAAAGGTCTGTCACTGTAACAAATTATAAATAAATAATAAGCCGCATTTGCAAATGTTTGCTTATATTTGGCAGCACATGTGTTTGAAGAAGAAATTAAGTCATGCATCAATCGTTTAACCATTTTTTTTACATCATACTGATAAAGTGACAGGTGCTAGACGTCCGCCTGCTTACACAAAACAGATAATAAATGTGACTAAAATGTGTGCATATGATAGACGTCCCAAGAGACAATATGCTGGGTATCATTTCAAATCTGTTCTCACTATGTCTTTTCATTTAATTCAAAAATAGCTACGTCTGTTGAGGTATCAATGATGTTTCGACCTTTTCTACAGTTTTATGGTTATCAGGACTGATAAAGTTATCACACACCTGGAAAAAGCCAAATACACAAGAGTTAGTGCTTAAAATGACAAAAGTTGGTTTAGTATCATGATCTATATATACACACTTACATATTAGGCGAAGAATCTTACCTTAATTAGTGAACACCATCACAACGTCTAAAATGGTGCTCAGTTGCCATACGTCTATGTAGTCTGAAGGATAACTCACAAAATCACTCAAGGAGTGGGGCAACCTGAAACATTAATAGGATCTATTAATGTCAGTTCTACATAGCCTAAATCCTATTACCATAAACTCCCAATTAACACTTCTGGATTCTTCCCTCCTCCACCCCTCCATTACTCCAGTCAATCTAACTAACAAACTCTCATATCTGCAGCTCAAATTAACTCCTAATAATACTAAAACTGTACTCATATTTCCCTCTACTAATCCACCACTAATTCTTTTTGGGTTCCGGAGTAGCGTGCTACTCACCGAAAAGCGCTTTGACGCCTCGTCAGGGGTAGTACGCGCTATATAAATACTATTACAATACAATAGGTGAGCAAATATGAATTTCTCCACTGGTAACATGAGTATAAATTCATAGATGTTAGTAGTATGAAATAATGAGTAGGGCCATTAAAGAGACAGTGCTCTTAAAGGACAGAAAACTTAAATTGTATTGTGACATAAGCAGACCCGGCTTCTGGAGCGACTGCAACGAACTATGAACGCCTTCTGTAGGTACAACAAACGTATGCGTATAATGAAGGCGTGGAGCCTTTCTGAATGCCGAAAAATGGTGTGATTAAAGTTAGTTAATACAAGTGGTCAAATGGAAAATTTCAGAGCTGCCATCACTATCCATTGAGACGTGCAGGCCATCAAGCTTCAGTCTCACAGCTGTAATGTGAAGCAAGTCAAACCTCCAGTGAGGATTGTCAGTCTGGAGCTCGCACGCAGGTAACAAAGATCCTAATGCACTGTTGATTTACTGCTGCAGAGTGGAGACAGTTTGCAGTGCAACTGTCACTGCAAGGCTAACAAGCATTTGCAATGCACTAGGGTCTCGCATTTGTCAAAGTTATAACTGTTCACAGTTGTAAATTCCCAACCGGATTTTCCCTGCAATAAAAAAAAAAAAAAAAACAGCGCGATCGCGCTGTACAGTTCACCTGAAGTGCAATTATGATCGTAACCGGCAAAAGTACAATTAACGAAGCGCTCAACTTCTGCTCAGCGAGATCGCGCTCCAAAAACATAGAAAAAGTAGTCCACAACCCCAGCGAGCTTCGCATGTTTATCGTACTTGATCTCTGCGCTCAAGGAGGGCTAACCATGGAAAAGGCATGACTTATGCATGCCTTCCACTAATCAAAAGAAGCGGATTCTAACAGGCAAGCCAACTTGCCAATGAAAGACACTGATGTGACGTCGACGGGGCTCCGAGCCCTTTTCTAATACCTAAAGCACCTCGCTAGCGATACGCATGCGCAAGCGCATGTGACACAGGCTCGACCCTAAAGGCTTCTGCCTCAAGCGGTGTCTGGCATTTCTTAAAACATGGCCAACGAGCAATGTCGGACTCGATGTAAAGATGTTGATCCAGTACAAAACGAAATCCGAGTTCCCTTGAATAATTTTTTTAGTTCATTTAGAAACACAGTGAAGGATCATTGGGTATTTATGGGCGGCAGGAAACAATTTGTAGATATAAGAAAATACTACTACTCGAATAGTTGTCAAATACTCTAGTTTTGCAGCAATACAGAAGATAAAATGAATCACATACAAGTAGTTCAACGTACGCATGTGTAAACGGGATGAAAAACATACAAGTGCAGTATACCAATACCTATTGCATATTAGTACAGGGAGTGCAGAATTATTAGGCAAATGAGTATTTTGACCACATCATCCTCTTTATGCATGTTGTCTTACTCCAAGCTGTATAGGCTCGAAAGCCTACTACCAATTAAGCATATTAGGTGATGTGCATCTCTGTAATGAGAAGGGGTGTGGTCTAATGACATCACCACCCTATATCAGGTGTGCATAATTATTAGGCAACTTCCTTTCCTTTGGCAAAATGGGTCAAAAGAAGGACTTGACAGGCTCAGAAAAGTAAAAAATAGTGAGATATCTTGCAGAGGGATGCAGCACTCTTAAAATTGCAAAGCTTCTGAAGCGTGATCATCGAACAATCAAGCGTTTCATTCAAAATAGTCAACAGGGTCGCAAGAAGCGTGTGGAAAAACCAAGGCGCAAAATAACTGCCCATGAACTGAGAAAAGTCAAGCGTGCAGCTGCCACGATGCCACTTGCCACCAGTTTGGCCATATTTCAGAGCTGCAACATCACTGGAGTGCCCAAAAGCACAAGGTGTGCAATACTCAGAGACATGGCCAAGGTAAGAAAGGCTGAAAGACGACCACCACTGAACAAGACACACAAGCTGAAACGTCAAGACTGGGCCAAGAAATATCTCAAGACTGATTTTCTAAGGTTTTATGGACTGATGAAATGAGAGTGAGTCTTGATGGGCCAGATGGATGGGCCCGTGGCTGGATTGGTAAAGGGCAGAGAGCTCCAGTCCGACTCAGACGCCAGCAAGGTGGAGGTGGAGTACTGGTTTGGGCTGGTATCATCAAAGATGAGCTTGTGGGGCCTTTTCGGGTTGAGGATGGAGTGAAGCTCAACTCCCAGTCCTACTGCCAGTTCCTGGTAGACACCTTCTTCAAGCAGTGGTACAGGAAGAAGTCTGCATCCTTCAAGAAAAACATGATTTTCATGCAGGACAATGCTCCATCACACGCGTCCAAGTACTCCACAGCGTGGCTGGCAAGAAAGGGTATAAAAGAAGGAAATCTAATGACATGGCCTCCTTGTTCACCTGATCTGAACCCCATTGAGAACCTGTGGTCCATCATCAAATGTGAGATTTACAAGGAGGGAAAACAGTACACCTCTCTGAACAGTGTCTGGGAGGCTGTGGTTGCTGCTGCACGCAATGTTGATGGTGAACAGATCAAAACACTGACAGAATCCATGGATGGCAGGCTTTTGAGTGTCCTTGCAAAGAAAGGTGGCTATATTGGTCACTGATTTGTTTTTGTTTTGTTTTTGAATGTCAGACATGTATATTTGTGAATGTTGAGATGTTATATTGGTTTCACTGGTAATAATAAATAATTGAAATGGGTATATATTTGTTTTTTGTTAAGTTGCCTAATAATTATGCACAGTAATAGTCACCTGCACACACAGATATCCCCCTAACATAGCTAAAACTAAAAACAAACTAAAAACTACTTCCAAAAATATTCAGCTTTGATATTAATGAGTTTTTTGGGTTCATTGAGAACATGGTTGTTGTTCAATAATAAAATGAATCCTCAAAAATACAACTTGCCTAATAATTCTGCACTCCCTGTACATTCAGAAAGTGTTTTTGACACACAAACTGATATCGGTGGGTTATTCAGTTAAACTCCTTGTTTGTATACCATTCTCAAGACAGCCACATTTTTTTTTTCTTGCAGACTAACAAACATTAACAGATCATTGTTTTGTAAGCAGAATATTTTGAATTAAATGATGCGATTTGGAGATCTTGCTTCTGAGTGGTGTACTTGGGGAGGAGTGGTAATTGTATTTGAAATGGTTGTATTGCACAAGATTTCTTCTACCAGAAGTTGCGGTAACAGTGAAAATAATCTGAAACATGTGGTACTGCTTCGTTTATTTCCAAGGATAAAAAGAAAAAATATGAGCCTCCAGTCCCAACCAGAGTAGGCAAAAAGAAGAAGAAAACGAAGGGTCCAGATGCGGCTAGCAAGCTACCCCTTGGTAAGAACTATGATTTCATAAACAGTCTGCCCTAAGTGCTAACATTTCAAAATCTGGGTCCAGTGGAGAATTTAGGGAGTCTTTTCGGGGCATTTCCTGCCAACTTTGACCGGCATTTATGTACCTTTGACAATGAAAGGAACACCTTGAGGCTGCGGGCAACTCAACAAATAATAGTTTGATTACACATCTTTTTGTTGCCTGTCTCCAGATCAGCTCCAGCAGAATGATAACCATATGTTCCATTCGATGAGAAAATGGGAGGCCATGGGTAAAGAAAATCAGCCATATTTCTAGCAATAGTTCTCATTGCAAAAAGCATAGTAGCTAGAGGGATTGACACTTGAATTGTTAATATTTTGAGGCGTGTCCATGACATGTTAGATGTTAAGAAATTTAGAGCCCCAACAACAGGAGGGATATAAACCCTACAGCCTCGCATTTCTTCTGTCCCTTAGATTTGGAATCCATGAAGGACACAACATTGTCGCCAAGAGGTTCTCAATTTACCTGCTTTGTAACAAAAGTTGGGAGAAATTTTCCTCAATTTGCTGTACTAAAAAGTGCGTGGGTTCTTCTGTACTTTGCACATATGAAATGTAAATGTTACTCCTCTTTTTCCATTTCTATACAGGAATACAGCAAGGACCCCTTTCTCCTCGCATATTTGGCTCTCAAAGTAGATGCTTTTGAAGTTTAATATTAAACACAAAAGTTAATGATAATTGTTCTAGTTAATCTAATGTGTGTTTTCATCAAAAGACAGACAATAGGCATTTTTTTCTGAAGGATAGCTGTTCTGAGTTTTCTCCAAGCTATCTTGGAGGAACTTGCCAAAATGTCGGTTTTGCACTTTAATAATGAGATTGTTAACCACTGACACCAGGTTAGGGGAGCAACTGTAATAAAATAATACATTTCGGGACCAACAACGTTTAATATTTAGGTCTTAATACATGGGTAGATATTGCCCATCGTACTCATTCAATTTTGATGTGTATTTAACATCCATTATGAAACCTGCTTAAAATATGGCAGGAAAAAATAAATTGCGTGTTAAGGTTCTCATTATCAGGTTACTATTTTACATAAAACATTACTTGGATTTAAAAACACATTACGATGTTGCTAAGGTCATGGCTGTGCACTCTTTATTTGATTATTGTGCAGCGTGTGTGTGTGTATATACATAGGGTAAAAAACACCCTCTCCTAGAACTATGTCATTGTGTTGAATTTGCCGGAGAAGTTGTGGGCAGGTTTTTTTTTTTTTTTTTTTTAAGAATTATTGCTTCCATTTGTAAGTTAAACATTTAATAGGTTAGATAGCACAAACCAATAGTACAATTGTTTATATAATGGAAATGGGTAAATCATGACCACAGAATCAATCAGTAGCACAATGGTATGTGAAGACTGGCATTAAAAATCACTTTTGATGCGCTTACAAGTATACCCAGTTCATCTATTGCCTAGTGAAGTGCTATCCACACTTTTTAGAAACATGACTCAATTTTAGGACAACATAGTTTTGCAACCCACCTTGCTCTAATGGACGTGAACGTCAGGCATGAGTATAGTGGTGTGATTCCTCTGGAAGAAATCTATGACTGGCAGAAGTTGTAATGCAAGTGCAGCCTTGCAGAACGTTTCTAATTCTGACCCACTGGTGTTTTTTCTCAACTTATGTTAGAGTAAATGTGTATTTTGACTAACGGGGTGAGGGGTGTGTGGAAAGTCTTTGTTGTAAGGTGACTGTCTAGTGCTTTTTTTAAATATATTTTTTATAACCACTGCCATATGTAGTGGTACATTTAATTGAAAAGTTGCATCAGGGTGACGCTCGAATTAAAAAACATTTCATGTGAGCCAGTGTAGTGCTAAAATATGATTTGATTTTTAAAACATTCCACAATATTTTCATCATAATTTTGTTTTCTGTCCTGTACGTTATGTGCTCTGAGATGTGCACATCACCCCTGTGCAGTGGTTCCTCTATTGTTAGTTTAGATCTTTCTAGCTTCCAAAAAAACACGAATTCTTGCTAATATCAGTGTTTCAGGCTCATCTACTTGCTAACCCTATCTCATATCTGAAGCAAACAGTCGTAATCGTGCAGAAAATAGGCCCAGGCATCAAAATAATATTGGCCCCATTAGCGAAGCATATAGCTAAGAAAAAGTGGTATTGTCAGGGAAATCAATGGTAAAAACCAGCTCACTTGGTCATAAAATCAGCCCACACACTAATCTGTCAGACCAGCCCATCGGCCACTGTCTGATTACCCTATAGGGCAGGCCAACCATGGATGCTTTAAAAAAGTGTTTCTTCACAGTCTGCTCTACGTCCCTGTTAAAGAGCAACAAGGCCTGAACCTCTGGGATTTTCTGCTGGCTGTCGTTGGGGATAAAATTGCACTGTGAAAAAAATCATTGGTACTGAAGTTGGTGGTAGTTAAGGCCCTATTACATGAACGGTTCTGGCTTGGGAAAAGTTACTGGTCTGATTCTGTTCTACTTTTATCTGGTGCAGAGTGCTTTTTCTGGTGCCATACCTAATGTGCGAACTTCTGACATGGATGAATGTTTTGACCACATGAATACATTTACATATCAAAGCTCAGTGAAGGTTTTCAGAAAGGGAAAAGATCATTTAAAGTACAGTGTGCACAGAAAAGGCAAAGGGTTGTCATAATGTATTTCTCCTTTTCTCCAGTGACACCTCACACCCAGTGCAGACTAAAACTGCTGAAATTAGAACGAATCAAAGATTACCTCTTAATGGAGGAAGAATTTATCAGAAATCAAGAACAAATGAAACCCCTTGAGGAAAAACAAGAGGTAGGTCAAATGCTCTTATCTGTGGTCCCAGAAGGTATTACATCCTTTGAAAAAAGGCACTTGGGAGACCTTGTTTGCCCAGACGTCCTGTGCGTGCTTGATTATTGTTTAGTTTTTGAGTCACTCTTCATGGTTTTAGTGTTTGCTTATGGAATCCTGGTTCTGCTGATAATCGTGTTGTGGACATCGTTTTGTCTAGAATTAAAGTACAATGTGAGATATGGATTCGGATACTGGGCATATGTGTGCATTGTTTCTCTTTAGGGGCCAGGAATTTAACCCATGTGAGAGGCTGCCTGGTTAGTTTATACAAGCACTCACTTGAGTAGAAAAATGTTCATTCAGTTCTATTATTAGGTTGGACTGCAACTGATTATGCACTACAAATACTAAGAAGTTATAAAGTAGTAATTGCAGTGCATTTACTGAATAAAAGATAGTGCTCCCTGTTGTGAGCGAATAGTACAAATTACCTGTATTTTATTTAATCTGTGATTGTTGAATATTAAAGAAATGTCCACTGTCAAACCGAAGTATTGTTGACGAATGGTTGACACCAAATGTATCACTCCTGTTTCTAGGAAGAGCGATCGAAGGTGGATGATCTCAGAGGCACCCCGATGTCCGTTGGTACATTAGAGGAGATTATTGACGACAACCATGCAATTGTTTCCACATCTGTGGGATCAGAGCATTATGTCAGTATTTTGTCATTTGTTGACAAAGACTTGCTGGAACCAGGATGCTCTGTTCTACTCAACCATAAAGTAAGTACAACTAGTAATTTCTGTATGTGTGTCTCTGTGCATACTGTGTTGCTTCCCTTCAGAGCGATTCCTTAGGTATGCTGTTTTGTCAGCCGTGAAATATCTGAATGGTATCTTGTGTATGACTTTGTTGAGCATGCAAATGAGACCAAAGAACAGTGTGGGGAGCCTGAAAGGGTATTTCTATTTTAAAGCTGAGTATCAGTCCTACTCTTCTGTCCCTTGCACTGAATGCTTCTCTTCCCTTTGCCTTACTACATTACTGTAACAAGTCCAGAGAGCGCTGGTAATCTGGGATGATCTGCAGTAGCATATTTACCAGAGGTGTTCCCATGCTGTGGTGTCAAGAGATTTTTAGTCCAATGAAACTTAACATCTCTTACATGATGTATTCCTGTGCAACCTGTTCCCTCCCCAAGGTTTGTTTAATCTTTTAAAACGTGGTCTTTATGTACCTCAAAACTTAAGTTTGGTATTATTCATCACACTGATTAGGTTCATGCCGTCATAGGAGTCCTGATGGATGACACCGATCCCCTTGTTACTGTGATGAAGGTGGAAAAAGCACCTCAGGAAACATATGCTGACATTGGAGGGCTGGACAATCAGATTCAAGAAATTAAGGTATGATTATTAAAGCTTTGTTAAAACTATAAACATGTTACTACACTCTGTGGTATTCTGCTGGACTTTCTTCCCACTGTTCCATATAATAGTTTGCAGGGGCGGGTGCTCTAGATGTGTTGTGTCGATAGGCTGGTGTTTTGTGCCGATTCCGAAGCTTCTGACTTTCTAGAGGACTAACATTTATAAAGGACATGTATGTAAGCGGGAGCTGGAGATATTCTGCCCTAGATAAGTGCATGGATTGTAAGGCCCTGTAGAGGTTTGTATACTTCTGTTCTGTGTTCGTCTTCGCAGCACATGCCAAATGGGCCTCTTCAGACGACATGTACTGGCTGTGCTTTCTTGCTCTGCTGAACCCAACACAGCCACGAAGTCAGTGCCTTGATTATTGTTTCTGAATGTACAGATAAGTTTTCATCCACGGTTTAAGGTGTAATATGTATATGCTTTCTGTACACAAAAACTATTATTTTGTGTTTAGATTTTGTTTAATTGGGGCCTCCTGTTCCTAGCAGTTGGTCGGGGATGGAGGAAGGACTATAAATTCATTGGTGTTACCAATTTAAATTGATTTTCCAACGGTGAATAATGAGCTGGTAGGCCGTAACTTGGTGGAGAGCTCAATTAATACTTGTATGTGTTGTTTTAAACTTTCTATTCTCTCGTTAGCTTATCATGTGGTCTGTTTATCATCTGCAGGAATCGGTAGAACTTCCCCTTACACATCCAGAGTACTACGAGGAGATGGGCATAAAACCCCCGAAAGGAGTTATTCTGTATGGTGCTCCAGGCACAGGCAAGTGACACAATCTGCTTCAGGTGACGAAAAACCTTCCTGGAATGACTCATTATTATAGTGCATTTACAAACAGCTTACATTTCCTTTGTTTTCCACGGGTAAGCTAAGAATTTTATTCTGATAAAATGCACCCATTTATCATTAGTAAGTGCTTCTTATAGATGGGTGTTAAATGGAGGGTTGATTGGAGATCTGAAGTCATAACAGTGTCTGATGCCGGAAGACAAACGGTGTGGTTTTGGATTAAAGATGTAATTGTTTACACAAACCTTGTTTAAAGGGTGTGCAAATTATTTGGGGTTTGCTGAACTTTTCAGTGTTGGTAGCTTTTGATGATGACTGATGTGATTGATATGTTTAGCTGCAATTGGCTCGTAATGCAGTGAGCAGCTGTGCGCCGGGGATGTTCAGAGACCAGAAGCATGACTTTGGTGATTCTGTAGGCATGGAGGCAGTTTCAGTGATATGTGTGAGACAGGATGATCAGTTTTGTCTACTTCAAGGAGACTGCAGTCTAGTTCCAGTGGCTGCGGTAATTAAATTGGTAGGCGAGGACGTGTGAAGGGACTTGTGGTTATGGGGCTCATGATTGACCTATTACCGTTAAGATGAATGTAAAGAAATGCTAACCACCATACTGTCTGAATGTGGTGTAAGCAGTGACAAAATTCAAGCAGAGATATTGTGGGTAAGTGATTTTGAAATTAAGTAGGACTGTACTTGAATATTTTTTACCTTCTTTGAGAAACGGAATATATTTTCAATACCATGCTTTCTCACTAGGGGTTAATTGTGTCTTCGGGATACAGTTATGAGTCTGTACGTGCATTAATTTCCAAAGTCTGAAGCACAGTATGAAAATAGCTTCTAGTGTACATTGTGATGAGAAATAAAATAAGTGTGATGAGTGTGAACTTATTTTGAGTGTGCTTAAAGCGGATTTTTTAGCACCTGTTTGTGACATGGCTTTTTCCTTCCATTTCTTCCTTGTGCCAAAAACAGGTAAAACGTTATTGGCCAAAGCTGTGGCAAACCAGACATCAGCTACCTTCCTCCGTGTGGTTGGGTCGGAGCTCATTCAGAAGTACCTGGGCGACGGGCCAAAGTTGGTGCGCGAGTTATTCCGGGTGGCAGAGGAGCACGCACCATCGATAGTCTTTATTGATGAAATTGATGCAATTGGTACCAAGAGGTAAAGTGGTGCATTCTGCATTACCTGTTAGCTAGCTTGCAGAATGTTGTGTATTCCCATTTCCCAGCATATTCCTTTACTTGTTAAACTATGTTATGTAAGTAAATGTATAAATACTTCAAATACAGGTCAGCTATGTTATATAAGTAACTATACAAATACGTTGAATAATTGTGCACTTTAGGCAAATAAATCCAGCAGAAAAAGAAAAGATTAGGTAAATTAATATTTATAAAAACCTCTAGGGTAAAAGAAACATAAGTTAGGTACGACTTTGATATCAAATGAAAATAAAAGTAAAACATTCTACAACTAAGAGTTAAGGTAAGTATAATAAAAAGAAAAAACTATCATTAAATAAAAGTACCTACTTTAAAACATAAGCAGATATTAAAATACATAACACAGCAGGAAGGGACTTTCATCCACATATTATGGGGATGCCCCAAAATCCAAGAATATGGGGCTAGGTAGTTGGTATAATGAATCGGGTCACAGGCCTAGTTGTTCCTCTAGATGCTAAATGTGACTGGTGATGGGCTGTGGCCTAAGTATCAGAACATTTGTTTAACACTAGCCGCGATACTGGCGAAGGGTAATATTGCTAAACAGTGGGGTTCCTCCCATTCACCATGGATGATTGACTGGGAAACCAACTTTGACTGGTGCCAATGGGCTGAACGTGTCATATACCTTAGTAGGGATTGTCTGCGTAAGGGGGAAAAAAGTCCTAGGGGTAAGGGCGGGTGGAATGTCTACTGTGAACTGTAGATATAGATGCCCTGAGGGATACCAGCAAGTGGTCCTTAATGGTATGAGGGTCTATGGGAAGTATAAGATGTATAAGGAAGCAGATTATTTTCTATGATGTTGTCTTACAGGGTTGCACTGGAACTAATTTATGTAATGTGAGAAATAATGTCATGTATGATAACATGCGTTAAGTTGCAATTGAGCATTGTTTAAAGAGTTAAAAAAATATAAAATACAGTAACATTCAAAATAAATTTAAACATATTGTAAATATATAATGAATGGTTGGATTGACGTAGTCAATTTAATGGTAAAAATGTTATTTATACTTTGACAAACTAATGCCCCCACAAGGTAGTGAGTTGTGAAAGTGACCTGCTGCTCTTTAACGTTAGATTTTTTTGCCAAGTCCAACCTCTACCCACCTCTTGTTACAAGGGGCCTCCCATCTACAGTGTGAAACAAATAAGGACTCTAGCAGGCACAGCAGGTTTTCAAAATCCAATATTAATGCATCAAAGCAGTTCTAATAATTAAATATATATTTTTGAATTCCCTCTAAAATGCCAGTTTCTGGCGCATTTTCTAGTTTTTGTGTTTGGTATTCTTTTTGTATTCAGTACCGCTGGTTGTTTTAATAATACAAGGATGCCTTTCACCAATTGCAGAGATCAAACATTTAACTTTGCTGTCACACTGCAGCGATATTTATTGATTTAGAGACTTGGCAGCGAAATATATTTTAATACCACACTTGGGCCCCAAGTAAACATTTGTAATTGTGAAAATACATCAGTTAAGTGCAGCACTATGAACAGGGATTGGACGTCCTGATTTGCGCTCTAAAATGTGCCATACTTTCGAAAGGAGAAGTACCAGAAACACAGAGCACTGTCAGCCACAAAAATTCTTTTGCAGGCAATTACCATTCTACTTCTGAGACTTCATGAGCACAATCTAAACCAATGTAATCGGCGCCAAATGCTTTGTCAAAGGGATAGTGAAACAGAACGTTTTTACAGCACGGAATGTGTTTCAAAGCATGACTAATGGGAGAAGTAAGGAACAACTCTTCCTCTTACCTTTCTGGGAGGAATCTGTAAGAATTCTGAAAAGCTGTCTTCATTTGAGTCTGGTACGCCAAAAATTGAGGAGGGCGCACCTAAGAGCATGTGAACCACACCACCATAAACATTTCATAGTTTGTGAGCTGCAGATGACGTGCCAAGGAAACTACCTACATCTCTGCTTATCAGATTTGTTAGATTAACAGTCGTGTTCCTGTGAATTAACTTTCTGAAATGCAGGCCTCTTGTTTGACTGTTTTGCCATTGGTCCCAAAGGAAAGCACTAGAAAGGAGTGTCTGAACGAGTGACCATGTTTGTTATTTAACTTCCCCTCTGAGTGATGTTTTTTTTTTTTTTTTTTTTTTTTTTTTTTTCCCCCACTTTTTCAGGCTGAATTTTGCATGTTAGCCATGTGGTGGAAACGCCATCCAGTGTGTGATTTGAATATTACATTTCCTACAGTGCGTACTCACCAGTGGCCACCAGCAGTGTTAAAGTGGCACCCTTCCAAACTGGATTGTTCATAGTAGAGTTCTTCAGCCTGTAAGCGCCAGGTTCTTTTATATAGAAAGCTGTATGTCATGGGTACTCATAAACATTTTCCCAGGGGCCAAAAAGTTTGGTCTGTGATGTGCCCGAGGGCCGCATCAATGCCAGCGAAATGGTGACGGGCGAGAGGGTTGGGAGGACTGGCGGTTAAGTATTGGTAAGCAAAGCAAATGATATACATCTAGTGGCTGTATTGAGCAATATGGAACTAGAAAACCTGAGATTAAACTTGGCTTCCCCACTTTTGCAAATTGTGTGATCCTAGGCAATTGCTTAATATTAGGTTCAGGGTCTGCATCGTACAAATCTGCTCCTGTGTTTGATTTAATAAACTATAATGCTGTTCATCTATAATAGTAACCCAGATAACTCAAAAAGTGCATATGACATCTTACTCGCTTGTTTAATTCACTGTTGGCGTATATGTCAGGGTAGAGGTGAAAATTTGTTTCTAAATTCTTGTTTGAAAACTATCACATTAAATGAATACTTCTCATTGTACTGATGCAATAAATTATACTTAGGTGAAATGGACTGCATGTTAAATTAATACACTTTTTGCATTTTGAAGTGACTTCTATTTTTACACTTTTGCTGCAAGATGTCTTTAAAAGTGAACTTGCTTCTAAAGTGAAGCTCAGGACTCCCTGGTTACTTCCTTTCCTTAACACCAGCTAACCTTGAAATAAACAATTGTCTCTCTATTTACGATCGAGTGAACAGCAACCCTGTACTCCTGTAGTCCAGGGGGCCGCATGTAAAGGTCAAGGGGGCCGCACTTTGAGTATCAATGCTGTATGTGATCCTTTAACAGTGTCCCTCTGGAGTCGGTGTTGTTTTTAAGAGACCATCCTTCCTGAGTTCTTTGCAGATCTTTTCAAAGAGGCAGAAAAACAAGGTTTATATTTCCTTGTTTATTCACACTTAGTTTTTCCCATAGTATTTATTTCTATGTATTTTGTTGTTAAGTGAAAAAAATGAAGTTTTAGCTAGTATATCTTCCTTTTTCCTTAACTGACAAAAGCACTCCTTTTCAATGTCTGTAGGTTATTAGTGTGCAGAGTAGCCATGTACAATAAAAATAATGCATTAAAAATGGCATTGTAGCTCTAGCACATGCATATCTGCAACAATGTAATTTTCATTTGGAAATAGTACACGCAGTGTGCTTTCCAGTCAGGATTGAAAGCTTGGAGTGTCTTTCAGAAGAAAAAATGTCTATTTTGTCATTGAAAAATCAATACAGAAAAGGAAAAGACTATTTTATGTCTATGTGTGTAAAAAATCAGTATCCTTATTTATCATTCATTTATTCACCCCATGTAGGTATCGATACTCAGTTGATTTTAAAACTCTCTGGCTGTTAAATGTGTGTCTGCCTCTGGTGGCCTGCGATGCCTTAGTGCTTTATGTGCCAAGGAACATCCTGCTATCTCCATTGACCCAGGATTCCCTCTGCTAGATTAGTGACTGCAAAAGAACCATTATCTTCAGCCCCTCCTCCCCCCCATTTAGATTGCGTAATTATAATTCTTCTCCGGCTTACCTGCCACTCTTTCCATACCCACAAAACCAGTGCTTTAAATGGGAAAAAATAAATGCAGGTACTCATTAAAATGAGTTATGGGTGTGGCTGTTGGGCGGGGCTAAGGGTGAGACATGATGATACATCTATCCAGTATTCATATTGCTCTTGCATTGCCCATGACAGTGGTCCTAAACACACCATATGTGCAGATTCCCTCTGCACATGTGGCACACTACATAAATATTAATTAACAGCAGGGCCCTCAGAAATATGTATACAGTCCATTGCATTTAAAGGGAAAGGTTAGGTTGAATGACCATGGCAAAGGATCCTTGGAACAAATTTAACAGATCTTGAACGGTGCACTCTCAACATCACTGTGTGTGATATTAGACATGGACAGTGTTCTAGGCCAGTATTCTGTGATCCCAGTACTGTGGTATATTGGGCATTGACAAGACAGTATGCAAATTCATGCCATTGCTATATATTGGACAAGCGCCGTCATATTGTGTGTGGGTGCTTTGTCATAATAAGGCCAATGTTTGTGCTAATGCCACAATGTTGAGTGATCTTGCATACTGCTTTTTATTTAGCTGGACTGGGCCAGCACTGTGTATTGAGATAAGTGCTACTAATGCACCAACATTATGTACAGGGAATTGACCATGCATCTTATTAAGTGTTTACCAGTTTCCATAAGAAGTAGATTTGACTGTACCTGATGTAGAGGCAGGTGTATCCTCAACACAACACAGAAAATATGTTCACTGTTAGCCAGATGTAGTGATTGTACTAGTGATTGGCATGAAGTTGCAGTGCAACTGATATAATACTGAGTTGATTTATAAAATAAATTAACTGAAAGTACCCCTAGTTCTCTTCTCTAGTTGCTGAGTTTGAAAATGCCCAGCAAGGGTGGACCAAAACATCTCAAGAGGCCACTGGCGCAACAAAGGCCCCCCGCACACCTGACAGTGCACGTGGGGGGCTGAGCTCCAGGAGGCCCCTCAGCACAGCACAGCACATGGGATGGGTTAGCCTGGAGGGGGGCCCTCCATGTTCTTTGCAGGGAGGCCCCCTCCACTTTTTGCACCACTGCAAGATGCCCAGACTGGGTGTGAATGCATACTGCAAATAAGGTGTGATAGGAGTGCCTTTCGGGGGCCAGCCTTTCTTTTAAAGGTGATATGGGGAAGCCCTTTTACCTTTACGTTTGTTAATAGTGAGTGGCATGAAGACCTGCTGGGAATAGGCGCTAAATCAAAATGGAAGAATCCCTAAACTAGGAATGCATCCAAGCCATCAACAGCAGCATTATTGGCTCCAGCAAGTTAATAATCAGTGTGCCCCTGGAAACTGACAGGAATAGCAGCTTTAATAATTACTTCTATACTAGTTGCAGCACACACCAAACCATGTGAGAAATGTATTAGTAGAATAGGTTAATTCGTCACACAAAATGTAGGCCAAACATGATGGTATTCCTTGTTTTGTGTTATTTTCAGCTTGTTAATTGCGTACTTTATGCTTGCATTTGCCACAATACCTAAAAAAAAAAACAAGCAGACATGAACACACACAGCATTCCACATATTTTCTTTAAAATATATCCTGAGTGTCCCGATTCTCTCCCTCTTTCCGTCGCTTTTCTCTTACACAAACTAGGCACACACAAGCAAGCCAACACACAGACACTCACACAAGAGACTCTGGCGGGATGAAAGCCATTTTAAACTCCTTACCTCCGTGGCTTGTGGCTTTCTTAATAGCGCCTGTTATTGGGCTTACTGGATTCATTTCAGTGTGTTCACAAATTCACGAGACAGTGTGAACGAGATTGACAGTGCAGAGCCTTAATGGACCATGCTCCGTCCTCCAACATAGTGTGTGATCCTGGGCAACTGGACATTATGCAAATGAGACTATGCTGAATAGTTCAGCAGTGGCTCTGCTTGGGACTACAAAGGCAGTTTGGCTGTCACAGTGTCGTCCAGGCAGGCTCCACTTTCACAGCCTCGAGCTCAGAAGCACCAGCAACAACGAGCCTTTTATGAGTACTGGTACTCTCATTGCAGGCAGAGAAGTGCCGGTACTCACAGCGGTAAAAATAAAAAGTGCCGGTACTCAGTACCTGTCAGTACCGGCCCATTTAAAGCACTGCACAAAACTGATTAGATTTGGAATCACTTTGAAAGATCTTCCATGTAGCTAAGCTTGCGTTATGGTCTGATTTCTTTTTGTTTTAATTCTTTGTTGTAGCCAGCACCTCAACGCAATAATATTACACTCTCATCGTAAATGTTTTTTGATGAGACTCCCCACGTTTCCCCCACCCCCCCCCCCCCTTTCAGTTAATTTAAAATTGTGCCTAGTGTGTAAGATATGACGACACCGAGCATGAATATCCTTGTTTAGTGTTTTACCCAGAAATAAGTGCCTGCCCTGCCCTCTAGGTCCACTCCTACTGCATGATTCGATTAATCACTTCTTCTTATGATTACTTCAGGTACGATTCTAATTCAGGTGGGGAGCGAGAGATCCAGCGTACCATGTTGGAGCTGCTAAACCAGCTGGATGGCTTTGATTCCCGAGGAGACGTGAAGGTTATCATGGCTACAAACCGGATAGAAACACTAGACCCTGCATTAATCAGGCCAGGTGAGACACTTACGATATGTAATGGTACGTCTATAATGGCAAGTTACTCAGTGCCAGGCTTGGTGGATGGAATACTACGTCCAAACGTGACTGATTTTCTATCTGCCTTATTACGCACCCTATAGGATATAATGGGATTGTAATACAGCAGATGGGATATCGGACATTTGTGACCGAGTATTCACCTCTGCCAAGTTCTAAATCAAGCTGTTAGTTATAGTCTGGGCCACTGGAATTAGGCACCAGGGTTGACTGTCTTATACGCAAGAAAAGGCAAAGTAAATGGCGTAATGCTGACATTTTGTGATAGTTTGATGTCATTAATTCTGTAATTATTACACATTTACACAGTCTATGGAAAGGCTAAACCGTATTAGCACCAGGGTAACACCCATATACAGCAATACGCAACTGAAAAGTGCAAAATCTGCAGATTATGCATTAGATGAATGATTATGTGACAAAATCAGCAAATCCATAATTATGCATAAAACGCCAATCGCATAATGCTGGTGGCCCTGGTTATAGTCTTTTTTTTTTTTTTTTTTTTTTTTTTTTTTTTTGTCCTTGTTGGTAAAAATGGTTACGTACTTATTCTGTGAAACCCGATTTGCACCAGTCTGGTTACGGACTTTGAGAGGAATGTAAATCAGTAATGAGTTTTTATAGAAACTTTTCTGGATTATTTGACACTGCACAGTACGCAGACCCGGGTGATGCTTCTAAACATCAGAAATCATTCATACCCTATTTAAGCACATCACCATGTATCACGCAATGTTCTGAATTTTTACAGCCTATCAGGCAGGACACGGATTGGCTTTTCCCGACGCTTGTCCCTATTTTGGTTTTAGCATTTCTCTTCAGTCCCTTGAATGGGAGTTTTTTTTTTTTTATACTTTCCCGAATCGATTGAAGAAATCTGCCTCCCCTTCACACACATTTTCATACTAGGTTTCAAGAAGTGCCTCGATGTGGTAAAAATTTCTCTGCAGCCAAACCCACACATAGCCTTTGCACCTATAGGGGGAAAAGGATCTAGTGACTTCTGGTGATTATCCAGACCTCTGATTTTAATGGCTTTAAGAATGGGTAGTACTGTTCCTTCTTTTCCCTTGTTAACCAGTACGCCCAAGGGATTTTGCAAGATGATCAATATCTACTACTCCAAAAAAGACATGGAGCGGTTTGATATTTCTGCAGAGAGAGCAATGCAGCGTATTCTTTCTCGACCGGTCCTTGGGCAGTATTGTTGCATGGCTAAAGGGTATAGTCCTTCATCTGCTTCGCATCCTACCCCAGTACCCCGATCGGAGTCCGGCTACTTGGCTGATCCAAATATTTTGTCCAGCCGAATCAATCAGTCTCTTTGTCCTGAGAGTGTTGCTCTGAAATTCGAAGTACCAGGATTAAGCTAGACATGCTAAATTATGGCAGATTTCAGTCAAAAGACTTAACATTTTAAAAGCGTTTCATAAAACACAGTTCCAACGTAAACAGCACATTAAAGCAAAAATAAAGTTTCCCTGGGCAAAACATGACTTTGCATCCTGTCTTCTCTCCCATAGTTATCTATTAATGCTCATCATGCCCTCCAGGCCACATTCCCCTACATTTTTTTTCCATAAAGCTGAATTGGCAGATTAATCCCAAGTTTCCAAATTCAAAATGGCTGGAAACCAACATTGAAACTTTTCATCAGCTAACAAAAAAAAAAAAAAAACAGTTTCAACAAACATAGGGAAGTGAAACCCCCGGAAGTCACGCCCGTTGTTTGTTTTTGTAATGCAAATGTTAAAAATTACTTGGTAACTAAGACAGGTGAGCTTCATGGGTTTCTGTCCATTATTCATCTTTAATGGTACACAATAAATATAGCAAGACTCCCACGCTTTGTCGACCTGCACAATTCTTTCTCGAGGCATAAAACAATTTGTGCAGTATTCTTTTCCTCCTTTTAAAACGCATTCTAGGGATGCCTCCGACATTTCTTCTAAACATATTGTAAAGGCGTAAGTAGATCCTTCTGATCCACCAGTCAGTAAACAAATTGACCCAGGTTTTAATGTTGACTTGCGGAAACAGTCTTTATATCATTTTCGTGACATTACACACAGCAAGTAACAATCCTGTGAAGAGCCATGTGTGTGACATTCCCAGATCGTCACTCTACAAAATAGCATATAAGGTGTCATTGATTGGGCTCGAACTGTATTGTTCCTTCTTGACCACACTCGAAAAGCACACTAGATGTCGCTGTTGCACCATACATTGTTCCACAAAACATTAGTTTTCAGCAGGAGTGTATTAGAATGTCCCCCTCCAAATGAATATATTTGTAACCCTCATAATCTAGCAACATGTTGTACATTTACCAAAATAAATATATAAGCAAAAATAACTGATAAATAATTGGCCCATTTTGTGAAATCGTTTTCACTCGGCGCAATTCCCATTCTAAACATAGACGCTGTACAGACAGATCGTGGTAACCACCACTTAGTTTGTAAGCTGTGTTCTCTTCAGCTCATGCACTAATTGGTGGAGTTTCTGAATGAAACCTGTGTACTTTATGTACTTCTTAAAACTGGATACGGAACTCTGTTCTGCGACTGTGTGCAACTCATATACCCACAATTTATTAATAGTGTTCTTAAATCATTTTTGCATTTAACTGTAGAGTTTGCCACATTTATAGGATACCAAAATATTTTCAGAATTTCCCAGCGATTGTATTGAATCCAGAGTATGCAGACTCCTTCATTTGAAGAGAGGGTTTTTTTTTTTTTTACTTCCAGCCTCTCGTTTGTTTTTCGATGAGTCGGTGTTGTCAGAACACCACTTCACACCCGTGATAGTTTCCTTTAGTAAGCCGCAAGCTCATCTTTATTTCTACATAAGTATGCAAGTATACGGACGAGCGCCTTAAAGTCAAGTTGTTTTCTGTAATGTTTGAATTATCAGGTATAAGGGGAGGATTTGTATTTGCTGGAATAAGCACATTTCTTTGCCTGTGGGAGATACTTAATTCTTATAAATATACCGGAGCCCTGGCATCATGCAATTTTAGAGATATTTCTTAGAAGTGAAGGCCTTGGGCTTTTTTAGTGCCTCATTTCTGTTACTTACATGTTGAAATTGCATGAGTTTGTTCATTACTAGTTATTTAAAAAATCCTTTCTATTGTAAACATTGGTTTGTTTGTTTTTTACTTTAGGTCGTATTGACCGAAAGATTGAGTTCCCCTTGCCAGATGAAAAAACCAAGAAGCGAATATTCCAGATCCACACAAGCCGAATGACTTTGGCCTTGGATGTTACATTAGATGAACTTATAATGGCCAAAGATGATCTGTCTGGCGCAGATATTAAGGTAAGTCTTGCTCCTGTATTGTGATGCTGAAAATGAATAATATGACACAGTCGTGAATTGCGGGCACTGTCGACCATTGTGGAAATATGTAAAGTTCTCAACCGTGGCTTGTAAATTATCACAGTAAATTCCTGCTGCTTGGCTTTTATTTGTTAGCACCTACAAAGAACGCGAGACATATAATTTTACGTTCCACAAGTGTCACATTTTGCGCTTCCAGGGGCAAGTGATGGGTAATTGTAAACATTATGGAACGATGTACGTTGAAGTATATATGGTTAAAAGACTCTGAGGGTAGGGTCTTTGTGTTGCCAGCCCACTTTATTGCTAGTTCCAATTTACTTGCAAAATTTAATAATTTCTGCTGCGTCTATAAAACGATGAGACTGCATACGAATGACTATCTTTGTTCATCTTTTTAGGCAATTTGCACAGAAGCGGGATTGATGGCTTTAAGGGAACGACGAATGAAAGTGACAAATGAAGACTTCAAAAAATCAAAAGAAAATGTTCTTTATAAGAAGCAAGAAGGCACACCGGAGGGACTCTATCTTTAAATCCGCTCGTTCAGTTTTGTGGAGAGTTTGTCTGTTTTGCTCGAAGTGAAAAATAAATGTTTTTGGTCTTGGGACTCAAACAACATTTGTATACTTATTTCTTCGAAGAACTTGCTTGGGCCTAGCATTCAGCAATCGTTCTACTGAAAAAGCTCATTGCCCCGAACAAAGCATTGTTTCATATTTGACACCCTTAATTTTGAATTTCATATTATAGACACTGCTTATAATAAATACGAGCAATACTTAATACAGTTTGCTCTGGACAATACTTATTACCTACTCTTAAACCAGCATGCGTTCCAACTGTACATTTAACTGATGACACTTTAATTTCCTTTGTATAGTGTGATAAGACAGTTATAAAAAGATAGTTCCAAATTAGTAGATTTTACACCAATAAGCCTGACTGGTCTTGGATGACTCATTTATTTTTGTAGAATAAACTTCTGGAGATTCACATTTACATACTTTCTGGTTGGTCTGAAAATCTAATCTTGTTAGTTAAAACTATTTTAGTTGTGAGTGAGTATTTGTTTTTGACATCCCTGCTTGATGATGATCATCATCACTCCACATTGCCACGGGTATCTTTGACATCCTGGGATAGGTTTTTTTCTGTTTGCAGGTTGGTTGCTGAAGACGAACATGAGGGTTTGGGTAATGGCTGTAGACTATACCTTGAAGCTCAAATATAGGAAAGCTTTTCAACATGAAATGTCAACCTGTCAGGTTCAGAAGAATGTTTAGTAGCACAGTTAAAAAAATAATCTGCTGCTTAAACGAATTTGTCGAATATGGTTGTACACACTTGGATAGATAAGCAACAGGTGTTCTGCTTGCGGTGGTTGAACCCCCAAGACCTTGCATGCAGAAATTGAACCCCACGACTCTTGGGCAGTGGTCATTTATGTTTTTTCACAGATGATCTACCTTTTACATGAATTCTGCATAATGTTCTCGAAGAATGTGGAAGATATTGTGACACAGCAAATACAATACAGTGAAGTCTGCTTCGTGCTTTCTGATGGCTGCCTGTTTGAAATGATGGTACCCACTGCCTAATCCAGAATACCCTGAGTAAAGGAAAACATAATTGTAGGAAGTTGGCTCTGTATATACTATTTCAAAGTAAGAAATAGTGTGCACAGAGTCCAAGGGTTCCCCTTAGAGGTAAGATAGTGGCAAAAAGAGATAATTCTAATGCTCTATTTTGTGGTAGTGTGGTCGAGCAGTAGGCTTATCAGAGGGTAGTGTTAAGCATTTGTTGTACACACACAGGCAATAAATGAGGACCACACACTCAAAGACTTACTCCAGGCCAATAGGTTTTTATATAGAAAAATATATTTTCTTAGTTTATTTTAAGAGCCACAGGTTCAAGATTTACAAATGAAAGGTATTTCACTCAGGTATTCTAGGAACTTTGAATAAACTCAATAGCATGTAAAGTTTTGACAAAAATGGCAATAAGCTATTTTAAAAGTGGAGACTGCAAAAATCAACAGTTCCTGGGGGAGGTAAGTAATTGTTAAGTTCACAGGTGTAGGAGGCTGGACTGGCTTGTAGTGAGTACCAAGGGGTACTTGCACCTTGCACCAGGCCCAGTTATCCCTTATTAGTGTATAGGGTGTCTAGCAGCATAGGCTGATAGATAATGGTAGCTAGGCAGAGTAGCTTAGGCTGAACTAGGAGACGAGTGAAGCTCCTACAGTACCACTAGTGTCACTTGCACAATATCATAAGAAAACACAATACACAGATATACTAAAAATAAAGGTACTTTATTTTTATGACAATATGCCAAAGTATCTCAGAGTGTACCCTCAGTGAGAGGATAGGAAATATACACAAGATATATGTACACAATACCAAAAATATGCAGTATAGTCTTAGAAAACAGTGCAAACAATGTATAGTTACAATAGGATGCAATGGGGACACAGGGATAGGGGCAACACAAACCATATACTCCAAAAGTGGAATGCGAACCACGAATGGACCCCAAACCTATGTGACCTTGTAGAGGGTCGCTGGGACTATTAGAAAATAGTGAGGGTTAGAAAAATAGCCCACCCCAAGACCCTGAAAAGTGAGTGCAAAGTGCACTAAAGTTCCCCAAAGGACATAGAAGTCGTGATAGGGGAATTCTGCAGGAAAGACACAAACCAGCAATGCAACAACGATGGATTTCCAGTCGAAGGTACCTGTGGAACAAGGGGACCAAGTCCAAAAGTCACAAGCAAGTCTGAGATGGGCAGATGCCCAGGAAATGCCAGCTGTGGGTGCAAAGAAGCTGCTACTGGCAGTAGAAGCTTAGGTTTCTGCAGGAACGACAAGGGCTAGAGACTTCCCCTTTGGAGGACGGATCCCTCACGCCGTGGAGAGTCGTGCAGAAGTGTTTTCCCGCCGAAAGACCGCCAACAAGCCTTGCTAGCTGCAAATCGTGCGGTTAGTGTTTTTGGATGCTGCTGTGGCCCAGGAGGGACCAGGATGTCGCCAATTGCATCAGGGGACAGAGGGGACGTCGAGCAAGACAAGGAGCCCTCTCAGCAGCAGGCAGCACCCGGAGAAGTGCCAGAAACAGGCACTACGAGGATGCGTGAAACAGTGCTCACCCGAAGTTGCACAAAGGAGTCCCACGTCGCCGGAGACCAACTTAGAAAGTTGTGCAATGCAGGTTAGAGTGCCGTGGACCCAGGCTTGGCTGTGCACAAAGGATTTCCGCCGGAAGTGCACAGAGGCCGGAGTAGCTGCAAAAGTCGCGGTTCCCAGCAATGCAGTCTGGCGTGGGGAGGCAAGGACTTACCTCCACCAAACTTGGACTGAAGAGTCACTGGACTGTGGGGGTCACTTGGACACAGTTGCTGGATTTGAGGGACCTCGCTCGTCGTGCTGAGAGGAGACCCAAGGGACCGGTAATGCAGTTCTTTGGTGCCTGCGGTTGCAGGGGGAAGATTCCGTCGACCCACGGGAGATTTCTTCGGAGCTTCTAGTGCAGAGAGGAGGCAGACTACCCCCACAGCATGCACCACCAGGAAAACCGTCGAGAAGGCGGCAGGATCAACGTTACAGAGTTGCAGTAGTCGTCTTAGCTACTTTGTTGCAGTTTTGCAGGCTTCCAGCGCGGTCAGCAGTCGATTCCTTGGCAGAAGGTGAAGGGAGAGATGCAGAGGAACTCGGATGAGCTCTTGCATTCATTATCTAAAGTTTCCCCAGAGACAGAGACCTTAAATAGCCAGAAAAGAGGGTTTGGCTACCTAGGAGAGAGGATAGGCTAGCAACACCTGAAGGAGCCTATCAGAAGGAGTCTCTGACGTCACCTGGTGGCACTGGCCACTCAGAGCAGTCCAGTGTGCCAGCAGCACCTCTGTTTCCAAGATGGCATGAGGTCTGGAGCACACTGGAGGAGCTCTGGACACCTCCCAGGGGAGGTGCAGGTCAGGGGAGTGGTCACTCCCCTTTCCTTTGTCCAGTTTCGCGCCAGAGCAGGGCTAAGGGGTCCCTGAACCGGTGTAGACTGGCTTATGCAGAAATGGGCACCAAATGTGCCCATGAAAGCATTTCCAGAGGCTGGGGGAGGCTACTCCTCCCCTGCCTTCACACCATTTTCCAAAGGGAGAGGGTGTAACACCCTCTCTCAGAGGAAGTCCTTTGTTCTGCCATCCTGGGACAAGCCTGGCTTGACCCCAGGAGGGCAGAAACCTGTCTGAGGGGTTGGCAGCAGCAGCAGCTGCAGTGAAACCCCAGGAAAGGCAGTTTGGCAGTACCAGGGTCTGTGCTACAGACCACTGGGATCATGGGATTGTGCCAACTATGCCAGGATGGCATAGAGGGGGCAATTCCATGATCATAGACATGTTACATGGCCATATTCGGAGTTACCATTGTGAAGCTACATATAGGTAGTGTCCTATATGTAGTGCACGCGTGTAATGGTGTCCCCGCACTCACAAAGTCCGGGGAATTGGCCCTGAACAATGTGGGGGCACCTTGGCTAGTGCCAGGGTGCCCTCACACTAAGTAACTTTGCACCTAACCTTTACCAGGTAAAGGTTAGACATATAGGTGACTTATAAGTTACTTAAGTGCAGTGTAAAATGGCTGTGAAATAACGTGGATGTTATTTCACTCAGGCTGCAGTGGCAGGCCTGTGTAAGAATTGTCAGAGCTCCCTATGGGTGGCAAAAGAAATGCTGCAGCCCATAGGGATCTCCTGGAACCCCAATACCCTGGGTACCTCAGTACCATATACTAGGGAATTATAAGGGTGTTCCAGTAAGCCAATGTAAATTGGTAAAATTGGTCACTTGCCTGTCAGTGACAATTTGAAGGAAATGAGAGAGCATAACCACTGAGGTTCTGGTTAGCAGAGCCTCAGTGAGACAGTTAGACACCACACAGGGAACACATACATATAGGCCACAACCTTATGAGCACTGGGGTCCTGACTAGCAGGGTCCCAGTGACACATAACAAACATACTGAAAACATAGGGTTTTCACTATGAGCACTGGGCCCTGGCTAGCAGGATCCCAGTGAGACAGTGAAAACACCCTGACATACACTCACAAACAGGCCAAAAGTGGGGGTAACAAGGCTAGAAAGAGGCTACTTTCTCACAACAGGTAAGTAAAACACTTACAGGTTTCAAAGTTCAGTCCAAGGTAGTCCACCGTTGGGGGTTCAAGGCAACCCCAAAGTTACCACACCAGCAGCTCGGGGCCGGTCAGGTGCAGAGGTCAAAGAGGTGCCCAAAACACATAGGCTTCAATGGAGACAGGGGTGCCCCGGTTCCAGTCTGCCAGCAGGTAAGTACCCGCGTCCTCGGAGGGCAGACCAGGGGGGTTTTGTAGGGCACCGGGGGGGGGGGGGGACACAAGCAGGCATAGAAAGTACACCCTCAGCAGCACAGGGGTGGGTCGCTCCTGCACTGGAGTTCGGATCCTTCAGGTCCTGGGGTCTGCGGGTGCAGTGCTGGTTCCAAGTGTCGGGTTCTTTGTTACAGGCAGTCGCGGTCAGGGGGAGCCTCTGGATTTCCTCTGCTGGCGTCGCAGGAGGGGTTCAGGGGGGTCAACTCTGGTTACTCACGGGCTCGCATTCGCGTGGAGTCCTTCCTGTAGTGTTAGTTTTCCGCAGGTCGAGCCGGGGGTGTCGGGTGCAGAGTGGAAAGTCTCACGCTTCCGGCGGGAAATGTGTGGTCTTTAAAAGTTGCTTCTTTGTTGCAGTTTGTTGAACATGGCCGCTGTTCTCAGGAGCTTCTTGGTCCCTAAGATGCAGGGTAGTCCTCTCAGGCTTCAGAGGTCGCTGGACCCTCTGGGATGCGTCGCTGTTGCAGTTTTCTTTGAAGTAGGGAGACAGGCTGGTGGGCCTGGGGCCAAATCAGTTGTCGTCTCCGTCTTCACTGCAGGGCTTCAGGTCAGCAGTCCTTCTTCTTTAGGTTGCAGGCTGTCTATCTCGGTTCTGGGAGCCCGTAAATGCTGAATTTAGGGGTGTGTTTAGGTCTGGGAGGGCAGTAGCCAATGGCTACTGTCCTGGAGGGTGGCTACACCCTCTTTGTGCCTCCTCCCTGTGGGAGGGGGGCAAATCCCTAATCCTATTGGGGGAATCCTCCTTATATAAGTTCGAGGATTTCTAAAAGTAAGAGTCACCTCAGCTCAGGACACCTTAGGGACTGTCCTGACTGGGCGGTGACTCCTCCTTGTTTTCCTCATTATCTCCTCCAGCCTCGCCGCCAAAAGTGGGGGGCAGTGGCCGGATGGGCGGGCATCTCCACTAGCTGTAACAAAGGGGGTGAGCCTTTTAGGCTCACCGCCAGGTGTTACAGTTCCTGCAGGGGGAGGTGAAAAACACCTCCACCCAGTACAGGCTTTGTTCCTGGCCACAGAGTGACAAAGGCACTCCTCCCCATGTGGCCAGCAACATGTCTGGTGTGTGGCAGGCTGGCAGAAACTAGTCAGCCCACACTGGAAGTCGGGTATGTTTTCAGGGGGCATCTCTAAGATGCCCTCTGGGTGTATTTTACAATAAAGTGCACACTGGCATCAGTGTTCAGTGTAGCCATTATGGTGCTGTGGAGTTCGTGTTTGACAGACTCCCACACCATATACTCTTATGGCTACCCTGCACTTACAGTGTCTAAGGTTTTGCTTAGACACTGTGGGGGCATAGTGCTCATGCACATATGTCCTCACCTGTGGTATAGTGCACCCTTAGTGCTGTAAGGCCTGCTAGAGGGGTGACTTACCTATGCCACAGACAGTGTGAGGTTGGCATGGCACTCTGAGGGAAGTGCCATGTCGACTTAGTCATTTTATCCCCACCAGCACACCCAAGCTGGCAAGCAGTGTGTATGTGCTAAGTGAGGGGTCCCCAGGGTGGCATAAGACATGCTGCAGCCCTTAGAGACCTTCCCTGGCATCAGGGCCCTTGGTACCAGGAGTACCAGTTACAAGGGACTTAACTGGGTGCCAGGGTTGTGCCAATTGTGGAGACAAAGGCACAGTTTAGGGAAAGAACACTGGTGCTGGGGCCTGGTTAGCAGGGTCCCAGCACACTTTCAAATCATAACTTAGCATCAGCAAAGGGAAAAAGTCCGGGGGTAACCATGCCAAGGAGGCATTTCCTTACACAACTCCCACTCCCCTCCCCCCCCCCCCCCCAAATGAAAGAGGATGAGACTAACCTTTCCCAAGAGAGTCTTCATTTTCTAAGTGGAAGAACCTGGAAAGGCCATCTGCATTGGCATGGGCAGTCCCAGGTCTGTGTTCCACTATAAAGTCCAGTCCCTGTGGGGATATGGACCACCTCAACAGTTTAGGATTTTCACCTTTCATTTGCATTAGCCATCTGAGAGGTCTGTGGTCAGTCTGAACTACAAAGTGAGTACCAAAGAGGTATGGTCTCAGCTTCTTCAGGGACCAGAGAACAGCAAAGGCCTCCCTCTCAATGGCACTCCAACGCTGCTCCCTGGGGAGTAACCTCCTGCTAATGAAAGCAACAGGCTGGTCAAGGGCATCATCATTTGTTTGGGACAGAACTGCCCCTATCCCATGTTCAGAGGCATCAGGCTGCACAATGAAGTGCTTGGAGTAATCTGGAGCTTTGAGAACTGGTGCTGTGCACATAGCTTGTTTCAGGGTGTCAAAGGCCTGTTGGCATTCTACAGTCCAGTTTACCTTCATGGGCATTTTCTTAGAGGTAAGTTCTGTGAGGGGTGTCACTATGGATCCATATCCCTTCACAAACCTCCTATAGTAACCAGTCATGCCAAGGAATGCCCTGACTTGAGTCTGGGTTTTTGGAGCTACCCAGTCCAGAATAGGCTGGATCTTGGGTTGGAGTGGCTGAACTTGGCCTCCACCTACAAGGTGTCCCAAGTAAACCACAGTACCCTGTCCTATCCGACATTTGGATGCCTTGATAGAGAGGTCTGCTGCTTGCAGGGCCTGCAAAACCTTCTTCAGGTGGACCAGGTGATCCTGCCAGCTGGAGCTGAAGACAGCAATATCATCAAGATAAGCTGCACTAAAGGACTCCAAGCCAGCAAGGACTTGATTCACCAACCTTTGGAAGGTGGCAGGGGCATTCATTAAGCCAAAGGGCATCACAGTAAACTGATAGTGCCGACCAGGTGTAGAGAATGCTGTCTTTTCTTTTGCTCCTGGTGCCATTTTTATTTGCCAGTACCCTGCTGTCAAGTCAAAGGTACTCAAGGATTTGGCAGCACCCAATTTATCAATTAATTCATCTGTCCTTGGAATGGGATGGGCATCTGTCTTGGTGACAGAATTAAGTCCTCTGTAATCCACACCAAACCTCATCTCTCTCTTGCCATATTTGGTGTGAGGTTTGGGGACTAAGACCACTGGGCTAGCCCAGGGGCTGTTAGAGTGCTCAATGACTCCCGATTCCAGCATCTTGTGGACTTCCACTTTGATGCTTTCCTAAACTTGGTCAGACTGTCTAAAAATGTTGTTCTTGACAGGCATGCTGTCTCCTGTGTCCACATCATGGGTACCCAGGTGTGTCTGACCAGGGGTTAGGGAAAAGAGCTCAGCAAACTGTTGTATAACTTTCCTACAGTCAGCTTGCTGTTGGCCAGAGAGGGTGTCTGAGTAGATCACTCCATCTACTGAGCCATCTTAAGGGTCAGTGGAGAGGAGATCAGGGAGAGGTTCACTCACAGCTTCCTGGTCCTCATCTGTAACCATTAACATGTTTACATCTGCCCTGTCATGAAAGAGTTTGAGGCGGTTCATATGGATCACCCTTTTGGGGGTCCTGCTAGTGCCTAGGTCTATCAGGTAGGTGACCGGACTCTTTCTCTCTAGTACCGGGTAAGGGCCACTCCATCTGTCCTGAAGTGCCGTGGGAGCCACAGGCTCTAGAACCCAGACTTTCTGCCCTCGCTGAAACTCAACCAAAGCAGCCTTTTGGTCATACTACATCTTCTGGAGTTGTTGACTGGCCTCAAGGTTTTTACTTGCCTTTTCCATGTACTCTGCCATCCTGGAACGTAAGCCTAGTACATAGTCCACTATATCTTGCTTAGGCTCATGAAGAGGTCTCTCCCAGCCTTCTTTCACAAGAGCTAGTGGTCCCCTTACAGGATGGCCAAACAGAAGTTCAAAGGGGTAAAACCCTACTCCCTTCTGAGGCACCTCTCTGTAGGCTGAAAGTAGACATGGCACGAGGACATCCCATCTCCTTTTGAGCTTTTCAGGGAGCCCCATGATTATGCCCTTCAATGTCTTGTTAAACCTTTCAACAAGACCATTGGTTTGTGGATGGTATGGTGTGGTGAATTTGTAAGTCACCCCACACTCATTCCACATATGTTTAAGGTATGCTGACATGAAGTTGGTACCTCTGTCAGAAACCACCTCCTTAGGAAATCCCACTCTGATAAAGATACCAATGAGTGCTTTAGCTACTGCAGGGGCAGTAGTGGACTTAAGGGGAATTGCTTCAGGGTTCCTAGTAGCATGATCCACTACTACTAGGATATACTGATTCCCTGAGGCTGTGGGAGGTTCAAGTGGACCCACTATGTCCACTCCCACTCTTTCAAAGGGGACCCCCACCACTAGAATTGGAATGAGGGCGGCCTTTGGATGGCCACCTGTCTTACCACTGGCTTGACAGGTGGCACAGGAGGCACAAAACTCCTTGACTTTCTGGGACATGTTGGGCCAATAGAAATGGTTGACTAACCTCTCCCATGTCTTGGTTTGTCCCAAATGCCCAACAAGTGGAATGTCATGGCCTAAGATCAGATTGAACTCCCTAAACTCATGAGGCACTACCACTCTCCTAGTGGCACCAGGTTTGGGATCTCTTGCCTCAGTGTAAAGGAGTCCATCTTCCCAATAGACCCTGTGTGTTCCACTGACTTTTCCTTTTGTTTCCTCAGCAGCTTTCTGCCTAAGGCCTTCAAGAGAGGGACAGGTTGCTTGCCCCTTACACAGCTGCTCCTTTGTCGGTCCCCCTGGGCCTAAGAGTTCAATCTGCTAAGGTTCCAACTCCATGGGCTCAGTTCCCTCAGAGGGTAGAACTTCTTCCTGGGAAGAGAGGTTCTTTTTATTTTGCTGTGTTGGAGCTGGTTCCCCAGTCTTCTTTCCTTTTCTCTTGGAGGGTTGGGCCATTCTTCCAGGCTCCAACCTCTTTTTCACCCTGAGCCTTGCACTGTGCCCTTGTCTAAACACACACCAGTTCAGGGATACCCAGCATGGCTGCATGGGGTTTGAGTTCTACCTCAGCCCATGCTGGGGACTCCAGGTCATTTCCAAGCAAACAGTCTACTGGGATAGCAGAAGAGACTACCACCTGTTTCAGGCCAGTGACCCCTCCCCATTCTAAAGTTACCGTAGCCATGGGATGTACTTTAGTCTGATTGTCAGCGTTGGTGACTGGATAAGTTTGTCCAGTCAGGTATTGTCCTGGGGAAACCAGTTTGTCATCTTCCCCCACCTCGGATTTCCACACAAGGTGCAAGCTACTATCTCGCTTGTACTATCCAAACTGGATTATGCCAATGGCCTCTACCATGGATCATCTCTATCTATTATGAAAAAACTACAACGTATCCAGAATTCCGCAGCCAGGCTACTATTACATGTAAAGACGCAAGCCCACATCTCTCCTGCCTTGAGAGCACTACACTGGTTATCCGTTGCCAGAAGATGCACTTTCAAGCTGCTTTGTATCACCCACAAAGCTATACATGGAACAGGACTGCTTTTTATTAGAAACAAAATAACCAAATACATCTAACAAAAAAACCTCCGCTCAAGATTGGCACCCTGCCTTAGAACACCACCATACAAGAAAAAGACTATAGGTGGTACGTCCTTCTCCGTTCAAGCAGCCAAACTATGGAATTCATTACCCCCCGACTATAAGAGCGACAGATAACTTTCTTGCCTTCAGAAAACTACTCAAGGGTTGGCTCTTTCCTTCATAACCACCATATTCAAACAACTATGGACTGCATATGCCTACGTTGATAAATATTTTTCAGATTGTGTATATTTCTAGTTATGTATAGTTCTTTAGAAAATACGTACCACTACTATGTCATAACAATAAAATACACACACACTATTTAAACCTGTTTGACTAAGTATATTTTAACCATGGTTCTAATTATGTATTGTATGTGCATATTTGTGTGTATTCATGTGTGTTTGTATGTATGTGTGTGTATGTTTAAAATCTCTGCATCCAGATGGACTGAACATCACTGACAATACCACTTGATTTCTGCATATCTGAAGAGTTCTCAGGACTGCATTGATTCCACATTCCAATTGGAATCTTCACTCATGATGCTTTTTGAAAATCCACCAGTGTCAGCTGTGCAGCCACTGAGCAAACCATCTTGTACTACCTGAGGAAGGCGGAAGCTGAAACGTTGTAGTAGAAATATATTTTTGTTCTTTAATGAGATCATCTGTTTGAGTCACTTCTTTCTTGGATATTACATTTTCTTGTGGCTCTTTGTATCCTTTGGGATCCAGATTTTTGCCCTGGCTGGCTGCTGTTTTCTTGTGATCCTGCATCTTCCAGTATATATATATATATATATATATATATATATATATATATTTATATATATATATATATATGTGTATATGTTTCTGTGCTTGGCATGTTTGTGGGTCATTTTATGGCTCCTGGGTGGGTTGTTATACTAGATATCTATGAATTCCTGCTCTCATCTTATCACACTTATCTACCCATCATCATATGTCATGTCTCTATCAAACTATCCTTCATTCTCACTCTGACTCATCCCAAATCCTTTCTACTACTTTCATCTCCTAAATAACTCTGCCTAAGCTCGTCCCTCCGCTATCACATCTAACTCACCAAACCTCACTCTACTAATGTGACCTCCCACACAACCCTACTAAATTCTCCCGCATTTATCTCACCCTGCTACTATGCTCTCCCTAACCCTTCCACATACTCTTCCCTCCTCCTTCCCCCTTTACTCATCCCAAGCCTTTGAGTTGACTAAATGAAGGATATGCTCCCAATTAACACTTCTGGATTTCTTTCCTCCTCCACCCCTCCATTACTCCAGTCAATCTAACTAACAAACTTGCATATCCGCGGCTCAAATTAACTCATAATAATACTCAAACTGTACTTATTATTTCCCGATACTAATCCATCACTAATTCTTGTTGGGTTCCAGAGTAGCATGCTACTCACCGAAAAGCGCTTCAACGCCTCGTCAAGGGTAGTAAGCGCTATATAAATACAATTACAATTGTGACACTGGCACCTGTATCTCTCAGGGCTTCTACACTAGTCCCATTAATTAAGCGCTGCTTCCTGTATTTTTGCATATTAGAGGGCCAGGCAGCTAGTGTGGCTACGTCCACCCCACCCTCAGAAACTAATGTAGCTTCAGTGTGAACCCTGATTTGCTCTGGGCACACTGTTGATCCCACCTGGAGACCGGCTATCCCAGTGCTAACTGGAGTAGTAGTAGAAGTGTAACCTTTCTTGGGACAGGCCTTGTCTCCAGTTTGGTGTCCCTGCTGATTACAGCTACGACCCCAGGCCTTTTTGGTATCAAAGGTTTTACCCTTGTACCCAAATGTGGATTGTGAAGAGGCTTTGGACCCTCCCTCCTGAGCAGGTTTTTGGGGCCCTGTAGAAGACTCTTTACTTTTACCCTTGGATGTCTCAACACTCTTCCCTTGGGCAGTCTTTGTGACCCCTTTCTTTTGGTCACCCCCTGTGGAAGTCTTGGTCACCCTAGTCTTGACCCAATGGTCTGCCTTCTTTCCCAATTCTTGGGGAGAAATTGGACCTAGGTCTACCAGATGCTGATGCAGTTTATCATTGAAACAATTACTTAAAAGGTGTTCTTTCATAAACAGATTGTACAGGCCATCATAATCATTTACACCACTGTCATTAATCCAACCATCCAGTGTTTTGACTGAGAAGTCAACAAAATCAACCCAGGTCTGGCTCGAGTATTTTTGAGCCCCACTGAACCTAATGCTGTGCTCCTCAGTTGAGAATCCAAAGCCCTCAATCAGGGTAGCCTTCATGAGGTCATAGGATTCTGCATCTTTTCCAGAGAGTGTGAGGAGTCTATCCCTACACTTTCCAGTGAACATTTCCCAAAGGAGAGCACCCCAGTGAGATTTGTTTACTTTTCTGGTTGCACAAGCCCTCTCAAAAGCTGTGAACCATTTGGTGATGTCATCACCATCATTCATATTTTGTTACAATCCCTTTGGGGATTTTTAGCATGTCAGTATTCTCTCTGACCCTATTTAAGTTGCTTCCACCATTGATGGGAGCTAAACCCATCTCTTGTCTTTCCCTTACTACGGCTAGGAGCTGTCTCTCCAAAGCCAACCTTTTGGCCATCCTGGCTAACAGGAGGTCATCTTCATTGAGGCTGCCCTCAATGCTCCCAGAGCTGTTGGACTCCCCCGTGGGAGAAGCAGCATCTCTGACTATCACTTGTAGAGTCAGGGTTGGAGGAACCCTGGTCTCCCTAACTAGGAGTGGAGGGGGAAAATTGTCCTCCACTTCACTAGCTTCATCCTCTGTAAGGGTTATCTTCAGAGGGGTTGTCTCTAGCAAACTCTGCCAAGAGCTCCTGGAGCTGTACTTTGGTAGGGTTTGATCCAGTTTTTATCTTTTTGATTTTGCAGAGAGTCCTTAACTCTGACATCCTAAGATTGCGGGTAAGGGGTGAGGTTGAGCCCCACCACCATCTCTTCTGCAGTAGACATTATTTCTCTAAAAGTTGGAATACTTTCTAAGAATCTAAAACTACCTTTAGAACTTAATCCAAACTTTTACAAATTTTTTAAACTCTAAAAGAAATGCTAACAGGGACTAACACAAGGCCCTAGCAGGACTTTTACATTTTTTAGAAAAATAGCTAAAATTTAACAAAATCAGTTTAAAATGACAATTTTTGGAATTTAGTCGTGTGATCAGGTATTGGCTGAGTAGTCCAGCAAATGCAAAGTCTTAGACCCCACCGCTGATCCACCAATGTAGGAAGTTGGCTCTGTATATACTATTTCAAAGTAAGAAATAGTGTGCACAGAGTCCAAGGGTTCCCCTTAGAGGTAAGATAGTGGCAAAAAGAGAGAATTCTAATGCTCTATTTTGTGGTAGTTTGGTCGAGCAGTAGGCTTATCAGAGGGCAGTGTTAAGCATTTGTTGTACACACATAGGCAATAAACGAGGAACACACACTCAAAGACTTACTCCAGGCCAATAGGTTTTTATATAGAAAAATATATTTTCTTAGTTTATTTTAAGAACCACAAGATTTGCAAGTGATACTTCAAATGAAAGGGATTTCACTCAGGTATTCTAGGAACTTTGAATAATCACAATAGCATGTACAGTTTTGACAAAAATGGCAATACGCTATTTTGAAAGTGGACACAGTGCAAAAATCAACACTTCCTGGGGGACGTAAGTAATTGTTAAGCTCACAGGTAAGTAAAACACTTACAGGGTTCAAAGTTCGGTCCAAGGTAGCCCACCGTTGGGGGTTCAAGGCAACCCCAAAGTTACCACACCAGCAGCTCAGGGCCGGTCAGGTGCAGAGGTCAAAGAGGTGCCCAAAACACATAGGCTTCAATGGAGACAGGGGTGCCCCGGTTCCAGTCTGCCAGCAGATAAGTACCCGCGTCCTCGGAGGGCAGACCAGGGGGGTTTTGTAGGGCACCGGGGGGACACAAGCAGGCACAGAAAGTACATCCTCAGCGGCACAGGGGCGGGCGGGTGGGTGCAGAGTGCAAATAGGCGTCGGATTTCGGATAGGAATCAATGGGGAGACCCAGGGGTCTCTTCAACGATGCAGGCAGGCACGGGGGGCTCCTCGGGGTAGCCACCACCTGGGCTAGGCAGAGGGTCACCTGGGGGTCGCTCCTGCACTGGAGTTCGGATCCTTCAGGTCCTGGGGGCTGCGGGTGCAGTGCTGGTTCCAGGCGTCGGGTTCTTTGTTACAGGCAGTCGCGGTCAGGGGGAGCCTCTGGATTTCCTCTGCAGGCGTCGCAGTGGGGGCTCAGGGGGGTTAACTCTGGCTACTCACAGGCTCGCAGTCACCGGGGAGTCCTCCCTGTAGTGTTAGTTTTCCGCAGGTCGAGCCGGGGGCGTCGGGTGCAGAGTGGAAAGTCTCACGCTTCTGGTGGGAAACGTGTGGTCTTTAAAAGTTGCTTCTTTCTTGCAGAAAGTTGCAGTTTGTTGAACAGGGCCGCTGTTCTCAGGAGCTTCTTGGTCCTTTAGATGCAGGGTAGTCCTCTGAGGCTTCAGAGGTCGCTGGACCCTGTGGGATGCGTCGCTGTTGCAGTTTTCCTTGAAGTAGGGAGACAGGCCGGTGGGGCTGGGGCCAAATCAGTTGTCGTCTCCGTCTTCACTGCAGGGCTTCAGGTCAGCAGTCCTTCTTCTTCTTTAGGTTTCAGGAATCTGTCTTCCTCGGTTCTGGGAGCCCCTAAATGATGAATTTAGGGGTGTGTTCAGGTCTGGGAGGGCAGTAGCCAGTGACTACTGTCCTGGAGGGTGGCTACACCCTCTTTGTGCCCCCTCCCTATGGGGAGGGGGGCACATCCCTAATCCTATTGGGGGAATCCTCCTTCTACAAGATGGAGGATTTCTAAAAGTAAGAGTCACCTCAGCTCAGGACACCTTAGGGACTGTCCTGACTGGGGGGTGACTCCTCCTTGTTTTTCCTCATTATCACCTCCAGCCTTGCTGCCAAAAGTGGGGGCAGTGGCCGGAGGGGCGGGCATCTCCACTAGCTGGTATGCCCTGTGGCGCTGTAACAACGGGGGTGAGCCTTTGAGGCTCACCGCCAGGTGTTACAGTTCCTGCAGGGGGAGGTGAAAAACACCTCCACCCAGTACAGGCTTTGTTCCTGGCCACAGAGTGACAAAGGCACTCCTCCCCATGTGGCCAGCAACATGTCTGGTGTGTGGCAGGCTGGCAGAAACTAGTCAGCCCACACTGGAAGTCGGGTATGTTTTCAGGGAGTATCTCTAAGATGCCCTGTGGGTGTATTTTACAATAAAGTGAACCCTGGCACCAGTGTGCATTTATTGTGCTGAGAGGTTTGATACCAAACTTCCCAGTTTTCAGTGTAGCCATTATGGTGCTGTGGAGTTCATGTTTGACAGACCCCCAGACCATATACTCTTATGGCTACCCTGCACTTACAATGTCTAAGGTTTTGCTTAGACACTGTAGGGGCATAGTGCTCATGCACATATGCCCTCACCTGTGGCATAGTGCACCCTGCCTTAGGGCTGTAAGGCCTGCTAGAGGGGTGACTTACCTATGCCACAGGCAGTGTGAGGTTGGCATGGCACTCTGAGGGGTGTGCCATGTCGACTTAGTCATTTTCTCCCCACCAGCACACCCAAGCTGGCAAGCAGTGTGTATGTGCTAAGTGAGGGGTCCCCAGGGTGGCATAATACATGCTGCATCCCTTAGAGACCTTCCCTGGCATCAGGGCCCTTGGTACCAGGAGTACCAGTTACAAGGGACTTACCTGGGTGCCAGGGTTGTGCCAATTGTGGAGACAAAGGTACAGTTTAGGGAAAGAATACTGGTGCTGGGGCCTGGTTAGCAGGGTCCCAGCACACTTTCAAATCATAACTTAACATCAGCAAAGGCAAAAAGTCAGGGGGTAACCATGCCAAGGAGGCATTTCCTTACAATAATGGTTAATTAATTCTTCTGTACCACTAAGGAAACTGCATAGATCAGACAAAGGATATTTCCTGCCCCAGATCTTGATAAGAGAAGCAACAATCTGTGCTCTGCTATGGTGAGATTTAATGTGCATCGGTCTGTTGCGCTTGGTTTGCACCCTTGATCTATTCCAAAATTGACAGTTTGCCATGTTATCTCATTAAGTCCCAAGAGAAAGGTCGAAGCAGTAGGGGGGCGTGGCCAACATGGCGACCGGAGCAGCCGCATAAATCGCTGCTCCGCTCCCGGCCTTTGTTAAATATCCTACACCAGACGCCTCAGCTCTCTCAAACTGAAGGCATCGCTTGCGCAGACACTGGGGCTTCTCCGGTGCTTTCCAGCACGTTACGGGTGCGACCAGAACCACTGAAACGCGGAAGACAGGCAGAACACCCGAGCCGAGTGCCGAGGAACACGGCCCAACCGCGGGCAGCGCGGAACTAAAAAGCCGCCTCCTTTCAGACGGGAACCAGAAACGAGCCCGAGGACTACATACGGGCTCGCAGAACCGCAGCGAGAGCGCTGGGCTCGTAGCCCTCTAACACAGGTGAGGCTTCGGCGGGACACAGAGGCCTTCCGAAACCCCCGCGACAGCGAGGCCGCGGCCGATGGGTGCGGTTCCGGCCGCACGGACTGGGCAGATGTGCCCACAGGCTTCTGAGTGGTAAATCTCCGGGCACCCAGGGCCTCGCTCCTTCGCTGCCAAAGCTCGCGGCCCCAAACAGCAGACTAGCCGCTTGGAAACGCGCCACTACTGAAATTATCCCTAATAGGGAGCTTAGCCCGCAATAAACAGCGCACAAACTAAACACCATAAGCGCTGGATGGATGCAGATGTGGGGCCCCTGATGCGGCAGCGACGATACAAATAGCCAAAATAATGGCCCGTACCACCGCAGTGCCCTAAACTCACTTAATAGTGACCTGCCCAGCGCCCCAACGGTGACACAAGCCGAGTCGCAGGGCCCCCCAAGGAACACCAGTCCCCACATGTGAGCAAAAGAGCTAGAACAACACAAATTAAACAGCGCATTGCCCGCAGCACACTGCAAAAGCCTGCAACTTACTGCATCCTACATCCGCCGCCCATTCAAGAACAGAGCAAAGCTCACTCGATTGTAGTGATCCTACATCGATTGTATCAGCACAGCATCGCTAGCACTGTGCTCTGACCAGGCACACGTCTTATACCTACACACAGGGCATAGAGCATCTGCTTATTGACAAACTACAACCGCGTAACTTACCTGATGCAAATTACTCCACCTGACACGCGCTAATGCTCTTGTGAGAGCTGACGTCTCAGAGCAGGCGTAGAGCAGGGAGCAATTAAACCTATCACCAACGTTAACTCTCACTAATAAGGCCCATCTTACTATACATTGACCCGCATAAAACTCCGACAGCCCCGCTATATCAAGGCACACCAGACAGCCAATGGGCAAACTGAAGACAACGCGGGTGTCACCAGGAAACATGGACCAAAACGGACCAGCTCCTCCTACGGAGCTATCAGCAACACAACAGGCACTCCAGAAACTGGAAACAACCTTACAGACTCACACAACACAATCCGAGAAGATACTATAAGCCATACTTGACACCAAAACTACCTTGGAAGCAAAAATAGGCTCAGTTGTCGAAGAAGTCAATCTCCTACGCTCAGACCAACATGCCCTGGCGGAAAGGGTAACAACACTCGAAAAAGATGCAACACACTTAGCGCCATCGATAAAGAACCTTCAACTGCAGCTAACAACAGTGTTAGCCGAGGTCGAAGCCCTAAAGAGTAGAGCCGAAGATGCTGAAGGCAAATCACGCCGGAATAATGTCCGCTTCGTGGGATTTCCCGAACGGGTAGAAGGACAAAGCGCAGAGCTCTTTATAGAACAATGGCTCACTAGACCAATTCTATAAAACAATATCGTGAAATTTTTCTCCGTAGAGCGCGCGCTCAGGGTCCCTGGAAGGCCCCCTCCTCCGGGCGTTCAACCTCGCCCCCTCATAGCAAGACACCTTAATTACCGCAACAGAGACTTCATCCTGCAATTGTTCCACAAATCAGGCCCTGTAAGGTTTGAAAATGCAGAAATCACAGCTTACCCAGACTTCACTGTGGAGGTACAAAGGAAACGTAACTCCTTCTTTAGGGTCAAAGAAAGACTACGTGAACACGACATCAAGTATGCTCTACCATTCCCAGCCAAACTGCGCATACAGGACGACACCCGCGTCGTCTTCTTCACTTCCCCAGAGGATGCATGGACCTGGCTGCACGCTAAAGGCCTAGCCGACCCGATAAATCCGAGAACCTCCACGGAAAAATGGTCATCTACAAAGAACAGCCGCAAACCTCGTAAAAAGCAAGACACCAAACCCTCACTCGAACAGGCTCAAGCGGAACGTTCCTTATTACTGCAGGCCACAACGCGCTTTGTCAATACTTCTCCGACATCCCTTTCCACCCAAACTGAAGCAGATCATGAACCAGATGTAAACTATGACTCCAGAGACTCCAATCGAGGCCCTACTCTCACACCGCGCACAGCAGACAATATTTATTAATCTTGCAGATCAATAACATCAAAACATTCTCGGCCAGGCCCTTCCTTCACAAAATCTGGCTCTCATGCTTAACCACCCGGTCCCGGGCAGCGAGTAGCTAGGTCTCACCGCTACTCCATACTACAACACCTTAGCCGTTGCAGGCCCCTATGCCGTCGCACCAGTAACGAGAGTGACACGGGCCGAGAAACTCACTGACACGAAAGCATGTGCCTGAAGCACCCCCTGCTTCATATGGACTGTTCTTCTAAGTTGACAGACACTGGCATACTCTTTGTCATGCCGCATATACAGTTAATGTTTTATATAGTTATTGTTTTTTATATCACTAAACGGGTTCCAACTATGCCACGTAATATAGACTACGACCATAGAAACAGGCATTACAATCACGCTCTCAATAAAGGCACACTAGATAGCACCAACGTCGTCAATCGGCTGTCAGTAAAAGACACCGAGGACAATATAGATGCGTACAGAGCAAGGGCAGCATATCCGGCACCACCTAATAAGCCCATATACACATCATGACCCCTCAACAACAGCACAATATCCCACAATACAAAATAATCTCATGGAACATTAGAGGCATGGCATCCCCACGCAAACGGCAACAGATTCATACTTATCTCAGGAGACACCAAATACATATTGCTATGTTACAGGAGACTCACTTAAATGGGTTCTCACTAGAAAGCTCACGCGTAAAATGGCGGGGACAATTATACGGCACCACCTTTTCGACATTCGCACGTGGGGTGGCAATTTGGATAGCACCAGGGGTTCCATTCGTAATGACCCAAACACAATCTGACCATAAAGGACGATACGTGATCCTTGAAGGGGTACTGGACGGCTCCCCTCTACCGTTAGTGGCACTATATACCCCTAATACAGGCCTGTTGGAAAATGGGTTACTGATAGGGCAGGTAGGTACCTACACCTAGCAACAAGCCACAAACCTCCACAAAAGTACAGTTAGGTCTCAGTAAATTAATCCCAGCTCTACCCTTGGTAGCTTAGCATCGAGCGTCAAGGCTTAACTTAGGAGACAAAGTGTAAAGCATTCAAATATCACAAAACAGTATTTAAATAAAACACAGGAAACAGTTTAAAAATCCAAAACCAATTTATAAAAATAGCTTATATTTTTATCTTTAAAATGACACAAAAACGATTAAAATCGGTTCAGGGGAACCGGAGATATGAATTTTTAAAGTATTATTATTTTCTAGCGCTCAGAAACGAAAAGCGCCAATCGGGTCATCTGGTTGCACCAGGACCGGGGCAAAGTCAAACTTTCAGGCCGACCGCGATGGAGCCCTGCTCGGCTACAAGTCGCGGGAGGCCTCGGTCAAAAAGTTACCTTCTGACTTAGTCTCTTTTTCGATGTTTTTCTTCCCCGGGACGAACCTGCCAGTTGAATCCGACCTCCTGGAGCCCTTGTCCGGATACGCGAAGTCGGTTTCCTCGGTGGTGATTTTTACCTTCGGACTTAGTCGTTTTTTCGAGATGAAAATCCTTCGACCGGGGTAAACCTGGATCTTGATCCGACGTCCGTGGAGCCCTTCTCGGATACGATGGCTGGAAGGTCCCGGTCAACTTTTTACGTTCGGACTTAGTCTTTTTTTCGGATGTTTTTCTTGACCGGGACGAACCACGAAGTCAGGCCGGGTCGCGGTTGAGGCAAGCCGGCTAGAATTTCCGCGTCGAGTCGGTCACTTTATGGAGCTTTTTTCTAAAATTTCTCCAATCTTTTCCAAACTTCTGGGGCTTCACCCAGATGTTCTTTTAAGGTTCTTTTGGGGTCCACAGCTCACCCCAAGGGTCCAGAAGTTCTGTGATGGTCCTTGGGAAGTGCGGACTTCAACTCCCAGAGTGCACCTGGCGCAAACTCCTTTTTGGCCACTGGGCAGTGGTCAGCTGGTCACTTTTTCAGGAGTTGGTGCAGGGGACTCTGGTTAGCAATTTTTCACCTGTAGCAAACAGGGAGTCCCTCCTTGAACCAGTGGAAGCCAGGCAAAGTCCTTCTTGTGGTGAAGCCCAAGTGTGCAGCTGGTGCAGTCTTTCTGAGTGCAGGGTCCAGGTGCAGGCCAGGGGTCCAGCAGGGCAGTCCTTCTTCTCCTTGTAGTTCTTTCTTCTTGAAATTTGGTGGGGATCTGAGGCGTGGGTGCAGGTCTGCCAGTTTTATCCTTGCTCCTGGGTGAAAAGCAGGGGGGCCCTGGTCCTCCAATCAGGGACAGGGTCGTCCCCCTGTGATGACCACTTCCTGGGAAGTGTGGCAAAAATCCATCCCAGAAGGCAACAGTCTCTAAAAATCCAAAATGGATGAATCTGATTTTTAGAGGAGAGATCTGGCTGAGCCCACCCACTGGTGTGGCTAAAAATCATAAACACACCCCTCTCCTGCCCTCTCCTAATCTAATCAAGGGGGCACCTAGCTGTCTGGGGTTGCAGGATGTGGGGGTGTTGCTGGGTGCTCCAGATGTCCTTCCCTGCCTTTGAAGACCAGTTTGGCAGCCCTCCCCCTTCCTGCTTCCCCATCTGCTGAGGGGAGATTCTCTCCCCCAAGCACATTCCTTTGTGTAAAGCCAGGCCACTTCACACCTCATAAAAGTGGCCTGGCAGAAGCTGCTGCAGGCTGGCCAATCAGAGCACAGCAGCAAAAACAATGCAGAGCTGAAATTGGCAACTTTTTAGGTAAAGTCTAAACTTTTTACCTGCACTAGTTATATTAAATCCAACAACTGGAAGTTGTGGGATTTATTATAACAATCAATTTGATACCAAATTCTTGGTATGTAACATTTAAGGAGACTTTAAAATTAAAAATAAAGTCTGCCCATTCTAGCCTATGAAGGCCATTTACTTCAATGAGGGAAAAACGAATTTGGCTGTTTTTACCTCACCAGGGCTTATAAATCTATTTTTATAAAGTCCCTGCTTATAGTTACATGGCACCCAGCCCTAGGGGCACATAGGGCACACCTTAGGGGTGACTTATATGTAAAAATAAGGTAGTTTAAAACTTTGGAAGTACCTTTAATTCCAAAGTCGAATTTGCATATAACTTTAATTTAAAAGCAGCCAGCAAGGCAGGCTTGCTTTTAAAATGACACTGGGCACCTCAGCAATGCACCTAGGTGTGCACCACCTATGCTGTGGTCCCTAAACCTACATGCCCTACCATATACTAGGGACTTATAGGTAGGTTAACTTAGCCAATTATAATTAGCCTAATTTGCATATCCATTTTACACAGAGCACTGGCCCTGGGACTGGTAAGCAGTACCCAGGGCACAGCCAAGAGTCAGTAACCACCAGTACCTATCCAGAAAGAGTGGGGGTGATCAGGCAAAAAAAAGGACTTTCCTACAAGGCCAACATGAATTTTTGTGGACACTCAATAATAGCAAACTCAGGGATCCAGCGGTGGCTAGTGTATGGGGCGGCGATTTTAACTCAGTACTAGATATACCTATGGATCGTTTGTTTCCTCCTCTTGCCACTGCCCCAGCTAGATGAGTATCCTCCGACCTAGTGGAATGGGCCTCTAACAACGGCCTGAGAGAAATTTGGAGAATGGGGCATCCAATACAGCGTGAATACTCCTACTACTCACCAGTACACAAATTACACACCAGAATAGACATGCTATTTGCAACAACCAATATAATCCATAAAATAAACACATCCTGGTATCTAGCCCGCACCATATCAGATCATAACCCGTTATATGCCACATTACTATGGGGCCGCACGCACACCCGTATACCAACCTGGCGACTACAACCAGAAGCCCTCACAGAGCCTCTTTTTCATGCAGAGATATCCAAGTGTTTATCTAACTATTTTTTGTGAAATAAGGGCACTGCCTCATCAGGCGCTGTCGAATGGGATGCCCACAAAGTTGTGATATGAGGACACTGTCTGGCGGCTGCTGTGGGAGTTAAGAGGGTATTCACTAAAGAGCTACAAGAGTTAGAAATTAAACTACACAAGACAGAAGTGGAGGTCTCAGCTAATGTATCCCCTCCGGGAAAGCTGAGTGCGCTCAGAGTCAGTCACAAGGAAGTAGATACTAGGCTGTGTAAACACGATTACAGACACTTTCAGGCACAACAGCACGCAGAAGGGGACAGATCTGGGAAAATGTTAGCTTGGCTGGTTCGCCAGCCGATGCAGTCCTCACCGATAGGCAGGATCAGGCAACACACAGGCCTTGTCATAAACACCCAGGTCGAAACCAACACAGCCTTTCACATGTATTATCGCACTCTATATGAACCCTCTACTCCCCCCACTGAACAACAACTGACTGAATTATCATTGTTGATTCCTCGTAACCTGCAAATAATGAGAAATGCAGACATGTTAGACAGCCCTATCACAATAGAAGAATTAAGTTTAGCTCGCTCACAAATGGCACGCAATAAAACCCCAGTCACAGACGGACTGCCAGTGGAGTATTTCAACTCACAATCCAATCATCTCCTGCAACCCCTCTTAGAGGTGTTCAATGAAGCCCACAATAGAAAGCAATTACCAGACTCCATGCGCTAAGTCTTAATAGTCATGCTCCCAAAACCTGGCCGAGACCCCTTAGTTGTCAGGTCATATAGACCACTCTCCCTTCTAAATTCCGACTGTAAACTTCTAGGGAAGATCCTAGCAAACAGACTACTCCCTCACTTATCAGACCTAATCCACCCCGATCAATCCGGATTTATACCAGACAGAAACACATTCTTAAACATCAGGAGATTAATCCACATAATGCACAGCGTGAATGAGGCAGAAGCAGTGGCTATATCCATGGACATAGAAAAAGCCTTTGATACGCTTGGCTGGAACTATCTTTATCACACCCTAGAGGCATTCGGTTTCCAAACCGGATTTATAAACTGGATTAAGACATTATACCACAAACCTATGCCCGAGTCAAAACGGTGCAAGTCATCTCCGAGGTATTTCCCATTGGCAGGGGCACTCGGCAGGGATGCCCGCTCTCTCCCTTACTATTTGCTATAGCAATGGAACCCCTAGCAATTAAACTGCGAAGTCACACTCACTCCTGGGGCATACCAGAAAACAATTTACATCATATTGTGTCTCTACATGCTAACGACACCCTAATTTATTTACGCAATCATACATCATCCATCACAGGGATAATGCAAATATTAGACAACTTTGCTTTGGCTTCGGGCCTGCGCATAAACTGGACCAAGTCTAGTATCTTCCCCCTCACCCCCATACAAAACGGACAACACATGACACTACCCCAATATCAACTCCCATGGACCCTCTCAACCTTCAAAGACCTAGGTATACATGTTTACCATTCTATGGTGGACCTAAAAGAGGGCAACCTGGACCGACTGCTTAGATCCACCCGCGGCTCGCTGCCATTTTGGACCTCGCTCCCTTTATCCCCTATGGGCCGGACTGCCATAGCTAAAATGCTAATTCTCCCACGCTTCCTATACTACTTCACTGCCCTTCCGTTATCTCTGCCACGCTCATTCTTCCACATACTACATTCCCTGTTGACTGACTTATTATGGGGCAGGGATAGACGGAGGGTAGCACTCTCCATCACACAACACCTACAAGAAGAGGGCGGACTAGGCAGCTGCTGCTCAACTGCACTGGGTATGAATGTGGCTAAACAACCCAAACTCCCCAGAGTATATAGCGCTGAGCGCTTACATGGCACCACAAACAATTCTAATGTCATTACTGGCCGGACCACCCTATTCATCAAAAAGATCTTAGTTATTAGATGTAGCCAGATTCTGCTGGAGGAGATATGTGCAAGGCAGAACCACATCCCCCCCTTATTCCCCTTCATTACCCTTGTCTCAAATACTGAAAATACAAGACCTATCATCACATCAGGACATACGGGTAATTAGAGCATTAAACTCAGGAGACCTATACGTGAATTCTCACATATCCACGTTCACAGAACAGGTGACCACCGGGACTATGCAAGCCGGAGCATTCTTACTACATGGTGCCATCACTAAACTCCTATACAATTTCTGGGGCAGTAAACACTCTAAACCCAATGAATCCTTCCTACTTACCTCACTCCTCACGATAGGCAATGCAAAAGGCGTTATTACAACACTATACAAAATATTATTGACAAACGCCTGCACAGACCTATCTCCAGCTAAATCCCGCTGGGACACTGCTCTCGGCACACCTATCTCCCCAAAAACCTGGGAAGTGGCCCTCACCATGATTAAATTTGTGTCTCGTAACACCAGATTGAGATATACACAGTTTAATTACATCCATCGAACCTATTTATCCCCAGCTCGCATCAACAGAATTTACCCAAGTTCTAAGCCAGAGTGCCCCAGATGTGCCACACCCTCAGCTAATTTTTACCACATGGTCTGGGAATGCCACCCAGTAAATACAAGTTGGCAGCGTTTCACGGAAACGACGTCAGAAATAGTTGAACACACGCTCACCTCTTCTCCAGAATCGTGCTTATTAGGTATATGCCGATGCACCAAAGGAGACAAACACCTGCATAGATTCATAGATCTCGCATTTGTGGTATACAAGCGAATGATCGCCACACATTGGAAGGCCCCTCAGCCTCCTTCTCACTCCAGTTGGCTTCGCGACCTGCATAATCGCACACAAGCAGAAGCACACACATTAAGGCAACTACAACAAAAAGGCCTCCTGCAGGAAGGAGTTGAAATCTGGGACAGCTACGTAGTGAAAATAGAAACCAGAGACGACATGTACCCCCCTTGACCCTCCCACAACCCTCATGTCAAATACTACAACATTAACACACCCCACCTCCATAAGAAATTAAGCACTAATAGCACTGTTTCCAGAGGCGTCCTCGAGCAATGTGCACAGCCCACGCAGGCAAGTCAGTCCCGCCCAAACTTAGCCCCTGCCAACACCAACTAAATCAACACCAGATGAGCACCTTCTGTCTCTTATGCCCAATGCTATCTACATTACTTAAAACGCCAACACGTACATACACACAAAAGTAATAACCAAAGTGACTACAGTTACAAATTGCACAGATTTTTCTTTTTTTTCTTTTTGTTCTCCCCTTTTCAGTTGCATATCAATGACAAACTACAATCGTACAGCACAGAGCTTATCAATATGAGTGAATATATATACAAGTAAAAACTGCATAATACTCTGTAATAAATGTAATGCACTGTTGTTTTTGCACCTCGTTTAATAAACAGATTAAAAAAAAAAAAGGTTGAAGCAGTAGCATAAGGTACACTATCCTCTGAACTCCAACGCCACACTAGTCGGCCTACTCAGTGGCAATGCAGACTGTGTTCTTTCTTCCTGGGAGGAGGGTCATCTGGCATGTCCCATTGAGCCCACCTCGGCCACAGACACTGGTGGCAGCTGAACTACAGCACCCTAAATGCACCAGAGGTTACCAAAGTCTTCCACTAAGAGATTCCAATTTTCCTCATAGTAGGTCTGAGCTGGTCTTACAGAATGTTTTATGCTTTGTGTTCTTGTAATTGAAGTTTTGATGGTATTAACCGAGGATTAACTCAGCTGTGCCAAAAGAATAAAATTGAAAAAGTCTACTGACGCATACATATACGTCTCCCTCATGTTTAAGGTTACTTGCAACAGTAGGTATGTGCCAGCGATTGGGAGACTGCGCCCACCTTTTTAAAACCATGTCATTTTAAAAAGTCACGGAGCTACTTCTATTTCAGGAGTGTTTTAGTGTAGTTAAAGTGCAGGTTTAAAATGCAGATACCTTGTTTTACATTAAGTGAACTTATTTTCACGATTTCCTTTTTGACACAAGCACTTCAATGCATTGCTAGCGCATATATATATATATATATATATATATATATATATATATATATATATATATATATATACATATATATGTTCGGTGGCATGTGTAGCTGCAGATACACATGCTATGCACAGGTCCTGCCATCTAGTGTTGGGCTCGGAGTGTTACAAGTTGTTTTTCTTCAAAGAAGTCTTTTCGAGTCACGGGACCGAGTGACTCCTCCTTTTCGGCTCCATTGCGCATGGGCATCTACTTCATCTTAGAGATTGTTTTCTTTCCGCCATCGGATTCGGACGTGTTTCTTTTCACTCCGGTTGTTCGAGTCGGAAAAATATTACAAACTCTCTACATTTGTCGGTATTGATTTTGATCGAGTACCATCTATCGTCAACACCTCGGTACCAGCGGAGACAAATCTCTACTTGCCCTTCGGGGCACCCGCGCCCAACTTGGGCCTGGTTGGCCCGACCAAAAGTATTGTCGAAGCCTCATGGACCGGACCCCGTTTAGATTCTGCCCTTGGTGCCACGTCAAGTATCCCTACACGGACCAACATCTGGTTTGTAACCTGTGTTTATCTCCGGATCACCGAGAGGATACTTGCGAGGCCTTTAGATCCTTCCGCTCAAAAAAGACTCTAAGAGACTGAAGAGCGCGCAGGTTAGAGATGGCGTCCAGAAGCACCGAACGCCTCGACGAACAAGAGGAGGAGATGATCCACACCGCCGTATCCGTTCGGGGGTCTGATTTTGAACACAAGTCTGACATCGACCGACCAATAACAGCGGGCCAGCACGTGAGTACGCTTGCCCTGACCCAATCCAAGCCCAAATACAAGGCCTCTGGGATGCCACTGCCAGAAGGCCATGGCTCCACCCGTAAGAAAAAATCTTAAGGTGCAACATCTTTGGCACCAAGAAAGGCCACACCAACAACAAAGCCTTCGGACTAGAGCCGAGGCACAGGCTCCGAAATTATAAGGCACCGACCCATCGAGTCGAAGCCCTGAAAGTCACTCTCAGAGCCGAGGCCAAAAAGTACTTCATGCCCTTCGATCCCGAAGAAGCCGACTTCGGAGCCGAAAAAGCACACATACACCGAGGAGCATGGACTTTCAAAACAATTAAAAGAAAGCCATAAATTTGATGAAGAACTCACACAAATGGAGGATTTTGACGAGATACAGGCCAGAATACAAATCCATAAAGACACTGGCAAAATCCTCACTGTACCTCCTCTAAGAACAAAGAGGAAACTGGCCTGGCCTTCCATGGACGTTTGGACACTGATCAGCCACCGGCTAAAGTGCCAAAACCAAGAGAAAAATCTCTGCCTCCTCAATTTTCACCTCACCAGTCTCCTCCTCATTCTCCTCACCTAACTGTCTCCCCGCCTGCTACCCCCACTGCACAGTCTCCATCACACACTGTACAGTCACAACAAGATGACATGGATCCATGGGACCTCTATGATGATCCAGTTTCAGATAATAGTCCAGAGTGCTATCCATCAAAGCCATCACCCCCTGAGGATAGCACCTCATATACACAGGTTCTAGCCAGGGCAGCGGCATTTCACAACGTAGCCATGCACACAGAACCTCTTGAGGATGACTTCTTATTTAACACATTGTCCTCAACTCACACCACATACCAGAGTCTACCCATGCTTCCTGACATGTTAAAACATGCACATCAAATCTTCCAGGAACCAGTTAAGGCAAGAGCTATAACTCCAAGGGTAGAAAAGAAATATAAGCCACCACCCTCAGACCTAATTTTTATTACCCAACAGCTACCCCCAGATTCCCTAGTGGTCAGCGCAGCAAGGAAGAGGGCTAACTCCCAGTCCTCTGGGGACGCACCCCCTCTGGATAAAGAAAGTAAGAAATTCGATGCTGTAGGTAAAACGGTGGCATCACAGGCAGCTAATCAATCGCGTATAGCCAATTCGCAGGCCCTAATGGCCAGATATGACAGGGCTCACTGGGATGAGATGAAAGACATTATTCAGCATCTCCCCAAGGACCAACAGAAGAGAGCCCAGCAAATAGTAGAAGAGGGACAAGCAATCACAAACAACCAGATCAGGTCAGCGTTAGACTCCGCAGACACAGCCTCAAGAACTATCAATACGGCTGTCACCATTAAGCGACACGCATGGCTTAGGTCATCAGGATTTAAACCTGAAATCCAGCAGGCTGTCCACAACATGCCTTTTAACGAGCAACAACTATTCGGCACACAGGTTGATACAGCCATTGACAAAATGAAAAAAGACGCTGACACTGCCAAAGCTATGGGGGTGCTTTACTCATCCCAATACAGAGGCTCATTTAGAAAGCTCCAATATAGGGGAGGCTTTAGACCCCAACCATCTGAGCCATCTACCTCCCAAGCCAAACCCTCTTACCAGACGCAATACCAGAGAGGGGGGTTTTGGGGGACCTACAGAGGACAATATCCCAGATCTAGAGGAAAATACCAACCCTCAAAGCAAGCCACTCATACCAAACAGTGACTTTACCAACATCTTCCCTGACCACACTTCCCCTGTGGGAGGAAGACTACAAAAGTTCCACACCCACTGGTTACCCATCACAACAGATAATTGGGTGTTATCCAATATCCAACATGGTTACTGCATAGAGTTCACACAAACTCCTCCATATATTCCCCCAAAAACACACAAACTCCCATATCAACACATTTCAATGTTGCAAACAGAAGTACAGGCACTATTACTCAAATACGCCATAGAAAGTGTGCCACATCATCAGAAAGGAACAGGGGTTTACTCCTTGTATTTCCTCATTCCCAAAAAGGACAAACATTGAGACCAATACTAGATCTCAGGACTCTCAATCTCTACATCCGATCAGAACACTTTCACATGGTAACACTACAAGATGTAGTCCCACTGCTATAACAGCAAGATTTTATGGCAACACTGGATCTAAAAGATGCGTATTTCACGTACCCATCCATCCAGCCCACAGAAAATATCTCAGGTTTGTAATACAAGGAAAGCATTACCAATTCAAAGTGTTACCTTTCTGGATAACAACAGCTCCCAAAGTATTTAATGCCTTGCAGTAGTCACAGCATACATAAGGGATACAACATATACACGTCTTTCCATATCTCGAAGAATGGCTAATCACGCCAACACTCAAACACAGTGCCAACATCATACATGGTATGTAATAAACACCCTACACACACTAAGGTTCTCAATAAACTATCAAAAATCGCACCTACAACCTGTGCAAATTCAGCAGTATTTAGGAGCCACATTAAACACCCAAAGAGCACTTGCAAGCCCAAGTCCACAAATGGTACAATTGTTTCACAACATATTGCCAAAAATCCAGCCAAACCAACGGTCAAATTTGTCATGAAACTGTTGGGCATGATAGCATCATGCATCGCCATTGTCCCAAACGCAAGATTAAACATGCGGCCCTTACAACAGTGCCTTGCAAAACAATGGTCGCAGGCATATGGTCATCTTCAAGATCTAGTGTTGATAGACCGCCAAACACACATATTGCTTCAGTGGTGGAATTCCACAAATGTAAACAAAGGGTGGCCATATCAAGACCCTGTGCCTCATGCCATTCTTACAACAGATGCATCAATGATTGGAGGGGGAGCACATCTCAATAATCACAACATTCAGGGACAATGGGACACCAAACAAAAACAACTTCACATAAGTCACTTAGAACTGCTAGCAGTGTCCCTAGCACTAAGAGCTTTTCATCCTCTTCTTGTTCACAAACACATTCTTATCAGAACAGACAATATGACAACAATGTACTACTTAAACAAACAAGGAGGAACCCACTCATCACAACTTTGCCTTCTGGCACAAAAAATTTGGCATTGGGCAATTCACAACAACATTCACCTGGTAGCTCAATATATTCCAGGGATTCACAATCAATTGGCAGATGGCCTCAGCCGAGATCATCCACAAACACACAAGTGGGAAATTCACCCCCAAGTGCTTCACAAATACTTTCGCCAGTGGGGAACACCAGACATAGATCTGTCCGCCACCAACCACAACGCAAAATGCCAAAACTTTGCGTCCAGATACCCACACCCACGAACCAAGGGCAATGCTCTATGGATCAACTGGTCAGGGATATTTGCTTACGCTTTTCCCTCTCTCCCGCTCATTCCATTTCTGGTCAACAAACTTCGTCAAAACAAACTCAAACTCATACTTATAGCACCAACGTGGGCACATCAACCATGGTACACAACATTATTAGACCTGTCACTAGTACCACACATCAAACTTCCAAACAGTCCGGACCTGTTGACACAAAACAAACAACAAATTAGGCACCCCAATCCAGCAATACTCAATCTGGCTCCTGAAATCTTAGAGTTTGGATATCTACATCTTCCACCAGAATGTTTGCAAGAAAACCCACCACCAGGCAGTGTTATGCAAACAAATGGAAAAGATTTGTTTTCTACTGCCAATCCAAACACATAACTCCTTGACGCTCATAATCACTCAGCACACCGCCCCACACGTCTGTTCCATGCAGCCCATAACCAGCTCAGAGTCCCCACATTTGAAGGGAATGTGTATCTGTTTTAGTCATGTATACAGTTCTGAAGCATGCTGAGTTGAGTATGGACGCTGCCAACTCTCCATCACTGATATCCGGGGAATCAAAGTGGAGTAAGCGCAGGTGTCAGCGGCGTGCATAGGTCTGTTAACAGTAGCTCCCACTGTGCCGCAAGGGGATTCTTTCGCAGCCCCAACGCTTCCTCGTGCTGGAGAGCTGTGCACTCCGCTCTCGCCCAGATAGACAGTGAATGTACCAATGCTTCATAGGCTGGTGGCTCAGAAGATTGCCATTGACGAGTTATAAGGCGTTTGGCCACTAATAAATCAAGATCCCAAAAACAGGATGTTGCTTTCAATTTTTTATCCCTAGGAAACAATCCCAGGACACATGCCTCCCACGTCGATAACAAGGGCCGGCCCAGAGTGCATCAATCGTGCATGGACTGAGGTCCAATAGTTACTCAGGGCGGGAAATGACCACATCATGTGTAGAAAGTCCGCTCCCAAGCACTGACATCGCTGACAAGCGGCATCTACATGGTTAAAATATCTAATGATCTTATCAGGGGTAAGGTATGCCCTTTGTGTGACATAATATTGAATGAGTTGAAAACGCATATTGCAACGTACATACGTGGGGGTTTCTAGTAGTGTCACCCACTCCCTGTCTGTGAAAGGCTTCCCCCTGTCTCCCTCCCACTTCCTTCGGAGGGCCACAAGCGGGCCAGTCGTATGGAGACGCAGGGAGTCTGCTATCCAGTGTATTAAATGCCCCCCTTCCTCAAAGACATGTCGGTACTGTAGCGTGTAGTGCATACAGGGTTCTTCTGTGAGGTCCCCCCACACTTGTAGTAAGGAATGTCTAAGGGAGTTATACAACAGAAAGGTACCTAGATGCAGTCCAGTGGCCTCCATCAATGCGCCATGAGTACTGAGATTCCCATCTGTGTAATGGTGCCCTAGTGTATATATTCCAACCGCATGCCAAGGCGCCGGCTCTGCAGCCGACGTGTCACAGGCACCACGTGGTGTCCCCAGTAGTGATATGGCTGGTGCATGGTGTCCCTTGTGAGGAACCAGCATCTCTGGAAACAGCGGTATGCAAGAGTCAATAATATGGGAGCCGGTGCTGCGGATTTAGCACAGGGATGAAATAAGCATAGCATCTTACACCGTGGCCACACTGGAAGGTCCATGGCCGTATCTGCCAACTGCTTTGAGGAAAGCCAACAGGCCACCCATTGCAACTTCGCATCTATATAGTAGTGTTCTAGGTACGGCAGTGCTAAACCACCCTGTTTCAGTGGGCGATAAAGTTTAGAGAGAGCCACTCTGCAGCGGGACGTGTTCCAAATCAAATTATGCACTTCTCGTACTGCGGATCGGAGAAGAGAGGCTGGAATATAGAGAGGTAGGTTTACAAAGTAATATAATAGTCGAGGTAGCACTATCATTTTAACAAGGGCCACCCTGCCCATGATGGTCAGCTGCAATGTTTTCCAGAATGCCATCTTACGACGCAAGCTTCATAGGGCACACGTCAAGTTCCCGTTATATATTGACTCTGCATGATATACCTGTATGCTTAGGTATCTGAATGTAGCAGATTGCCACGCTATATCAGAAGGTATAGCTGTTTGGTTTAGAGAAGTCAGAGGTGAAAACAGGAAAACACATAACTTAGTCCAATTAACTTGCAGACCAGAGACCTTTGCATGGGCATTGAGCAAAGGCATTATGCCACCAGGAAAATTTGCCAGGTCTCTAATTTACACCAGGAGGTTGTCCACGTACAGAGAGACCGCATGTGTCCCATCTGTTGCCCATTAAATGTGTCTCCTGCAGGAGGAGAATGAAGGTTCTGTATAATTTGGCAGTCTGTAGGATTGCCCTCATTTCACTGGGGTTAGGTAGCCATTGATGCTTCATACGAGGAGGTGTACATGGCCCTGAGGCAAAGATACTTCAGAGACCACCATGTGGGGATGTTGTTGAGTGATCGGGAGTCACGAAAGTAAGCGTGCACTGAGATGTGTGGAATCAAAATGTAGAATGGCCATATCTGAGAATCAAAACATCAAAAAAACCTTCTTACACTCCAGAAACTGGAAGCATCTATTGTGGATTAACCTGGAGATCACTACCAACCGGGCATGCAGACCCTTATCCCTATAACTCAAACCACGAGAATACCAAAAGTAAATAAAGGGAAAAGGAGAGAAAGAAGCCCTTAATTGCTTCTGCGGTTGAGTTCTGAGCTGCGTGTTAAATTGGAGTGGGTGTCCTCTATACACAAGTCCGGGTCACTCATTAGGAACCAGGCTAGGACTATGGGGGAATGGATCTTGAGTGTTCACCGTTGGATGGTGTTGGTCACTTCAGTTGGGGGTTTAGGTAGTCTGATGCACTGTTAGCTGAGCGTTGGGATCTCTGTTTTTTGTGAAGGGACTCTTTCCATTCCGGACCTCTTCCGGCCCCACTGCCCCCTGGAATGGAAGGCCAAGGCAAGGAACATCAATAGTCCTGTCTCATCTCTACCCACGACCAGGCTGCCTCCTGCGTGTCGAAAAAGAGAGTGTTGTTGAAAATTACTTTAAGGTGGGCTGGGAAAAGCAGCATGTATTGTATCTGCATGGCCCTCAATGTTTGTTTCACCTCCAAGAACAAGCGTCTCTGTTCTGTTGTTAGACTTTCCATGTGCAGTCTGGAAATATCACAACATATGGAGAGTTACACAACAGTGTGTTTGTGTTCCAGAAGGCTGTCTTCGTCTGCAAAATTAAACACGCAAGTGATGAAGATGTACAGGGGGGCCCCTGGTGGGGGTTTTGGGGTAGTGATCTGTGTGGCCCATTCAGTTGCAAAACAGTCAAAGTTCATCTTAGAGACCCAAGTCTGTAGCCAGTCCATTATGAAATGTGTGGTGGAGACACTCTCCTACCCCTCCGGTATCCCTCGGATCCTAAGGTTATTGCAACAAGAAAGCCCCTCCACATTCTCTGCCAGCACTTCTAGTTAGTGAACCACTGTTTTGAGGCCAGAGACTGTGGTGTACAGTGTGTCTTCAGCCTCTGATAGCCTCCCTCCTGCCTCTGTGACACTATCCACCATGTTGTGGAGGTCCTGGTATAGCAGTGAAACATCTGTTTGGAATTTTCTGATTTCTCCCCCAGGGAGGAGTGGGAGTCGTAAATGAACCTGCTGGATGACATCCTACTGGTCAGTAGTTGGCAGGGGAGGGGGCACGCTATTTGCGTGCAATATGGACTTTGCAAATTTGTCAGTGTACCCCTGTGAAGCTTGGGTCCTGGAGGTTGTGTCCTTTGTTCTTCCCCAATGTTGCATGTCATTTATTCATGCTCTGGAGATCTGTGCACTACCCACATTAGGTTCCCTGCTGCACCCCCACTGACAAAGCTACCATCACAGAGGAAGAGTAGCGGGGTTGAGGCCGGCCAACACATGCAGAAACACAGTCTCGGGGGCACTCCGCAACAAGTAGTGGCTTTATGGCTGTTGTTGGCGCCCCCCCGGCCTTACCTCATTTAGTTGCCCTTCTATGTTGTTGCACCCTCTGTGGCCTGTGTTGCCATCCCCACCCCACTGACCCCAGCACGGGCAGGCCAAGGTCTAGGGCCCAGCCAGAGCCACACAGTCCAGCCCCACTGTGCCCCCCACCCCACTCCGATTCCATCATGCAGGCAGGTGTCTCTCAACGCGAGCCATATCCTCTACAGGCTCATTGTCCGCCCGGAGGTTTGTGGGGACCTGGGAAGCAGCGTCCCAGGTGTCTCAGCTTGTTCACCTTCGATCTTTGCTGGTGGTGGCCCATCCAGACTACATGATGCCGATGCAGTATCAGATAGTTGGCTGAGAAGCTCCAGACTTCAGCAATGAGCAGCTGCCATGTTCTGAAAAGCAGCCACGCGTCTATATTTTTAATACTGCACACAGGTTTTTTTTTAAAACTACTTCTGACTGTTGGCCTTCATGCTCATTTAACTTAGGCTTGTCTCCAGCCATAAAGCTATGAAATAGTTAACTGAACAAAAAATACACAACACAGTCCTAAGGCTTTAAAGGTTAGAACTCATATAGCACATGTTCATTTTTGCATTTTATTAAGCAGGATCCTAGCCTATCGCCGAGGGAGCACTGAACAAAGCTAAAATACAAGTACAATTAGAACATTGGAATGTTGGCATCTCCATTGAAAACAATGGAGTGCTCCGTGCTTTCAACGTGGGCCTTTAGTAGCTGGTAGAGCCCGCTACGGCGGGTTCTAAGACTATAATGAAACTCTTGCCTCTATTACTATGGCTTACCAGACAGTGGGTTGGGAAGGAATGGAGACAGGGCTCCCCTTTGAAATTCAAAGAGGGTCTTGTTGTGGAGGGGCTGCTAATTACTTGTTTTTGCTGAGCATTGCAGGTTTTGGAGAAGGGAAGTGTGACGAGGTGGGGATGCAATCTTTATCACTTAGGGGTGGACGCTCTCAAGCAGAACCTTCCCTTAAGTGTTTGATTACATCTACAGGAAGGGTGAATGACAGCCAGAAGTAGGATCTCACACTTCATTGTGCCTATGTTGTGAGTGCTTCAGACCGGAGACAACCCCAGTGCTACCTGCTATGATAAACATTACTTCAACACAAAATCACTAAAACAGACTGTTGTCAACCACCCTGATCGCCAGATGTAAAGGGGATTGTATCTGAAGCGCAAACATTTGAAGTAGAACATTCTTGTTTTGTGGTTTCCTTCCACCGGTATTATGGGAAAATGAAACCATATTTATTTAACTGTATTTACTCAATGCATAACGATGTGTGAACACTAGGGTTTCCATGGCATACAGTGGTTTTGTGTAATATGCAAATAATGTTGTTTCCTTTTACAGTGTTTCCATGCTATCTCAGAAAGACTACAAAATTCCTAAAAAGCTTGCATGAAAAAACAACTTTGACCTAAAACTTTCGATAGTCAACTCTTTTCCCTTCGGATATGACCCTGCCATCTCTTTCCATCCTCTGTATGCCTCCTCTCTGTGAGCAAAGCCTTCTCTAAGTCACATGCATGTTTGTATCTCTGCAAATTGCTCACACTTTATTCCAAAGGTCACCACCTCCTCTTTAAGTCATACCCCTGCACCCTAGCCTGGCAAAACGTAACCACCTGTATCTCGTCCATTAATCCTGTCAACCAATTAATGAAATTCCCATACTCGCCTCAATCACTCAATATCACACCTACTTTTGTATTAATGTAATATACCATATAGAAACTGGATTAAAGGCATGGAATTGTTCCTGTAACCTGTAATCCTGATAACCAACTAACTCTGGTACCTGGAGCAGCGTGCTGCCCAGCACAAAGCACAACAATGCAGAGGCAGCAGTAGTAAGTGCTATGTAATGCAATCACAATAGAATATACAACCCACTCTAAAACTAATATCATGACACTCAGCAGTCAGACATTTACAGTTCAGCAGGCTGCCTAATAACTCCCTTTACTGGTTGACTCACTTGCACTCACATAAGAGAAAACTGCTAAGTGTCATGTCTTTCTAGTTCACAACAATAAAGCACCCATTATCATCTTAATAGGTGTGGAATAACTGAAGAGATCTGCCACATATTGCTGGCCAATGAGGGCTCTATTTTAGTCCACCACTGCAGGTCCTGATTATCTACATACTGCAGCCACTTCTTGGCATCTCACAATGATAGTCAGATTAACGAAATACCAAAAAAGCACCTGCTAAAACCTGCCACCATATTAAAACTCATAGTCAATGTGCCTATCTCTCACATTTCTTTATCCATCACACTTATAAATGATCTGTTCCAAAACATGATAACCACACCTCATTGGCCCTCACACACAATATAGAAACACTTCCCAAATAGTGTTAAAATAAATACAACACCCTTCCAACCACACATCCTACAGAGTGCGGCATGTTACCCCTGTAGGCAAGCGCTTCAGCTCCTCACATAGGGGTAGAAGGAGCTATATAAATGTTGCAATACAATACTTATTTTTCAAGATGCTTGGGGAAGCGATTGAGACTCTGTTGTCTAATATTGCTAATACGTTGATAGGGCAGTTAACGTCACTTCCAGTTCTCTGGTCGATTAATCTTTTTCTTTCTGTTCAAAGGGATGAAGAGATCAACATAAAATTTCAAACCTCAATTCTAGTGTAACCCACTTGGTCAGACATTCAATCTCAGAGATGGATTTAAAGTTTAAAGGGTTTCATTACAGATTCAAAGCCAAACTTACATACATGAGTCTAAAAAACATTCCACAAATGTAAAGTATTACCAAAGGCAAATCAAAGCAGCACACCACATGAAATTCTATTAACACGTACAAGACCAATATATCAATAGCAAAAATACAGTAAATGAGGAAAACAGTATGGTGCCTTGAGTTCAGGCTTAAATTCTCCTGCCTAACAATCTGTTCTATGTTCCTGAGTAGTCTATAACAAAAGGATTTTAGGGAAAAAGGTCAGCACTACAGAATCCTCTGTAGAGGATCTGGCAAGAGAGAAGTGAGCAGCATGTAGCCACAGAATTTAGCAAAGAGTGAGAAGTCTGTACTGCTCATAAGACTGCTGTAGTCCAGGGGCAAAAGGGAATCTGGATCTCCAGCTAACAAACCAATACATAAAACCCTGAATCCCCAAAGGCTGACATCACGGCTAAAACCTTCCATTGAAAACAAAGATATAGATTAAATGCCTAAGTGAAACTCGTCCTATATGTGCTCGTCCTCGGTCTCTCCTGGGCTTCAGGAAATTGGAAGGGAGTTCCACGACCATCTCCATACCGGTCTTTTCGTCCTTGGTAACACGCCTCCCGAAGCCCTTTTATCATTCAATTACAACAATTTGTTTATTAGCCAGTAGGTGGTATCTTCACACCTGCAGTTCTAAGAGATATGCAACAAAACAATCTCCACATGGAAAGTTAAAACATTAAATTGATTTAAATGAGGATACATATTTCTTTTTTGAGGATACATATTTCTTTTATAATGTAATGGATATAAATGATTATAAAAAAACTTTGTTTCTAAACACTATAACATAAATGTATTTGAAGAAAGGATTAATAAATGTGGTTTACATGGAAACTTCGTAAGCTTTAGTCAGATGCGCACCTTACTAACAAGCATTTCAAGGCACCACATTATATGAAAGTCAAAGTTTATTGACTGATCAAAATATTATTTCATTGTCATACATGAAATAAGACAGTTAATCATAAAAACAGTATTCTAAACATTGATTTAAAAATGCTGAAAACAGATACAAATATGAATTGCAAGAGTAAAATCTATCATAGTTAAGAGACATCATAAATTTAAATTACCTCTAAAAAGCTGGGCTATACAATTATAGGATAGTTGTGCTTTCCAGAACTGGAGCCACCTAAGTTTGGATAATTCTCTTTGTGTAATAGTCCATGCTTCTAAAAGAAATTTGGAGATTGTCACCACTACTACTTGGGCTGTATCGGATTTATAAATCCTGAGAGCATTTGTTCCATCTGTAAGTAACAAATTCCTAAAAAGTGGGACAATCCACCTCCTTCTTGGCTGGGTGTATTTGGGGCAAAAGAAAAGTAGGTTCTCATCTGTTTCATCAGTACTCATACAGAATTTACAGCGACTGCTGCCAGCTACTGAAGAAGCCCAACAAGCAGTATACGCTGCAATAGGGAGGGTAGCATATTTAAACTGAAGGTACAATCTACGGACAGACAGTGGCCTAATAAATTTTAAAAATTCTTTGGCCTTGGGTACAGCTTTATGGACTAGAATGTTATCAGTCAACATACCCCTGCCTGTGCCCTGCTCAACCCGCAGATTAACCATCTCCTAATAACGTCGCTTGACGTTTCGCGCAAAATTGGTCAAAATGGTCGAAGGGTCACCCCAGAACTCCAGTAAGCCCAGATCGAGCCATGCTTCCTTAGTGTGCTTTAACCAGTCAAGTTTGGACATTCCCTGTTTACCGTGCATTAGCTCACCGAGACCAGCTTTATAGTTTAATAGTTCCCTGGTTGACCATAATTGAACCCAATACAATAGTGGTCTTACATCTGCCAGCACGGAGCTGAGTAAATTCCAAGGTCAAGCATAAGAATATATGCACATATGAAACTCATTTACACGTTATATATGAAGTTCATTGATCCCTCATTTGCACTTTAGAAGACCATAATGGCACAGCCAAGTTATGCTCTCTCAACAGCCCCTCTAATGACATTTTAAGTCATCACAAACTTGTTTCACCTCGGATGAGACTCCCTAAGACCTGGTTGTCTTCATCAACTTCCGCTTAGATTCCTCCAAACGCTTCATGTCAGCATAATGTTTACACTGAGGGGGTCATTCTGACCCTGGCGGTAAAAGGCCCTTACCGCCGGTCAGAAGACCGCCATAACACCGCCGCGGCCGCGGTTAACCGCCACGGTCATTCTGACCCACAACGGCCAAACCTCCAAAATTCCGTCCTCCACTGCAGCCCGCCACATCAGCGGGCAGCGATAAACTGGAGATGACCAAACCTCCACCGTCACGCCAACAGAAATACGCCCATGCCATTACGACCCACGAATCCACACGGCGGTCATTCAAACGCGGTATTCCATTGGCGGTACACACCGTGGCGGTCAGAATACACACACATCACCAAAACACAGCCACATTGGACAATTTGAAATACACACACCTGATACACATACACACACCACTCCCACACAATCAACCAACTATAAAACACACACCCACATCACCCACAAACCCCTGCGACCATAATTACTGAGAGAAGGAGAGAGAGACACAGCAGACAATCCAAAGCAAGACACACTGAGGCACACTACACCATCACACACACCACATAGTAGCACAAAGCACCACTCACCAACATACTCATCATCACATACACCACCCCACACCTCACCCACACCACCCCATGGCACCCCAAAGGCACCCACGCTTTTCGGACCAAGAACTCCGGGTCATGGTGGAGGAAATCCTAAGAGTGGAACCCCAGCTCTTCGGCTCGCAGGTGCAGCACACCTGTATAGCTAGGAAGGCGGAGCTATGGCAGCGGATCGTGGACAGGGTCAACGCGGTGGGACAGCATCCCAGGAATAGGGAGGACATACGCAAAAGATGGAACGACCTACGGGGGAAGGTCCGATCGATGGTCTCCAGGCACAACATCGCGGTCCAGAAGACTGGCGGCGGACCCCCACCCACCCCTCCCGAATTCACATCGTGGGAGCTAGACGTCTTGAACATCCTGCATCCTCAGGGCCTCGCAGGAGTAGCCGGAGGAATGGACTCTGGTAAGTCCAATCTCAACTACTAGATCCCCCCCACCCCACCAGCATGCCAACCCACACCCCCACCCTCACCCCCAACCCCCCAGCACACATCCTCCCTGACAATGTCTCACCAGCACAACCCACCCATCCCAACACCAACTCCTGCATGCCAACACAAATCATGGGCACCCATCACCTAAGCATGACCACTGCACTAACCCCCCCCCCCCCACTAACTACCCTCACAACACCTCCCTCAAGGGAATGCCTGCACTGGGGGACAAGGGCACCCATAACACGCACGCTATTGTACACACAGAAACAATAACCAAACTCTCTTACCCCATGCAGGACCCGAACGACAACACACCAGCCAGGAGGGTCCAGAAGTGTCCATCCCACCACCGGAACAGGCCCACACTGAGGATAGCAGCTCTGTCGACAGTGAACCTGATGACCAGCCCGGACCATCGGGGACCTCTGGGCAGTCGGTTCCCCTCAGGCAGCCACAGGCCACACCAGACCCGACCCCCTCTGCCAACACCAGCACAGCTCCCACCCAGCCGGCCCATGCCTCTGTCTCTAGGACAGCTCAATCAGCGGTGTGTCTGCCACTACAGGGCACCCAGGCTAACCCAACACCCCAACAACAACAGGGACCTGGGGCAGTGGTAGCGGGCACACCGTCCAGGGGACAGAGGCCGGGGGAAACCAGGCAGCTCGGAGGGCTGCTGTGCGACAGGGGGGGGAGGAGAGGCCCAGGGAACCCACTCTCCAAGAGGCCCTCACCACCATCATGGGGGCATACCACCACTCCCAAGAAACGATGGCGACGGTACTGGCCAGGTTCACTGAGATCCAGGCACAGCAGGAGGAACGCTACATGGGGTTCAGGGAGGAGCTGAGAATCATCGGGACCGCAATGGGGACCATCGTCCTGGCCCTCCACAGGATAGAGGACGCGTTGCGGGACCATGGTGCACCACACAGGGCCCCTGTCACTAGCCCGGACCAGGAACAGCCTACCACCTCCGCCGGCGCTAGTGGACAGGAGGTCCCAACACCTCGACAGCCCCCCAGAACCCCACCTCCTGCTGAAGAACAACCACCCCGTAAGAGGAGCCTGAGACCAAAAAAAAAGACAGAGTAGGATGTCAAGACCCCCGCCAGCAGGACATACCCCCTCAAGTCTTCCCACTGTCCCACATTGCCACCCTGTCCAACCATGAACTGCCTATGCTCCATCCTTCCACAGGCAAAAGGACAATGCACCTGTGAGACTGAGAACTGGACTCTGCCATGGATATTCCTCCACCCCCACCCATCACCCTTAGAATCACATGTACCGATATCTAGCACTGTAAATAAATCACATTTTGCACACAAATCTGTTTTGAGTCATGCTGTATTATTAACAAATGTATTACATATTACTGTTCGATTTCTGTTCTGTCAATTAGTCATGACAACATACCAATGTCAATACGCTGTAGTTCATGGGCGAACCAAGCAGAAGTCAGGTACTGAGTCAGACAGCACTGAGAAGGGAAGGGAAAGGCAGAAATTAATGAAAAACATCTGTGGGGAACTACAGAAAGTAGAGATGCAGGTGGCTCTAAGTAAATGTGAAATGGCGTGGGTGATTCTTACCTGTGTGTTACTGGAAATACTGTTGTATCACTCTGTCCCTATTGTCTGTGTCGTCCTCAGAGTCTTCCTCCTCTTCACTCTCCACAGGCTCCACGGCTTCTACAACACCACCATCTGGACCATCCTCCTGCAGGAAAGGCACCTGGCGTCGCAAAGCCAGGTTGTGGAGCATACAGCACGCCACGATGATCTGGCACACCTTCTTTGGTGAGTACATTAGGGATCCACCTGTCATATGCAGGCACCTAATCACATTTTGCACACAAATCTGTTTTGAGTCATGCTGTATTATTAACAAATGTATTACATATTACTGTTCGATTTCTGTTCTGTCAATTAGTCATGACAACATACCAATGTCAATACGCTGTAGTTCATGGGCGAACCAAGCAGAAGTCAGGTACTGAGTCAGACAGCACTGAGAAGGGAAGGGAAAGGCAGAAATTAATGAAAAACATCTGTGGGGAACTACAGAAAGTAGAGATGCAGGTGGCTCTAAGTAAATGTGAAATGGCGTGGGTGATTCTTACCTGTGTGTTACTGGAAATACTGTTGTATCACTCTGTCCCTATTGTCTGTGTCGTCCTCAGAGTCTTCCTCCTCTTCACTCTCCACAGGCTCCACGGCTTCTACAACACCACCATCTGGACCATCCTCCTGCAGGAAAGGCACCTGGCGTCGCAAAGCCAGGTTGTGGAGCATACAGCACGCCACGATGATCTGGCACACCTTCTTTGGTGAGTACATTAGGGATCCACCTGTCATATGCAGGCACCTAAACCTGGCCTTCAGGAGCCCAAAGGTTCGCTCAATCACCCTCCTAGTACGCCCATGGGCCTCATTGTACCGTTCCTCTGCCCTGGTCCTGGGATTCCTCACTGGGGTCAATAGCCACGGCAGGTTGGGGTAACCAGAGTCACCTATTAGCCACACACGCTGTCTCTGTAGCTGTTCCATCACATAGGGAATGCTGCTATTTCGCATAACATACGCGTCATGCACTGACCCAGGGAACTTGGCATTTACATGGGAGATGTACTGGTCAGCCAAACAGACCACCTGGATATTCATTGAATGGTAATTCTTCCTGTTCCTGTACACCTGTTCATCGTCATTTGGGGGGACTAAAGCCACATGGGTCCCATCAATTGCACCAATGATGTTGGGGATGTGTCCAAGGGCATAGAAATCAGCTTTCACTGTAGGCAAATCACCCTCCTCTGGGAAAATGATGTAGCTCCGCATGAGTTTCATCAGGGCAGACAACACTCTGGATAAGATCTTGGAAAACATAGGCTGAGACATCCCAGATGACATGGCCACTGTTGTCTGGAATGAGCCAGTTGCAAAGAAATGGAGGACAGACAGAACCTGCACTAGAGGGGGAATTCCTGTGGGTTGGCGGATGGGGGACATCAGGGCTGGCTCCAGCTGGCCTCACAGTTCATGGATGGTGGCTCGGTCAAGTCGGTATCGTAGTATTATGTTGCGTTCTTCCATTGTGGACAGGTCCACCAGCGGCCGGTACACGCGAGGATTCCTCCTTCTCATCGCTAGTCCCAGCGGACGGTGCCTAGGAAGGAGAATATGGAGTACAGAGTCAATCCACTCACAGGTACGTACAACACAGCTTGCACAGTACAGGTAAATGTATGGTTTGATATGTTTGTATGTGTGCCATTGCAAGGCCTAGGCCTGTGTGACGCATTAGAAATTAAGCCATGTGGGCCCTTGAAATGGCCGATGCCTGACCTGTGAAGTGGGACAATGGGATGTGAGGTCACTGCGCTGGCGGGGCACACCGTGGCGGTAGGCGGTCGAAGACCGCTGTGCGAAGACGCATTGGTTAACATTGAAGCCTATGGGTTTCAGGAGCCAATGACGATGTGCGCCGGCGGTCGCGGGACGCACCGCCGCGGTACGCATCGCCGCGGGCGTGACCGCCATTTTCTATCTGCTCAATCATTCGAGACCTGATCATCCACAGGAGAGGACCTATACTGCAAGTGCTGCTGTGAACTCGGTCTGGAAGTGACAATGGCTGCTGCTACTGGTGAAAGGGCCCCCGCCTTCAGTTCAGAAGAGTTGGAGAAGCTCGTGGACGGGGTCCTCCCCCAGTATGCGCAACTCTACGGTCCTCCAGACCAACAGGTGAGTACACTCAGTGCACATTGAATGGGTTATGCCTGTGTGGAGGGGGGGGGATGTAAGTTGGTGGGGTGTGGAGGGAATGGGGAGTGCAACGCACGACAGATGAGAGAATGGGAACCATGACAAGGTTGGGGAGGGGGGGGCATGTACTCCAAACATGCAGATATGTGACGGTTTCTCTTTCCCACCCTGTACATGTCAAACAGGTGAGCGCCCACCAGAAAATCGATATTTGGCGTGCCATCGCCGAGGAAGTCCGGAACTTGGGGGTCCACAACAGACGGGGCACCCACTGCCGCAAGAGGTGGGAGGACATCCGCCGCGGAACGAGGAAGACCGCAGAAACACTGCTGGGGATGGCCTCCCGACCTAGGAGGGGTGCCAGTCGCACCATGACCCCCCCTGATGTCCCGGATCCTGGCGGTGGCCTACCCTAATTTGGATGGGCGCTTGAGGACAGCACAGCAGACACAAGGGGGTGAGTATCCGCACATTCTCCTATCTGTATGCGCATTGGAGGCGTCTGGGTGGGGGAGGAGGGCTGTGGGTGACATTAGGCCAGGGCGCTCTCTGTAGTGTAGTCCGCTCCCTTAGGCATGGCCCTGTGCCCCCGCCCCCCACCTCTGTAGGGTGCCAAGTGCAGCTACCCATGCTCCAGCATCACACATGTGCGCGTGTGTTGTCCCTAGACCTGTTTGCCTAGTCAGAAGTACTGAGTAGTGTACCCCAAGTTCGCGACTTAGTGCACGAGGCACCTGTGTCTGTCCTCTCCGCAAAGGGTATTGCTAAGGCATGCACTCAACTTTGTTTCATTTCTCCCCCCACCCTAAATCTTTGTCTTCTTGTGTTTTAGCATAATCAGGCGGAGGAGATTTGGCGTCGGAGCAGGAGGGAGCTGCAGGTCACCAGGCCCCGGTGGGCACTGACACAGACACCGAGGGCACCAGTGATCCGGAGGGCGAGGGGAGCACCACAACGGGGGCCGGTGGAGACACCAGCGACACGGACACGTCCTCGTTTGGGAGCTCCCTAGCGGGGGCGGCACCATCTGTGCCCCCCGCAACAACAGGTACAGCCGCCACCCAGCGCACCAGCACCGCCCTCCCAGCAGCCCCTCAGTCTTCGCTCCGTGGCCGCTCGGCCAGGAAGGCGCGCGTCTCCTTCGCCCCAGGCACCTCAGCCCCTGCCTCTGTTACCCCTGCTGCCCTCAGTGCGGAGCTCATTGACCTGGTGAGGACGCTCATTGTTGGGCAGACTACCCTTCTGAATGCCATCCAGGGGGTGGAAAGGGAGGTGCATCGGAGCATTCATTCGGGTCAGGCTGCCCATCAACGAGCGTTCACTGCTCTGGCCTCAGCACTGACGGCAGCCATTGTCCCTGTCTCCAGTCTCCCTCTTCTATCTGCCTCCACCCTTTCTCTGTCTCCTGTACCTCAACCTATCCCATCCACACCATCAGACCAGCCTGCACACACCTCAACACCCAAGGCCAGCTCATCCAAACATAAGCACCACAGAAAACACAAGCATTCACCCAAGCAACATACAGATGCAGACATATCAACAGTCACTACCACCTCTGTGTCCCCGTCCTCCTCGTCTCCCTCCTCCCTCCCTGTGACGTCTACACTCACACCTGCATGCACCCCAACATCAGCCAGTTCTTCCACCACCAGCAAACCCTCCATTACAGTCCGCACACCTGCAGTCACCACCCCCACTGGCATTTACACGTCCCCTGTGTCCTCTCCCACTGTGTCTGTCACCCCCTCTTCCAAGACACATAAACGCAGGCAGACACCCAAACAACAGCCAACCACCTCACCACAGCCTACGTCCCAGTCACCTGCACCCAAGGACAGCACACCTGGCTCTCATACAACCACATCCTCTTCCTCCACTTCTCTCACCACTACTCCTACCCCTTACCTTGGTCCCAAGAAAAATTACCTCTCCAGTTTTGACCTCTTTCCCTCCCCCGACCCACCCCCTCCAACTGGGAAAAGTCCCAAGGGCACCTCAGCCACCACCAGCCCAACTTCTACAGTGCAAGTGGTGCATGGCATGTGGAGTCCACCCTTTGGCGGCAGTAACACTTCGGTGAGCAGCAAGGGGACAGCCAGCCCCCCCCCAGGCAAGAGGACCCGGAAATTGAAGGGCCGCCGTGAGCGGACAGAGACGGCTGCCCCCAAGGAGGTGACTCCGGCCACTTCACCGGCCACAGCAGCCAGGGGAGGCAAGGGCCCGAGAGCCACATCTAAGGAGCGGAAGGACAGCAGGGCGGAGAGGACAACCACCAGGAGCGCGGAGCAGGAGGGCCCCACAAGCCCCATCCCGGCTGCAAGGGACGACACCAAAGGGCCCAGAACTCACTCCCCGAAGGGGCCTGACACAGCACGGTCGGAGGGCGAGTGAGCAGGGTGTCCAGGCCAGGTATGACTCCCTTGACATACTGCAAGAGCACCGCTGAACAGGGCCCCGCCGTGAAGACAGGTACCGCTGAACAGGGCCCCGCCGTGAAGACAGGTACCGCCGAACAGGGCCCCGCCGTGAAGACAGGTACCGCTGAACAGGGCCCCGCCGTGCAGAAGAGCACCGCTGAACAGGGCCCCGCCGCGAAGACAGGTACCGCTGAACAGGGCCCGCCGTGAAGACAGGTACCGCTGAACAGGGCCCCGCCGTGAAGACAGGTACTGCTGAACAGGGCCCCGCCGTGAAGACAGGTACCGCTGAACAGGGCCCCGCCGTGAAGACAGGTACCGCTGAACAGGGCCCCGCTGTGCAGAAGAGCACCGCTGAACAGGGCCCCGCCGTGCAGAAGAGCACCGCTGAACAGGGCCCCGCCGTGAAGACAGGTACCGCTGAACAGGGCCCTGCCGTGCAGAAGAGCACCGCTGAACAGGGCCCCGCCGTGCAGAAGAGCACCGCTGAACAGGGCCCCGCCGTGCAGAAGAGCACCGCTGAACAGGGCCCCGCCGTGAAGACAGGTACTGCTGAACAGGGCCCCGCCGTGAAGACAGGTACCGCTGAACAGGGCCCCGCCGTGAAGACAGGTACCGCTGAACAGGGCCCCGCCGTGAAGACAGGTACCGCTGAACAGGGCCCCGCCGTCTCAAGCACCGCTCCGCTGGGCCCTGCCGTCTCAAGCACCGCTCCGCTGGGCCCTTCCTGTCAAGCACCGCTCCGCTGGGCCCCGCCGTCTCAAGCACCGCTCCGCTGGGCCCTTCCTGTCAAGCACCGCTCCGCTGGGCCCCACCGTCTCAAGCACTGCTCCGCTGGGCCCTTCCTGTCAAGCACCGCTCCGCTGGGCCCCGCCGTCTCAAGCACTGCTCCGCTGGGCCCCGCCGTCTCAAGCACCGCTCCGCTGGGCCCTTCCTGTCAAGCACCGCTCCGCTGGGCCCCGCCGTCTCAAGCACCGCTCCGCTGGGCCCTTCCTGTCAGGCACCGCTCCGCTGGGCCCCGCCGTCTCAAGCACCGCTCCGCTGGGCCCTTCCTGTCAAGCACCGCTCCGCTGGGCCCCGCCGTCTCAAGCACCGCTCCGCTGGGCCCCGCCGTCTCAAGCACCGCTCCGCTGGGCCCCGCCGTCTCAAGCACCGCTCCGCTGGGCCCTTCCTGTCAAGCACCGCTCCGCTGGGCCCCGCCGTCTCAAGCACCGCTCCGCTGGGCCCTTCCTGTCAAGCACCGCTCCGCTGGGCCCCGCCGTCTCAAGCACCGCTCCGCTGGACATCGCCATGTCATGCACCGCTGCGCTGGGTCATGCCGTCTCAGGCACTGTTTATGGTTCACTGTGCCCACCATGCCTCCTCCTTGACCACTGGACTCTGTAATCCACCTGAGAGACTGTGGCTTTGCACTCCCCAGGATGGTCCAGTGGGCAACCCACCCACTGCAGAGACTTGAGAGACTGTGGCTTTGCACTCCCCAGGATGGCACGGTGGGCAACCCACCCACTGCAGAGACTTGAGAGACTGTGGCTTTGCACTCCCCAGGATGGCCCAGTGGCCAACCCACCCACTGCAGAGACTTGAGAGACTGTGGCTTTGCACTCCCCAGGATGGCACAGTGGGCAACCCACCCACTGCAGAGACTTGAGAGACTGTGGCTTTGCACTCCCCAAGATGGCCCAGTGGGCAAACCACCCACTGCAGAGACTTGAGAGACTGTGGCTTTGCACTCCCCAGGATGGTACAGTGGGCATGGTGGCTCCTCGTGGATCTGGCGTCGTGGACTCATGTGGCTGTGGTGGCCCCCCCTTCCCTTCCCCCTGAGGTGCCTGTAGTTTTGACATCGGATGCCCCTGCAGTGTTCTCTCCAAAGGACTCAGGTCTCGTGTGTGGGCTTTGCCCTTGTTTTGCAGAACCTTGGCCCACGGACATGTTAGATTCGTAGGATGTGCAGGACTTGTTACTTCAGTGATACACTGATGTGTATATCTTTTTGGTTTTTGTAAATATTTTTCACGGTTGCTCAATTATTTCCAGATGCTTTTTTTGTACATGAAAATTTATTCCAAATTTGGTTGTGTCATTGTATTTTTAAAGGGGCTTTGTGTGGTGTCACTGTGACTTCCTGCTCTGCATTGGTGTGTACATATTGGGGGGGTGGGGGGTCGCATATGTGTATGCCCATAACCTTTCTTCCTCCCCCCTCCCGTGTGTCGTAGGTGCAGTACTCACCGTTGACGTCTGCGCCGGAGTTCGTACTCGTGGTAGATGAGCAGGTAGACGAGAGCAGGTATGATGTTCAATTCGGGTTCCATGCTGTCCGGATTCCGCGTGGAGTGTGTCGAGGTGAGCGTTTCCCATTGAAAATGTCTGTTTCCGCCGTATTTTTATCGGCGGGGCTCCCGCCCCGGAAAAGGTGGCGGATTGGTGGGTCGTGATAGGGTGGGCGGTACATTGTCTGCCGCCTGGCTGTTGGCGGTGACCGCCGCGCTGTTTGTTTGTTCCACCGTGGCGGTCGGAGTGTTAATGCGGCGGGCTGTGTTGGCGGTTCCCGCCAGGGTCAGAATTGCATTTTTTTGACCGCCGGCCTGTTGGCGGGTTGGCCGCCGCTTTATCACCGACCGCCAGGGTCAGAATGACCCCCTGACTGTCTTCCATTTCAACCTCTGATCTCTTCCTTCCCTTTCGGATCTTCATTCCCTGGAAGACCTTCTAAGCAACCAACAGAACCACTGCCACTACTGCAATTATCAATAATGGCTTCAGAATAAACCCTACAGCTCCACTTCCCAAATTCTGAAACCACCTGCCTATAGCAGAAAATCCATCTCAAATTTCTTCCCTTGCATCGGTTGCTTCCAGCTCCTCTAAATCTTTCATCAACCTTGAAATAGTCCAAATATACTTCTCCACGTACCTTACTCTTGTCTAGAATATAAATACAATATTGCTGACCTTACTGCATCCGGCCAATTCCGTCCTCTTTTGCATGTAAAAAGTCTAACGCAAGTCGATTTTGTAAAACCATTTATCTTATCTCCACCCTCTCTGTGTTTACAAGTAACAAATAATTCACTGTGGCAGTGGTTAACTTGTCCCTCATTGGAGACAGCTTTCTAATTTGCAGATCATTCAAAATCACCACTACTGAAGGAATCAACGCACCAAAGATTTGACCAACTATTTCTGGAGCGCTAGCTCCGCATTTAACTCTAGGTTTCACCTTCCATATCGGATCCTCAAGATGTTCTGCATGATAGATCTTTGGAAATATTATCACCATATAACATGTACCATGTCATCCCTTTGGTAACTTAAAATATGTGTACTGTCCACAAATAAAATATACTCCAGGAATCACAGGATCTTTTCCAGCCAAAATGAATTCACTCTTGCTTCTAACATCAAAAACATGTTCACAGTCACTTTTCCTTATGAACAGTGGGTCTCTGTAACTTTGATCAATGTGAATGTACAATTTCCCTTTGTGTTGCCAATCTAAAGTCAATGCCAGTAAATTCCCTTGCACTTGGTGTTTAATTTTTTCCTTATTCCATTTATGTTCGTCTCTGAGATCATTGTCTTGGATCTGAATTCTAATCCCTCCTTCTGTCTTCTACTAAATTCAAAAATATCTTTTCTATCTCATCCATGGAACAGGTCAGATTGTGTATGTGTGCATATGAAGTGTCTAAAGGTTTCAATGAAACAAAATATGTCCCTGCCTTTTCTGCACCTTTAAAATAAGGATTTCTATTTAGATGTTTGAACAGTGGAACTTCTGGCAACACTAATTCATAGTTAGAAAAATAATATTGAAAACATCCCTCATCTGTAACTCTGTGCAAACATAACAATCTTGGGCATTCATCGTGTTGAAATATTTATACAGCAACTTAAAATATACATATGCTGAATAATCTCTTCTAGACTCATCTTAGTGCAATATTTTCTCATCTAACTTGTAAATGTTTGCGTGTTTAGGACTGAAAGTCTATGTGGAAACACCTGGGTAATGTTTTCTCTACGGGAGGTGCAGGGAAAACATAACTGTTAACAGCACCACTAATGTCGCAAGGAAAATAAGCACTAACGCACCCATTATATACCTGCGCCTATTCTTCTGATTTTTCTCCATTACACCTTCAGAATCAGATCTATTAAATGCAGCAGCGGCAAAATATGTATTCACTGGTTCAGTAATATGAACAGCATAAAGTTCAAACATTCAAAAGTTCATTACCAATGTATATATTTTCATGAGACATCTCTAGCCCTACTCTGTGTTCAAAGTGACAACCCTTTATCTTCTACTCTGGCTTAGGTATTTTCTCCAGTTCTCTGTCTCAATCAATATAAATGTCTCTTAGGTTCACACAGACCAAGTTCAGAATCGGCAATGAAAATTCGATGTACAGTCCAACCACGATGTTCAGTTCAAACAGGTTCAGGAGAACTTGTATATTGACTTCAATATACCCAGAACTCACTATCTGTTTTATTTGCGAAGTAGGTCCACTCAGGTAAAGAATACATACGACTAGGCACTCTTGTTCTCTTTGACCTTCTCAGAGTGGCACCTTCATCCTCACTTTCACTCAGATCAGAGTTCTCAGTCTCTTCAGCGATCGTCTGAGGCACACATTCTTTAAAAAAACTCACTCTCACTTTTTTCTCTTCTGGGCCATCGGTCTCCAGCTTCCACTCGCTTTCTTCCAGCACTGGGTCCGTCGTCAGGGTCTGATTCTGAAATCAGCTCCTTCACCACTGGACAAGGCTCTGTCACTTCTGTTTCAGTTTTGATTGTAGCTTGTTCACGACTCCTTTCAGACTGAACAAGTGCTGCTTCTCACTCTTGGTGGTCCCAGACAGCTTTACTAACCTCCTCCTGCAGCCTCTCTCTCACCACAGGTTCTTCTTGAACAGGTGCTTTTGAATCAATGGGACATTCGACTCTGCAAGTATGGGAAGCATGCATCTAGTTGGGGAGACTGCCATACTTCACAGCAGTTGTAGTGACCTGGATCCCCTGGTACGGCCCACGCCAATGGGGTTAGAAGCACGTCTTCCTGATGTGTTTCTCCACCTAGACGCAGTCGCCGGGACTGGGATCATGGCACTGTTGTGATGGAGCTGTAGCTGCTTCAACCTGATGAGACACAGAACCCACTACATTAGCTAGTCCGTTGGAATAGTCCAGGACCATATCATCAGTAATGTTCACAAGTGCATTCGCAGGAATCGCTGGCGGTCTCATCGCTCCATAATGATCTAGTGGGGAGACAGTCCAGTCTTTCGATCGGGTACACTCCGAAGGCTCATCGACAAGAAAGGCAGAGCATCAGGCCATTTCAAAGATGTTGAAGCACAGACTTTTGCCAACCTGTGTTTTAGCGTGCCATTCACTTGCTCCTCAAAACCGGAAGTCTCAGGTCTGTAGCTGCAGTGTAGCCTCTGTTCCATTTGAAATGCTCCGCACAACAACCTGAGGACCTCGTTGTTCAAATGAGTTCCTCAATCTGATTCCAAAGAGGTCAGGAACCAAATCTGGGGATATGTTCCCTTAATAACAATTTAGCCACGGTGAGATTATCCTTGCGCCTTGTTGGATATGCTTCTATCCAACGACTGAAACAGAACTTAATACATTGCATGCAAGCATCTCGATGAAATCCAACTGCATCCTGGTAAAAGGTCCACCTGACCTTCCTGTGTGACTCAGGGAAACTGTAGTTCTTTTCCCAACATTGTTCTGTTGACACACAACATATCTGTGATACAACGCCTCGGCCATCAACCTAAATTTAGGATTGAATCAAGTTTGTCTGTGCAACCTCACCATAGCATTCCTGCCAATGTTAGCCAGACCCTGGAAATGTCTAGCCATCTGAGGTAACAGACTATTCGGCAACACTGGTCTTCCATCCATCAAAACCCAGTTGTCATCATCTCTTTTGACACAACCTGCTCCAACCCAACTCTGCTGTTCCTCCTCAGACACCTCCTCCTGCAGCCGCTTCACTTCTTCCCGGGTATCAGCTGTTGTCAACAAAAGGTTAAAGTTAGTCTTTTCCAGACCCTCATTTGTAAATTCACCATTAAATGTACACACATTGTGAGCACAGTACTTCATAACTGCAGTGGTATATCAATTGCCCAAAGTCACATGATCATATCAAGAATGGTGTAAAGGGCACTTGACCACTGCAGTCTGCTTGGGCAATTGTAATGCGTTGAGGAGGTTTCTCACTTGTTCCCCATTCCAAATCGGGGATCCGGAGGACACCATAAGCCCCCTCTGCACCCACAGTTGTCTGAAGCCATGAACAACACTAAAGCCTTACTGCCTATTGGTAAATATTGTCACTTTCAATTGATTTGAAACACAGCATGCTCTAGTAAGAGCAATCAGCTCAGCCACTTACACTTGTGCAGAGAATAGTCCTGGTAGCCAAGAAGTTGTCACAACTCCAAAAAGTGTGCAGACAGCGTAAGCTGGCACAAAATAATATTCAGGTAATGGTTCATCATGTATGTCTGGTCTTGGCTTGGTGCATAATTCAGTGACATCAAGACAATATTGTTCCCTTCACAATCATCTTTACTTCCCAGTTTTGGTAAGAAATTAGAGGGGTTCAAGACACCACAGTGTTTGACAATCACATTCTCTGCAGCCAAAATGATCTGCTCATACTTAGTGAGCCGGCTGCTTGTAAGGTGTTTGGTTCCCATTCCGGTCAACAATAAGTCCACAGAGTAGGGGACATACACAATAAATGGGTGACCCAAAACTATATTTTACACAACTCTCTATGCTAGTGCTGACTGCGGCCACAGCTGTAAGGCAGCCAGGCGGCGCAGAAGCTACAGGGTCCAGGATGGCTCAAAAATAAGCCACAGGTCTCTTAACATTGCCACATGTTTGTGTCAGCACTAAGGCCCACATTTATACTTTTTGACGCAAACCAGCGCCTGTGCTGGTTTGCGTAAAACTTTTTACCGCCGGCTAATGCCATTCAACGCACCAGGCGGGCGCCTTATTTATGGATTGCGTTAGCCGCCGCTGCGGGGTACTTAGAGTAAAAAAAATTACTCAAACCAGGCAGCGTCGGCATAGGGAAGAATGGGGGTTGTGCGTCAAAAAATGGTGCAAGTCAGGATAGAGTAAAAAATCATGGCTCTAACCGGACTTGCGCCATTTCTTGACGCACAACCCCCATTGAAATGACTCTTGGGCATGGCCATTGGGCACAGTGGCATGTAGGGGGGCCTTGGGCCCCCCTATGCCACATAAAAAAATACAAAAATGATACTTACCTCTACTTACCTGTACTCACCTGGGACGGGTCCCCCCATCCATGGGTGTCCTCCATGGGTAGGCGAGGGTGGCAGGGGGTGTCCATGGGGGCAGGGAAGGGCACCTCTGGACTGCTTCCATGGTCAGAGACCATGGAAATGAGCCCACAGGTCCCTTAACGCCTGCCCTCACCCAGGCGTTAAAAAACGGCGCACATCAGGCTGTGCGCCATTTTTTAAGGCCCGCCCCCTCCTGTGTGTCAAAATGACACAGGAGTATAAATAAGGCGCACAGGCCTTAAAGTAATTTTTTGGACGGGAAAGCCTACCTTGCATGTTATTAACGCAAGGCGGATTCCCGCATCCAGAAAATGGCGCACACTGCTGAATTTTGACATTCGCGGGGTCGGGCGTCATAGTATAAATATGGTTTTAGGTTTGCGCTGATTTTGCGTCAAAATGTTTGATGCAAATTCGGCACAAACAGAGTATAAATATGCCTCTGAGAGAGCACAGCCATCCGTCTCCACTGCGGAAAAGAGCAAAAGATTTGTTATAATCAGGCATCCCTTGAGCCAGGGCACAGCAGACATTCTCAACACAACAAGACAGTTGTTATCCCATGATGCCGGATCAGAAATATCCTTGTGGATTAGCCTCTGTAAAGGCTTGGCCACCAGGGAAAAGTTGGGTATCCAGGTCTACAGTAGCCCACAATTCCCCAAAAAATCCTGACTTCTCTCTGTGTAGTTGAAAGATCCATTCTAAAGATGGCTGAGATTCTGTCTTGCAACACTTTTTTTGCTCTATTCTCAATGTGGTGTCCAAGATATTGGACCTCTTCTTGTCAATATTTCAACTTTCCCGAGGATACTTTGGTGGTCATTCTGACCCTGGCGGTCTTTGACCGCCAGGGCGGAGGACCGCGGGAGCACCGCCGACAGGCCGGCGGTGCTCCAATGGGGATTCCGACCGCGGCGGTAAAGCCGCGGTCGGACCGGCACCACTGGCGGGGTCCCGCCAGTGTACCGCGGCCCCATTGAATCCTCTGCGGCGGCGCAGCTTGCTGCACCGCCGCGGGGATTCCGACCCCCCCTACCGCCATCCAGATCCCGGCGGTCGGACCGCCGAGATCCGGATGGCGGTAGGGGGGGTCGCGGGGCCCCTGGGGGCCCCTGCAGTGCCCATGCCACTGGCATGGGCATTGCAGGGGCCCCCGTAAGAGGGCCCCTACATGTATTTCACTGTCTGCTGCGCAGACAGTGAAATACGCGACGGGTGCAACTGCACCCGTCGCACAGCTTCCACTCCGCCGGCTCGATTCCGAGCCGGCTTCATCGTGGAAGCCTCTTTCCCACTGGGCTGGCTGGCGGTCTGAAGGCGACCGCCCGCCAGCCCAGTGGGAAAGTCAGAATTACCGCCGCGGTCTTTCGACCGCGGAACGGTAACCTGACGGCGGGACTTTGGCGGGCGGCCTCCGCCGCCCGCCAAGGTCAGAATGAGGGCCTTTGTGTCCATTCTCAGCTAGATGGTTCAGTATTGCAATAGTATCCCGTCGACAGGTTTCTAGTGTATTCAACACCACCATCAGGTCGTCGATGTACTGGATCAGGACTGAATTACAGGGCATAACCAAAAATTCCGGACTTTTCTTTAGAATCTGATTAAAAATTGAAGGACTCACCGTATACCCTTATTGAACTCAGCACTGTACCAAGCCCCTATTTCCGAAGCGGAATGTGGAGATGAATTGGCTATCCTCGTGCAAAGGTATCGAAAAGAAGGCTTGACACAAAGCAATAACAGTGAACCACTCAGCTTGACATTGAATCTGATATATCACAGCTGGATTCGGTACAACAAGGGACAACAATGTTTATTTTCCGTAGGTCCTGCACAATCAGATATTTGCCACTCGGTTTCTGAAGACCCATGATTGGTGAATTACAAGGACTGCCCATTATTTGTTTTAAAATTCCTTGTTGTATCAACTCCATTACTGGAGTGATCCCAGGGATCGTTTCAGGGGTCAGGCTGTATTGTGGTGTTCTCTGAAACTCAGCATTTGGTTTAATGGATATTCAGACAGACTCAACACCTTTTATCAGTCCGATAAAGACAGCATCTGCATCATGTGTTTGTATCTCAACTTCTGTAGGTGTGCAAAAGATAACACAGCTCAGTTTGGACAGCAAAACTCTTCCCAAGCGATTCACTGGACTAGATTCACATATTATGAATTTGTGTTTGTCTTCAAAGAATCCTATCTTTAATGTAACTAGAGAAGTTTCCTGATTTAACATCTGTTTATTCTCCACACCAACAACTTGGACTGTTTTTCCTGAGAGGGGGTAGGTTTGGGATTTCTACTGTTCTTCGAGTAGAATGGGTTGCACCAGTATCAACCAAGAATGACACAAGGTGACTATCCACTTCACTGTCTATGACTGGTCTACTCTAGTGTACCTCTAAGGCTGCACCAAGTCCCCAGACCTCCTCCCCTCTCAGGCGCCATCAGGCTGACTGATCAGAGTCATTCCTCTCACCTGAGTCAAACAAAGAAAATTGTTGGAAAGGATTATTATTCTGTGGCATAGTGGCATTCATTTTCAATCCCTGATTCAAATTCTGTTGAGGCACAACAGGATTTTGCTGTGGCATCAGAGGTTGTAGTACTTGTATTATCGAGGCTGGGGCACATTAAAATTTGACTCCTGGGTTGTTATACACCCCGCATATGATTAGAATTATTACGTTGAGAGGGCACAAACCCTGCGCATTGAATCTGATTAGCTGGATTGAAATGACATTCCCGCTTCCAATGTCCCAGTTTATTATACACATGACAAGGAGTTGTCCTTTTTAGACTATTTACATCCATTCCTGTACTTGGGTCAATAGGAACTCCTCGACTCCTACCCTTCGTTGGGTTTGGTGCTTGCTGATCTACACGCTGCATCGTCCCCACGTTACTTACAACTGGGGCCATTTGGCTAGTACTTTGAGCCGCCTTCATCTGGGTGACCATCAGTTTCTCTTTTAGTTTTTTCTGTTTCATCTCAATCTCATTGTGGTAGTACTTGGTGTTCCGCAATATTTCATCAATCGACTTATTTTGCCAACAAATTAAATTATGCTGGATCATCATGCTCATCTCTGGCGTCAACCCTGTCACAAACCTTGAAACAAAATGACCCACATCCTTGGTCTGTAATGTCTACAAAGCATTGTACTGTTTGACAGATGTAACAAGCGTTCGTAATAGGCATGAATCGACTCCTTTGAGTCTTTGGTTGTCCTGTCAATCTTGACCCAATCAACATCTTGGGGAGGCACCTTCTGTTTCAAAAACGTCATGACTTGCTGATACTTCTTTAGCACCACCACCAAGTTGGTTGGGTCTCAGGCCACTTGTCAGATACCATACACTGCATCCACAAATCACTAGGGCCAAAAATGTCAAACAACGTATTTAAATCAACCGACAACACCTGTGAAATTTTCACGAATCCTTCAACCCATCCATACGATTCCACTGGTTTCTCTCTCAATTTGGGAAAATCATTGGTAAATGATGCAAGATCACTTCTGCTCCATGGTATATGCACATAAGCTCCACTGGGCACCTCTAATAAGGGAAAAATGGGGACTCCCTGCCTCGCCTCCTCCCAGAGGTGGTTCTCATGAAGGTTTCTTTACCTCCTTTTTCACCCATTTATTTTCCTACTTATCTCTAACTCATTCCACTTTCTGATGTGATGGATTAACTCCATAGTTTGTGTTTTCATTCCTGGTATTCTCAATTCACTAATGTCCTTTTCACTGAAGTACACTCAATAGCTCCTTTGTAAAGCTTTGGTTTTATTCAAATCCACTTCATGTTTGTGTGCCAATTCTGCCAACATATCCTAGACCTGTCCTGCTTGTCAAGTAACATCTCTACACAATATTGTCTATTTATCCTCCTGATACATGTCTAATCAATTCAAGCCAATATTTTCAACAATCATTGCATTCAATTCAATGGCAAGCTTCGTCACATCTAACTTTTTTCTTTCTGTGACGACTGAATTGTTCCCTGACTTACTTTGGTACTCACACTTTCTCTAGATATAGGGGGTCATTACAACCTCGGCGGTCTTTTTACAAGACCGCCGAGGGACCGCCATGCGGAAGACCGCCAGTAGTGGCGGTTTGCCGCTCGGCGTATTATGACTGTTGGCTGCTCTCCGTCCTTTTTACGATGGAGAGCCGCCAACAGCCATACTGGCGGGCGGCGGGGAAGTGGAGGTTTGCTCCACCTCCACCGCCACGCCAACAGAACACCGCCCAGCGAATCACGTCCTGTGATTCGGCGCGGCGGTGTTCTGTTGGCGGTGTGGTGTCGGCGGAGCAGCCCCCATGGCTCCCGTCCCCTCCCGGAGGATCGACGGACAAGGTAAGTCGATCATCCGTTAGGGGAGGGGGGTGGGGGGTGTTGTGTGCGTGCATGGGGGTGTGCGTCTGTGTATGTAGAGGGGGGTGTGAGTGCGTGTATGCTTGCGGGTGTGTTGCATGTGTTGGGAATGTGTGCGTGTATGTCTGTATATGGGTGTGCGTGTCTGACTGGGTGTGTGGATGTAGACATGTATGTTGGTGTGTGTGCGTGTATGTGTGTTGGTGGTGCCTGCGTGCGTGTCGTGTGTGTGTGAGTTATGTGATGTTGGGGGTCGGGGTGGGGAGGGGGGCCCTGCCACCTTTGGGGGGTGGCAGGGGTGGTGGGGGCTAGGGGAGGGAGTCGGGGTGGGGGTGGGGGGCGGGGGAGACCCCTATCAGTGCCAGGGAAGGAATTCCCTGGCACTGATAGAGCTTGCCGCCATGTATTTAATGGCAGTCACAAACCGCATGAAATCCCTGGCGGTAAGCCGGGTCCGGCGTGTTGTGATACCGCCGGCGGCCTGGCAGGCGGAACGGTGAAGCGGCGGTTGACTATGGCGGTAATCGCATTTTTAAGACCACCAGCCTGTTGGCGGTCTTACCGCCGCTTCACCACCGTCCGCCAGGGTTGTAATGACCCCCATAGTGTTTTCATTAAAACCTTTCACCCACTCATCGATCTTCTTGGCACTAATTGAATCACAACAACAATTGGGTCTAAGGTCATTTCCATGAGCACCATTTACAATATTCAATGGTGATTCCCATACGGGAGTCACATGGGTAGGTATTTTCTGATAAGTACCTATAGAGGTACATCCTGACATATTCAATGTTGAATCTGCACTGGCTCCACATGGAGTGCTAGTATGTGTTGGGATTAAAGGGACAAACTCTCTAGCATCTGGACTATTTGGAAGTCCTCTCTGTCTACCAACAGGGCTGAGCACAGCCGAATTGTAAGTGTTGTTCCCAGACACATCTGATTTATACATCGGAACTATAAGGCCAGTAGTAGTTTGAACGGTTAGGGCATCTAAAGTGATTTCCGTAGTATCAACGAGAAAAAAACACACTCTCTCAAACCCTCACTCTTCAGTCCATGTGGTGCATTAGCTGAGGTGGCTCCCACAGGACAAGGAGTCATCTTAGTTGGAACTGTAGCAAAAATAATCGGTCATCCATCATCAGTACCATTGTTCCCATCTTCACCTCTGGCTTCATTATATGGAGGTAGGCATTTGGACAATTCGGCATTCGGACATTAGTCCATCCAAGAAACATTATAGGATATATACATTGTAGGATTTAATGGAATCATAATATGGTGGACTGGAGTAACCCCCTCTGCCAAACTCTAAATTAGGCCCTAAACAAGCTGCATGGTAATTGTGCAATAGACGTTACCGGTCTCGGTGAACTAGTCCCACTTCTAAGGTGAAGGAGAGACACTCTTTTAGTGTGATGTGCAATCACCTTTGCCAATAAGTGACATAAAGGCCCATATTTATACTTTTTTAGCGCCGCAGTTGCGTCGTTTTTTGATGCAAAATCGGCACAAACTTACAAAATACAGTTGTATTTTGTAAGTTTGTGCTGCTTTTGCATAAAAAAATGACACAAATGCGGAGCTAAAAAAGTATAAATAGGGGCCTAAATGTTTCCCTTCAACCACCCAAGGTATTTTGGACTGCAGAAGGAAACCCATGCATGAAGTGGGTGGAATGGAAAGTGTATTTGCCGAATTTCCTAGAGACCATTGATGAAGACGGCAACATGGCTCCAGAATGGAAAAAAGACATGCTGCAGACTGTGACCTATTTAGGCCATTTGGCATTCCAACCTACAATGAACCTTTTCGACTACACAATGTGTGGAAACTACTTTACACTTGGGAGGCGGGTTGGCACAAGAACCTTACCAGAGTAGGATGAGAGCTTTTGGGCAGGGGAAGTGTAAGGCAGGACTAAGGTTCTGGGTAGGAGTCAGATAACTTGCCACAATGGAGCTTCCAACTGATCTTTGCTAAGAGACAACAGTGCACCTGCTTTCCCTCGTGACCCTGTGAAGCGTCAGCGACAGATTCCAACTGCCCTAAAAGGGCTGCTATGACTACTTTTACAACAATAAGCACACGTGCACATTATGAAATTTGCAAAATTTGAAGAATAACAGAAAGTTGCAAGTATGCTGACTTTTCAGGCACAGACACCTCTACTACACATGCTAAGGCTCAACATTAAAATTGGTTGGCAGTTAATAACTGTGGAGGTGCAGGCCTTCTTTCATGCTTTCGCTGGGGGAAACCAATGTATATGTAGTTCCAAGAATACACGTAATCATACACTCTTTTCTCCATTTCTCCACTGAAATCCAATCAGTAAATCTGCGAATCCTGATTCGTTTCAAACAGACCTCACTTTCAACCAACCTCCCTCCATGCCAGCTATGATAAAACCTTAGACTCCCAAATTACAAATCTCAAATATCTCCTAAGCCTTTATCACAGTCCCACACTCTCATCAGCATCCACTGTCAATATATATATATATATATATATATATATATATATATATATATATATATATATATATATATATATATATTGTAAGGAAATGCCTCCTTGGCATGGTTACCCCCTGACGACTTTTTGCCTTTGCTGATGCCAAGTTATGATTTGAAAGTGTGCTGGGACCCTGCTAACCAGGCCCCAGCACCAGTGTTCTTTCCCTAAACTGTACCTTTGTCTCCACAATTGGCACAACCCTGGCACTCCGGTAAGTCCCTTGAAACTGGTACCCCTGGTACCAAGAGCCCTGGTGCCAGGGAAGGTCTCTAAAGGCTGCAGCATGTCTTATGCCACCCTAGGGACCCCTCACTCAACACAGACACACTGCTTGCCAGCTTGTGTGTGCTGGTGGGGAGAAAATCACTAAGTCAGTATGGCACTTCCCTCAGGGTGCCATGCCAACCTCACACTGCCTGTGACATAGGTAAGTCACCCCTCTAGCAGGCCTTACAGCCCTAAGGCAGGGTGCACTATACCACAAGTGAGGGCATAGGTGCATGAGCACTAACGCCCTACAGTGTCTAAGCAAAACCTTAGACATTGTAAGTGCAGGGTAGCCATAAGAGTATATGGTCTGGGAGTCTGTCAAACACGAACTCTACAGCACCATAATGGCTGCACTGAAGACTGTGAAGTTTGGTATCAAACTTCTCAGCACAATAAATGCACACTGATGCCAGTGTTCACTTTATTGTAAAAATACACCCAGAGGGCATCTTAGAGATGCCCCCTGAAAACATACCCGACTTCCAGTGTGGGCTGACTAGTTTTGCCAGCCTGCCACACACCAGACATGTTGCTGGCCACATGGGGAAGAGTGCCTTTGTCACTCTATGGCCAGGAACAAAGCCTGTACTGGGTGGAGGTGCTTCTCACCTCCCCCTGCAGGAACTGTAACACCTGGCGGTGAGCCTCAAAGGCTCACCCCTTTGTTACAGTGCCACAGGACATCCCAGCTAGTGGAGATGCCCGCCCCTCTGGCCACTGCCCCCACTTTTGGCGGCAAGGCTGGAGGAGATAATGAGAAAAACAAGGAGGAGTCACTCCCCAGTCAGGACAGCCTCTAAGGTGTCCTGAGCTGAGGTGACTCTGACTTTTAGAAATCCTCCATCCTGCAGATGGAGGATTCCCCAATAGGATTAGGGATGTCCCCCCTCCCCAAAGGGAGGAGGCACAAAGAGGGTGTAGCCACCCTCAGGACCAGTAGCCATTGGCTACTAACCTCCCAGCCCTAAATACACCCCTAAATTGAGTATTTAGGGGCTCCCAGAACCGAGGAAGATAGATTCCTGCAACCTGAAGACGAAGAAGCAAAATAAGTTCCAGGGATGGAGAGGGTGCAAAGGCACTATCCTCCTGTATGGAATGCCTAGTTCATGAGATGAGTTGGGGGACTTAGCCAGAGGACAAGGACCCACGTCCTCAAGGGGGAAATGCAGTACAAGCAGAAGGTAAAGTCCCACTCAAAAAATCTTGGAGTTGAATCCAGTATACACACGAAACGTCGTGGTTAAGCAACTCAAATTAATATTTATTGCTGCACAAGCGTTATGATTCCAAAAAACAAAAAGTCATTACTTTTTCAAGACAAAAGCAGAATCCAAATTGGTAACAAGAAGGGTCAGCCAACACGTGTTCCGCCCCCTCTGGCTATTTAGCCGGGGCTTTCTCAAGGCTGAAAAAGAGGAAGGGAAAGATCAAATTCCAAAACAGAGTTAATCTTGTGAGGAAAGGAAAAAGGAAAGGTAAGATACCATCAAACACCACCGAATAGTGAGCAAAGACTGATTACGTGAGGAATAATTTCTTCTGATATTCTATTCCAGGAATGGAAAGTCCTTGAACCCAGACGTAGTAAAGATTGAAAGAGATTATGGTGGGATTAAAAATTCACAACATCCAAAAAAGTCAGAACAGAAGGAAAATCAGCAAAGAACTGAGCGTGCTGCAAAAAACTGTGATGTTAAAAGCAAAAGGTGAAATCCAATCGGAAGCCAAGAAAGGTCACTGAATTAGTTTTGTGGTTATTCAGATTTGAAACGAAGGAAATAGGTTTTCGGTAATTTGAAACTCCGAAACGTAATACACGAGTCCAGAGAGACCGAAAGATACCCCAAAAACAATGCTTAGAGGTAAGAGCAAATATCTTCACCAATTTATTCAGTCCCTAACACCCAACCCTTGGGAAATAGAGATAACCTACCAAATCTCCAATTCTTCACCCCCGGGTCTCCCCATTGAATCCTATTGAAAACCCAACGCCTGTTTGCACTCTGCACCCGGCCGTCCCAGTGCCGCTGAGGGTGTACTTTCTGTGCCTGCTTGTGTCCCCCCGGTGCCCTACAAAAACCCCCTGGTCTGCCCTCCGAAGTCACGGGTACTTACCTGATGGCAGACTGGAACCGGGGCACCCCTATTTCTATTGAAGCCTATGTGTTTTGGGCACCACTTTGACCTCTGCACCTGACCGGCCCTGAGCTGCTGGTGTGGTAACTTTGGGGTTGCCTTGATCCCCCAACGGTGGGCTACCTTGGACCCAACTTTGAACCCTGTAAGTGTCTTACTTACCTGTGAACTTAACATTTACTTACCTCCCCCAGGAACTGTTGATTTTTGCACTGTGTCCACTTTCAAAATAGATTATTGCCATCTTTGCCAAGACTGTACATGCTATTGTGATAATTCAAAGTTCCTAAGATACCTGAGTGAAATACCTTTCATTTAAAGTATTGTTTGTAAATCTTGAACCTGTGGTTCTTAAAATAAACTAAGAAAATATATTTTTCTATATAAAAACCTATTGGCCTGGAATTGTCTTTGAGTGTGTGTTCCTCATTTATTGCCTGTGTGTGTGTACAACAAATGCTTAACACTACCCTCTGATAAGCCTACTACTCGACCACACTACCACAAAATAGAGCATTAGAATTATCTCTTTTTGCCACTATCTTACCTCTAAGGGGAACCCTTGGACTCTGTGCATGCTATTTCTTACTTTGAAATAGTACATACAGAGCCAACTTCCTACAATGGTGGATCAGCGGTGTGGTCTAAGACTTTGCATTTGCTGGACTACTCAGCCAATACCTGATCACACGACTAAATTCCCAAAATTGTCATTAGAAACTGATTTTTGAAATTTGAGCTATTTTTCTAAATTTTTAAAAGTCCTGCTAGGGCCTTGTGTTCGTCCCTGTTAGCATTTCTTTTAGAGTTTAAAAGTTTTGTAAAAGTTTGGATTAAGTTCTAGAGATAGTTTTAGATTCTTAAAACGTATCCCAACTTTTAGAGAAATAATGTCTACTGCAGAAGAGATGGTGGTGTGTGAGAAAGTAGCCTCTTTCTAGCCTTGTTACCCCCACTTTAGGCCTGTTTATGAGTGTATGTCAGGGTGTTTTCACTGTCTCACTGGGATCCTGCCAGCCAGGGCCCAGTGCTCATAGGGAAGACCCTATGTTTTCAGTATGTTTGTTATGTGTCACTGGGACCCTGCTAGTCAGGACCCCAGTGCTCATAAGTTTGTGACCTATAGGTATGTGTTCCCTGTGTGATGCCTAACTGTCTCACTGAGGCTCTGCTAATCAGAACCTCAGTGGTTATGCTCTCTCATTTCTTTCAAATTGTCACTAACAGGCTAGTGACCAATTTTACCAATTTACATTGGCTTACTGGAACACCCTTATAATTCCCTAGTATATGGTACTGAGGTACCCAGGGTATTGGTGTTCCAGGAGATCCCTATGGGCTGCAGCATTTATTTTGCCACCCATAGGGAGCTCTGACAATTCTTACACAGGCCTGCCACTGCAGCCTGAGTGAAATAACGTCCACGTTATTTCACAGCCATTTTTCACTGCACTTAAGTAACTTATAAGTCACCTATATGTCTAACCTTTACCTGGTAAAGGTTAGGTGCAAAGTTACTTAGTGTGTGGGCACCCTGGCACTACCTAAGGTGCCCCCACATTGTTCAGGGCCAATTCCCTGGACTTTGTGAGTGCGGGGACACCATTACACGCGTGCACTACATATAGGTCACTACCTATATGTAGCTTCACAATGGTAACTCCGAATATGGCCATGTAACATGTCTATGATCATGGAATTGCCCCCTCTATGCCATCCTGGCATAGTTGGCACAATCCCATGATCCCAGTGGTCGGTAGCACAAACTGGTACTGCCAAACTGCCTTTCCCGGAGTTTCACTGCAGCTGCTGCTGCGGCCAGCCCCTTAGACAGGCTTCTGCCCTCCTGGGGTCCAGCCAGGCCTGGCCCAGGATGGCAGAACAAAGGACTTCCTCTAAGAGAGGGTGTTACACCCTCTCCCTTTGGAAAATGGTGTGAAGGCAGGGGAGGAGTAGCCTCCCCCAGCCTCTGGAAATGCTTTCATGGGCACAGATGGTGCCCATTTCTGCATAAGCCAGTCTACACCGGATCAGGGACCCCTAAGCCCTGCTCTGGCGCGAAACTGGACAAAGGAAAGGGGAGTGACCACTCCCCTGACCTGTACCTCCCCTGGGAGGTGCCCAGAGCTCCTCCAGTGTGCTCCAGACCTCTGCCATCTTGGAAACAGAGGTGCTGCTGGCACACTGGACTGCTCTGAGTGGCCAGTGCCACCAGGTGACGTCAGAGACTCATTCTGATAGGCTCCTTCAGGTGTTTCTAGCCTATCTTCTCTCCTAAGTAGCCAAACCCTCTTTTCTGGCTATTTAGGGTCTCTGTCTCTGGGGATTCTTGAGATAACGAATGCAAGAGCTCATCCGAGTTCCTCTGCATCTCTCTCTTCACCTTCTGCCAAGGAATCGACTGCTGACCGCGCTGGAAGCCTGCAAAACTGCAACAAAGTAGCAAAGACGACTACTGCAACTCTGTAACGCTGATCCTGCCGCCTTCTCGACTGCTTTCCTGGTGGTGCATGCTGTGGGGGTAGTCTGCCTCCTCTCTGCACTAGAAGCTCCGAAGAAATCTCCCGTGGGTCGACGGAATCGTCCCCCTGCAACCGCAGGCACCAAAGAACTGCATCACCGGTACCTTGGGTCTCCTCTCAGCACGACGAGCGAGGTCCCTTGAATCCAGCAACTCTGTCCAAGTGACTCCCACAGTCCAGTGACTCTTCAGTCCAACTTTGGTGGAGGTAAGTCCTTGCCTCCCCACGCCAGACTGCATTGCTGGGAACCGTGACTTTTGCAGCTACTCCGGCCTCTGTGCACTTCCGGTGGAAATCCTTTGTGCACATCCAAGCCTGGGTCCACGGCACTCTAACCTGCATTGCACGACTTTCTAAGTTGGTCTCCGGCGACGTGGGACTCCTTTGTGCAACTTCGGGTGAGCACCGTTTCACGCATCCTCATAGTGCCTGTTTCTGGCACTTCTGCGGGTGCTGCCTGCTGCTGAGAGGGCTCCTTGTCTTGCTCGATGCCCTCTCTGTCCCCAGACGCAATTGGCGACATCCTGGTCCCTCCTGGGCCACAGCAGCACCCAAAAAACCTAACCGCACGATTTGCAGCTAGCAAGGCTTGTTGGCAGTCTTTCTTCAGGAAAACACTTCTGCACGACTCTCCACGGCGTGGGGGATCCGTCCTCCAAAGGGGAAGTTCCTAGCCCTTGTCGTTCCTGCAGAATCTCCAGCTTCTACTGTCCAGTAGCAGCTTCTTTGCGCCCACAGCTGGCATTTCCTGGGCATCTGCCCATCTCCGACTTGCTTGTGACTTTTGGACTTGGTCCCCTTGTTCCACAGGTACCCTCAACTGGAAATCCATCGTTGTTGTATTGCTGGTTTGTGTCTTTCCTGCAGAATTCCCCTATCACGACTTCTATGTCCTTTGGGGAACTTTAGTGCACTTTGCACTCACTTTTCAGGGTCTTGGGGTGGGCTATTTTTTTAACCCTTACTATTTTCTAATAGTCCCAGCGACCCTCTACAAGGTCACATAGGTTTGGGGTCCATTCGTGATTCGCATTCCACTTTTGGAGTATATGGTTTGTGTTGCCCCTATCCCTATGTGTCCCCATTGCATCCTATTGTAACTATACATTGTTTGCACTGTTTTCTAATACTATTACTGCATATTTTGGTATTGTGTACATATATCTTGTGTATATTTGCTATCCTTATACTGAGGGTACTCACTGAGATACTTTTGGCATATTCTCATAAAAATAAAGTACCTTTATTTTTAGTATATCTGTGTATTGTGTTTTCTTATGATATTGTGCATATGACACTAGTGGTACTGTAGGAGCTTCACTCGTCTCCTAGTTCAGCCTAAACTGCTCTGCTAAGCTACCATTATCTATCAGCCGAAGCTGCTAGACACCCTAAACACTAATAAGGGATAACTGGGCCTGGTGCAAGGTGTAAGTACCCCTTGGTACTCACTACAAGCCAGTCATGCCTACTACATTTGTTGTGCAGTGGTGGGATAAGTGCTTTGAGACTACTTACCACTTTTATCATTGTACTTTTCATAAGAGAAAAATATACAAAACAAGTTCAGTGTATGTACACCTAACCAAAAAGTTTTGCATTTCTTTTCTCACTTCTATTCTAAAGTGCTGAAAAGTACTTCTAAACTTTCAAAAAGTTCTTAAAAGTTAAAAAAGTTTTTTTTTTCTGTCTTTCTAAAAGTTCTGAAAACTTTTTTCTCTTTTTCTATCACTTTAACTCTCTCTAACAAATGTCTGGCACAGGCCAAAATGTTGATCTGTCCAAACTTGCAGATGATCACCTTAGCTGGAAAGGAGCAAGGAGTCTCTGCATAGAGAGAGGTTTGAGTGTAGGGAAGAATCCTTCCTTGGAATTATTGCTTAACATGCTTAGAGAACAAGATAAGGCCAGAAGAGCCCCATCTGTTGAAAAAGTAGCAAATGGTTCCCAATCTGATCCAGGGACCCCCCTAGGAAAAGATTCAGGAAAGAAACTTCCTAGCCTGCCCAATACTAGACAGCCTAGCATAGTTGGTACTGATGTTGAGTCACACCATACAAATAGTGTTGTCTCACATCATAGCAAGAGTATTCACTCTCACCACAGTAGAAGTGATGTTTCTGTTAACCAAGCTGTTAGGGTGCCCTCTGTAAGGGGTAGGTCTCCTTCTGTCCATTCACATCATACCTCTGTTTCTAGACATGTTTCTCCCACACACCTTGATGACAGATTAGTAGAAAGGGAACTCAATAAGTTGAGAGTGGAACAAACCAGACTGAAGCTTAAGAAGCAACAGCTGGATTTGGATAGACAGTCATTTGAATTAGAGAAGGAAAGACAGAAGTTGGGTTTGGAAACCCATGGTGGCAGCAGCCGTATTCCCCATAGTCATCCTGCAAAAGAGCATGATTCCAGGAATCTGCATAAGATAGTTCCCCCTTATAAGGAGGGGGATGACATTAACAAGTGGTTTGCTGCACTTGAGAGGGCCTGTGTTGTACAGGATGTCCCTCAAAGGCAGTGGGCTGCTATCCTATGGCTATCATTTAGTGGAAAAGGTAGGGATAGGCTCCTTACTGTGAAAGAAAGTGATGCCAATAATTTTACAGTTCTTAAGAATGCACTCCTGGATGGTTATGGCTTAACCACTGAACAGTACAGGATAAAGTTCAGAGAGACCAAAAAGGAGTCTTCACAAGACTGGGTTGATTTCATTGACCATTCAGTGAAGGCCTTGGAGGGGTGGTTACATGGCGGTAAAGTTACTGATTATGACAGCCTGTATAACTTGATCCTGAGAGAGCATATTCTTAATAATTGTGTGTCTGATTTGTTGCACCAGTACCTGGTGGACTCTGATCTGACCTCTCCCCAAGAACTGGGAAAGAAGGCAGACAAATGGGTCAGAACAAGAGTGAACAGAAAAGTTCATACAGGTGGTGACAAGGATGGCAAGAAGAAAGAGGGTGAAAAATCTCAAGATAAGCATGGGGATAAGGGTAAAACTAAAGATCCCACTTCAAATCTTAAACACTCTTCAGGGGGTGGGGATAAAACAAATTCTTCCTCTTCTTCTCAACCTACACAAGTTAAAAAGCCTTGGTGCTTTGTGTGTAAAAACAGAGGCCATAGGCCAGGGGATAAGTCCTGTCCAGGTAAACCCCCTGAGCCTACCACCACTAATACATCAAGCTCTAGGGCCCCTAGCAGTAGTGGTACTAGTGGTGGGACTGCTGGCAACAGTCAAGTTAAGGGTGTAGTTGGGTTCACTTATGGGTCCATAATAGAAACTGGGGTAGTTAGTCCCAAGACAGTTTCTGTCACACCTAGTGGCATTGGCCTTGCCACACTGGCTGCATGTCCCCTTACAATGGATAAGTACAGGCAGACAGTTTCAATAAATGGTGTTGAGGCCTTGGCCTACAGGGACACAGGTGCCAGTATCACTTTGGTGACTGAAAACCTAGTGGCTCCTGAACAACACATCATTGGACAACAGTATAAAATTATTGATGTCCATAACTCCACTAAGTTTCTTCCTTTAGCTATAATTCAGTTTAGTTGGGGTGGAGTTACTGGCCCTAAGCAGGTGGTGGTATCACCTAGCTTACCTGTAGACTGTCTCTTAGGTAATGACCTAGAGGCCTCAGGTTGGGCTGATGTAGAGTTTTATTTCCATGCAGCCATGCTGGGCATCCCAGAGGAATTGTTCCCTCTCATTTCTGAAATGAAAAAGCAAAGGCCTGAAAACTCAGGATCCCTCTCCATCAACAGGTAAAAAGGGTATCACAGTATCCCCTAACCACCCTACCATTCAGGATACCATTCCTGTGGTGCGAGAAACCTCTCCTGGGGTGGCACCTGTTCCAAGGGAAGCATCAGCTGGCAAAGCTGTACTCCCTGAGGTAGAAGTACCTCTCTGTGGGATAACTAACATTGGTGAGAAAAGGAGCACCATTTTGGTTAACATGGAGCATCCCTCCAACCCTCCCAGAGAAACTTTAGTGCAGAAACCCTGCACTGCCTCACAACACTTAGGACAGCATCCTGCCCTAGTGTGGAGCTCATAGGACAGCATCCCTGCCCTGCTCCAACCCAAGAGAAACAGCATCCCTGTTCTCTCTTCCAGCCATATGGACAACGTTTTTGCCCAGCTATGGCTTTTCTGAGACAGCACCCCTGTCTGGCATTTCCATCACTACAAATAGGTTCAGTGGACAATTCCCACTGCTCTAAACTAACACTTACTGATAGAAACTCTGAAAATACATCTTCACATTGTTGCTTAGCTAAAAAACTTCAAACAGGGTGGTTTACATCCCCACATGGAAGTAACCATATAGTGGATGATAAAGGGAGTAACCAGTCTATTGCAGAGCTACTCTCTACTTATCACCACATAGACAATAAAGTCTCAACTGGCCAAGGTTAGCCTTATTGTCCTTCGTTTCGGGGGGGGGGGGGGTTGTGTGAGAAAGTAGCCTCTTTCTAGCCTTGTTACCCCCACTTTAGGCCTGTTTGTGAGTGTATGTCAGGGTGTTTTCACTGTCTCATTGGGATCCTGCCAGCCAGGGCCCAGTGCTCATAGGGAAGACCCTATGTTTTCAGTATGTTTGTTATGTGTCACTGGGACCCTGCTAGTCAGGACCCCAGTGCTCATAAGTTTGTGACCTATAGGTATGTGTTCCCTGTGTGATGCCTAACTGTCTCACTGAGGCTCTGCTAATCAGAACCTCAGTGGTTATGCTCTCTCATTTCTTTCAAATTGTCACTAACAGGCTAGTGACCAATTTTACCAATTTACATTGGCTTACTGGAACACCCTTATAATTCCCTAGTATATGGTACTGAGGTACCCAGGGTATTGGGGTTCCAGGAGATCCCTATGGGCTGCAGCATTTCTTTTGCCACCCATAGGGAGCTCTGACAATTCTTACACAGGCCTGCCACTGCAGCCTGAGTGAAATAACGTCCACGTTATTTCACAGCCATTTTTCACTGCACTTAAGTAACTTATAAGTCACCTATATGTCTAACCTTTACCTGGTAAAGGTTAGGTGCAAAGTTACTTAGTGTGTGGGCACCCTGGCACTAGCCAAGGTGCCCCCACATTGTTCAGGGCCGATTCCCCGGACTTTGTGAGTGCGGGGACACCATTACACGCGTGCACTACATATAGGTCACTACCTATATGTAGCTTCACAATGGTAACTCCGAATATGGCCATGTAACATGTCTATGATCATGGAATTGCCCCCTCTATGCCATCCTGGCATAGTTGGCACAATCCCATGATCCCAGTGGTCTGTAGCACAGACCCTGGTACTGCCAAACTGCCTTTCCCGGGGTTTCACTGCAGCTGCTGCTGCTGCCAGCCCCTCAGACAGGCTTCTGCCCTCCTGGGGTCCAGCCAGGCCTGGCCCAGGATGGCAGAACAAAGGACTTCCTCTGAGAGAGGGTGTTACACCCTCTCCCTTTGGAAAATGGTGTGAAGGCAGGGGAGGAGTAGCCTCCCCCAGCCTCTGGAAATGCTTTCATGGGCACAGATGGTGCCCATTTCTGCATAAGCCAGACTACACTGGTTCAGGGACCCTTAGCCCTGCTCTGGCGCGAAACTGGGCAAAGGAAAGGGGAGTGACCACTCCCCTGACCTGTACCTCCCCAGGGAGGTGCCCAGAGCTCCTCCAGTGTGCTCCAGACCTCTGCCATCTTGGAAACAGAGGTGCTGCTGGCACACTGGACTGCTCTGAGTGGCCAGTGCCACCAGGTGACATCAGAGACTCCTTCTGATAGGCTCCTTCAGGTGTTGCTAGCCTATCTTCTCTCCTAAGTACCCAAACCCTCTTTTCTGGCTATTTAGGGTCTCTGTCTCTGGGGATTCTTGAGATAATGAATGCAAGAGCTCATCCGAGTTCCTCTGCATCTCTCTCTTCACCTTCTGTCAAGGAATCGACTGCTGACCGCGCTGGAAGCCTGCAAAACTGCAACAAAGTAGCAAAGACGACTACTGCAACTCTGTAACGCTGATCCTGTCAAAGCCCAGCTCACCTGAGTCCTTGTTCAGTTCTGATGGAGGTTGAAGACAATCCGACCCCACCCTGAAACTGCTTGTTCCAGCACACTAGTTTTTAAAACAGTGCACTAAGAACAGAAGCTCAAGGGAAGGGGGGGAAGTGGATAAAATAAAAAATAGAAACAACACCGTTCTTGCGTTTCTACTGTTGAAGTGCTGCACAAATCTGCGGCCCTTTCTGACTTCTGTAGAAACTGGTGCCTAATGAAACATAAACAAAGAACAGATAAGTGCAACCTATTCCTAAATGGGTTCCTGACTATCCCATTATTTATTAGAAATTCTCTTCTAAAAGTACCTCTTGGATCCTGGTCTCTAGTTTCCAGGTTTGGAATGTGTTACTACTCTGGGATGTGCTTTCTATTGCTGTAAAGCTTCTAAAACATTAAACAAATACTGTTATCAGAATTACCAATATCTAACATTCATCTTAATATAACTAAAGCCTAAACTCCCAATAGCAGACTCACTTTTTCCATATTTCCAGAATCTATTATAAAACAAATACTGTACTTTTACATCAAAATACAGCATGTAATTTGTGCAAGTCCTTGATTTACTGTTTGTCTTGCTGTTAATGGTTTCAACTGTTCAATTCTTAAAAGTTCCATAAAAAAAAATGTTTGCTTCACAAAGTTCTGCAAAGTATTCTTGTAACAAAGAGTTTGAATCACAATGTTCGTGGAAGGTGTCTTGTTTCAAATTGTCTATACACGAATCCAGAAATTGTTGTCAAAGTTCTTTCAGGTAATAAAAAGTTTTGCACTTACTTGTTGCTGGCAAGAGATACTGATCAGTCTAACCTTGTCTTCTTTCTCTTTTGCAGGTTGCTTGTAGGAGAAAGGCTGAGGCAAGGAGGAACCGGAAACCGGAGGAAGGAAGAGCCAGCAGCTGCACCCATTGAAGCCAATGAAAGTCTGTAGAGAACAGGAGTGCCAGCGCCGAGGGATCTGGTCTCAGGTAAGCGGGAGGTAGACGAGCACAAGCACTGGGTGAGGCTCGGGGGCTGCCTTTTATAGACAGGGCTGGGTGTGGTTCGAAGAGCTGCGTGTGTTTTGAAGGGCTGGGTGTGGTCCTCACATGCTGCACATGTTCTTGAAAGGTGTGCAGAGCTGGGTGTGGTTTGAAGAGCTGGGTGTGGTCCTCACATGCTGCACATGTTCTTGAAAGGTGTGCAGAGTTTCAGTTATTATACAAGTGAGTTGAATTAACACATGGCCTAGGTAGGAGTGTTTTAAAGAAGCCTTGGTAAAAGCAAGGCCCAATGTGTAAACAAAACAGCACATTAAACAACATACACAGAAGCCTAGGGGGGGGGAAGGTGAGATAACTAGAAAGGCTTTCAATAGTAAGTTTAAAAGGGAGCTATTACAGAACCCACTAGTGCAGTGAGAGTGGACATGCTCTTTGCTGTGCACAAACCCTAACAGATCCTGCCGCCTTCTCGACTGCTTTCCTGGTGGTGCATTCTGTGGGGGTAGTCTGCCTCCTCTCTGCACTAGAAGCTCCGAAGAAATCTCCCGTGGGTCGACGGAATCGTCCCCCTGCAACCGCAGGCACCAAAGAACTGCATCACCGGTACCTTGGGTCTCCTCTCAGCACGACGAGCGAGGTCCCTTGAATCCAGCAACTCTGTCCAAGTGACTCCCATAGTCCAGTGACTCTTCAGTCCAAGTTTGGTGGAGGTAAGTCCTTGCCTCCCGACACAAGACTGCATTGCTGGGAACCGCGACTTTTGCAGCTACTCCGGCCTCCGTGCACTTCCGGCGGAAATCCTTTGTGCACAGTTCAGCCTGGGTCCACGGCACTCTAACCTCCATTGCACGACCTCCTAGGTTGTCCTCCGGCGACGTGGGACTCCTTTGTGCGACTTCGGGTGAGCACTGTTTCACGCATCCTCGTAGTGCCTGTTTCTGGCACTTCTGCGGGTGCTGCCTGCTGCTGAGAGGGCTCCTTGTCTTGCTCGACGCCCCCTCTGTCCCCAGACGCAATTGGCGACATCCTGGTCCCTCCTGGGCCACAGCAGCACCCAAAAACCCTAACCGCACGATTTGCAGCCAGCAAGGCTTGTAGGCGGTCCTTCTTTAGGAAAACACTTCTGCACAACTCTCCACGGCGTGGGGGATCCGTCCTCCAAAGGGGAAGTTCCTAGCCCTTGTTGTTCCTGCAGAATCTCCAGCTTCTACTGTCCAGTAGCAGCTTCTTTGCACCCACAGTTGGCATTTCCTGGGCATCTGCCCATCTCCGACTTGCTTGTGACTTTTGGACTTGGTCCCCTTGTTCCACAGGTACCCTCAACTGGAAATCCATCGTTGTTGCATTGCTGATTTGTGTCTTTCCTGCAGAATTCCCCTATCACGACTTCTATGTCCTTTGGGGAACTTTAGTGCACTTTGCACTCACTTTTCAGGGTCTTGGGGTGGGCTATTTTTCTAACCCTTACTATTTTCTAATAGTCCCAGCGACCCTCTACAAGGTCACATAGGTTTGGGGTCCATTTGTGATTCGCATTCCACTTTTGGAGTATATGGTTTGTGTTGCCCCTATCCCTATGTGTCCCCATTGCATCCTATTGTAACTATACATTGTTTGCACTGTTTTCTAATACTATTACTGCATATTTTGGTATTGTGTACATATATCTTGTGTATATTTGCTATCCTCATACTGAGGGTACTCACTGAGATACTTTTGGCATATTGTCATAAAAATAAAGTACCTTTATTTTTAGTATATCTGTGTATTGTGTTTTCTTATGATATTGTGCATATGACACTAGTGGTACTGTAGGAGCTTCACTCGTCTCCTAGTTCAGCCTAAGCTGCTCTGCTAAGCTACCATTATCTATCAGCCTAAGCTGCTAGACACCCTATACACTAATAAGGGATAACTGGGCCTGGTGCAAGGTGTAAGTACCTCTTGGTACTCACTACAAGCCAGTCCAGCCTCCTACATGGTGGAGCTCAACCTCACCCCTTACCTGCATCTTAGGATGTCAGAGTTAAGGACCCTCTGCAAAATCAAAAAGATAAAAACTTGATCAAACCCCACCAAAACACAGCTCCAGGAGCTCTTGGCAGAGTTTGCTAGAGACAACCCCTCTGAAGATACCCTTACAGAGGGGGAAACTAGTGATGTGGAGGAGAATTTTCCCCCTCCAGTCCTAGTTAGGGAGACCAGGGTTTCTCCAACCCTGACTCCACAAATAGAGATGTTGCTTCTCTCACAGGAGAGTCCAACAACTCTGAAAGCATTGAGGGCAGCCTCAATGAAGATGACCTCCTGTTAGCCAGGATGGCCAAAAGATTGGCTTTGGAGAGACAGTTCCTAGCCATAGAAAGGGAAAGACAAGAGATGGGCTTAGCTCCCATCAATGGTGGCAGCAATTTAAATAGGGTCAGAGATACTCCTGACATGCTAAAAATCCCCAAAGGGATTGTAACTAAATATGAAGATGGTGATGACATCACCAAATGGTTCACAGCTTTTGAGAGGGCTTGTGCAACCAGAAAAGTAAACAAATCTCACTGGGGTGCTCTCCTTTGGGAAATGTTCACTGGAAAGTGTAGGGATAGACTCCTCACACTCTCTGGAAAAGATGCAGAATCCTATGACCTCATGAAGGCTACCCTGATTGAGGGCTTTGAATTCTCAACTGAGGAGTACAGGATTAGGTTCAGGGGGGCTCAAAAGTCCTCGAGCCAGACCTGGGTTGATTTTGTTGACTTCTCAGTCAAAACACTGGATGGTTGGATTAATGGCAGTGGTGTAAATGATTATGATGGGCTGTACAATCTGTTTATGAAAGAACACCTTTTAAGTAATTGTTTCAATGATAAACTGCATCAGCATCTGGTAGACCTAGGTCCAATTTCTCCCCAAGAATTGGGAAAGAAGGCAGACCACTGGGTCAAGACTAGGATGACCAAGACTTCCACAGGGGGTGACCAAACGAAAGGGGTCACAAAGACTCCCCAGGGGAAGAGTGTTGAGACATCCAAGGGTAAAAGTAAAGAGTCTTCTACAGGGCCCCAAAAACCTGCTCAGGAGGGAGGGTCCAAAGCCTCTTCACAATCCACATTTGGGTACAAGGGTAAAAACGTTGATCCCAAAAAGGCCTGGTGTCGTAGCTGTAAACAGCAGGGACACCAAACTGGAGACAAGGCCTGTCCCAAGAAAGGTTCCACTTCAACTACTATTCCTGTTAGCACTGGAATAGCCAGTCTCCAGGTGGGATCAACAGTGTGCCCAGAGCAAATCAGGGTTCACACTGAAGCTACATTAGTTTCTGAGGATTGGGTGGACTTAGCCACACTTGCTGCCTGGCCCCCTAATATGTAAAAATACAGGCAGCAACTCTTGATTAATGGGACTAGTGTAGAAGGCCTGAGGGATACAGGTGCCAGTATCACAATGGTGACAGAGAAACTGGTTTCCCCAGGACAATACCTGAATGGACAAACTTATCCAGTCACCCACCAACGCTGACAATCAAACTAAAGTACATCCCATGGCTATGGTAACTTTAGAATGGGGAGGGGCCAATGGCCTGAAACAGGTGGTAGTCTCCTCTAATATACCAGTAGACTGTTTGCTTGGAAACGACCTGGAGTCCTCAGCATGGGCTGAGGTAGAACTCAAAACCAATGCAGCCATGCTGGGTATCCCTGAACTGGTGTGTGTCAAAACAAGGGCACAGTGCAAGGCTCAGGGTGAAAAAGTGGTGTTGGAGCCTGGAATAATGGCCCAACCCTCCAAGAGAAAAGGAAAGAAGACTAGGGAACCAGCTTCAACACAGCAAAAGAAAAAGAACCTCTCTTCCCAGGAAGAAGTTCTGCCCTCTGAGGGAACTGAGCCCATGGAGTTAGAACCTTATCAGGTTGAACTCTTAGGCCCAGGGGGACCCACAAGGGAGCAGCTGTGTAAGGGGCAAGAAACCTGTCCCTCTCTTGAAGGTCTTAGGCAGCAAGCTGCTGAAGAGATCAAAGGAAAAATCAGTGGAACACATAGGGTCTATTGGGAAGATGGACTCCTTTACACTGAGGCTAGAGATCCAAACCTGGTGCCACTAGGAGAGTGGTAGTGCCTCAGGAGTTTAGAGAGTTCATCCTGACCTTAGCCCATGATATTCCACTTGCTGGGCATTTGGGACAAACCAAGACTTGGGAGAGGTTAGTCAACCTTTTCTATTGGCCCAACATGTCCCAGAAAGTAAAGGATTTTTGTGCCTCCTGTGCCACCTGTCAAGCCAGTGGTAAGACAGGTGGCCATCCAAAGGCTCCCCTCATTCCAATTTCAGTGGTGGGGGTCCCCTTTGAAAGAGTGGGAGTAAACATAGTGGGTCCACTTGAACCTCCCACAGCCTAAGGGAACCAGTATATCCTAGTAGTAGTGGATCATGCTACTAGGTACCCTGAAGCAATTCCCCTTAGGTCCACTACTGCCCCTGCAGTAGTTAAAGCACTCATTGGTATCTTTACCAGAGTGGGATTTCCTAAGGAGGTGGTGTCTGACAGGGGTACCAACTTCATGTCAGCATACCTGAAACACATGTGAAATGAGTGTGGGGTGACTTATAAATTCACCAAACCATACCATCCACAAACCAATGGTCTTGTGGAAAGATTCAACAAGACATTGAAGGGCATGATCATGGGGCTCCCTGAAAAGCTCAAAAGGAGATGGGATGTCCTATTGCCATGTCTGCTTTTCGCCTACAGAGAGGTGCCTCAGAAGGGAGTAGGGGTTTCCCCATTTGAACTTCTGTTTGGCCATCCTGTAAGGGGAGCACTAGCTCTTGTTAAAGAAGGCTGGGAGAGACCTCTCCATGAGCCTAAGCAAGATATAGTGGACTCTGTACTAGGTCTATGTTCCAGGATGGCAGAGTACATGGAAAAGGCAAGTAAAAACCTTGAGGCCAGCCAACTACTCCAGAAGATGTGGTATGACCAAAAAGGCTGCTATGGTTGGGTTTCAGCCAGAGCAGAAAGTCTGGGTTCTGGAGCCTGTGGCTCCCAGGGCACTTCAGTACAGATGGAGTGGCCCTTACCCAGTGCTAGAGAGAAAGAGTCAGGTCACCTATCTGGTAGACCTAGGCACTAGCAGGACCCCCAAAAGGGTGATCCATGTGAACCGCCTCAAACTCTTTCATGACAGGGCAGATGTAAACATGTTAATAGTTACAGATGAGGACCAGGATGTTGAGAGTGAACCTCTCCCTGATCTCCTCTCCACTGACCCTAAAGATGGCTCAGTAAATGGAGTGATCTATTCAGACACCCTCTCTGGCCAACAGCAAGCTGACTGTAGGAAAGTCTTACAACAGTTTGCTGAGCTCTTTTTCCTAACCCCTGGTCAGACACACCTGTGTACACATGATGTGGACACAGGAGACAGCATGCCTGTCAAAAACAACATTTTTAGACAGTCTGACCAAGTTAAGGAAAGCATCAAAGTGGAAGTCCACAAGATGCTGGAATTGGGAGTCATTGAGCACTCTGACAGTCCCTGGGCTAGCCCAGTGGTCTTAGTCCCCAAACCTCACACAAAAGATGGTAAGAGAGAGATGAGGTTTTGTGTGGACTACAGAGGACTTAATTCTGTCACCAAGACAGATGCCCATCCCATTCCAAGGGCAGATGAATTAATTGATAAATTGGGTGCTGCCAGATACTTAAGTACCTTTGACTTGACAGCAGGGTACTGGCAAATCAAAATGGCACCAGGAGCAAAAGAAAAGACAGCATTCTCCACACCTGATGGGCATTATCAGTTTACTGTAATGCCCGTTGGCTTAAAGAATGCCCCTGCCCCTGCCACCTTCCAAAGGTTGGTGAATCAAGTCCTTGCTGGCTTGGAGTCCTTTAGTGCAGCTTATCTTGACGATATTGCTGTCGTTAGCTCCAGCTGGCAGGATCACCTGGTCCACCTGAAGAAGGTTTTGCAGGCCCTGCAAGCAGCAGGAATCTCTATCAAGGCATCCAAATGTCCGATAGGGCAGGGAACTGTGGTTTACTTGGGACACCTTGTAGGTGGAGGCCAAGTTTAGCCACTGGTGGCCAGGAACAAAGCCTGTACTGGGTGGAGGTGCTTCTCACCCCCCCCCCCTGCAGGAACTGCAACACCTTTGTTACAGCGCCACAGGGCATCCCAGCTAGTGAAGATGCCAGCCCCCCCGGCCACTGCCCCCACTTTTGGCGGAAAGCTGGAGGAGATAATGAGAAAAACAAGGAGGAGTCACTCCCCAGTCAGGACAGCCCCTACGGTGTCCTGACCTGAGGTGACTCTGACTTTTAGAAATCCTCCATCTTGCAGATGGAGGATTCCCCCAATAGGATTAGTGATGTGCCCCCCTCCCCACAAGGAGGAGGCACAAAGCGGGTGTAGCCACCCTCAGGGCTAGTAGCCATTGGCTACTAACCTCCCAGACCTAAACACACCCCTAAATTGAGTATTTAGGGGCTCCCAGAACCGAGGAAGATAGAGTCCTGCAACCTGAAGATGTAGAAGGACTGCTGACCTGAAGCCCTGCAGAGAAGACGGAGACACCAAGGCCCATATTTATACTTTTTTAGCGCCGCATTTGCCGGACCTGAAGGAACCGAACTCCAGTGCAGGAGCGACCCCCAGGCGACCCTCTGCCTAGCTCAGGTGGTGGCTACCCCGAAGAGCCCTCCCTGTGCCTGCCTGCATCGCTGAAGAGACCCCCGGGTCTCCCCATTGAATCCTATTGAAAACCCGACGCCTGTTTGCACTCTGCACCCGGCTGCCCCAGTGCCGCTGAGGGTGTACTTTCTGTGCCTGCTTGTGTCCCCCCCGGTGCCCTACAAAACTCCCCTGGTCTGCCCTCTGAAGTCGTGGGTACTTACCTGCTGCCAGACTGGAACCGGGGCACCCTTATTTCTATTGAAGCCTATGTGTTTTGGGCACCACTTTGACCTCTGCACCTGACTGGCCCTGAGCTGCTGGTGTGGAAACTGTGGGGTTGCCTTGAACCCCAAACAGTGGGTTACCTTGGACCCATCTTTGAACCCTGTAAGTGTCTTAATTACATGTGAACTTAACATTTACTTACCTCCCCCAGGAACTGTTGATTTTTGCACTGTGTCCACTTTCAAAATAGCTTATTGCCATCTTTGCCAAGACTGTACATGCTATTGTGATAATTCAAAGTTCCTAAGATACCTGAGTGAAATAACTTTCATTTAAAGTATTGTTTGTAAATCTTGAATCTGTGGTTCTTAAAATAAACTAAGAAAATATATTTTTCTATATAAAAACCTATTGGCCTGGAATTGTCTTTGAGTGTGTGTTCCTCATTTATTGCCTGTGTGTGTACAATAAATGCTTAACACTACCCTCTGATAAGCCTACTGCTCGACCACACTACCACAATATAGAGCATTAGAATTATCTCTTGTTGCCACTATCTTACCTCTAAGGGGAACCCTTGGGCTCTGTGCATGCTATTTCTTACTTTGAAATAGTACATACAGCGCCAACTTCCTATATATATATATATATATATATATATATATATATATATATATATATATGACCTTATGAGAGACATGTGCTGCCGGAGCATCACTTTTTTTAACGTTCAAGTAGCGCAAGCCTCTTAACCATATCCAAGAGGTTGCTGCGTTACCTTACTCTGTGCCAGAGAGGCGTTCCATGGGCATTGCAGTTGGTTTTCCCCATGCAACACCCATGGATTTTGACGCTGCCCCATATTTACTTAATCCTGTAAACCTGGGGCAGTGACAAAACCGTCTGCCTCCCCAGGGGTGGCGTAAGAAGAAGAAATATTGCTATTTCTCCTTGTTTATTCCTCTTTCCATGTGTGCTGCATTCTGCAGCACACATAAAAAGAGGAAAACGCCTCTCAGGGTTGTTTTGGGGCCGAAAAGTGTCCCTTCCTGCATGAAAACAATCCTGCATTCAACACAGGCACCCTCGCACCATGATGCAAGGGGGCCTGCATTGGTGCTAAGCAGCCAATTGTGTGCCAGCACAGGGGGAAAGGATAGGAGTGGACTGTATTTCATAAATACAGTGCCTTCCTGCCCTTTCACATTGGCATAGGGCAGCGCAGCAAAATGACTTGCAGCACTGCTTTTCACCAGTTCCTCATAAATATGCTCCTACCTAGCCCTATCACAAGCTTTCGAACTCCACAAAAATAAAGCTTCCTGGGGACCAACGTACAGTGCCTTAAAGCTGTTCACATAACCCAAAAAATGCTTACTAGAGCAACTTTTGTTAGTTAAATAAACTGTTTTACTGTACTTTACCACAGGTATTCTCTACAGTCAGGGTGGAGATCTCTTGGAAAAATGTAAGAAGTATATTAAACTGCAATAAATTAGAAAAAATATTGTTCCATTAAATATTAATGTAAATTAATTTAAAATATGTATTTTAAAGGTAGAACAAAATAGAACAAACTGAGGTACTATTAATGTAATTCTAAATTAAATCATTAATTACTTTTATTATACTGAAATCATTTTTCTGAAGTTTAAATTAAATATATTTACATAGTTCTGTTATGCATTAATAACTACAATGTGTAGTATTAATTTAAATTAGTTTACTTATATTTTAAGAACAATAATTGTTATATTTGTGTAAAATGTTCATAAAATATTATACTTAATTGTTGTGTTTTTAGATTTTTTTAACATAACTTTTTCAAAATAATTTAATTTAACATTATTTCGCATGAGTGTTTTTTTAAGTCCCCACCTCCATTGTTTTCTATGGGAGTGTGTTGCAGTACCAGCGATTGGCTATGTGCGGGGCTGGACTTAGGGCCAGATGTACCAAAGGATTTTACCCATTCTGTGTCTATGGAAAAATGCTTTAGTACATATGGTCCTTACTCCTGTTTCTTTTTGGGGCTAAATAATGTAGAAAGCACCTACATCATGGCAAGAGGTAGAACGGACGGATGACTGATGACATTATGGAGAACAGTCAGTCCAAAACTTTAGATAGCCCAATCAAAGTGTGGGAGGTGGCAACAGAAAAACTGTAAGCAACTTCAAGCCAAATCAAAGAGGGCCTACACTGTGGCCGTAAAGAGCATCCATCCCAGTTGGTTCACAAACGAATTAAAAACAACCAAAAAGTAACTAGGAAACTAGTAACTAGTGATAAGAAGTTGAAGTTATTAACATGTTCACCAAAATAGTTTGCCATTATCAATGTAGTCAGAACCTTAAGGAAAAAACATAAAAAGGATATGGACAGCAAGATAAGAGGAGAATTATACATTTTGGGCATGTCTACTCCACACAAGCAAAGCCAGTAACTGAAAGGCTTTCTGGGGTATTGTAAACAACTGAGTATAGCAGCAAATAACGAAAACATGCGTTATCTTCTTAGCTCCTAGTCGAAAGAGTTGTGAGATAGCCCAAAAATACCATCTTGTTGCACAAGAAACCAACCTGTGTGCCCAAACTAACCTAAAGGGGAAGCCTCTAGATTCACCAAAAAATTGTTACTAGGGATCATTAGGAAAGCGCACAACAATGGTGCTTTGGGACCTAATGGCCTGCCCCAGTCACTGTTTAAATTTAACCCTGAATACTGTGCGGTCACATTAACCTGACTTTTCAGTCATTGTGTGGCAACCCAACAAATCACAGACTCTTGGTGGGGGCAATATTTCATCCTATCTACAAAAGAGGAAAACCTGCTCACCAAGCTAACTACTGTCTAGTTTAACTTTTAGACAATGAAGCAAAGTATTTTGCAGGTCTGCTTTTGAAAAACTTGGACACATGAGCAAATGAGCAGCAGATCAGCCCTCCTTATCCAACTGGTTTCATAGAAGGGATTGGAACTGCATAGAATCTTTTGACACTTGCCATGGATACAGCAAACTGAGACAAATCTATGTTTTTGTTTTTGTTTTGTGGACTTTGAAGCTGCTTTTGACCCTGCCCCGAGGTATTTTATTGCAGAAACTAGCCCACTGGGGAATTTCATAAAGCTATGTAAAATAAAAGTTGTGGATATGGGCAGAAAAATTAAGAAGCCAGGTGCTTGGAATTTTTAACAGCTTACCAATCAAAAGAGTAGCAAAGTATAAATACTGGGGGATTTGACTGACAGCAGAGGAACGTTCCTGTCCCAGAAACATTAAAAAAAAAGCAAAGGCTTCTGCTCTGCTCCACGCTGTCTTTGTAGCCCTACCCTGTATCCAATGGCAAAAGTCAACATTTGCATATGGGTCACAAACAATGCTTGGCAGAGAGGCCATGCTCCTGGATCAACTCATCATCAACATCTATAGGTGACTATTTTGGCTTATGAAGAATGACTGCCCAGCCTAGATATGGCAACATTCCGTTTAACAAAACCATTGAAAGCCAAAGGAGAGTCGTGAAAATCTGCTTAAAGGTAAGAGAAGCTAAGAAAAACCCACTAGAACATCAACTGTGGACGAAAATCTCGAACCAGAGTAAAGAGACAGCAGCACGCCCCTATCCCGTCAAGTCACTCTACAACTTAGAGTTTGGGGGTCCATGCTCCAATGTCATTTCTGAGCTTTTAAAGAACGCTGACAAAATCTGTCTGGCAACAATCCTAGGCAGAGGATGTCCAGCTTTTGGCAAACCATGAGCATGTCTGAGTGTTTTCAATGACTATGTGAAGATAGGCTCCCACCCAAGTTTGAGCCTTACTTTCTCCAAGAAACATAAACTGCTGCAATTCCACATGATTCAACTGCCAATACTTGATTGTTTTCCAAAAGGGTTAAAAGACTCATCAGCAGTAACCTATGGACTCTATAAAGAATCTTTTGGAAAATGGGTTATTGGTAAGGGCAGGTAAGTACCTAAACTTAGCAATAGGCCACTAACCTCCACTTAGGTCCAGTTAGGTCTCAATAAATTAAACCCAGCACAACCCTTGGTAGCTTGGCAACGAGCGACAAGGCTTAACTTAGGAGACAAATGTGTAAAGCATTTAAAAATTACAAAACAGTAAATAAGTAAAACACAAAACACGATAAAAATTCAACACCAATTTATAACATAAGATCATATTTTTATCTTTAAAATGACATCAAAACTAATAAAATCGGATAAGGGGAATCGGAGATAGGAATTTTTAAAGAATTAATGCTTTTTAGCACTTAGAAAAGAATAGTGCCAATCTGGTCATCGGGTCGCACCTCGACCGGGGCAAAGTCAAAGTTTGAGGCTGACCGCAATGGAGCCCTGCTCGGCTACAGCTCGCGGGAGGCCTCGTCGAAAGTTTACCTTGGGACTTAGTCGTTTTTCTGGAGATTTTCTTCAGCGGGACCAAGTCGCCAGTCCTATCCGACCTCCTGGAACACTTCCTCGGATACGCGTTTTTTTCGAGATGAAAATCCTTCAACCAGGCAAACCTGAATCTTGATCTGACGTCCCTGGAGCCCTCTTCGGATACACTGCCTGGGAGGTTCCGGTCAACTTTCTACGTTTGGACTTAGTCACTTTTTCAGAGATTTTCTTCACCGGAACAAACCTGCAAGTCAAGCCAGGTCACGGTTGAGGCAAGCCGGCTAGAGTTGCTGCGTTGGGTCGGTCTCTTTATCAAGCTTTTTTCAAAAAGTTCTCCAAACGTCTCCAAACTTCTGGATCTTCCCCCACATGTTCTTTTAAGGTTCTTTGAGGGCCACAGCTCATCCCAAGGTTCCGGAAGCTCTGAGATGCTCCTTGAGGGTGCGGACTACAACTTCCAGAATGCACCTGGCACAAACTCCAATTTGGCCACGGGACAGTGGTCAGCTGGTCAGTTTCTTCAGGAACTGGTGCAGGGGACTCTGGTTAGCAATTCTTCACCTGTAGCAAACAGGGATTCCCTCCTTGAACCAGTTGAAGCCAGGCAAAGTCCTTCTTGTGGTGAAGACCAAGAGTGCAGCTGGTGCAATCCTCCAGAGAGCAGTGTCCAGGTGCAGGCTAGGAGTCCAGCAAGGCAGTCCTTCTTCCTCTGTAGTTCTTCCTTGTTGTAATCTGGTACGGATCTGAGGTGTGGGTGCAGGTCTGTCAGTTTTATCCTTGCTCCTGGGTGAAAAATAGGGGGTGTCCTGGTTCTCCAATCAGGTGTAGGGTCCTTCCCCCTGTGATGACCACTTCCTGGGAAGTGTGGCAAAGATCAATCCCCAGGAGCAACATTCCTCAAAAATCCATCATGACTGAAAGTGATTTTTGGAGGTTACATCTGGCTGAGCACACCCACTGGTGTGGTTAAAAATCTTAAACACCCTCTTCGCCTGCCCTCTCCTAATCTAATCAGGAGGGCACCTAATTGTCTGGGTTTGCAGGATGTGAGGGAGGTGCTGGGTTGCTCCAAATGTCCTTCCGTGCCTTTGAAGACCAGTTTGGCAGCCCTCCCCTTCCCGCGTCTCCATCTGCTGAGGGAAGATCTCCTCCCACAGGCACATTACTTTGTGTTGTTCAGCCCAGGCTACTTCACACCTCATCAAGGCAGTCTGGCCAGGCTGCCACAGGCTGGCCAATCAGAGCAAAGCACTACAGGGCTGAAGTTGACAACTTTGTAGGTAACGTTTAAAACTCTTTACCTGAACAAGTTATATTAAATCCAACAATTGTAGGTTGTGGGGTTTCTTATAATAATTAATATGATACTAAACTTGAGGTATCTGTCAGTTAAGGAGACTTTATAAATTAAAATAAAGTCTCCCCATTCAGGCCTATGGAGGCCATTCACTACAATGAGGGAAAAACAAATTTGGCTGCCACACATCTATGCACCAATTTTACCGTGATTAAGATGCCACATATGTTGTTATGTTATACCTAATGCATTTGTAAAACGTCCACATAGCACTTTGTTAGGCTTTATTAGGCTGACAATTAACACTTGCACTTTTCATATGAAAGCCCCCTAGGTTTTTTTCTGTGTTTTATGTTATATAGCAAACATGTCCTAAAAATGTTCATGTATGTTTTTAATTAACTGTATTGGGATATAAATAAACTTGAAACGTTTTGCGAGTAGCAACTTACACTTATAAATTTATCTCCACACCCTCTTTCAGTCGGTGGAGGTGTGTATGTCCACACTTTTGAGTAACGTTATACTCTTTTTGTGATTAGCCAAAAATAGTAATGTTACTCAAAAGTGCAACAATAAATTGTACAGGTAAATTACTAACACGAGTAAGTTATCTTTGTGGATACCCATCCACAGTTTTTAGATGATTGTGTTTACCTTATCAATGACACAATTCCACCTACTTCCAATTATAGTGAAATAACTGATAACACAAAAAAGCAGGTGTTTTATCCTCGCTTTACAAATAAGAAATAAATACCACCATCTTCCCAGTATTGTAGTCAGTATCTGTGAAACTCTCATCATAAAATGCAATCCCATTCCATACTCAGCCATACATGTCTGATATACAGAACTCCAGACCACAGCCCCAAACGTGCTGAAAATCTCTGAGATTCCATAGCTTCCATAAATCTTACATGAAAACCGGATTCTACTAGTAGACTTGAATATCCTGTTTGACCAACTCAGCAAATCAGTGAAATACACAAAAGGTGCAGTTTATTTACCTAAGTGAACTTAAATAGTATCTCACCCTTCTAAAGCATAACCCATGTCTTGTTTTGGAGTTAGTTTATGAGAATAATGTGAGAATAGTTGCACATTGTAACTTGATACAAGGGTAGGGCTCGCTCAGGATGGCACTTGGGCCCATATTTATACTTTTTTTGCACCGCATTTTTTTACACAAAAGCGGCACAAACGTACAAAATATAATTATATTTTGTCAGTTTGCGTCACTTTTGCATCAAAAAAAGTATAAATATCGGCCTTGGTCCCATCCAGTCCACTCTGCAAACCCGAGTCTCAGCGCTTCCTTTTCGATTAGTAAATTCCCATGGTCTGACCTCCAAAACATGTCAATTTTGTATCGTTTAGTAATACGGTTAATAAATTTATTCTAGATTTTCAGAAACAACAGCTCTAAATTTATAAATTAAAATATATACAGATGAGTTTGCATCTCCATAACTTGTGTTTGAGTCAATTTTTTTCTTTAGCACAATGCATGCAACATATTAGTGGTAGAATGAACTTCACATTTTGTAAATTATGACACCTTTTATTAGACCAACAAAGTAAGTATAATGAAGATAAAGAGCACCAGTAAGCAAAGACAAACATTCTCGTCCTCAGATAAGTGCAACTGTGAAAAAAACTATTACGAATGTTCCATGAGTAATGTATATATGTTAAGTCTCTGCTGTTTGGAACATGTTGCACATTAACACTTCACTGCATCCCACACAACTCTTCACTTTTAAATTTCGAGCAATACACACCTTTTCTGCACAATCAGAGGGAATTATGAGAAGGTGCCTAAAGGAAAGGAAATTATTTTAAAGACATTTCACATTGTTAGATTTAAACATTTCTAAAAAATGTTTTTGCATCTTCAAAAATCAAGTTTTATTTATTATAGATGTAAGCATGTCATATGAACTGCATTGAACGTTCTATCAGGTCTACTACCTCTGAACCTACATGTGTTGCTACAATGAAATAGACATTCAAAATGTATCAATTAGCAAGAATGATAAAGCAATATGCAGTCCATGTAATGCTTCGGAACCCATGAATCACAATAGTCTTCTTCACATTCAATAATAGACAGTTTCAGATTCTTTGATTTTCCATGTTTTGTTGTTTGTAATTTTGCAGAAACTAGACAGTGGGCTATATTAAACTAAGTGCCCTGGAGGCGCATCAGTTGTGTTTGCTGTTTTCTGCACCCCCAGGACACTTTGGTATTACAGAAGGGGGCCGCAGATACTTGCAAAACCCAGTTCTTTATAACAGATCAATCAGGTGCTCCAATGTTCCAGTATGATTTCAAGGGGGAAGTCCCTCATTTGCATGGTACACGGCTCATGCCATGTTACAGCCATGGGTGCAAAGGAGGTTTCTGGGGGTGCATTGAGTGTGCGCCATGCTGAGGTGGCGCACAGTCAGTGTGCTCCCAAGAGTGCACCTTGAAATATTGAAAGGAGTTGCATGGACACCCCGCCTCCAGACATCCCCATTCAAGCCCCCATTTCAAATGTAAGCAGTATTGCCACCTTGTACAATTAAAGGTGGACCGGTGGCTTCAAACAATATTTTCCATGTTTCACTATAGTGATGTTCTCAGTGAATGCACAGGTTCACATCCCACTGGATGCAGTTGTTGTGATAAGCTGCACTCTCTCAGTCTGCGCTTGCAGCAGAGACTCAAGTGTGCACTGCAGCGCAAATTGAAATAGTCCCCTTATCCATAATATGACCAATGTCGAGAAGTGAGGGGGACCTTACATAGGAGATTGCCATTCAGCTTTTTGGAGATGGATAAGCTTTAACCCCTTAAAGTTTGCAAATAATTCAGAACGCACACTTTACATGAATACACTGCTTTGCTATTTGTGGATTATTTTAAAAGCTGCAGCCAATCGTCCTTTTCATGTTCTCAAAAAATGTTATCATAATGGACCCGTGTTGATAAACAAACACTTTCAAATGTACAAACTTACACTTGTTTTCTGTTGATTTTGCGATGGAAGAAATGTATATGGACTTTTATGTATTAAGTTGCAACTATTTGACAATAGTGGCAAAAGACAGTTCTTCCTGTTTGTGTGTCTATAGTAATGGGTGAATAACACATTTCTGTCCACAGTTATTCAAAACTTGTTGTTACCGCAGAGCTCACCAAAAGTCATTCTACGTATATGTGTACCACAAACACATTTCTCACAGACCTATTACTATTCTTTGTTAAACCTTTATAATTTAATCATTGTGAAAAATCAACGTAAGGAAAAGAGCTAGCCAAATCTCACAATAGCTATCTATTTAAAACGTATCTTCATTTTCATCTTACATGCACTTTTTGTTTACAGACATCTTCATAAAGCCATAATAAAGCAGTTTACAAAATGTTGCAAGGTGCCAATGACTAACATTTTGAAAGATCAGTACATTTCGTATTACTGTCAAACTCAACAGAGATACTCAGATAATAACTTCAATCCCAAAGGAAAACATTATTAAAGGATTAGTTTAAATTAAATTTTGCTTAAATGGGAACTATTGCGGCAACAACTGCTGTTTTAGTAAGCAACAGAATGAGTGTTTGTGTTCTTTGTCAATAAAAATTTCCATCAAAGGTGAGCTATTATCTCTTGACACATATCAAGCAGATCGTGCTCCCAATCTCACACTGTTTTGCTGAAGCCCTTGTGTTAGATGGAGGATGGGGACAAGAGGTCCTTACAGCTGACCAAGAGGCCCTTAGGAATGGCATCTTGTCAGGCAGTGTTGGCATAGTTTCAGGTGAAAGGAACGTGGGATCCAGGAACCCACCAGCATTCTGAGCTTTAATACATGTGCTTCAACCAATGTGGCGCTGCAGACTATGACTTATCTCGTTCTTTCTCAGGAGTAGTAGTAATTCAGGCTTTCTCTCTGAGCCAACTGGTAGTCACCCAGCTCCTGGCCCTACAAGAGCAAAAAAACACAGCCTCAGTTCAGTTGCCAGCGCTACGTTGAATATGATGCTGCGCTCATGGTACTTCCTTTTTAAAAAAAAAAAAAAAAAAAAGAGATAGATAGAAAACTCACCTCAGTGACTTCAAACTGAACACGCTCTTGCTCCGCACGTCGACGAACGACAACCTACATAAGAAACAAAGCTTTAAAATAAAAAAAAGAAGCTCATTACCTGACTGTCGTCAAGCACCCACGGTAACTGTACACCTCACATTTATATCAGGGAAATTATAGGGGGATTTTTGTGATATGTTATAGTGCATGGATAGCTCAAGCTGTAAACCAAACAAGATGGCGTTCTTCTTGTTGGTGTCTTTTATATTTTCTGATTACAACTTCCACAGGTTACTTATACATATAGTATTAGTTGCATGATATCGACCTGTCTCAATATCTGAGGCACTGAAAACGGTGACGCATGCTGAGTCCTTTTATGAGGTTCCTGAAATCTGAGCTAGCCTGGTGCAACCTGACATTGCTGATTTAAAAAGGGCCTTATTCCCCAAGCTAGATTCCGAGTATGTTCCCGCCCTCCAATACACAGATGACATAGTTCTTCTGGATTTTTCTCCAGTTGGTCTTGCCTGCTCCCTGGCCTGCATAGATTTATCACTGAAAACGACTTAAAACGTAATGTATCTGAGACTAAAATTATCTCTTTTGGTACATTCAAAAAGTGTTAAAATTGGTTAACCGGTGATGAATGGATCGAAGAAGTCAAGGCCTGTTAGTATTTGGGGGTTTGTCAAGACAGTTGCCTGAGCCACAATTTGAAGTACAAGGCTATGCTAAACAGAGACAGATGTCTGTGAAACTGCATAAGTATCTAGAAACCATTGTGTCTGCTTTCATTGGTACCATATTCAAGCTCCTCAAATGTACCATGGTCTGTTATCGAAGGCTAGAATTTGGGCTTGCCAAATGCACTAGAAGGCTGAGCAATCATTTATCAACTACTCTTTTAGGTTGAAAAATGCAGCACCAGGCACACTTAAGAATGAACTTTCGAGAGATCTTTGCAGTAACCAGGAGACTGATTAAACTAATGGCATTAAGAACCTTATTCGAATCTTAGATGACTTGAGCCTTAAGGAGGCCTGAGACAGTCTGTTACTATATAGCCGCGCCCAGAAATTAGCAAAAGAATCCATCTATCTACAAACTCCTGGGATGCCAGTACAGGTTGGGATTGAGCCGGAGGCTTTATTAAAGTGGCAACAATTTTTAAAAATTGTGTGTGGTGCATTATCAGCTTCATTGATTTGTTTAGAAAAAAGTGAGTCTTTGGCTTTTTTATATTTTTTCTATACACTGTGAGGGCAGTTTTGTAGCTGAGTTTATTTTCCTCCAGGATGGTGCGTTTCAATTACCTCTATAGGACTTTGCACTTGTGTTCTTCAGCTTTGTACGAGGCTGAGAACCAGGGCGCCAAGGAGGGGGATCTTCTAGTTTTGCTCATTCTCAAGGGTAACAGGTCATCAAGAGTAGCCTTGAGATTAGAGTTGAAGGACAATACCAGTGACTAAATGTCAGTGTGATGGTTAACCACTGAGTGGGAGCAGGCTGAGGTTAAGGCAGCATCGTCAATTGAATTCCAAAGTCTGGCAGAACACGGTTTGATAATATTGTCTTTTTATTATTGTGCTTTTTGATTGTATTATTGATGATTTTAGCTAATAAAACAAAGTATTTGATATTGCAATATTATACGTATTTTATCCTTTATAATAATAAAGATAACAGACGTTTTCTCAGAAAGGCGTTAGTGGCATTTTTTCTTGGACAATGTATTTGTTTACATAAAGATTTCAGTATTTAGTGGAAGTACGTGTTTTCTTTGTTTTTCCTTCAAAGTGAAAAGGCGGGCGATCCTCGTAGTTTTTAAAACGAATTAAAAACAGTTAAAGATAGCTGAGTTCAGACCGAAACCTTGTCACGGCCCCTGTTCCTGCAGCTCCTGCAACCTGTAGCTTTTGTTAGGAGCATTGAGGGAATACTTCCTTAGAAATAACTGAGTCCCTCTTACCTACCATTTATTCATCTTACTTCGGACACCAGTTATTTACAGCTTTTAGAAACTGCAGAAATGTATTAAAAAACGCTGTATAAACAAATATTATCGTTATTGGTCACAAATTGCATTGGAAAGTAAATTGAACATTTGCTTAATTTTCGTTTCCATTTTCAAAAATGCAATACGAGTCGTGCATACCATATTTTATTGCTTATCTATTCACCACAAATCCACAGATCGTTTCACAGACAATTACTATACATTTATGAGAGAGGAAGGGAAGTCCAGCAGTAGGGCATTGTGATGTCATAGCATTAAATGTCTATGATAATGCTACTACTCTAATGTCATAAATATGGGACGGTGTAATGATTGTAAAGGTATGATCGCATTGATATCAGTTCGATCCCCTGTCCCAGACAAAGCAGAGTGACATCAACTTGATGTATGTTCACTATATGCTGCCTGATTGTGCTGCTAACAGTGGGAGTAGCTGCTGAGGAGCAGTACCGCGTAGGCTTATCACAGATTTTTTGAGAAAAGGTCTTAGCAAGATGGTGCATCACAATGGCTGCTGATGAGTTTGTCACATGCCAACCTTTCCCTGCATGGCATCAAATGGCACTGCCCTCCTCAGAATTCTCCATATCTGCCAGTGGACCAGTCATTTTTCTCCTGAGTACTATACACTAGTACATGCAAAGGGTCTAGGATGTGGAAAGGTGAATATATTTTGGATGGGTTTCTTAGCTTCTTCCGGTGGTTGACAGTGCTCTGGATATTGGCCGAGTTTTAGGAGAATTCATTTGCTACTGAGACTTAAAGGCACTGCGTTTTTTCTACAAGGGGTTACGGTTTGGGGATCACAAGTTTTTGTTGTTGTTGTGTAGTCTTAGGTTTTAGCATAGACCACTGACTAGGACTTTATGTGGAATATTATTCTTATGTGCATAGTGGTTCATACAGTGTAACTTGATTTTTACACTTGTCTTGCAAGCGCCAGTGCATGGCTTATCACACTAGTTTTTTGTGGGTTGATTTGCTGCTCCCACTAAAGAAGTGCTTTGCTGCATTAAGGGAGGCTTCGACCGCTGGAAGCCCTAGGAAGAGGGTGTTGCTAGACCCCAACCTGATGCCTGTCAGCCCAGACCATGAAGCCATTGCACCGGCTAACTGTGAGAACCTTGACCGTAATCGCCGGTTGGTTCTTGACTGATGAAAAGAACAATTTGTGGGTGGGACTCCTCATTAATGTACTTGTAAACATGTACTTTTTCAGGGCTACTGCATACCTCTAATTTAAAGTACAAGAGCAACTTTCTCAAGATACCCCAATCACCTGTTGACAATGCATAAGGAGAGCCCAGCCTGCCTTATTCAAGTCTGTTGCAATTCTGGCTATACACAACAGAAACAAATATGTAGGCCTTCTGGAGAGAATACACCTGCATTTACTATTCATAACACTAGTGTTCACATACACCTAAAAGAATACAGGAACAATGCAAACGAAAAGGCTAATTGCAGGCATTATACAGGGTGACCTGGAAAAGAAACAGACAGGTTCTTGAAGCTTAAAAAATCTGTTTACTCAGTTCAGGAGCGTTAACCTAAATCCTGAGTTCAGGTGTATTGGTTCCCAAGTCCCAAAATAAGGTTCTTATGCTACCGGGCGTCCTCGAGGCTTGGGGACAGTGGATGACACATTCAGGGCAACAGCCTCAAACATAAAGGGGACAGACACTGTCTAGCCCAAAGACACAGATTCTAGCACTAAGGCATAAACAGATTTGATCAGGCCACACAGGCCTCTATGTATCCAGTTATGCAGCAAGCAAACTGAGGGCCAGACTAACGCAATTACAGCATGGCTACCGAGGACCAAAACAACAAACTTTGATGCAGGTAAGGGTGCCCTCTGTTAGGCCAAGTCACCACTCAGCCCACCTCTACTTGTAGCAGCTGATTTCTTGGGATACCTTCCTTTGCGCTGTGGTGAGAGGGGGGTAAGGATTCCTTGGTCTCGCTGTGGAATTCCTCAAAGGCAAAATCAACAGCAACATCAGGACAAGCTAGTAGGGCCTACAGGAGCCCCCAGTCTTGCTCCTTTCCAGGCGAAAGCAGTCACCACTCAGTTCACTGGTCTGGAAGCACCACCAATAGCAGCAGAGGTAGGGTTGCTCCCTTTCCCAGAGAAAAATAACAGCCATGTGTTCACTTTTTAAGATTCCTCTAACGCCGGACCCGATACTTAAATAGAACTTAAATAACATGTGTGTTCTCATCTTAAAAATGGCTCTTTTTTGTTTACTTTAATTATCAGTGGGGTCATTAAGGCAGCTTAACAACACATTTCGAAATGCTTTCTTCTTATAATGACCGTTTTAAGAATGTAAAGATAAGGGGGAAAACTACTGACTTCAGATGATTGTCATATTTTTTTACTGGCTGGAAAATTAAATCTCGTCATGCTGGTAAAACACGAACACTAACAGCAGGGGGCACGCAGTTCCAACTAGCAAACGTTGTACACAAACTGGAGTGCAGCTCCTGCTTTTATGCCCACGGTCAGGTGGCTGGGCATAGACCCTCTGCTAAGAAGTTAGGCAGTCATTCAAATTCAAAGTATCCAGCCAGTGAGGTCAGAGTAGCTGACTTCCAAAGAAAAGAGCTTTCTACCCTGATTGCAGTGGAGAAGTCATGACTTAAGCACAGTAGTCCGTGGGCTGCTGACAGGAAGTGATGCAAATTTCTTTACGACAATTCCGGAAGCGAAGAAGGACAAAGAAACATGAACTGGGGTAAGGTGGGGTTGTCCTCTATGGCTGCCAGCCGCAGCCAACCTCCATCTTGCAAATGTAATTCTTACAAATATATATGTTAGCAAGAAGCTACAAGTAAACCTAGGGATATGTGCACCAGTATTGTTTGTGTAGCATTTTCCCCGTCGACACATTTCAGTTAAAATTGTTATTGATTGTAATAGCTTTAATCATATGGGCACCAAGTAAAAAAATACAAAACAATAACTACAATGTGTTCCCCGTCTGACTCAAGCATGCGGAGGCCATTAGCAGCACCCTGAAAAATACTTTAGGTATACTGACACCAGCAAGGCGTGTACAGAAGGGGCCAAGACTGGATGTTCCCCTTGAGACTAAGAGGTGAGAAGGCCAATTGAGGCTTTCCTCTCGCAGGGTATGTCAAAGGGTATCCTTGAGGAGCACCAGTTTGCAGTTTGAGGGGTCCTTTAGGAGCAGGAACATCATTGCTATTCTGAGCAGTGTCCTCATGGCTTTCCCAATGCTGCTCATTAAAAGCTATTGCTAATGTTCAAAAACTTTCCTATACACAAAAAAACGAACGTGTAGCAAAAACATAGCTAGCCTCCTTTTCTTTTGGGTTTTCTGCTACCTGGAATGGAACTCCCACCTTCCCGATCTCATGTGAGTGCCACAGAACCATAGCGTTGTTTCATTGGTGCTGTGAAGGATTTTCAGATTTGAAAAGCCCCCCCACCCAAAAAAAAGAAAAGAGCCATCTGATGGATTAATCCACACAATCTGCAAAATAAGAGCAAAGCTTCTATGGACATGGGGTCCATCCTTTAGAGGACATCATTTTTCCGTGGCTTCAGACAATAACTCTGGTTTATGGCATTTAATAACTGATATAGCCCTTGGCAGTGGGCCATAAGGAAATAGTGTTTGCTTTTCTTTATTGACCTTTGTTTGAAGATTGCCTGCCCTCATTCATCGGCCTTAGCTGAAAGCACCCCTATATTCATTGTTTCCATGAAGCATGTTTGCCTTCATTCTTTACTAAAATGTAATTCTATTGGAATACAAACTTAACGTGCAGTATCTTGGTCTGCATCTTCACTTGAAATATATTTCTCTTCATTTATTAGCTTAAATTTGAAGTAGGGCTGCGTCAAACTATGAGTCCAAAAGATACACCTATTGTGTAGCAATCTGGTCCGTAAATGGGAATTTGTTCAAAGGTTCTAAATGCAATTTCGACTCTGGGCAAATGCCTTAAATACAAATTGTATTTTTTGAAATGTAAATTTGTAAAAACCACCTGTAAAGTGCACAGGCTTTACATGCTCCCATCTGCCCGGCTCTTTGCCTCTATCTCATCCCATCCTGAGTTGTTATCTGGTCTCAGTGGCAAAAACTCCCTGCTGGTCTAGGTATTACCTGTCTTATTTGAGATGCTTCTGCTACAATAGAAAAGTTATCATGAAGTGATTTGCGGCAACTTGGGATAAGGTCCACGTTAAATCAAATAGCAAAAAGAGTGCCTGTAACAAATAGTACAATATTTCACTTAGTTTACCTTCAGTGGCTGACTACACCATTTGTACTGCACACCTCTAGCAGTCATTCATGGAAGGTGAAAGTTTGGCAGATACTTACAAACACTGCGATTCCGGTCAGAATGGCCAAAGCGATGACGATGATGATTGCCGCGAAGCCTGGGGAGATGGTCTTCATGTTGATGCGAGGAGGTTCGTTGTCAAAAAACAGAACACGGATAGATTCTCTGTCTGTGTCCAGGCTACGACCATCCAGGGTGACTGCCAACTTGCTGTTCTTTAGCTGAAGAAGACCGATGACCGTGGTGTCAGTGTGCTTCTTCAAGCCTCCATCACAAACCCCATGCCTGACTATTTACCACCATCCACGAGGTTACTCCCGATACTCTTAGGAGGATAGTCTAACAGAGATAAATCTTCAACACATGACTCACATTACTTCCCATTAATGCACAATAATAACAGAGGGAACATAGGGATGTCAATTATTACCTCTAGGTGACTGCTTTACAGTAATGTAACTATTCTTTCTACTGACCTTACAATAACCTTCAGTTTTGTTCATTTTAAAAGCGTTGATGCTTATGCCTGTTATCACTATTTATTAACAAACTGCAGCCTCGATCTTTCATCCAAGATTGTTTAGAATACACACAATTATTGTGGTATAGTTTATGTGATGTAATTTCCTTTGATGTCCTTGAGGTCCAGGAATATGTCCCCGGTAACATTTACATCTAACTATGCCACTTTCTCACACACAATCTTCCTCTGTAAGCACTCTGGTAGGGAATATCTTTGACAAAATTGGACAATTTGGGAGGGTTAATCAGAATAAAAAAAAGATCTGTGTAGCCACTGTTTAAATCAAGGCTGACACCCACTAGGAATGTTATGCGAGGCTTGATGCCTATACTTCCAAATAATTGAAACAGATTAGAGGCTGTCCAGACAAGAGCAATTGTCAGAAAAGAGCAAGACATATGGTACTAAAACCAAAGTAAAATGATGCAAAGTCTTAAATCCAAAAACAAACATTCAGTCCAACCCAATCCCAGAACTAAATAAAAGATATAAAGACCAAAGCAACGTAGAACAGTTATATTTAACATTTTCCTTAGGATGTCATCAATCTCTCAGTGCTCCAGGTTGGCCTTGCAAATAATTCACTTTCTGACACTAGAAGAACATTCTCCCCAGGGTTGTGTGTCAGAAAAACCTGGACAAAAATATTGTCTGACATGAATATTGTGTGCTAAATATCGTGTATGAATATATCACCAAATCAGGGCTAGATACTATATTGTGAATTACAGTGGGGTGCTATTGCTGTAAACAATATTTAGGACATTATATATTTTACTCAAACGATAATTAGTCCACAACATTCTGGTACCATACCCTTCTTACATGCATCACTCTGTTTACCTTGGGAATTACCATGAGACGCTTCTTCTCAGAACAGAGCAGTCTCTCTAGCTCAGTTGTTCCCAACCTTTTCACTTCTATGGACCCCCACTTTATCATTACTGGAACGCAGGGACCCCCGGTGAATCAGTATTGGAATCCGTGGACCCCGCACTGACTCATTAATGAAAGCTGGGGACCTAATCTGTTAATTTTATTTAATTTTTTAAGCAGTCGTGGATCCCTGGAGGAGGCTTCGCGGACCCCCAGGGGTCCCTGGACCACAGGTTGGGAACCGGTGCTCTAGCTGATAAAACTTAACATTGTTTTTTGGGTACCAACAGCGTTGACATCAGCCCCACAATGTGTCACTTGTGATGGACACTACTTGCAGGATGATAAGTGATTGTACCGGCAGTGAGAGAAGCTGATGCAAAACAGGAGCCATGACGATCCTCTTGCATGACTTAACTACAGTGTGTGCAGCTTGATTCTGAATAATCAGCAAGTAAAATGAAGAGCCTTGAGGCAGACCGGCTCAGGGAGAGCTGCAGTGGTTGATGTTTGCCCCTACTGTAGCCCATGATGCTCTGGCCAGTCGCTCCTGCACACAAACGATCTGATCCTGAGGGAAGCTTAATCTGGAATTGCAAGAGGGGTTGTAATCGGAACAAGTCCATAGGAGCAATGATAATATGAGCAGGTAAACAGAGAAGGAACTCTGTCTTGAAGGTATTAAAAAGTTTTCTTCATCTAAACATAAATGTTGTCATCTATGAAATACAACCCACCGAGATTAGCAGCACACTGTCCAGTTAGCGTGAAGTTCATGTAGGTCTCATTAGTTAATGTGTGAAAGTGCAGTCCCTGGTAATCAAGTAAATAATGTGGAGGCTGAACACACAGCCATTTAATAGAGAGAGGCTGGCTGTGAGCAAGAGAAAGAGAGGCATCATTCCTGTGACACACCACAAGTGACTCCAGACCACTGCAATTTAAACCCCACTAGAGCTCCACAGCATACTCTGGCTTACACGAAAGTTGGCAGCTACTCTGACCGCCGCACACAAGCTTTCTACATGTCACACCCTTACTACGTAAACACACTGCCATATGTGTCAAACGCTGTCAAGAAGTCAAGCAAAATCAAAATGGTTGCCGCTCACTGATCCAGAGCCATAAGAGGCTAGTTTGAATGTTAATAAAATCCATCTCACTGACTCTCCTTCGGATAAAAACTGATTAATGATAGCCAAGAGCATGGTGGGTTTCAAGAAAGACCAGGTCATGAATGACTGCCCACTTTGCTAAAATCTTTAAAGGGAAAAGAATGTTAGAAATTGGTTATTGGTTTGAAAACTGCTGTTGATACGAAGATACTTATTTTTAGAAATGCACAGGTGTCAGACTAGTTGAAGAGTAAGTAGATGCAAGCTATAAAACATATATCATCTAGGGAAGGGGGACAGATGAGATAATTAATTTCCGAAAGGAACAGTGCACCAAGGGAGACAACATTTTGATCACAGAGGTAAAAATAAGATTTGTTCTTCAGAGAAAGGCACATATTTGCATAAAACTACCTTCCATCAACGGTGGAGTTATAGGAACGAGATGTGGTGGGCACAACACATTATGAAATTGTCTATACACAGGGCTCACAATGGAGACCTTGGAGCAGATCCCGGGTGAATGAGAAATGAGAAATGAGGGGCTTATTCATGGTTGGGGCAGCAGGTGTAGGCCCATATTTCTGGGAATTGGCGTAGGGCAGTGCGGCAAGTCTTCTTGCTGCGCTGCGCTACACCAGTGTGAAAGGGCAGGAACGTACCGTATTTATTAAATATGGTGCATTCTTGTCCTTTTCCCCTGCACTGGTGCACAATTTGCTGTCTAGCACCAATGCAGGCACCCTTTCACCATGGTGCAACAGTGTCGGCGTTGCATGCAGGATTGTTTTTGTGCAGGAAGGGGCACCTTCCTGCATAAAAACAATTCCGAGAGGCATGTTCCTCTTTCTATGTGTGCTGCAGAATACAGCACACATGGAAAGAGGAATAAAGAAGGAGAAATAAAAAAGTATATCTCTTTGTTGCGCCTGCCCTGGGATGGTGTACGGTTTTGGCCCCAGGTTTACGTCATTAAAACAACTGGGGCAGCATCAAATTCCATGGGTGTTACATGGGAAAACCCACCTGCAACGCCCATGGAACGCCTCCCTGGCGCACAGTGAGGCAACGCAGCGACTTGCACTGCCTTGCCTTACTCCATATCTATGAGGCCATACAAAGCTCGCAAAGTGGCTTTACGTGGCCTCATAGATATGGTTGAGAGGCTTGCGCCACCGGAGCATTAAAAAAATGAGATCCGGCGGCGCAACCCTCTCTTAAATATGCCTCGTAGTTTCTACGTCCCACAGCTTATATTCTCTTTCAAGGAATATCAGGTCACTCCCCGGTAGTAATTAGACTCATGATTCCTAAAGCGAGTGACTACCCAATGTGGAGCTTGAATGTTTGGTGTTTAGCTGATGCGCAGTGCTCTCAGTTCCTGGCACAGAAACTGAAAGTGTATTTCGAGCTCAACGAGGCATCAGTGGAAACCCTGAGTACAGTCTGGGCAGCGTGGAACCCTCCCCCCACCCCCCGTGAGGTAAGGACAAAGTATTTTTCAAAGCGAAAAAAGGAGAAAAAACAACTGGACTCTAAACTAGAGGCAAGAATTCACAATCTCGAACAAGATTATCTCACTAAACAAGAATAGTGGCTCTAGCTACAACTAGCAACCAATAGGGGCTCCTTGGTGGAAGTTTATGTGGGTGAAACTAGGCAGTGCTAGACTGCCTCTCATAGGCAGGTTTACAAAGTGACATACAAATCCAGGAAGTTCCTCTATTGACTAGCAACCAGAGGGATTGCCATTTGGGTGATTCCCACTATAGAGGACTGAGGGCAAGATGGTGAACACAGCTTTGGAGATTGCCTCCACCTTTGCTTCCTACTACCAAAACCTGTATGTGTGACTGGAGCGCTATGATCGTGAGTGCTCCACTCGCCTCATTGACAAGCTTCCTTTAGCCACAATGAGCACCTTGGATAGAGAGAAGCTGGAGCAGACCACAGCAGCAGAGAAGATTAATGTGGCTATTATGGATATGCTCCTAGGCAGAGCATCTGGGCCAGACAGATTTAAACATGAATAATATAGTATTTTAAGTTGGTTCTCTCTCCCTACCTACTAAATATGTACAAGGGGGCCATAGAGAAAGGTCAGTTCCGACTGAACTTGATCCTGCTACAATTGTGGTCATTTATAAACTTAGACACTCCCAGAAAAATGCCCCACCAATCATCCAATTGCCCTTATGATTAAGGAGTTCAAGATCCATGCCAAAGTCCTAGCCAAGAGGCTGTGCAGGTAAGTCACCTCACTAACACATCCAGACCACTGTGACTTAATTCCCCTCCCAGCATCCAATATTGCATTCATAGAGCGCATGTCACACTCGCACAAGCCCACACACTCCAAGAATCCAGAGCTCTCATGATCATAAATTTTGAAAATGCATTTTATTCTCTTAATTGGTCCTTCCCTTTCAGAGTTTTAACATGCATGGGATTTGGGCACCACTTCCTCTCCTTTAGAGTTCTGTATGCTCAAAACCAGGCCCAGCTGAAAGGGAACAGCACCTTATCCCCCACATCTCAGATTGATAGAGGGACTACGTAGCATTGCACGCTGTCATGTCTCCTTTTCCTTTGGCAAAGGAGCCCCTAGCGACGTGGGTTAGATGTGATATCAGGTAGGGGCTTCATTGGACAGTAGAGTTGGTAGACTGCATTGTGCTGTATGCTTATGATGTGCTACTATTTGTAGGTCACCGCAAAGATTCTAGGCCTTGACTGATCAACATGTTCTTTTATATGGGCGAATCAGTCCCCTCGTGTTGCATTTGATTAACTCACCCAATCTGCCCATGATGGAAGCATAAATATGGTGGATCTTTGGCTCTATTAGTGGGCTTCTCAAATTGTGGTGTTAAATGACTGGCTATATTGTGGGTACAATAGAGCATTTCAAATTGGAATTTCCCTCATTGGCTGAATTAAAATACTGGACTCAATGATATATGGGGACCACATTCCATACTTAGTCCAAGAAGTAACTAAGGTGACCATTATATGCTGGAGGTCCGCCCTTCACTGGATTAAATGGGACCATAGGCCCACGCTTAACACGCCTCTTTGGCTGAGGAACTGGTTCCTTCACAGCACATGATTAGAAGGTTTTAAACTCTGGGATCTTATTGGCATTTCTAAGTTTGGAGACGTTTGGCAAAGCAAGCAGATTAAGTTGTTCCAGACCGTACAAAAAGAATTTGGCCTGCACAGAATCTAATTCTATAAATATTTGCAAGTCCTGCATGCGCAAGCCTACCACCACTCTGCTTTGATAGATTCTACTAAATATAGCACGTCATAAATGAAAGTTACCCTTGACTTCCTGTGGATGGGGTGGTATTGCTTACATATCGATATCTCGTTATGAATGCCCCAACTTTTTGATGGTGCTTACGGAAAAGTGGGAAGACTGGGTGGAACCTTTGCACGAAAGTGATTGGAGGGAAGCAAAAATGGCTTCAAAGGACCACATTATTCCCTTAAAGGTGCACCTCATACAGTTAAACTATCTGCATGGTACTTTTTTCACCCACAAGAAGTTGAGAGGCGCTGGTGTGATTATCTCCCGCTCATGCTTTTGATGCAATACGTTGGAATGTGATTTTTTTCCATGTCTGGAGATGTGCTGTCACAGCAAAGTACTGGTCCAAAATACTTATTACAATATCTAGAATAATTCTCAGGCCAGTAAATTATTCTCCTCCTATTGTCTTTTCGGATATCCAGAGGGATTTGGGAGGCGATAGTTTGGAGCATCCCCTAGAATGACTTTGTATTGGGTCAGTGGTGGCAAAAAAAACATCATACAATTTTGGAAATCTGAGACCGTCTCTCCTTCACCGAATGGCGGGAATCCATGAATATCTGTTCAAGAAGAGAAGACTCTATCTACAGGGCTAGAGGCTGACAAGATAAGTATCGCAAGATCTAGGGGAGATGACTAATATGCTGTGTCTTTGTGCACAGTTGCTTAGAATGCATTTTGATAACGTGATCACACTGTGTATTTTAATACTGCTGTATGTCAAAATTAAAATAAAACATTTTCACAGGAGCCAAGATGGGCGTGGAGAGTGGCCAGGTTGGATGCAGTAGGCTGACAGCAGTGTTAATACTTACGTCCCTTTCTATGTAATAGGCCACAGTGGCAATGTCGACCGGTTCCTTCGTACCATTTCTGCAGAGCTTAATGGTGATTTCATGGCTAAGTTCATGAACCTATGACAAAAGAAAACCATGTGATCATCTCATAATATGCCATAATATGGTTATTGTGAACAGGAGGCCCCATACACAGACCCCCATCAATCTGTGGATATTATTGACTTGGTTGAGAGGCATAGTTGCAATCTTGCATATTAGTAGAACACACATTCACCATCAGGGGGTCTCTCAGCACTACTGGCAGATAACAGGTGTTTATTGTTCCTGAGCTCAAAGGTACTTATTTGTTTAACCTCCAAAGGATGTAAGCTGAGGGGATGAACAGGAATTCGAACCTGTGGCCATAGGGGGCAAACTAAGATCCCTGCACTTAATGTATTAGTCCAGAGGCCAGAAACCAAACAAGCATTTGCAATGCACCAGATCTTGCATTTTCTTGAGTTAGAGTTACTGGCATTGTACATTCAGAACTGGACTTTTCTTGCCACATAAATTGGTCAACCCTGTCTCATAAGTTCATCTTTTTATGACATGTTTTGGTAGTCACTGGTGGCTACTGACATCTGAAATCACAAGCCCTTGAGAAGAGACGAGATGACTGCATAGGCTAGAAAAGTATTTTCTTTTTATTTTAACAGAATGAAAGCTCTTGCAAGCATTCTTGCCTCACATTTCAAGGAGCAGAGGAGCCTGAGAAGATTTATGGCCCCAATAAAGGAAATAAGCTATGCCCAGTGTGCAATGTTGTGAGTGCTGGCAGGGAGGGGCCCTGGAAAAGAGACTCGAGAAGCAATGTGAAGCTAAGCAAGTTTCACATCATTGCTTCTAGGTTTAGCTACATTCTACCAGAAAGGGCATATTGTGGCTTTCGTGAGCACCGATCTAACTGACCAGAGGTTCTTTTGTGAAATAAGCTTATTTTAGGAGTCAGAGGTAAACGAGGACAGTGCTGGAATAAAGCCAAAACAAATGTCAGCGACAGGTAGCTACAAGCCTAAAAAACACCCACAGTGAAAGGGGAGCATCAAAGAAATAACAAAAATAGTCCGTCACAGCAACAGATAAAGAAACCAAAGTGGAATAATACAGTAGATGGTCACTGCTTTGAAACAAAAAAAGGAGGGAGAAAAAGGCAGAACTGACCAATAGCAAGCAACCATTTTTAAAGGACACTGCAACCTACAGATGAAATCACTTAAAGCCAAAAGAAGTACACTAAAAGTATACACGAGGTCAGACACGCTTGACCTTAAAAGGACACAATCAACAGTAAAAAGAAGCTCCATTTTGTAGTGATAGCCAATCAGAATGTATCAGGCTTACATTACAAAGGAAACAGACCACAATACAAATTAAATAGCTTGAAAATACTTACAGTGATGCTCAGAATCCGTGGCGTCTTCACAGTGTAGTCAGACAATAATTTGTTCACCAGGTTTCTGTTGGAATGAAGAGGTTTTTCTCATCATCAACATCATCATCAATGCTCCTAAATTGCCCATGGGCGACATGGTACCCGCAAACACCCAATAACATGGCCCTCTGTTGTTCAAGGCATTAAGGTCTGGGCCTGAATTAAGTAGCACTTTGTTGTCCCCTTTGTGATTTGCTAAAGTATTACCCTCTGTGTGCATTCCGAATATCGACCCCTGAATATCAAGGGGACAGAATATTGAAAAAATATCAATAGGTAAGTCTAGATTTTTTTATACCTACCTACGTGGTACATATATCTTCAAGGTACATAGATGTGGAGTTAGAAATAGTGAATATATGCTCCCTTATTTGCACTCATCTGTCAATATTTTGGCTCCCGATATTCTTACATGATGATATTATTAGGGTCGATATTCAGCAGTAAAATTCTCTGTGAGAGCTAAGTATTCACTTAGTGTCCCCACAGTAGGATACTGCTGCTGTGCAACAACGGAATGTAAAATCAGGCAAAGATCTTAATTCAACAGGTAAATGAGCAGGGCGAAATGACCACCTAAACTGCATACTCCTAAACACCCGCTCCGTACACAAGCATGCCATCGAACTCTGGGACCTTATCACAACACACTCACCAGACATTGCCTTCCTCACGGAAACTTGGATGAATCCCTCATCTGAGCCCGACATAGCCACAACCACCCCAGATGGCTACAAAATCCATCGTAGAGACCGTCTAAACAAACCAGGAGGTGGCATCGCCATTATACACAAAAACACCATTAAGGTCACCAACAACACACACGACACCCTAGACAGCGCTGAACACATGCACTTTCTAATTCACATAACCCTCATCTACGGACCACCAGGTCCTAGACCCCCCTTCTGTGACGCCATCGCTGACACCATCAGCACTCACGCCCTCACTTCCACAGACTATATCCTCCTTGGTGACTTTAACTTTCACCTATAGAACCCCCACGACCACAACTCCACATCCTTTCTAGACAACCTTACGAACCTAGGACTCAAACAACTGGTCGCATCACCCACCCACTCAGCAGGACACACACTAGACGCAATCTTCACCACATAACCTGCACTCACACCACCGAACTCCACTGGACTGACCACCACCGCATCCATTTCTCCTTCTCCAAACCCCCCACACACCACCACCAACACACCACACCCTACCGCATGTGAGACAAGATCCCCACAGAACACCTGAACACTCAACTCACTCAGAACCCCCCAACACCGACCCCAACATTGCTGCCCATAACCTCATACAATGGATTACAACCTGCACTGACTCACTCGCCCTTCTTAGAAGAAACATCACCACCCGCTACATCAAGAACTCCCCCTGGTTCACCACGGAACTCCAAGCCTCCAAGAGTGAATGTCGCAAAACAGAGAAAGCTTGGCGACAGGAACCCTCAACCACCAAATTCTCCACCCTCAAAACCACCATACGCAAACATCACCAACTCATACGCACCACCAAAAGAGCATACTACAATGAACGCATAGACAGTAACTCACACAACAGCAAGGAACACTTTACCATCATCAAAGAGCTCTCCAAACCCAAAGCCAGCAACATCGACCCCACTCACACACAACACCTCTGCGACTCCCTCTCCAGCCACTTCCACCTCAAAATCTTAGACATAGACAACAGCTTCACACCACAGGCACTCACCACCTTCACCACTGACACGATCACCCCCCCCCCCCAACCTATTACACACCTGGGCCCATACCAACGACGAAGAAACTGAAAAAATGATGAATTCCATCCACTCAGGCTCCCCCTCAGGCCCCTGCCTCCACCGCATTTTCAACAAAGCCAGCCCAACCATCGCTCCCAAGCTTCACGCCGTAATCAACAGCTCTTTCGACGCCGCCACCTTCCCAGACTCCTGGAAGCACGCAGAAGTCACCGCACTCCTGAAAAAGCCCAAAGCAGACCCTGATGACCTCACCAACTACCGGCCAATTTCTCTTCTCCCTTTCCCCACCAAGGTCGCTGAGAAACTAGTAAACACCCACCTGTCTCACTTCCTAGAGGAAAACAACACACTTGATGCCTCCCAGTCTGGATTCCGCAAGAACCACAGCACTGAGACCGCCCTCATCGCATGTACTGACGACATCAGAACCAGAGTCGACAAGGGCGAGAGCGTCGCACTCATCCTCCTAGACCTCTCCGTTGCCTTTGATACTGTCTGCCACCAAATACTCTGCACACACCTCTACAACGCAGGTATTCGACACAAGGCCCTGGACTGGCTTGCCTCGTTCCTCACCTAAAGAACCCAGAAAGTCGCCTCCCTTCCTTCCACTCCCCAGCCACCAAGATCATCTGCAGAGTCCCCCAAGGGTCCTCCCTCAGCCCCACCCTTTTCAACATTTACATGGTCCCGCTCGCCAACATCCTCCGGCCACACAGAATCACCATTGTATCCTACGCAGACGACACCCAGCTCGTCATCTCCCTCACCCGAAACCCTACCACCGCCAAAACTAACCTCCACGCCGGACTCCTTGACACCGCCAAATGGATGACAGCAAACTACCTCAAGCTAAACTCCAACAAAACCAAAATCATCATCTTCAGCCCCAACAAAACTTTATGGGACGACTCCTGGTGGCCCACCGCACTAGGATCACCCCCAACACCCCCCACCCACGCACGCCACCTTGGCATCATCTTGGATTCTTCTCTCTACATGACCAAGCAAATCAACGCCATCACCTCCTCCTGTTTCAACACCATCCGCATGCTGCGAAAAACTTCAAATGGATTCCCATAGAGACCAGAAAGACTGTCACCCATGCACTCATCAGCAGCAGGCTAGACTACGGAAATGCCCTCTACGCCTCACCACAGTCAAGCTCAAGCAAAAACTCCAGAGGATCCAGAACGCAGCCGCACGCTTCATCCTGGACCTCCCACGCCATGAACACATCTCCTCTCACCTCAGATCCCTTCACTGGCTTCCGATAGACAAAAGGATCATCTTCAAAGTCCTCATCCACGCACACAAATCCCTCCACAACACTGGACCAACCTACCTCAAAGAAAGAGTGAACTTCCACACTCCCACTCGCCACCTCTGCTCTGCCGACCACGCACTCGCCACAGACCCCCGCATCCAACGCGCCACCACCCGAGTGGCAGATCCTACTGCTACCTCACCCCCAAAACCTGGAATTCCCTCCCCACCAACCTCTGCAAGACTCAGGACCTCCTGCTTTTCAGAAAACACCTCAAGACATGGCTTTTCGAACAGTAATCGGCATCCCCACCGCCCCTCCTCCTCCCCCCCCCCAGTGCCTTGAGACCCTTACGGGTGAGTAGCGTGCTCTATACATTTTTTGATTGATTGGTTGATTGATTGGAAAGAAGGTGGGGCTGTAGGGACTGACCTTCGCAGTATCTCTTCTCTTCCTTTGAGAAGGGTGAACTCTACCTTGAAGCTGAAGTGGATTTGAATGAGCCTGAAAAGTAATAACATAGGAAAGTCGTTTTAGGTAAGCTATAATGTAAAATAGAATTTAAATAATTTATACCAAGAGGATAGAAAAACGGTCTGGTATTGGCACAATTGTATGCCATGTCTGCGTACAACTAACTTGTAGTAAAACTATGCAAGTGGTAGAGAATGGATTGATCAAGGTATTGTTTGCCATGAGACTTTGTGTCCATAAGCTCTTCCCTAACTCTTTATCGCCCTAGAAATGATTCGAGATTTGCTCTAGCAAACGTCTGCAGTGAATTGCTTTCCACAGTGGGAAAGGGAATGGAACATCCCCAAACTTCATGGCAGTAAAGGAAAAGGAGTTTCTCCATGTAGAAAGATGTTTTAACTGTGAATAAAAAATATACAATTGGATAGAGAGCTGCCTTTTCCCAACATATATTTGTACTGTTGATGCAATTTCGCATTAGGGAAATGGCAATGCCCACAGATGTCAAGGCATACTCCTGCTACTTTATTTATTTTTGCAAATTTATGTAGCGCGGAGATGGCCCAAAGGCATCAGAGCACGTTACAACACACCAAATAAAGTACTACAGCGGGTTATATTAATATTAGGTGATCTCAGACATTTACATCACTGTTTGTATACAAGAGTTACCACAAGAGACAGTTACAGCAATAGGGCAGAGGACATGAACCGTTAAAAGAAGGCTTCGGAGAAAGTAAATAAGACTGGTTGAGGGTGATTTTACCAAAATGTCTATTAAATAGGAGGAGCTAAAGTTTGTGAATTAGAAAAAGTAGTAAATCTGCTCCCATTCATTGAAGTACTGTAGTAGTCGAAATTTAATAGGTTGTTTGTGAATCAGGACATTAATCTCTAGGGCTATCAAAAAGGGACTACCTTGTGAAAATACTGAGATGTAGATTTATGAATGAGTCCCCAAGGTATAATTAGTCTTAGAATCAAAAGTGAAATTAATTAATGTAGGTCTTCTTGGTTGTGATGACAAAGGAATAGAAGCAAAACAGAGCTGGAAACAAATTATTATACACCAGTAAACTAAGGGCCTGATTTAGATCTCGGCAGATGGAATACTTCATCACAAACGCAACAGATGTCCTGTCTGCCGTATTACAATCTCTATAGGATATAATGGGATCGTAATATGGAGGATAGGATATCTGTCACATTTGTGATGGAGTATTCCCCTCTGCCAAGATCTAAATCAGGCCCTAAATCTGATGTAATCCATAGTTGCTTAAAAAAGAGTAAGAACAATGGTTTATTTATCATTATGGATTGGAAAAGACACGTTTAAGATGGAGGGGGCAAAGGGAGCTTAAACCCATCATAAATGACATGCCAAAAAGGCAAATGTAATACCTCAATCCAACCAGGAACCTTAAATTATTCAAGGATCAAATTACATTGCATAGCCAAATACATTGAACCCATTGTTATAATGATGTCTGCATAGAAAGGTTGTTGAAGTTGTTATTTAAATTAGAACACAGCATATTTTTAAAAATAAAAAAAACGCTTCTAATTTCAATTTCGTCAGTTTGGTATTAAACATTTAAATATTTATCACTCATACTTGAAAGATGATTACCTTTGGATTTGATAGAGAATGCTTGGTTTTGTGTTGTACCTCTTTAAAAAATGTGGCTTTTTAAAATAAGCATAGATGTAACTGAGGTTTGAATCAAGTGAAATGGTTGTTGACTGAAGTAAAATTCGGCAAAAGTAGCACTGCTTAAGCTTTACACTAAATTCATAAAAAAAAAAGACAATGCTTCTGATTATGCGCCAGCTATGGTTGAATCATTAGAAAAATTAACCATAGTTAGTACTTACTGTGGTGAATGGAGGTGCACTGGAAGATATTCTGACTAAAATGTGTATAACATTTCCAAATTATAATAGAAGTTGAGAATAATTCTGAGAAGTGCTGCTCATTGTCAAACTTGAAGCATGGTTTGTGTGATAATCTAAGGAATTTGATATTGATATAAAAATTATCATTATGTTCATTCGCAGTTAAAGAATTAAGTATTAAATCTATTTCAGAAGAGAGTTTACATATGTGAATCTGTATAGCGTATATTTAGCCTCAACGGGGCACTGTACAAATTGGGTGTTAAAACACACGATTATATGGTTATAGATGAGGAGGATTCTAAAAACCATGGCTGCTGTCTCAAGGTACCTAAGATGGAGTTTTATCAGTAGATACAATGATCCACAATAATCTACTGCTACATGGTGAAATAGAAGGTTATTTTTTACTGTGATGAAATAGGTGGAATGACATATGGGATAAGCGGACCTACGTAGAGGGAAAAGGAGAGGGGAAAGCTATGAGGGAAAGTGTGTATCTTTCATGTCCTTCCTAAATGCCGGACCTCACCAAGCTCTTCAATCTCATTTGGTCCAAAAAACATTAAGCCTCAAGCAGAAAGATTACCTAAGAAATGGTACTCACTGCACACGAACAAGATGATCACATTTGGGGTCATCTCCAGTTTTATCAGTTACCCTGATCCCAGCACTGTCCACACACCAACAGAGATTGGAATCCTCGTCACACTGCTTGGCCTTGAAAGTGCCATTCTCTTCACACTCCGGGTCATAAATATTGTCCACATCTAGCCTTCCACCACCAGGGTGGCTTCGGCCACGTCTGCTCTTGTGGAGCATCTCCAAGTGCATGAGACGACACTTAGGGGTCACTAAAAAAAAAACAGACAAAAAAGGCAAATTATTTAGCACACTTGGCCATCTCTGAAACTTAGGTCAGGTTAGTGGACGTGGTTATTTTTGTGTTATTTTATTTGTTATTCTTTTAGTTTGTGTACACCCATGTGAAATGTATTGTGCTTTCAGGGGAAAACAACTGTGGAACCAAATTAATCAGAACAAAATTACATAAAACATGTTTACAGATAGTTATGGAACTTGGGGATCCCACTGATGGATGAATGAAGAGGAAATGGGCTCCAAATAATAGGAGCAGAGACTGTAAAATGCAGGCATTCACATTGTTGCCAGGTTTCTAAGAAGGCGAACCCACTGTGAACCCTTGTCCATCCCTAAACCTCTCAGCAACATGATGAAGAATACAACAAAGCCAACAGAAAAATTGGGGGAAATGGAAAGGGAATGTAGCAGTAAGGCTGGGTGAGATTTATGAGTGGCCTTCCTGGGAATCAAATTGTCTTAGTAGTGGAAGCAAGCCACATTTCTCAGGAATCCTTATGTGGCAAGAGAAATAGGGGAACAAACTATAGAGAAGAGGAGAATAACAGTTGGGATGGTAGTCACAATTGAAAGACAATTTAAATATAGCCATGAGTAGTGAAGAAAGAATGAATGCTTTCTCTGTTTGTCTGTGTTATGAGGAGCCTTTCATAGACTGGGTACCAGATAAAGACCCAGAGACTCCAGAACACACAAAGGTAACCACTGGGACAGATGCACAATTAGAGACACAACAAAGAGCAGGAATAGTAGGAACTAAAGCCTAAACTAAGGGAGTGCCAGTAAGGAAGGAAAACAACAAAGGAGTGGGAATGTGTGCTCAGGCAAAAGCATGATAACCTCAGCAACAATGCCAGACATTCCCAGGAACCTGCTTTCTGTAGTGAGGGTCTTAAATATCTTAAATACTGGCTCTACTGCACATACTTGGAAAGTGCTCACTGTGACCAAGAAAAGAGGAGCTAAACTAAAACTAAGTGTGAGGTCTACTTGCTATGGACACAGTTTCCAACTCAACATCCTCCAGACTTAACACCACTTTCCCAACCTGCAGTGCATTCTCTATCTGCAAGTCTTCCTCAACATCCCTGAAAAAGACCCACCCAGTGAATACGCAGCAGGACCATGTTTTTTTTGTGGAAATCAATTGTGATACTGTTTACTGATGCATGTAAATGAAAATAATCTGCAGGTTTCCAGGATCCATCAGATACATTGTATCCTTTCCATGTCGCTAGGTACTGTAGCTGTCCCTCATAATACGTCGACTCATATTTCCTATCCATGCTTCTTGGTACTGGTGCTGTGCCCATGTATTTGTCAACTTTGTATTTTGGGGATTCACCTACCAGCAAGGGAAAAGGAGAAAATGGAGTGTTATAGATGGTATTCTTAAGCAGTGAGATATGAAATATGGGGTTATGTGCCAGTGAGTAAGTATTAACAATCAAAAAGCCGAAGTCCCAATCTGTCCTTCAATCTTGAAAGAACCCAGAGGTTTGGGATTCAGTTTGAGGTGTGACCCTGAAATGGCCAAATGTTGTGTTGAGTTGAGTGTAGCTTGTATTAGATATTGATAAACTGTTTTCTGAATTGCTTGCAGATGTTGACACACTAAAACACTAAAACCTGAATTGCTTGCAGATGTTGAGAGGCATTCAAAAGTACCTACGTATAGTGCTCCCTTTCAATATACATTTTACACCCTAGGTGCTGGCGTCTATCTTGGACACAACTGACTTCTTTTATCACCTCTACTGCCAAAGAAATTAAAATAAACTGGATGTGGGTAGTCCACCCACTGGTATTCTTGGCATGCTTTATCACCCAGGTAGATGGATACCACCTGAATATACGTGTATCCAGGTGTTAAAAAATGTTGATTGTCTGGATAAATAAAGAGATCCAGTAAAGTAAAATGTGTTTCGGTATACCCAAAAGGATTTTTTATTGAGCTGGTACCCATGATATGATTAAAACATGAGATTGTGTATTTTTATTGAAAGTAATGTTTTAATTATCTGAGGTCTTCATTCCTACATGATTTGACCTTAGGTCGGCCCAAAATGGTTCACCTGCCTTCTTGATGGCTATTGGATCCCTAACCGGGGTGCATTAACTAACATGCAACTCAGACATGGAGATAATACACTCTCTTGCCTTGTGCATTTGACCAATTCAATAAAACCTGCAACAGAAAAACATCCAACATTTTCATATTGCAATGCCCAAGTAGATGTTGAAGCAAACATGTAACTGGTAGAACTGTGGTGGTTGTAATTTGGGCTGGCCACATTTGAATAGAATTTCTATAACTACAGAAGAAGGGAGATCGTCCCAGCAAAACATGTTGTGAGCTAGTATAGGTGAATTCTACTAGGGCATTCACTTACTCCAAGCATCCTGCTGCTTCTTAAGGAAGCACCTCAAGTACTGTTTGAATGATTGGTTTAGTCATTCAGTTTGTCTGTCCGTTTGTGGATGTTAGCTGGTGGACATGACCTGTTTGGTGCCTCTTTGTTTTTTTCACCCCTCCAAAAGACTGCAGTAGATTGTGTGTCTTGGCCCGCAATTATAATTTTTGGTAATCCATGTATATAAAAAATGGTTATCATAAAGATTCCTTCTAATTCTACTGCTATAGGTAGTTTTTCAAAGGAATGAACTGGCCCATTTTGGTGGAATAGTCTTCAACCACCAACAAGGAGGTATTGTTATACCCCAGGCTGCTTGTGCTGTATATTCCCCATTGTCATCACTATTTTCCAAATGGGCAGGTACAGTGTAATTTGCTACGTCCTTTAGTTTGCATGCTGTGCTAAGTGTTAAATTTAAAAGGCATGCTAAGACTTTTAAGCTCTTGTTTATACTTCTTTAGTGCCGCATTTGTGTCATTTTTTAACACAAAAGCGGCGCAAACCTATAAAATACAATACATTATCATTTTTTGCACCTCTTTTGCGTCATAAAATGACCGAAATTCGGCACAAAAAAAGTATAAATCAGGGCCTTAGTTTGTGTGAACTGTAAACAAGCCTGTTTAATGAATTACAAGTGCTTGGTGCTTTTGTTACAACATGTACAACTGAGCAATCAATTAAAGACTTCTGTTTCCTGCTGTCCTTTTTCCTGTAGGAATGTCTGGTATTTTGGTTTGTACAATGGCTGTTGACTAATTCTACACTGCTGAGCAATTAAAGACCTCAGTTTCCTGCGACCCTCATTTCCTGCTGGAGTGTCTGGTAGTATGCTTTTGTTTATACAATGACCGCTGGCTAATTAAGGTCCTCTGTTCCCTGTCCCTTTTTCCTGCTGCAGATTTCTGCAGTACTCTCTGCGTGCATGACGGCTTTATATACTAAGGGGCAGATTTACAAGGCCCTAGCTCCTCCTTGCGCCACACTAGAGTCATTTTCTTTACACTAATGTGGCTCAAGGAGGCAATTTTCACCACAATATATTTATAAAGTGGCCCAATGCATGCATTGCACCACTTTGCGACCCCTTGTGCCACATTATGCCTACATCAGGCACAATATATGCAAGGGGAGGCATTCCAGCGTTAAGAGGCCCGCAAAAAAGGCGCTGTGAAATCAACAAGATTTGTGGCATCATTTTTATCGCCTGCCCAGAGCAGACGTTAAAATGACACACCCATTTTAACCTATGGGCTTCCTTGCACTTAGCTCCACTAGAGTCAGCATTTTTGACGCTAGTGGAGCAAAGCGCCACTATAACGTCAACAATTGTGATGCTATTAACTTAACGACTGCCATGGTGGACCGTATTTTAAATACACAGTGTCTTTAGGTGGGGCAGGGGTGACACAAGCAAACTAGTGCATCAGTACTCATATGCCAGTTTCTTGTAACTCTGGCCTTAAGTTCGAAGTGTGGTCACCCACTTGGCTTTGTCAATTTGTCTGAAGAGAGGGCTGTAGTTCCAGCCAGCAGTGCCTGTGGGTTCAGAGCCCGCTGCTTGAAACAAAAGCAACTTCATACAATGTGACCTGGAAGCTAAGGGCTTGCAACCTCTCTTGGAATCCCATCCTTTCTAGATGGCTTTCCACAACCTTGAACCCTGGAACCTGGTTGTTCAGCTGGCACCACCATGCCTACATCACCTTGACCTCGACCATCATTCTCTCACTACAGCTCAACACTCCAGCTACTTCAGCCCATTACACAGACCTCAGGTTAGTTCCGTAGCTTGGCACCCCTCATTTTTTATTTCTCTTTTCTTCAATGACACCCTTACTGCTTGAATTTAAATGAGGACGATTTAGCAGGAGAAGAAGAAAAAAGGACAAATTGTGAGAGTTGTGTGAAGTAACACAACATAAAAGACAGGTTAATAGGATTGTTATCATCAGTGAAGAAACTAAAAATATGTGTGTAGGATTTAATTCAGAGGCCAGTGTTCAAAGGATCCACAAATGGACTTGGATTTCTTTCAGTAATTCTTGCTTGATTTTGTTTCTATGGCTCACACCCAAAAACTCTCTAAATGAAACTTTTTTCAAAAAAGAGCACATTTTTTGCTTACGTCTAATTTGACCTTACAGAGAATAGAAGGCCAAACTTGATCTTGGTCTCTCCACAGGTGGGTTTAGAAATAGTGGAGGTAAGTCACAAATAACTGAAATGGGAGCAAGAAAAGCATGGTCAAGCTGATTGTAAAGCAATCATGTAGGGCTGTATGAAGTGATTGTGTTCTTTTGTCAGAGAGCACCTCTCCTGGCAAAGGGAGTGCCCTTACCATTAGAACTTGAAGGGTGCAGCTCAAAAGGATCAACGCACACACTGAATTCTTTCCACGGAAGCTCTTGGTACACCAGACCTATCATGCTCTCTCACACACACTCACTCATTCCCCAAACTACCCTTTTTCCTGTAGGGTCAGTAGTTGGTGTCAGTCATCTGTTCTGAAACTAACGATTAACCTCACAGGGAAGTAGTGGAAGATCTTTGCTTCTGTGGAAGTCCTGGGAATTTAGGTGAATGGCCTTTGGTGTAGCAGAAAGCAAAGTCCACAGAAAAGTAATCTACCCATGCAAAGATGGAGTCTGATAATCCCAATGATATGCAAGATTTGTCCCATGCACTCTCTGAAGATACCCTGTCCATATCCGATATGGCTCTCACCATTGTCCAAGTGAAATTGCTAAATCTATACCAGGAGAAACAGGCCTGGTAATTAGAACTCCAAAGATACAAGTCTAGGACTAGCCTCTGACCTATGAACCTGGGAGCAATATCTAAAGCCATCCCTACCAGTCTGCCATCCGTCAGCTTTATGAATACCAGTCTGATTCTGCTCAGAGGTCCTGAAGAAGGAGCATCAGGGAACACCAGCACTCCAATGAATGTGTCTGTGACCAATGCCACTCCTGGACCTCAACCCCCCTCCAGAACATTTCTCTGGGGACAGTTCCAAGTTTGGAATCTTTATTAATCAATGTCAACTGTGGCGTTCAATACCTTGTATTTAGTGGTCTACACCACTAATTGAGAATGAAAATCTGATGCTGTACAATCTTTCAGCATTCAAAGATGTGATGCACAACCTATTTGCCAAACATATCAAGCAACATTCCAAGCAACAATGGGTTATTAAATCGTAAAAAGGGAAACAAAGACCCACTGTCCTATATAACTAACTTCAACTGATAACACTGATATTAATCTGGCAAGAGGGTAAACAACGTCCTTCTTCTACCGGGGACAGAAGGATGACTTAAAAGATGTATGTGCACAGATAATAGATATCCCCCGGAAACTGTGCAGAACTCATTGACCTAGTTGTTATGCTGGACCATATAAATGGTGAGCATAAGGGGCAAAACCTTGGTTTGATTAAAAAAAGTGATAGTCCATGGGTAAAAGAAAGAAGCTGAGGTCAAGACATCTGACGTAGCAGAACCTATGTAGATTGAGGGAACTCGGCCCTCTTTTGAAAGAAGAGAAGGACAAAGGGCAAACCAGTGTCTATATTGTGGAAAGGCCAGGTATTTTATCAGTGAATGCTCTGTCACGCCCAAGGGTACTAGAAAGATAGCAGTGTTTGCCAATTAACCTCTACCGGAAGCAAACAACTGAAAAGCTTGAAGAGGAATGAGGGCCCCTCTTCAGGGGCCTCAGGACAAGGAATCTCACCATTCCTTGTTAGCACCTTTGCTAGAACTCCTACTCATTTGCCAATTACTGTTAAACTAATTATCTCCAATTAACTGAGAAAAGCCTTCCCAATCATGTTGAATTCTGGATCAACTGGGTATTTATTTTATTTTACCCTAGCCAAAACCCTTTGCATCTCCATGGCTTGTAAGGATTATCCAGAACCTGCAAGGGCAGTGGATGGTTTGCAATTTTCTTCTGGCTTGATCACTTTTCAAACCAAGCCCATTAAATTAGTTTGTGTCAATAGTCATTTTGGGACCATCAGGTTTGATCTGATAGATATTGTAATTTTTTTAGCTATCTTGGGGGTACCTTGGTCCAGCCCCAAAATATACTGGACTCTATGAAATGTGGTTCTGCATTCCTAATTTTACTTACAAAGTTATTGTAAACTAGCCACTGATGGAGCACTTCCTCTCACATGCGCATCATCTTTGAACGTTACTATCAAAGGTTTATCTAGTCAATATCAGGACTATCAGAATGTGTTTGATGAAATGAAAGCTACTGTGTAGAAGCGAGACTGTTTCTCTGACCTAGTAACATGGGCAACATTGCCTTTTAATCCTATCTGCACACTTTCCGAACCCAAAACTCAACACCTAAAAGAGCATTTGGATGAGCTTCTGGCCAGCGAGTTCATTAGACATTCGTTCTCAACAGACACTTTTTCATGTTTTTGTCTTCTGATTGGCAGGCAGAACTATTCATGTGCATGACTGCCTGCAACTTCTCATGAAATCCTGCCCCTTCAAGACAACTATCCACAACCTAGAATCCTGGAACCTGGTTGTTCTGTTGTTGCCACTGCACCTCCCTCACATTGGCTATGACAATCATTCCCTGATTCCTGTTCAATGCTCCAGCTACTAAGGCCCATTACACGGCCCTCAGGTTAGTGCACTAGCCAGGCACCTCTTGTTTTAGGCTTCACCTTTCCTCAAGGGCACCATTATAGTTTGAACTTAAGTGAGGAAGTTTTAACAGAAGAAAAAGAAAGAAGGACAAATTGTGTGAGTTGTGTGAAGTAAAACAAAATAAAATACATTTGATAGGAACGTTATGTGCGAGAAAACTAAAAATGCACCTTAGGGTTTAGCGTAGTCATTAGCGTTTAAAGGACAACAAAGTGGACTCAGATTTCTTTCAGCAATTCTTGCTTAATAAGTTCCCCAGAACTCACACCCAAAAACTCTCTAAATGAAACTTTTTTGAAAAAAAGTATTTTTTCTCCTATGTCTTATTTTTTCTCAATGGTGATATCCGCAAGTGGGTTTAGGGATTGTGGAGATAAGCCACAAATACCTGAAGGGAGGCAAGAAAAGCATTATCATCCTGATTTTAAAGCATTCATGTATGGTTGCCAAACGTGGTTGTGTCCTTTTGTTACAGACTACCTCTCCTGGCAGAAGGAGTGCACCTTACCACTAGAACTTGAGGGGTCCTTCTCAAAAGGATCAACACACATCCATCATTCTTTCCACAGGAGCTCCAGGTACACCAGCACATTGTTCTCTCTCTACCCCAACCTCCCTTACCACCATGGTCTGTTGTGGGTGTCAGTCGTCTCTACTAATACTGAGGATTAACCTCAGGGAAAAGTGGTGAAAGATCTTCACTTCCACAGAATCCCAATGAATGGCCCTTGGTGTAACAGGTAAAGGGGGTATATCTACTATTAAGTCCATAGATATCACATTCCATGATTTTGTCAGAGTAGGTAAGGGTTGTAGCAGACAGAAAGGACAACTATGGGAATCCTTGGATTGAGTGCCTATTGAATATTGCTGTACACATTGGTGGACATTTTGCTTTAGGTTGGGCTGCCAAAAATGTCAGCTGAGATGATCTTTCATTTTCTTTGTCCTGGATACCCTGCCACAGGAGAGTCATGGCACCTCATCACCCATTGTTGAAGTGACAAATTAGGGTGTAAAGTGCTTCATCTTTATCCAATTATTTTTCATTAATCTGCTGGTGCTCTGGTTGCTCTGGGCATGTTGTATGGTGTTTATGAATGTCTTCAGTCCTTCTCCAGATTGAATCATGTTGGAAGAAATGTTAAAAGGATCCACTGTAGATTTGATGTCTTCAGACTGTCTTGAAAAAGCATCTGCTTGTCAGTGCCTGTTGCCTGGATGTTATGTAATCGGATAGCTAAATCAGGAGAAGAATAATGTACATCTAGCATGCCTAGAATTAGTACATTTCATGGAAGTCAGATAAAACACATTCTTGTGATTCGTCCACACTGTGATCTTGTGATATGTATCTTCAGTGCCTAAAGGCTTCTTTTATTTGAAGAAGTTCTCACTCTTATATGGTATAGTCCTTCTTGGTTTCGGTTAAACTAAATGAATAATACCCCACAAGATGTCATACTTTGATCATCTCTTCTCTATGAGATAGCTCATCCTCAATGGTGAGCAAGGAGGCATTGGTTTCTACAGTAAATTAGGAACTTATGTCAGGATGTTTCAGAATTGATGTAGTAGTGAATGCCGTCTTCTGCTTTTGGAATGCTTGCTCCTGGTTTTCAATCCACTTAAATGCCATTCCCTTTTTTTGTTAGTTGGATAATGGGTTGTATATTGGTTGAGATGGCCTAAATGAGTTGCTGTTAAAAAATGGCAAATCCTACAAATTGTCTTGCCTGCAAACCCAGATATGACCCAGTAAAAAAAACATCTGAGTTGATCATTTTCCTTTGCAGGGACCAATGCTTTTTTACAGAGCCCAATGCTTGTTTGCAGAGATAAATGCTTGTTGGAGCTAATGCTTCTTAGAGACCAATACTTGTTTGGGAACACACGTTGCACAAGCCTCCAGCATCCCTTTTTCTCAGACTGGGTGTGGCTCCCTATGACTCAGACTGGTTGCGGTTGGATGCAGCAGTTACTTAAACCACACCCGATCTGAGTGAATTGCTTGCTGTAAAGGTCATCGGCTGCAGAGAAGGAATTTCTGCTCCTCAGCCTTTGATCTTCACATTCTGTTCTGTCCAACATCTTGGAGGCCGCTTCTGGAAGAAGAAGAGACTGAGGGAATTAACCCTTAGAAAGGCGGTAACACGCTACACATGATTTAAGACCATTTATTGCTAAAACTTGATACTTGCTGACTTGAAACTTGATAAGCGAATTTTCCAGGATGTGATGCGCTTAAAAGGGCACATCTATGGGTTTCAAGGCCATTGGTATGTTTGCTGATTGTCATGCTATAACGCGTGTTGTAGATGCTTGCATTATACCACAGAAGGAGTTTCTATCGAACAATTATTATGAAAACGATATACTGTGAATACGTTTATTATTGCTGAGTTTAATGTGGCATTACTACTGTTGTTAGCGATACAATGTACTGTGAATATGGTTATTATCGCTGAGTTCAAAGTTTCATTTGCATTATTTCAAATTATTGCTGGTGATGCGGAACATTTTGTGTTTGGTGATTAAACGAAGCTGAAGCTTATCTTTGCTATGCTCAAAAATATGCTGTGATGTAACAGGGATAAGCCGGTTGTTCGTGAAGTTGAACACTATTGATTAACCCTATGTTTTCACAGTAATACAAAGTGAACCATAATCCTTGATATTAACTCTATGTTTTCAGTGTGATTTAAACACTGAATTGCGTTCCTTGTAATACTAGCACAGTACAATGATTAACCCATGAATATCTGGAGAATATAATTGCCTGAGAGTTTGTTCTTATTATTGTTGCCTATGTAAATGTCTATGTGTCGAGTGAGTCAGCATCTTGGGAAATCTCATCAAGGTGAAACACGCAAGATATCCACTTAACATCAAGGAACATCTAGGTAGGCTTAATTGAGGTGATGAGGGGCTAACCTAGGATCACAGTGGTAGTAGTTATAGACTGTATAGGAGGTTCAAGGCTCTTATTTAATTACAGGTAATCCACATTGTTTCCTAGAAAGTGGGAGAGCCATCACAAGCAAGCAAGGGGACCCCCAACAGATACATCTAGCTTGTACATCATAGTTTATCAAGTAGAGTATACATGGGTTACGAGATATCAGTTATTTGACTGATGTGTAATTTCTCATAGGAAAGACTGGCTCTTCAAGAACCATCACTAGGCATCCAGCTCCAGCCCTGTGACTCCAGTGTCTCTCGCATTAATCCCCTTTCCCCACGACATTGCAGTGCCGGTCATGCATAAGCAGCTTGGTCAACATCGTGTCTTCTTGGGACGAACAGGTTAGTGCTTGACACAAACCTCTGCACCTCTTTCATAGACTTCAAGGATGTCCACTCGAAAACTATCTTAACTTTTGAGGTGTTCCTAGCAAGTCCTTCTCAGAAATCTCAAAACCTAAAAATGAGATCTCAGGCACTTCAGAAAGACACTTTTCAGCCTTAGCCTACAATGCATACTTGTGTAGCCAACAAAGAACTTCTCGCACATGTTCTCAGTGTTTTTTCAGGTTGCCTAAATAGTTGAGAATATCGTCTAGGTAGACCATCCTAAAAGACTCTGAAAACATAATTCACAAAATATTGAAACGCAGAAGGAGTAATTCCACAAATAGTAACATGGTTGGACTTTAAACATACATGTAACTGAATGACTGTTAGTGGGTTTTAAGAACGTTTGCCATCTATTGTGTGGTATTCCAAGCTGTTTATGGTCATGACTTGCACTTGTTGGAATCTGTGTGACCATTTGGGACAGTGAGGAGATAATGTTCTGTTTGACCCTAAAAAAGATATATTGTTAAATAATTGGATATGAATATTATACTAGGACATGAAGAAGTATGTTTAATACATGTCATTTTTGGATTCATAACCAAGATCAAAAATTAAGCACACTTTAATTTGTATTAGGGATTGGATATAGTACTTACCATTTCTCCAACCAAGTGACTATTTGTGGAATTAACCTCTTCGGCAGTCATTTTGTATTTGCATGTACTCAGTCTACTCGGTTGCACTATTGTATGTAACTTGAAATGCATCAGGGGCATTACATAAGGCTATTGGCATAATCAGATATTTAAAGTGTCCATATTGTGTATTGATTACAATTCCCACTCACTGCCTCTCTGATTCTCACCAAGTTGTAAGTTCTCAAGCCCTGTAAAGATCCTTTTGGTCTTGATTTGACCCAGCAATACATAAATGAGGGTGAGGGGTATCTGCTTCTGATGTGAATGGTGTTGTGTTCTCTACAGTCTATACACAGTCAGAAATCGACATTTGCTTTAAGTACAAAAAAGATGGTCTACACTGCTTGTGATGTGGAGTGCCCTATAAAACCATTTCCAGATTTTCTTTCAGGTACGAACACAATACATCATATTATTTTACTGTAAGAGGATAAATCCTCAGATGTGACATCAGAATATCCAGAATTGATTTGATTTAATCATAACACATGGGCAGCAGAAGGGTGTCAGCCCCCTTTTTCTCGAAGACATCCAGGAATTCTTGATATGCTTCCCATCATTTCTCTCAGATAGTGGTGAAGAGGGGGTGTGACATGAACAAAACTTAAGGGCTGACGCTTTGTGGCACCAGAGGCAACCAAAAAGTGTTGTTGGCAGAACTAATAATCAAAAGTAATTGATGGTAATTACCAATTGGTTTGTGCATTATGTCCTCTCAGCCAAGTGATCCCAGTATAAATGGGAAGGAAGAGGAACTGATTAAATCAAATTTGATCTGTCCCCATACCCATCTGGAGTCGACAGGAACAAAGGGTTTGCTTTCTTTGAAATATCTCCGGATGATTATTTTGTTCCATCAGTTGGTATATTCAGTTTGATACACTCTTAATGACATAACAAATCTTCATTCTTTTCTGGAAATCATAGTTCATAAAGAGCCCGAAGCCCCTGAATCCACTAACATGAAAATTGACTAAGGTTCTTGAGGTGTCATAATCAAGACTTCTAAGTGAAAAGGAGCTTTATTAAACACGGACAGTTCAGTAATTACTCAGCCCATTCCTTGTCTATTATTTAGTAAAGAGCCAGTTTGCCCCCTGACAACAGAGGGCAAGCTTGTACAAAATGTCCTTTCTGGCCACAGTACAGGCATACTCCTGCATTGCATTTCCTCTATTTCTTTTCTGCAGTGAGGGATTGCTAAATTTCCACTACTTGCTTTGGTTCCCCGGTTGGCTTTTCAGAGTTAAATCATTTAAAGCCATGGAGGTGGTAAGGCAATTTACAAATGACAAGATATCTTAAGGTCTTCTTTTAGGCCTTTATAGAATGTGGCAGTGGCTTCTTCATCTAACCAGGCAGCCTTGGACACCAATTGTTGAAAATATTGGATGTATATTATATTGTCTTTCAGAACCTGTCTTAAAGTCAATAACCAAAAATGCATCCCCTGCTTAGTATGCTGATTTCCGAAAATGGAGCAGAACTGGATTATAAACTGATCCCAAATATTTAAACATGTACTCTGATCCAAAATCAGGAGTAGCCCAGGTCATTGCATTTTTCATGCAATACGAAAGAACAATAGATACCTTGGCTTAATTGGTAGCAAAAAACTGGTACCTGAATATAAAATGCCATTGGCACGGAGCCAAAAAGGGTTGAAACATTAATGGACAACCTCCAAATTTTCTGGTGGTGCTAGTGGTAAGGAATTGAGTTAAATGGAACTTTCCGTAATGCTGGTCAATGAACCTGATTTTGCAATGCTACTACTTGTTGCAGGGACAACATCCGAGGCTCTTGTTGGACTGAATGTAAGGAGGAACTAAGATCTTGTTAATGTGGGTTAGTAAAAATGTTTTATCTTGATAAACAATTTCTAACACTTCTTAAACCTTGTAGATGGCTTGTGCCATAGTCTAACAAATTCTCAGTGTCCATATTGATCTTGGCAAACTGTGAGCCCAAGGACTTCTCCAACTATTCCAACCTCCCAGAGCCTGCAGATAAGAATTCAGTATTTTTATGGTTCCATGTGATTTCAATAAAATCATTTTCCTGTAGCTGTTTCAGAGGAGTGAGACTGAACTTTACAGGCACTTCTACTGAGACTTTGATCATAGTTCCCTCCTTGTGGTAGAGTGGTTTCAAAGGCCTTGAGTGGCACACGCTTCATTTTCTGTTCAATTTTGCAGTAAAACTACTTAAACAGAACCATGTAAATAGAGTGTCTACATAGAGTATCATTATTCATGCCCATTAAAGTTTAACTATGCTGTGTTTGTTAAGTTTGTTTATTCTAATTCACTGACTCAAAGTCTATCTCTTTTTCCCATTGAAACCTTTTCATTCAGTTTATAGCATGTTCATTCTTGTTGAATCTCTTTATCTCTGTTTCTATTCATTTTCATGTTTTTGCATGTCTCTTTAATTACATCCTAACTGCTCCACTTTCAAACACCACAGTTTATGTTTGTCAATTTCTTCATGCCTATGTGCATGTTCATCTTCCTGACTGGGCCTCATGGTTGGTGCCACTGTTTATCTCCATCTGTTCCTTTAATTTATCTCTGTTTAACTGATAGCCCTATTTTGTGTTTCTTCCTCTATCTGCTACTCCTTTTCGGGACTCCTTCTCCCTATGCCTTTTGGTCATATCCAGTGTTGGCAATATAAGTTTTCTAAGCCTGCATCTCTGATATGTTCACCATATTTCTCTCTTTTCCTCACTTTAACATCATTCATCCGCTTACTGTTTTCCTGTTCCCCATTCATTGCCATTCAGCACAGGGTGTTATACTGTAGGATATACGTAGATGTTTAAAAGGCATGTGAGTGTTGAAGCTGTTAGCCAAACCACTTTCATTACATGCACATCTTTTTCAGAAGTGCCATATAAATCTTAGTGTGGCTAAAAATCGGTCAACAGGATATTTCTGACACATCGTATAAGGAAGCTTGTATTATTAGAATATTTGTGCCCTTTCAGAGCTAATCAGGTTATGAGCCGTATTATGATTCGGAAGGATCCGATAGACTTGTGGTGTCAATCCAATGAGACAGATGAGTAGAATTATTCCTGTTATAATTGAGATGGAAAGATTGGAAGAGAAAGGACAGTGAATTGCATATGTAGATAGCGTTTAATGGCTGTGCTTATCACAATATGCTTGTAGTGTTGGTATGTGTATTGCACATGATTGTTGCCTGTGTGTATTGTGCATGTGGGAGAATGGTGTGTTGATCATTGGTGGGCTGAATCATGTTGTTGATACTGTATGGTCTAGCAGTAGTATGTAAGTTGACTGCATGTGATGAAGGATGGAATAGCATTATAGTATTGGCAGACAGTGGGCTATGGAGTGATTGTGGTGTTTAAGGTGGCAATGTGTGCTGTTATATGTGATAGTGATGGAGTTAGTTTATGAATTGGTGGGCTGATAAAGGATTATGGTGTGCAAATTGGCAATGCGCAGTGGTGGGCTGCATAGTTTTTGTAATGTTTAAGCTGGGAATGGGTGTAGTTGTATATGCAAGGCTTCTGTGTAAGGTTTTGTGTAATGATTATGGTTTTGGTGATGGCGCTGTATGTATGTGGTTAGGCGGTGTTGCCATTTGGTGTGGCAGGAAAATAACCTGCTGTGCAATTGTGGTATGTGTCTTGCATTCACTTATGTATATGTTATTTTATACTTTTCTTTGGCATATCATGTTAAACATTTTATTTTTGTCAATACTCTGGCTTCTTGGTGTTTTGCTGATATAAATTTAAAGACATGATTGAGAAACTGATCAACACATTGGTCCTAAATTGCCCCAGGATAGAAAGAGATCAAAATATGGAGGCTGGCTGCTACTTTGGAAAAGCATTGCTACCCCTGTGAATTTTGATAAACGTGGGGATCATTAGCATGTAGGAGACATCAACATATCACTTACAAAAAGCAATAGAAATGCTCAGACCTGCCACCACAAATATATTATTTTTTCTTTGAATAGGTTTTAGAGATTTATAACATGTAAAGGTATTGGTGATGTGAGGACTCAAACATATCTGCTCATAAACCTAGACTCTCATCTTGACGGAGTAGGTTCTATGTAGCATTGACATCCCTAAAAGAAATAGTCAAACAAATTGATGGATGATTTCCCTTGGACTGCAAATATATATTAAAAAATGACAGTGGCAGGCCAGTGGGACACTACAAGGGATGTCCATCCCTTGAATCTGGCACAGTCCCAGGAAGTAATAATTGTAGCCTCCTCCAAGATGTGAAAATTCAGAACATATGAAACGATGACTAAGCACTGAAGGACATTCATAAATTTGGGAACGCATAAGTTTCCTTATTTTCTCTCGAATGTGGGTACCTCCTGCATATTTGTGGTCATGCTCAGGACTAGGATAGTCTGCTTCCTCTGTAATAAAAATAATTTCATTATAACTATAAAACTAACATTTCATGTTTTTGAAAACAAAATGTGACTTTTAATCAAGTATTCTCATTGGTTTCTTAAAACTTTGATAGACAACATAGAGTCTCATTAGGCTACATTCCATTTGTCTTTGGACCATTTTTTAGGTTGAGCGTAATCGTACAGCCTCTTGTATAATTTTAGTATACTTAGTATATTTTTCTGTGGACTTAGTGCCACTTCATTTGTTTGTTTCAGTGTCATTTAAAAATCCTTGCTTGTTAGTGGTCCCTCAAGCTTCTCTGTCCCTCCTTTTTCTCTTTGCGAGCAGGGACCAAGGGCCAGATGTACGAAGCTTTTTGCATTGTGCAAACAGCGAAATTCGCTGTTTGCGCCATGCAAAAAGCACATCGCGATGCTCATTCACATTTTGCGAGGTGGTAACCTGGTTACCGACTCGCAAAATGGGAAAACAACTCGCAAATAGGAAGGGGTGTTCCCCTTCCTATTTGCGATTCGCATCGCGATGTAGAATTGCTTTGTGACCACGAACGTGGTCGCAAAGCAATTCGGAGTTACCACCAGTGTCACACTGGTGGTAACCCATTCGCAAAAGGAAAGGGGTCCTCATGGGACCCCTTCCCCTTTGTGAATGGACCTGGAAACCATTTTTCAGAGCAGGCAGTGGTCCAATGGACCACTGCCTGCTCAGAAAAAAATGAAACAAAAACGTTTCATTTTTTCGTTTGTATTGCAACTCGTTTTCCTTTAAGGAAAACGGGCTGCAACACAAAAAAAAAAACTGCTTTGTTCAAAAGCAGTCACAGACTTGGTGGTCTGCTGTCTCCAGCAGGCCACCATCCCTGTGAGTGCTGCGAATCGGAAGGGAGTCGCAAATTGCGACCCACCTCATTAATGTTAATGAGGTGGATCATTGCGACCCCCTTGCGATTCGCAGTTGGTGTCAGGGACACCATCCTGCATCCGGGTTTGCGACTTGCAAATTGCGAGTCGCTCAGACTTGCAATTTGCAAGTCGCAAACTCGGACTTTCCTACATCTGGCCCTAACTACTGTATAATTATGCTTTCTCGTGTTTATCTGCTCTTTGGAGGACTTTTTTTTCTTAGTTTCCTGCTCATGTTCGGCAAAGCTTTCCTTTTCATTTGCAGGGCATTCTTGCTTTCAGCTAACGTAACCATTTTTTTCCTGCTAACATTTCACACGCTTTACTTAATCTAGCATTCTCTATGAGTGTTTGCTTTTTCCAGGATGTTGCTACTTCTTTTTTTAAGCCAACATATTACTCGTGTCTCCCCTCCCTCATTAACCTGAATGCACAGCATAAAACTTTTCACAAAACAGGTGTTGCACTTCACTTTTTAGCAAAGCACCCAAAAGTTATTGCGATTGTGTTGAATTCAACATTGCAGGGTGCAGTACCTTATGTGGCCAAAAGAAGTTCCAAGCGACACCTAGAGACAGCCTGTGGTACTGCACCTTTTCCCTGCTTCGTGCACATTAAAACGTTAAATGTTGCGGGGTTTTTTTCAGCCAGTGTATTATAAGTGTAAAAGCATTATTGTAACCATGTTCTTCCAGATTACATTTCACATGCCTTACTTAATCTTGGTTTTTTTTGGTCCATGCTATCCAAAGCTTTCCCGCTGTAAATAATGCTCTTCATTAACAGATGTCTCAAATGTGGCATAGTGCCAAAGCTGCTCCCTTTGGCACTATGCCAAACTGGGGAACAAGGTTCGAGTATCAGCATTGGTTCACCATCCCATGATTCTGGGCAATTCACTTAATCTCCTCATAAACCCCTTAAAATGAATCTGCACTTGTGTGATATAATTGGTGCTCCTGTAAAGTGCTTCAATGCCTGCTGGTCGAGTTCGCACTATATAAAACTGCAAAATAATTGCAGTGATTTTGAAGAAGATTTTAAGCCATAAGTCGTCAAGCACCAAGAATTCACTTAGATGCAGAGTTTGAAGTCAGTTTAAAATGTGTATCCTGTCATCCTTTGTGGCATGGAAAGGTGCTTTCAGTCAGGTATGGTGCGGTATCTGTCAAATTTCACCAGGAATTTTTACACACAGGCAAAATTGCATCCACAGCCTCTCCCTCTCTCTGTTTGGAAAGACTTCAAAAATGTTGGTCATTTCACAAAGTAATGTGCTCTATCCCACCTACTACACCTACAAATCTGCATTCCTCTCCTCTGCCTTGCCTACCATATAATAGTATGTTTCAGCCACTGAAAGTGTGGGATGAAAAAGTGTGTTTACACAGATTAGCACTTGTCACGTTGATTAAAAGCTGCCCCTCCAGTTCCAACTTCTTCTTAGTAACAGCAGCAGGGAGATGTCAGCCATCAAGACTCAATTTTGTACCATGTAAAGCTCCACGTCTGTCGTAAACTCTTTAGCGAAAGCTTTTCAGGAGAAGAACCATCTTTATAAGATATACTCTCACAGCTACTGACAACTGCAGCCTCATCCACTTCCCTACTTATGCAACCACATTTATCATACTTTTGCCCTAATTCTCCCCTGGGGCAACATAAGGATTAGGAGGCCCTGGACCAAACGTACTCAGGGGGCCCCTGTTTGTAACAGACTTTAATTCATAATCTAGTTCCAGCTCTTTCTTGCCCTCTTTGGCCAGGTCACTGACAATGCACAGGCACACCCGTCCAAATTCTTAATCTGGTTACACCTATTATTCAGAGATAGCGATGTGTGTTTTCAATACTCTAACACAGCAGCTGCTCACTATTATTACTGCAAATAACCTCTGTGACATGCTCCCATTTGTCATTTGTGAGGTCCTGTTTTGGTCTTAAAGAACCTTTTTTATTGATGCTGCATGAAGCAAACAACATTTCTCTGAAAATGTCAGTAACAGTCCCTCACCCACATTAAAAATAAATTACAAGAAAACTGGGTTAAAAACTATCTAAGAAATGTTCAAGGTCATCAGGGCAATACTCTCTGCAGTACATGGCAGTGCTTTAGTGGTATGCAGGGCCGCTGGAATTATGTGGCAGAGAGGACCAAATTATGTGGAAGATTGACCAATTTATGTGGCAACAAAAGTTCAGTTATGCATTTACAGCACCTATAGCTCTAACTCAAGCAAATGCGAGACCTATTGCATTGCAACTGCTTGTTTTAAGATTATTATTCAAAGCAGACTTACATTGTTTGCAGTTCACCGTGCGGTTGTCGTAACCCCGGAACACTGCCTCACACGTCCCACATCGATTCAGGTGACAGGTCACATATTCATTATACCGACAGGACGCATCTTCGCACACCTCGTCAAACTCGCAGTTCTCATGGGCAGGTAAGGCATCTGGGCACTCATCGTCTAGAATATAATGCAGAATTCATATTCGATAGCCGGATCTTAGGGATCATCCTCAAGAGACTCAACAACAACTCTTATTAGCAAATTCACTAAGTAACAAGAGCACTTTGTAAGGAAAATCTTTTAACAGCTGTACACTATAATTAATTTCCTTTATAAGATGTTCACTCCGAAGTAAACTCACTCTGCAGCAAATTCTGTGCGTAACATGTTTAGATTGTAACAACTTCACAATATTACACCTTGTAACGAAGTCACTCTGCAATAACTTCATTCTATATGAAGTTATCTTTGTAATATCACTCTTTAACAAGATCACTTTGAAAAAAGTCTAGTGCAAAAGTATAGTGATGGGTTGATATAAAGTTATATTGGTCTCTATGTTTTCTAGTGTTGTTCCTCGGTGATTGATTTTTTGCTGTTCAGAAAAACCCTTCAGCAGATGCAAAAACACAATAAAGGCCAAGTAAATTAAAAAACCCGATGCATGCTCGGCATTTAGTTGTGATGCAAAAGCATCCAACTGGCAGATTTACTTTCATCACTGAGATCCCTGCCCAGGAGAAACGGATCTCTAAATGTAGCCTCCTTTCTGGTGCCAGGGGAGCAAGTCCAGGGCATCAGCTGAACTGGTGGACAAGTGTGGGACGTGCCAGGTCTAAATGCCCAAAGCAGTGGCAGCTCGTGACTATTAACAATAGGGGGTGGGCACACAGGCGGGCAGACACATACTCACACCCACCATTAACAAGCACATACACACATCTATTCACATGCATCCAAATACACCTACATTCATATATGCGCGCACACACCTAAACGTTAAAACGTGTGGTGGCAGGAGAAGAAGCAGAAGACGCAGGAAGGTGCTGGAAGCTTCAAGGAGGGGATGAAAAACTAGAAGATCCCGCTGCCTCCTTTCTCTGGCTGACCTTGTCATGGGTTATCCAATGAGAAGTGGTTCTTCCCTAACTTGTCCCAAAGCGGGATGGGAACAGTGAGAATTGCTAATCTAACCTCAATCTGTGACGAGGCGTCACTGATAGACAGTCAATCCTGGGCACTTCAAGGCTTAAACTTAAAGCACCCAGGCCTGAGCCTTACGCTAACACTCTGTCTTGACATGAGGGAGGAAGCTATCACAAGACTTTGCCAGGCTGATGAGGTCATGCCCTCAGGGCTGTGAAATCTTCAGCCTGGCAGAACTTGGTCTAGGCTGCCAAATGCCTGCACATTCAGGAGATGTTAAACGCATGGCTGCCTGACCCCGACATGGTGAGTGTCTGCCAGGCTGACCTTTGCTCAGTGTAACAGACACCCATCATGCTTTGCAAAATCGAAGCAGGCAGAGCGCTTCTGCTCATAAAACAGGCTGCCCCTGCCCCAGTTTCATGTCTGTACATGCCTCTAAGAGTGTGGACACCATGTGAGCTCTTCAAGGAGTGTCAAAAGTAATGTACCAGGTCCAAAAATATATCTGTTGGCTAGGCCACATTACCATAGAGAAAATGAACCTAAATCCTATGTTACCATACATTTTTCAAGCCCTGCCTCTTTATAGATAATACCTACTTTGAAAAACCTACAAAGATCCCTGATCTAGTGTGTTTGGCAGGGTAAGGCCCCTAGAGCATCCAGGAAATTACTACTAACACTGAGAGAAAAAGAAGGCCTAGTTTCCCTCGCATTCCAAAGTATTGCATGGCAGCACAACCGCAAATGATAGGCCAATGGTCTAAGAGGAAGCCAACTAAACACTGGTTTCATGTGGGCAGGCCAATAATAAGATTTTTTACGGGATATAATTTAGATGCCTTGTAAAAACAGGCATCAGATTGCATATTGTGGTCAGATGACTGGTTCATTGCTAGTGGCTCTTAAACATGCAAATTACGATTTTCCGTTCTCCTCTAACTCCATACTAGCATGAATTTCAATTCACCAAAAGGCCAGGGGTAGCAGAAGTGACATCAAGCTCCATGTGACCTTTAAGTTCACTCACACACGTGCTTACTCATACATTCACCATCACACATACATTCTCTCTCTCTCACATAAACACACTCTCAATGCACACCCATGCGCTCAACATACATATAGAAGCATTTTCAACTTACCTCAGCTGCTTGGGAGGGTCATATTCCAACTGATTGTGCTCCATATTTTACTACACTAATAGTGAATAATATATTATTATAATTATTCCACTTTTAAAGTTAAAAAAAAATGTACAAAAAACAAGGAATTTGGAGCTCTAAATGATGTCCATAAGGGTGACCTGCTCATGTATTCCGTGCACTGATTTTGCCACCGCTGAGCCCAGCGATCATAAGGGTAACACAGGGGTCGCAAGTACGACCACTGGTGACCTCTAAATGACGTCCATAAACACTGTTAACCCAGAATTTACACCAGCACTAGAACTGATTTCCCATCCGCATTGGAGAGCAGGGGGCTGCCATATGACAGTGAGCATGTTTCTAAACTAAGAGATAAGATCATTTGTAGACTGAAGGAACATATATAACCTCCCTAGACAGGAAAGATTCGCTATCAGCAGATTCGTCACTGAGTATTGCAACCACAGATAAAGGAGGCTGCTATACGGCCACTTTCACAAGGGGCGTGACCTCGCCACATCCATGGCGCCAACGGGCGGATATCAGCCATTTACAAAATGTTAAGCTCCCCACAAATAAGGTGCTGCATGGTAGCATACCCTTTAAAAGATGGCAAAAGCTACAGAGGGGTGTATATCAATGTAACCTACCAGTACACCATAGAGAATCAGCTTTAGAGATCATGGCGGGGTGGTATCCAACGCCTGAAAAGGTACACAAAATGTCCCTTCACACAGCAACAAATGGGTGCAAGTCCGGTAGATTGAGAGAGAGCAATGTTGAGTAATTGGCGAATGACTTGTCCGCTTGTGCTTACAGTGGGGATTACTATTGCTAAACACTGGAAACAACCGATAAGCCCACACTCGAGCAGGTGGTGCCGGCACATTTGGGAAACCGTGGCTTTGGAAAAGTCCATTGACCACTTGGACAAAGACAGAGACAATCTTATGAGGGTCTAGTAATGGTGCTGCCGCTGTGCATGGCAGAATAAGAGGGAGGACTGACATACCCTCTTAGATTGAGGCCACTGAATGTGTTTAAGTAAGATAGCCTTTAACTGTGACACAAAGTACTGTGACTGAAACAGGAGAGAGCTGTGGAAACAAGGGGACCACACCAAATATAATGTAACAATTTACTGTGATAAGTCTGCAAGAACAAAGCAATTGACATTTCATATGTCAGGGAAGTCGGGTAGTTTCCTTCTTTCTGTTAGTATTATTATGATAAATGAATACTTACACCAATCATGTATTTGTGAATGGTACAAAACCTCACTAAAATGTATTTACAAAATAAAATTGAACGTACCCATGAGTGGTAGGGGATCATGACTGCGGAATGGCAACAGAAATGTATGGCGTCCATGGGTAGAACCAGATATGCCGGATAGAGACTTCAAGACCTTTCAGTAAGCCTGTGGCAAACAGAGACCACTTTGGATGGCACCAGTGGGCAGCTGATAGGTCAGGAATAATGCTTCTCTGCAGCTCTTCAGGGTGGCCTCGGACAGGTTATTTTCAGTAAGTTGACTATGACTGTAGGGAGTGAGATAGTGTGTAGTAAGTCCCCCTATGTAATAAGGATCCAGTATCCAATAAAGGCCTGGACATGGCACATGACCAACAGCGGGCGAGTCTTGATTGCTATGTGGTGTATCATGCCTGGAGCCAGGAGGAAACACTTTGTTAATGAGATTGTTGTGACACGGGCAGAGCTTCCACAGATAGATCCATGAACAGTCCATCTTGTAGCCGAGCTCAAACATATAAGCCCCATCATGTTGTGTGATATGGGTTGACCCAAATGGCATCTGGAATAATTTAAGGTGCATACTGGTGGTGCAGCCTTGAAACGAAGAAAAGGGGCTACATCTGGTACTGATTATATATGTTCCAAGGGCTGAAAAGCACCACACGGTTAGAAACTCTCAGTTTGGCTTCCACTTATGTTTCGGGACAGAAACCACAATAATTACCAAGAGTTAAAAATCAGGCATTCTCCTGCCAAGAACCAAGAATATTGAAACAACTGTCTAAACACCTCGGACTCACAACTGTAAATAATTAAAACACCCATTTTAAACATATCTAGAAATGTTAATAAATGTTCTTTATTCCTTTTAGTTATTACCTTTATTGTACATATGTTTTTATTGTTTTATCTGTTACTTGTGACGTGGTCCACTGCTGATGTTGGGAAGCCCACGCTATAAAAATACATTTAATAAATGAACACACAGAGATTCAACTATTTATGTATTTGGTGTTCCATATGACTCCACCTTGTGAATTTAAGGTCACTTAAGATGAGGTTTGAGACCTTGGAATGAAGGAACAAGAGGGTGAAGAAACTAGTGGAAGGAAGTGGAAGCAAAGAGGTAAAACACAGTAGTAGGGTAGAAGGTAGAGTTTTAAAGAGCAGGGGCGTGTTTATACATCCACTCACCGGAAAGCCTGCATATTCGGTTGGTCTTTTGTCTCAGAATATTTTGTTTAGTCCCATTTTGTATTTTATGGCTAAAATGTCAGTGTTGATGCCTTCATTTTTATATCTCTCCCAAAGTAAACTGGTTTCAAACTCGCAATAAGAAACAAGTTTTAGGGTAGACGGATATACTCATGATCCTTACTATACACTTGTTGAACACTGGCTTCTGTTTGTAGGGGGCACACTGACATCTGTCGCTTTATGGACACATTGTCTCCATCCGTTATGTCTCTTTATGCGCAAACTTTCTCTGTCCGTTATGAGGGCACACTGACTTCTTTCTCTTTACGGACATACTCTCTCCATACTGTAAGAGGTCACACTGACTTCTGTCTCATTAAAGACACACTGTCTCTGTACTGTAAGAGGTCACACTGACTTCTGTCTTTTTACGGACACACTGTCTCCTACCTGTAAGAGGTCACACTGTCTCTTTAGGGACACACTCCTCCTACCTGTAAAAGGCACACTGACCTCTGTCTTTACGGACAGACTGTCTCCATACTGTAAGAGGCACACTGACTTCTATCAGTTTACAGACACACTGCCCCATACTGTAAGAGGCACACTGACTTCTGTCTTTACGGACAGACTGTCTCTGTACTGTAAGAGGCACACTGACTTCTATCAGTTTACAGACACACTGCCCCATACTGTAAGAGGCACACTGACTTCTGTCTTTACGGACAGACTGTCTCTGTACTGTAAGAGGCACACTGACTTCTGCCTCTTTACACACTGCCCCATACTGTAAGAGGCACTGACTTCTGTCTCATTAAAGACACACTGTCTCTGTACTGTAAGAGGTCACACTGACATCTGTGTTTTTACGGATACACTGTCTCCTTCCTGTAAGACGTCACTCTGAGTTATATATTTTTAGGGACACACTCTCTCCTACCTGTAAAAGGCACACTGACTTCTGAACCTTTATCGACACACTGTCTCCGCCATGCAAGGGACACACTGACTTCTGTCGCTTTATGGATACACTGTCTGCACACAGCTCTCTGCCTCTGCACTGGGACACTGTCCTCTCCCTGTAAGAGGGCACATTGACCTCTGCCTCTGCACTGGCACACTGTCCTCTCCCTGTAAGAGGGCACACTGCTCTCCGCCTCTGCAGTGGCACACTGTCCTCTCCCTGTAAGAGGGCACACTGCTCTCCGCCTCTGCACTGGCACACTGTCCTCTCCCTGTAAGAGGACACATTGACCTCTGCCTCTGCACAGGGACACTGTCCTCTCCCTGTAAGAGGGCACATTGACCTCTGCCTCTGCACTGGCACACTGTCCTTTCCCTGTAAGAGGGCACATTGACCTCTGCCTCTGCACTGGGACACTGTCCTCTCCCTGTAAGAGGGCACATTGACCTCTGCCTCTGCACTGGTCATGCAGACTTCTGCATGTAAGAGGGCACATTGACATCACAGCTCATGCTGACTTCTGCCTGTAGGAGGGCACACTGACTTCTGCCTGTAGGAGGGCACACTGACTTCTGCCTGTAGGAGGGCACACCGACTTCTGCCTGTAGGAGGGCACACCGACTTCTGCCTCTCTACAGGGTGCACTGTCTGCTTTCTTATGAGAGCACAGTGACAGCTATTTCTAAACTGGTCACCAACGTCTGCCTGTAAGCAGTCTTAAATGCAAGTACAGTACATCACAATATATAACACACTCTAATACCCTAACACTCAGTGGCTGAGCAGTCGTTTGTAGTTCATACACTGCATGATAAATTGCTTATATTGCTTGATACTCACACTCACGTACACAAAAGCAATATGATTCATATCCATCACCTAGTATTGTACCAGTCTATAGCAATAAACCACCCATCACAGACTGAACATGCATGAAATAACTGAAGAGATCTGTCATATGCCGCTGGTCAACAGTGGGCTTTAATTTACTTCACCACTGCAGGTGGTCCCAACTAATTGTAGAGAGCCAGCCGGAGAGCCATCCGGGCTCTCCTATACTTTGTAGCGTGTTCCACACGTCCGGGCGGGGCGCGGACAGATGCTATAAATAAAGACAGGGCTGCGCTGACGCACTTCCCCCTTGAGCCAGCAACTACAGCATGTGTATGTGTCATTATTAGTCAGCAAAAGGCCCACACTACATTGGCGACGAGCGGGATCACAGTTACCCACATGGCCGAGCAGCGGGTCACGAAACATGCAAGTGTAAAAAGGGAAAAGGGGAGAGGTACGAGACGTCGTGCACCCGACGCCACCGACCGAAGCAGTGTGGAAAAGCCCCCTCCCCCACCCACCGTCATCGGCAAGCAGATGTACGTTCGTTGGTACCGCCGCCGTCAGTATTGCCACCATCTCACCTTGGCCGGAACGGCCGTGCGGCGTCCTGCGGTGAGTGCACGACTGTGGCCTTTGTTGGGCCGGGACCAGGCCGCGCAGTGGTGGTCTGTGCGGTGCTGCCCTAGCACAACAACGATGGCGGCTCGGGCTCCCGGCCTCCCGAAACAAGCCTGTCCTGCGTGCGGAGGCCAGGAAAAAGGATTCTCCGTCCGGAGGGTGAGCCCCGCCCTGCGCACGCCAGGGGGGGACACCACGAAGCAGGAAGGGAGAGTCTTGAAACGCGAGGCGTCTGTTGCCCGAGCAATGGCAACAGTGAACGCCGATTGTGTTCCTGAAAGGAGGAGGCCCAGAGAGTGAGCGGTGGACGGCAGCAGAGGGGTGTGTCCCTCCACGAGTTATAAAGAAAATACAGAAGAAAAAAAACAATCAAAAGAGGAAAAGAGAAAAACAAGGGAGAAGCTCAAGAGGAAATATTACACACAAGAAAAAAAAAAGAAGGGGGAAAGTGAAAACCAAAAGAGTGGGAGAGACATTAAAAAGGGGGATGAATGGGAGAAAAGGAAAGTTGAACTAAGTAAAAAAAAGAAAAAAAAACAACCTAGGGGTGTTTAAAAAAAAAAAAAAAAAAAAGGGAAAGCAAACACTGGAAGAATAAGCTCCACACAAGAGCTGTAGCCATCCAGACAGTGTACACATAGAGTAACAACATGAGTGCGCCACCACAAGAAAATCCCCAGCTCCCTGCACAACTAAACAACAGTGTTCATTCCTCAGTCACAGAATTACCCTCGTTCAGCCAACTAATTGATCCGGCCACAGCGGCGCCAAGATGGCGCCTATGGTTAAATCGACTAGACAACTATGTCTGTGCCACAAGGGAAACGGATGGAGCGGTGCGCAGGTCACTAATGTTGCTGATGGGCGGAGATGAATTGCAAGAGTTGTTTGATTCACTCCCAGACACCGGGGACAAATCTAACTTTGATGCGGCTGTGGCAGCTCTGAACAGGCACTTTGATCCCCAACTGAACTCAGACTATGAGCGCTTCAAACTTCGACAGGTGCAACAAACGGAGGTTGAGTCAATGGACATGTTCTACGCAAGACTGAGAAAGCTAGCAAGCTTGTGCGTAGGGCTCAACCAGCAAGAAGAGATCAGGGCTCAGATTATCCAAGGGTGCCGGTCCAACGCTCTAAGAAAGCTCATTCTACGCCAGCAAGGTATCTCCCTCGACGAAATTCTAATCCTTCCACGCTCTCACGAACTGTCAGCGGTCCAGGCAGAAGCCATGGCGGTGGTGCGAGGTCAGTCATTGGCAGCGGCTTCGTCTACACGTCCAATCCAGGTGAAAGAAGACCAAGTAGATGCCATTCAGGCACGTCAAACACCAGGACGCAGACCAAACCTCTTTAGACCCCGCGAACGTGCCTGTGGGAGCTGCGGGTACGAACACAAGGCAACAATGGGATGCCAGGCAAAAGGAAAATCCTGCAATCGCTGTGGCAAATGTAATCATTTTGCAAAGGTGTGTAGATCCGGAAGGAACAAGCAAGGAGATCAAAAGGGAAAGGACGCCAACGTCCGGAGTGTAACCAAAGAGACTGAAGAGTTGAGAGAAAGTACAGCCTCTGGAGCACCCGTCTTTGAGAAAGACGAGGAGGAGGACATTTTTGTCGTTTCATTTACTGGTGGGAGATAACAAAAGAAGAGACCGCCTCCCATGAGTAACATACAAGTCAACGGCACGTTAGCATCAGTACTCATCGACACGTGGCGTCAGTTAACGTAATGGATGAGACCCTGTTCCAACAGTTAACTCCCACATCGTCTCTCACCCCAACTGCCACCAAGATATACAACTATGGAGGACGGGAGCCCCTTCCTCTGAAAGGCACGGTGGAGGTGTCAGTAACCAGTGGAGATCGCTCGACACAAGCAAAGTTCTATGTGGTAACAGGAGATTGAGGCACCCTGTTGGGATGTCACACTGCGGAGGATTTGGAGTTGATGTTCTTTGCCCGCCAAGTATATGGCTCTCAGGTGGAACGCCTCATCAGGGAGTTTCCGCAGCTCTTTGAGAGGTTGGGACGGCTAAAAGGGAAACGCATCAAACTCCACATAGACCCGAGTGTCGCCCCGATCGCTCTTAGACATCGCTGTCTGCCGTTCCATCTGCACCCAGCAGTGGAAAAGGAGCTACAACTGCTCGAGGATCAGGGAGTCATAGAAAAGGTAGACGGGCCAACACCATGGGTTTCGCCTTTGGTGATAGCGCCAAAACCTAAGCAGCCCGGAGCTATTCGCCTCTGTGTTGACATGCGCCTACCCAATAAAGCCATCCGGAGGGAGAGACACATAACGCCCACCATGGACGACATCATAGCAGATCTGAACGGGGCGCAATGGTTCTCAAAACTGGATCTCAACGCTGGCTATCATCAGCTGAAGCTGGACCCTGATAGCAGAAACATTACCACTTTCTCAACACGTGTGAGGCTCCGGCACTACAAGAGACTGAGCTTCGGGGTATCCTCGGCCGCAAAGTGTTCCAGAATGCCATTAGGGAGACGTTGTCAGGGCTGCCGGGGGTGATCAATTTAAGTGATAACATCTTGATACACTCCAGGACAAGAGATGAACATCATTGCCATCTAGGGGCTACGTTGCAAAGACTAGTGGAAGCGGGGCTGACACTTCACAAGAAGAAATGTGCGTTTTATCAAACGTCTGTGGAATTCTTTGGCTACATCTTTTCAAAGGATGGTCTACAAGAGGATCCGCGCAAAGCTGAGGCCATTCGTCAAGCCCCAATTACCCAAAGTCCAACGGAAGTATGCAGTTTCTTGGGAATGGCCACGTATTGAGGGAGGTTCATACCGCTGCTTGCCACGATGGCAGAGCCTCTTCGACAGCTCACCAAAGGACAACACCGCTGGGAGTGGAACCCGGCTGCGGACAAAGCATTTGAAGACATAAAAGCAGCGTTGCTGGATAAGTCAACCATGGCTTACTTTAACCGTCTCAAACGGACGGAAGTGGTGGTGGATGCGAGCCCTGTGGAGCGTGGGGCCGTTCTTCTTCAGGAACTGAGACATCAGGAGTGGATTCCGGTTGCGTATGCCAGGAGGGCGTTGTCTGCAGTTGAGACACGGTATGCGCAGATTGAGCGGGAAGCCTTAGCAATTCGATGGGCATGCAAGCACTTTCACTTATATCTCTATGGGCACGAATTCCAAGTGGTAACTGATCATAAGCCCTTAGTTTCACTGTTTGCGGGAAGCCCACGTTTAGCACCTCCTCGAATTGAACGGTGGACTGTTCTACTTCAACCTTACCTGTTCACGGTCATTATCGACCAGGGGTGAATAATACGGTGGATTATTTATCTCGTCACCAGACCCCGAAAATATTGGATTCCCACCAAGAGCAAGATGAAGAAAGCACAGACGTCTTTGTCAGTATGGTTGTGCAGTCCGCATGTCCCAATGCTCTTCTCATAACAGACATTGTGAATGCCACCAAGGGTGATGTGGTACTGAGCCTAGTTAAGGAGGCGTTAGACCACAGGAGATGGAAGCACTTCCTAGAAAAGACGAAGGTATCTAGCCCAGAAAGTAAAGCGGCTATGCAAGGAATGTGGAGGGTGCGTGATGAGCTATCCACCGATAGCGAAGGACTGGTCCTGAGGGGAAGGAGAATCGTACTTCCTCAGTGCTTGTGGACTCGAGTGATAGAATTAGCACACCAGGGGTACCAAGGTGCTGCAAAAACTAAGGCTAGGTTGCATGCCAAAGTGTGGTTCCCTGGCATGGATAGTCAAGTTGACGAAATGGTGGGGAAGTGTCACTCCTGTATCATCACATCTGCAGTTGTCCGATAGTCACAGAACTTGCCAGTCTGAAGCTTTGGGCAAAAGTGAGCATGGACTTTGGGAGTTTCCCAGATGGGCGGTTGACGGTCGTCCTGATAGATTCCTATACAAAGTTTCCCGTGGTTGAGGTCATATCCTCTACGGCGTTTGAAAATGTGCGGCCAGTACTCCAAAAGACATTTGCGTTATTTGGGCTCCCTGACGAGGTCAGGACAGACAATGGGCCCCCGTTTCAGGGACAAGAATTTCACTCTTACCTTGATGGTTTGGCCACTCGTCATTGCAAGATCATGCCGTATTTACCTCAGGCGAACGGCGATGTTGAAATATTTATGCGAACTCTAAATAGAGCCCTCAGGATAGGTGTGGAACAAAGAGAAGATGTGCCCCAGCAGCTTTGATGTTCAAAGTCTCTCCACATGACTGTATCCCAGCTGGTCCACACTGGGAGCCACCTGCGTTGGATGTGAAAGCCACCCAGAGGCGCTGGGAAATTACTAATCAGAAAGCCAGCAAAAAATGGCGAACAAGGCGTAGAGAGTTTCAGGAAGGTGATCGGGTGGTAGTGAAGAATCGGCAGGCAGGAGGGAAGTTCCGAACACCGTTTGAACCTGAGGTCTGGGAAATCATTGGCATTCAAGGGGCAATGACAATGGCTGCCCGAGGTAGACAGAAGGTTACGAGGAATGTGTCACACTTTCGTAAAGCAGGAGTCCTTGTCCCCTCGGAAGAAGAAGGAGAGATGGAGGAAGCGTTGGGCGTCTCGCCAAGCAGAAATGAAGAAACTGTGAGTGCCCCTGTGGCGGTGCCTGCCACGCGAGACCTGCCATGTGGTGATTCTGGACATGGACGTTTGCTCACCCGAAGTGCAAGGTATAATTTACGCCCCAACCCAGCTCCCAACAGTCAGCTGAAAGATTTTGTCTGTAAAGCAGATCAGTTATGAACTGTAGTCCAGTATCATCGTCTGTAGACTGAACACTTTTGGTGACGGGTGTCAGTGATAGGAGGACATTTTCTGTGGCAAGTGAACATTTCTGGTTGTATTTGTAGTTTGTTCCTACTGGATTATCTTTTGTTTCTTTCTTTTCTTTATCTTCTCTTTCACACTCCACCTTTGGGGTCTGTTATTTAATTTTGATTATGTTATATATTTAAACACGTCTCTTCTGTGTGGAGTAAAACATGGGAGAGATGTAGAGAGCCAGCCGGAGAGCCATCCGGGCTCTCCTATACTTTGTAGCGTGTTCCGCGTGTCCTGGCGCGGCGCGGACGGATGCTATAAATAAAGACGGGCCAGCAACTACAGCATGTGTATGTGTCATTATTAGTCAGCAAAAAGCCCACACCACACTAATTATATGTTATGACCCCCTTTTTACATCTCACAAGGGCAATCAAATATGGGATGGTAATGGCAAATTCCATCCAAGCAGATCTCTGATCCATGTTTTCCTCCATCCTATGCCTACTCAGGACCATAAACATTAAACAAAATATCTCAGAATGGGCAACCCAGTGCAGTAACCACCTAAGTGGACTATGAACCTAAGAAAACCGTAAGGGACCTGCAAAGGCGTTCAAAGCTGCCAGCTTACTGAACACCATAAAGTGCACATCTGTCACTCACACTTCATCATCCAACCCACTGCTGTGCACTGCGTCCCATAATAGGATACCCACTCATCAGTGGTCATCACACAGGCCATGGAAACACTTTCCACGTAGGTTCAAATCAAAGACAACACACTTCCAACAACACATCCAACATGTCGTACCATGCTACTCATGTAGGCAAAGGCTTCAGTGACCCACATAAGGGTGGTAAGCGCCATATGAATGCAATACAGTACAATACACAGATATCTACCCCTACCCCGGTCACGCTGACTTCTGCCTGTAAGAGGACACACTGAACTCTGCCACTTCACGCGCACACTGACTCCAGTCTGTAAGAGGCCGCACTGACTGCTGCCTCATTATGGTTACACTGTCTCCTTCGTGTAAGTCAGCACACTGCTCTCTCACTCTTCACTGGCACACTGTTCTCTCCCTCTAGGAGGGCATACTGACCCCTGCCTCTACACCAGTCACACAGACTTTCAGAGGGCACACTGACTTCTGCCTGTAACAGGGCACACCGACCTCTGTAACAGGGCGCACTGACGTCTGCTTGTAAGAGGTTATACTGACTTCAAGGGAAGCGGGCACCCTGACCTCTGCCTCTACACTGGTCACACTGACTTCTGCCTGGAAAAGGGCCCAATGACCTCTGCCTCAGTGCTTAATTTGTAAATAAAAATATGCCGGTGCTAAAAGCTCTCCTCTTAAAAACGCGTCTGCTTCAATTAAAAGTGCGAGCACTGACTACTGAGGCAGCCTAATCCTTAAGCCATCTCGGGCCTCATTAGTCCATTTAAAGCCACCCCTTCAGCTCACTCTTGCAGCTTTCTGCTTTCGCCCTTTATGACGCTTTTTCGTTTTACTCTTCCTTCGTCTTTCCCATATGTGTCTTTTCCTTGCAGGAAATGCTTGAGGCAGAAAAATAAGTGCCGGTGCTGCGCACCGGAAACAAGAATCACAAATTAAGCACTGCTCTGCCTCTACAAAGGTCACACAGACGCCTGCCTGTACAAAGGCACACTGACTTCTGCCTGGAAAAGGGCACACTGACCTCTGCTTCTACATCGGTCCCACTGACTTCTGCCTGGAAAAGGGCACGATGACCTCTGCCTCTACAAAGGTCACACAGACGCATGCCTGTACAAAGGCACACTGACTTCTGCCTGGAAGAGGGCACACTGACTTCTGCCCGGAAGATGGCACACTGACGCCAGTCTGTGAGAATGTACACTTACTTCTGCCTGGAAGAGGGCACGCTGACCCCGGCCTCTACACAGGTCACACTGACTTCTCCGCTTGGCCTTGTCCACCCGCCCATCATGTTTATTTCTCTGTTCCATAAGTCGCCTCAGTTTGTCACTGGAAGCAGTCAGTGGCAGCGGCTGATAATTAAACACACAGTGGGAACTGCCAGTGCCCTAAATGGAAATCTAGAAGTGCAGGCACTTAGAGTACCCGTTTGCTCATGAGAAGTGCCGGTACTCTCCCATTTTATGTATTGCAGCAGTGCTGAGAAGTGCAGGTACTCTCCCTTTCAAATTTAAGCAGTGCCGGTACTCAGTACCGGACAGAACCATCCCATTTAAAGCACTGTGTGCCAGACGACCCACAGGGCCAGTGAGTGAGCCTGGTTCCGGCTCAACCCCTGCGCACTCACCTGGGACCGGAAACACCGAGGGCATGCTCCCCAAAACAAGCATGGTAATGACGAATCCGTGCAGCTCTTTCCTTCCTTCGGCCATAAGAAGCGGGGGGTTGAGCACAGCCAGCCGGACCCTGCAGCGCCAAGTCACCTCTCTCCCCTTGGCCCTCTCTGGTGCCAGCTTACTCGCGCCGCTGGTCACGGGTGGCTGCAGCCCGAGTTTGCCATTATGTCCCCGGGCACTACTATTTGACGGTAGTGATGGCACATATCTTACAAGGTGAGGCAAATCAGCCCATTAGCCTACTTAGAAATACAGTAATGTGCACTGGAACACTTTCGGGGGGGGGGGGGGAGCCAATAAACCTTCAGTCAGAATTGTAAGTAGAGGATTCCATCTTCCACAACAGGATAGGTTAAGTTACTCAAACGTTGTTTTAAAACTCATTTTCATTTGATTCCTCTCAGTTAAACACAAGCAAGGCGAATACAGATTTTCGATAACACCCTAGAGTTCTGCTAATCAAACTACTTCCATTCGCTTGCCCCGTGCTCTTAAGTTTCCCATGTTCATCGTAGTGAGGGGCTGATGCAATCGAGGGGGCCAGAAATACAAAGGAGCAGACTTAAGAGCCCCTAGCGCTTCCTTGCGCAACATTAGCGTCACATTTTATGATGCTATTGTGGCCCAACGGGGCCAAAATCGCCGCACCAGATTTACAAAGCGGCACAATGCACTTGCGCACACTTTGTAACCCTTTGCGCTACGTTATAAGCCTGGTGTTCCCTTGTTAGGGGGGCCAACAAAAATGGCACAAATAAATCTAAGAGATTTCTTTGCAAAATGTTTTTCGGCAGTTTTAACACCTGCTTGGGTGGGGGGGGGGTGTACCCCCTTTGCATTCATGTAGCACAAGGGTTACAAAGTGGTGCAATGCATGCATTGCACCACTTTGTAAATTTGGCGCAGTGATTTTGGCCTCGTTGGGCCACAGTAACATTCAAAACAATTTGGCACTAATGTGACGCAAGGAGGCACCAAGGGCTTTTAAATCTGCCCTTAACCTTTCATGCGGCTCAGCAACCAAACTTGCTGTCCTGCACAGCGGGAAAATGAGAGAGCAAAACAGTGCCGCATTTACTGTGATCTGCTACTGCGTTTCTCGCTCCCAGTCCTGGCGCACTTTAGGCTGGCATGCACCAATAAACACACTCTTGCACCTTAATGCAAGGGAGTGTGCGTTCTATCAAGATTGAATTTTCTGCTGGAAGGGAACGCTTCACAGATAGGGATTCGTGCCACAACCCATGGATGCTTCCAATTGGGTGACAACCTGTCCTTAAATTACATGGATCTGTCTGTAAATTCAGCTTGATGTCCATTGTCCGTAAGTGATCTAACAAAGGACAATATTTATCTGTAATTTTAATGCTATAAATTCGACAGCTTTCTGGCGTATGCAGCTGCGTGATTTAATTTTAACCTGCCTCATGACGGATACCAGAATTGGCTTCCCGTGAATTATCAAAAGTTATTGAGCATCGAATGGAAAACAGAGATATTTTAAACAAAATACAATAAAATTGTAGGACATTTGAAAAGCTCCGGCATGTTGCTCGTCTTCCCTTTTTTCAGGCTTTTTTTGTATGGCTTCCCAGTTTGTTTTCTTTCTGTACATTTTTCTCTTATACAATTTGGCACTAAAGTTTTACTTACATTGCAGGTTTACATTTTAAATGACCATGTTAATCTTTTTACTACTATCTTTTGAGGTGGATATGTGCATCCATTGATGAATGCATGGATAAACAGACGGATGGACGATGGAAGGAGGATGATGGATGGAGAGCATAGGCATGAATGGAGAAGTAGTAAATGGAAGGATGGCTGAATAGATGTGTTTGAAATTGCCCTTTTTGTAGGGTTTCCCTCTGCCTTTTTGCCTCTGCCTCCTGTTTTTTGACTTTGTGCTGGATTTCGTTTTTTGCTGGTTTTGGTACTTTGGGCACTTTACCACTGCTGATCAGTGCTAAAGTGCACATTCTCCCTGTGTAAATTGTGATTTGGATTGGTTATCCACTATTGGCATATTTGATTTACTAGTAAGTCCCTAGTATAGTGCACCATATGTGCCCAGGGCCTGTAACTCAAATGCTATTAGTGGGCCTACAGCACTGATTGTGCCACCCACGAGTAGCCCTGTAAACATGTCTCAGACCTGTCATTGCAGTGTCTGTGCATGCAGTTTTAAACTGTCATGTTGACCTGGCAAGTACACCCACGGGCCAGGACCAAACCTTCCCTTTCAGTAGATGTAAGGCACCCCTAAGGTAGGCCCGAGGTAGCCCCAGAGGCAGGGTGCAGCATATTTAAAAGGTAGGACATGTACTAATGTGTTTTACATGTCCTGATAGTGAAATACTGCCAAATTTAGTTTTTCACTATTGCAAGGCATATCTGTACTATAGGTTAATTGGGGATTGCCTTGAAATATCTGTTAAGTGTAATTTCCCATTGGGAGCAGATAGAGATCTGGAGGTTGGGGGTCTCTGAACTCACAATTTAAAAATACATCTTTTAGTGAAGGTGGTATTTACATTGCAAGTTTGAAAATCCACTTAGAAAGTGGGCATTTTCTTGCTTAACCATTCTGTGCCTCTGCCTGGCTGTGGAATGCACGTCTGGGTCAGGATGACAGTTGAGCTGGTTCTGAACTTACTTTAGGCAGTCACACAAAGGGAGCTGAGGTGTACCCTGCCTATACTGATGGGTCTTCCTGGGCTAGAGTGGTGGTAGGAGCTGATACCTGCACCTGAATAGGGCTGTGCATGTCCTTACACAATACAGTCTTCAACCCCCTAGAGTGTGTCTGGGACCAGGGCAGGAAAGGCAGGGTCTTGTGCACTACAAAGACTTTCCTTTGAAAAGTTTGCCTACTTCAAAGGCAGAAATTAGTATACGTATTGGAACCAAAACCTAAAACTTTTGGAACACTTATGGATCTCGAGGAGACTCTGCCAAGGAGCCTGCAGTTGCTGCTTCTAATAGAGGACAAAGAGTGGACTTTGCTGTGTATCCTGCTTCTGAAGTTTCTCCAAGGGCTTGGACTGAGCTTGCCTCCTGTTAAGAAGTCTCAGGGCCATCAAGGACCTCTCCTGCAAGGCCCTAGGTCCTCTTGCTGAGGACACTGACTTGTCAAGAGGTACCCACTCCAGTGCCTGGTCCCTTGGGAGTGAAGTCTGGCATAAAAGAAGAAGAACCAGGCACACCGACTCCGGATAACTCCAGAACCGGCGCCGCTGCTTGACTCTGCACTGCTGCCTGCGACCTAAGCCATGGTCCCAGTTGAAGTGAGACGACCATGGCTGACATCGCAGGCCCGCCGTCGCCGCCACGCCTCTGAAGTTCCACAACACTGTGAGTTCCTAGTGCTGTGTCACCGACGTCTGTGACACCCGACTCCACTGTGGTGCTTGTGGCCCTGTGGTGTGACCGTGATCTTGCGAGGTTGCCTCATTGCACCTTGTCGCGCTGAACTCATGGACCCCGCCGGATCGAAGGGAAGTGATGCCTCGCTGCCAATGCTGCCTCACCTCCACTGCCTCTGTAAGGAACCAACGCCTCACCTCCCCTGCATAGCATTAAGGAACTGATGCCTCACCTCCTGCGTAGCAGTATGGAACCAACGCTGCACTGACTCCAGCAAAGCCTCACCTCCTCAACTCCATGCCACGTCTTTGACTTTGCCTTGTTTCAAAGTTACAGTACCTGGGGTCAGTGTGACTCCATGACAGTAGCCGCACTCCCTCATGAGTGGTGTCAGGCTTTTGGGAATGACTCCGTCATGACGCCGTGATAGCACCAGTTGGAGCTATTGTTCTAAGTGCTTTTATTTAGATTTAATCTTTCAAAATTGATATCTTTGCTTGTTTTTGTTGGATTTTTGTAGTTTTACTACGATAAATATTGGCTATTTTTCTAAACTGTTGTGGTGTCTGTTAGTACTGTTTTCACTGTGTTACTGTGTGTGGGTACAAATACTTGGCACATTGCCTCTGAGATAAGCCTGACTGCTCCTGACAAGCTATCAAGGGGGAGAGCAGGGGTTATCTTAGGAGTGTGACTCCCTTACCATGACTAGAGTGAGGGTCCCTTCTTGGACTGGGTGCAAACTGACTGCCAACTAGAGACCCTATTTCTAACATCTGGTTTCATTGGTCATGATTGATGGATGGACTTTGGTGGGTGAATACACATGAGGCTTGCGTGGATGGATGGGGAGGCAGACAGATGGATGGTCAAATTTGTCCATGGGTGGATGGAGCTTGGCAAATGAATGGATCTTGGTGGGCAGATGGAATAATGGATGAATGGGCAGATGGATGGATCATGGTGGATGCAAGGATGGATTGGTGGGAGGATGGATAAATGGATGTGGGCTTGGATAATGCATAGATCAGAATGAAAGGAGAGATCCTGGTGGATGAATGGATGGAACTTGCTTGGTGCCTGGATAGATAGATGAATGGGTGGATGATGGGTGCCTGATTGGTTTGATGAATGGATAGACAGATGGAGCCTTGGTTGGATAGATCTGTTTCAATGATTGAATCTTGGTGGGTGGCTGGATGAATTTTGGTGGGTGCATGAATGACTACACAGAAGGATGGCTGGATCTTGGCAAGTAAGTGGAAGGAGATTGCTGGGTGCATGGATGGATGGGTGGAAAGATACATGGATGGACAGATGGGAGCTTGGATGGATGGGTGGATCTAGGTGGATGAATATGTGTGGAGGGGTGGATCTTGGTGGGTGAAAGGACAGATGTGAACAATATCTTGAAGCATACTACCCACATGTAAATGTATTCACCCTTCTGTGAACCTTGGTATTACATGAATTCTAGCTTGTTGTATTAGCTGAAGGATGATAGCTTCTAGCTTGAACTCTGGTATAACAAATCCACTGCTATTCTTACAGATACTAGGTCTGTGAGAAAAACTAGAGGTAGTTTCAAAGCCTTTGTGGCCTTCATTCAGACACACAAACATGCCAACTAGGTTTCTGGTGATACGATCCATGTGAGCATCTGAAAGTGGTAAGGTAAAACTACAATGCTACAAGGGTTGACTGCCTAATGTGACGCAACCATGACAGACCAGTTCCGTTTCCTGCAAAATGCTCTTCTACCCTGCTCTGCAATATTTCATCTGTATTAGAGAGTGAGATAGACTTCAGCTATGACCATTTTGGCATTTTAAGGCGTGAAAAGAATTTTAAAAACTCACGTTAGCAAAGGGGAAATTAACGTCTTCCGAATAGATTGCATTATGGCAAAAATATCAGGATAAGCTTTAAAGATACATTCCGGCAGCCAGTCTAGCTCTCTTGGCTGCCTAAGGTAGGGGGCCCACCGCTCCACTAATTGCAAAGATGTCCCTAAATTGAGCCTAATGTTCATGGTCTGTTATTGCTCGGACAACGTGCGCAATTTGTTGATAATTTCAGCACTGTTCCACTTTCTACAGTGAATCAGTTCAAGCCACATGATGTTAAAAGCAGACTTATCCACTGCCCATGAAAGATCCTATGCAGATATTTGTTTATAATTTTAATGCTGCTTCCTGTCAGCCAATCATGTGGCTTGCTACATACTCCAATCACCACAGTTAACTGTTACCACAGTGTGTGTGCTGACATTAGAATGGCTTAGATGTCGGCAAGCCAATTCTAGCACTCTCTACAAAGCATGCTCTCTCCTCAGTGGCCCTATAAGTACACACTAATCATTCATTTATATCACCCAAGTCTGTCTTTGTCCAATTAATGGGCTCTTTTCCTGGTCTTGTTTTTGATCTTCGTTCTTCTTATGAGCCAATTGACCTATGAGGCGCCATTTGGGCTTCGATATAGTCCTCCCCTGGCCAGGCCAGCGGGCAAGTGACAGGACAGTCCAGCCCCTGCCCTCATTTAACAAGCACCACCATCAATGAGCCACCGAATTTTGCCAAGGTCTGCAGAACATTCAGATGCTTTGTCTTTCCAGGTGCCCAATAAAATGTTTCTCTGAAAGAGACATAATATTTGATGACCTCAAAGTCCAACTTGAGGAAATTACACGTTCTTCAAAATTTCACAGCAAGGGCAGAAGTTGAAATTGTGAGGAGAGAGCATATATCACCTATTTTGCATGACGTACTGACTGCTAGCTGAGAAGAGGATTCATTGTAAGGCACAGACACTGGTGCAAAATTTCTCCTACAGCTCTTCACTAGACCAGCGATTTACGATTGTACCTGAGAAGGGAAACCTCCCCTACATTCTGGAAGTCAAGCTGGTATGAACACATTATAAATGATGCTGATAATGGCTGACATGATGGTGACTTCTCCATGTGTCTAGGTGGAGCGGCTCCTCTGTTAGGGCGGAGGAGCGTTGCACCCCCCCCTCCCGTCAGCAGCAGCAGCTGCCAAAGTTCTACAATAAAACAATAATAAACTGTGTTTATTATCATTTTATTATAGAATGTGCGGAGCCCGGGCTGTGACGAGCACCGGTCCCAGGATGCTTGTTTCCAGTCCAGTGAGGACCTGGCTTGGCAGTTCGGGCTGGACTGTTCCCATGAGAAATAGGGTCAAGACTGATTTGCATATGGGTGGGTCCAAACGGGGGTGGCATGGTGAGCAAAAGAACGATGGATTAAACCCAGATCTGTGACTGGGGGTGAGTGTTTGCATTGTTCAGCACTCCGTCCATCATCCTTTTGTGTTGCTAAAGTTGCTCTGAGTGGGAAGGGTATGCCCAGACGTGGGTCCCTTGCTCACTGTGCCACTGGATTCAAGCTAGCCTGGCTGATGATGGGTGAAACCCTAAAACCGGTCCCAGGATGCTTGTTTCCGGTCCAGTGAGGACCTGGCGTGGCAGTTCGGGCTGGACTGTTCCCAGGAGGAATAGGGTCAAGACTGATTTGTGCATGGCTGGGTCCAAACTGGGGTGGCATGGTGAGCAAAAGAACAATGGATTAAACCCAGATCTGTGACTGGGGATGAGTGTTTGCATTGTTCAGCACTCCATCCATCATCCTTTTGTGTTACAAATGTTCTTAGCCATTGTCTTTACAACTTCATATGACTGTATTCAGTACCACTATTTTTCAAAGAACACATTTTCGGTACTATTATGATTTAGATATCATGCCCGTTGAATTTTCATTTGACTCCCGGCCTATTTCTTCATACATGATTTCAGATATCCAGGCCCATTTCTTATTTTTAAATGGATTTAGCCAATTATTGAAGGTTTCAGCCTAATTATTGAAGATTTCAGCCAACACATGTTTCGTCCCATTACAGGACTTCCTATCTAAATCATAATAGTACCAAAAATGTGTTCTTTGAAAAAATAATGGTACTGAATACAGTCATATGAAGATGTAACGACAATGACTAAGAACATTTGTAAATAATGTTTTATGCAAATTTGGATGTAGTAAAAGGAAAAGTGATTTACACTCGGATGTCTAAAAATTTGATTATATATGTCTTGTTTTGAAGTTTACATATTTAATGGAAATATACATATGGATATATACGAACCAAGTTAACAATTGGATCCATAGAAATTTGTATGCGTGTGCTCCACTATTATATTGTTCTAAAACTCTCCCAGTCTGCCTGGGAGCGCCTTGCCTGGGTGCTCCGACCAATTCGAACGCTGCTGTCATGCTGCCAGCGGCATGACAGCAGCATTCAGATTGGCCGGAGGGCAGGCTGGGAGCCTGTGCCTGCGGCGAAGGAAAAAGGAGCTGCGCGGTGGTGGTGGCGGCAGATTCAGCTATGTTTTTATAAACAATTATTATTAATTTTTCTTAATCACCCCCCCCACACCACCCTGCCACGCGCCGCAAGCCATTACTGGTGTGTAGATGGTGATGTCTTCATTGATACAGTAGAGTTTTCTTTCAAAGTTAGAGATGACTGCCCTTAGGCAGCTCTGGGTAGGTATTTCAACAAAACATGCACATATGATTCCCAACCAAGTCAAGTCCATAATTTGCTTTTGGGTTCTGTAAAAGTGAAATGGGGATATGAACTGAGGGTCAATTGGAGGGTTTAGTATCAAGAAAAGATCAATTGTGCTTTTCAAATGCATTATCTGAACTACTGTTTCAAAACCAGGGGCATCTAGGCAGAGTGTAAAGACATATTTTCTCATGTCAGATGATGCTCAGTGGCATGGGTGTGTGGTGCACTGTGCCACATTTTGTGGTTCTCTGTTCTGAGAGTCATGGTGGAGAGTATGAAAGGATGGTGATTGTGCACTGTTCTGTGGTCATGCATTTTGCTGTGTGAGATAGTGCACTATGCCATTGGTGGGGGCACATTGCGCAGTGCAATGTGCCACATGTAGATGAACGAGGTGAGGGTGGCAATGCACTGTTCCGTAAGTATTAGTGATCTGTGGGTGGATGTACTATACCTTTGGGTGGGATACACAACATAGTGGGTACTGATGAGCTGTTCAGCATATGGTGGTGTACTATTTGGTACATCCCTGGCATACTGATTGATGTAAACATTTGTGGGAGTTTTGCAATTCTTATTATGTGCTGCCTTTCTACATCTGGATCATGATTTTAGGTTTCACCTGCAATTGTCTGAGCCTTCCTTCAGCCAGTGGCTGCTTTATCTCTGGAACTTTCGGCTATTGTCACAAGACATTGGCAATCACATCTTTGACCTGACCACAGAATTATTTTAGTCTCACTTTTTTATTGGCTATCAGGTTGTCTCCTACTGCTTCCTGTGGAAGTCATGAAGGACTGTTTTAAATCTGAAACGTATACACTATTATTTCATATTTAGGGCCTCATTTACAAGGCCCGTGGCGCAGGTGGACCAGGCAAGTGCTTTGCTGCACCGCCCTGCACCACCGGGAAAGGGCAGAAATGCATTGTATCTTGAAGATATGCGGCATTTCTGTCCTCTCCCCTGCACTGGTGCACAAATTGCTGCCATTCGCCAACACAGGCACCTTTTCACAATGGTGCCAGGGTCCCTGCATTGTGGAGATGCTTGTTTTTGTGCAGGAAAGGGCACCTACCTGCACAAAAACAATCATAGAAAGAGGGAAAAAAAAAAACGGGGAGAAATTAAGATATTTCTCCCCATTGCATCACTCCTACGCCACCCTAGGGGAGGCGTAGACCTTTTACACAGTCCCAGGTTTACAAAAACTTGTAAATCAGGGAATGCATCAAAATCCATGGATTCTGCACGGGAACACCCATGGAAACGCCTCCCTAATGCAAAGTAAGGCAACGCACAGACTTGCCTTACTCTATATCTACAAGGCCAGGAAAAGGCATGCAAAGTGGCTTTGCATGGCCTTGAAGATATGGGTGAGCAGCCTGCGCTGTTGGTGCATCACAAAAAGTGATGCACCTGCAACGCAGGCCGCTTATAAATATGGGCCGAAATTTCTTATCGCATCCATGCACTGTAAACACAAAGTAATCATATATCAATTGTTTGTACTAGAACCAGACATTTTTATTGCTTTTGTCAGCACTTAAGTGTAAACACCAAGGGGTATATTTATACTCTGTCTGTGCCAAATGTGCGTCAAAAATCCAGAGGTACAGACTCACTTGGCAAGCCATTCAGCAGCTGCTGCGCTACATTGAGCCAAAGTTGGCACCCAGCTTGCAGACACCCCACACCATTCCACCAGAGACCAAGCTGCTAGCTGTTCTCCACATGTTGGCAAGTGGCTCTTTTCAAACCACTGGTGCTGTGGTTGACAGGATCTCACAGCACTCATTCTTTGCCTTCCTACCCAAGGTGTTGGATGCCATCATCCCTCACACCTGCCACATCAGCTTCCCTAACACACAGCAGAAGCATCAGGAGACCAAACAGGGCTTCTACCAAATCAACGGCTTCCCACACGTGTTGGTGCCATTGACTGCACACATGTACGCATTGTGCCACCTGCTGCAACTGAACATCTATACCGCAACATGAAGCACACACACTCCATCAATGTGCAGGCCATTGTCGATCACCAGGAATTGATCATCAACATCGTGGCAAAGTATCCTGGGAGTGTACATGATTCATTAATCTTCTGCCAGAGCACCATCAATCCACACTTCTGAGATGGACGATATGGAAATGGCCTACTTGTTGGTAAGTACAGAAACCTACTTATATACACACAGCACAGCAACCCTGTAGGACACACAACACATACACCACTACATTGACACGTGGCCAGGAAGACACTGAGGTTGTGACACTGCTAGTCATGTTTGATATCCTCACACAATGGGATACACACCTATGGACAAATGACAGTTCCAAATAACAACAGATGCCATTCCACAGACACAAGGGAAGAATTTAAAAACAACACAATGACATGGCCTTAACTGGCAGTACAACTTGGAAGATGAATCTGTCAATATTACATCGATAACACTCAATCAAACACCCTTCCAACCAATAAGTACTGTGTAAGGTGTGTGCAATGTGTTCTGCTGCAGGTCAAACACCATAAGACACATAGCATGATGATGATGACTACAATGAAGGTGACATGGAATCAATGAGGCTGTACCAATATCTCACATCACTCCTGCTCTGACATTGCCCACTACAAATAAGCAAGTGGACTGTGCTAAGAACACATATTGATGTGACAATATTGAAAGTGCACATACCTACACATACCGATTGAGACAATTTCACACACACACACAACAGATGTACAGGCATATGGACCTTCTGACACTCTAAACGACAACCTCACAACCAAGTTAGCCAGCTGAACTGGAATAGGTTCAGTAGTATAGGTACACGTTTGAACATGAGTCGACTCGGCAAGGGCAGAGAAATATGTCTGCAGAGAACCTGTCACACATGGGATATTTGTGCATAGTCAATTGTCAACACGTCAGTGCTGACAACTTATGGAGATATGTTGTACATTGTCACCTTGCCAAATTAAAGGGCCTCACTGATGTTTAACAAATTCTATTGCATATGTTAAATTGGATAGGATGTCCAAGCCATATGCATGCAACCATGTTACCACCACTGTGGAATTGATTCTGTATATGGAAGTATCATGTCACCCCCAGTTAAGACACATGGACACCTCTTTCACATGACATAATGCATGGGAGTATACAATGTACTGCAACTCTACAAAAATACAGCCGACATCCGGTCAATCAGCCAAACACCAGTTCAGATAATGAAACAACCCAAAGCTGATGGTACATCCTAGAAGCCTAGGATTCCACACAATAACACAAACACAGATGAGTCACAGACAACACAAGATAACTGCCATGCAAAGTGATAATCATGGTTCAAGCAACATCAACATTTTCTCACTCATTTTCTCTTTCAGCTGATCAGGGGTATGGGATCCAGCCATGGATCATGACCCCATTTGCAAACCCAAGCACAGCATCAGAGCCTGCCTATAATGAGGCACATCGGAGGACACGCACCATAGTCAAGAGGATTTTTGGCATCCTGAAGTCAAGATTCAGGTGCCTCGACATCACCGGAGGCAGCCTCCTATACTCACCAGAAATGGTCTGCAAGATCATTTTGACCTGTGCCACCCTGCACAACATTTGTGTAAGGAGGAACATTCCCCTCTATGAACCAGACCTACAAATGCCTGAAGAAGAGGAAGAGAAAGAGGAGGATGTTGCCCATCAACATGAGGGGGACCATCCAAACACAGCTGCAGGATTGCATCGGAGACAACACATAGTCCAAAACTTCTTTTAACTATAGTCACCATCACCACTGTCTTACCATATGTCATTAAACACTTATTCTAATCACTAAATCATGGTCTGGGTAATCATTTTTGCATCACATTATCCCTAAGATTCATAATCAGAGTGCAGCCTCATTCATAGAGCATTGCAGGATTACATAATAGGATACAGAAAAATTCCACATCACATTTGATGGGTATGAATGTACATCCAACTTCACACACACTGTAAATGGCATATATCCTGTCCATTTCACATTTGAAGGGCAATAGCAGAGGACCACAGCTATTTCAAACATACATGTTGGCAACATGGTTCATTGCAGCATATGGCACACAACTAAGACACCATCATTCACTAAGGAAAAAAAATGCCTCATACATGAGGCAGTGGATGTACTATTGCATTGGTAACAAGAAGGTATGACCAGATCCTTGACAGCAGTAAGTGTGACATCAGCTATCTTTTCAAGGAGTATGTGTGACAAGAAATCCATGTAAGCAGCAAATGGATAGCAGGAGTGCCCCAGGTATGACTAGCTTTGCTCACAAGACATCCCCTGCACATGCCATCCCAGGTCATAAGTCCTGTCACTGCCATGTTCTCTGTCTCTCCCCACCCTTCTTGAGGGGGCCCTAGAAAAGGACTATTTGTACCAAGATAATCCCTCATCTACACACACCCAGACTCACATTCTGACTCCAGTGTGCTTCCCTCTTTAGTATGGTATGCCATAGTCATTGTTCTACAGTCTGCATGGACTTCCGGTCAGATAATGCACTGCCTTGTAGTCTGTAGGACCTGTAATCACCTGTGCATTGCTTCCCATGTGAAAGGTTCTGTTGGCACTTTGGACTTGATTCTCACCTACAGGACTTGTGAGAGACTGAAGCTGCACACACCTGTGAGCACCTCCATGCAGACCAGCCATTTGAACATGCACTGCCCATAATATGTATATCACTTTTATGAATTGCCGTGTAAATCACTTGTGTAACACAAGCCTTGGGTTATTGTGTAACGTTGCAGCACACAGGACAAAAACAGTTTACATTTTCCACAGTGTTGTTCCACCTTTGACCAGTATCAGTCTGCTCACTGTGTATTTGCCTTATTCATTTTTGTTCCTGATTGACCCTGCATCCTGTTAGCCTGACTGGTTCCTGTCTTTACATTACCATAAAGGTTCCCTGTGGATACATTTGTCTCATAGTTGCTTTCCATGCCCTCACTCCCCTCCTGAGGTATTGTGTCAGGTAGGTCTACAATGAATACTCAAATACATTGTATAGCGTAATCAGTTTACTTATCGTATCATGGGGTAGAACTTGTCTTCAAAAAGCCTAATCATGGCCCATCCCTTGTCTGGGTTTCATGTATGCATGGGTGACAAATAGTGACAGTGTACCATGACTGTATGCATGGATTGGGTATGGTGCATCCAGCACAACAAACAATGTTAGATAATGTGCATGAAATGTCAACACATGTTTGTACCCTGACGGTCCACACACTGATTCACATCGCCCCCAAAATATTGATGGGGCTTGCTTGGTGAATAGCTGTGAGATTAATCAGCACAGAGGCACTGATTTTCCCAGATGCAGTGGGAATTTTAGAGGCCACCCTGTGTACAAATGTTGTGAGGAAACCTGCCGGTTTAAAATTACAGATTCAGTAACTTTGTGAGGACACCAAGGCTGCACCGTTGTCAGGCTCATAAAACGTCTGCAGTGGCATAGCTGGACTATCCCCATGTGTGTTGTCTATTCCTCTTTGGCTTTCGGTCAATTCAGCCGTGAAGTATACTTTGTTAATGCAGTGTATGGGTCCACAGACTCGTGACTAGACCTGCATGTAAGTGTGACAACAGTGACCCCAATAATGATACACATTGGCCCACACAAATGACCTGGACACATTTGTGCAATTAACCACTGGAAATACGTGAACACTTGCTGCTTGGTCTGCTGGTCCTCCACTGCCACAGGAGAAACATAGGTAATTTATACAACTCAAACTGTGGAGTGACATTTCATTTGTGGATTGGTTTTGGGACTCGGTGTCACAAACACCATACCGACATAGCATTTTCAAATGCCTGACTCATGGGTAGTGCCCAGGAAGTGGTATCCAACATTCCAGGACATGTGATGGCCTAGTCTTGGAACATTGCCACGATCAACCGTCTTCTATCTATCCTGTGCATGGTTTGTCATTGGAGGTGCTTATGTCCCAAACATCTGGGTAGTTCACACAGCATTTGTTGCTACGTGTAGACAAACACATTTCCTTTCTCATTTCCACACTGAATAGCATTTGATGGTTGGCCACATTGACAACACATGCATACAAGCACATTTAAGAAAACACGTCTTGTGATGGTCACACAGTGGGACAACTAAATTTGTAAGAGCCAATTCACACACATTGGCACACAGGCAATGAGTTACTGTATTGAGTTGCGTAGCCTTGCTATCCTCTATTGATGCACAACCTGCTCAAACTGGGTAATACCAATCTGTATTCCACACGTTTGGGCATCTATTGAGTCAGTGAAGAGTGCAAATCCAGTACAACAACTAAAGGATCATAGTCCGCAGCAGTATGATCTGCCACATGTGCCCATTCACCTGAATGCATAATGTAGGTGCAAACAGCCTATCTCTGTATAGTCACACCTGTCATGTACTAATAAAATTGAGAAATGACCCGAACCCAGTAAAAGACAGAAAGTTTGACGCATGCGCGTAAAAAAAGACGCACATGCGTCAAAAAATGCTGCATATGCGTAGAAAAATGACGTTCACTGCCATGATACATCCATAGGCCCTGAGCGATAATTCCCACACTGTACCCCATGAAATTGGTTAACTATGAAAAATATTTGGAAATATGGATGCAGGGTAATTTCTAAGCACGTTTGTCATTTTTTTTTTTTGCACACCACATTTGAGGCAGGAAGTGACATAATAGGATATCCTGTTTACAGAATTGGTACAGTTTGTGTACTTTCACTTTCACTTTGCAGTCTGTGATTTTTCTTGACTGTGTGGCTGTGTTTGGACTTGTCTCTCTGTGAATATTGTGAATTTGTCTCCTGTGTGCTTCTGTGGTATCCTGTGTAAGTGTATTTTTGTCATTTCTGGTGTCTAATTTTGTCTTTGTACTGTTGGGAGTCTGTTGTGGGTAGTGTACGTTTTGGGATAGTTAGGCTGTTGTAGTGTCTTTACTTTTCATTTCCCTCTCCTCCTTTACCTTCATTATCCTCTGTACCCCTTAATTCCTTTTCAAGCATGTTGGGTAGGCCACACCTTGGTAGAGTGGGGGAGGAGGAGCTGGGGGGATTTATTTGGCTGGTGTGCCACTTCCTCCCATTAATGATGGAACCAGGTGACCGGGTGATACAGGGGTATCACACAGAAGCAAGGAGGCTCCGGTGGGCAAAGGTCCTGTACCATCTTAAAAGAATATACAACACACCGCGCAACAACCACCAGCTAAAACACCGTTGGGCTGACCTGGTTGCCAGGGAGCAAGACCTGCTGGACCTCCTGCGGATTGTGATTGGTGGTCCTGTTGGTGAGTACAATTCAGAGTAATGTGCACATTTAAATGCTCTGTAGTGACAGTAGCAGATTTGTTCATATGCTGCAGGCAACGTTTTTGGACATGTGGAATGCAAGTTAAACATACAGTTGCTGTGAGTTATACATTAATTCCTACACATTACCGTCATTTGTTGACGCAACAGCTGCACTAACTTACAAAACACAACTGGAACCTGTAAATTTGTGCTTTTCTTCACGTCAATCGATGACGCAAATATGGCTCTAACATATGTTTTATGCATGGTCTGTGAGTGTACTAGGAGAGACATGTTTTTAATCTAGATATTTTCAAGAATGAATGTGTCCCCCAATTATTTTGGATACATGTCTGAACTGGATTCTGACACATACGTAGCAAGTTAATTCTGACCTCAGGTAACATCTTAGGCTGATAGTTTGACTTGGTTGTGCCACAATGAAATTAGGGATGGATGCCAAAAGTAATGTACACGGGTTTATATCTAAATGTTAGGTGCTACTTTCCATAGCTGTGGCACATAAAATGAAGCAAATGATACAAATTGAGGGGTAACAACTATCCATGGCCCTCTGTTCATTGTACCTGTGTGTTTTACATTGGTCTTAGTCACATTAGCTGGACCCGAGCTAATGCATTTGCCATCTGTGTTACTCAATTGCCATGTACTTCTCATAAGATATGTGATCATCATGGGATACCTGACGTTGGGGAATGCATGATCACAATGGATTAAGTGCATGATGTTGTGCAAGGGACCACTGACCAATTCCATCATACATATAAAGTTGACTGATACTTAGCTAGTTTAAAAGATCCCAGATCTGGGATAACTGTAACTGAAAGGAAAGAAATTACATCAGTGTGCTGGGTTGGCACCTATATAGGAACCGCACATATCACTCTTTTCACCAATTATGCCACATACCAGCATGCAGGTGCACTGTGCACAAAAACATTCCACCTCCAGTCGGACATCTGTTGAATATTCTATGGTATGGAATATGCTGATAGAAGTCTCTATCAGATACTAATAGCACATTCTGTAAGTGAAGGGGCCAGTAGCCCACCAACAGACCAGAGCATCTTTCTCTGCAGAGGAATTACACTCTACTCCTTTGGCACCCTGGATAAGAAAGTCAAAATTACCTCTCAGCCATCCACCCCTTCTTACTGTGCTAAATTAATTCCAGTATTGCTCACATGGGGTTTATTTCTGGAATTAAACCAGCTATATATGGGACACAACTGATACCATTCATAGCATATTTCACTCTAGCATCCATCTAACTAACTGAAATGCACACTTTTCTTCAATTGTTTCCTCAGTAGCTCCAACCTGTTGGAATTCGACCAACAACCTGCCAACCTTAAAAATATCTGAATTTATTTTCATACTTTTACTCTGGTGTCATGTGTACAAAATCCACAGGACACTCCTGGCTCAATACCACTAGCAGAGATTTCAGGACCCAAAAACGTCACAGACATGACCCTCAATTAACATTTTTCCTTATTATGCACACATTTATAGTATCCCTGCTAGTTAAAAAAAATCTTTATGATGGATTCTTCTAACCGTAGATTCCTCACCTTTAGAATATCAGTTGCCAAAATGGATCAGGAAAATGTACACAGCATGCTCTTATGTGCCTGTAGGTGGAGCTGTGTGGCTCTGGGTTGGTCTTGCTCTGCAACAGGAGTGATGATGGATCTGCATAAGCACCACCCCTGTGCATGGATGTCAGTTATTCTTTCTATACTTTTGTACATGGATCAGGCGCTCACTCCTTTTCAGTTCAACTCAGTTGATGAGTTTTCTCTTACAAAATGTTACCTTTTTCTGGCTTGCAAGAGAACTATGTCCCCGCCTAAAGCTACAGGCTTTAAGCTTTGTAGGGACTGTTGCATACGAATGTTTGAGACAGACCTCCACAAGCTGTTCCTCTGGTATTTGGTTTCAGAGCACAGCTCCAAGTCCTGCAAAGAGCCTGCCCTTTAAAATCCAAGGATGATCCGGTGACATGAAGTGAAGATATACATAGTCGTATGGCAAAAGAGGTCTTGGAAGGTCCCCTCCCACTTGAAGTCAGGGGTGGTGAGATGTAACCACCATTAACGCTGTTCCTGCAACAGGTCCTCATCATGGTCCAAGTCTTCCAGTCAGTCAAAGTCAAAGCACAAGAATGCCACTTGGGAGTTCATCCCAGACCCGCCTCCCTCAACCTAAGAAGTTGCAAGGACATCAGGGTGCAGCATAGACGATTTCACAGCTGAGCTCAGCATTCTTCTGTCTCGCTATGGTGCCACTTCTGGACCAAAGGATCTGCAGTGGCCTCCAGCCTCTGCTCCAACACCAAAGTCAACCCAGAGAAAAATGTGCGAGGATCCCAGTGACACTGATGCCAGCACCAGAGAACAACTTAATTCCTATTGTCTAATCTGACTCTGAGCTCAATCTATCTTGGTCCCATCCGAGCTTGTGTCCCAAAAACGCACTGATGCCCGAGTCAAGTTCAATCCAACTAAGACAGAACTATCCTTTTTCCCACCATTGCACACTAATTGAAACACATGGAAATTATGAGGGAAATGATTGGGCTAATTTCCACCAACACCAAGATGATAACATATACATGGATGTTCAAGAGGCCAGTGGATTGTATACATCCCTAGGCATTGAGCTGTATTCTTCCAGAGTCACCAATAGAAAAGAATTTTCAACTGCCACCTTTGAAGTCAAAATTAAAGTACTGAAGAAGTTTTGCAACATGGGCAGACTTCATCCAAAACCTTACTCCCATAATGAAGCCCGAACTAACACCAACCATGGGCACCTGGGCAGTCTTGTTCCTGTCCACCAATAAACAGGCATGTTGCAAGGCTCTACAGGCCAATGCAATGAGAACTTGATATCTTGACGCAGCACCTACACCAGAAAGTTTGGGGGTTCAGACTTCCACCAGTAGAGTGAACCCCAATTCATTCCAAATTGATGTTTTCCTTGGTCGGCTTAGCCCCACCATGAGTTAATGTCAGTAATTTGCTAGGGAGACATACACTTGCTTTATGAGCCATGGTTGGAGAGATCCTGCCAGCGGTCCCTGAGGAATTTCAGGCCAATCTGGCTCAAACCATTTAGGATGTTCAGGATGACAACATCTGCTCTGGGATAGACAGTACCGACTGCTTGAGCAGAGCAGTTGGTACTAGTGTGGTGCTTCAGTGGCATTTTTTGATGAGATCCTTTGGCCTTTCTAGGACATGAAAGCCTCTCTGATTGACATGCAGATTGAAAGTGCTTGGTTGTTTGGCAGGAAGGCAAATGCAGAGGTGGATCGCTTTAGGAGAGCCTGGCCACGGTGTGTCCCTTATGTTTTTCTACACCAGGAAGACAGTATTGTCACAGGTACTTCCCTTTCAAAGCTATTCTAAATTAATGATGTACTGGCAACTTATACTCACCCCCCTGCAACAGGCATCCCAGTCCTTTTGGGTCATAGGTGCAGCTCTAGTAGACAACATCCAGCACACTGGGAACAGCAGTCATCTTAGGGCCCAGCACATACAGTATTAGCATCCAAGCCACTTTAGTGTGCCCATAGTGGCATACGACCACCGAGTGGGATGGAGGGTCAGAAATTTCTTTCAAGGGTAACACACTATAACATCAGACAGGTGGGTTCTTCAGATTCTTCAATGAGGCTTCATGCACGTTAGGTTAACATATTAGGCCTTTGTGCACTTTGCTCTATATGCATTTTATTCACTGTTATTTTATAATAACCAGTTTTACGGTCTTGTTTTATTTCTTTCTATCACACTGTTTAGCTTAGTTCAGCACTGTGTTCTCAAAACAATGCATTATTGCTCACCCTGTGCTTCAGTCAAGGCTACAGTCTGGTACATTGCCGGTACACGTGGTAGAAGTTTAGTCTCTAGTGTTCGTAGACAAAAAGCATCCTTACGTAGGGACATTTTCTTACAACATCTGCGTGTTAGTTTTAAAAACTCTTTCTAGTCCTAGTACACGTTAGAGGGAGATTCCGACGAGGAACCTACAACTAGATGCTGACTGCCCCGTTGCAGATGCAGATTACAGGCCTTTGCTCAGGTATGAGGATTGATGTCCTTCCGGGGGAACCTGAATGGCAGGCTTAGAGCTTTACATGCTATGCTCAGAATATAACTTAGAGAGGACCTAATCTAGTTGCACTATGATAGCCTTATTCTTGTGCTTCACTCACGTTACTATTTTAATCCTACTGTGTTATGTAGTTCTGGTTATTGCAGCTCACGCTTTGCTATCCAAAATGCAGTTGTTTTATTAAGCCAGTCTTTAAAACTCAAACTGCCTTTGTCATTTATATATGAGACCGCCCTGTGTATGAGAGAACCGGTTGTGACCTGAGTGATCACAGCTTCCCTGGGAAGTACTAAGATGCCATGTGCTCGGCTGCCCAATTGTCTCTTCCCTTTGGGAGAGATGAGGCACTGCAGGTTAGCCGAAGCAAAACCCGGATTTAGAGTGACAAGGGTCCTTCACCGTGGGTCAGACTCAGTCCCCCACTCTGTGAACGATCTTGCCGCTCAAAATCCAGTAGTCTCATTAGGATAATGAGAGCCTACGCGACAGGGTCATCTCAACGCCTGGGTGGACACACTACGCCATCAGTGCCTAATGGATCACAAAAGGTGGTTACATCCTGAGGTGGCACAGGTCATCTTTCAGCAATGGGGACATATGTTGTCCAACTGGTCTACCACTTAGACAAAACCTCCTGTTGCAGTAGCAGGACAGGATCCTTCACTGTAACCTACACAAGCCGCACCTCCAGGCATGGAGATTGAGCAGGAGCAGTTGACTGCATTTGGCATACCTCCTGAGGTTCTAAATGTCAACTTGGCAGCCAGTCATCCATTTTTTCAAAGTCTGTTTACACTGGGGGCAAGCTCTTGACCTGGTGTGGCACCCTTAACAGGCATTACTGCCGGATGTCTTGTTTGTATCATCTCTGGCCCAGCAAGCAATTACAGTGGACACCATTAAAGGTTGTTAGTTAAGGGGGGTGGGGGCGTGGCTTGGCACCAATGGAGTAGGGCGCATAAGAGGTGCTCCCACACCAGAATCCCCCACCCAGGACCATCCTGAAGTAACAACCCATGGGGCCATGAAGATTATGGCCGCCTGATGTAGCGGGGTCAGTGCAGCCCCATGGAGAAGGGCTGAGGACTGCATGGGCTGTCTGAGGTGGCCCGATCGAGAAGAAAGGCCGGACGGGGAGGAAGCCAAGATGGCAGGCGCGGCCTTTCCCCAGCTTGAATAGCCAGCCTGAAGCTCTTGTGCCCAGCGTTGCTGGAGATCCTGTGGCCCGCTGTGGATTGCCCTGTCGCCTTGGCTGCTTTCTCGCCTGCCTGATCCTGAGGGGTGGAAGGGGTAGACATGGACTGGGCCTGCAAGAGAGATGTAGGGCGGGCCAGGACCCGGAGGGCCCCTGGCTTCTTGATGCCCTAACAGGTGAGAGGACCGGGCGGGGAAGAGACCGCAGGGGGAGATTGGATGATGGTGGCGATCCACCCAGACCGCTGCTGCTGGGGGCTCCCCCACGGCCGGTAGGGGCCAGACTACTATATTACAGAGCCTGAGACGATATCCGTGGTCAAGCAAGGAAAAGGGGAGTGCTGACGGTGGAGAACAGTACGTTCTGTATTTTCCCTGACTTTTCACTGGAGTTGCAAAAACAACGGGCTACCTTCCTAGAAGTAAAGAAACAGCTGCATTCCTTGAACATTCCTTACGCCATGCTCTTCCCATCCACGCTGAGTGGCGGCAGGGCACACTCTTTTTCAGACCGCGCAAGAGGTTTTGCGACTGGTTGGATTGGCAGCCACAGGTGGACTTGAAGCAGAAACACCACAGAAACCAACCCTGGAGCAATCACCGGTGATCCGGAGGGCCCCGAGGCAGCGGGGCCACGCCGTCTACTACAGAGGTGCAGCGAGAGAGGCTGAGGGCCACCACGCCAGTGGCATCCTTAAGTGGGGGCGAGGCCAGCCCTCTGTCTACAGCGACTGGCGAGGGTGTACAAAACTCGGAGTCCGATGGAGTCCGGTGCCTTGACGGCTCCCAGTGTAGAACTACCGGTGGTAACACCGGGGACCTCAGAGGTCAACATCTAAAGCTACTCAGCACTGCAGAAATGGGGTCCACTGAGGCACCTCACATCGTCCAAGAAGGCCTATCGTTCGATTAACAGTAAGACCTGGTGGGCGGAGGAGCTTGCACCACCTCAGGCCTCACCTCGCTTACCTTACCAAGAGATCTTAGTTATATTATTAGTTTAGATGGGCGGTTGTTCTCTCACCTGTCCTGGGGAATGGGAGTTGTGATGTTCCTGGGTTGCTGATTTAACAGGATTATCCTACCGCATCCCTAGGGGATTGATACTGTTAAAAGGTGGTTGGGCAAGTTGGGCTCCATGCGGAAGTGGTATGTGCAGCAAGAACTTCGCAACACGCCAGTTGGGACACTACAGAATTATAAGATTGTGTCATGGAATATCAGGGGCATGCACACCATGACCAAACAGTACATTGTGTTTTCCCATCTACCGAGAAGAGGGACCCAAATAGAAATGCTGCAAGAAACACACGTGACGGCCACAGAGGGAATGGCCTTACAGAGATGATGGAAGGGCCAGGTGTACTATACATCCTACTCCGCCTATGCTCAGGGGACCCTCATTTGGATTAGGACATGAGTGCCTTTCCAGAAAACAGGGGCAGTCATAGACCCTGAAGGCAGTTTTGTGGTGGTCACCGGTCGACTGGAAGGTCGTGATATAACTCTTATTAGCATCTATGTGCCAAATACTGACCAGGGAACCTTCCTGGCACATCTTTTGGGGACACTGGCCCCTTATCTACTGCAATCTGTATTGATAGGGGGAGACTTCAACTGTGTGGCAAACCCAACATAGATAGCTCACATCCCCCTCTTGGGAGTTGCCCTGTCCACAGGACTGCCCATTTGTTTAGAGACTGGCAAACCGAGTGGGGATTAGTGGACTCGTGACGCTGCCTTTGCCCACATGCTCGGGACTATTCCTTGTTTTCCACTATACATGACTTACATATCCATTTCGACACATTCCTTTGCACACCAGAGGCATATGGCCAGGTACGGGGAGTGGAATACCTTGGGAGGACAGTCTGACCACAGCATTGTCCTTCTCCACCTAAATTGGGAACAAGCCAAACCATGTGTACTGACTTGGTGGCTGACATCAGAATCGCTGGAAGACCCTGTCTTCCAAGAACAGATAGGGGGGCACATCAGGCAATATTCTGCGGAGAATGAGGAAACTGCCTCCTCTCCCCAGATCCTATGGGATGCCTTCAAAGCAGTGATACAAGGTAGAAGCATAGTAGAGTCTGTAGGGATACGGAGGACATTGCTACGGGAAGTCAGAGACGCAGAGGGCGAGCTATGGGAAATTGAAAAACGGAGGCCAGGTCACCCTGAGCTGCAGCGGGAGGTGCTCGAGATAAGAGAGCGAGTCGCACAGCATACAGAGAGGCTCTTTTGCTTTGACTATAAGAACTATATGATAAGGGCACATGCCAAAAGGGACAAGACGGGCACACTTCTGGCATGATTAGCTAACCCTTCGAAAAGGGGGTCGGCCATTGTGGAAATTGCCACCTCAAAGGGGCAGAGAGCGTACCGTCAGGAGATCAACCAACATTTTTACAGATATTACACCTCTCTCTAAATATAGGTCAACTAGAGTACTAAAAACTAATCTAGACTTCTGGAAGATGCTACCATTGTCGGTGGCAGGGAGAGTGGCACTGCTCAAAATGGTGGCCCTACCTAGGGTTCTGTACTACTTCGTGGTTTTGCCGCTTTGGATCCCCACTACTGTCTTTCAGGAACTGGATTCCTTGATCACTGCATTCATTTAGTGACTGGGGCGTGCCAAGTGTTGCGGGCTACCATGAAGAGGCCGCGGGCAGAGGAGAGGCTAGCGGTTCCTTATTACGGGTCGTATTATTTAGCGGCCCAACTGCAATGGCTAGCCCAATGGATCGTGGGGCGTAAGATACCGAATGACAGTGTGAGCCCATCAGTCCCACACCTTCCATAATTAGCGCGAACCCTACTGAAACTCACGCACCCCACACCTACAGACACTCCTGAGGTCTAGGTGATACAAAAATGCTAGAATAGATTTCTCCACAAGATGGGTATGAACATCCCTTACTCTCCTAACATCCCAATGGCTTGGCTACTCTGGTTGCCCCACCGAGGAGACTGGGGGGGGCATCACACTCTAAGCTGATGCGGGAGCCACATGACTGGGGACTTGTACAAGGATGGGGAGCTTTTCCCCTTTGAGGAGTTCCAGCAGGACTATGATCTCACATGAGGATATTTGCTTCTGCATCATGCGGTTACCCTCTCTATTAAAAACTATTGGCGACCTGGGCGAAGGTAGCCGCAGCCCCACGCTGTCTGCAACTATGTCGTTGTATCGGAGGGCACTTTCAAAGCAGGAACTTGCTTTTAACAGGCAATCCGAACAGGGACATTACGCCCCCTGGAGGCTCTGACAATGAAGTGGGAAGATGACCTGGGGATTCCAATTCCAGAGAAAGACGGGGAGCTAATCCTAGAGAGAACACAATAAGTATCTAGGAATGCCCTATTTAAATTGATAAACTTCTACATACTACACAGGGCCTATCTCACCCCTTTGAGTCTCCGCAAACACTTTCACGTAGTCAAAGCGAAGTGTTCACGATATGGAGAGGCAGCAGCTAAGTTCTTACATATGATATGGTCTTGCCCAAACTTAACAAATTATTGGAGTCAGTGTAGGAAAGTGCCCTTTTGGCATGGTTACCCCCCCTACTTTGTGCGGGACATTGAGGCTGACGTGACTGAAAGTGTGCCTAGATCCTGCTAGCCAGGCCCCAGCATGCACCAGTATTCTTTACCAATAACTGTACCATTGATCCCACAATTGGCACACCCCTGGCAGACAATTAAGTCCCTTGTAAAAGGGTATCCATCGTACCAAGGGCCCTGTGCCCAGGAAAGGTCCCCAAGGGCTGAAGCATGTATCATGCCACCCTGGGGAACCACTCACCAAGCACATACACACTGCCCTTGCAGCTTGTGTGTGCTGGTGGCGAGAAAAAGAAAAAGTCGACATGGTACCCCTCTCAGGGTGCCATGCCCACAATCGACTGCCTGGGGCATTGCTAAGTCACCCCTCTAGCAGGACTTGCAGCCCTAAGGCAGGGTGTACTATACTACAGGTGAGGGCATAGTTGCATGAGCAATATCCTCCTACAGTGTTTCAGTCCATTCTTAAACATTGTAAGTGCAGTGTGGCCAGACTGAGTACATGGGCTGGAAGTTTGTCATTATAAACTTCACAGCTCCATAATGGCTTTACTGAAGTCTGGGAAGTTTGGTATAAAACTACTCCGCACAATAAACCCACACTGATGCCAGTGTTGGATTTATTGAAAATGCATCCAGAGGGCATCTTAGAGATGCCCCCTATATTTTATTCAAATTTCTAGTGCAGGACTGACTGGTCTGTGCCAGCCTGCCACTTTCAGATGAGTTTTAGACCACATGGGGTGAGAGCCTTTGTGATCTCTGTGGCCAGAAACAAAGCCCGCACTCGGTGGAGGTGCTTCACACCTTTCCCCTGCAGGAACTGTGACACCTGGCAATGAGCCTCAAAGGCTTAGGCTTCTAGTTGCAGTGCACCAGGGCACTCCAGCTAGTAGAGATGCCCGGCCCCCGGGCAAAGCCCCACTTTTGGTGCCAAGTCCGGCAAATTAGGGAAAACAATGAGAAGTGACCTCTTCAGCTGGGACCACCCCTAAGGAGTGAAGAGCTGAAGTGACCCCCATCCTTGCAAAATCCTCCATCTTGGTTCGGAGGACAGGGACCAATAGGATTAGGTCTGTGCCCCCCTCTTCAAAGGGAGTGGACACTGGAAGGGTGTAGTCATCATCTGGGACAGTAGCCATTGGCTACTGCCCTCTGACCCCTGTAACGCCCCTAAATCCAGGATTTAAGGGCTCCCCTGAACCTAGCTCGTCAGATTCCTGGTGAACATAAGAAGAACGAAGGAAAGAAGAACTGCTAAGCCAACCCCTAGCAGAGAAGACTGAAGACAACAACTGACTTGGCCCCAGCCCTACAGGCCTGTCTCTAGCTTCTGAAGCCCTGCAACCAAAAAGTGAAGCATCCTGCAGGACCAACGACCTCCTAAAGCCACAAGAGGACTGCCTGTACCCCAGACGACCAAGAACTCCTGTGGCCAGCAACCCTGTCTAAAAAGAAACTCTAACAAAGAATGCCAGAACCACCCCGGATCCACGAGTCCTGACCATTCTGCACCTGACGCCCACGGCCCGTGCCCAGGTGGTCTAACCGACTAGAGCTGGTACCCAGGCGATTCCGACCTAGTGTCCACCCTGGGTTGACCCCTTTTGTCTAACACGACAATGCCTACAGCCTGAATCCAGAGAACCCCCCCTGACTGTGACAGAACCGGACAAAGATTGTCAATGCCAAAAGGTACCCCTGCAGCCCCCTGGCCTTGGGGAACCCGACCTTCAGTGCAGCAATCTCCAGCAGGCGGCCCCCCTCCTTGTCCAGCCTTTGGTTTCCCGAAACTGACCCCCTGGACTCCACCGGTAGCATCTTTGTGACCCCTGGGTCCCCCTAGAGCAGAGGTCTTCAAACTTTTTGATGCCGGGACCCCCTCTCAAAGATTTTTAGGTCTCAGGACCCCCTCCTGACAAAAATTTCTAGAACCTGGTACTCCTCATAATCGTCAATAATAAATGTCCCCATTTCCCACAGCAAATCATTTTTACAGTGAGGAAATAATATTAATATTAAACAGTGTTTAGCAAACCAAAGGTCAGTGAGTGTGGGTGCGTGGCCAAAGGTGTGGCTAAAAACAAAGGTCCTCATTTATGAGGATTTGGTATAGGACAGTGCCACAAGACTTCTTGCTACACTGCCCTACACCAATACAAAAGGGCAGGAATGGACCGTATTTATGAAATACACTGCATTTATGTCCTTTCCTCCTGCGCTGGCGCACAAATTGCTGCCTAGCACCAACGTAGCCACGATTGTTTTTGTGCCGGAAGGGGCACCTTGCTGCACAAAAACAATCCAGAGAGGCATTGTACATCTTTCTATATGTGGGGCAGATAGCAACACACATGGAAAGAGGAAAAACAAGGAGAAATTTCTCCTCATTATGCCTGCTCTGGGGAGGCCTAAGGTTTTGGCACTGCTCCAGTTTACGTCATTTTGTAAATCTGGGGCAGCGTCAAAATCCATGGGTGTTGCGTGGGAACACCCACCACAAAGCCCATGGAACCTCTCCTTGACGCAAAGTAAGGCAATGCAGTGGCTTGCACTGCTTTGCCTTACTCCATATCTATGAGGCCATCCAAAGCCACGTAGGGTGGCTTTGTGTCACCTCATGCGTATGATTAAGAGACTTGTGCGCTGGAACGACAAAAAAGTGATGCTCCAGCAGCTAAAGCCTCAAAATATTCTAAGTTGTTTTTAAGTCTTTCACCGTCAGGTAGCTACATATAGAATAACAGCCAGCTTTAATGAAAAATAAAATTTAAAAAGCTGTTACTTATTGGGAAATGCACTGTAGTGCATTAGGAAACTTCTATTAGTTAATGCACACGCAGTATAAGATTGGCCACTACAAAGAGGTTTAAGATAAAACTGTGCTTCCTAAATGTAGATTTAAGTAATACCAGAGCATATGCTATACCTTTTTTTTTTTTAATAGCTGTCTCTTCAACACCTCCAGGTGAAGTAAGCGCTGTGTAACTACAATTAAAAGCACACACAATTCTTAACTCTTTGCACTACGCCTAGAAAAAAAGAATAAATGTTTGTCATCACAAAGCTGTGAGTGATTTGATCAGCTCGCCAGCATCCTTTACAGTTGCAGATTACCCTTTACATTTGCAGATCAGCTCGTAGAGCACATTTGCATTTCATTCAGGAAGCAGGTGCCCTGGTGTGAAGGCCTCCTTAGCTGTCTGTGGCTTTCACAGCACAGGAGACTCAATACATCAAAGTTCACCTGAGGTATTTTAACAATCAGTTGGGGGAATGCGGGACCCCCTTTCCAGGACTCCACGGCCCCCCTGGGGGTCGTGATCCCCAGTTTGAAGACCTCTGCCCTAGAGGAAAGCATTGGGAGCCTGATGCTGTGGTTGCACCCTGCACCCGGCACCCTGCCACCCCTGTGCCGCCGAGGGTGTGTGTTTGGTGCTGACCTGTGTTCCCCCAGGCGCTCCTCTAAATCCCCCAGGTCTGCCTTCCGAAGACGCACGTTCTTACCTACTAGCAGGCCCAATTCCGAGCGCCCCCAGTCTCCATAGGAGCCCATGTTAAATCGACTTCAAATTTGACCTCTGCACCCAGCCAGACCCATGTTGCTGGTGGTGGGTGCTTAGGGTTAACTTGAACCCCAACCTGTGGACATCCTAACTACCGGAAACTGGAACTGTAAGTACTGTACTTACCTCAAAACTTAGCTAACTTTTCTTGTCCCCTAGAACTGTTTTTGAAAATTGCACTGTCGACTTTTGAAATAGATTATTGCTATTTATTCAAAAACCGTGTAACTTGCCAATTTGAAACAAAGTGGTACTGATACATATGTTGGATACTTACTTGCAAATGTACTTACCTTAAAACTGAATCTTGTGGGTCTAGAAATAAAGTAACAAAATATATTTTTGCTATACAAAAACCGTTGGCCTGGATCTAGTCATTGTGTGTTTCCTTTATTGCCTGTGTGTACAACAAATGCTTTGCACTACCCTCTGATACGCCTAACTGCTCGACCACACTACCACTAAAGACAGCATGAGTATTATCTACTTTAGCCTCTGTTATTCCTCTGGGGAACCCCTGGACTCTGTATATACTATATCAAAATGAGATATAGTGTGCACAGAGTCAGCTTCCTACAGTGAGGTAACAGGCCTTCATGGCTGAGGTTGTCTCTCGGGACATCCCTTGTACACCTGGGCATTGTCTTCTCCACTGGTTCCCCCATGCCCCCAAGAATAGGGATTCCAGTGGACTACAGAATCTTGTTTCTGGTCGCAGTAACCTCAGCTTGTCAAGTGAACTCCAAGTCCTCTTGGTGCAGTCAACTTATACCATTTCTTTCTAGATAAAGTGGCGTTGAGGACCAGGGCAACCTTTTTGCCAAACGGTGTGAATGCTTTTTATGATGGGCAATCCAAAACTCTCCCAATGTTCTTTGCCCCACCTCACCCCTCGAAGGAGTAGGAGATGAAACTGCATCGGTTGGCGCCCAGAAGAGTCTTGAGCATCTAAATATATCAAATATACTTGCAATAGGTGCCATTGGGATAAAAGTGAATCTGCTACATAATTTGGAAGAGAGGCATCTGTATAGCAATGTCTTGGATTATCTCTTGGAGAAAGGGTTAGGGGATGCCAGTGATATGTCACACTTGGCACTGATGATGTTTGTCAAATGTCTGAATAGAGTCCTTTTCTGCACTGTCTTGCCTTTCTTTGCCCATGGGAAACACAAAAAGTCTTTAGTGCAATCTTTGGCATTGTCGGATTTCATCAGGATAATAGTTAATTGGCTAGACAACCACATACATATGTAAGTGCAGGGGCATCAAGAACAGTCACCAGCAAAATAAATGAATCCTTCTTGAGCTTGGGCTGTATATTCCTTGTATCCCAAATGCTACTTCATAATCTTGACTGAATAGCCCAGAATCTGGATGGCCACTCACTATCTCGTCTGGCAACAACAATGGAGAATTGTGGTACTCCAGCCAGATGACTACAGATGAGACCCAACAACTAATTTTGGGTTGAAACATTGACACCGCACCCCCTTGGCTGTTCATTGATTTCATTGAAAGTATACCAACTGTTACAATCCTCTTAAGAGTTTTGTGTAGCTACTGTAAATACCTTGGGCTTCAGACAGTGTCCATTCACACGTTTTGTAGTTATGCTCACTTTTATTAGCAGTGCTTCATCTACACTAATTTTCATTGTACATATAGCACCTTACTTTGATCAGTCAAATAACTAAATCTGGACCCAGGAGGTCCTCCCAAAGTCGTAGCCAGATCAGGGGACAAGTGCTAATGGCCAAAAGTTCCAGGTACCACTCTCTCCTTGTCCATTTCAGAGCCACTGGAATGACGGGCCTAGTCTCTTAATCCTTTTCAGTACTGCGGGCAGAAGAGAGGGAGAGGCAGAGGCAGAAAGCTGTTCAAGAGTCCTGAAGGCAAATGTTGGTGGAAGGTGCCTCCGAGGGATCACTGCTGTTGGGAACTCCAACAAGCAAAAGTTTAGACACTGCGTTCTCCGCAGTGACAAATAGATTGAGTCTGGATTCATCATATTGCTGGTAGATGGGCAGAGTCTCATTTGAGTGTACCTGCCAATTGTGACCTGCTATGCAATGATGGCGGAGATTCTCCCGCCCTAACGTTTAAAGAACCCCTAAACATTCAGTCATACTAGAAATGCAAAGCCTACTGGCACATAACCCATTACTGATGCCATCTTGTTTGTTGCAATACACATGTTGTCTGAGAGAACCTGCACCCACTCCCCCTTTATGGTCAGGAAGAGTACCTTCAGTGCCAAGAGACTTCCTTGAAACTCCAACAAGTTGATAGGGATGTGAGTCTCCATCGGAGATCAGAGACCTCTGATTTCCACCTCTCCTACATGACCTCCCGAAACGATGAATCAGTCACATCTGTTTGCTCTGAGTGGAGGTGAGAAAGGACTCTGCCCCCTTCTCTAACTGGGCTTGGGCAACTGCAACAATCTCTGCAGATCTTTCGCAGACTCCTTCAACACCTGTGTGGAATATGATAGTCTGCCTTGGTGCTGAGCTATCAGAGTTTTTAGATCCTACATGTGCCACCTGATGTGGTCCACAAGCAGGATGCAGGGGGCAAGAGGCCCAGGAGCCTCAGAGCCTTTTTCACCGAGACCCAAGTCTAGGGAGATTTTAGCCCAAATGTCCTGCACTCAATGAGGTGGAGGGGTGGCTGGGGAAAGCACCATATTCGGCGTTGCAATGATTATGGGAAAGCTGCTGTAGAGTCAGGTCTGTTTTCTGCATGTCTATGGGATAGGCCAATGAACTAAAAAGGTCAGCCGTCATCTAGAGGTGCCTATGACTGTTTAAGGAGATATGGGAAGACATGTATTTCCAACCTCTGCAAATGGGCGGCCATCACGACCATTATCTCGGTGAACACCTGACGTGCACTGGTAAGACAAAAGGGGAGCACAGACAACTGAAAGTGTTTGTGGCCATCCTGAAACTGCAGGTGACACCCTTGGGAATATAAAGGTATGAGTCCATAAAGTCGAGTGCTATAATCCAATCTTCTGGATCCATGGTAGAGAGAGCATGGGCTAGGGTTAGCATCTTGAATGACAAAGGACGAAGGTCCAGGATGGGGCAAAATTCTCTATCCTTATTCAGCACCAGAAAGTATCGAGAGTAGCAGTCAGTCCCAGTCTCTGATGTGGACACCCTTTATACTGCTCTCTTGGCCAAGAAAGCCTGAACTTCTCTGCAAAGTATGGGCAAGTGCTTTTCCTGGAGGTTTTGTGGTGTGGGTGGGATATCCGGAGGATAGGATAGGAAGGATTGGATGTATCCATGTTCCACAATCTCGAGTACCCATTGGTCTGACGTGATGCTAAACCATCCAGGGAGATCAAAATGTGTCGACCTCCCACTGGGCCATGGTGTGCCATCAAGGAGAAATTAAAGCGGTTTTGCAGCAGCTGCAGGGCAGGGGTTTGGGGTTTAGGTAGTACATTGACGGTGGGCCCTGGACACTGTCTGCCTGCTCCCCGGCCTCGCCATCAAAAGAACTGGGAGGTCTGTTGCTGCTAAGGAAGGTATTGGCACTACCTCTATAGACATCTTCTGCCAAAGACTTGAAAGGGTGCTGTTGCTGGGGGAATCTGTCGAACTACCTGAGCTCGGCCCAGACTGCGGGCAGTGACTTTTCTGTCTTTAAATATCCCTAAGGCAGAGTCTGCTTTTGCTCCAGATAAGTTTGAGCCATGAAGGGCATGTCCATGAGGGACAGTTGCACATCCAATGAAAAGCTTGTGGAGCAAATCCAGGTGTGCCACCGAAGCACCAAGCTGTTTATGGCTGCCCCACTAAGATAGTCGTGTACAGACCTGAACAAATTGTTCACTTTGCTGCATCCAGACCATCTAAGACTAGCCACTTCAGAGTCAGTCTAATCTCTTCTGGGAAGCCGGCAAGACGTCAGCCACCCAATTCAACAATGTGTATGTATCTGCCCAGGAGGCCTGAGGTATTAACGGACCTTACGGCGAGACTGATTTTAGAGAACACCTGTTTTGTGAATGCACCAATTTGTTTGGGATCCCCGTCAGGTAGGGTGGTAAAGAACAAATTTGGGCTTAGGCAGCCGAAAGAAGCCAGTACCACAGGGGGCACCGGACAGCCCGACACAAGATGGTCACACCATAGTGAAGCTCTGTGGATCGGGGCACAACATCCACAAAATATCACACCCATCCCACCCGAACATGTAAATCCCTGCATCGACGATGACCCGCTGACCAAGTATTTGTAAAACAATCGGGCCATTGAGCAGAAACAACAGCCCTGGACGCCTGAGTTGAGGCTAGCTAACAAGGCAGAATGATGTGGAGACGCGTGCCTAGGCTGGGGCTGAAGGCGCTCGAGCCCGCAGCACGTGCTGACACCAGAGGCCCTACCTTTTGAGGGCCATTTGCTTGCGCTTCGGCGTGGTATGAAGCAGCCCTAAGGGCGGTAACGGAGAATGCTGGCGGTGGGCTGAGCTGAGCAGGGAGAGGGAGGACCGACATGCGGCGCTGCAGAGAGCTGCCACTGTTGCAGGATTAGATGCAGGCTGGGCAAGGCCACTGCATGCAGACAACCCAACTGAGGATCCGAGTGCCACATTTGCTTAAAAGCGTGGTTGCTGTGCTGGCCCGCCTAGCGGCAGCCTGATCAATTACCACCCAGGAGACCCTAGAAGGTCAGCCCAGATGGAGATGTAGGGAGGTACTGTACCCTTATTCTACCCACATGGGTGTATAGAAGCTCTGCCCTTGACAATCGTAAAGCCACATTGAGACTGTTTTCACCCTGGCGATGGTATTAGTTGAGCTGGTGACGGAGGGTGCAGAGGCAGGCCACAATACGTACAGAACTGCACTCTGACTTGGGACAGGAGCTGTGGCCGCTAAGGACTCCCTAGGGGATCTGGGCCTGCCATGGCAGAGGGGGTGCTGTGCCGGCTAAGGGCCCTGTGCCATGGGGGAGATTTGTGTATGTGTGCAGCCTCCGTGCAGGCTTTGCAGGACAGGGCAGGCGCGGAGGAGAGGAGGCTGCCTGACACGAGAGGGCCAACTATTGCAGCATGTTTGATTGAGGCCTAATGAGTCAGGTGCGAGTGGGCTGGCACAGTAACTGGCACTATTCCCACAACAGAGCTGCTGGATCACTCTGACAATGGCGCTGGGGGAGGCCAGTGCGGTTCCAAATCGACACTGCGGACCCTCCCACGATGGGTGTTACTAAACCTTATTAAAGAGCAGACTGCTACGGCCTAAAATAAACCGTAATACTCCTTGCCCACCAAGGCGTAGCGGTGAACTGCTGTGGGAGGATGTTGGGGGGGGGGGGGGGCTGGCGGTCTGTGGCAGTGACACAAAAGATCCCCAGAGGGAACAACTATAACACTGGAGGCTTGGGGATACTGCGGCTGCTGCACTGTCACTACTGACTCAGGGCCAGAAATAGTTTTGCGCGAGGTGAACACGTGCCCTTAGACCCGGCGTGTTCTGTCACTCACCCTGTGAGGCCTGTGTGGGACTGACGACCAGACTTCCTCTCCGCAATGGGGAAAAAGGACAAACAACTATCATGCGTCACATTTGAAGCTAAGAGCCCCAGCCACCCCCCATGAAACGCATTCTCAGACTTAGAACAAGATGCTCCGCCAAAGACTGGCTCATCTTTAGGGGTGACTTTGCTGGCCATGTAGCAGAGTCTGCTGTCAATTGACAGTAAAATTGATAGTTTGAACCCTAGAATGGACAATATGGTGCACAAACTAGACAAGCAAGACACTCCAATCACTGAGGCAGAACAATGTCTATCTACAACTGAAGACCTCCTCCAAACCACAAGGGAAACTTGCCTTGCAATGGAGAAAACATTGGCAGTTTTGCAGGCCAAGAATGAAAATCTGGAGGCGCGCTCTAGAAGAAATAATATCCGTATCACAGGTCTGCCAGACACCACCAACATGGGAAAAATTGAGCTATTTGTGGAACTATTATTACAAGACATATTCGGCGCAATTCAGTTCCCCAGCATGCTGGTGGTCAAACGTACCCACAGGTTGCTGGTGCCGCAGCACCACCGCTGCACCCCATTATTGCATGCTTACACAACTATCGCAATACGACTCTCAAGCTATCCAGAGACAAGAAAAAGATCCAATGTCAGGGCAATGAGATCGCTTTCCACAGTAGTTCAGCTTGCAAGGCGCAAATACCTGCCTGTGAAAAAGAAGCTGCAACACGCGGGACTGGGATATTCCATGCTTTTTCCAACATGGCTACATATCGACCTCAAGGAGGGGCAGAAGATCTTCACGGGCAGCCTCAGACTTCACAAAAAAAAAAAGCTAGAATCAGCTGCTCTACTCCACTGGATAAATTTTTTTTACGGACAATACTTTTTTTTCTACTGTATACTGATAGAAATGCTGTGCACTTAGGAGGTTCTCCCCCCTTATACACTGTTATGATATGTTAAATTGTTGGGTCACTGTCTGACACGGCTGTAGGGCTTCTTCTGGGTTACGAGATGGGCTGACCCCCGGTCACCTCCATATCACCGAATCTCTCCTGAAACCCCAGTGGGAAAGCCCCACCTTTGTATGTGTACACCTTGAGAACCTGTAGTTTATTAGGTAATTGTTAATTTTTTTTTGTTTGGGAGTGGAAGTTTGTCCGAAGAGGATGCTGCCTTAGCAAGTTGGCAAAGCTGAAGTGGGAGGTGGGTGGGACGATAAATCTTTTCACAATGGTTTACATGAGAAGGTTTCATACTAGACTCAACAAAGCTATTGCAGTAGTCATATCAACACATGAGACCTAAAGTTGACCCTAATGTAGCCCCACTCATCTTTTTGTCCAGGCACCTGGGAGGTCTGAATAACCCAAAAAACAAAACAAAAAAAAGTCAGGTGCTGGTCTATCTCAATCGTCACCATGTACAGGTTGCATATCTACATGAAACGCACCTCTCAGCATGAACTGTGGAGGTGGTGGTGGGGCGCTGGGCAGGATACCAATGATCCTCTAATAATACCATAAATGTTTGAGGAGTGCTGATACTGATTAAACGCAGGGTGCCATTTGAACTTATACATTCAGAACTAGACATCTCTGGGAGATATGTGATTGTTCATGGTTGATTATGCGGTACAATGCTCACCATGATTAACCTCTACGGCCCCAATACAGACGACCCTGACTACTTTGACATGCTCTGGGAGCGAACATATGACTTGCCTGCAGCCCCACTGTTCTGGGGGAGGGGGGGTAGGGAAGGAGAGGAAGGGGATGACCTCAATATCAGTTTGGACCCTCTGCAGGATGACCTGATAGATGAGTGCCAAAACTTACGTTTGACAGTACAGCAGATTTTGGAGTGGTGGATGTACGCCGTGCTAGACATTCGGGGGAGCAGGAGGGCCCATCACTTCCATGGTCCATGGCTCGTGGTCAAGGATAGACTATCGGCTGGCCATCAAGGAGAGATTGACTTGGGTGGAAGATGTAGACTACCTTCCAAAAACATTATCTGATCACACACCTACACGACTATCACTGTGCATTCCTACTCACATCCCTACCCAATCTTTCTGGTGCCTACAACCCCGCTACACTCTGCCTGTCAAGAAACAATTCGAGGGGCTATAGTGGAGTACCTTCTACTTAATAAGGAATCTGTGGGAAGTGCGGGGAAGTTTAAGGAAGCTTTTATCTGTGAGGTCTGCATAGGAACATAGGCAGGAATCCTGAAAGAAATATGGGCACAGCTGCAGAGGGGAAACTCCATGATCTAGTACGTGCTGGTGAAAGTCACCTGAATCCTGCCACTTTGTCGGTTACCCAGGAATCGGTCACAGAGTATAATGAGATGGCAATAAGGAGCTGTAACACCTATTCCATAGACACACAGCCCAAGCATATGGCGAGGATCGGAGACCAGGCCGGGCACTGGTAATTAACCTAAAAAAAACTAGAGTGCACTCTCACGTCACACGCTGACCTATATGAAGCTTGTCTGGCTGCAAGCACTGACGAAGTGACGCAGTATCTAGAGGATGTCGTCCTGGCTTGGCTCTCTCCCGTCCAGAGAGAATACCCCACCCAAACTTTCACTGTAGAGGACATTAGAGAAGCCATATGTGCCCTTCCCAATAATAAAACTCCGGGACTGGACAGTCTCCTTAGCAAATATAAAGAATATGCAGACCTGCCACTCGCCCCATTTGTAGGCAATGTTTGAGTAGGCCTAAGAAACACAGAAGCTACTCCCCACCCTTAAGGAGGTGCTCCTCACTGGGCTCTTAAACCTGATCAGCCTCCAGAGCGTTGCGATTGTTCCTGCCCCGATCTCTCATTAACATAGACACCAACATTTTAGCCACGCTGGTGGTGACCAGGCTCCAGCCCCTTTTACCTAATCTTGTGGTGCCGGACCAGGCGGGATTTATACCTACCTACTTTACAAGTCAAATCCTTCACACAATATTTGCTTTGTTAAATTATCTAGACCCTTCAATGCATGCTTTTGTGGTTCTTTTAGACGCCACTAAAGCGTTTGACTCTGTAGCATGGACTTATATGTTCAATATATTACAGAGATTGGGTATCCTTTGAACCTTTATTAAATGGATCAGGCTCCTCTACACAGAACCAGCTGCTAGGTGCGCATCAATGGTCTTACATTAGACCTCTCTTGGATTTTTATAGGACTGTGGCAGGGATGCCCCTTGTCGCCGGTCCGGTATACCCAGGCCCTAGAGCCACTGGCTTGTGTTATCCAACAGAGGCATGCGTCTGCATCTTTGTGCTTTCAGCTTCGACCACTGACGATTTCGCTACACGCCGATGATATGATGCTTTGTGTATGTGACCCTGCAGTGCACTTAAATACACTGATACACAAATACATACATTTTGAGTGCTACTCGTGCTAAGTATAAACTGGGTTAAGTCCCATATACTGCCTTTGACTTCCGGTCAAGGAGGTTCTGCTGCACTGGTGCACAGAGCCAGTATGATATCTGGGATTCCAGGTGCATGGAGACATGGAACTTGTGGTAAGCTACAACTATGGCTGCACGGTCTCCAAGCTGGAGGATCGCATACGGGAGTGGATGAGACTGCAGCTGTCTCTTGCAGACTACCTAGCTGTACTCACAATGGCGATACTGCCTCAGTTTCTTTGCCAAAAGCGCTGGATCAGGCCTTTATTAAACAATTACACTCCAATATCATCACCTTTCTTTGGGCGTGTAAACAACCTCGAATAGCCTGAAACCATCTTGCTCAAGGAGGGTTTAATGTCCCAGATTTATGTGCTCAAGCACAGCATGCACACTACTGGATGCTTGCTCAGCGTTACACCCCACACCTGGCAATAGAACATGACGATGCCCCTCCAATACCACTTTCCTGGCTTACTACTCAGCAGCGGGTGGAGGCACTGCTGCATAGTATAAGCACCATTAACTGCATTCTGAAAGCATGGCAGGCACTCCGGAAGCATGAGAGCAAATTGCCGTTATATGCTCCAGCGTTAACTTTGGCTTACCATCCAGCTACGTCCGTTATACAAGAACCAAAAGCGCTTTCTCTTACCAACAGCACGTCTTAGGGTGCTGGGAGATTTATACGCCTGCGACTCCACCCTCTGCAACAGATTGCACAAAGTCAGCATCTGAGACAAAGCCCTGAGCTGGATCAGGTCCTTACTCACCAGAAGAACACAGAAGGTCAGGCTACCACCGTTCACATCAGAACCTAAAGACACTGCGGTGGAGTGCCCCAAGGAACCTCACTCAGACTGACGCTTTTCAACATCTACATGGCCCCACACGCCAAGATCACCAGTCAACATGAGCTAAACAGTCTCCTACGTTGACACACAACTGATCCTCTCCCTGTCTGAAGACTCTGTGCAAGCCAAGAGGAATTTCTACAACGGGATGAGAGCAATCACCACCTGGACGGAGGCTAGACGCCTCAAGCTCAACTCAGACAGTAAAGAGATCCTCTTGATCGGCTCCACCCCTTCTGCCTGGAGTAACTCCTGGTGGTCCACTGCAATGGGTAAAGCCCCTGCCCCCAATGACCATGCGCACAATCTGGGCATCATCCTGGACTCCACTCTATCGATGACCCGCCATGTTAACACCGTCTTCTCATTAAGCTTCCACACCCTCCGTCTCCTGCACAAGACCTCCAAATGGATTCCCCCCCAACACAAGGAAGACAGTCACCCACATAGTCATCACCAGCAAACTGGACTACGGCAATGCACTATATGCCAGCATTACCAAGAAATTTCAATCAAGACTACAACGAGTCCAAAATGCAGCACACAGACTCATCCTGGACATCCCCCGACACAGCCGAATCTCCTCACACCTCAGAGACATGCACTGGCTCCAAGTCAACAAGCGCATCATATACAAACTCCTGATCCACACCTTAAAGGTGCTGCACAACATAGGATCTGCATACCTCAACCATCACCTCACCTTCTATGCACCCAACAGACGTCTCCGTTCCTCCCAGCTCACCCTTGCAGCAGTCCCCAAGATCCGGAAAAGTACAGCAGAGGGAAGATCCTTCTACCTAGCAGCCCAGACATGGAACACACTTTCCCTTAAGCTCAGGCAGACCGCATTACTGAAGCAGTTCAGGAAGGACCTCAAGACCTGGCTCTTTGACTGAGCAGCATCCCTTCATTCAGCGCCTTGAGACCCTATGGGTTATTAGCCACGCTTTACAAATACTGATTTACTGATTGATTTATTGAAATGTCAGCCTTACGACAGGGCAGTTGCCAACCGCCCTTACAGTATTTCACTTATCAAACACTACGGGCAGGGGAGCATGAATATTACCCAGGATTTCCTAAGACTCTGCCTGCCCTACAGTCACTACAGACCTTATTGACCAAATCCACCTGAACTGGCCTTGTGACAGCTTTATATAACGTGGCACAGGTAGAAGAAGCACGGACAATGAGTGCGCCCTTAGAATGGTGGAATGCTGCACTCGATACACTACTCTCAGAAGCAGAGTGGACATTCTGCTGCGCATTGACAGAGCAGCTTACAGCCAATGGGAACTTGCGCATAATCCATTACAAATACCTGCAGCAGACATACTGTACACCATGGCATCTGACTAGATATGGCGTCGGACAGGAAGAAGCATGTGAAAGGTGTGGGAGTACAGGTGCGGATTTTTGCACCGGTCTTGTGGGTATCCCAAGATCTATCAATTTTGGGAACAAGTCATGCAGACCTTACCAGAAGTATATGTTTGCTGGGCTAAATTAAATCGTTGCAATCTGCCACATGATGTCTAGTTGCTCTTACTGGCGAAGAAGCAGATGGCTATTCATTGGGGAAAAAAAAGAATTGTCTCACACTGTCACAGTGGTTTAAAGATGTGCTTACTGTAAAGAGCAACCAGAGATATATGCGGAGCAGTTGCCGAGGGCCTCGCACCCAAGGAACTATTGGGCACCAATGACTGCATATCTTATTTCACTGAATAAGGGGGCCTACGTGGGATCAGTCTGGTTGTGACAATTACTGCAAATACATGTGCCCATGTGTAACCCCTTCTTTCTCTATATTTTCCTAGTTGATAAGTGACAACACTGTATGTTTATGTAATTGATGTGATAAGGGATGGTATGCAAACATGTACTGTTCCACTTTTGTTTCATTCTTCTATCTTCTGTTCCACGAGGTTAACCTTACTGAAAATTCTTAAAAAAAGAAGGAAAAAAAAGGATGCCGGTAATGCAAAACTCTCTGTGGTGGGGTGCTGGAGCAGAAAGTCGGGGTCTCAAAGTAGGCCGATGTAGTCTTGACACTCGCCTATTTACTGGGGTACAAGATCCTGGTTTACCGAAGTGCCCACCAGTAAGTCAATGAGGGTACTTGGCTGGTGTGTGCTGAATTGAGTACCTCAGTTAAGGCATTTGTTTTTAATTCCTGCATAGGAAGAATAAGGTCAAGGACTTTTGCCACCCTCCCGATCTCACTATTGGGAAGAAGGCTGAGGCATCAGTAACCATATCTTGATTTAAGGAGGGAAAATCTAGTGTCTGGTGAGATGGTCACACCATTGGCATTCCAAAAGTCTTGAAATATGTATCCCTCATCACAAAAATGACCTCCATAGTCACCCTTGTTGTCATGATAGTGGTGGTATGTTTCTGGGTTGGAATGGCCAAACTGTTGAGGGCAGCGGACAGGGGCTGGACTTCTGAGCCTGATAACTATTGGACCCGTATCTGGCATCGGTGACGTTGGTACCAGTGTAAAAACTTGTGCCGTCGCTGTGGGTGGCATCGGACGTTGCGCAGACGCTGAAGCCAGGGGCCTCATGCTTAGAAAATTGGCAGATTTTGGGCAGAGGTCAAGTGGAACCATCAGCTTTGGGACAGATCGGCCAACCTGGCCCTGACGGGCAGCTACCATGGATCCTTGGGGCCCAAAGAAATGCTAGCGGGATCTGGTGGGGTACCAAATATTCCCTTCACATCCTCTCTCAGCAGACAGTGTTTATCCCCTGATGTAGTACGCTCAAATGGGCACGGGAACACTGCTGGAGCCTATTCCGAAACCTGGAAGCACACAGGGACTTGCAACACTCCAAATAGTGGGAGTGGCAGGGCAACAGAGACCCATGCTTAGACTACTCTATGCTTTTTGTGGGATTTCTTTGACTTAACTTAGCTTCATGACTTCCACTGGGAACGTTCACATGAGCTGCCTCGTAAATAAGAGTGATGGACATGGACTACTTTTTCCTCCGGAGTTCGGTGATGGCTAACTTGGGTTCATGGCCGCAGATGGCTTTGCGATTCATCTTCACACATTAAGGGCAGGATTCCAAGTCAGCTGAGGCATTAGAGGCAGGCATTTGTTGGTGACATTCACGCCATGGCTTAAAACCTGTTGTTTAAGGCTCATATCCGCACACTGTAAAAGGTTTTTGCAGGAAAAAAAAAGGAGTTTCCTTATGGGAAAAGAGTCTGTCAGAGACAGCATTGCTAGCTCTGGATTTATACCGGAAGGGTGGAAAAAAAGGAACAGACGCCAGTGAGCGGAAATGGTGCATAACGGTGATCCTGACGTCATATGTGGACAGGGACCGAGCCGATTGGAAGGCCACCAGACACCACCTGTTGATGAGCAAGAAAATTGCTGAAAGTTTCTGGATCCAGTCTGGCACCTGGGGAAATTCATGAGGTGAGGAATTGGATGTTATAAGTCTTGCTCAGAAAATGTGGGTAAGCCTCCCAGAACAGAACTTAGGCGTGTGCTAATGGCACAACTAAAAGGTGACCAAGGGGACACCATTTATACAAAAATGGGGAATAATGAGATATTCTGTTACTATTGTTCAAAATCAGAAAATGGGGTTTGTGTGCCCATTATGCGTAACCCCCCACAGCAGAACTAGAAGAACTGCTAACAGAGCCTGATATTAAGAACGCGATTGCCAACTTAGCAGAGGAGAATTCTCCAGGGGCAGATGGGCTAACTACTAAATTTTATGAGGTCTGCATTGATATTTCGGCCACCAAGCTCCAAGAACTCCATGAGGAGGTCCACCAGCAGAACATAATCCCAATCAACAGAGAAACTACTAGTCTCTACCGCCAAGCCTGGCATGATCCTTATGGTAGGACACCATAAACACCACTTGCCATGTTGAGCATTGATTATAATATTCTCAGCAAAGTGACTGCAAATTGTATAATACTGCTACTCTCATACCTCATTCACCCAAACAAAACTGGTTTGTTTCCGGTCGGACCACCTCACAAATATCACACTACTTTCATGTGCTGCAGCTTACCCTGGAATGAACCCCCAACCCAGTAGTGCTGTCAGTGGACCTTGAATTTGTTTTTCAACAAGGTTAACTGGTAGTATCTGTTTGAAATTCTGAGGGGAGTAGAGTTTGGGATTCAGTGCTTTAATGGATCAACAGCCTTTACGCTCTTCTGAATGTTACAGTTTAAACTAGTCAAGTAATATCTAAGTAGGAGATAGTTTAGGGAAAGGCATAAGACAGAGGTGCCTTTTGTACTTTGTGATCTTTGCTTGGGCTGTACAGCTTCTCACGTGGAGGATGAAACAGGGAAGCCCTGATAACAGTATCGCAGAAGGTACACAAGGTTCCTTCAACGTTGCCAATATGCTGGTAGATCTAGGGAATGCAACCACAGGTCTAGAGAGAACCATGCAGGAGATAAAAAAAAGCTTTGGGCATGTGTCCGTATGTTTGGAGAAAGCTGTCAATCACAATAATCTGGTGGATAGCTTTAACAAAAATAATAATGTTTCTATGCGGATTTGCTAACCTGCAAATAAAGATACTGGTAAAGAATATTAAAGAATTAGACGGCCCGTTATTATCCCTGATCTGGAACACTGATTGGCACAGTGGCATTATGCATGTTGAGGCTGCCGGAAAGGAGACTGCGGTCCTTGACTATGATCTCGATTATCTAACAATGGGCGGTCAGTTGGCTTGTGGACTGCGTCTACGAGGAGATGCAAAGTTCCTTGCCCGAGATTCTGCTATTGTTAATCACACCCAGAGTGACCAAGTACAGGCCAGGCTGGCATATTTATTGTGGATGGTCATGTACTGTTGGTGGGGGGTTGTGTGCCAGATAATGCAAGAGGGACAGCATGCACTCATATTATGCGTCTCAGTGATAAACAGGCATGCAGGGAGGAAATTGGGTTCCTTGGAAAACACACAGAATATTAATGTAGGGGGAACCGGTCAAGCGCCAAACATTCCTAAAGTTCGCACACACTTGTGCAGTCCCTAAAGGACACATCTTGCCCAATGGCAGACAGGTGGATGCATTACATTCAATCTAGAGAGTGATCTTTCAACAGAACTGCCTCGTATGGATCCTTACAATTACTATTCGATTTGTGGAAAATTAGTGAAGCAGTTGCCCAGCTTCATCGGACACCCTGATAAGAATGACTTGTCAACCATGAAAGATAAAAGATCTGATGATTTGAAATTATAGAACTTGTGCTTGCTATTCAAACACACTCCCAAAGTTTCCAGAAACGTAAGGCCCAAAATTCCACAGTTCAACTCCTCGCATAGGACTTAAGTGACTCCTAGGTGACTGTCTAGAACTTACCCAACGTTAGAAATTACCTGATGTTGACACAGAATTGCCACAGGTGCAGACAAAGACGAGCGGGTGCATATTTCCATCGTATGGAATGGGATTTTTCAGTGATTGCTGAATATTGGAAAAAAGGATCACCCTCACTCTAGAAAGTAAATTCTAGACAAAACTAGAATCTTCACTCTGGCAACATGCTTGACAAAGGCGAGTGGTGGGCGGATTTCCATCCTATGGAATGGGATTAATCAGTGATTGCTGAATACTGGAAAAAAGATTCACCCTCACTCTAGAAAGGACATTCTGGACAAAACTGGAATCTTCACTCTGGCAACATGCTTGCTGGGCTTAACGTCCAGTTCCAAAGTTAAAAAACTAGGCAATAGATTTTTTTATCGGGAATTGGTCCTAATCAAACTTTACTTAGATGCAGCATGAATTTGTGGTGCATTAGGGTGAAGGTAGTGACAATAATCAAAAAAAGACAATTTCTGAAGTATTCACTTTCATACCTCAACTTAAACCAACTTACTGTAAAGGAATATGACTGAATGACTGGCAAGGTTGCCTTAAAATGAAATTTGCATTTCTCCTAATGAACAACAGATGTTTTGAAAGCAAAGGACAATAAAGTTATCCCTAAAATGTATGCGTTGGGTGTTACTATTTTACAAACAAGTGCAGATTTCCGCTCCCACAAATACTGTTATCACCTACAGTGTTCTTGAAATTAGATCTCTAGCAAGTACTGATCTCTGCCACAATACGAGCGGCCACTTAAACTGCGACATAAACACTGCTTGGCCAATGAAAGGCTTTGAAGAAGTTGCCTGGCATTTTCACACTCCTTGTTATGCACGGGGTAAATGTTTGGTTCCCAAGTCTAGGGAAGGCACACATTGATTTCGGCATGCACCCTACTTAAAAATCGATGTTAAATAGATCTGCTTTGGGAGAATTATGGTACCTGAGAAAACTGATAGTTGTCGTGCCCCAGGCTGCAATATCAACATTGACTAAACTTCATTACCACCCTGTATGAGATGCTAAAATTGCGTCTCTCACTCCATACTATCACCATTGCTGGCCTGTATTTTAAGTTCGGTGAGAGTGGTAAGTGGGTACGAAGAGTAGACATTTCTAGATGCGTGGTCTGTGTGGGATTAGCAGCACATGTGCTACTAACTAGGTGTTAAGAGCTGTAAATTGTCCTACGCTCATTACATGCCATCATTTTGGAGAAAGCAGCAAGAGAGTGACGTCTTGCTGCACACGGCAGCAAGTGTTAAATAAATGATCATCATCAACCACAACTCTGAGGTAAACGAAGGGCAACGCACAACAACACTGTATGAAACATCCAAATACATGCTGTCCGACTATTCTCTTTAAGCAATAACATTGCTTTCTTTATTATTTACAAACAGTCCTCACAGACCACAAAGCTTGCGCAATTGTATTGTATGGTATGGTACAAAAGTGTAAACTGTGGTGGATGGATCACATAGGTACTCCAGATGAAGTCACAAAACAGGCACAGATACTGGGTCTGTTGTGCAATTATTAAGGGGTGCTGGATGGTCAAAAAAGAGAATAAAACAACTTATTCACATAAAAGAGACGTCGTTGGCAGGTTTACTTCTAAAAATATCAAATTATGCCTTTCGAGCGAGAATCCTCTTTGAATGTAAAAAAAATAGACTAATGTCCAACGATGTGCTCCTCAGTCCTCGAGAAGCAGTTCAAGTTCTTCGATGGGGACTCTGACTCGTAACTCCTTCTCAGTCATTAGATCCAAAATCTCCTGCAACTGATCTGGAAAATATTCTATAGCATCGAGGTAGAGAACCTGTGTGTTAAATGGAAAGGAACAGCAGCATTAGCACCTCAGCATTCATAAGCAAAAATAACACTGTACACTAAACATGATACCCCAAAATTGTCTCAAACTCAATTCAAAGAAAACCGAGGTCCTTTTGTTTGGGAAAGGTACCTCATCCTGGAATACCTTCTGGTGGCCCCATCATCTGGGCCCCTTACCCGAATCAGTCCATAAAGTCAGGAAACTAGGTGTCATTTTTAATGTAAACATGACTTTTTCCGAACAGATCAATAAGCTTACTTCTACTTGCTCCTACTTACTGAGATCTCTAAGAAAGATCATTCAATTTCTCCCTTTTGATTTTCAGAAATCAGTAATCATTGCCCTAGTGCTCTCTAGAATCGATTACTACAACACACTTTACATGGGCGCTCAACAACGCATTTTGAATAAACTGCAAATTTTACAAAATAGAGCAGGTCATCTCTTAAAGAGAAGTCCAAAAGGGAAATCAGTCTCACACGCATTGCTGGAGTTACACTGACTTCCGATTAGGAAGCGAATAACCTTCAAGGCATTATGCATGGCTCATGCAGCTCTTCATGGTCCACGTGAAAACAAAATTTAGCCGGTAGAGTCTTACGTGAGCCCTCCGTTCAGCTTCAATAAGATCAGTAAAGATTCTGAAAATTAATACAGTATCTTGGGGTGACAGAAGCTTAACCTCGGCCACTTGCAAACTCAAACAAAATGCCTCAGCACCTCAAAGATCAGTATAATCTTCAGTTTCAGAAACCAACTCAAAAATTGTTTGTTCACATTCAGGATGTTTAACTCCGGAACACATCTTTATGTCAATGAATCTCTACCTTAGCAGGCGTCGGCGCCAAAACACCCTTGGGCATTTGCGCGCTTTATAAACATTAACTCTTATGAGACATGAAAAACACTGAAGCAAACAACTAAAACTAAATATCGCACTGTCTTTAGAGGAAAGTTAAAAAATGCTAAAAAGTAACCCTGTTGAGACTGAAATGTTAGCATATGCCACCGAGAAATACAGTCATTGAATTAGACGAGCCAATCAGAATGTTTTGACTCGAGAGAACACAACTATGGCAGCTTGCCATAGAACTGTTCCTCACTTACATTTCTGGCAAAAATGCTCAGCCAACTAACTTACTGATCGTGGAGAAGGCAGAGGCAATTTACTTCTGATGACAAAGGCTGACATGCTTTTCCAATGAACACTGGCATCTGTGTTCTCGATCTGTGGCTTACTGTTGATAAACCTACAGTGGGAAGGTAAACATTTACAAAAGCACTATCAGTGTTGGCACTTGAAGGCATCCATGTAGGAAGGGTCGTTGGCACTGAAGAATGAGACGGAATGGAAATGTCACTAAACAACAGAGTTGAGACATCAGTGCGACAGTGTAAATTATTGGGCTTTTCAAAATTATCCCATTCCAGCAAATGACAGCTGTTAATCTGATCCAAAATCAGAAATGTTTGCCTGCATTTTTATTGGAGCCTTCTAAAAAAAGTTTGGGAAACTAAAATGACTTGGAAAAATAAATATCAAATAATTTTGTACCCAATTTCCAACTTCTTCTACGTATTACTCTTTGTAGAGATTTGCACTGGTCATCTCTGCAAGCCCCCCTTGCTCCAGACTCATGAGATGTCAGAGGCACGGCTGAGGTGCCACAGAGTATACCTGCACATTAGAGTAAACTTTTTGGGAGCAAGACACAAGCTTCAGGCTCCCTCCAACATACAGATTACACACTAACCTTCCATGATTAACCCTTTTCTACTGTTCTACAACTATGAATACAAAAAGAACAGGAGGTGATGAGTACCGTCTTAATTCGTCAGGAAGACTATTACGTCCAAAAAATGGTCTACAGCATTGCTGAGTAAATAATATTTTGTAATTAAAAAAATGTAATTGCAAAATGAATCTGACAATCGGCAGCAGAAGCATTTATAGTAATATACTTTATAATACCGAAAAGCCTATCTATCTCGCGGCTAAAATATTGTAATTTCAATAACAGGGAAAAATGTAGTCTTGTATTATACATATTCAACAAACAGCAAAAGCCAGGATTTTGCCAGGGAGGGTCAGAGAGATACGTCCCATTTCCCTATTTCCTTTCCCACTCAGTCAAATTAGTTAAGAAAAAGGGAGGCAAAGGATGGAGTACACAAATTAATACTGAGTGGGAAAGTACAATGTAGATTTCTAAAAAAGGAGCACTGCTGCAAATGAATATTCTAGTGCGATCCTGCAAAGGTTGGTGAAGTAGGAATTTGGGTGGCATGCCATAAAATAAAAAGTTTTGTGTTTTAAAAAAATGTCAGGAATGAAAGGGAGTTTTGGGGCGTGCAATGATGATCGTGGGTTGAAACAAGAGCTAGGCTTAGGAATCAGACTGGCACACACCCTCATCCCTCCCTTAACAGAACAAGCATTTGCAAAGCAATGGGTCTCGCGTTTGCTCAAGTTTGAGCTATAAGCGTTGTAAATTCCCAACAGGACTGTTCTTGTCATTTAAATTGGAAACAAAAAGTAAAACAGTTGACATAAGCGAGCCGATTCAAAGCACCATGACTGCCATTAGCATGAGTGCAAAGGAGAGACACAAAAAGAAAAAGAAGTTTGCTCGCAGTCAAACGTATCGGCCTAAGTGCAATTATCCATGTAACAGGGTCAGTGTCCAAGGCGGTAACAAAACAGCCCCAAGGAGGGACAAATGTAAAGCATTTACCAATGATAACAAAGAATTGTTGAAAGGCAAGCCCACGAAGGAGTGAAAGTGATGGGCATGCAGTAGACGTGGTTAAAAGCCTGCAATACTTACAACAGGTCAGAGCGCTTGCACGCTCAACCTAAAAAGGGTATTTTTTACCAAAACAAGCACGACCAAATACAACTTAAAAAAATAAATTTCACATGAAAAGCGGTAGTCATGCTAGACTCAAACAACTGATAAATATAATTCAATCTGAACATGTTGACAAATGGTATTCGACAGAAAATGAATATCATAACCTTTTTCCTCAAATTGGGTTTTAATTTAGATTCCAAACAGCAGAGGGGCTGACGATGTGAGGGCTGAAGTGAGTTGGATGTTAAGCATTTTCATACTGGACTGGGATCGACATTCTTGCGAGGGAGTGTCACTACTGCTTTTAAGGAGCCAAGTCAGCTATGCCATCAGCTTTTATTGAGGGTAGGGAGCCAGGGCTCATGTGCGACAATCGCTTTCATGGACTCCCCCACATTCTGCAAAATAAAGCAGCTTAAGTGAGAACGGTTTGGGCTGCAGAATGCAGAGGTCAGAGCGGTTGGTGCCTAAACCCAAGGACATGATTGAAATGACCCCTTACAAGAGACAATGTAGGTCATTATGTCCTTTTTATGTAGTGTTGAAACTAGCCTAACACGCCTGATACAGGACCTGAATATCTGATCTGCATACATTTTTAATCTTGTGGTCAGGGAGGCAAAAATAAAGGTTGACCATAATAGTAGCAGAATTATACACATCATTGTAATTTATTTTTGGTTTTCTCTCCCATACACTAAAATCTCCACAGGACATTTCCTCACTGTAGTTAATACTATTCAAAATACACCCCACAAAACAAATTCGCTTGTCAAGGATGCTTCCCAGGACTAGATGGGAGACCTTATGATGAAGCATTCCACACCACATAGGTATCAATTGTCAATGACTGTCTATGACGTGGTTCTCTTCTAGTACAGTACAACAATAATAGGCAAACTGTAAAATTTACATTTGATAGTGTTGTTGTAATAACACATTTTGAGTTGCAGGCTGGTGATGAATGCTTTGAGATAAAGTATACTCACACTCTGTTTTGTATTCTGAAATTGCAGACATAAGGATGACTGGATAATTAACTGTAGAAAAAGGCCTGGGGGATGTGCGTCTTGGACGTTGTAGAACTTGGAGTCCATGACCATATGTCCCATGTGTACAAATGTTGCATGGTACAACTGTGAGTGTGCAGATATTGGTGGAAAGGTCTCATATGTCCAAGGTGGTCACAAGACCTGGGTGTCGAGAACTGTTGAGCAAAGTAAGTTGCAACCTAGTTTGTTACCTTGTTTTTGTTTGACATGAAGGGTGGAGAGCCCCAAGTTTTATAGGGTAGCAAGATGTTCATTGATCCATTGCAGACTTACAATGACTCTTGTTTTCTCTGTGTATCTGTGATAATTGGAAAGGGTGTTAGTTGGTGAAAGTGTGACTGAGACATGTTGGAGAGTTAGTGATTGCGAATGATCTTTCCAGTGAAGGAATGACTATATTGTTGTCTGTAAGAAAATAAGCTGTTTTTAATCCTGTGTGTACCAATCAACTGTATGCCCAACTGGTGTCTGGAATGCTTAGATGGTGATGTGAAGTAACAGAATGTTGGTGTGTGGCCTTGAGTGGAAGACTGTAGATAGTTACAGTTTGTGAGAGAAGAAAGCCCTGACCATGTAAATACACGTAAAGGCCTTGTAAATAAAGAAAATATCCTCCTCTACATGCATGTCTCTTGTCATCCTTGAGGAACCATTCTCAAGTCTTTAACATAAGCCTTGGGAGCAAAAACCTATCAAAAGCTTCTTTTCTTGAACTCATTAGCTTAGGTGAGGCAAGGGAACAGGTTAGTAGACATGTACATTCAAGGGAGGATAATAAAAGGAGACCAAGAAACAGTCCATGGTGAATCATATCTGTTCATCCTCAGTGGAAGAAAATGAGATTGATATGGAAGTAGTTAGGTGCAGAAAACAGAACGGACAGAGCCTGCAGTGTGCATGTGTCGCTAGCGATGCATGTATGTTCTTATATGCGGCAGAGGTCTGTGGAAATGGGCCCAAGAAGTGTACACACAATCAGTAATGCTCTTCTTTTAGTTACAAAAAGAGTTATATTAACTGAGGAACCTGTACATTATGAAGTCTCTCTGTTTTAAGGTTAATCAGAAATATATATTTACTAATTGGCTTGCTAAGGTGTAAGTAATGTTTTGCTTTATACAGAGCATGCTGCCATCCAGAAGGATCTCCTGGTGCCAGCCTTGCTGAATGGGCACGTACAAAAGTGAAAAGTTTATGAGCAGTCCTAAGGGGAAAGTGGGCTAAAAAAGCTCAACGAAATGCACAGACATTGTAAGTGGATCACAGCAGTAGAGGAAGACACAGAAAAAAAAAAAAAAACAAGCATTTTCAATGCAATAGATCTCGCATTTTCTTTAGTTAGAGCTATTGGCATTGTAAATTCCGAACTGGACGCTTCTTGCCACATAAGATGGTCATCCCGGTCTCATATTTTCGTCTTTTCCTGCCATGTTTTGGTGGCCACTGGCATCCACTGACATAGGAAACCAGAAGCCCTTGAGAGACTAGACGATGATTGCACTATCTTGCACTGTGTAAATGTCTGAACAGAAATAGGAAAATAAGGCTGGAAAAGTATTTTCTTTTTATTTTAACAGAATGAAAAGTTTGCAAGCATTCTTGCCTTGCATTTCAATGAAAAAAGCAGCCCGAGAAAATGTATGGCCCAAATAAAGGAGATAAGCAATGTCCTGTGTGCAATGTCTTGAGTGCTGGCAGGGAGGGGCCCTTGAGAGAGATACAAGATGCGATGTGAGGCTAAGCAAGTTTTATATCATTGCTTCTAGGTTTAGCTATATTTCACCAGAAAGGGCATATTGTGGCTTTTGTGAGTAGTGAGCTAAACAACCAGGTGTTTCTTTTGTAAAAGAAGTTTATTTTAGGAGCCAGAGGTAAATAAGGACAGCACTGGAATAAAGCCAAAACAAATGTCAGCGACATGGGAGGAGATGGGAGGAATAGAATGCTGCAATAGAATGCTGCAATAAAATGCAGGCAGCTACCAGCCTAAAACACCCATAGTGAAAGGGGAGCACCAAATGAAATAACAAAAATAGTCAGTCACAGCAACAGATAAAGAAATCAAAGAGGAATAATACATAGGTCTTTCACTGCTCTGAACCTGAAAAAAGGAGGGAGAAAAAGGCAGAACTGACCACTAGCGAGCAAGAATTTTTAAAGGACACTTGGACGTACAAATGAAATCGCTTTAAGCCATAAGAAGTATATGAAAAGGATACACAAGGTTGAACACTTACGTTTGACCTAATGTAAAAATGACGGAGGACTCCTGCCTGGTATCAAGAGTAAAAGAAACAACAAAGCCACAACAGTGCCATTAAAATATCTTGGATCAAGTTGACTGTTAGAAATGGGGTCTCTATTTGGCAGTCGGTTTGCACCCTGTCCAAGTAGGGACCCTCACCCTAGTTAAGATAAGGGAGATACCCGTTCAGATAACCCCTGCTCACCCCCTTGGTAGCTTGGCACGAGCAGTCACGCTTATCTCAGAAGCAATATGTAAAGCATTTGCACATAACACACAGTAACACAGCGAAAACAATAACCAATATGTATCTGTTTAAAACAAGACCAAAACAAGAAATATCCAACATAAAGTGTTAAAGAAATGAATTTTGTAAGATCTAACTGAAAAATACAGTTCCTTGAAGTCGATAGCTCCACCTGGGGATATCACGGCGTCATGATCAACAAAACCATCAGTTCAGGCAGACCGTGGCGTCAAGGGCCAGCTATGGTGTCAGGAAGACTCGCAAACAGTACCTTTGAATTTTGGGTGTCTTGATCCTCGCAGTGAGCTCCGGAGAGCTATGTCGCTGGCAACCGGAGTTGGTGTGAGGGTCGTCGGGCCCTTAAAGTCACACGCAATGTGAATCAAACTCTGGGAGGATGAACAGGAGCGCTGGCGTGGATGGCATCGGGGCTGCAGTGTGAAGCGGGATGATGCGACGTGTGGTGTCCACAGGTCACGGTGCAGGCAGCGGCTCAGTGACGGCGTTGGTAAAACCAGAGCTGCGCTGTGAAGCGGGGTGGTGCAACATGCGGTGTCACCAGGTCACGGTGCAAGCAGCGTCGTCGTTGCTGAAGCGATGTTGTTGGTAGGTCGAAGTCGGCGGTGAGCCACGGGACGGGCTCCATGCTGCGTCCACGTGTCGCAGTGCAGACAGGGACGTCTGTCGATGACACTGGAGTCAATGGAGCTGGCGTCGGTGGACGGGGCTGCGGTGCAGGACAGGATGGTGCTTCGTGCTCCTCCCGAGCGGTGTTCACAGGCCACGGTGCAGGCAGCGGCGTCAGCAGGAGTGACTGCGTCGGGGATGCCCAGGCTGCGGTGTGAGCAGGCAATGTCTGAGTGCAGGGCCCACAAGTCGCGGTGTGAGCAGAGGCTCAGTGAAATCATCCGATGACGGCATCAGTGAGACCAGTGTCGCGCTGCAAAGAGGGGGGCCGACAGGAGACGACGGTGCAGACCAGCGGTGTCGTTGATGGTGCTGCAGAGGTTTTTCACCTTGAACAGCACAAAACACAATTCTCAGTGCTTTAGGCAGATGAAACTGAAGTCTTTGATATCCCTGAGACTTCCAACAAGAGGCAAGTTCTACTCCAAGCCCTTGGAGAACTTCCTCAAGCAGGATACACAGCAAAGGTCACCTTTTGCTCTCTTTTAAGGCAGAAGCAGCAACTGCAGGCCAATCCAGCAAAGCAACACAGCAAAGGGACAGTACTCCTTCTCCAGCTCTTCTCTTTGGCAGATGTTCCTCTTGATTCCAGAATGATTATTTAAGTCTGGAGTTTTGGGTCCAATACTTATACCCCTTTCTGCCTTTGAAGTTGGCAAACTTCAAATGAAAGTCTTGGTTGTTTGCAAGAGCCTTCCTTGTCCATGCTAGGCCCCAGACACACCAGGGGGTTGGAGACTGCATTGTGTAAGGGCCGGCACAGTCCTTTCAGGTGTAAGTGACCACTCCTCCCTCCACTCTAGCTCAGATGGTTCATCAGAATATGCAGGCTAAACCCCAGTTCCCTTTGTGTCACTGTCTAGAGGAGAGGTGTAAACAGCTCAACTGTCAAACTGACCCAGATGGGGAATCCACAAACAGGAAGAGTCACAGAATGGTTTAAGCAAGAACATGCCTGCTTTCTAAAAGTGGCATTTTCAAACTAACAATCTAAAAACCAACTTCACTAAAAGATGTATTTTTAAATTGTGTGTTCAGAGACCCCAAACTCCATATTTCTATCAGCTCTCAAAGGGAATTGCACTTTAAAGTTATTTAAAGGCAGCCCCCATGTTAACCTATGAGAGAGATAGGCCTTGCAAACAAGACTGAATTGACCAGTATTTCACTGTTAGAACATGTAACACACATCAGTCATGTCCCATCTTTAACATACACCGTACCCTGCCCATGGTACTACCTAGGGCATACCTTAGGGGTGCTTTACATGTGGTAAAAGGGAAGGTTTAGGCTTTGCAAGCAGGTACACTTGTCAAGTCGAATTGGCAGTTTAAAACTGCCACAGAGACACTGCAGTGGCAGGTCTGAGGCAGGTCCTATTCATGTTCACAGGGCTAGTCATATGGGTGGCACAATCAGTGCTGCAGGCCACTAGTAGCATTTGATTTACAGGCCCTGGGCACTTCTAGTGCACTTTACTACGGACTTACCAGTAAATCAAACATTACAGTTTATATAGGGAGCACTTGCACTTTAGCACTGATTATCAGTGGTATGTGCGGAGAGACAATAAACCAGCAAGAACAGAGTCCAGTACACCATTAAAACAGGAGGTCAGAATGCAAATAGGCAGGGGAGACACCAATAAGCTGCCAGGTCTAACACTGACCAACACAATATTGGTTAATTTTTCTTGAGTAAATTTCAAAAGAGAAACTGATTCATCATTGTCACGAAGTATGTCAAAAACCTATATTATGGTAGGTTAGGTTTGCCTAAATACTTTATTTACAGACCAGGCGCAAAGTAGATCAGCCCTTTATAGTTAAGGCTTAAAAGACCTCACATCATATACTTAAAGAATGGTTTGATAGAAAACACACGATGCAGGGGATGACCCACAAAGAAAGTCTTTTTTTTATCGCTGCAGAAGCGGATATTGAGCAGGTCATCTGGCCAGAATTCCTTGGTGCGAACCAAGTGTTAGATCACCGCCCACCAAGGATCCAACTGATGCAACCCCTTTCCTCCTTCACAGAATGAGGTGGGGGGTAAAAGATCGGAAGAGTGAAGCGACTGGGCAAGATGGAAAGGAGTGACCACCTTCAGAAAGAAAGCAGCCCTGGTTTGTCCACCAACTTGTCTGGAAAGACTGTAGTGAAAGGAGGGTGACAGCTAAGGGCTACAACTTACTGACCCTTCCAGCAGAAGTTATAGCAGGTTCTCGGTGGAACTTAAATAGTTGTGGCAGGAGTGTCTTAGACAGGAACGCAGGTGGAGTTCCACTGCTGATCTAGAGGTAAAAAGTAGAGAAAATGAAAAGCACAAGGATCTGCTGTTGCGTTATAAGCTGGCAATCAAACCAGCTAAGGTGTTTTTTTTTCACTGAAAAGTTTAAGACCACGAGTAAATCTGTCCATTCCCCCCTTCTCAGAGTCGGGTAACCCCTTCCCAAGATTTCTGTGACCGGATGGCACACTATTTCCAAAATAAAATTCTGGATATGCATTCCACTTTTGAGCTTCCTCTGGAAGTTCTTTCTTTGCCTGATGGTGTGTGCTCTGGCCGTCATCAGCTCTTGAAATTCCCTTCCATTTCTCTGCAGCAGCCAAAGGAGCTACCATTGAGTGTCAAATTAGGATCCCCAAAGGATCCATGCTCTCCCAAAATATTGCAACTGGCTCCTAAACCTATTGAAGACTCTTTGCAGAATATATTTGTACGTATACTGGAGTTTTTCCTACTCCATGGAAGGAAGCAATTCTCACCCCGCTATTGAAAAAGCCTAATGCAGGCCCAGAAGATTTTAAAAACTTCCGCCCCAATCTCTTTACTTCCTTGGCCAGCTAAAATCCTTGAAAAATGTATCAATCAGGAACTCATGAAATTCACTGAGGCACAGGATATTTTGGATCCTTCACAAAATGGCATTAGGTCTGGCCATAGCACCGAATCCAACCTGGCAGTGGTAGCGGATAGTATTCACCACCCGGTCGATCAGAGGGTTGCGGCCATTTTGCTGATGCTTGATTTGTCTGCAGCATTCGATACGGTCTGGCCGATACAGATGATTCAACCGCTGCAAGATACTGGGGTTAGAGGCTTGGCTCTCCTTCTTTCTTCTTTTCTCACAGATGGAAACCAAAGGGTCAGCTGCGGGGGGGGCTTCAAGGCAGAGGTTTTAGCCTTCCGTGTAGAGTCACTCATAGATCAACTCTCAGCCCAACTCTTTTCAATGTGTATGTTGTTCCTCTGGCAGCTTTGGTCACTTGTTTGGAATCAAAGTACTGTTGTATGCTGATGACACTCAAATGATTGTGTCCATTTCTAACAAGCTGGCCTCAGTAGCCGAGAAGTTCATTTGCTATATGTCCGGCACTAGTAAACGGATGAATAACAGCGCCCTCAAACTTAAAGCTGGAAAGACAGGTTCTTGTTTTCGGCGTCCAAAAATCGGTCTGGTCTAACATCTGGTGGTCGGGGGAACATGGGCCTCTTCCCACCCCTGTGAAATCAGCTAAAAACCTGGGTGTCATATTTGACAACACCCTGAGCTTTGATACCCGTGTCAGTCGGACGACTAGTACGTGCCTCCATATTATCAGAATCCTGAGGGAGATTTTTCCTTACATCCCGGAGGATCTACGCTCAGGAGTCATTATCGCACTCATTACATCACGTTTGGACTACTACAATTCTTTTTACCTTAACATCAATGCACCTTGTGTTAACAAACTTCAGGTTATGCAGAATGTAGCTGCTCATCTCATTCTGAATATTCCAAGACATGTACCAGTCACAGATGGTATACCTTCTCTTCACTGTATCTCAGTTAAAAAGAGGACTGTTAAAGACTCTTTGTATGGTCTTCCTGGCCCTACATAAAAAAAACTCGAACCAGCTGAACTCTTCTTTTCACTGGTACTCCCCAGGCAGACTGCTTAGGTCCTCCTCTCGGAAAGTGGGGCAAGTCCCCAGATTTCTTAAAGCCAGGTGGGGAGGTAGGCCTTTTCGGTGGCTGCTGCAAAGCGCTGGAACACCTTGCCGGCACACACTGCAGACACTGTTTTTTGAAAACTATAAAAGACTCACAGTTGAAAATATGGTTCTTTAGCCTTCACCTTCCTTACGTTGTGCTTTTGCTTTATCTCTGATCTTCCCCGCTTGTGCTTTGACACCTTAGGGTTTAGTGTGCTCCAAGTTCTAAATTCTTACAAATACATACATACATACATAGCAACCAAAAACACACTTTTGAGGGTAAACATATGAAGAGAATAACTGTCAAGGGCATGTAACAGTTTCCATCAAAAAAGTAATACCCATACTTAAAATATTCCATTGAGGAATCACAAAGTGAGTTTATGGAAAAAGAATGGCCAGACCCTTGAGAAAACGCTTGACAACAGGGGTCTTAAACAGGGATGGCTGATCTGGCAGACAGAGGAAAGCAGATAAGGTTGCTAAATAACCAATTGCAGCGGCAATAGCACATCCCTTCTGAGCAAGGAAAAACACAAATTGCAGCACTTGAGACAGTTTAGCCTGCAAGGCATCCACACAATTGTCGGCACCAAGCAACAAAACTGACCCATCTTCCGGGACAAGCAGACTTAGTGAAGGGCAAATACATAGCCAAAATAAAGTTGACTACCTCCAGTGGCAGCTAAAAGGAGCTCAGTTGTCCCTGCTGAAACTCAGCATGTAGGTGGAAAACTCAGAAACTGGTATTCAGAAGCATTTCCACCTCTGCCAACTGGAAGAGAGGGACCAGCATTAGCAGGAGGCGAAGTGGGAGACAAGTGGAGAAGGTCGACATTCATCAACTTTCTCAGAAAGCACAGGGCAATGAAAATGATTTGGGCACGGTCTCAGTGCATCTTCCTGAGAACTCGAAGAATCAAGGGTATGGGAATGTGTAATGCATCTGAAAGTTCCTTCTGAATGGAAACACGTCCCCTAGGGCTCCCCTAAATAGATACTGGAGGGTGCAGAACTACTGGCACTGAGCATTGACCAAGGAGGCGAGCAAGTCCACTTGATGAGTGCTCCACTGGATGAAGATGTTCTGGTCTATCTCTGGCAGAAGACCCCACTCGTGATCAGCAAGGGAACGCTGGCTCTGGTTGTCGGCTCAGACATTAAGAGACCCCGAAAGGTGACTGGCCATGAGCCACATCCCTTAGTGGTGTGCACAACACAACAGCCCCAAGTCCTCCAGGCAAAGGAGGTGAGACGCTACTCATAGACCCCACCACAAATCGCAAGTACATCTGATGTGACCACAATAAAGGGATAGGGATAGGGATGTGCAAGTACGTGTCCTGCAGGTCAAATGACCTACGTCCAGTTTTCAAGGTCATGTGCCAGTAGAACTTGAGCTAGGGTCATCATCGTGAACTTTTCCTTTTTGAGTAATTAGTTCAGGCTCCTGAGATCCAGAATCAGGTGCAAACTGCCATCCTTCTTGGCCAGCAAGACGTAATGCACGTAACAACCTTGTCCCTTTTCCTTCTTTGGCATTAACTCCCCTGCTCCTTTGTGGAGGAAAGCTGCCACCTCCAGGTGTAGAACAGCCAAATGGTGTGAAGGTCTAGGGGAGGGAGGGGGAGATATGGGGGGTGAAACCTGAAGGAAGGGAAGGGTGTAGCACCTTTCTATGATCTGAAGGACCCACTGGTCCAAAGTCATGGCCTTCGAGGCCGGAAGGAAGCAGGACACCTGTCCCTCGACGGACTCAGTGTGGGATTGGGGAAGCAAACTGGACCTGCTTTCCTTGTGGTGCAGGAGGAGAAAGTGGAGGATTGAAAGGCGGCTCTTTGGCCTTTTCCTCTACTGAGGTCTCTGTACAGACGGACAATAGGATTCTACTACTGTTGCTGGAATGCCAGTGTGCACTGCTGGGATCAAAACGAGGAGACTCGTCCAAGCTCTGCGTTATGCCATACCATCACACCCATCACAGAGGTACCCATGGCTCGGGTGGTACAGTCTGCAGTGGCCCGTCAAGCCCGGGGGGAGGGGCTTGGTTTTCACTGTGCTCCCACCTTAGTGGCTGAAGTTTCATTCTTAGTTAGTAAGGTGGATAGGTTACTTCGGTGACAATGTTTGCAGCTTACTTGGTACTATTTAACATTAAGCCATTATGGTAATGTTACTATGGGACTCTCAGGTTGATGACGGGAAGATTCAAGCATGTGAAACTATGAAAGATCCAATGCTGCAGAACTGTGAACAAACACAAATAAACATTTTTAAACTTGTTGCTGTCATACATCAAAAATGATGACTGCTGAACAATACTGTGGCTAAGCCATTTGCATGCAATCCCAATATTCACTTTAAATACTCACAATGTTAACTGTGCACAAAAGAACAAACGTAAATAGTAAAGTGCAGTGCACAATTTTATTGAATTGCAAAAAGTTTGGGTAGCCCAGTAAATAGCAGCTTGCCAATTATGCCTCTGAAAATAGAGAGTTCACAATCTATCCATCAAGGAGACAGTTTGCAAGTATAGCCGGTAAGCTCTAGCTCTCTCTCACCCACCTTTGCCCAAGGGCAGTTTTGAAGTGCTTTATAAAACAATCCTTTGGCACGTTCTTTGTTCCCCAGAGAAACCTAAAAAGGAAGGCAAAATAGTAATGGTTTATGAAAAAAACGATGTAGAAAAGAGCAGAATTCTAGTGGAAATGCTATAGTATAATTAATAGGATGCCACATTCAATATATAAGAACAGCGTATTGGCAAAATAACTATTGTTCAATGGAACAAAGCATGAGCTTACAGTAAAGTGCAAATACATCCTCCACAAGAGGGGGCAGTGTGTCCCGTTCTCGCTCTGAAGGGCATGTTCAAATAATGCTTTGATCCGGTTGGATAACCCCGTCTCAGGAAAGGTGCAGTGGACCTCTCCAAATTCCGCCCTAGGGGTGAAAAAGACTGTTGTAGTCAACACCACCAACATAAAGCCCAGAATACAATCATTTAATTGTTACAGTCGCTTTCTTATTCATAGCAACTGAATGCAGTCAGTTAACAAAACGCAGTAACTCCATAGTCTCCAAACAAAATGTTATCAAGGCATAAACACAGATCTTGCTGTGCTAACGCATGCAGACACGAACATGCACACTATATATGCCAAGACTGTACAAACTGTCTTTCTGTGATGCCTATAGCTGTGCCTTTTACTTTTTCCCAACGCTTGTGGTGCAGTAGGTCGCACTGGGACACAGCACAAATAGACTGGGCATATATACCCCAGGTACTCCAACAGAATTAGAGGAGACAGAATAGTTAATAGCCAGATGATTTGTACAATGTCTCAGTTCAGCTAATCATCATATAAAAAAAAGCAACAAAAAAAATCGCCCATCACCTGCGCAGGTCTTCCTACAGCCGATTTGTGAGCAATGTTAGTTATTACCCATGTAAAGTTTGAAAGTCATCGCTACATGTACTGGTTTAATTATTAAAACTATACTATTCTGCGTGTCGTTTCTAATATAAGTTGTGTGAGGAGAATGCATTTCTGCACGGTCTCAAAAAGCCACACTTAGTGATGCTTCTTACAAACTAGATACTATGACTACCATTGTGGTGATTATAGTTTAGGAAATGAAAGCGTTTTGTAGCTTTGAAAAGTCAGAAAACGTACTGGAGTGCATGCGGGCTATTTAAAATAGATGATGGAGCCAACATAAAACCTATATAGCACTGCTAAGTTAAATAATGAATGTAGGCACAGTAACTAACATCAGGGTGCAGTTTTCCATAAATAGAGAAAAGTGAAGATGTTTGTATGTGAATAGGCTTGATAGCCTTCTCCTCATATTGAAAATTATCAGTGAAGAGCAAGATGGCTCAGGGAGATGAAGATCGATACAGACATCTGCGGTCAGAAGTATAAATCCTGACAAGGCCAATTCCGCCTTCTATCTCCACCAGGTCAGTAAATTGATTACCACTTAATTGTGTCATAGTAATGGGTATTTACAGCGAATAGATATGGAAGCGTGGTATGAAAACGTATGCACAATAAAACCAGTTCTAAGAAGTATGAAACGGCACACTCCCTGAAAAAAAAAATAAAGAGCACAAATTTAATTCTTTATGATCCCCAGGACTGTTACTCCTAAATTTATGAAAGCTCCTCAAAAAACAAAAAGGTGTGGCATGTCTGATGAGATAAGGCTCCTCCAGCGTAGTGGTTTCCTCTATTACGCATCTTTCCTGAGTCAGTGGTGACGTGGAAATAAATATTCAAAAATTGTGACTGGCAAATAAAGATTATCCAAAACACAGCATTACATAGCGACAGAGGTGAGCCAGGAGCCATTTGCTTTGCATCGACTGGCTCACTCCTAGGAAGTTATCACCACTCACAAATGCCTGGTGACGTTTCTGGTCGCAGAAGCAGTGCTTTGAATGCACGGGGCCACCCAAATCAGGGGGACCCCGCTTATGGCGGTGTCGTCAGACCGGAACGTGGGGGTGGGGTTCGGGGAGGGGCAGGCTCCCCAGCCCCCACCCCTCAATAAAAACACAGCCAGCTGGCTGTAAAGGGGCCTGCAGCCCCGTAAGTGCTGTTTGGCGGCCCCAGGGGCACTCTTTGCGCTTCTGGGGTCACGCACAGGAATGACGTCACACGGCCAGCCTTAAAAGGCAGCCGCGTTTGGAGAGCGCGTCTTTCTTGCTCTCGCTGATCGTACCAGGGGGCCCCAGTGGCCGCAACAAGCCAGTTGGGCTATTTTTCTCTGACACTGGGCTATTTAATTTGTTTTGGGCTACTTTGGGCTGTATTTGGGCGATTTTTGGGCTATTTTTTGAATTTTTTTTTCTCTCTGTGCACCTTTTAACCTTATAACCTTATTTAACTCATTTTGCAGGTTGCTTTTGCAGCATTCCAGGGGAGAAGAGGACGACACAAGTGGCTCAGCAAGCCTCACAGAGGGCCGTACGGGTTTGAGCTTAGCTCACCTGACCAGAGTTATTCTTGGTGGCTGCTCCTGTGGGGTTCCTGGGCTACTAGGTGAGCAGTCAACTGGCCAATTTTGTGCAGGGAGCATTTAGTGGTCCTGTTTTTTCTTGGGAGACAGGGTAGGGGGCCTCCTTAAATTGAGGTAGAGTGTAGGGGAGGTACCTTTTGTCACATCTGTTGGGGCCTATGGTAAAGGACCCCTTGCATCAAGTGCTTTCTCTGTAAGGGGAGTCCCATTGGGGTCGGTAAGCGAATTCCTGTTTGGAGGGGTTTCCTTGTGGGGCCCATTTATAAATTTGCCTGTGCTAGGGTCCGTGCGTGGGTCATGGCGGAGAAACAGTTGCGAACAGAAGAGCTCCTTGAGGCCCTGATGCTTAGGATTGGCGCTATGGACCAGGCCATAGCATCCTTGAAGGCGCAGACTTTTTCTTCAGGGGTGGTTGCGTCCTCCAATGGGGATGTGCCCCAGCGGGTGGGAATACCATCCAGCGAGGCGATACCCCCAGCTCCAAAGAGGGCGCGGGGCAGAGGAAGGTCAAGGGTTCTGGGGAGAGGCGGTCAGAGGCCACCACGGCGCAGGTTTGGGGACAGTGTCAATATAGCTTCATTGCGGCCTGAGGTTAGTGCATCGCTGGTAGTGGATGCGGGGCATGCTGAAAGGGGGGGCCAGAGTCGGACGTCAGAGCACACTTCGGGCGTTGTGGTCCCTCCACAAGACACAGTTGCGGGTAAAGACACTGGGGAGGCCAGTCAGGGGGATCTTGTAGGCCACTTGACATCTGTATTGCTGTGGCTGTCTGAGATGGGGTTGCTGTCCACCAATTTAGTGGGGGTCCCATTGTCAGGGGCTAAGGAGGGAGACGTTAGGGAACAGGCGCGACAATTGGTTTCCATGTTGGGCACTGCAAAGAGTGCCCAGGGGTCTCAAGATAAAGGGCCCGAGCCTAAAACTAGCGGGGGGCACAGGGGGCCAGCTCCTTCTCCCCAATCCCTACGGGAGGGACCAGTTGACTACTGGTGTGGCGTCCATGACAAAACCGGTTACATCTGTGTTAGGTGCGCCGGCAAACCAAACAGTTAATCCCCCAGCGGTGGTGACCTCTACAGCAACGACTCTGGTGGCCCGGGGAAGCGCAAGTGCAGGTACTGGTCACCCTTTACCCCTTACGGGCTTGGGGGATATTTGCTCAGAGCATGAACAGTTAGGGCTACATGTACCGGTTGAGGTGAGGGAGAAGATTTGGAAGGAGGCGTACATCGATATCTTCGATTTACTGGTTGACAAACCTGAGAATGAGGAGGTGCCGTGTTGCAAAGATTGCGCACATTCAAGAGAGTGTGAGCATGGGCCACAAAGAAGGAGAGTGGAGGAGTCTGTCCAACTGGGTTAGAGCGTTCTCCATTTATCAGGCCATTCTAGCTGAATGTTTCAGTGACTTGGGTGCGCAGTTAGCTTGCTATCAGAACAGGATCGTGGGGGCACATGATGAATATGGTGGCACGGCATGGAAGGAATATGATAATGAATTCAGGAGAATTAAGGCGTATAAGCCTTAGTTGGCATGGGATCAGATAAACATAATCACTTGGTTGCGTTATACAAATCGCACTCAAGGGCCGGGTCAGCAGCCTTTTCGTGGGCCTGCAGGGACCGGCTCAGGAGCCTCAGGTGGTACTTGTTCCCGGTCTCCCAGGACATGCCGTTTTAAGCACTGCTGTTCCTTTTGTGGCCAGGCCTCCCACCCAGAATTCAAGTGCTTCAAAAAATCACAAGATAAAGGGGCCAAGAAACAGGATTGACGGTTTGGGGTGCGTGGGTCACACGGTTTATTTTGTTAAGTCTTTCTCCCCAGTTAATCTTTTGGCTATGGTCCCTTGGCTTAACGTTTACCCCAACCAAGCATCTGCGCAGCTGTTGTATTTGGGTTTTAAGGATGGTTTCAGAATACCGGCTCGTCCCATTGCAAGAACCAGCTGTCTTTACGTTCCAACCCCGGGTTGGCAAGTAAGAAAATCAGAAAGGAACTGGATTTGGGGCGGGTGGTGGGGCCCTTTGATGAAATTTCCATGCAGGGCTTTGTTTGTTCTCCCTTAGGGGCAGTCCCCAAGAAAGAGCCAGGGGAGTTCAGACTGATTCACAATCTGTCCGCTCCAAGGGGGCAGTTGGTGAATGAGGCCATTGATGGGGCATTGTGTTCGGTTAGGGATGCTTCTTTGGATCAGGCAATTCAAATGCTGCAGGAGCAGGGGCATGGAGCTTTGATGGCAAAATCAGACATTGAATCTGCATTTCGGTTGTTGCCAGTGCATCCCGAGGACTTCCGCTTGTTGGGTTTCCAATGGGAAGGAAAGTATTACTTTGATAGGTGTATGCCTATGGGCTGCTCTGTGTCATGTTCTTATTTTGAGAAATGTAGTACCTTTCTGGAGTGGGTACTTAGGGACAGGTCGAGGCATAGGTGGGTTTTACAATACTTGGATGATTTCCTTTTTCTGGGGCCCGCTGGATCTAATCAATGTGCTGGTGCGTTGGACGTATTTAAAGAACTCATGAGGGAATTTGGGGTTCCACTTGCAAAGGGAAAAACGGTGGGCCCCTGCTCCACGATTGAATTCCTAGGGATAGAGTTGGATTCAGTGGCAGGTGTGTCCAGATTGCCTGGGGAGAAGGTGGTATCTTTTTCACACGCGTTGCGGTCCTGCCTAAGGGCGCAGAAGGGGATACTTCATCAGTTGCAGTGCTTGGTCGGGCAGCTCAACTTTTCGCTTGGAATCATACCCCTGGGGCGCCCCTTTTCTCAGTCAATTGCCCAAGCCATGTCAGGGTTAAAAGTCAAGCATCATCACACCAGGCTTTCCAGTGAAGTCAAACAAGATACAAGGATTTGGGAAACCTTTCTGCGTGACTTTAATGGGACGGTGGTGGGGCCTAGTCCACCGAGGTCCAATGAGGAATTGGGACTTTTTACTGATGCAGCTGGGAGTGTAGGCTTTGGGGCTATATTTGGTACAGCATGGTGCGCTCAGCGGTGACCCTTAGACTGGGCCCAGTAGGGCCTAGTGGCCAATTTTGGTTTCTTGGAGCTGTTCCCACTTTTAGTGGCTTTGTCTATTTGGCCGGAGGGATTCCGGAATCAGTCGGTGATTTTCTGGTCTGATAATATGTTAGTTGTTGAGTGCATTAACTAGCAAGCGGTTAAATGCAAGATGATCCTAAGGCTGCTGAAAGATAGTATTATTGTGTTTAAGGTTGAATGTGACCTTCAGAGCTAAGCACGTACCTGGAGTGTTGAATAACGCTGCTGACGCACTCTCCCGTTTTAAGGTGCAGGTTTTCAGGTCTCACCTCCCCGGAGCGGAGGAGTTCCCAACACCTTTTCCAGAGCATCTGTGGCAGATTGGTGCCAAGGAATACCCGACCTCGTGGCAGCCAGCTTAGCACCCAGGACGCTGAAGGCTTACCAGGGAGCATTTGCAGCATATGTTGATTTCAGGGGTGGAGGGGTATCGTCAACTTGTTTTGATCTGGCTTCAATCGTGGCATTTTTAGATGTTTTGAGGGCTGAGAGGAAGTCAATTGCGTGCGCCAGGCGTTACTCTGCTGCTATTCCTTTCTTTGCACAACTATGGGGGCTGCCCTACGGGACAAAATCATTTTTGGTAAGAACGACCCTTCGGGGATGGCAGCACATTCAGGGCTCTAAGCCGGACGTTCGGCAGCCCATTGATGTGGAAAAGTTGGTGGCCTTGCTAGTCACGCTGGATCGTGTTTGTACTTCTCCCTGGGAGGTCACCTTATTTAAGTCAGCCTTAACCCTTGCTTTTTATGGTGCTTTTAGAGTGGGTGAACTGGTTGCGTGCAGTAAAAGGGACACCTCGGGGGTCTGCAGTTGGCGAATATTCATTGGCCGGAGGGGACTGGGTGTCTGGCGATTACTGTTCCCCACTCTAAGGCGGATCAGGATGGCAAGGGGGACCATATTCTATTGCATAGAGCACCGGGTAATGCATGTTGTCTTGTACAGAAATTGGATGCCTTCCTAGCACAGCGCGCGCCGCTTACTAGGTACCAATTCTCACAGGTACTCAAGCGTTCCCTTCTAACAGCGGGTTTGGTTGCCTCAGATTTTGGCACTCACTCCTTTATAATAGGGGCAGCCACAGCGGCTGTGGCAATGGGATTCCCAAGAGCAGCTGTTAAGAGAATTGGAAGGTGGTCATCGGATTGCTACAAGCGATATGTGAGACTGCACATGCTATGAATTCATGTCCTTGACACCTCTCTTTCTTTGTACTTTTTGCAGACACCCTCCACAAGTATTTGATGGTTCCGTAAACTCCGGTGCACGCAGGAGTTGCTGGTATCATTAAGGTGTGGGTAATCGGACATTCCCATGTCCGACGTGCAGGTGAACTATTCGCAAGGAGTGCCTTTGCGTCATGCGCATTGGAGGCTGGTTTTGGCATCTCTTTTCTTGGCCTAGGCGGGCTGCGGCTCACTCAATTAAGGACATTCCTGGACTCCATGCCCACCTTAGGTTACTCATCACTGGACATCATTGTGCTGCACCTTGGGGGTAATGATCTGGTTGCTCTAGGACACCGGCAGCTGTTTGAACTGGTAATATCTGAAATTGTTTGGTTGGTCAAAAAATTCCCTCAGGCTGTCCTTGCTTGGTCGAACATGATTCCTCATTCTCTCAGGAGGCGTGGGATCTCTGTAAAAGCCCTCAATGACTCAATGAGAAGAATCAATAGCAATTTGGCCACGTTGTTTCAGGCTCCAAGATTGGCTGTGATCTCACATGGCTGCATTAAATGCGACAGTTTTTTTCTGCAGGACGGAGGTCATCTTTCGCGAGTAGGCTATGAAATATTTTTTGAAAATATACTCGCCTGGCTCTCTCAGCATACGTGACCTCTTCCTGGGGGGGGTCCTCATCATTGCCAGACACAGGCCTGTGGCGGGGTGAGATCATGACTGGGAATATAAATGGGTACCTTCTTATTACAAAATTGAGTGACAAGCTAATTGGACCCTCCAAGGGGTGCTGGCTGGGAAGTTTGGACGACACACAGGGGCGCGGGGGTTGCGAGCGGTCGCTGGCATCTGGCCCCTAGGGCCTACCAACTGCGCATGCACAGAAGGTATAAAGTGAGCACTGGCCCTTGGGGGGGTGGAGTCACATGGTGGCGGGGGCACCCAAGGTAGGTATCCTAGCGGGCAGCCGGGCCCCCTCCACAGCAATCCATTCTGGAATGTATGAGAACGCCCTGATGGAGATCCTACCCCTGGGATTTGTAGCGTAAGGAGGGGCAGGGTTTGGGGTATGGGAAAACAGTCACGATCTCATTGACGCACACTAACATTGGGTACGCAGGAACGAACATTTTTAGTCAGTGACATGAATGTGGATGTATTAGCATACTCTGTTAAGGCTAGGCATCCCTTGAACTCTGTAAATACTTTGTGGACATGATTGTGGTTACTGCGTATAATTTTGATTATGATTAACAATATTTTGTCAATAAAATACGGCTGCGGGTTTACGACCCTTAATCCCAAAGTGAAGTGCATCTAAGGTTTTAATTCAAGCTTACGCGGGGGCGAGTGGTGTTTGGTGGTAGGAGGCCTCTGCAATACCCGGCCATATGTGCATGGCAGCAAGTACTCACGAAGAGAGCAGTCTCTGGCTCTCACAGCCACACCACCTTCAAACCAAGCACTGCCAGCACAGGTTCAGGCAGCACCACTACCGGCAGTCGCTCCAAAGAGGGGCAGCCTGGGAAGCTGGCACAGACATGCAAGCTCTTCTCTCCCTAGAGCTGGATTCCACCAGCATGCGCACAAAACAAGGGTATCCAACCTGATGGAAGAGAAGGTGCCTAGGACTGCAGGGGCACGATCACGCTTCTCAAGACCGGATAGGACACTGGATGCTGATGCCCATTTGTCCTAAGCTCCTCGCCCTCTCTGCCTATTTGATTCAAGCTTTTCACGTGGTTTGCCAATGCTAATGGCCTAAGATTCACCTATTACCTATCTCTATACATTGTCTGCCCATGTGCCTCAAATATCCCTCCCTGTTTGTCCATACCCGCAAGCAGCTCCTGCATATGTGCTACTAGCTCAAAACTTTCTACTTCGTACATGCCAAGATCCTCATTGTGTTTGCCCTTGTTTCCTATATTACGGACACTATCCTAATGATTCCATGACCCTCACAATGACTGCCTATATGCCCCCAAGATCTTTACACCGTCTACTCATGCATCCTAAAGTTCTGCTCCTTACCTCATGTGCCCTTAAGCTCCTTACCCTGTGTCTAATACACGAACCCATCTTTATAGGAAGAGATGGGAAGCAGATGGAAGACTGGATTTGAGACGGTTTGCGATAAATAAAAGAAAAATACATGGATGAACAAGAAGAGCACAACGGCTCTTTAACTCATGGATGACAATGTTTACAAAGAAACAGGTCGCTAAATCAGTCACATAAATTGGTTGAAATCAGCGGAGGAAATCAGATGCATTTATATAGTGGGTTAAATTTGCTCCGCTCACAGTACTTCAGTAATAAAGCAGTTAAGTACAAGAAAATGACAGGTAAGACAACTGACAAAAAGCCATCAAAAACAGCTGCATTACCTCTGAACGGATTCCACAAGCTGTTTCCTGCCTTCTTCTGCTTGGATTGCAAATAGCCATGGTTCTAACGACTTAGTGGAGCGTGTAATGCTGTCAAACACCCGACGTGCTTTGCTGGCATTGTGGGACTTACTCTCCACCTGGACATACGCTTTCCAAAGAGACTGGTTGTTGGGGTACAACTTCACAGCTCCAGTGAGTACCTCCCTAAGAGGACTCAAAGGGTACACACTAATTTTCATATGGAAACTGAGAAGATTTACATGGATTAATGTGATAACTTCCAGTGCAGTACTGACAAGGGACCCTGCATTTTCAGTTCTTAGTTTGTCTCCAAGTGTGACAGAGATGGGACATCTTGCAGAGACTTGATTGAACACAGAGACAGCTGCATCAATTCCCATAGTTAAGTACTGGAAGAGTATAAAACAGCCCACTACGCTCATGAACTGACTAGTACATTCTTTTTTGTCAGAGGCTGAATGTTCACTCAAGCAGTCTTGAACTGCATGTTCATAAGCCTTACGTGCTTTCAAAGTGCTAACTGAAGATACTGGTCCATTATAGGGAATGTATGGTCCACTTTCTGCAAGCTTAGTAAGGATGTGAACAGCCCGGGATCTGTTAACTCCTTCTTGACTCTGTAACAGCCCTAGCTCCAGTTCACTATAAAGCAGACACAAGTCGCAGAGCTCTGTATTCTTCATCCCATTGGTCCCCGACATGATGATCGCTGTATCAAAAACTTTCCTGGAGTCCTCAATGTTTCCAAGAAGCCATTCGAGGTAGGCAAATTCCTTCCAGAGTGCTAGGTTGTTCCGGTTCTCAGCTTCCTTGAGGAGGTTCTTGGCTAACCTCTTGCTTTTCTTTCCCTGCGATTTCAGTCTCTTCTTGTCTTTCAGTTTATGGTACCAAGAAACCTAAAGTAACAAAAGCAGAAGATACTTTGTTTGAAATATTTCTTAGGTTTGTCTAAATAAAAGTACTATACTGCAAAGAACAGCTTTGCACTTTTCCAATACATTGCAGCGTTATTGTAAAAAGGGTATTTTCAAAAGAAACTGTCATGTACCAGCAGACAAGCTATAATTGTTGAATTTCCATCTAAAAAAATAAATTCAAATTTCAATTGCTACTAGTGCAATATTAGTTGGTTTTAACTAAGTTTCTTGAAACGTTTTTAAAAAAACTTTAAAAAAAAATGAGGGAAACTAAACACATTAAGCATCATGGGCCAGATGTACAAGTCATTTTTCTGGTTGCAAACAGACGATAGGACCATTTGCGACAGAAAAAATGCCTTTTCCATTATACAAAAGGTGAAATGCGATTCGGTATTTGGAAGGAGTGTGTTTAGGGCACCCCTTCCAAATACTGAATCAGTATAGTATATATCCCTGTTATGCGACTGAATTCCAATCGAAAAACAGTAATATTTTAACACCAGTTTCAAACTGGTGGTAACCCATTCGCAAAGGAGAAGGGGTCCCCAAGAGACGCCTTCCCCTTTCATAACATAAATAATAATATTTTTTAAGAGCAGGCAGTGGTCCCACTGACCACTGCATACTCTTAAAAAGTGAAACTGCAAACAGGGTGCATTAAAAAAAAAAAAAAAAAAAATTATTGCTTTACTAAAAAGCAATCACAGACAAGGGGTTCTGCTGAGTGCAGCAGGTCACCATCCATGTGATGGCTGCCATTCCTAATGGGCTGCCAACTGAGACCTACCTCATTAATATGCATGAGGTAGGTCCATTTGCAACCCACTAGGACTCGCTAATGAAACTCAAAAGATGCTCATACATTAAGAATACCGATTTCCTAATTGCGATTCGGAAAGGATCACAGTTAGGAAATCGGTAACCCTAATGATAGTATCTAGCCCCATATTACTTGAGCTGAAAACAGAAATTCTCGTTTGGGGGTAAGTAGCACCTTGAGTCTGCTACCATGTCTTGTAACAGAGCCAAAGGATCCTAGTTTTGCATGACGTAGCCTCCATTAGACACCATAAGGCAGTGAAGAGGGTTGTATATTACTTTGATTAAGATACCCACCATGAAGAACTATGATTATAATGCCATAAAATGTCTTTCTCTTTATTTGAATCATCATTTATCATCAAAAACATTTGATTAGATCAGCAAGGCCAGCCTATTATGAAGTGTCAGAAGAAACATGGGGTTGGTACAAAAAAACGAAAGTAGAAACAACTCTTAAGGAAACACCATTCCCTTTTGTGCTGCGACAGATAACAGAGAAATGTCTTAGCTAAATTACTTACTTAAAGAAGAATCTGCAGAAGAGAGGCTTGCTGAACTTTTATGAACGATGGAAAGGTCTTTCTCAGAATAACAGCGATCGCACACATGCTCTGGAAAAAGTGCGAGTGAATTGGACTGAATGTAGGACTTTGTACTCACAATGATTTTTTTCATACTACGATTCACACAACATTCACGTGTTTCTAGTAATCAGGATGTGAAAGTGTGAATCCCGTATTGTATAAACACGTCTGGTGTACAGATAGCATTCTGATTTTTACATATTTTGCTCTTTTTATATGCCATCTTCACATGTCTCTGAATTCTTGCTTTGAACATATGAAGAACAACTCAATTGCCTTTCTGATTTGAAGGAACTGGTTCTATCATCTGCAGTAGGATATTTGTTTCTGCTTTAATACGATCTTAGTGATACACTCGTGATGTATTGGATAGAACTATGTATTCCTGTTGCCTGAAATATTAAGGCCTCCTTGTACTTGTGCATCACAAACTGCACTAATATTTTTATATTAACTTGAACTGTTCATCAGCCCTAGTACGTATGTTATGTTATGCAGATTTTTAAAGCTTACTATCACCTGAGAGGGTGTATCAGAGATGAGCAGGTGTAAGTCTAGCCAAAACATGAACATAGTGGGATCACTCGAAAAGCCATGTCTTCAACTGCTTCCGAAATTCAAGAAGTGAAGAGGCTCTTATGTGTAGCAGCCAGTCCTTCCATGCTTTTAGAGCGATGAAAAATCGTCGGATATGGTTTTTGTTGATCCCGGCATACAGGGTGTTCCCATAATCAAAGTTGTCTGTGACAAGCAACACGCATGATGGGTTTCCGGATGATAATTGGAAGCAATATCAAAATCTTTCTCATCATCTTCAGAGTATGGAAGCATGATGGTGGTGACTTGGGAGGTTATATTGAGTTTGCTGCTGTTGACAATCCCAAGATTCTTGGCATGGGTGGTGGGTTTGGGTGTCACTCCTAGCTCTGTTGGCCACTCGGTGGAGTCCCACAGTGAAGTCCTCTTTCCAAAGATCACAATTTCAGTCTTGTCGGTGTTCAGCTTCAGGGAGTTGGTTTTCACTGGGTGGTCCATTCAGTCATGCAGACAGTGAACTTGATCCAGGCTCTGGGCGTCTTGTCCATGAGGAAGAGAATGAGTTGTATGGTAAATTTGAGGATTTTTGTAGGCCAAGAACCCATTATATTTGAGGCAGTAAATTGCCACATTTCCTGCATCTACAGTAAAGCATTGCCTCACTTTCAATGTTGGGAAATAGAAGAATGATTTTAGGAAAATAGTGAATGAGGCAGTATGTTTCTGCATCTTTACCTTAATTTCAAGGATTTCCCATGAGAAGATCTTGCCGCCTGCTCATTCTATATTTTTATTGAAGTAACAATTTCTCCTATGTATTTATGCTCCATAGACTTGAATTAAGAGAAATATGTATTATTATTTCTGTGCTGTTTGCTATTTTTGCATTAAACATGTTGGATTTTAGGACTCCCAACATGTTGCATTTTATTTTAGCAGTTATATTGTTTCTTCCTGTGACATAATTCCTGACAAGTCTTTCACCCCACCCCACCCCACCAGAGTGATGGGTGAGAAATAGGTAAGGTGGAAGTAAATGCTTCAGATAAGCAGGGGATTTCTGAGCTTCTGCCAAAGACTGTAGCCCACGTCTTCTATGGGATGTTTTCCAGTGGTGTTATGATTGTTTTTGATGAGTAATGTGCTGTATGTCATACCCTATTCCCTTCAAATCACGTTTTTAATACTACTCTCTCCATCAGATAGTGCATCGAGACATTCTTATATGGGAAAATGAGAGGAAGCAGAGCACCATAGAGTCATATTAGATCATGTGCACCAGGCATTAATGTATGAAGCTGAGTCGAAGAGATCCTCTTGAAGCTAGACCATAACAATATTCACATAATGTCAAATCTGAAGGGTCCCAAGCTCTAAAAATGGTTGAAGTTGTTATTTGAGAGCTTTCAATTGTGATAGTTTAGTCATATCAGTTTGAGCATTGTCCTTTCAATGTACATTCATAGCCCCCCTAAGTGTGTGCTATATTTGTAGAATTTGCTCCTTCCTAGTGCACATTTTCCGTGTACTTCCTCCCAGGAATTTTGTTCAATTTTGGACAGCATCACCTAAAAATACAGTCTTAACAGATCCTGGGTGTGGTAATCTTGAACCAACATGTCCTTTAGCTCTGTAGGATTCTGGGTAGGAAGGGAGCTTCCTCTGGCAAAGCATCTGCTTGGACATGTGGTATTGTAGGTGCTGGGCCAGACTGTAAAAGGGGGAAATGAGGAAAGGAAACGTAGAAGGTTAAGGACTACCCTTTGTTATGTCTATTAGCCCTTTGAATCTTTTACTTCTTCAGTTCATAACCTCTTACCCAACAGTAGCCTATTTCCTCTAAAGATTTTCTTTTCCATCCATCCTCAGTCTTTCTGTGCATCACTTCTTTCTTCTCATGTCACGCACTGTGATACATTATGTATTATTGTTTTAATTTGCATCACAAAAGCGTAAACAAAACTGAACTGCACTGAAAGCAAGATGCTTTTCGGCATCATGAAGGTTCTTGATGTTAGGCAGGTAGCCAAGTGCATTCCTTTTATTCTTCAAACCAATTGAAATCAACGAGGATTGGCAGAAATTGTGTCTTTTTCACCTAAAAGCCTTTCTGGTTCAACCTGTGGGAGTCGTTAGATGAAGTAAGATGACTTAAAGTAGATGTGCCTCCCCTTGCTTTCACAGTTCACGTCAGCAGTTCTAATTTCTAGATTCTCATGGCAACTTCCCGTCTCTAGCTAGCCTGATGCTAATTTCTTAAGCCATTTACATGCTTCGACGCTATAAGATTCTGGGAGGCAGACTATAGTTACTTTTTTAAATTTGTTTTTGTACAGAACAGCCAGGACCAAGAAGGTATACCGGTCCTTAAAACAAAAAGTGAGTAAGAGGGAATAGACAGGACATAAAAGTCTTTGGGTACGTTAAAGAATTCAATCAACGTTTCTTCACTCATTCTGTCATAATTAAAAGTATACACTTTTACATTTTTATTTCGAAATCCTGCTGTCTCTTCATTTTCAAATATGATTGGTACAAGTGCTTCTATGTTTGGTTTTCACAGACATTTTCTGTTATCTTTAGCCTTTCTCAATTGTATTCCCTTCACTTCAAGCTAGGGGGTTTGATTAAGCTTTGCTGATATAAGGAGATTAGTTTGTTTGGGTTTCTAGAGGCTGTCCAATAACCTGATCGAAATTTATTATGGTTCAAATAGTGGAATAATTTATACAACATTTCATATTCAAGTATTCTCAATCACCTTTCAATATCTCAGAATCATAACTGTCTTTTAAGGGACGACTTTATAAAGCTAATCAATACTCATTTGTCCTCCAGTGACATTCTCAGATCTACTATGTCACGCTCCATTTTATAATGGCTGTATGTTAACGATCTCATGAAGAAAGTGAAAGACTCACGTCCGGACACAAAACAATTTGAATTATTCTACAATCTACTGCAGTCATTATAGCCTCTAAGTGTAGGGCCTCCATTGGGATACTTCTAGTTAAGCTCTAAAATGTGCACTATGTTGCAGATCCACACTTCTCAATCATTTTGTCGATTTTGGAATAAAATTGCTAAATTGCTTGGTGCACGGATATGGAGTCTTTATTTACTATAATATGGGTTGAATAGCCTAGCAAGGTCTAGGAAAATACAGTGCAAACGACTTGCCCTATGATCAAAAGCTCGACTCGTAATTAGGACTAAGAACATTGCATTATGAACTGTGGACTGGCCTGTTTGACAGGTAGACACAATATTATGTTTTTTCAACCACTCCAGTGACTCAGGCACATCCATGTAAAGACTGCCTGGTGGGTGCAGCGCAGACAACAAATTGTCAATACAAGGCATGATGCACACACGTGTTGTTCACTTACTTGCTGCCTATGGGTATCATTGCCTCATTTGCTTTTGTCCTTTAAAAAGAACTCAGGAAGGTTGACCACAGTCAACTAATTTTGCACTAGTGTCATTTAAAACAAAAAAATAATTTTTTTTAACTGGAAAAAACAAATGCAAGCCAATAACTAGAGCCTGCTGGCAGAATTGTACAACGCATTTACATTTTTTCCCATTTCATTAGGGACCCATGAGAGAGAGGCGATTTTTATCTGCCATAGGCGGGATGCTTCCAGTGTCAAAACCACAATCTTTTTCAGTTTTGCTCAGAGTTGGAAAACCTCTACTCTGACAGAAAATAACAAATTTGGGTTACAATTAAACACTGGGATACAAACAATACGTTAAGTGTAATCTCTTAATACAATATTTTGGTTTGAGCAAAAAGAATTTTAAAAAATGAAAACCCTAAGAATGTGTACTTTACATCTTATTGCTCAAATCCACAACATCTAATGGATAGTTGCTTTAGGAGTGCTCGAGTAAAAGTAACTAAATGTTTGAGAAAAATTGATTCGAATCACTTGAAAGCGCTGCACATGCTCAACTGGTCATTAAAATGATAATTTACATTAAACGTATGTCATTTAGCATTCAGATAACATGATTATAGTCCTATGTTAATATGACTGCATGTCGAAATAAGCATATAGATGCTGCACGGATTCTTGTTTACGGTTCTCAGCAGTAACATTTAAATATAAAATGCAAAGCTAAGGAAAGTGAGGGTAAGGAGCTGTCAATGGATAAAGAGATGGCATAAGCAGACCAGTCACTAACCATCCTCATTTCAGAAGCTCTTCTTTCCACCTATAAAAAGTGTACAACTGTACGTTTGTACTACCATGTGCACACAGTTACCAAGGCACACTAAGCATGCGCTGACAAATCATGTTTTTACCAATGTGTCAGCAAGAGAAGGCTAAATCCAAGGGATGAATTGCACAACACCTGTTGGCACTCAAAATCAGTTTCAGCACTCCTGAAGTTAAGGACTGAATTTAGAACTTGTGAATAGGTACTCGCTAAAAGGCTCTGAAGACCGAGGTCCCTTTTAGTGGTGCCCCCCAACAGGCAAGACATCTGCTGAACAAGATGCAAGTCTCTCTGCTCATTCAGTCTTTATCTCTCTTCTGAGACTGCCAACAAGGTGGATAATAACAATGCTAATTCAAATGACCCTCATAAATGAGCTTTAGGCAGAATGTTTATCAATCATACACACCATTAATTACATTATTTGTAATTAATTTTGAATAAAATAATCATGCCACTCGTTTGGCTAATCCTAATTCCAACACTAGCCTACGATAAATGTTAAATTGCAAACAATGTAATTTACTAACATTAAATTATTTCAAATAATCTTCTTGTCCCCAGCAGCATCTCTTACAAACAAAAATATTTGATTTCTTTTGAATTAATTATTTTAAATTAAAATCAAATAGTTAGTGGGCTCTCACTAAACGCTAATGCTAACCCTAATCTATGTTAAGCTTTGTCAAGTTTAAATTTAAATGAAACTTATTTTAGACAATATGGTACTCTTCCCCTAATGCTAATCTTATTTCTAACAGTGAACATTTGTTTTTATTTTTAACTGTATAAATGACATTTAATTACAATAAATTCACTTATATTACATTAATTTGATGTCTAAAACTCAGCAATCTTGGGCTTAAAGCTACCCCGGCACATATACCAACTCCAAAGATAAATATGTTTTAAATAAATTATTATAAGTATAATGTGTGTTTTCTTAAAATTATAATACCTTTATCCTGTTACTAAACCTCATCAACAGTAAATATTTTATTATATAAGAAATGGAAGAAGATGGGTCGGTGTTCTAGAGATAATCTGGTGATCTACAGATAATATTGGAGGTAATGATAAAAAAGGTAAGGCAACGAAGATGCAATGATGTGCCCCGGTCTGAGGTGTTTATGTGCTTACCAGACAATCAAAGGTTACAAATTGTGGTTACCACTGGTGGGGGTCAGAACCAAACCCCAACGACATCATCTGATAAATGTTTCAAAGTAGACGTTACAGAACAACAGCAGGGCGAAAAGCTAAAAGATGGGCATAGGAATGAACAAGGACAGTTTATTACAAATACGGTATTTAGAGCGATATTACAAAGCACCTCTTGCAAAAGTCGTAAGCAGAATATCTGATGGGTGGCTGACAGTGGGAGTGGTGCAGGCTTATCACCACAAACAGAAGCATGTAATCCAGTTTCAAGATCTGCTGAACCCCCATGTGCACTAGTGATAATACAAAACACACTACCAGTAGAACATGCAGCAAAAATAACTGAAGATATGATAAAAAAATGCAAATAGTGAGTAGGTAAGAAGCAACACAAAACTTAAAATGTACCTTAGATATTTCATACCGTAGCCAGAAGAGACAGAGACAAGACCTCTCATCGCCTGAAAAGAAAGACAGTATGGGCTGGAAAACATTAACAATGAAATCCTCGCCTTCCTTACAGTGACCTGGCTGGTTTGTTTTACTGGAGAATGTGTCCATGTGCCCTATACTCTTAATTCCAAAAAAGGGCAAGTCGAAAGTTGATAACGGCAATTCATTGGGTTGTCTGAAGTCAAAGATGAAAGACTCATCCATGGCGAGGTAGAAGAGTGAGTAAGGAAGCCGAAAGCCACACGGAACCCCCAAGAATTGCAGAAACGACTTGATCAGCTGGAACTTCAACTGGGGAGATGATATTTTGATTAGGGAGGATCCAAGTTCATCGAACAAAACCTGAAAAGACAAATATTTCAGATAAATACAAACACAACAATCTTAACTTAATAGTAAAAAAAGACAAGAATTTATAAATTAACAAAAGGTATTTTTCTTTTTTCGTTCTCATCCAGGGGGCATCATGGGCATCCAAAATGGAGCGAAGGCCCATCATACAGCAGAGGTTTAGCATAAAACTTTGGAAATCTAGCAAGCAGTTATAGATGGACCAACAGGAAAATATCTGCTACCTCCACGGTATGCAAGTTTAACAAAAGCAGCTCAATATCACAAACTATGAAACATATTAATAAATGTAAACATATCAACTATGCAAAGATTTTCTTGTGGATTCCATTCATATTTATAGTGGTCATGTTCTGCTTTCTAGTGAGCAGGTAACTATAATTGGTTTTGCTGCTATCATTTGTCATATTTTTGTTTTGATTAAGCCTCGCCTTTGCTTTCTCCCGACTCAGAAAACACTACATACAATCCAGTCAAACAACACTGAGTGTTGTTATGCAAGGTGTGCGACTCTGCCAGATGAAGTATGGAAGAGACAGCAGTAAATACTTAGATCATAATAACCAATCCACAAGACATGACTTAGTCGGTCTTGTGCCGGACAGGTGATTGAGATCTCTGCAGCAGGAGTGTTGATGTCAGCAGTGTACAGCATAGCTAGACTAGGACAGATAATAGATAGTGTGATGCAAGGGGGTTAGATCCCATTGACAATCATAGACAAATGTTTTATAATTCAATGTATAGCCCTACAGACTTTCCCCATTAAGACGTAGTGAAGGTGTCAGTTTGCAGCATCCACAAGGAGACCATGTCCAGATGTGCAACCACTGCACCAAATTGTAGAGAGGCAGAAAATATCCTGATCTATTTCCAGAACAATGTGACTCTGCTGCCATTCAGAGCGGCAAGGTATTGTCTTGTAACAGGTGAAAAAAAGTGAGTGATGAGCTCTGGTCAACAGATATAGATCCGATAGATTAAATATCCTGGGAGTTGCACACATGAGAGTAAACAGTACTTGTCTGACCTCCTCAATCTCAAACAGTCCCAAAGTTGACATAACACAGGCAATTTCCTAACAGTAGAACTCTATCTTGGAACTTTCTTCTAGTAACAATGATCAATCCTTTCACTTCAAATGAGTTTTGCGCTCATGAAAGGGCATGAACAGCATGGATGGAAATCACTTTACTCTTCCTTTTATGTACAGCAACCCATTTTGCGTGCATGAGCTTGCCATCTATTACTTCAAATAATATTTTGAACAGGAAATTTCAACAAGTAACACAGCTCACCCGAGGTCTCATCAGAATTAATAGCTCTCTTGTCTACCTAGGTCCATTTTCACCATCTTTCCAGCATCCAAATGCAGAGTGTGAGTAAATGATGACAAAATATGCAAAATATATCCCTACTGAAGATATTTGCTCAGCAACAAAAACTCATGTCATAACAAAGCGGGATGAAATTCTCCCAAATCATCTATTGCCCTCCTGAGAACTATATCAAACACATTGGTTGCCAGGTGGTAGGCACTCTCACATTTGGACCATGTTACTTACATACCGGACGGCTCAGGCTGTTATTCCGGTTCAGCTACTTGGCCATTACCCAAGACCCACCCATCTATCTATCTATCCCAGTTCTACTCTGATTCTATCAGGAGATAGAAACATTTCTAAACACTGGAATCTATTTAATTTGAAACATTGAGATTTCTTATACAGAATTTGTCTCAGTCCAGAAATGGGTTGCTACATTCTTATGACAGTGACTTCCAACAGAGATCTAGATATGCAGAATAACTTGATTTACAGATACACAGTAGACTAACAGTATATTGAATATATATCTTAAGATGTTATTGCAGGTTGTTCGGGATATGGCAAATTTGATTTGCCAGGAAGAACTTGGGCTCCCCTATTTAGAGGATTCCTTACGACTTGCCAGCCTTTTGTATTGGGTTAAGATATGGCTAAACCCAGAGACCTCCTTGGTGCAGCATGTATTTCCGGGTGTCTAAGCTCAGCGAGTGTGGCGGAAATTCCTTGGCTGTCCTACTTGAAAGACTCAAAATATCTGTCTGATGATCAGACTTCCATCACCCCTAAGTCAAAAGATGTTGTAATTTTTTTTTTTCTTGAATTACCATTCTAACTATAGACTTAAGAACGCCCAAAACATGCCTGCATTAGTAAGATACTTCTCCCTCTCGATGACTGAGGGCTTGGAAGCCTATTTACCCTGGTCATGAATCCTCTACACCGCAGGTATCTTTCTCATCCTAGATTTTCTGTGATTCATGTGGCCATGGCTTTCCCCACCAGTTAAGTTGGTTTAGCAATTTACCACTGTGCAGTTGCGACTGACTTTCAGTGCAAAATACATGTCATTTTGTGCTCTTCTGTCCTTTATATGAAGTGCCAAGGTATAGGTTTTAGTACCTGTTTTGAGGAAAGCAAGTACTAGATCTTATCAGGATAGCCTGTGTTTTCTGCAGAGGTTGGGTAATGAAGAGGTGTGTTGGGCAATGTTGAACTTTAGAAAAAAAATTGTTGTCCCTAAGAAAGAGATATGAATTAGTACCTCTGACTGACATTTTAAGGATTGGCTATTGTAATAGTGTTGCTTTGTATGTCTTTTAATTATATGCATGATGTTTTGATATCATGTAACTGATTTTTTAATGTACACTTTTATGGATTCTTTTAAGTCTGAATAGAGGTTTGTGAACTAAACTGAATTTATTTGATAACTTCTATTCTATGTACATGTCAAAAGTAACTAGCTTAATGGCCTTATCCTTGCTCTTCAAAAAACATGAAATAAGAGCTATGATACTTACCCTACAAACAAAATGAAACCTTTTTAAAAAATATAAAATCGGAAATACTGAAAACAAATTATTTCCAGCTTCATAGTTCACTTCAGTTTTTTGCCTAAGTTCCAAAAAGAGAATGCTCTTCCACCGACAGGATCTACAGGATCACCAAGAGGCAGGCAGATTGGCAGTACATGGTATAGAACATGTCCCTGCTAGTTAAGCAACGCACTAATTTGGACTGAAATGCAATTGTTACATGTATAGTACAGTGACCTTTTAGGTCTGGCTTTAACCAAGGTCTTTTGATATTACTAAAATATGTAAAATATACTTACATAAAGGGACTTTCAGATACTTCTCATCCATTATTCTGTTCTTTTGTCATTCACATTTTGCTTCTGCCCATTACAGCAAACAGCCTGGGTCAGCCTCCTTTAGCCACTGGCTAACTTCACTTTGAGTGACTGCATTTAGCCCTTTCACAAGGAGCAAAACTGCACAGAATGCAGTCCCGTTCAGTGCTAAAGTTTTTGTTTTTACTTTATTATTACTTTAGTGTTGCCTTTGTTTGTAGAACCTGATGTGATAGCAGAACACTTTCTACCAGATGAGAGCAAAGGGCACATTCCAACTTTAGCATTTCCTGTCTCCTGCCAATGCTGTTGTGAATTCCTTTTGAAGTGGGCTTTGTTAACTGGCTGCTTTTTGTTCACACCATACCAGCAGCTCACAAACTCTGACTATCACCTCATGAGGGTGCTCTATCTTTGCAACCATAATGGAATGTAATTTCTTCTTTCCTTGTTTTTTCTCTTTCCTTCCTTCTGTGCTTTGTCCTTGCCTTTGTTCCTCTTTTTCATTCTTTCCTTCATACCTTCCTTCATTCCATTTGGTTTCTTTCCTTATTTCTTCTTTCCTTTCTCTTTCTTTCCTTCCTTGATGTCCTTCATTCTTCCTTTTTCTTTCATGCCTTCCCCTGCCTTCCTTCCTTTTGTTCTCCCTTCCGTCAGCCAAGGCCAGACCGACTGTTAGTCAAGATCTTTTTACTTTACTAAAATAATGTGGACAACATTGTTACCGACAGGGGTTTTCAGCCAGACCATGTCTATTAGTCTATGGTTCTGTAATTCACATTTTTCGTTCACTCACTCCAGCCTGCATAAAGGGCAATGTGTCAGCCTACTTCTGCAACTGGATGTCTTCACTAGGAGTCACGGCTTGCTTCCTTTTCACAAGGAGTACATCAACACACAACATAGCCCCCTTCAGTGCCATGGTGTACTAAGGCACTGGGTGCTTTTTAAAACTAAAATAACATGTTTTTGTTTAGCTTGATGAGGGCCAGACAACTTCTCTAACAATAAAGTTTTGCAAAAACCATTTCAAAACATAACAAGAATTGCCAAGGTCTGGAGGTCAACACCAAACCTATTGGTTTTGCACATGCTTGTTCTGGATACTGCACTCTCACCTGTCTCTCAGGGTCCTCACAGTCTTCCTCCTTTTGTCCTTTGGTTGTATCAGGTCGCCAAGGTATCCAGTGCCGGGCTTCCCGAGAACACTCCGTATCAAGCCAAATCCGCCATCTGGGAAGTGTCTTGTCTTTTATTTCTGAATCATTGTCAACCTCATCGTCATCCTCCTCAACTTAAAAAAAAAATATATAATAATTTTACACAACATCACTGTAGTCCCCCAGCCAAAACACTTCTTTGCTCCTAGCTGGAATGACTAAGTTCAGCAGTTCCTGAAACCCATTCTTGGAAGACTCGTTTTAGGTAGCCAAACACCTCTCGAATTGCACTAAAGCCTTTTCCAAATTCATGTTACAGGATATATCGTGTGGCAAGGAGTGGTCATAGTGCAGCTGGTGGAAAACCCACCAATGTTTACAGAAAGGATCAGAGGTTGAATGAAAGCACAGTGGTAAAGAAACCAAGGTGAACAATTTAAATGCTTCTATCATTATGTGAGGCCTTAAGTTAATGTATCAACCATGCATCATGGGGCGCCAGAGCCAGCCTATATTTTCAGGATAACCAGATAATTTGTACAATCAATGTAATTGGGAGCGGACAGTATGACATTGATCCGGTCCTCTAGGACCTATGTTTGACAACCCATCTAGTGCAAATGAAGAGTTCTGAACTTGTTTGAAAATTATTATTTTAAGGGTGACCTATGACCTCCCTGGGCCATTCAAAAATAAAACATAAGTGCTCATAATAAGCATTTTCAATCAAATTAATGTTTCAATCATTGAAGGGATTCCCCCTGCCATCTGTATCAAGGAAATCAAGGAACTACTAGTCACTCAATTTCCAAAGAAGAGTAGAATGAAACCAAAGATCCTGTTTAACTACAATCCTAAAACTAACCAACATTTCCTTGCTTGGGTTATGTAAAGAAGTGCCACCACTCTTCTCTGCTGACAGTGACAGATGCTGATGAAAAAGTCACCAGTGTAAAGCACAATGAATAATTAGAAGGTAGTCACCTACCTGAAGTAAATATTGATGAATAAGAGAAACTTAGAGCTATCACTAGCATATTTCTCACAGACTACTACCAGCTTTATGCTGGTGGCAATTGGGGCAGAATTAACAAGCTGTGGCACAGTAATATCCATTGCAGATGAAAATTCTGTCAAATAGTAAAAATATGGTACATTTTTACTGATCTGCTACAGTACTAGAGCTCAGTAAATAAAAAGGGCCAAGAAAGTTAGACACCCAAGCAAGACCAATCAGTAAGCATGCAAATTCATCCTGGAAGAAAATTGTAAAGCTAAAACTAGTGGCAAGGGTTAACATTTTAAGTTAATAATGTCTACTGTGATTAAGATCCACTCTCTTCATCTTAGGTATTCTCAGGCAGCAAAAAAGTCCTTCAAACTGTGCATTGCTGCTTTATGAAAGTAGCACTACATGGATCAGGACTACTGATACAACCATTAAAAAGGAATGTAGTGAGTGCTGATGAATGTGAACAAAATTAGTTACCGTGGCTCTGGACTACGACCCAGCCCCCTTTCTCTTTCTGGCGCATCCAGGAGCTCCAGCCTTTTGCTCCTTTCTCTCCAAATCGTGGCTCACCACTGTCCCAAAATGGCTCAAAGAACTCCACCTGGAAAATAAAACAAAATGTAATTGTCTGCTGTAACAAACTGGGTTTCTGGCTGAGTGTGGGTGAGGGGTTGGTGGGAGTTAGGGGTGCAGGGGGGGGGGGGGGAGAAGGGCGAAAAACCCTTCTTAAGCAACAACCACAGTCCTTGTCAGGGTGAACCACAAAAGTCACTAAATTAACAAGTGCTTAATCCTCTGGTAGCTCGACACAAAAGCAGGCTCATCTCAGAGGCACTGTGTTAAATATTTATGCAACACACAAAAGTAATTAAGTGTAAACACAACATAAGAGATAACACACTAATTTTGACAAATGGAGTAAAAGTTATTAAATAAAATGAGAGCAAACCAAACAAAAATGCAATCAGTAATTGCTAAAAATAGCACCAGGTAGTAGAAAGAGCTAACTGTGGGTATCTGGTTGTGCTAGACCAGGACAAAATCACAAATTCAGGCAGACTGTAAAAGAGTGCGGGCTGGATATAGGGAACAGGTTAGTCCTGCTGATAAAGTTAGCTTCTCTAAGCCCAGGGCACAAAGTTTCTAGCTTCAGGATTTCTCAGGAACTGATATGAGCCAAGGGTCCAAGACCTGTGGAGACACCTCTTGAGGATCATAATCTCACTCTAGCAGATGCCAACAGGGCCTAGGCAGTTCAAGTTAAACGTCCAGGCAGTTCCAGTTAAAGGTCCAGGCAGGTCCAGTTGCAGGCAGGCCTCTGGAGCTTGTTGTGTCACTGTAACTCAGAACAGCAGGTCAGCCAACTAATCCTTGGAGGCACTTAGGTTAGTCAAGAGTGAAGGGAGCAGGTCCAGTCTTGCTTCTTATCGAGCAGGGTAGGTCTCAAACAGCAGGGGAGTCCTCTGGGGAAACAGGACAGTCTTTCCTCTGTAATGTCCACAGGTCCAGTAGGGGGTCTGAGGGTCTTATTTTTATATCTGGTGCCAGCTTTGAGGTGAAATAAACTTCTAGAGTTTCTCCCCCACTGATGGGTCTGTAATTTCCTTCCTCCCTGGCCTGGCTCCAAGGCTAATGTGAAGTACTTTGTGTGAGTGTGCTAAGGCAGCTCCTCTGAAAATGTAAATTGGACAGAAAAAACTGTGCTCCACACATCCTGGAAAGATCACCCATCCTATCAACACTTAGCCCTCCTCTGTCTCACTGTCTGGGAGGAATACTAATTTCCAACTGCCAAGCTAATCACAGTCATGTAACTCAGGACATAGGCTGCAGGCACCAAACCGTTAGGACAAGAAAAGGGCAACTTTCTAAAAGTGGATTTTTTTTAATTGTGACTTATTTCCAGCGGTGGTGCCTCTATTGGAGTGGAGAAGCGTCGTCCCCCGCACTGCTGTGCAGAAAGCATCAAAAATAAAAATGGTAATAAAATTATTTTATTACCATTTTACATCTGACGCTTTCTGCCAGCAAACAGAGTGCGAGGTCAGGGCGGGGCCAGTGCGTCAGAGGAGTGGCTACTTCATTTTGAAGTGCGCAGGTAGGTTTGGATGGCTACCTCACTACAGTCAAACCAACATGCGCAATTCAAAATTCTCTAAACCTCTCCAACCTGTCTTGGACAGCTGGGTTGGAGAGCAGGCATACAGTGCCTTTTGGAGCGTGGAGCCAGCCAGCCAATTAAGACGCTTTTTTCATGCTGCTTAACAGCATGAAAACAGAGCCTTGTTTGGATGAGGGAGTTGGCTGTGGGTTTTTGCACTCAGAGGACATGCTGCAGAAGAACAGGGACGAGCTGCAGAACATCAAGTAAGGTAAGTGTTTTTAATATTTATAGTGCTGTGTATGTTACGTATGTAGTTTTGTGTGTGTGTGTTTTGTGCCCCCCCAATTTAATTTCCTACCAACCGCCACTGCTTAATTCCGAATTAATCATTAAAGAAGATTTTATATTACAATTCTTTTGAGACAAAACATGACATTAATACCTGTTCCCAATCAAACATTATCACTAATTATATGTAATATTGTAACCTAAGGTGATTCTCTGGGCGATGTAGGCATCACACTAGTGAAAAACAAGTTTTATCGTTTTTCACTACCTGGACATGCAAAAGTTAGAAGTACATGCCCAACTTTTTAAATACAATGCACGCTGCCCTATTGGCTGTTTAGGGCTTACCTGGGGGCAGGTTATAGGCATTAAAAAGGAAGGTTTAGGCATGGGAAAAGGTTTATTTTGCCAAGTAGAATTGGAAGTTTGAACTGCACTCGTTTTGAGATATGGCAATTTCAAGACATGTTAGAAGGACTAGGTATATGTGTGGCACAATGAGTTTTGGAGGACCACAAATAGCATTACATTTACAGTTCCTAGTTACACGTTGTACCACTTTATTAGGAACTTAGTAGAAAATTAAATGTGGCAACTGGGTGTAAGCCAATTTTACCATGCGAGCACAAGCAGTTTAGCACTGGTTAGAAGCGGTAAAGTGCACACAGTCCTCAGACTAACATAAATTTCAGAAAACTGGAGGGGAGAGAGCAAAACCTTTGAGGAAAGACCACCCTAAAGGATATGTTGTCGAACATCCAGTATTTCATGCGGCACAGAACAGTAGTTCTGTCTGTGTCTAAGCATTCACAATGATTGGAAGTTTGCCTAAGAACTCAAAGTCTAGTAAAAAGGTTACGTTGGGTTTAAAACTTAGTAGCCCTGTTTCACCATTAACAATTCAGCCACTAGACCACACCACCATTGTTATACAAATAAAACAACTATTAATATGAGCACATTCCACAGAAGAATAATCCACTGGAAGAATCAGTAAAGGTAGGGATAGGATATCTTTCACAACACCCATCTGGAACAGTCTGACCTGACTCATTTGCAAAATTTTCAGTTTACAGAGTTAACCACAAACTTCACCCACATACCACATATCACTTCGAATCTAGATTTGTTTAAAACTGTTTTTACCTAATAAATAGCCTATTAAGTGCACTGCCCACATTCTGGCCTAAAATGTTTTAAAAACAGAGAATACTGATTACTGCATTCATTCAGTTTGCTTTGTAAAATACATTGTGTAGCAATATTAATAAAGCTTGAAACAACAATGTGCCAACACAGATACTATGTGAGAAATCACTGTCTCTGTCCTTGGTAGGGATAGCTAGTGTATGAAGTTAAACTTAAAATTATCCACTAGTGGTTGTAGGCTAGCTTTGATTTACTATAACGTAACAGGTCTGTCTCAGTCAATCAAGACAAACTTTTGTTGTAGAAGCTTTGTGTTCAAGGTCACCAGTAAAGTGATTCTTACTAGCTGGCTGCATAGTTTGCATGTAAAGTTCTGTCATGATTCCTTAGAGTGAAAAAGAACGCATTTCCGCCCCCCAAATAAAAAACATCACGTCAGTGCCGTCCCAGAGCATTGCACATAACCAGCACTAAATGTTTTAGCTACCTATGCATTCCTTCTGAGGACTGGTACAGTGAGTGAAATGATGCTTAAAGGGACAGGCATTTCGTGAAATAGATAAGAGCACTGATCTTTGTAAGGGCTGTAGACAAACACTAGAGTACACATTTGTGTTCCCTATTAAACTGCGGAGATTGTAAATGACAAAACAGGTGGACAGGACTACCTTTTTACTTTCCTGATAAACTTAGCAACTGACCTAAACTGAAGAGATTAAATCTGCCAACAAGCTAGCAAAAACTGCTAACACGTTTTAAAAATACTAGGATTAATTTCATAGGGGATACTCCTCGCAAACGTACAGCACAAAAAATATGGGGCATGGACAAAATAAAAAATAAAAAACCTAAACAAACCGGTGTGGTACGATGGCAATGCTGCTGCACTTAACACAAAAATGGGAACAAATGTTCCAAGGTTGAAAGAAATATGCACACCATAAATGTCCAGCAAAATTATCTTATACATAAATGCTAAGTTCAATGTATATATGCAAAGCTCAGTTCTGCCTTAACACACTATCAAACAATACGCATTATAAACATCGGAAAATTCAAAATCAGAAAAGTAGTCCTCTGCTGGAGTCTGTTTTAGAAGGTGTCTGTGTACAGAGAGTTGCATTGACTGATCTTTCAAAGGGAGACCTAACGAACGAGTTACTTACCTTCGGTAACGACTTTTCTGGTGGATACATTAGCTACCTGTGGATTCCTCACCTGATGAATACTCCCATGGCGCCAGCATTTGACGGAAATCTTCTTACTAGTCTCTGCACGTCGACGAGGACGTCACTCTAGCTCACGCGACGCCGTCTGACGTCATACAGGCAATAAGAAGTCCTCGCCGACGTGCCGATGACAGTACCAACATTTTTTACGTGCATGAGAATAATAATAATAACCCAATGCAATGAAAGAGCAAAGCAAACATCTCTTAATATTGTAAATCACACAACATTGCAATAAAATAGCTGTAGATTTAATATGACCTTTTTTTTTTTTTTTTAAACAAATAAATATATTTATACATACGAATCATGTATATACCCAATATATATATAGATTTATATATAAATATACACATATATACAAATATCATACATGCAAAATGTATTGCAACTTTGAAGACCAAAAGGAGCACACTCAAGGATTGCTTGGAGAGACCAAAAAGGCAACGGGGAGGCGGGTGGGACCGTGAGGAATCCACAGGTAGCTAATGTATCCACCAGAAAAGTCGTTACCGAAGGTAAGTAACTCGTTCTTCTGATGGATACAACTACCTGTGGATTCCTCACCTGATGAATAGAGTCCCAAAGCAGTACCACGCCCGGCGGTGGGTGCCTAAATGGTCAAACCAAGAAATCCTGCAGCACTGACCGTGCAAAATGACCGTCCCTTCTGACCTCAGAGTCCAAACAGTAATGTTTCACAAAAGTGTGAAGGGACGACCAAGTTGCGGCCTTGCAGATGTCGACCACAGGAACACCCCTGGCCAAGGCCGAAGAGGCCGACTTAGCTCTGGTGGAGTGAGCTCTAATGCCCTCAGGCGGATCCTTCTTTGCCAAAGAGTAACAGATTTTAATGCAAAGAACAACCCACCTGGAGAGTGTTCTCTTGTGGACTGCCTTTCCTCTCCTCTTGCCCACGTATCCGACAAACAGCTGATCCTCCAGCCTGATATCCTTCATTCTGTCGATATAGAAGCTCAACGCCCTTTTTGGGTCCAGGCGATGTAGTCTTTCTTCCTCCTTTGAAGGATGAGGCGGAGGATAAAACGTGGACAAAGTGATTGTCTGAGCCAAATGGAAGGGTGAAACAACCTTCGGAAGGAAAGCAGCCTTGGTCCTCAACACCACCTTATCCCCATAAAACGTTATATAAGGGGGTTTAACCGATAAGGCCTGCAACTCACTCACTCTCCTTGCAGATGTTATAGCTACCAGGAATACTGTTTTAATAACCAAATACCTTAAGGGGCAAGAATGCATAGGCTCAAAAGGGGACCCCATAAGGAAAGTCAGGACCAAGGACAAATCCCATTGAGGCATAACGAATGGTTTTGGAGGATATTGATTCAGAAGACCTTTCAAGAATCTGAGAACAATAGGGGATTTAAATAACGATGGTTGGTCTGGAAGACAAATGAAGGCTGACAAGGCCGACAAATAACCCTTAATGGTAGCTACTGCACAACCTTTCTGCGCTAGAGACAGTGCAAAAGACAAAACATGTGACAGATGAGCATGTAAGGGATCAATCTGTCTCTCTCCACACCACATAACAAATTTAGACCACCTATTAGCGTAGATAGATTTAGTGGAGTGTCGCCTGGCCGCTAAGATAACATCCACTACATCAGGCGGGAGAGAGAAGGAACTCAGGTTGCCCCGTTCAATCTCCAAGCATGTAGGTGCAGACTCTGGAGGTTGGGGTGTAAAACCTGCCCCTGCGACTGCGAGAGGAGGTCTGCCCTGAGAGGGAGACGGAGCGGAGGGCACAGTGAGAGTTGGAGAAGGTCGGAGTACCATACCCTCCTTGGCCAATCCGGAGCTATTAAGATGACTTGGGCCCGGTCTTGGCGAATTTTCCTCAACACTCGAGGAATCAAGGGTATGGGGGGAAACGCGTAAAGCAACTGGTCGCACCAGGTTATCTGAAACGCGTCCCCCAACGCTCCCTGCATCGGATACTGGAGGCTGCAGAATAACGGGCAATGCGCGTTCTCCCGAGTGGCAAACAGATCTATCCGAGGAAACCCCCACATCTGGAAGATTAAACGGACTTGATCTGGATGGAGACGCCACTCGTGGTCTGCCGAGAATTGGCGACTGAGACTGTCCGCACGTACATTCAAGACCCCGGCCAGATGATTTGCCACCAAGCAAATCTGATGTTCCTTTGCCCAGGACCATAGCCGAAGAGCTTCTCTGCAGAGAAGGTACGACCCTACTCCTCCCTGTTTGTTTATGTACCACATCGTGGTAGTATTGTCCGTCAGGACCTGTACCGACTGACCACGAAGGGATGGGAGGAAGGCCTTGAGAGCCAAACGTACAGCCCGTAACTCCAACAGATTGATATGAAACACCTGTTCCTCTGGAGACCAAAGCCCTTTGATCTCCAGATCCCCCAGATGAGCTCCCCATCCTAGGGTGGAGGCATCCGTTATTACCGTGGCCACTGGTGGCGACTGCGCGAACGGCTTCCCCTGTGAAAGATTGTTGCCCGCAATCCACCACTTCAATTCCACAGCAGCATCTCTGGAGATCTTGACAGTACCTTCTAAATCTCCCTTGTGTTGAGACCACTGCCTTCGGAGGCACCACTGAAGAGCCCTCATGTGCCAGCGAGCATGCGTGACCAACAGAATGCAGGAGGCGAACAGACCGAGCAGACGAAGGACCTTGAGGACTGGAACTACCGCTCCATTTCGAAACATTGGAACCAATTCCTGAATATCTTGAATCCGCTGAGGCGGAGGAAAGGCTCGACTCAATGTTGTATCCAGTACTGCCCCTATGAACAGGAGGCGCTGAGAGGGCTCCAGGTGAGATTTGGGCACGTTCACCGAAAAGCCCAGGTCGAACAACAACTGGGTTGTTGACTGCAGATGATGCGACACAAGCTCCGGGGACTTGGCTTTGATCAACCAGTCGTCCAAGTAAGGGAATACTGCTATCCCCTTCCTTCTGAGCTCCGCCGCAACCACTGACATCACCTTTGTGAAGACTCGAGGTGCTGAAGTAAGACCAAACGGGAGGACCGCAAACTGTTAGTGCTGCGACCCTACCACAAACCGGAGATACTTCCTGTGCGACTTGAGTATCGGGATATGAAAGTAAGCATCCTGCAAGTCGACAGACACCATCCAATCTTCCTTGTTCAACGCCAAAAGCACCTGTGCTAGGGTCAGCATCTTGAACTTTTCCTGTTTGAGGAACCAATTCAAGATCCTCAGATCCAGGATTGGTCTCAACTGACCATCCTTTTTGGGAATCAGGAAGTATCTTGAGTAACAACCTCGACCCTTTTCCTGCTCTGGGACCAACTCTACCGCGCCCTTTGAAAGGAGGACTTGAACCTCCTGTTCTAGCAACAGGAGGTGTTCTTCTGAACAATAAGATGGGCGGGGCGGGATGAGGGGCGGGAACTCCCGAAAGGGAAGGGCGTAGCCTTTTCCCACAATGCCGAGAACCCAAGTGTCCGTTGTGATAGACTTCCACTTGTGGAGAAAACGCTGTAATCTTCCCCCTACAGGAGAGGAGTGAGTGGGAAACGGTGGAAGCCTAAGGCTGCTTCCCCTGCTGCACCCCTCCAGAGGACGAGGAAGAGGCAGAGTGCTGTTGAGAGGCTCCTCTGGTACGGACCCCACCCCTCCCCCTCCCTCTAAATGACCTATAGGGGAGGGAAGAGGCGGGTTGCTGGAACCTCCCCCGAAAGGAAGAGGAATAAGAGCCACGCCCAAATCCCCGAAACCTCCTGAAAATTCTAGAAGAGGCAGAGGAAGAAGGAGCTTGCAGTCCTAACGATTTGGCTGTGGCTCTGCTCTCCTTAAATCGTTCCAAGGCTGAATCTGCCTTGGCTCCAAACAGTCTGTCCCCATCAAACGGGAGGTCCAGCAGGGTCGATTGCACATCCGCAGAGAACCCTGAGTTTCGGAGCCAGGCCTGTCTTCTTGCCACCACAGCCGTGCCCATCGCCCTGGCCACCGAGTCGGTCGTGTCCAGCCCAGACTGGATAATCTGGGTCGCGGCAGCCTGGGCGTCCGAGACCACATCCAAAAGACCCTGGGGAAGCTCCGTGAATGAAGACGAAATATCATCCATCAGCGCATGGATGTACCTCCCCAGAATGCACGTGGCGTTGGTGGCCTTCAACGCCAAACTGCATGACGAAAATATTTTCTTGGACTGCGCATCCAGTTTCTTGGAGTCTCTGTCTCCAGGCACCGTCGGGAAGGAACCAGGCGCTGACTTTGAGGAACAGGAGGCTTGCACCACCAAGCTCTCCGGCGTAGGGTGTCTAGAGAGAAAGCCAGGGTCAGATGGTGCAGCTCGATACCTCCTGGCCACAGCCCTATGAACGGCCGAGGAAGACACCGGCTTCTTCCACACCTCCAACACCGGATCCAGCAAAGCCTCATTAAATGGCAAGAGAGGCTCAGCTGCAGCAGAGGCCGGATGCAATACCTCTGTCAGCAAATTCTGCTTTGCCTCTGCCACCGGCAAAGGCAGGTCCAAAAAGCTCGCTGCCTTCCTCACCACAGCATGAAAGGAAGCAGCCTCCTCCGTATATTCCCCTGGAGATGAAAGGTCCCACTCAGGGGAAGTGTCCAGCCCACTGGCTGTATCCAGACCATGCAGTCCGTCTCCAGAGTCCTCAATCTCTCCCTCCTCTAGGACTCGCTGGTACTCTTGCTCTTCTAAAAGACGGAGAGCACGCCTCCTCGAATGAAGTCTCTCCTCGATACGCGGAGTCGACATGGCCTCCGCCGACGTCGAAGAACGGCGCCGATCTCCAGAAGCATCTGACGCCGCGTCCGGCGCCACAGGCAGCTTCGGCGCCGAGGCAGGAGCCGGAGGACGAGGGCAAAATCCTGACTGGGCAACCTCCGGGGCCGAAACATCCGAAGCCACCGGAGCGGCCACCGACGCCGGCACCGGCGCCGAGCCCACATTCCCAAAAGGGAGAAAGGGCGTAAAGGGTGCCGGCCGAAGAGGCGCAGGATCACCCAACGAAAAGGCCAAGGGCCCCGAAGGACCAGCCGGAGCAGCTCCTGGAGCCATCTGCTGAAAGATGGTATACATCGCATTAAGAAACGCGGTACTATCGGCTCCAGGAGTGGGAAAAGCCGGATACTGGGGTGCCTGGATCGAGGGCGACCCCGACGCCGGCCTCGACGTCTGCGACGCCGGAGAAAACACAAGAGGCTGCACCACCTCAATCACTGACGCCTGACCAGGTGAAGTCGGTGACGCCGGAGAGGGCAACGGCGTCGATGGATGCGGCGTGACCGTGGGGCTGACCTCCCAAGTCCTCCGACGCCGAGCCGAAGGTGACCTCGAACGAGACTCCTTGCTGGAGTGACGTCGTGAGTCTCTACGGCGCCGGGAGTCTCGATGACGCCGGTGAGACCTTGGCGAAGAAGACTTCTTATGATGTTTCTCCTTCTTCTTTGACTTTGCCATGAATAACTTGGCCTCGCGCTCTTTGAGGGTCTTCGGATTCATGTGTTGACATGAATCGCAAGTCGAGACGTCGTGGTCGGAGCTCAAACACCATAGACAGTCGGAGTGAGGATCTGTAACTGACATCTTGCCCCCACACTCTCGACAGGGCTTGAAACCCGACTTCCTCTGAGACATTGTTACCGCAGAGAAGACTACGCAGCAGACAATACACTGTAACCACGAAGGTAACAGTAACTCCCTCGAAGATAACCGTTTCGAATGCACGGAAAAAAGGGAACTGTCATCGGCACGTCGGCGAGGACTTCTTATTGCCTGTATGACGTCAGACGGCGTCGCGTGGGCTAGAGTGACGTCCTCGTCGACGTGCAGAGACTAGTAAGAAGATTTCCGTCAAATGCTGGCGCCATGGGAGTATTCATCAGGCGAGGAATCCACAGGTAGTTGTATCCATCAGAACTGGTCTTTCATAGGCCTATGCGTCAAGCAACCAGGTTTGAAGAAGGGGAAGTCGATCATGTCCTGATTCAAGTGGACCCCACAGTTGCAATTATTGATCTATTAAAGGGAGATCTTACCTGTTCTTTCGTAGACATTTCTTTCACGCTGTCAGGTTTGAAGAAGGTGAAGTCGATCATGGCCTGGTACAAAGATATAGCCTTCTCCGAATGGCCAGCCTGCCTGAGAAAATGACACTGCTGCAGGAAGACAGCTGCAAAGACAAAGGAAGCAAAATGACACCAGTCAGTGAACAATGAAGAGAAGCATATTCCTAGGCAGTGCTTAATTTGTGCTGGTGCAAGTGATGGAAACAGATTCTCATTTTTCAGCACAAGGACTTAGTTTCATCTTCAGACTTTAATCCAGGGCAAGACAGAGAAAGTAAGAAAAGCGGTAAAGCAGGAGGAATAGAAAATAGGAAAACAGTGACAAAGGGAGAAAGCAGTAATGAAAAAAACCTATGAGATAAGGGAGAAGGAGTGTAGGGCGGTGAAATCAAAACTGGACAGCATTGGTATTTGGTAACCCCTTCATTCAACAATGCCGTACTCCCGAGAAAAGCATTGGGAACCTGCACTAATATGTATGTATGTGTATATATATATATATATATATATATATATATATATACACACACACACACACACACACATACATATATACACACATATATATATATATATATATATATATATATATATATATATATATATATATATATATATATTCATTTCATCAACTTTTATCTTCCAAATGTTTCAAGCGAGTTAGGCTACCCGTAGTGGGACCGAGGCTCACTGGCCGATATTTCTGTCACCCGCTTAAATAGAACAGGAGACCAGTGTACATTACATGTACATTCAAAAGGAGAATGGAACACTAGCATGTTAAATGTATCAAACATTGTGAGGGTCAGACAACTAGAAATATTACAGATGATAAATGCCTTGACTTTACTGCATGCATTACCAGTTGCAAAAATGCACTGTCAATCACCTACCTACTCACCAAAAGACTTTCATTCAATTGGAGCAAGGGAAGGGTCAATGTAGTCTTGCTATGTATCCCTAACAGACAAAATGGGCAGACTGTTTTCAGACATACTACAGTGCCAGCAGGATTTGGAGAAAAGGGTCATGCTATGAATCTAACAAACTGTAGGGTCTAATTAAAAGATTCCCTTGCCCTTGAAGGTTGAACTAAGGCTTACAGAGGCATTCTGCTGTGGCTGAAATCCAACTGGACTGCACTGTGAAACCTACATGACTGCTTTGAGCAGTTAACAGCAATGATTACCTGTAGACATGGTGGCCGCATAGTGTTTGTGTGTGTGGAGGTTAGTAAAAAAAAAAATAGATCAGGAAAAAAAAACGTAAAAGTTAGTATTTGTTTTCAATCAAAATTACATTTTAAAAATAGAGACAAAACAGTGCTTTAGAACTACTTCTTCAATATTTATGCTGGTGTAGACAGATGAAAGAACCCCGCAAAATCTGCCATGGGCTTCAGGTCCTTACCCTATAGAGGCAAATGAAAGGCAGCTTAATTTCTCTTAGAAACACACCAGTCAAACCAACAGTGTCCATGCTCTCTCATATTTTGTTTTTTAATATACACCTCTGGACTCAAATACAGCAACAGAGTGGTGGTAGGGGATGTGAGAATAGAGGGAAAGGTGTACAAAGGAGGGTGGTGTTAGAATAAAAAAGGATGCTAAAAAAAAGCCAAACATCCTGAAGAATAAAAGTATCAATGGAAGTGGAGAGATCCCAACAATAGTTCTCACACAAACCAGCCTAGACTGGACATGGATTATCACAAGTGATATTTAAATCCTACATTCATAATGTAAACAGGCCACGTTGAAGCCAGTTAACAATGGGGTAAAAACATAAACCCAGGAGTGCCGTAGACTTTTACAACACTGATGCGACCTAGACAGCATAAAAGAATGGACAACTTGGCTAAGGAAGTCCATATATATTGATTTCAAATATTTTTAATACACCAGCTCGTCGTTGAACGCTCTTTGTAATATCAGTGTCAATAAAGTAAGACCTATCAAAAGACCTAGTCTGGCATCAGTAACCAGACAAATGAATGGAAGTTACCCTACTGTGAATTTTCTTTTAACGTACGCAGGGTTTGGAGCATGAGTTGGCATTGCATAAATGCTCACCGTACTGACAAAGTAAATTAATGCCTTTTGACCCAGGTGATTGGTCAGAGAACCCCCGACCATTTAGATGCAGTCAGGATGGGCTTTGAAAGCAGTGGGATTAAAGCATATTGTAGGAAGGTGATGGGTATCCTCTAAGCTCACTGCAGGCATCATTACTCCCACTGTCAGGAAGGTGGTGAATATTGCTCTCAACCACCTAGGCAAAAAGTTTCAAACCACCTACGCAAAAAGTCTCAAGAAAAGTAAAAAAAACACTGGCCATTCGCTCACTACTATAGATATATAAAAGTACTAGGGTCTAATTGTTTCTCTCGCTGAGATAGCCTGCATTTTGTCCAGGATAAAGATGACACTTCCCATCCAAGCACCCAGCAGAATGGATGTATGGATGTACATCAAACAGGCATTAGCTTCTGTAAGAAATTGGGTTACTGGTTGAAAGGGGTGGAAGCCCTTTTTAAGCAACAAGCACAATCTTTGTCAGTGTGAGCCACAAAATTCCCTAAATTAACCTGTGCATTATACTCTGATACCATGCTACAAAACAGTCGGGCTTAACATAGAGGCAATGTATAAACTATTAATGCAGCACACACACACACTGTTATCAAGTGAAAGGATAAAATCCCACAACAATTTAGTAAAATAGCGTAAATTGAAATACATATATTTGATACCAGAACCACAAAAATCCCATCAGTACAACTAGAAATATCAAATTTGAAGATTTTAGATAAGCAGAGCGTCTAAATGCAGAAGGTGTCATTTCTGGTCACCTAGACGTACTAGATCGGGGAAAATTCACAAGCTCATCCCGACCACCATGGAGCTCAGGCCAGAAACAGGGGCTAGGTTAGTACCACTGAAAATGCTGCCTTCTTAAAGTCAGGAATAGACAGTCCAGTTGGCGGAGGCGAGAAGGAGCAGGGAGAGCACTGCGGATAGTTGTGGCTGCTGCGAGAAGATTCAGTTGGGTGTTGCGGACAGTTGTTGTTGGAGCTTTGTGTTGGTGGTCACCGCAACCGGTTGTGCAGATCTTGCACTACTTGCGGTCACTGACCGTTTGAGGTTATGAAGCGCTCAAACGTCAGAATTCAATTTTCTTGCACAGGACTGCTCTCTGATGCCAGTCAATGGTCCTGACCCTGAGGAGGCACCTTTTGCAGATAAGGGACTCACTCTAGCAGTGGCCATCAGGGCTCAGGCAGGTCCAGTTAGCTGTGCCATTGCAGAACAGGTCTCTAGAGCTTGTTATGTCTATAGCTCACACGGTAGGCCAGCCAATTAGCCCTTGGAGTAACTCTATTGGTCCTGGAATCAAGGAGCAGGTCCAAGCTTCCTTCCCTAGGCAGCTGGGTCTTCCACAGGTCCAGAAGTGATCTGAAGAGATTGTTCAGGAGGCTCAATATCTATACATGGTGCCAGCCTTTGAAATGGGGGGGCTCACCCTGGTTACCCCCACATCTGGGTCTCAAAAGTTCTTCTCTTCCCATGCCAAGGCTCCTAATAGTGTGAGGCTACAAAAGAGTGGAATCACGTTCCTTGTGTGTGTTGGAGGCAGCCCTTTGAAATGCAAATGGGGCAGGGAACAGCTCCACCTCACCAATCCTGGCAGAATGGCCCATGTCCCAATGTTAACGAATAGGAGCAATAGGTGTTGCAACAGTGAAAAACAACTTCCAGTACAAATAAAACCCACATTTCCTACTTTTTAAATGCAATGCACCCTGCCCTCTGAGTCTCTAGGGCCTACCTTAGGGGTGACCTGTATTAAAAAGGAAGATTTTGGCGTGGCAAAAGGTATATTTTGCCAGGTCGAAATGGAAATTTAAAACTGAACTGGAGGCTGCAGCGGAAGGCCTGAGACATGTTTTAAAAGGCTACTTTAGTGGGTGGAACAAGGCGTGCTGTAGGCCAACTGGTAGAATTTAATTTGCAGGCCCACGTGGAACCATTTTACAATCATGCAGCACCATTTACTAGTGACATACATATTAAATGTGCCAATTAGCTGTAGACCAATTGTCCCATGTTTTAGAAAGGAAGAACAAGCACCTTAGCACTGGTTAGTAATGAAAACACATTCAGCAAAATTGGAGGGGTGAAAACAAAACGTTTGGGGGACTATAACCCAAGGGTGCCAGGTCTGACAGGTTGCCATAATTCTGGATCGCCGATTGATTTTTCAAGGACACTACCTGTTTAATCCTCCTCTGACATGGAGAAAGATGCCACACAACAGCAACCACTGGATCAATCAAACTAAATAAATGTCAACATATCTAGACCTTACTAAGTCATACACAGTCCTGGATGAGGATGGCCAATTTATGTCTGACTTTGTTACCAACACTTACAACCCTGGAGTAGTTCCTCGTGCCCCACAGGCAAAGTAACTGGGGCTGAGGTTTATGGATGGTTTATTTCGGCTCACTTGAGAATCAAGTGACACAAAAAGGTGTGGAACTCCTAGTGATTCCACTCCCCCAGATAATAAGCATAAGAATTCCTGCATAAATATGCTAGTTTTTTTAATTTATTTTTTTACAGGGTACAGAAAAGGTCTATAAATCGTGAGGACACATTTACACACAAAGTTCACAGACAAAGATCCATAATTTGGTAATGGAGGTCAGGACTTCAAGTTAAAAGAAGGACTCTTAAACGCTCAGATGCAGAAGAGTATCATGAATTACATTATACATTCAGTTGGTGAAATAAGTGCCCACAGAAGCAGTATCATATTGGAGGACAATTTTATTGCAGGGATGGGTGGATGTGTGAGCTTAGTGCAGAGTAATAATTCTGTAGATTTTGCTCCTGAAAAGATCTTCAACATAAGTAAACATAGTCCTAGCTACTTTTTCAATTCACGATCCACCTTCAGAACCCAGCAGATACAAGTTAGCAGCAGATGTTTGGCTGCCTTCTGACTCCTGCAAATGAAATTCTTCCCACCATTTTTCCAGTCCCTCATCCTTTCAGGGAAGTTACAGACTCCTGAGGAACCTCACAGGCAGCCGCAACTACTAGCCTAGTCTAATCTACAATCTTCTCTTAAAAGAAGAGATAGGATATCTAATGTTCAGACCAATAGGGCATGTACTAAAGGCAGCAATAGGACTGTATATACAATTTATGCTGATGAACTGGCATAATGTGTTCTTCAAACACTTCCTTACTGAACTAGGATTAAGATTTGATAGACTATAGATGCCAGGCAGGATCCATAGAATTGGCTAGCAGTGTTCCTGCACGCTGACAGGTGGCACTGTGCAGCTACACACTGACTCCATACAACTCTGGAAGTGAGGGAGCACAGGAACATATAAGAGCCACCCTGTGTGATGACACCAGTTTTCTATCATTTCCCTTTCAGCACTCTCAAACACAAAGCATGAACGATTATTGGTAAGTGTACTGAAACCAAGTTGACACATTTGTAGATGTTAAAAGAGGCCACCACTCAGAAAGGAAACAGAGGGCAGTGATGAATCTGCAGTTAGATAAAAATTGGTCTGGCACATACAAAAAGGGCCAACTAATAACCTTTCAGAGTGCTCACTGCAAGACCTTGCTGGGCTAAAAACAAAACAAACAAAACATTTTGCAACAGCTTTGCCTGCTAGGGATCGGTATCCTGGGCGCCACAGCAGATTTTGAACTGCCGACGGGGATGATATTCACCATTTCAGGTGACAAATCGAATGCAGTCAATTGCTGCCATCTCAATCTCCATGCGTGAGGTATAAATTGCTGGGGTTTGTGTGGAGGACCCTGCCCTGCTGCTGAGACAGGAGGTGCTTGATCAGAGGAGAGATGCTCATGCTCAGGAGCTTCAGGTACCACATTCTCGAGGACCAGCACGATGTCTTGTGCCCCGTCATTCTTAATCTCCTTAAGAACTCTGGGCAGAAGAGATAGTGGCAGGAGGGCACACAGCTGTCCCTTGTTCCATTCCAGCCAGAATTTATCTCCTAAAGTATGTTATTGCAGGATCTCCAATGCGATGAATTGTCTGCAGTCTGCATTCTAGAAGGTGGCAAAAAGATCTAGCCAGGGCTCTCCCCAAAGGTTGAATACACTTGGGCTACCTTGGGATGTAGAAGCCACTAGTGATCTGCCAGATATTTGCCCAATTCATCTGCAGTGGCATTCAAGGACCCTGCCAGGTTGTTGGTGAGCTTGAAGATCTTCTGGCATGCCAACCATCTCCAGAAACGCAAAGTCTCTTGGAACACGACCAAGGACTCCACACTGCTTATTACAGTATCAGACAGCAGTGGTGTCATGTGTGAGAATCTGCACCAGACTCTCCCTGGTAGACAGGTTTCAGGGTCAAATGGAAAGCCCATAGCTCTCGCAGGTTTATCTGGAGCCAGTCGTCCACTCGGGAAAATAAGCCGCTGATCTCCACTTCCTCAAAATTACCCAGCAAACCCACTAGCGACATGTCTGTCACCACTGTCAGTTCTGGGTGGGGGAGGGACAGCAGAAGAATTAACACCTCCACCTTTCTCCGAATCGGTACCTCTCTGTAACATCCTTGCAGACCAACAGGCAAACTCCTGCAGCAGGATGGACAGATGCTCTTTCAAAATTCATTCTAGTGTGGGAGGAATATTGGGACTGGAAGAAGGAAAAGGTAGAGCATAGCCATTTTGAACAATCTGCAAAACCCATCTGGGGAGATATGATGGATTGCCAACCTGGAAGGAAGTATTAAATTCTGCCTCCTGCTGGTTGGGCAGAAGCCTCTGAGTTCAAACTAAAGCATTTTACTAGCCGATACAGCAGAGGAAGAGATGTTGGAAGACAAGTGTCCCTGCCAGCTTGTCTGCTGTCTGCCAGTTCTGAGTCTGCAGCACCAAAAGGACTGGTCTGTCTGCTGCATTACTGACTGGAAGGCTGAACCCTGGAATAGCCTCTACATTTTCAGAACAGGTGGGGAAATTGCTTACAAGCGGTCGACAGCTCCAAGGAATACACTGTAGTTCTGCCTGGAAGGAAATCTGTACCGAAGTCGGTATGGGCCTGGTAATGGGTCATAAGGGCACAGACGGACCTAGGAGGGACCCACCAATGGTAACTTGACTGGAGGCCCCTGTGGTTCCTAGACCCAAAGATGACTGAAAAAGAATCAGAAGCACACAAACATAATCGCTATGGGGTCTTTGGAGACTTAATATGGAGTCAAAAACAGGCCAGAGAACTCAAGGTGCATCAAGACCAATGGAGGAATCTGTTCTGTGTGCGTGACCTTGAAGGGAGTTTGATATAAATCAAGTAGCCTTTGCATCTTCTCTTTAGAGTCAGAGTGGTTGGATGGGGGTCAAGTCCCACTAATCCATCTAAGCTAGTGCTGGATTTACCCAAAGGTTAAGAGAAGGCAGTGGAGGAGCTGCAGGAACGGCCCCGTGTCTGAGAAGGGGCCTGTGATTTAAGAGAGCGAGTGGGACCAGCATGAATTATCAAGGAAAGACTTTAATAGTGCATAACTTCCCGTACAAATCCATCCCTCGCACAGGGATATCTACAGGTCTCTTGTGCTGATGAGGTCTGACGGTTAGTTAATTTGTATCCACTTCAGCCCATCATCTTCTCCCTGGTCTTTCACCAATATTTTTAAATGTCATACATGCTTACAAAGTGAGGAGTTAATTTCACCAACATGGATGACATGATATGTACGGCTAAGCATAAGTGAAATCTACAGGACACATATTTTCATCTCTAGACACCGGACAGATAGTTGGCATTTCTGGCGTGCGTCATGGCCTTGAAAAACACTCCTCCAACATTGCCATCCTCCATTTTATCCCAACTGCCAGATAACAAGAGCAGGAATTACTGTTGATCTAGACCACTTAAATCTAGTCAGCTCATGGTTACCAGACTGGCTGGAATCATAATGAAAAATGCCTCTCCACTAAATTGGGCAAGATTGCACAGTGTCATTTAAGTTGCAAATGAAAATATAACTGTACTCCTTTTTTCACAAAACTTTCTACAAATGGTATTATTTCACAAATAATCTCCAATCGATTAGTTGTATAAAAACCAGGAATAAAAAGGTACATGAACGATTAGCATACTTACTCACACACTCAATATCTCATCAATAAATCACACCAAACTCCAAGTAGTCATAAGGGGTAAGTACCATTTAATACAGTTTAGAAACCGTTTTGGGATTTCTAAAAGGCAGTCAATTATGTTTTCTCTGACCCATATGACATTTCCCTAGGCTTTACCTGGGCAATATGTGTCAGACATATTTTTAACAAGTCACTAGAAGACAAAATCGGAAACAAATGTATCTACAGTAAATAAAAAATAACTGAAAATAAACAATTACCTAAAACAAATGCCCCGCTTTGACACACTGGAAAATGCTAGCATTACTTGGTTTGTCAGTTTTTCAGCACACAAAGAGGAATTACCATTGGTCATCATTGAAGACATTAACTGGATCAACCACACAGTCATTGCCTTTGACCCTCTAGCTCACTATTTGTAGGTCTATGAACAGACTACATAATACTTTTGGATTGTTCTTCACAAAGTAGTGGGAGAATATACCCTTGTTGCTTTTGTACTTCGGAACAGATTAGACTGCATTCATCTTTACTAAGATGTTCACTTCCTTATCTCGTCAGTCTAGATGGGAACATTTGAATAACCATGGTGGAATTTGGAGTGGTAAACTTGTAAATCCGATTTTCTATTCGTTCTGCACAAAATTTTGCATTCAGTTGTCTTGTACTACCCTTTGCCTATGTTGGACAGGCTCTGTCCAAAGGAGTGATTAACAGAGACGGTAGCATACTTCATTATTGTTTAAGAAGTTGTAGGTTTTCTATGAGCAGATGACGGTTGCTGGTTACTTCTTTTTGTAGATCGCTTCTGCCACTGATTTAGGTGTTCTAGAGTTCCTTCTGTCGTTGCCAGAATGGTGTACTAACCTGATGGTGTATAGATTCTACTATAGCTTCTGAGCTTAAGTTTGTGAAAATTCCTACAGGCTTGAAAGCTTTGCCTTGTTTTATTTAATCTTTGGAATTGCATCATCTCTGTAATACAAAGAGAGTAGACTTAAAAAAAGGTCAAGGGACTGAGCTTGTAGTTTTGCAATGTGACAAAGCAATCAGTTTATGTAAAGATTCGATTTTATGTGGTAAGGATTGTGAAAAAATAATCAGACCACACAGAAACCACATTAGAAGGCTTACAAAACAACATGGAAAAGTCCATGCCATGGACTTAAGCCTCATGCAAGTATTTAATGATTAATATAGGTCACTATTTATAGGTAAATCTGTGCCCCATACCCAGAGAGCTCAATGCAAACACTACAAGGAAAAGTTACTTATTTGTTATTCTAGTTATTTTTAAGGGGAAACTCCACTGAAATCATAAGCACTTAGCAGGTATGTCTGTGTAGTGGATCCTGAAGCACTTTTAACTACATCCATAGAACATTTGTTTAACGAAGGGCCAAATTGAAAAAAAGATACAACTTATTGCTCAAATTTTGTTTAGTAGAAAGCAATTTTCATTTAAAAGTCACTACAATATTAAAAGTGACAAGAAAAAACATTTTTAAAAGGTAAAAACAGTGAATAACAGGGCTGTATAGGCTGGATCCCCAAGTGTGTGGAGGAGGGACACTACACCAGTAGCCCATCATGCCCTGTCAGTTGCTCCAATACTTATGAATAGAGAAGTAGGATCTTGCCTAGTTGCCACCAATGCCTCTACTCTTTAGCTGGGTGGAGGGAGGGTTTGCTAATGATTTCAATCTCAATGGAGATTTCCAGGATTAAGAACTAGGATTACAGGTAATTAAACTTTCTCTCTTCAAGTGCTCTCTATTGATCATCATAATCAACAAGTAAAGTAGCAATCCTATCCCTTGAAATGCGTCATAAGAGGAGAGACAAATAAAAATCTAAATCTTTATCCAAAAACATTTCTAAGAGAGGGTGGATGCATTAGCCTGCCAGCTCTAGAAATGGATTCAAGAAAGTGGTGTCTTGTGAAAGTTTCGACTAACCCCCTCATTTCTACCTTGCAAAGTTTGGCTATATGATGCTCCTTCACAATAAGGTAGTAACAGCTTTTGTTCTTGTGAAATGATCCTTAAGTCTATCCGTGATAAACTACGATACACAGCAAATTGTCAGAAAACAGACTGTTTGAAAATGTATAAACCTGTGCAAACAGGCTCATAGATCACAAACAACTGCTGAGATTTATGAATACCTTTGTTTTAGCTAAATAAAACATAAGCACACTTAACATTTATATGTATACGGTGAACTTTCTGCAGGAGTGAAAGGATTCTGTTAGAATGCAGAAAACAATGGGGACTGATTAATGTGGAAGCCCGAAATCACTTTAGGTAGCAAACTTAGATGCATTCTCAGACCACTTTATTATTATGGAATATCATGTATGGTTCATGGAAGCATACGGTGTGAAGCTTGCAAACCCTGCATGAACTTGTGATCACAAACATCAAGGCAGTTTTTAATGAAGTATGTTATAGAGAAGCTTGAGGAATTGGTTCAAATGGGGAGCCCCGAGTTTAGGGAGGGCTATATTAAATTCCTAGGGCAGGAAGGGTCACCCGATTGGAGAAAACACTTTCCTAATTCACTCTAGGAAGCTCTTAACTTTAAAAAAAAAAAAAAAAAAAAGAGAGGTTTGTGCTGGAAATGTTCAATAAGGAAAAACTGCTGAAAGACAAGCCCTCATGGAGGAAAACCGCAACCAGGACTTGGTCAAGTACAGCAGGTAACCTGGCATTCCTTGGGTTGATATTTTTCTGAATGCACAAAATACAGAATCTCTCCCATTTAAAAGGCATGGGTGAACATTTATTGGGATTTTCTTACAATGGCTATGTAATGGTGTGGGAGAGGAGTTCAGGACCCAAGAAGTCAAGCTCAATGATGATAGATAAGGATGCAGAAGTTTAGGACTCAAACATTCAAGCTCAAAGATGACAGAATAGGATGCAGAATCTGATCCCTGAACTAGTAAAGAAGATTCAGCCCACACAGTAGCCTTCTGTTTGGAGAACATCTGATAGGAAGAAATCTATGAACCACAATATCTCGGTTTCAACATTTGTGAATATGTATAACTGAGGGAAACCTCATTTAAAGACTAATTTTACCAAGATGTTTTTGTTTAGAGAACATTCAGGATTCTCCTGAAAAATTCAGAGGAGTGAATTATATTTTACTCTCCTGTGAGTTGCATTTCGGTACTTTGCAGATTCTTCGCCAATAGCCCAAACTGGCTGGACCATCAAGACAAACAATCATTGATATGATGCATCCTGCTTGTTAAGTAGTGCACCACTGTTGTATAGTCAAGGACAAGGAGGACTTTATCTTGATAGCTGGGAGGAAATACTGGATAACAAACTGCACTGCCATGAGTTCCAGAAGGATGATGTGGTAGGACTTTTCTTTGAAACCATGTGCTTTGAATATGGAGAGGTTTCATATGTGTACCCCATGCCATCAGAAAAAACATTGGTCACAATTACTTGGGTGTAAATATGTTGGTGAAAAGGGGCATCCTTGAAAAAACTGTCCAGACTGCATAGCCATGGCAATGACCAGACAGTTGTGGGATCTTTCCACATGCCTGAGAAATGTGACCATTTATCTTCAAAACACTGTTGGAGAGCTCCCGTGTGAAGGCAGGTGTTTGGAACTGTAAAGCTCAGGTTAAAATTAAAATAGGGTTGGTAAGAAGCACTTACTCCTCAAATGCTCAGACACCTCGGAAGAACCTTATACTGGAAGTTGTCTCAGCCCACCAAAACCCTCAGGATGTCACTGCAGATTCTTGGCTGGTAGCCCATCAAACTGCTGTGACCTTATGAGATAGAACACTCCATCTAATGTGTCCTGCTTGTGAAGTACATACGTGTTGTAGTGTCCGGCTGGTCTTTGCCTAAAAGACACCTCAGATATTTTGATGTTTCACACTAGATGAGATGTGAAAGAGGTATCTTCAAAGTCTAAAGCACAAATCCAGCCTCCCCAATAAAATTAAGAATAGATCAATTGAAGGGCTAGCATCCTCAACTTCTCTTTATCTATTTCTTAACTAAGTGGAGGTTGAGTATCATCTGAAATTGTGCTTGAATCCTTTAACCACCAAATCAGCAAGTAATGAGAATACAATTCATTTCTTATCTGGAATTTGGGAACCTTCTCCATTGCTAGCTTCTACAAATATGGACCAGATTTAGGTATTGGCAGACGGGGTTACTCCGTCACAAACGTTATGGATATTCCCTCTGCCGAAATCTAAATCCCATAGGACATAATGGGTATTAATATTTCGGCGGATGGGATGTCCGTCACCTTTGTGACCGAGGAACCCGTCTACAAATATCTAAATCAGGCCCTAAGTTTCCTTCTCCTGCTGCCTTTTTACTTGATGGAAATGGTTTGACTTATATAAGGAATTGCCAGTGTATGGGCTTTGAGACTGTCACTTTGCACAATATTTAACACCCATCTGTCTACTGTAATCTTGTGGCACTCTTGTAGCCTTTTCATGATACTTCTCCCTTTCAAAGCCACAGAAGAGTCACCAATTTCCACCCCGATGCAGAGGCTAGGTATTGATGCCTCTGCTGGGGTTATTTTAGGCCACTGAGCGGTTTGAACCCTTTGTTAAGATAGTCTAGGGTACTGAGGCCCCAAATGTTGTTTTGTGTATTAGTTTTCCTTTTCAGACCAACAGAATGCAATGTCTCTGTTTCTGATTTTAACCTCTGCATTTCCTAATCTGCATGGGATCTGAAGAGAGGGCTGCCTGAGAAAGAAAGGTTGAGAATGCATTGCTGCGTTTTGGGTTTCAGATCAGTCAGACACAACCAAGAGGAACACATCATTGTCCACACATGCCAATATTCACATGCTGCCAAGTCTGATGAATATACACCCACACTTATAAAACGTATGACTGTTTGTTATTCCCTCTGATCACCTCACAGTCCTTTCTCAGGTCTCTGGGAAGATCATCAACAGAACTCTGCAGAGTCCTGAAAAGATCTCACACTTCTTAAGTAAGATAGTTTCACTAGCAGCTTTTACTAAAGTAGTAAATGGACCACACACTTTGTGCCCTACTGAATCCAGGTGTTTGCTCTCTTTTCCTGAGGCAACATAGACAAAGAAACAGTGGCATGAACTTTCCTTGCTGCCAAAACCGGGACGTAATCAGGAGCAGGATTAGCTCTGAGAAACAGAGGATCTTGCGCCAGTAAACTAAACCTCTTTAAAAGGAATGCTGTAGCTGTCTTAGCCAATGCAGGCATTAGGAAATGTCCACTGCAGACCAGGAAACAAACAAAGCACAGGACGAGATGTAGATTTTGGTCTCTACATCCAAATAGTCAGTGAAGGTGAACAAGTGCCATCTGTACCTTTCCTAGAATTAGATGATCTCAATGCTGACCTGGTGCAAAGACGATCATAGTGCCTTCATATCTTTCTAGATCTCCATTTTGGAGGCAAGGGGTGTTGCATGGAGGGTGGAGGGGTTAGCTCGCTGAGATTGTAGAGCCAGCCAAGATAGAGAGAGCCCCTTTCTGCATCACAGTTTGCTTCAAAGTTACTGTTAATTGGATCAACACCTTATCACAGTCATATTGCAGAGTGAAAAAGCCACAAAAACATGTTGTACTTACCATATGTCACCTCCTCAGTGCCTGGCAGGGCAGGGTGGGACACCATGCTGCCGTCCATCACAGAAGACAGGGTGCTCAGGCATTTCCCATAGATATTGTTCACTTTGGAAACAGAAAATGTGCTGAACTGGCTCTGGCAAAACAATATGTATTTTTGCCAAAGCTGTGGATCATTGGGGTGGAGAAATACCAGTTTCTGCCACTCTTTCAGCAAGGCTGCTGGCTCCCAGAACTCCTCACACAGCTTCAAACGTGCCAGTTTTAGCTCCACGTTCTTTTGGTTGATCTCAATGGCTCTCTCCAAAATGGAGAGCTTCTTCTCCAAGATGAGCTTGAGAGAAATCTTCCTAGATTCTAATTCCCTTTCATTAATGGTGTACATGCTGGGACCCTTCATTAATTCGTCCTGAAGAGAAAAGTTACATTTTAAAATCATGAAAATGCATTTTAACGCAAGAGTCATGAAATGGGAGACTCAAAAATATACATAAATATGAACTAGGGCAAACAAGTCCTGCACTACATGGTTTATATTTCACAAGGGAATAAACAGATTGCACAAGTGATTCTAAAACTATGTATAGACACCAAATATGCACGTTTATCTGGTATGCCTGTGTTTGCATTTCAGCTGCAGTGAAGCTCAATGAAATTAAATTCACACACTAGATGTGCCTGTGTGCTCTGTCAGCTAACACCAATTCACCCTCAGGAAGACTATTCCACAATTCATTCACATTTGCCTTACTTTCCACTTGCTACCTAAAGCAATGTAACAAACTCGAGACGGCTTTCACAGGAGTTGTGACCCTGCTCGCAGGAGGTACCCACAAGGAAATGTGGACACAGGACAAGGGGTCAGAGGATACAGCTAAATCTAACAGACAGGATATCCTGCTTAAAAGGTTCTTTTTGTTGGAGGTACGAGGCAAAGAAAATTATTGCAGCATGTGGTGTACTTGCATTACTCACCAATTAAAAAAATTGAAGGAAGTTCCTCAAATTGATTGCCCTGATATTCCAGTGGAGAAAATTTGACTTTAAATCTTTATTAATTATTTCTACCTTTTCCCTGAAAATAACGGCAAAGTAGATTCATACCTGTCACAATTCTCAAGGAGAAGTTGCAATACTTAGTAAATTTCTAAAATTTGCAGGGCTCAGAATAAATCTGTTCACAATCCAATTGTTAAAGAGATTTCCTACTTTGGCTAGTACAGGTTTACGGTCTATATGTTGACCAGAGTTATCCCAGCTGCTTGTGTTCATTCTGTTTCAGCCTGTGCATTTTTCCTGCCTGTTCGAACCATCAGATGCGGTCCTGTCAAACAGACACAAGCATGTCATGGAGATGAGACTCTTAATAGGACATAATTGAGTTTTTCATTTATGGAAGGTACCAATACAAGAGAAGGAGGGGTTCATTTAAACATCCCACGAAGAACAAGGCCCAGTAGAAGTCTGAGGCAGAGGACTCAATGACAGATATACAGAAAAGCCAACCTCTCTGCAAATGAGGGCAACAGGGCCTAAAAGGTTTAGAGCAGATGTTGTCAGACCCCTTAAAGAAGACTTGCCTGAAGATGCATTTCCTGCTCCAGGAAAGGGACCCCAGACCATACAAAGTAAAGAAGAATGTATGCATTTATAGATATGTGTAAAGTGCAAACCAAATGTAAAGCAACAACGTGCTTTGTGATAGAAAGGGGGTGGTATAAAAAAAAAAGGGCAAATAAGACTTGCTTACAAATGAAGGGCTTTCTTTGTTGCTGCCTATGAGTAGTACCCAACCCAAGTGGATATTTGTGAACTCGAAAAGTAGGATCATCAACTTTTCCTGAAGTGGAGGAGTGAAGGTGTTTGATCTCCGTTACAGGAAGTTCTAGATCCACAGTTAGAGATGGCCTGTTGTGTTGCCTTTCCCTACTTACATTTTGTTCTTTCAAGCCTGTCAATGACCTAGTTGCATGTTTGGTGTTTGGTATCCATGACTGGAGGTACTGCTGCTGTGTTAGAGGTGACCTCCATGAATGGAATAAAGCAGATTTTGATGGCAATGTTGCCTGGATGTACTTTCTAGAGTCCCAAGGAAGAGTTCCTATCCCCCTAAGTGTTTTTGTTATTGCTCCTAACATTTTCACTGTTGATCATTTTAAATAATCTTGCCATGAGAGCTGTATGTATTAATACAAGCAGAGATTGGCTTATTTCAGTGATAATGTGGTTCTATAACAAAGTCTTCTGCTAAGTTTTACCAGCCACACTCACTGAAGGAAAATCAGTTACAGAGTTTAGAAGAGATAAAGAAGTAATCCAAACATAACAAAGACAGAGCAGACAAATGAGTAGAGGCTATTGTTATAGCAGAGAGATCAGACTGATTTCCTCAACAAATATCTTTATACCTCTGCATTAATCAAACTTGCAACCAAACTGTGTCCACTAAGGCTTTCAGAATATGGACCAGTTTAGCATCAATAAACATACTTGTTCAAAACCCTCACAGGAAGCCACAGTCATGTGAAGCGTCTTATACATTTCCATGTTTATGTGAACATGGCTCACTCTGCACATTTTCTGAAGTCTTTATTTCCAAATAATAAATGTACTTACACTTCACAAGCAGCAATTTTATGACAAACAGGATTAAATTATGTCTTCCCCTTACAGACAACAAATTGAAGCACTATCCAAAGCACAATAGCAAGCAGCAAGAGCAGATCTCTAACAATTAACTATACCTGAAATGAGACAAATTGCATCCACAACTGTACATCACTTGGGTTTTCTCTCAGCTTTCTGTTGAATTCCTCCACTTTCACCAGGATGACTGTGTCCTCACTGCTCTCTAAGGGGGCCAGCTGCTTGCTCTCTGCCTCTGGGGGACCCTTGCCTTGCCGCCACAGCATTGTTGAATGATCATATATTCCTAAGGGGTTCACCCAGGATTCGGCTGGACGCAAAGTCTTTGCCTCCTTCTCTTCTTCCTCATTGATAGGGATGAAAGCGCTTTGGCTAGACTGAAGGCTTTGGGTGTTGATGTGAACTCTGGAAGGAGGGTATCTCATTAACTGGACAACACTCTTGGTGAAGTAGCGATCAGGCCGTTTGTTAGGTGGTTTCTTTGCAGAGGCAGACTTTTCCCAAATGATACAGTGTTTCTTTGGATCGATACCCAGTGAGGAGTCTCCTTTTCTTTTATATCTAAAAAGGGGGAAAGACTACTAATGAGTATCAAAGCAAACCACTTGGATGGAACACACAGTCTTTACAAAAACACACAATCTCCTATCCAATAAAAAAATGATTTCTAACTAGGAAAGCATCAGGGACAGAATGTTGAGCAGCATTCAAAGATATGTAAGTAATCAAGACCCATGATGTGACTAAATCAGTCCCAGTTTCAAACTGCAAATCTGATATCTAATAGGGGTTCAATTGTGTCCCTGCATTGTCTACTATTATGAGGAAGGTAAAGATAAAGGTAACAGGGTATATAAACAAACTGAGGTACTACAATTGAGGTAAAGGCACTAGCTAAGAAGAAGTACTAGAGTAAAAGTTCTAGCAGTGTTAGGAGAGAGAGATGAGGATAAAGGTAGCATAGACAACTAGGGGAAAGGCAGGGGAAATGTTATAGGCAGTTATAAAGATACAGCGCTACAGGTAAGGGTAGAGACAGAAGGATTATAGGCAGGTGAAAGACAAGTTATAGGCAGATGGTAGAAAGGTTAGTGTAAAGTAGAGGTATAATAATATTGGTAATAGTAAAGCAAGTAGGGTATAGGCAGGAGAACAGAAGTATAAGACAGAAGTAAAGAGAAAAGTAGTTGAAGAAGAGGATCCTGAGGAGTATAGGATCAGGGAATTGAGAGAAAAACATGGAAAGGGTGATGAAAAATAGTAGATAAGGAGATAAAAGTGATTGTAAAAAAACAAAAAAAAACAAAAAAAACTTATTTTTTTCCAGCAAGAGGGGTATTCAACTATGATGGACTAAACATCTTGGGAATGTCATTCAGTTGAAAAAAATGAGGCAGCAGTTTCATGTGACGAGTTCCCAGAACACATTTCTTAAAATATGTTTTTCTACAGAATCACACACAATTATTTGAAGAACAGCTCTCAAACGTCCTTTTCTACACAGTCATGCTCATGATTAATGACTTGGTGCCTCTGTACATTAAAGAGTAATATCCCAATACTCATTATAAAATAAGTTTGAGAAGTTATTTTTCATCAACAAGAATATAAAACAATCAATTGAAGTTTAATAACTCACACAGTGTTAATCAATTGTTGACAGTGCACCACCCACAGCAAAATTCAAAGAGTCCAATATGAGGCCATTTTATGTCTTCTCTAGTCTTCTTATCTTTCTTTACAATTACTCAGACATTACAGTAAAAAACTGCCACAGCCAACGAGTTTCGTCCATAAAAGGACTTCTTCAGGGCCATAAATTCAAGGTATATTAAGCATTCATATTCCTATTCGTATTGCGAACAGAACATCCAGTGCATTGTGTATCACAACCTTGCATCCTGACATGGGCGGCAATGTAGTTGACCCATTCCCCACTCCTAGATCAGGAGTATGAGGAAAAACACAGTGTTATGACAGTGCTGAGATGATTCTTCAAAAACAGACCGATTATTCACGTATACATGAATTGATAAGTAACTACGTTCAAAACAGTACAAAAAAAAGCATGAGACATGTAATACCACAAGGCACAATATCTCTAATATAATGGTAAGCTGTTAATGTTCTTATCAGCAGACCCCAAATAAAAAATAGGTAATATTATCTAATAAACCTTGCTCTCTAACACATCGCTTGATTAAATTTATAAGCACTGGATATCTCTGTTGATGTGCAGTTTATGAGAACTCTTAACTGACTACAAATCTATCCTTTAAAAACCAAAAATAACAAATGCATAGCTGGTTTTAATTCATTTTATATACTATTTTGAATTAAACCTAAAAATCAAAACACTTGCTTTTTCTTAGACCCCTCCTTTAAATATAGAAAAGAAAAACAAATGAAGCAGAAGGGTATCAAAGCCTTAGCAGTAAACAAATATGGTTTGTTATGGCTGACCTATAGTGAGCCCCACAATGAAATGTGGTGGAAGATGGCTTCAATTCATTTTTCAACTAATAAGGAGCACATATCTCAAAATCTTCTCCTATATGAAAGAAAATGGTTCGCATCACAGAGGCCAGGGGGTTGCTTACAAATTTAATAAAGTTACAATGGTGAAGAATTGTGATTTAAGCACACTATGTTTCCTTGATCTTTATGGAGTTGTCATCATTAGTCATAAAGAATAATATTGTTGCCTTGTGAGACATGTAAGTGACCAAGGGAAGAATTGTTTCCTTCACATGTCAAACAAGAATAGATTGGCTGAAATTTCTGATGTCAAGGTATCCCTCATATGAAGGTGACAAAGTTGTGGTGAAGTACTGTAAAAGAACACTCTATTTTCGGGGCATTCAAGATTGGAAACACAAATTTCGACATCAGCTGATTCAAGTATTAATAACCCAAACAGCGACTCAAGAATAACACATTAACACAATAAGCAAATAAATAATTTCTAGTTGACACAAAATAACAACTGCTGATTAGTAAAGAAACTGCAACATGTTAGAGACACATTATGACAAAGGTAAAACAAGAACACAGTTGGGATGCAGGACTTATTGTATGGTTGGGAATTATCCATAAACAGTACTAAATGGAGTCAAAGTAGCATTTTTTAAGAAACATCACTTTGCTACCTTAGTCAGGTGTACTATACAAACAACAATAAAGATTATGAGAATTGTCAAAAATGACACAAGGGTATGTAAACAGTGTGCAGCAAATAACAGCTGTACTTGTAAAATATTCCACTCTTAAATCATCACCAAAATATGCATGTACAGCAGTAGGGGAAGTGACCATCTAAGCAACGATGGGCAAACCAGCCATCTATTCTTTTTGGCAAATTGAAAGACTACTAGGCATATTTATGACCTCTTATTAAGCCATTGTACGGTTTTAATAAAATAAATGAAACAAGCACAACATTTATACAAAATAATGGTTAAAAACATTAAAATCAGTTAAAAATTAAGACCAGAAAATCCTGCACTCTCACATTCATTGCTAGTTCTGGAGATTGAACAGGTCAAAAAATAACAACGCACAAAATGGGCAGATAAACATCTCTCCTATAGATACTGCTGCCCTGCAAGACACTAACCAACTGGTTGTGGAGTTTTAAGAAGCAGAAAACCTGTACTGGTAGCTAGAAAGCTCACAAACAGCAGTTTTATCTTTCCGATCTCTTGCTCATTAGGTCCGGCTTTACAATGCAGCTGCCCCAATAACTCAGGTAAGCAAGAGAAAAAGTTTTAGGAGGCCTGAGTTGTTTATGGTGATGAGCTAGTGATAAAGGATGTAGACCTAATAGGTTCATTAGCTAAAATTATGTCAGATGCCATAGGTCTGAACTGTTTATATTGAATAATTACAACAAAGGACACTAGGCACAACTTATTTATTGTGAGAATCAGATCTTAAAACAAATAAGCCTTCAAGTGTGGATTGTTATTACACTGTGCTAAAGCTTACAGACAGGTACTTTGTTAAGTGGAACCTCAGAGATTAATGTCTCTGACAAGGACTCTGGTGTCGGTCACTTCCTTTGATAAACCCTGGTGGTCTAAGATTTTCACTGTCATAATCCTTGTTAGACCTGCTTAGGAGGGCCTGGCAGATGTAATTATTTGCCAGTCCATTGTAAAAAAAAAAAAAGAACAGAACAAACTAAAGGTAAAACATGGACGTACATAAAAAGAGCTTCTTTGGATTGTAGTTATCCAGCAGTCCCTTGTAACAATAATAAAAAAATAAAAAATAAAAAAGTCTTCATACATAAAAATACATTCAAATAGGATGTTTGGTGTAGGTTATGGGCATTTTGCTACCCATCTTTAAAGCATATGGCATGTGGCAAAGAGTTAGCCTATTTCTGCCAATGGCTCCATTGTCCTGTGAGAAAAAAACAAACAGTTGCCTGATCATATGTGCACAGCTGCCTGAAAATGTGAGTCCTTCAGTAACTGCACTTTTGGGCTAATTAATTCATTTTCCATTGTTCCTTTTATATGACCACTATCATTTCTGACCTCCTTTCTTTTTTAAACACCCAACGTCTCCCCAGACAGTACCACCGCACCATTTGTTTTACTTATATTCTTTTAATTTATCTTGTTTATGTCTGTTAAGTTTGTGTGTCCGTTTTATTGTGGGTGGGTAAGTTGATGAATGCACAAGTCAATCAGTGGGTGGATAAATGGATGCATTAGAACAAGGGTGAGTGAAGGTGCATGTATGAAGACTTACTGGGTGTCTAAACTCATCAGGGACCGATGCAACATTTTCAGTTATAAGTCAGTTGTATTCCATTGTCAATACTTATTTTGCTTAGGTACAATGTGGAAGCTTGGCACATCTAGACTGTCAAAAGATCCCTCAGGTCGAAAGGCAGGATTAGGAAAAACTATGAAAATAAAACCAACTACGTTGTGTCAAACTACACATTCACCATCACAAAGAGGAGGGGTGACATTCGATGGATATTTTTTTATTATCGAACACAGTATAGCACTTGCAAAGTCGCACAGGGCCTGAATTTCAATCATCTCTCTGACAAATTAAAATGCCACTAATGTGGCAGATCTAACATTGAGCAGACTTCCTTAACGCCAAATTAAAAAAAATAAAAAACTTTAATCATTGATTTGACTACTTGTAAAGCGCACAAATGCCTTAAGGCATCTTGGCGCTAACATAAGTTGGAACCTTTCTCTTTGTGAAAAATTTGCGTAACCAATAATTAAATAGCCGTGTAGAATAACCAAGTTTATAACATCTTACGAATCAGGAAAAGATATCTTGCGTTCTAAGAGCAAGTGGCATCATGTTCCAGAGGGCGCTGGTCGCATGAACAAGACTCCGACCACCCCAATTTGCTTTCTTAACTCTGGAAAGAGTCACAGATCTTGTTGATGCTGATTGAAGGGCTCTATTTGGCAAATACCATCTGAATTTCTTTCTGAGGAACTCTGGTCCATGTACATGGAAAGCTTTACGCTCCAAGCATAATGCTTTAAAAGCAATCCTTTAATTAATAGGCAGCCAGTGAAGCTCCATCAGAGCATTCTTTACAGATTGATATTTTAGAATATTTTTAAGTAAACAGGCAGTATTTTGCAACATTTGGAGCTTAATTAGTGGTCTCTGTTTGACACCAACATATACCGCATTACAATAGTCTAATCTAGATAAGACTAGAGCAATAACCACTAACTTTTGCAAGGGATAAACGATAAAACCTTCCTCAACATTTTTATAATCAAAAAGCATGTTGAGTGATTTATTAGTCTGCTATGTAAATGATAACTCTGCATCAAATATAACCCCTACCCTTGTAACTGTTGTTACTGGTTGTAATGATATTTGTGTTTTGACCACTGACTCCCCATTGCACTTAGCCTAGCAGCACCCCGTCACATTGGTGACCACCAACTTCATTTTGCGTATTGACTTTATTTTAGCGTTAGCCACTGCCACGTTAGAGATGCAGATGTTAGAAGTGCAGAAGCTCCAAGTAGATTTCCGTGCCCATGTTATGCAATGTGCTTTTTGCTCATGTTTTTATTCTAAGTGTCTATGTGTTCTTTTCACCAAGGGCTTAGAGAAATAAGAGTGTACTAGGATGATGTTTATGGTACGGCAGGGAACGGTTTTGTTTTGAGAGAGCACCTTAGGATCTTAGCCAGTTCCAACGGGTTCCTTTCAAACTTGACCTGAAGTAGCCAGTATTTTTTTTAACAACAACTTGCAGAGTGGGAGGGGTTTTCTACAAATCTCCTCTCTGGCTTGTTTAAGGTACATAAGAGACCGAAGATTGACGGTGAAGTGATTCAGAGACCTCTGGCAGGGTCGGGACGCCAATGCCAATCATCCTTGCTTTGAGGGTAGATCTCTCTCTTCAGTCGATCTGGGATCAACGACTTAGTGCTGATGAAGAAACTGTGCCCCATGGTGATGAATTTTTAATTCCTATTACTTGCTTTGCATTGTGTGTGTGTATATATATATATTTCTTTGCACATATATTTGCTGTTTATAGATTGAAGATTCCTTGTACATGTTTTCATTTCATTGTTGCACACATTTTAAACATGCACTTTCGGTTGTACTGACCTTCCTATGCGAGCCTTGCAGAGTGATTTAATAATGTATCTCTAGACTAAGAGGCGCGTTCCAGAGATTCTTTTATGTGTGGGTATATTTCAGCTCAGTCAGCATTGAAGCGAAACACTGGTATAAGGGAAGACCCAGTGAGTGAGGCCACTAAGCAGGATTCCAAAATGTAAGATATTTTCCAAAGATTAGAACTTTGGTCTTTTGTGAATTCAACTTTAAACAGCTGTTACTCATCCAGTTGACAATTGCTTGCATACATTTGTTAAAACAAGCTGCGACCTCCTAGATGTTACTGGACACAGACACCACAACCTGGATGTCCTTGGCATCAGCTATGGTCGCAAAGACGAAAGATTGTATGAGTTTAAATAAGGGGGCCATGTCAATGTTAAGTAGGGTGGGACTGAGTGATGGCTCCTGGGGGACACACCGTGGAAGCATGAAGGCTGCCGAGCTTTACTCTCCAAAGGTTAGGCTTTGTGCACGTCCTTCCAAAAATGATGAAAAAAGGGAGAGGGCCAAGCCAGATATCCCCATTTCTGGTAATCTCTCACTAAGCGCCAAATGGCTGACAGTATCAAAGGCTACGGCAGAGGTGTGGAATTCCTATAGCCAGACACCCAGGACATATTGTTCAAGGACAAAAAGTTATCATATTTTTAGTTTGTCCTTGGGATAAGTATGCCCAACCGCCCCCCAGCACAAACCCTTTGGCTGCCAGTTTAAAAGGAAGGAAGCTGTCTGCAGTTGAGGTAATATCTATGTACATGTGTTAATGCTGTTTGAACTTGTATTTATGGGTCATTAATGCAAAGCCTTTATTAATAGGGTGAGCTCTTCAAATAAATGTGGTAAGCTCGGACTGCATAACTGACAATGGGCCCAGTAAAAAAAATGTGCACACACATTTGAAATGTTTAACAATATGAGGTTACGTATAATGCTCCCAGAATGCTCTATGATTAGATGCAAATGTTTGCAGAAGCAAGATGATTATTTGCTTTTGAAATAAAATGTTCAGAAAAAGAATGCAGCTAGAAAAAAAAGTTTTGCTAAATTACTGCAAAATTTTAGGTATCAATTTTTTGAAGCATCATTTAGTAAAAGATGTTGATGCATGCTAGTATTTCCATAAAATATTCATAATGGAAAACCAGTTTCAACAAGATTATGGGAAACATGAAAATAAACAAGCAATGGCAAAGCCAACCGATCCAACATTGGTGGTCAGTCTTTCCGTTTTGTCAATGCGTGTCTTGTTTTGTCATGGCTTTTGTAAAACTTTGTTGTGGGAGCTGCAAGGCCCTCACCATTGGAACAAGCATTGGCAAAAACAAAAAGTGTTTTGCTTTTTCTCAAAAACCACACAGCCACATTAGTTCCAGGCACTGAACAAAACTACTTTGCGTGCCAATATGCTCTTTGTGAAAGAGTGGACTATTATCTATCACTCACAGTAAAGCCAGACAATACATAAATAGAGAGAGAAATAGGATTTTAATGAAATCAAAGGTATTGGTTAACACCAGACCTATTTAAGGACCCAATCTTGAAGAAAGTCACAAAAGTGCACCAATAGTATAGGTCTTTACATTAGTGCAGAATTATGGCTTTCATGAATTCACAAGAATATACAACAGAATATTGGACAATCATACTCCTAGTATCTGTGAACTGTAGCATGAGCAAATGTGCAAGTATAGATTTGCTCATCCAAAAATCAATTGATCGTTTACAAGTTCACTTTTTTTTCTCAACCCTGGAAGAACGTCTACGCCTGCCCTTGTCAGGAGTAAATTCTCAGTCTTTCTCAGTATGGAAAAAGATCAGAGAAAAGCTGGTGAAAAATCCTTAAAACTTGCCAGTTAGTAGTTTTGCACAGACTCAAAGGAATTCCAACCCTGGAACTATTTTGTACTGCTTACTCTAGCCACAGTATATAGATCTGCAGAAAGGTGGCAAATAATAAGGAATACACTTGTATTCAAGCCCTACTATGGTATTAGCCCTGGCATAATCAGAGGCTATTATCAGAGCTCTTATATAGTGAGACTGCTGCCATAATTTGTCACACTACATGGCACCAAAGGGAAGAGTAGATTTCTTTTTAGAGGACAAGTAGATTTATGAAGCAACCTATCCCATGGACAAAAAGATATCTTTCTCCATGTTATGCCTAATTTCTTCTAGGACTGCAACTAGGGCAGTCTCAGTACTATGTCCAGATCTAAAGCCAAATTGAGACATGTTCAGAATATTATCATTGTCCAGATACTTTGAGAGAATTTTATTGAGATACCTTTCAATTAACTTAGCCAGGAAAGGAAGTCTTGGTATTGGGTGATAGTTACTTTTTATCTTAGAATCCAGTGACTGTTTCTTTATCAGTGGCAAGATCATGGCTTTTTTCCACTCATCAGGAAAACAACCTTCCTCTACGATTTTATTAAATAAAGATGTCATTACTAAAGTGATCGTCAGAACGACTGCATGTACCACCTTAGGCGGTATCGGGTCAGAAGGAGCACCAGGCTTGGTGTTTAAGATCCACTCAGTTACCTGACTATCTGTGAGAAAAGGAAAGCAGCATAACTTTAAATCTCCACATACCAGGGAAGCAGGTTCAAATGTTTGCCCTGGTAGAGACCTCATAAGATCGAATTCATTGTAGACTGTTTCAACTTTGTCTTTAAAATGAAGAGCTAGCTTATCACAGAAGGAATTAGTGTAAAGAGGACCTGACAGACAGCCAGGCCTTTGTAAACTTCGAACTGTATTAAAAAGTTATTTTTGTTGAGTTGGCCGCCTGACTAATTTTTTCCAAATATTAATTTGTTTTCTCTTCTAGAGTATTGCTCTTTTATAGTCACGAATCATACTTTTATACTTATGTCTTTCCTCATCCTTATAGTGTAGTCTCCATGACTTCTCCCGCCCATGGCATTTCCGCTTCATTTGCCTTAATGACTGAGAGAACAAAGGAATGCAGGGCGCTTTTGTTAAGAAATTAACACATTTCTCATGTGCCAGCTTGGATGCTACCGATGATAGACATTCATTATACAAAACTGCCAATAGACTAGCATTCTCCGAAAATCCTGGTATAGAATTGCAAGACATTCTTCCAACTCTTCATAATTCAATTTGTTCCAAGCCCGGTATTTTTTTTAAGTGCTTCCTTAACAAGTTTTATAGAGTTAAACAGGCAAGATCTAACTTAAAATTCACCACACTATGTTCTGACCAGATAATGGGTAACACAGATTCCATTTTCAGCTTAGGATAATTAGAAACAATACCATCCAAAACATGGCCAGCTTTGTGTGTGGCATTTTGAACCATTTGATTAAAAATAAAACCACCCAATAGTAATAAGGATTCTTTATTTTCATTATCCTCTAGGTGATAATTGAAAACCCCAGGAACAGTGTACTTGAGGTACTGGACAATTGACTCCACAAGGTTACATAATGACTCAAAAAACTTAACCTTGGTGCCTGGAAACCTATAAATGAGGGCTCCATAAAACATCTCCCGATTCGTTAACTGACAATTGATTGACAGCGCTTCACATTCCTCTAAAATCAATGGTATACATGACACTTCAAGTGGTTTAGAATAAATTATAGCAATGCCGCCTCCCCTCTTGCCTGTCCGATCTAATTGCTAGAAAACATATCCAAAGGGGATTACTACTGCAAAGTCTGGGTCAGAATCTTCGTCAGCCCAGGTTTCTGTCAGAAATATTAACTGGGGAGAATAGGTCTCTAAAAATTTTAATAGCTTTATCACAGAACGGGAATTAATAAAAAAAACAGATAATGGCGTTAGAACATGCAACCTTATTAGGAGGTCATTTATCATGTGGCGACAATTCACTGGAATAGTGAAAACACATCTGAGAAGTACACTGAGTGTCGTATGGAGTAACGTCTGTTAAATGAATTCTAAATAAATAGAGGAGAACTGGGTTGTATGATGGAACAACACAGGTAAAAACATCACCTGTTTTTACAACGCATTTTTTAACACGCATATGTTTTTACCTCGCATGCCATTACCACGCATTATTAGACTAGCTAAGGTAAGTATTAGTAAGGTAAGTTTAAATAAATACATGTTTATATACATTTATTTTTTGTACCTTTTTGAGGGGAGACCCCCCCCCCCAAACACCCCATACTTACCATGAATGCATGGTAAAGGCATGCATGGTAAAGGCCTATATATGGTAAAAACTTGTGTGGTAATAAAGGTGTCATAAATGTACTGCAATGTAAAAAAGTGTGTTGTAAAGACTGTTTCCTGGAGAACTGTAAACCAGCTACAGCATACTAAACTGAACTAGTTATAGAAGATTAAAACTTGCATGTTCTTAGGGCAATGTTCTTACTTAAGCATTGTATGTAGAATCTCTTCTAATATATGGCACATTAAGGATCTTCTCCTGATGGCCTTTCAAACCCATTGCAAATGGCCTACTCAAGGTCACGTTGGCAAGTTCAGAGACTGAAGATGATGAATGCTGCCATTGGTCAGAGACCAGAGATCTGCCTTGCATGGCAAACTCCTGTGAGCCTCCCCTGAAAGATGAAGCAAGTTTGAGTAGGATTAAGAACCATCATGAAATGTCAGCATTAGTGACATTATGCTCATCCATGTCTTAGGTTTTTTCAGTTGCACTAGACCTTCGGCAGGAGAAGAAAGTCAAAATAATAGAAAGGGAAATAAGTGGGTGACAATTTGATCAAAAGGACAATGTGTTTGCAATACAGTTCCAGGTAACTCCTTTTAGTTTTTCAGCATTTTTTTAACTTCGGAAAAGAGATAGGACTTTGGAGACCCCACAAGGCAGAAATTACTCTGCACCTCGTTGTTGATGGCCCACTTGGAGTCTTCAAAACATGAGATGCTTAAGGCACATTATTTCATATTTTCCACAACTGGAAAAAGAACCACTGTAAGCGGAAGTCACAGACGAGGAGTCCGTCTAGGACTGATTGGGCCCTTTTCCCAACAGGGTCCTGTACCTTTTTGCTCCTTTCATGTTCATATAATTTATGGCTATTTTACTATTGTCCTGTGTAGGAAGTTGGCTCTGTATGTGCTATTTCAAAGTAAGGAATAGCATGCACAGAGTCCAAGGGTTCCCCTTAGAGGTAAGATAGTGGCAAAAAGAGATAATACTAATGCTCTATTTTGTGGTAGTGTGGTCGAGCAGTAGGCTTATCAAAGGAGTAGTGTTAAGCATTTGTTGTACATACACACAGGCAATAAATGAGGAACACACACTCGGAGACAATTCCAGTCAATAGGTTTTTGTATAGAAAAATATATTTTCTTAGTTTATTTTAGGAACCACAGGTTCAAATTCTACATGTAATATCTCATTTGAAAGGTATTGCAGGTACGTACTTTAGGAACTTTGAATAATCACAATAGCTTATATACTTTTCACATCAAACACATATAGCTATTTTAAAAGTGGACAAAGTGCAATTTTCACAATTCCTGGGGGAGGTAAGTTAATGTTAGTTCTTGCAGGTAAGTAAACCACCTATGGGGTTCAAATTGGGGTCCAAGGTAGCCCACCGTTGGGGGTTCAGAGCAACCCCAAAGTTACCACACCAGCAGCTCAGGGCCGGTCAGGTGCAGAGGTCAAAGAGGTGCCCAAAACAAATAGGCTTCAATGGAGAAGGGGGTGCCCCGGTTCCAGTCTGCCAGCAGGTAGGTACCCGCGTCTTCGGATGGCAGACCAGGGGGGTTTTGTAGGGCACCGGGGGGGGACACAAGCCCACACAAAAAGTGCACCCTCAGCAGCGCGGGGGCGGCCAGGTGCAGTGTGTAAACAGGCGTCGGGTTTGTAATAGGAATCAATGGGAGACCAAGGGGTCTCTTCAGCAGTGCAGGCAGGCAAGGGGGGGGGGCTCCTCGGGGTAGCCACCACCTGGGCAAGGGAGAGGGCCTCCTGGGGGTCACTCCTGCACTGGAGTTCCGATCCTTCAGGTCCTGGGGGCTGCGGGTGCAGAGTCTTTTCCAGGCGTCGGGATTTCAGAGTCAGGCAGTCGCGGTCAGGGGGAGCCTCGGGATTCCCTCTGCAGGCGTCGCTGTGGGGGCTCAGGGGGGACAACTTTGGTTACTCACAGTCTTGGAGTCGCCAGAGGGTCCTCCCTGTAGCGTTGTTTCTCCACCAGTCGAGTCGGGGTCGCCGGGTGCAGTGTTGCAAGTCTCACGCTTCTTGCGGGAATTGCAGGGGTCTTTAAATCTGCTCCTCTGGAAACAAAGTTGCAGTCTTTGTTGAACAGGGCCGCTGTTCTCAGGAGTTTCTTGGTCTTTTGGAAGCAGGGCAGTCCTCTGAGGGTTCAGAGGTCGCTGGTCCTGGGGAAAGCGTCGCTAGAGCAGTTTTCTTCCGAAGGAGGGAGACAGGCCGGTAGGGCTGGGGCCAAAGCAGTTGGTGTCTTCTTCTCTGCAGGGTTTTTCAGCTCAGCATACTTCTTCTTCTTTAAGTTGCAGGAATCTAAATTCTTAGGTTCTGGGGAGCCCCTAAATACTGAATTTAGGGGTGTGTTTAGGTCTGGGAGGGCAGTAGCCAATGGCTACTGTCCTTGAGGGTGGGTACACCCTCTTTGTGCCTCCTCCCTGAGGGGAGGGGGGGGGGACATCCCTCTTCCTATTGGGGGAATCCTCTTTCTACAAGATGGAGGATTTCTAAAAGTCAGAGTCACCTCAGCTCAGGACACCTTAGGGGCTGTCCTGACTGGCCAGTGACGACTCCTTGTTTTTCTCATTATCTCTCCTGGACTTGCCGCCAAAAGTGGGGGCTGGGTCCAGGGGGCGGGCATCTCCACTAGCTGGAGTGCCCTGGGGCATTGTAACACGAAGCTTGAGACTTTGAAGCTCACTGCTAGGTGTTACAGTTCCTGCAGGGGGGAGGTGTGAAGCACCTCCACCCAGAGCAGGCTTTGTTTCTGTCCTCAGAGAGCACAAAGGCTCTCACGGCATGGGGTCAGAAACTCGTCTCTCAGCAGCAGGCTGGCACAGACCAGTCAGTCCTGCACTGAACAATTGGGTAAAATACAGGGGGCATCTCTAAGATGCCCTCTGTGTGCATTTTTTTTTAATAAATCCAACACTGGCATCAGTGTGAGTTTATTATTCTGAGAAGTTTGATACTAAACTTCCCAGTATTCAGTGTAGCCATTATGGAGCTGTGGAGTTCGTTTTTGACAGACTACCAGACCATATACTCTTATGGCTACCCTGCACTTACAATGTCTAAGGTTTTGCTTAGACACTGTAGGGGCATAGTGCTCATGCACCTATGCCCTCACCTGTGGTATAGTGCACCCTGCCTTAGGGCTGTAAGGCCTGCTAGAGGGGTGACTTACCTATGCCACAGGCAGTGCGAAGTTGGCATGGCACCCAGAGGGGAGTGCCATGTCGACTTAGTCATTTTCTCCCCACCAGCACACACAAGCTGGCAAGCAGTGTGTCTGTGCTGAGTGAGGGGTCCCTAGGGTGGCATAAGACATGCTGCAGCCCTTAGAGACCTTCCCTGGCATCAGGGCCCTTGGTACCAGGGGACCAGTTACAAGGGACTTACCTGGATGCCAGGGTTGTGCCAATTGTGGGGACAATGGTACATTTTAGGTGAAAGAACACTTGCGCTGGGGCCTGGTTAGCAGGGTCCCAGCACACTTCTCAGTCAAGTCAGCATCAGTATCAGGCAAAAAGTGGGGGGTAACTGCAACAGGGAGCCATTTCTTTACATCCTGAAAAAGTCAGTTATATTACACATTTTGTATAGTGTGGCATTGCTAATATGATGGACTCTTGATTTTAAGTTCTTGGGCATTCTGATTGTGGGGTTTCTTGACTGAGGGTCTCCATCGGAAGAAGTTGGGAGTGAAACAACTTCCCCGTGGCCGATGAATGCTTGGGTAAGACACCCTCTGGAAAAGACGCTTTCCGGTCCATATCACCAGAAGGTATATTTACATGCAGAGCTGACTGTAGAAACAATTAGGTGGAAAGGAGCTCAGGGACTGCATTTTTTGTATAGTATAATTTGCCCGAGAGCTTCTCTGGTTGTGTGAGAGATCTGGCACACAGCCCAAAAGAGAAATCTCTCTCCGCAGCTTGCCGAGAAGCAGAGTCTAGCATTCAAAGCCAGGGCAGTTTGGCGTAAGTGGTCAGTGCCTAAGGCTGATCAGGTGTTTCCTCTGCTGAGGCCCAGCTTGTGCAGTCCGAACCATATTGTGGTCTGCCTTAAGAACACATAAGAGATGCAGTGCACAGAACTGTGCACATTTCACTCCTGCCTATTTGAATGAACAGAATGAATGCAGCAAGCAAGCCACCAGGTACATCACCTCTCTCTGTCTGTCTGTCTCCCCTTCCTCATATCATTAATTCTGAGGCCAAAGCATCTACCCAGAGGTGAGGTTCACTAGGAGCAGCATTTCAGTGGTCCTGTGTTATGGGACCTGAGTTGAAGGCCATATTGGAAAGTCGGACCATGATCAGTAACAACATTAAGATGCAGTAACCCTTTCCATCTCTAGACATCACCTTGGACGATCAGGTGGTCCATGAGTATTCCCACCATTTGAAGGAAGCACCCTTCATTATTGACTAGGATCTGGCTCCTGGAAGGGTGTTGCTTTTAAGGATACTCTTCTCATTCAACAACAAAAGGATTGGAGAGTTTCTGTGGATAATAACAATGTATTTCTTCTTGCTGTGCCGAGGCATAATAGGAGAACAATCCTTTTCCCTTTCGGGCCTCAAAAACTCTTACAATTCTATGCTAGCTTGCAATTGTTGTACACCAGAAGGGGAAGCCTATTGTGACACAGAGGTCACCCATTTGGTAGTGCTCATTTAAGACCGAGCATGTAAACAATTTGTACACTATTGAGCGCCTTGATGTCCATTATGAAGTCACAGTTTAGGACATCTTGCCCTACACAAAAGTGTGCACTCTTGATTGTTAGGAGCTTAAAGACACAACACAGTTTTCTTTGTAAGACTGTTTGGTATATTGCACAATATCTGTATTTTTCCATTTCTATATAAGCATTAGAAAAGGTAAGAGGCTGCTAAAAAAAAAAAAAAACCTCAATGCCATAACCAGCATCACCAGCCTACATAAAATATTCTTACATCTCGCCTACTTTGCCAGTGGTCTGGGAGTCTTTTCTTAAAGCTATGACAACGTAAGAAAGTGTTACTATCAAAGGGGAGGATCTTGAGCCGTTTCTTCCTTCTCTGCACAGCTGCCTTACTTGACCACAACTGTAATAAATAATGTTGTAGTTCGTATCTGTTCTATAGTCATGTGCTGTCCATAATCGCATATCTAGTGATTGGTCTCCAAATAGCGTTGTCATTTCCTGAAAAGTTCAAAATTGTCAGTGCTGACAAAACGCTTGGCTGGAATGATTTATAATGAAGTCAACCAGAAGCACAAAATGCAGCACACATACTCAAAATGCACTTTTCTCTGATACGGTAGTAACTGTATGATGAGTATCATGTAAAGAACGTAGTATGATCACACTCTAAAGTGCTACTCCTCATTTCAGCTATGTAGGCTGCAGAGGAGCACTGAATAGTTTCAAACTGCAATACAATAATTGCACACAAATAACGTATTCCTTTGCAAGCGCCAAACTATTCTAAATTTAAATGTTGTACACAGTATGTGAAAGAGTATTTCGCCTCCACGGAGGAGCACATAAAGTGATACCCAGTCAACCATTTTAATATTATCTGTTCCACTGCTGCTTCCTGATTAGTCTGACTATTCACTCGAAAATGTAAAGTAAACCTCTGAAGTGATGACCATGTGGTCAGCACACATATCTGACAAAGAAATACTGGGAATGAAAAGAAAACTAGTTGTGTATGTGTAGGCCATGCCCTTTGTGTCACTTGCAGTATTTTAGCAGCTAAGGAGTAAGACAACTGAATACAATTATAAACCATACAATATTTACTTTGTTAAGGGAGATTGCCCTGTGTTGCAGATCAAATGATCTTTAAAGCTAATCTACCTTTCTAAAAAGCTTTGCCTTATAAGTTTAACACATAGTTCTTTCTAACGAAGGGAGCAGGCTATTCCTCCCAGTGCAAACTATGGGGGATGTGGGCTTCCCAAAAAACATATAATTCACTTTCAAGAAATACAGAATGAATTATTTGAAAAGCAACTAGTTGCTCAGCCAACTTGTAGCTCAGATGCATCTAGTATTAAATCCACTCATGGAAATCAAATCTAACCAACACAGACTATTTAGCAAGTTTTCTCTTCTTTATTATTCGTAACATTTATAATTAGCTAGTTCGTTTAAAGGGACATTAGTATCATGACTTTTAAACTGCATTAAACTCACATTATAAGGCAGCTATAAAATAGTAAAATACACCCCAAGGCATAAAATATTAAAGTAGTGTCATAGTAACATGCTTCAAAACAATTAACTGGAAAAATGGCTAACTGTTACAAACATGATTGTTCCCCTCTAGCCAATTATCACTCTACATTTCAAATGACGTAGGAATCGAACCTCTAATATCTAAGAGCTAAAAATTAACAGAATTTACTATGAACTATTTAGGATTTTCTATTTATTGCAATTAAAAAGTATTAATTATCATTGAGCAATGTTATCCTGAGCATACTTTTAATAGAAAAAGTTGCATATTTATCTGGGATTACCTTCTTAGCATTACAGATAAAGCTAACCTCAGCGCTATTGGTACTCTGAGATTTAAACTCTTGAGGTTGGGAAAAAAAGGGTTTATGATACTTTCTCCACAACAGCAAACAATAAATGTTAGCAGCAGTTCAGTACTCTCTGTGTTTCAACTAACAGATTATCCCAGTCCTCCATACTTTGCTACCATTGACTGAAAGGTCCTACTTGCAAGGGTTTAAAATGGATCATACCATGATGCACAGGTGCAGTCATCACTATCAGTTTTTAAATATTCTTTAAGCTAACTTTATGCCAAAAAAGCAGATTTTTGTCACTAACCAGAGGAATTCCTGTGATTTGGCTTCGCCAACATGCCTAAGTACATGACTAAGCGCCTAATTTAAAGTTTATGGATGGGCTACTCTGTCACAAACGGAATATGAGCCGGCAGGCAGGCTATCCATCATGCTTGTGATGGAGTAACCTGTCTGACGAACTCTAAATCAGGCCCCAAGTATTTTTTTTTTTTAGCAAGATTATCTGTAAGTAACATTTTTGTGACTGCAATTTCAATACTCACATAAGCATTTCAGGTTCTTTGTTCATATGAGGTCGTTCATTTAGTATTTCATGTACTCTTTTGAGTCACAACACTTCGACTCTTTCTGTTCTCTTTATGTTTATGATTTTTCCTCCATACTACCAAACAATGAATGATCGAAGTAGTTCAGCATTCTCTTTGTTACAACCAATAAATCATCCCAGTCTTCTATACATTGCTACCATTTTCTTAGCCCTCCTTGCAAGGGTCCGAAGCAGATTACCTCATAACGCACAGGTGCAGCCACCACCATGGACATCATTTAGGGGTTGCAGCTGCGAACCCTGGTTTGCACTTTATGACCCCTGGCACTGCCTTTGCGATCCCTGGCCTCAGAGGTGGCAACATGGTGCAGTTCAGCTGGGGCTCCACTCTCCTATTCTGGCAATTCATTTTATTACATTTATAGTGATTAATATTACTATATTCACTATTAGTATAATAAAAAATGAAGTACAATTAGCTGGAAAATAGCCTTCCCTACTAGCTGAGGTAAGTAAAAATTAATTTTAAATATATGTTGTTTGCATGCTTGCCGGTGAGAATGTGTTTATGTGAGAGACATTGGGCCTCATTAGGAGTTTGGTGGAGGGGATTACTCCGTCACAAACATGACGGATATCCCGTCCGGCGTCATACAAGTGCCACACGATATAATGGAACATGTAATACGGCGGATGGGATAACCCTCATGTTTGTGATGGAGTAATCCCCTCCTCCAAACTCCTAATGAGGCCCATTGTGTGCAAGTGTGAATGTGTAAGCATGTGTGTGTGCGTGAGTGAAAGGGAAGGTCAAAGGGCGTTTGATGACACTTTCTGCCGCTCCTGGCATTTTGGTGAACTGATGTCCACGGCCACCACCAACAATTTTTAAGTACTCTTGGGGCTAACTTTAGGCCGAACATCAGAATCAAAACATAGATGTTTATTATCAATCACAGGACGTCCTGTGATTTGGGTTTGCCGCCATGTCTGAGTCCATACCCAAGTATTTTCTTTTTTCTTTTAACAAGCTTATCTGTAAATCACATTTTGTGACTGCACTTTCATTTGCATTAAGGTTCTTCGTTCATTTGAAGTCATCTATGTAGTATTTATTGTACTTTTTTCATTTTTTTTTTTTTTAAATTACACCACTTTACTGTTTCTGTTAGGAGCAGGACTAAGTCTTATATGCACATGGCTGGTCCCTCTTTGGAGTGGAAATTATGGCAAAAAATCATGGAGTGGAATGTGGTTTAAGTGACTGCCGGCGCTGAGACATTTGTAAGCATTCCAACACCATTGTTGTGATTCACTGTCATGTCCAGGGAGGAATGAGCATTCCCAGACTGAAGGTCTAACTAACTAGGTATGTTATATTTGTTCACACATGCATGTTTGGGTTATTGCTTTTTTGTTTTCTGTACAAACTATAATCACTATACCTATTGGATAGACTGCATCATCCAGTTGTCTGAGGTTATGTCTTTGTTTGTTCCAATGCACTCAAAACTAGTAGGGTGTCTCCTTTTGGAGTCATTCAAGAGCATCACCAACACATTGCTTGAACAGTTGTTCACAATTAAATGGCATGTTGATAAATTAGGCTTGGACCTCAAGTCTAAAGCCGAAACCCTTTGTCGCCTTCAGACCAAGAATGTTGAGAGTTGTCTACTGGTTCAATCAAAGGCAGTGAGAGACATCCTGACAAAAGTGTTTGTTTTTTTTGTTTTGTTTTACAACCATCCTGCTTTCAGGCACAATGGCAGTAACCAACTGTGCCCTTTTCTGGAATATACTGCAGATTGCCCTCAAAGTCTTTCCAATACTGGTGTGGACACACCACGAAGGAGAGCACTAGAATTGGAAATAGTTAGGTGATGGCTGAGTCAGAATCCATCTTCCCCACCACCCCTAGCCACTTACTGCTTCCCCCCCCCCAATGCAATAGTTTGGTGTTGACACTAGTGATAATTGTCTAGTACTGCATGAGATCAAAAGGAACCGGTCTTAATGTACAGGTCATGTAATGTACTTTAGCTTACTGCTTTGTATCACAGATGTTACAGCGATGGGCATTAGCAAAATGGTTCTACCTACCTGCAGTACCATTGGAAGCAAATGAAAAACGGATTCCGCCTCTGAAAAGGGGCAATTATCTCAATTAAGAGAAGGAATTTTCATATTCCTCTTCAAGGTGCACACCATAAAGGTGCACAGTATTTTCGGATATTATTAGGCGCATCAACCTCATCTAGTGATGAAATAACAGATGAAAACTTAAGATCTCTGACTGAGCATCTTAGCCATAATTGTTCATAAACCTCTGCTGGCTCATGACTAAGTTCTATGGTTATGGTGTACAAGGTGAATCGGGGACGATGTCCAAATTATATTGGGCCTCAATGTACTGATTTATATCCTAGAGTAATGGTGCAGCAGGTTTTGCCTTCTTTGGCAAATGATTCTGCATAAGGGTTTTGCTACTGGAACCTTTACAGAACTTTCTGATGGCAACTGAAATAGGGTGCTGAACTAGTTCAACATCCAGGCTCTTTAGCATCTCAACTTTGGGGGTATGTTTGAGCAGTGATGTCCTGTACAAAACTGCTTTAGCTTGTGCTGATGTTCGTTTAGCCCAAAGGTATATAGTCAGGCTTAGGCAGGGCCACTGGATTTATTCGGTGGGGGACACGTTATGCAGGGGGGATGAGTAAAATATATGACAAGGAAAGGCAAAGTATGTGGGTTAATGCAGCACGTCTTATGATAATACTTCATTATATTGTAATTTGTACACTTATTAACACTGCCTGGGCACTGGTTGCACCCCATTAGTACCATTTAACACCCAAATTTAGCAATAGGCAACAAAGAGGTGACCAGTCAAGCTTTGCAATGGGCCTTCGACTGCGCAGCAACATGCGTCACTGTGCTTTTAGTAACTTTTGAAACATTTAACCTAAAAACATTTTTATTGTTCAAATCTGCAGATTATGCAGTAGATTTGGCAAAAGTGCCAAATCTACAATTATGCGAAAAATGCCAGACGCACAATCACATAATTCCAGTGGCCCTGGTTTTAGGGCTTGAGATCAATAGATGGAAAATTAAATTAAATCCCGGTTTCATGCAATTTCTTGGCACCATTTGTCTCATGCACTTTTTAGCATGGATGCATGCTTTAAGGCTTAGAATGTGGTCCAAAGACCCAGTACATTTTTTATGTGAAACAAGGAAAAGGTCCTGGATAGCATCCAATTCTTCATAAGAAATCCAATTTTTCGGACTCTATGCTGATTCGATTCCCTTGGTTCCTCATTACAAAGCTCGGCCACATTGTGCTGCTCGACTTCTGAGAATTGGTACTGCAGCAATTGCACAGAATACGAGAATCCTCTCCAAATGTTTAAAGCTGTTTTTTTATGAAACTCGTACATGCCTGAGACTGAAAGTCCTTGCACTCTTCTTGAAGACAAAAATTAGATTCCTTGTGCATAGTTATCAAAAGAAACATGGGTAAGACTTTGGGCAAACCCTAATTAGGATGTTGCTCATTCCTTATATTTAAAACACAGAAAAAGGCCACAAATTCACTATCTATAATTTGCTGACAGAACACTACACCGTTATTCAAACCTGATCTAGTATGATTTATTGTTTTGGAAGTTGTAGATTTTGACGCAAAGTCATTCCATCTGTTAAAGGTCAACAGCCATAATTTTTAACTCTTATATAGAAGATGTTATTTCAAACTCAACCACTAAACAGCAGAACTTTTCCCAGCATGTACTGTATTGTAATTGTATTTTTATAGCACTTACTACCCCTGAAGAGGTGTAAAGAAATGGCTCCCTGTTGCAGTTACCCCCCACTTTTTGCCTGTTACTGATGCTGACTTGACTGAGAAGTGTGCTGGGACCCTGCTAACCAGGCCCCAGCACCAGTGTTCTTTCACCTAAAATGTACCATTGTTTCCACAATTGGCACAACCCTGGCACCTAGGTAAGTCCCTTGTAACTGGTACCCCTGGTACCAAGGGCCCTGATGCCAGGGAAGGTCTCTAAGGGCTGCAGCATGTCTTATGCCACCCTAGGGACCCCTCACTCAGCACAGACACACTGCTTGCCAGCTTGTGTGTGCTGATGGGGAGAAAATGACTAAGTCGACATGGCACTCCCCTCAGGGTGCCATGCCAACCTCCCACTGCCTGTGGCATAGGTAAGTCACCCCTCTAGTAGGCCTTACAGCCCTAAGGCAGGGTGCACTATACCACAGGTGAGGGCATATGTGCATGAGCACTATGCCCCTACAGTGTCTAAGCAAAACCTTAGACATTGTAAGTGCAGGGTAGCCATAAGAGTATATGGGCTGGGAGTCTGTCAAAAACGAACTCCACAGCTCCATAATGGCTACACTGAATACTGGGAAGTTTAGTATCAAACTTCTCAGAATAATAAACCCACACTGATGCCAGTGTTGGATTTATTAAAAAATGCACACAGAGGGCATCTTAGAGATACCCCCTGTATTTTACCCAATTGTTCAGTGCAGGACTGACTGGTCTGTGCCAGCCTGCTGCTGAGAGACGAGTGTCTGACCTCATGCGGTGAGAGCCTTTGTGCTCTCTGAGGACAGAAACAAAGCCTGCTCTGGGTGGAGGTGCGTCACACCTCCCCCCTGCAGGAACTGTAACACCTAGCAGTGAGCTTCAAAGGCTCAAGCTTCGTGTTACAATGCCCCAGGGCACTCCAGCTAGTGGAGATGCCCGCCCCCTGGACACAGCCCCCACTTTTGGCGGCAAGTCCAGGAGAGATAATGAGAAAAACAAGGAGGAGTCACTGGCCAGTCAGGACAGCCCCTAAGGTGTCCTGAGCTGAGGTGACTCTGACTTTTAGAAATCCTCCACCTTGTAGAAGGAGGATTCTCCCAATAGGGATAGGAATGTGACCCCCTCCCCTTGGGAGGAGGCACAAAGAGGGTGTACCCACCCTCAGGGCTAGTAGCCATTAGCTACTAACCCCCCAGACCTAAACACGCCCTTAAATTTAGTATTTAAGGGCTCCCCTGAACCCCAAATTAGATTCCTGAAACTACAAGAAGAAGAGGACTGCTGAGCTGAAAAACCCCTGCAGAGGAAGACCAGAAGACACCAACTGCTTTGGCCCCAGACTTACCGGCCTGTCTCCTGCCTTCCAAAGACACCTGCTCCAGCGACGCTTTCCAAGGGACCAGCGACCTCTGAATCCTCTGAGGACTGCCCTGCTTCAAGAAAGACAAGAAACTCCCGAGGACAGCGGCACTGCTCCAAAAGAACTGCGACTTTGTTTCCAGGAGCAGATTTAAAGACCCCTGCAACTCCCCACAAGAAGCGTGAGACTTGCAACACTGCACCCGGCGACCCCGACTCGACTGGTGGAGAACCAACACCTCAGGGAGGACCCTCCGGCGACTCAGAGACCGTGAGTAACCAAAGTTGTCCCCCCTGAGCCCCCACAGTGACGCCTGCAGAGGGAATCCCGAGGCTCCCCCTGACCGCGACTGCCTGAACTCCATTTCCCGACGGCTGGAAAAGACCCTGCACTCGCAGCCCCCAGCACCTAAAGGAACGGAACTCCTGTGCAGGAGTGACCCCCAGGAGGCCCTCTCCCTTGTCCAGGTTGTGGCTACCCTGAGGAGCCCCCCCCTTGCCTGCCTGCAACGCTGAAGAGATCCCTTGGTCTCTCATTGATTTACATTGAAAACCCGACGCTTCTTTCTACACTGCACCCGGCCGCCCCAGTGCCGCTGAGGGTGTACTTTTTGTGTGAACTTGTGCCCCCCCCGGTGCCCTACAAAACCCCCCTGGTCTGCCCTCCGAAGACGCGGGTACTTACCTGCTGGCAGACCGGAACCGGGGCACCCCCTTCTCTCCATTGAAGCCTATGTGTTTTGGGCACCTCTTTGACCTCTGCACCTGACCAGCCCTGAGCTGCTGGTGTGGTAACTTTGGGGTTGCTCTGAACCCCCAACGGTGGGCTACCTTGGACCCAAACCTGAGACTTGTAAGTGATTTACTTACCTGACAAAACTAACAATACTTTACCTCCCCCAGGAACTGTGAAAATTGCACTGTGTCCACTTTTAAAACAGCTTATTGTGTTTTATGTGAAAAGTATACATGCTAACGTAATGATTCAAAATTCCTAAAGTACTTACCTGCAATACCTTTCAAATGAGATATTACATGTAGAATTTGAACCTGTGGTTCTTAAAATAAACTAAGAAAATATATTTTTCTATAACAAAACCTGTTGGCTGGATTTGTCTCTGAGTGTGTGTTCCTCATTTATTGCCTGTGTGTATGTACAACAAATGCTTAACACTACTCCTTTGATAAGCCTACTGCTCGGCCACACTACCACAAAATAGAGCATTAGTATTATCTCTTTTTGCCACTATCTTACCTCTAAGGGGAACCCTTGGACTCTGTGCATGCTATTCCTTACTTTGAAATAGCACATGCAGAGCCAACTTCCTACATTGGTGGATCAGCGGTGGGGTACAAGACTTTGCATTTGCTGGACTACTCAGCCAATACCTGATCACACGACAAATTCCAAAAATTGTCATTAGAAATTGATTTTTGCAATTTGAAATTTTTCTAAATTCTTTAAAGTCTTGCTAGGGCCTTGTGTTAGTCCCTGTTAGCATTTCTTTTAGAGTTTAAAAGTTTGGTAAAAGTTTGAATTAGATTCTAGAACTAGTTTTTAGATTCTTAAAAAGTATTCCAACTTTTAGAAGCATAATGTCTAGTACAGATGTGAATGTGGTGGAACTCGACACCACACCTTACCTCCATCTTAAGATGAGGGAGCTAAGGTCACTCTGTAAAATAAAGAAAATAACAATGGGCCCCAGACCTTCCAAACTACAGCTCCAGGAGCTGTTGGCAGAGTTTAAAAAGGCCAACCCCTCTGAGGATGGCAACACAGAGGATGATGATAGGACTGGTAGGGGGGAATCATCCTCCAAGTCACTATCTAGGGAGAACAGGGCCTCTCAAGCCCTGACTCCAAACATAATAGTCAGAGATGCTGGCTCCCTCACAGGAGGGACCAACCTCTCTGAAATCACTGAGGATAACTCCAGTGAAGAGGACATCCAGTTAGCCAGGATGGCCAAAAGATTGGCTTTGGAAAGACAGATCCTAGCCATAGAAAGGGAAAGACAAGAGATGGGCCTAGGACCCATCAATGGTGGCAGCAACATAAATAGGGTCAGAGATTCTCCTGACATGTTGAAAATCCCTAAAGGGATTGTAACTAAATATGAAGATGGTGATGACATCACCAAATGGTTCACAGCTTTTGAGAGGGCTTGTGTAACCAGAAAAGTAAGCAGATCTCACTGGGGTGCTCTCCTTTGGGAAATGTTCACTGGAAAGTGTAGGGATAGACTCCTCACACTCTCTGGAAAAGATGCAGAATCTTATGACCTCATGAAGGGAACCCTGATTGAGGGCTTTGGATTCTCCACTGAGGAGTATAGAATTAGATTCAGGGGGGCTCAAAAATCCTCGAGCCAGACCTGGGTTGATTTTGTAGACTACTCAGTGAAAACACTGGATGGTTGGGTAACTGGAAATGAAGTGCATGACTATGTTGGGCTTTATAATTTGTTTATGAAAGAACACATTTTAAGTAACTGCTTCAATGAAAAGTTGCATCAGTATCTGGTAGACCTAGGTCCAATTTCTCCCCAAGAATTGGGAAAGAAGGCGGACCATTGGGTCAAGACTAGGGTAACCAAAACTTCCACTGGGGGTGACCAAAAGAAAGGGGGTACAAAGCCTCCCCAGGAGAAAGTGGGTGACACTAGAAATAAAGAAAAAGAGTCCTCTGTAGGCCCCCAAAAACCAGAACAGGTGGGTGGGTCCCAAGACACAACCCAAAACAAAGGTGGGTACCAGGGTAAGAACTGGGATGCCACTAAGGCATGGTGCCATAACTGTAGACAGACAGGGCACCACACCAAGGACACTTCTTGTCCCAAAAACAAACCCCCTAGCAAAATCCCAGGGGTAGCCAGTGTAGCCATTGGGGATGACTCCTCAGACGAGGAGGTCTTCATAGCTTTCAACTGGAAAAAGGGCCCAACAGGTGAGTTGGAGATTCCAGAGGGAAGTAGACACTTCCACCACCTACTGGTGAATGGAATCCCAGCCACTGCCCTGAGAGACACTTGTGCCAGTCACACCATTGTGCATGACAGGCTGGTGTTCTCAAACCAGTACATCCCAGGTGAGACTGCCAGAGTAAGAGTTAGCCCAGACAGGGTCACTGATAGGCCTGTGGCTTTTGTGCCCATAGAAGTGGGTGGGACTTTTAGCTGGAGAAGGGTGGTAGTCAGTACAGACCTCCCCCTTGATTGTCTCCTTGGAAATGACTACCCAGAGGTTAGTCAGAGCCCAAGAGAGGAACTGGTCCAGTGCCAGTCCTCTCCCAAGGATTCTGGAGGTCCTGCCCCTGCAGTAACTGCAAGTAGGCCACGGAAGAAAAAGAAAAGAAAACAGAATAGGAAAAGTGGGCAACCTTTAGCCAAGGTTCCAGCAAGCCAAGGAGATTCTGCTCCAGTAGGGGAGAACTCCAAAGGTGGCACTGGTACAGTCCAACCTGACCCACAAGAAGTCCTGGCTAGTCAGGCAACTGTTAAGCCTGAGTGTGTGGCTCCTCAGCTAACAGAAGAAAGAGTGGAAGAAGGGTGTTTACTACAAGATGTGGTAACCCCCCACTCTAATACAGCAGACAGGCACCCTGAACCCAAAGAAGCCTGTAACTTAGCCCCTTCCCTTGTAGGTGAAGAGCTAAAGGTGTGGTTCTGGGCACTGACAGCTGTTAGTGGTCTCTGCTGGGTGTTAGCCTTTATGGCTGCACTATCCTTGGCATGGTGGTCTGACCCCATGCCAAATAGCAAGTTAGGCCCCCTGACCCTGTTGGTCATGGTGGGGTTACTCCAGCTCTGGGTAACCTCTTTGGGTAAGCTAGGGGTGACCCTGGCTAAGATAAGATTAGCAGAGGTGGATACCTCTAACCCCAAAATAGAGAGAATGGGTGAAGACATAAAAAGCACAGACAAGAGGCAGTTCAGACTAGGTCCTATCACTGTGGAAGTGGGTCAGTTCCCCAGAGGGAATGACCTGAGCAGGAGGATGTAAGGCAGAGTAGGCCCTGCAACAAACCAGCCTATTTCCTCTACTCTTCCTCGCCTGACAGACTAGGAAGACTCTCCCAGCTTTGGCTGAGTCTCCTGGCCTGTGGGCTGGGGGGGCTTGTGTAAAGAAATGGCTCCCTGTTGCAGTTACCCCCCACTTTTTGCCTGATACTGATGCTGACTTGACTGAGAAGTGTGCTGGGACCCTGCTAACCAGGCCCCAGCACCAGTGTTCTTTCACCTAAAATGTACCATTGTTTCCACAATTGGCACAACCCTGGCACCTAGGTAAGTCCCTTGTAACTGGTACCTCTGGTACCAAGGGCCCTGATGCCAGGGAAGGTCTCTAAGGGCTGCAGCATGTCTTATGCCACCCTAGGGACCCCTCACTCAGCACAGACACACTGCTTGCCAGCTTGTGTGTGCTGATGGGGAGAAAATGACTAAGTCGACATGGCACTCCCCTCAGGGTGCCATGCCAACCTCCCACTGCCTGTGGCATAGGTAAGTCACCCCTCTAGTAGGCCTTACAGCCCTAAGGCAGGGTGCACTATACCACAGGTGAGGGCATATGTGCATGAGCACTATGCCCCTACAGTGTCTAAGCAAAACCTTAGACATTGTAAGTGCAGGGTAGCCATAAGAGTATATGGGCTGGGAGTCTGTCAAAAACGAACTCCACAGCTCCATAATGGCTACACTGAATACTGGGAAGTTTAGTATCAAACTTCTCAGAATAATAAACCCACACTGATGCCAGTGTTGGATTTATTAAAAAATGCACACAGAGGGCATCTTAGAGATACCCCCTGTATTTTACCCAATTGTTCAGTGCAGGACTGACTGGTCTGTGCCAGCCTGCTGCTGAGAGACGAGTGTCTGACCTCATGCGGTGAGAGCCTTTGTGCTCTCTGAGGACAGAAACAAAGCCTGCTCTGGGTGGAGGTGCTTCACACCTCCCCCCTGCAGGAACTGTAACACCTAGCAGTGAGCTTCAAAGGCTCAAGCTTTGTGTTACAATGCCCCAGGGCACTCCAGCTAGTGGAGATGCCCGCCCCCTGGACACAGCCCCCACTTTTGGCGGCAAGTCCAGGAGAGATAATGAGAAAAACAAGGAGGAGTCACTGGCCAGTCAGGACAGCCCCTAAGGTGTCCTGAGCTGAGGTGACTGACTTTTAGAAATCCTCCACCTTGTAGAAGGAGGATTCTCCCAATAGGGATAGGAATGTGACCCCCTCCCCTTGGGAGGAGGCACAAAGAGGGTGTACCCACCCTCAGGGCTAGTAGCCATTAGCTACTAACCCCCCAGACCTAAACACGCCCTTAAATTTAGTATTTAAGGGCTCCCCTGAACCCCAAATTAGATTCCTGAAACTACAAGAAGAAGAGGACTGCTGAGATGAAAAACCCCTGCAGAGGAAGACCAGAAGACACCAACTGCTTTGGCCCCAGACTTACCGGCCTGTCTCCTGCCTTCCAAAGACACCTGCTCCAGCGACGCTTTCCAAGGGACCAGCGACCTCTGAATCCTCTGAGGACTGCCCTGCTTCAAGAAAGACAAGAAACTCCCGAGGACAGCGGCACTGCTCCAAAAGAACTGCGACTTTGTTTCCAGGAGCAGATTTAAAGACCCCTGCAACTCCCCACAAGAAGCGTGAGACTTGCAACACTGCACCCGGCGACCCCGACTCGACTGGTGGAGAACCAACACCTCAGGGAGGACCCTCCGGCGACTCAGAGACCGTGAGTAACCAAAGTTGTCCCCCCTGAGCCCCCACAGCGACGCCTGCAGAGGGAATCCCGAGGCTCCCCCTGACCGCGACTGCCTGAACTCCATTTCCCGACGGCTGGAAAAGACCCTGCACCCGCAGCCCCCAGCACCTAAAGGAACGGAACTCCTGTGCAGGAGTGACCCCCAGGAGGCCCTCTCCCTTGTCCAGGTGGTGGCTACCCCGAGGAGCCCCCCCCCTTGCCTGCCTGCAACGCTGAAGAGATCCCTTGGTCTCTCATTGATTTACATTGAAAACCCGACGCTTGTTTCTACACTGCACCCAGCCGCCCCAGTGCCGCTGAGGGTGTACTTTTTGTGTGAACTTGTGTCCCCCCCGGTGCCCTACAAAACCCCCCTGGTCTGCCCTCCGAAGACGCGGGTACTTACCTGCTGGCAGACCGGAACCGGGGCACCCCCTTCTCTCCATTGAAGCCTATGTGGTTTGGGCACCTCTTTGACCTCTGCACCTGACCGGCCTTGAGCTGCTGGTGTGGTAACTTTGGGGTTGCTCTGAACCCCCAACGGTGGGCTACCTTGGACCCAAACCTGAGACTTGTAAGTGATTTACTTACCTGACAAAACTAACAATACTTTACCTCCCCCAGGAACTGTGAAAATTGCACTGTGTCCACTTTTAAAACAGCTTATTGTGTTTTATGTGAAAAGTATACATGCTAACGTAATGATTCAAAGTTCCTAAAGTACTTACCTGCAATACCTTTCAAATGAGATATTACATGTAGAATTTGAACCTGTGGTTCTTAAAATAAACTAAGAAAATATATTTTTCTATAACAAAACCTATTGGCTGGATTTGTCTCTGCGTGTGTGTTCCTCATTTATTGCCTGTGTGTATGTACAACAAATGCTTAACACTACTCCTTTGATAAGCCTACTGCTCGACCACACTACCACAAAATAGAGCATTAGTATTATCTCTTTTTGCCACTATCTTACCTCTAAGGGGAACCCTTGGACTCTGTGCATTCTATTCCTTACTTTGAAATAGCACATACAGAGCCAACTTCCTACAAGAGGCGTTTAAGCTCTTCACAACAGACAGCACTCTGCTCTGCAGCCCAAGGTTAGTGGTTAGTCAAGTGACACTGGTTATTGTTGGTTACTGAGATTAATCTTATCTGTGCAAGCAACCTATATCATGCATTTAGTAGTTTCATATTAGTAGATTAAATTAATAGCTAATAGTTAAGGGGTTATATGAGGTCATTATTGGGTGGGTATGCCAGTTCTTGCAAAGGTTTGGTGGGGTCGATAGATGAGCTAGAGGAGATTAGGTACTGTTAGGGTGCATTGGCAGAACTTCCAAAAAAGGAGAGGTTCTGATCTTTCAAATAAATTGTGGACAATTTGCAAAAAATACGTTAATCGAGATTAAGGAAAACATGCATGTTACTTACATAAGGTTGTGCTCATCGAAAGACAAAGCAAGAGAGACATTAAGAGACAAGGAAGATGGAGGGGAAGGAGAAGGCGAATTGAAATAAAAAGGAGACTTGGCAGCTAGAATTTGTTTTCAGTAAAGGTCAGTATTTCAAGCTTGGTTTTAGTAATCTAGAGGACATATTTTGAGACAGCATGCAATTTGAGGATGCAAGAATGTAGAAAGAAAAATTATTTGCATGCACAGGTGGTTATATATTTAGTACATTAGACTACCACTAGACCAACGCTCCTGCAAGGAGAGCTAATCAGCTCTGGGGTTGGAAGTGTAAACTAAAGGCTGGACGCAACCATTAAAAGGAGAATATGCACATGCTGGAACAGGTGTCTTACAATGTCAAATCCTAAATTTTGCTTAAAATATTAATTATAAAGCCATTTTAGAAGCATCTAGTTTGTCATGGCACAAGAGGAAGATGAAGGGCAGCTTTAGCAGATAATAGAAGTGTATTAGGGCTGCATTCCAGTGGCAGGATAGCGGAGATCCGCACACTGGTTAGGAGGATGATGATAGGAGTGCCTTTAGAAATTCAATGCAGATACTCTTAGCAAGGGGCTACATATTAGACTTCCTGGAGCACTACCCTTTATTAGAAAGTAAGGATGAATGTAGAATAAAATGAAATTGAAAATAATGAAGACATACTGCAGATATAGGACCCTCCATAAAACACCTCAGCCCTGGAAACCAAAAACAACTTCATATGAGCCTTTAGCATATCATCTGTATGATGAAGGCACTAAGTCAACTTAATGACAGCACACACCTCCATACCTTGCGATGTCCCCTCGATATACAGACTTGTACTCCCAGTTTGCCAGATCAGGTTTTTTATCAATTCTGAATGGTTCGGCTGTCGAACTCTGAAGATCTTCAATCCACACTGAGCGACCTTGAACAGCATCTGGAACTACGTCGCTCTGCCTGCACACATGGAAGAAAGAAAAGTATGCTTAAAAGTAAGGTTAACATAACACAACATACACAACACATACAGGAAACTTTTACCATTACTCAATAATTCAAATGCTGGGGTTTATGTATGATTCAGAGTGAAGAAAAGTTACCAGAGTAATAGTTTCAGCAGAGGCATCTTTCACGGAGTTACAAGTTTATAGCATTTCTCTACGTTGGGGAAGCTCTAGTGAGGTTAAAAAATTTTTTTTAAAAAAAACACGCTTGTGACTCAAAATGACAGCAACACTAGCAACTTGTCCTGGATTCTATTAGTCTGCTTCACAGCAGATCTCTCAATAACATTTCACATCTAATTAGTATGGTAGAATGTACTTTCCTTTCAAGTTAGATCAAATTACTGGAAATAAATGTGCTTGCAAACAATGTCCATTTCATGTTTTCTCTTTCCCAATATCACTTTTCAAAGTATATTGCCGCACAGACGACCTTTCTTACTTCTTCGAATTAAACGTGAGATAATCACTGTCCATGTTTTACAAGCAGTTCGTGCCCCAGTGTTGTTGTATATTTAGCTGTCTCCAGGGAATCTCCTGCCCTCTATGCTTTCAGATGCATGTAAATAATGTGACACTTAAAGTCTCCGGACCCTCAAGGGGCCGCATCAGCACTATAAACAAGATCGGCACTGCTCACCATTATTTTTTGGGGTCGTGCCTTCATCCCAAGTTGCACCCAGGCGCTTTGGAAGCCAAAATCCATTGTTTCTTCCTGTATATGTATACACGCAAGCAATAAGCATTGCCTTGCAAACTTCAAATTCTCCAGTCCTTTATACCGGGCATTGTCACTATTTGAATTCACAAACAGTCCAGCTCTAAAGAAGATGGTTGAAATGAAATGGAGAAAGCAGACGCACACCACCAAAAAGACGACTGTCGTCGAAACGCGTCTGGGTGTCTGTTCAAAAGATTTCATTTTGTAATTAAAGGACAGATTATAGCCTCATGGAGTGCAGTGTCGTTTCTTTGATGGTTATTGGAAGGATTTTGGTCTGAATCATAACACAGCACCGGCAGTTAGGCACGTCGCTAGAAATAGACCAACTGCAACTGTTTGTGAATTCAAATAGCGACAGTGCCCGGCATAAAGGACGTTTAATTTGAAGAAGAAAGAAAGGTCGTCTGTGCGGCAATATACTTTGGAAAGTGATATTGGGAAAGAGAAAACATGAAATGGACATTATTTGCAAGCACATTTATTTCCAGTAATTTGAACTAACGTGAAAGGAAAGTACATACTACCATACCAATTAGATGTGAAATGCTCGTGCATGTGGACTTTATATCCCAGAGTGCCCAGTTCTAAATCAGATGGTTGAAATAACCCCGGAGAGAGCTAATTATTTAATAACACTGAGGCACGAACTGCTTGTAACACATGGACAGTGATTACTTCACGTCTAATTCGAAGAAGAAAGAAAGGTTGTTTGTGCAGCAATATACTTTGGAAAGTGTCACTGGGAAAGAAAAAATGAAATGGATACTTTTTGCAAGCACATTTATTTCCAGCAATTTGAACTAACGTGCAAGGAAAGTACATACTACCATACTAATCAGATGGTAATTAAGCTCACCGCAGCACGAGCATTTCACATCAGGGCCCCCAGGTGTGGGGTGTATGTGGACTTTATATCCCAGAGCGCCCAGCTCTAAATCAGATGGGTGAAATGAAAAAAGCAGACGCAAACCACCAAGAAGACTTTGTCGTCGAAACGCATCGTGGTGTCTGTTTAAAAGCTTTCGTTTTGAAATCAAAGGACAGATCATAGCCTCTGGATGTGCAGTGTCGTTTCTTTGCTGGTTATTGGAAGGATTTTGGTCTGAATCCTAACACAGCACCGGCAGTTAGGCACGTCGCTATAAATAGACCAACTGCAACTATATATTTTATAGACACTTAAAAAACAAAGCTTACAGCGACGTTATTGTTAGGTTCTGATGTTACTTGTACAAAAACATAGAAATTCACCAGGTATAGTTATCTCAAATAACAATAACTCATGCCCTAAGCTAACTAACTCGCACCCGCGTCATGCAGTTTTTTCCTCAAAAATTTTAATGCAAATATTACATTGATATTATCAATGATGTTATCAAAGATGTAAAGAGTGCCGTAATTTGTGGGGTAATCAGCAGTACCTGGCGAGGGCGTGAGTTTTGGTTACCTTAGGGCACAAGTTATAGTCATTTGAGATGACTATAACTGGTGAATTTCTATGTTTTTGTACAAGTAAATTAAGAACCTAACCATAAAGTCCCTGTAACCTTCAATTTATTTAGGGAATTTCTATGGTTTTTTTTTGACGTAAAGTAAATTTTCATTCCTATATGTCAATCCAGCCACCAGCGGTTGGCCGGAGGCCAGGCCCTGCGGCCAAACCACTATAACCACCCAACCTTGCACCAGTGGGGCTGGTCGCAGGGCCAGGCCTGCAGCAACAGAGAGCGAGAGAGAGAGACAAGAGATTTAGGCTTTGATGAATGATATACGAAAAATGATATATTTAAGGACAAATAAAAAAAGTATGTTGTTTAAAACTAGTGAGATAACCTTTCAGCACGAACCTCTAACTTCTGAAGTTTAAATTAAATTAAATGGTAGCAATATCATTAAGTGAGAGCTCTGAAAATAGCCTCTCTAATCATGTTAGGGCTACTATTATAGCAGGCCTTGAATACTTCCAATTTCAATCCCTACTATAGCAATTTCTTTATTTTGCCCCCTTTCCACAGATCTACATACTGGGGCTGGAGGAAGCAGTGAACAATAGTTCCAGGGCTGGAATGCCTTTGAATCTGCAAACCTACTATCTTGCATGTTTTAAGGATTTTCACCAGCTCTTCTCTAATCTTTTCCCATAAAGAGTAAGGGCAGAAGTAGAAGTTCTTCCAGGGTTGGGGAAAGAGAAGAGGTTGGACGTAAAGTGAACTTGTAAACGCTCAGTAGATTTTCACATGGACAAATCTACACATGCATATTTGTTCATGCTAAAATACATTTCACAAATATGTTCTAAGAGTATGATTTCTTGGTCTACTTCTGTAAGTTCTAGTGAATTCATGAAAGCCACTAATTGAAAGACATATACCAAATGTAAGGGCTGGCAGCTCCTACAACAATAAAGTGTTACACAAGCCATGTCAAGACACGCATTGACAAAACCAAAAGACGCACACAAACAAATGTAGATCGGTTGGCTTTGTCAGTGCTTGTTTATTTTTTTGCTTCTTATAATCTTGTTGAAAATAGTTACACTGACTTTCAATTAGGAATATTTTTTGGAAATACTAGCACGCATCAATACATTTTACTAAATGACGCTTCAAAGAATTAATACCTAAAATTAGTAGCAATTTTTTTTTTTTTCCTAAACATTGAATTTTGAAAGCAAAGAATCATAACTCTTGCTTACAAGCTGCTGCAAATAGAATCTAATCAGAGGGCATTCTGGGAGCATTATAGTTAGCCTCATATTATTAAACTTTTCAAACAAGTGTGTGCTTTTTTTTTTTTTTAATGGAACCACTGTCAGTAGTGCAGTGTGACTTTAAAAAGTTTATTTACAATTTTGTACCTAATAATGAAGGCTTTTAACTAATGAACCATAAATACAAGTTCGAACAGCATTAACTTTTGGACACACATGGGGGGCGTGGCCTAGGATTCAGAGATGGTGCACAGCTGATTTCCTCGCTCCGGAGGGGCCGGCTGGAAATTGAGCAGAAACGCGCTCTCTCTGGGCAGATCGGGGTCTGCGCAGAGGTGCAGAACGGTGGGCCGGTACCGGGCGTGACCGGGCCCCTGTGGCGGCCCCGGAGGGTGCTTGCGGGCGGACCTAGCCGATCGCGTGAGAGAAGGCCGGGGCCTGCACTCGCGCCTGAAGCCGCGGCCTCACGTCGAGCCGCGGGCTGACGCGGTTTAGAGGCGGACGGCCCGAGAACAGCGGGGGACTCTGGACGAGTCTCCCCGCTGCAGCAGAGGTGCCGGTGGGGGCCTGAGGGCCCGGATGAAGGTGCGTCCCATCGGGCGGAGGAGCAGCGCTGCTCCTGGACTCGGGCACGGCCCCTGAAAACGTTGGGGACGGCCCGCGATCATGGCGGAGCACCATATTACTGTGGTGGCGGCACGGCCCCTGGACACGCAGCGAAGCCGTTTGACGGACTGAAGAGGACTGGGCCCGATGGCGACCAGTGCGGCGGCGAGGCCAATAGATTGTGGACCCCGGTGGGCCCAGAGGAGATCGTGGTGGGCCGGTGTGGCCGATGGAGGTGAGACCCGGCCTGGGACAGCCTGTGAGCGCACTGAACTGGGTCTCCGGGAGCCGGCCTGGAGACAGAGTGAGGCTGACCCCCTGACAAGACTAAGCCAGCGAGAGAAAGGAACACCCTGCGGAGCGGGTGAGTGAGGGGACATGCCCCGCGGAGGGGAGTGATGGGCAGTTTGCCCGGCAGATGGAAATCACAGTCCCCCCCCGGGTACCCTAGAGTGCCAACAACCCCTGAGTGAGCAGTATGGTGGGCGGAGTACCTGAAGAGAATATGATCCGAGGGGTGCTTGAGTGCGCCTGGACGTGATTCTGGCGCCACGAGTGGAACAAGAAGGAGGCGGTATCGGTGCCAAGGGGAAGGGTGACCGGGCTGGGCGTACGACGCTCTAAAGGGCCCAGACGGAGGAGTATAACCCAGGACACGTAGTGCATTGAAGAGCTGAACAGACTAGCAGTTAGCCACAAATCGACAACGTGGAGCCCCCAGCACTGCAGCCCAAAAACAGAAGGGTCCGGCGAGGTATCAGGAACCTGTTCGGGACTGCCTAGGGGTTGAGGAGCGGCCTACGGAGTATAGGGCGTGAGGACACGGAGAGGAGCTTACGATAACGCTGGGGCTGCTGTCTGGGCCCTTGGGGTGTGACCCACTACCCGTTCGATGCCCCCCCAAGAGTCAACACAAGAACAGAACCATGGACCCCGTGGTTCCGCCTGAGCGCAAAGAAGCAAGCCCGCAGGACCACTCACAGATCAAAGTGCAGGACACCCTAGATAAAATACTCGGGCGATTGAAGACAACGTTACAGCGGGAGATCAGCCAGGTCGCAGCTGAGGTGAGTCTGCTGAGAGCGGATCACCACAAACTGGTAGACAGAGTCAAAGAAACAGAATCCGCATTGGCGGACATTGCGCCGAAACAGAAAGACCTGGCGGCTGAGGCGACTTCCCTTGTTGACAGAGTGACGCGCCTCGAAAAGAAAGCTGAGGACGCGGAGTGGAAGAACAGAAGGAATAATGTACGCGTGGTGGGCCTCCCGGAGGGGGCCGAGGGGGCGAGCATGGTGGAATTCCTGGAGAAATGGTTCAACACGACAGTGGCGCCCGGGCGCCTGACTCCCTTCTATACGCTGGAGCGGGCGCATCGAGTGCCGTTGAGGCCACTTGCTCCCGCTAGGCCCCCCGTGCTGTGATCGCTAAACTATTACATTATAGAGACAGAGACATCCTCCTGCAGAAGGCCAGAGAATCAGGCCCATTTAAAGTTGCAAACGGGGAGGTGACACTATTCCCGGACTTCACACTGGAGGTTCAAAACAAGCGAGCCTTGTTTCTGACAGTCAAGAGAGCCTTAAGAGAAGAAGGGATCCAATACTCGCTACTCTACCCAGCCAGATTAAGAGTGCTGCTGGAAGGGAAGACTACGTTCCTCCAGTCCCCTGAGGAAGAGTAGGAATGGCTGGAGTCACATGGCTCCCAGGCGGGAAGGTCAACAGGAGAGGGCCCGCATGAGCACAGGGCTCGCCGGGCCCAGAGGGGACGGAAGCCCAAGGACCGGCTTGCGCCTACGCAAACACAGAAGGAGAAAGGCAGAAAAGCAGCCCTGGAAGCAGTGGCTCACGTGGGCGGAGAAACGTCTCCCCAGGAGGGCTCTGGGGAGGGATCGGACGACACATTGGTGTCCTCTGTTGAAGAACTGGAGCGCTGGGCCCGCGCCCCGAAGGGGACCCCACAAACGGCTGATGAACTTGGCGGACTCGGACTTACCGCGGGCCCTGGAGATAAGGCAAGACATGGGAACAAACAGCCCCTCCGGACCTGGCCACCCCCGGACCAGAACTTCGCCTATCTGAACAGACTGGCGAGTACTGCTGATAAGTGTTTGAACAAGTTGCACTGTTGCACAGTTTACTGGGCAACCTACAGTTTGGGAGGCGCCCTGGGGATTGGGAGTTGGGATACACAGTTACAAGTTAAAATGGCAAAGTGGGTGGTGGAAACAGACTACAGCAAGTACCTGAACATGCGAAAGGACAAATCTGAGGCACGGGAGAGCCGGGGAAATTTTTACCAAACTGATATAGTGAGATGGCAGACTACAATCTCTTAACATGGAATGTTAGAGGGATGGGCACACCAGCTAAAAGACATAAAATACTCTCCTATTTAAAGAGGAGGGGTGTACAGGTGGCATTACTACAGGAGACTCACTTGGCACCCGGGGAGGGAGAGAGACTGAGACGCAGATGGAGGGGGCAGGTATTCGCCTCGGAATATTCAGCTTATGTGTACTGGTGTGGATCAGAGCGGGGTCCCTTTCACAATAGACACTTCAAACACAGACCGGGAGGGCAGGTTTGTGATATTAGAGGGGAGGTTGCACGGCACACCGATAGTCTTAAGTTGCATTTATGCCCCTAACCAGGACCAGGTACCCTTCATGACAGGCCTGTCGAGCCACCTCACACGTCAAAGCACCGGAGAGCTATTAATTGGGGGGGGACTTCAACGCAGTGCTAGACATAAACATGGACAGGTCTATCCCACCTCTACAGGGGGCAGCGACAATCAAAACAGCCAAAAGGATGTGCGGATGGTTGGACGCGTGGGGGTTGGCGGACGTCTGGCAAGAGCATCACCCAACTGCTAGAGACTACTCGTATTACTCGAGTCTCCACCGGGTGCATACCAGAATTGATAGAGTGGTCTGCACAGCGGGCCTGATAAATAACATGTCGCGCTCTGAATATCTTGCCCGCACTCTGTCCGACCATAAACCCTTGCTAGCGACGATGAGGGTATCGGAGGATAGACCCCCCATACCGTCATGGAGACTGACCCCAGCAGCACTTGAAGACCAGGCGTACAGGGAGGCTCTGCGCTGCCACCTAACAGAATATATTGAGACGAACAGTGGGTCCACCCCTTGCAGGGCCACGGAATGGGAAGCACTCAAGGTGGTGACGAGGGGCTACTGCTTGGGACAGTCGATAGGGATGAAGCGCACACTTGAAAAGGAACTGATTGACCTAGAGAAGGATATGCATGAGGGAGAGCTGAGACAGGGACCTGCAGCTCAGGAGAATGAGAAATACAACCGTGCTCGTAGAGAACATTCCTGGATTGAAGAACAGCTTAGGTGCCACAGCATGCAAAAATACTTAGCAACCCTACAATCGGAGGAGGGCAGATCGGGGAGACTGCTGGCGTGGCTGGTACACCCAGGCAGGCATAGTGAGCCCATCACGTGCGACCTGGGGGCGGAGACTTTTGACAAGTACCTGCAGCAAATCCCACTGCCAACACTGAACACAGAGGAGAGAGATAGCCTGGGGGGACCAGTTACAGTGGAGGAGATAAACGAGGCCATTGCGCAGTTAGCCCCTGGGAGGACCCCTGGTACTGACGGCCTCCCCATGGATTTTTACAAAAAATATAAGTCCCTGCTGGTTCCCCAGCTGATGGAGTTGTACGCGGAGGCATTGCACTGTGGGGAGCTGCCGCACACGCTGCGGGAGGCCTTGGTGGTGCCACTCCCCGAGACAAATGCCAGGGAGGCATCGGTGACGGACTTTCGTCCTTTATCGATGCTAAACAGCGATTTTAAGATCCTTAGCAAGATTATGGCTGGCCGGCTGCTCCCCCTTATGACCAAGCTCGCACATGCAGACCAGAACGGCTTTGTTCCTGGCCGCAGCACCTCCCTAAATCTAAGGCGGGTTTTTACCGTTTTGCACATGCCCAAAGAATTGAAACTACCGGCGGGGGTCTTGCTAGCGGTAGATTTCGAGAAGGCCTTCGACTCAATCAGATGGGACTATCTAAGGGCCGTGATGTTAAAAATGGGACTCGGAGAGGGTTGGGTGAAATGGGTGGACCTGTTGTATTCATCCCCGCTGGCAAGAGTGAAGACGGGAAAAACAATATCCAGGGCATACCCAGTACACCGGGGAACCAGGCAGGGTTGCCCCTTATCCCCACTACTATTTGCCCTGGCAATTGAGCCCCTAGCGTCGCAGCTGCGATGGGAAGGTGTGGGTAAGGGAATTGATTGGGGTCCGGCTGAACATATTGTCTCCCTGTATACCGATGACATACTTATTTACCTGAGGGACGGGACAAGCGGACTCTCGTGGGCGTTGGGGATCCTGGAGGACTTCGGGGTGTTGTCTGGACTTCGCCTTAATCGAAGGAAAACATTTGTGTTCCCCGTACTGCCAGGCAGCGTATGCCCTGACACATGCCCAGCGGACGTAAACTGGGCCCCGCGGACTTTTAAATACCTGGGCATACAGATATTTCACGAACTGAGCGACCTCCGGGATGGTAATCTTGGTAGGACACTCAGATCCCTGCGGTCCTCGGTTGGGTTCTGGCGTTCACTGAAGCTAACAATAATGGCCAGAGTGGCGCTCTCTAAAATGATTATGCTCCCCCGCCTCCTCTACTACTTCGCTAACTTACCACTACAGGTCCCCTCTGCATGGTTTCTCGAGTTGAATACTCTGCTCAGGGAGTTGGTATGGGATGATTGTCGTAGACGAACGGCGCTGTCGACCATCTGTAGACCGACCCATATTGGAGGACTGGGTGCCCCTGACTTCGAGGCATATTATCTGGCATCCCAGTTACAATGGGTGGCTGGCTGGCTAGCGGGTAGGGGACATCTGGACTTGTGTACCGCACACGGTGAATTAGACACAGCTCGGATCGTGGCACGCATGGCAGGCAGGAAGATTGCCCCCCTAGGGGACAACATAATGTGTAGTGTTGCAATGAAATGTTGGAAACGGTGCACAAAAAGGGTCGGAGTGGGCCCACCATACTCCCCGGCTTTGCCGCTAGCGGTCCTCGCCCTGGACCAGGGAGTAAGGGAACTGGGGGGCTAGGACTGGGACTATGGACGAGAGCAGGAGTGATGACAGTTGGGGGGCTATTCAAGGAAGGAGTGATGAGGAGCTTCACTGACATATCCGAATATCCGAGGGGGGGGAGTACCTCAGGACAATTTTTGCTCTTTAGGAAGTTGGTGCATACTCTGAAGGACCACTGGGACACGATTAATGCGGAACCCGCTGTCCACGGGGTGTTGCACCTTCTGTTGACAACAGGAGAGGAACCTCATTTGGTTGCTAAAATATACCGGGCCCAAATAGAGGCTGCGATAGACCCTCTGCATTCCCTAAGAGAAAAATGGGTGGGGACAGTTGGGCGGGACCTGTCTGAGACAGAGTGGACCAGAACACTAGCTTATCCCCGGACGATCTCACGCAACACGAGACTAAGATACATCCAATACAACTACCTACACAGAACATACCTCACCCCTCACCCCTCACCGGCTGCACCGCATTTATGGGGGGACCCCTAGGACGTTCCCCAGATGTGGGGACGGGGAGGCTGACTTTGACCACATGATATGGGGATGTACGGTGCTTCAGACTGGTTGGAGTGCAATGATGGTGGTCCTGTCAGGGCTGTTTGAGGCGGAGCTACAGCCAACCCCTACTATGTGCTTGCTGGGCCTCAGGGCCAGCGCCCTGTGGGGGAAAGTCAGGGGTAGTTTCCTGGACCTTACTTTGGCCCTTTATAAAAGACTGATTACGTAGGGCTGGAAGTCCCCCGGCCACCCCTCACTGACTGAATGGAAAGGCGATGTCACGAGATGGTCCAGGGCTGAACTGCAGGTCCTTAAAGCTGAGGAGGCAAAGGGAATTCGCCAGACCCCCATTGCTCCGGAATGGGAGAACCTAGTGACAAATTGGGATGACCTAATGAAGAGATCGATAGCCCCCGAGGGGATAGGGTGAGTTGACTAATATGCTCAATAGGCGTGACCGATGGGGAAGGTCCCCGTAATCAGAACTAGGGAAATGTCAGGTTCCCCACCAGGCTACATGCAATGACATAGGGTAAAACAGAACTTGACACAATAACCAAATAGATGCTGGAAGGGGGGGGGGCGTAGATGGCTGGCCATCCCCGCACAATTAGACACGCCCCGGCAGAACCTCCCTTTAATCGCTCCACAGACCCACCCACACAAGCCAATAAGTTTATACATAGTTCGAAGTTGAGTTAAATCTGTTATAAGGTCACAAAATACAAAATGGTAACAGGAGACATGGAAAGGAATGACCCCCAAAAAACTGAACAGTTAATGTGCTGGTAATAGTGAGTGATTAATGAATGCTATATGATAATCAAAAGAACAAGAGACTGTGTACCACAATATCTGTAAAGCACAACAGAAGTACAAACTGCATGGTTGATATACATCATAAGAATAAGATGTTGCCACAAACAGATCTACATATGTAAAACAGTGAACAGTTAATAAAAATATGTTTGAAAAAAAAAAAAAAAAAAAACACTTTTGGACACACATATTACCTCAACTGCAGACAATTCCCCTCTCTGCAAACTGGCAGCCTAAGGGTTTGTGCTGCAGGGTGTTGGGCCTACTTGTCCCAAGGACAAAATAAACACGAAAACTTGTTGCCCTTGACCCCAAACAATATGTCCCGGGTGTCGGGCGATAGGAATTCCACATCCCTGCACACCTATGACATTCAACCCACACATGTGAAAGTAAAGAAACGTGAATGTTCCATCACTAGGAAGGTTTAACAGTCAAATCACTAGTGAATAAAAAAAAATATATATAACAATAATAATAATAATAATAATAATAATAATAATAATAATAATAATAATAATAATAATATTAATGCACTGCCAAGCGATACTAGGATTTGAACCTTCCATTTACTGAGTGACAACACCATAACATTCGTCCCAAACATCTTGCTAGTTTTAGTCGTTGAGGTCATTGCAATGACAATCTCTCTTCCATCCTATTATTGCGGGGGTGGGGTGAGAAAAACAGATTAACTCTTTTTTCTGAGTGAGGGAGCTGTTTGACAGCTTCCCCTGTCAGAAAGTGGACTTTGTTTGCTTGGTGGGGGCTGTCAGCTCCCACCAAGCAAAAGCAAACAGCTATGTCCTGAGGTTGGGCACCCTGGCACAAAGCAGCGCTGCCCCTCTCCAATGTAATCTAGCCCGGAGGAGGTGGTGGTGTTCCTGGGGCTCGGGGTTTGCAACTGACCCCCCTTAATATTTCTAGTAAAGCCCCACAGAGATGGTGGTCCCCGAGGCTTTGGGGGCCATGCCCCCACATTATATTTGTTAAAAGCTCAGAGGACATGGCAGTGGCCAAGCAGCCCCCCGTATTTCATTTGATAAAAGCCCCAGGGAGGTGGTGGTGCCTGGGCCAGACGGGTGGCCCACCTGCATTCCACTGTTTATTTGCCCATGGCAGTCCCCAGGGCAACAGGAGGGCCAGCACCCCCCCCCCCCACATTAAAATGGCAATGACCCTGACCTTGGCCTATCCGGGGGCCTCACAAAAACAAGCACTGGGGACCGCACTTTTTTTTTTCTTTTAATCACCATATCCATGGATCCAGTGAAATACCTTTTAGCTCTGGGGCACTTCAGCTGCGGTCTGGAATGTTTTGGGGGTAATCCATCAAGCAGGCCAAGAAAAAGGGGTGGGAGCCAATGAGTTTCCCCACTGATTTTTTCCATAGGGATTTTGAACAGCATAATCACTGAAACTACTCAACGGAATAACACCAAATTTGGAAGAAAGGTAGATCTTGGTCTACAAAGAGACCTTTTTGTTATCTGGTGTACATCCGTTCAGTAATTTTAAATTAACAGACATCCAAATTTGTATATCTAGGGATGCAAAGGATTTGTGACCCCCCTCCAATCTCGTGCTGAGATCTGATTGGCTGCCAACACTTTAACAAGATGTGTTGGCAGTCATGTTGGGATTCTACTTCATCTGAGTCCCACAAAAAAAAAAAAAGGGGCCAGGGTAGGGACATCCTGACCACTTAGCTCTGGTGCTGTGGTCCCAGAGGGATCCCCCCACCCGAGAGCCAAAAACACTTAAAAACTGCTGCAGAATCCACCTCCTCAGGGCATTGTTTATTGTAGTGTGGGAGGGGGCCCTCCTGCAGCCCCAGGAACCGCCACCTCCCTGGGGCTTTAAATGAATATAACGTGGGGGACTGTGCACACCCCAAACAGCCCGAGAGACCATCACCTCCCCAGGGCATCCAGTAAATTTGGTGCCGGGAAGGGGGGGGGGGGGGGGGGGGGGGGGGGGGGGAGGGCTTTGACAGTTTTCACCAAGCCACAGCAAACACTGTTCTGATGAAGGGAGAGCTGTCAAACAGTTCTCCTTTCATCTGAGCAGAGGTTACCTCTGTCTGCCTGCCCGCGGAGAGTCAGGCAGGGCACACAGAGGAAACTGCTATCACAGAGAGGAAGCTGCCAAGAAGTTCCTTCTCTGTGATGGCAAAACTGGCACCCACAGGAGGCGAGGAGGCAAATGGGACCGTAGGAGCAATCAGGCTCCCCCCAAGGTCCCCAACATGGAGACTGGGTGCCGGGGGGGGGGGGAGGGAGGGGGGTTCCCAAGTCACATGGCCAGGCCTTGAGGATGGGGTTCCCAGGGCCAAGATCCTCCTGTTTAGGGGGGCTGCAAGGCCCCCCCCCAAAAAAAAAAAAAATGTTTCGGCCAGGCCGTGGGGGATAGGATCCCCAGGGCTGAGATCAACTTGGGGAGGGGGGTGGGAAGAGGGCCTACAACCAACCCCCAACTGTGCAGAGCCACAGGCTGTGCGCAGCACAGGTTTGGGTGGATTATAGGGGTTGGCCGCAGGGACTCGCCGTGCGCGGCGATGGTTGGTTTAACCTATAGTAATGAAAATTACTCTATGTTAAAAAATAAAAAATAAAAATTCACTGAAAAAAACAAAGGTTACAAGGATGTTAAAGTTAGGAAATAGAATTTACAAAATTCATTGTAATTCACTTAAAAAAAAAAAACAAAGGTTACAGAAACGTTATAGTTAGGCTCACATTTTAAACGTACCAAACCATAGAAATTCACCAGTTCTAGTTAGAGTTATCTCAAGCTACTATAACCATGCCCTAAGGTAACAATAACTTGCGACCTCAACATGCACTGCTAATTACCCCACAAGTTATGGCACTCATGACATCTTTGACTACATCAATGCAGTAAAATGTTTGATTAAAAAAACTTCAAGGCGGGGGCGCTACATAGTTACCTAAAGGCACGGAAAACTTGCTCCTGAGCCCCAAACTGAAACTGTGACTCCAAGGGTCAGTCTGCTGACCCCACCAGGGCCATAAAAGTTGCAGTCTGCCATCTGGCTTGTCAGCCATTCGCAAGGAATCACCCTTGACCACCGACATGCAGCCAGGGAGACCTCCACCCCAGTTGCACCCATCGCCAAAGATTGACACTAGCCCTCACTAAAGAATAGCGCTGGACCTGCTGTGTCCGGAGATTGGTAGCCCAGCTGCACCTTGACTTCTACTGGGTTAAAGAGGACTTTGAGGAACGCCGACCCCTGTGGCCAAAGTCGCACCTTGAGCATCTTTCAGCATCCTGCATCCCCAGCAAAAAGGACCACACCACTGAGGTTTATGGCAGTCTTGATGTAAAGTGAGGAATTGACGTCAGACTAATTTGCTGACCAGATAACTGTGCAAATACTCCTGACTGCCCCCTCACCATCTTCCAGTCAGAAATGGTCACTCAACTCAAGTCAGAGTAGCTGAAGAGAACTCATTCAAACTTTTCAACCGTTTCTAAACTTTACGGTTACCAATGGTTGTTTGCACTTTGGACTAAAAAGCAGAGATTTACGTTTTACTTTAAAATCTATACGTCCGGATATCTCCAGCGGATTTTGACATCTTTGTGTCTAAATTTTACAAAAATATAATCTATTTTTTATAAATTGGGGTTGGATTTCTTTTTTGTTGCATGACTTTCTTTTTTTGTTGCTTGGAACTTCTAAATGCTCTACACAACTTCCTTTGTTTAAGCCCTGCTGCTCGAAGTCACAGCTATCCAGGGTTGAGCTAGAGGTTTTACAAATGAGTCAAAATGGACTGAAGATGGTTTCATGAGTGTGTTATATGATAAAGTTGCACAACCATACCATTTAAAACACCACAATCCTCACACTGTTCCAGAAGCAGTCTCTCTTAATACAATGTGAAGAACTGCATGTAACTTCTATAGTACAGTGCTGCAAACCGAATCACCTCTACGTGCTTCTTACATTGTTATAGGTCTAAAACCACTAGTTCCTAACTTACTTGAGTCTGCAGCAGGACACCTATACTACTTTTAATCTAGAGTGGTTTCTACCAAACTGTGGGTCGCGACTCACTCATGGGTGATGAGCCAATTTTTGGTGGGTCTTTAAAGACCAAGCAGTAAATCAAGATGCCTTTAAATTCAGAATTTATCTTGTCACAATTGCTGTGCTTCAAGAACAGAGGTCAAATGTCAGGCTATGCCTTCTGACAACTTGTTGCCTTTTTTAACATGAGGATAACGGTGTTTACAAACTCCTCTCAATTTGCAGTCAGAAATAAAAAAATGAAGTGATTTACGTCACAATCTTGCTGATGTACAGGTAGCGTGACGGGAAAGGCTGTAAGGTGTCATTTTTTGTAACACACAACAAAACGTAAATACCAGTAAGTGACCTGTACACATTCAGCTGTTCGGAAAGCACAAATGAAGCTCATTTTTTGGTAATTCTTAAGTTTAATGAAAATAGGATCAAAACAAATCCACTTTACTTGGTGATGCACAAATGATAAATATTTACTGAAACCCGATTTTCACACATTATCATTTGTGTGCAATAAAGGTTTATTGGTAAAACCTTATGTCTGTGCTAATTTACTAGCTGTTTGAAGGGAAAATGCGCTGTTTGTAAACGACAGTGTGCTACAACATGAAGCTTTATTTACATTTAAAAAATGCTTACCTCAAGTTCATTAAAAATAGGTGAGACGCAAACGTTTGCAATTCTAAAAATCGGGCCAAGGTTCTACAAAGTTTGGGAAGTATTGATCTAGAGCATTTGTCACCTTCATCATGAAGAACCTCTTTCATTAGGTGCTAGTCCAAATCATTTAAAAACATCATCTGCACTGCAAAAGGCTCTTGAACCACAACAAATGTTTGGTTCTACTACAGTGTTTTCCCTGGACACAGATTAGGAATAATTAATTAAACTGGAATGACTAAAGATGTAGAATTTAGGGAGAAGAAACTGCTAACCAAAAGAACCAGGTTGGGCTCAACCTTCCTAATTTTAAGAAATTATGAAACCTCTTCCTGAAAATAAAGCACAATAAATTAGTGCTAATACTAAGTAAAAAGCTGAGATGGTCGGAAAGCAAAAAACTAACACTGTGAAACAGGTTTTAAATGGTCCCACTGTAGGGCCTGAGTACTGACTAAAAATATGGCTGCTTAATAGGAGAGGTCTGTAACACAGCTTCATGTTTTCAGAGGTTTCTCTGCTAAATGATGCTCCATAAGCCCTGTATTTAGGGGATGCCTTGGTTATTCTCGACTTCATGTGGATCTGCTGTATTGGCCATTTCGGACTGTAGCAAAGGCTGAAATTTTCCATTTGACACACATGCCCGCTAATCAAGCTAGAGCAGGAGCTGCGCACACTTAAATACGGACATTCAAAGCCCCGGAATCACTGCAGATTGCCCTGCCTCTATACAGAGGATCTTTGCTATTGACAGAGGTATGACACATGGTTCTACCTTATTAAAATGCATTTCTTTGATATTTAATAGCACTACCCATAACTGCAACTCTTTGCACAGTATTCTGTGCAGGCTCATCAATAGGGCAGTCTCAGCAGTATTCAACCTACTGCTTAGTACAAAAGATGGAAGTATTCAAAGAAACAACAGGAGGACAGTGTCCTTCACTTCCAGAATCACCCACTAAAGGCAAAGTGCCAAGAGAACTTAGATGGACTTGATTCTTCAGAAGGTGACAACTCTACATGGTCTCTAGCAACCTAACAAAATGAACATGGACAGGATATAAAGCGAAATTAAAAGGTACGAGTAAGGACCTCACAGATTTATGGGGTAGATTAGCTGAGACGGAGAAGAGAATTGGCCGTTTGGAGGATGTTAAGTTGGAAAACCAAATGAAATGGACTAAAAATAGTAAGAATGATAGTGATCACATAACCAGAGAACCATAAAAGAAGAAGTAATCTCAGAGTTTGTGATCTAACAAGGGGCTCAGAGGATACAGCATCCTCCTTTAATCGCTTTCTTGAAAGCGGAATAAACTTAAACTACCAGTATAAAATATGACTGTACATTCAAATAGAAAGAGCCCAAAGGCTCCATTTAAGAAATCTAGAATAACCCATGGCCACCATAAACTGTAATCTACAAAAGTCTGAAATACAACCACACTGAGAGGATCATCACGCACATTTGTGTAAAAAAATAAAAATAACAAAAAAAACAAAAACCACTATTTGGAACTGATCCAAAACTGGTATTGCCTTTACAACCACCTGTTACTTAATTACTTCGCATCTACAATTCATCTCTGAAAGTCTTCTCAAATATCGAGGAATTTTAGTCCTATAGAGGACGGGATTCCAATCTGATCCTTGTTACATCTCTCCGTGAAAGCTTTCTGAGATAACCAGCAGGCTGTATCTTCTTCAAAAAGGACCAGAACCATCAACCCAAGACCAGACTTTGAAAAATAAATTCACTGTAGGTTTTCGAAACTCAAAAGAATAGATAGGTGGGAATGTGTAAACAATTATCTATTTGAAGGAGACCAATCAAAAGGAAATAACTGGATTCTGGCAGCAAAGGTGAAGGGGCTGTATAATTAATTTGAGACCATATGTGCGAAACACATTTTTCCGAAGACACAGAATGGGTAAAAACTTTTTGATACATTTGCCCTTAATTACTCCCATTGCTCATACCATGTTGCACTCACGCGTTTATATTTTCAATCCTGCCCTAGGAAGAAACAAATAATGTGTGGGGTTTATAATTCACCCTTACAACCAAAACACATTTCAAACTTTAACCATTATATGTGGGGTCTGTGTATCACATGGTTTGTGTCATTTGAGTGCTACGATAACTGCGAAGGAAAGTGGAGCCAGGCATCATATACTTAGTTTACATTGTGTATGCTCGAGTGGCTTGATGAAACAATCAGAGGAAACAAGCTGAAACTATAGTTAGGAGCATAGCAGAGGCAGCAGTGATGTTAGGTGAGTTGTAGGGATGAGTTATAGAGAAGTGCATCTGGCTAACAGAGCAAGAGAGGCAGGGGGTGGGGAGAGAGATTTAAAGGATGAGGAAGGGCTCCAGTAAAAGGAACTATATGGGATGTCATCATGTGTTGGAGCATCTACAATGGACACTGGAAATTGTGGTAGTTTACCACAATGTATGCCACTGCGAAAAAGTCAAAAACATTGATGCTGAGGTACTGTCACTCAAGTTTGTCACTTGTGGCACACTACAATGACAGATCCACGCATCAGCCGCTATGCAATTTGCAAACTATCCTCCAATTTTAGCTTGTGAATACTTAAAGACTTTATCAATTACTTTCTTTCAAGGTCTAGCTTCCCCCTAAACATCTAAATAGCAGTAAATAGGTCGGTAATCAATGAGCGAATAGAGCTATGAATGCAGTTCTAGAGGAAGTGATCAAAACAAAATAACCTAATTATGGTAAAATATAAAGTAAATGCTAGAAATGATTGTACCAACACGAAAATGCATGGTTCAACAATTAAATTAAAAAGCTCTAAACACAACTGTAGTAACTATAGTAATTCTAGAAACAGTTTCCATCTGAGGTTGCTAGAAGTTCATCACTATAATGCTTCAAGCATCACTTTTAAGAAGTAACTAATGCTTTACTGTATCGATAACTTTAAGATTAGGACAGAATAAAATCAAAAAAGAGGACTAAGTAGAATGTATGGTGTAGGTGAATGCAAGGAAAAGGGAAGACTAGACGGGCATAGTGGTGTTTTTCCGACAAAGAACTGCATATATCACTACTCTCTATCCTCTCAATCCGGTTTGCATTCCTAGAAAAGGCACCAGAGAAAAGCAGGGATGTCTTTGTGAAATGGGACAAGATCAAGCAAGAAAGGGATGTAATGGCAAAAAAACTTAGGACTACTGTGCCGTTTTGGAGAAAAAAGGACAAAAGTACAGACAAACTTTTTAAATAAATGTTAATTGTCCACGCAAGAAGAAGGAAGTAACGTGCAGAGAATGTATTGAATATTTGTTTGTTTAAGAAAGCATCTGTAAAGGAAAGATCAACATTCCCTCAACAAAAATCGAAAGACACCCAATGGGTATCTGTCAAAGCCAGTCTGTTCACATTTGTAAATTAGAGAAAGGTAATCTTTTGTTACTTTTTTTTTATTTATTTTTTTTTAAGAAAAAATTTAAATGGCTATACGCTTTTGCTGAATAAAGGACCCTACAGCCTATTTTGCACTATGGTATATCTCACATGGGCACGTACTTTGAAGTCTTGGCTTGTCCCTCATTTGATTGGTCTGGATGCGTCAGACTCTCCTCTTCACTAGAGCTCTTCTTTTCCTCTCGACTTGTTTTCTTTTTCTTTAGATGCTTGTGTTTTTTCTTTTTCTTCTTCTTTTTAGATGTTTTTTCAGTGTCTTTGTCTGTGTCATTCTCGTCTGAAGCTTCAGAGAGAGAAGGCCTCCTGAGAACAGAACAAAATTAAAATGAGACCAAAGAAATAAAAGCAAACACTGAACTCTTTCGTCTCCATAAAGGATTGCCCCTGAGAGGGCTAACAGGACCCTCGCTGCCTTTTAGCAAATGTATGAGCATAGACTAGAAAGGTGCTGGCTGGAAACTGTTTTACGCATGTCTGAATGTACCCATTAGAAAAGCAGTGGGAAGAGTTATATTAGTGTGCATGATTTTGCACGCCTCAGCAGAACCCCAACTAGAAACGAGGTACTTGACAGTGTGTGGCTGCACGTGTACACCGCATTCGAATGCTTTCTCAGAAGCATATCTGAGCATAGTGGAGAGAACCCACATACGAAAAACTTAAATTTAGAGGAACACAGGGAAACAAAAGGTTATATTAGAATTTATAGAGATGTACATGTAGAACAGATGATAAATGGTTTTGCAATACATAGCCAGTAATGCGGCCAGCATAGGGAATTATTAGTCATACGAGTTTTTCCTGTGAATACGTAAATTCTAAAATGGCATGCATAGGCCCTGGGAACAGGGAAAATTCTCTCATTGGAGCAAATCATCCTCGAATGGAAGCAGGAGAAACCATATCACAATGCATGCAAATAGATGTAGAAGCAGGGGCGGGGTACAACTGAGACATGCAAAAGTGTAATATCATGCTTGCTGCTTGTCTTTCACCAAGTTAACTGGGTTGACCTTTGAGTGGTATTATATAATCATGTGCTGCATAGGCCTGGAGAAGTGCCCATCAAAGATGGACATGGTCTACAAATGTCTACTTCAGCTGGTTCCTAGTTCCCTGATTTCAATCTATTATTCACCAAGTGTCAAATTCAGGTGTATACAGATAATCCCAGGAAGGACTTCTGGTTTCTAACAAGACAGCAAGTCATGAGGGGGTCATCACTTCTCAGTACAGTGGCCTATACTAAGGATCTACCCTTGGCACTAACATCAGTGTTACCCATCAGAAAAGACTGAAGACTTTATTTTGCTTTCATTGTTTTAATAATAGCACCAGGAGAGGTGGATCCTTTACAAATTATATAACTCACTGACAATGAAAGAAATCTTTGAGTATCACCGTTTTTTAAAGTCAGGTAACAAAGGGGACAGACCAAAGGAAATACATACCATTACTCTGGACTCCTTTTAAAGGACTACATGAAATCTGCCTCAACCACATGAGACTTGTGGTGCAAACATGAGTGTGAGGCAAACAATTAAGAACCATATTTCCAGAAGGCTACCTGGTGGCTGACGAAATCGCAGGAGCAGGATCGGTGGTCTCAACAGCACGCTGATGCAACAGAACGGCATCATGAGAGCTAAAGCTCTGGTTGCTGAGCCAGTCCAAATCTGCAGGATATGAATAAAAAAAAAGGAAAAAAAACCTGATGAAACAAACACTTGACAACTCACTGATTGTGCGCTGTGAGGCTGAAGAGGCATTAGTTCAAGAGAGCCCAATCTGCAGTAAACATCCTACTTATTACTTATTACCTTTCCGGGAAACAGATGGCAAGCACGGGCAATTTCATTTAGGAAAGCGCATGGGTTAAACACACAGTGCAATATTTAGAAACGTAAATCCTCATCTGACATCAATCCGAGGTTTAAGTCGAAAACAAAAGCAATATTAAAAAAAATACACACAAACACTAAAAAGCGAGGGTTCACTCAGACGAATGAAGAACAGATACCAACGGCACCAGAACAAAACGCATACACACACACACAAGCATATATGGTTTCATGAGTCGATGCTCTTAACACAAAAGACATCACTAACTGAGATTGCTATTTCATTGATTGATGCACAAGACTAACAATTGCTGAGAATCCTTTTTTCCCCAATTCACGGCATACACACCACACGGTCCTCTCTATGCCACCGTCAGAAGACAGGTAGTGAGTATCGGTGTTGCTCAGCTGCTTCAATCCTTCATTAACAGGACACAGATGCCATTCAGACTGCCAGATAACACCAGGAGGCTAACCAAATTGTGGCGCTATATAAAATGTATAACGTAGAGTTAACTCTTGCACATGCGGTGTAGACCCTTGGTTATATTTAAATTTTCCCAGGAGGATGCAGAATTGTGCAATGTGAAAAACACCAGGGCAGCACTGTGATTCCAGCACCGTGCCCCAGACACTTCGCCATGATGGGGCGCTGGTTATTTCAGTTTATCGCCCCACTCCCAACACATGCATCAGCTGGCATTGCAAGAGGCTACGTTTTTCCTTTGGACCATCTCTAACTGCAACAGAACACAAGCAGAAGACAGTATTGATGTGAGGTGGAGGGGAACATGGTGAGGGACAAAAGAAAGAGGAGGTTGTCGGTGCTACTTTTACTGGAATGTCTCCTAACCCAACTATACAACTATCTCGACTTATTCTGCTCAAGGTAAAGAGAAATCCAGAAATGGTGATTATGGAAAGAAGGTGAAATCCCTCCACTGTCGCTCAAATACATTTTTTATGTCTGCAGTACTACTCAAAGAAAACCATGCACATCCCCTCATTCATACAAAACTACTCCCCAAAACCGCGGTCTAAGTGAGCTATTTAAAATGCAAATTACTCATCCATCATCCTTCTGAGAAATAGTGTCTCACAAATGACACAGCAAAGAAGGAGCTATCCATCCTTGAAGATTATATCAGACAAAGCCGTCTCCGAAACCACATCTTAAGCACCCTATCACAAGAACACTCTGGATGAAAGCAGCCTTTATCATACCAGTGGTTTACTGCCATAAACTATCTAATACCGAATCTGACCCAAATGATAAGTAGGGTAATTCACCACCAATCTGTATCTCATAAAATCTTGGGAGATTTCAACATCCAAACTGACAACTTCAATTACACTCATGTTTAAGACTGTCACTCACTGTGGACAGTCTACACTTCCTGAAACGTATAAATGACCCTACTCATTCAGATGGGTATACACTAAAAATACCTCTGGAATTAATTACTCAACCAAGTCCCTTTCAACTTTGATTACTGTGCCCACAATAGAGAAAGGAAATGCAGACCTCTTAGTGAATGAATCAATTGAATATTTGCGAAACACAACAAACAATTTATGACAGTGTCCTGGCACTCAAAAAGAGAGAAAAGGTTGCAGCAGTGAACCCTATGCAAACAGCTAGTTTGTGTTTTTTTCCCCCTAAAAAGCCGATAATTGCATTCAGAACATATACTAGGAAGAAGCTTGTCCCAAAGCTTGGAAGAATATTAGTAGAAGGATCATCCAACTAAACATGCCTGTGTTAATCTAGGGATAGAGGTCACAAATCCAGAAGATAAGCAGAGAGCATGGCTGGGCAACTAGGAATGAAATGGGTCTTAATATCAAGGGGACGTTTTCCTGAGATATGCCTATGGCAGATACAAAGAGCATGAAAGTCAGAACGTTTCCGCACTGGACACCAATACAGCACCTGAAGCTATCCTGAGATGGAGTTATAAGAAGAGGTGCCCAGTAAACATATGGCAGCACTATTCTGAATTGACTGGAGTCTATTTGATAAGATTGCAAGGCGACCAATATAGGATAAATTGCAGTGGTCGAGGCGGAAAAAACAAAGTCCTTGTTTACAGATATGCAATGCTCCACTTGGAGCAGCATTAGGACTTTACATATCAGGCATAAATATTAGAAACAAGAAGACATGACTTTGATGTGTGAGAAATTACTACTAAACAGGACACCAAATATTTTGCTGATGTAGCAGATTTTTGAAGCTCTCCCAGTTCCTTTGGCCACCAGCTTCAGGACCAGATGTAAGGAAAGCCACCAGAGCTCTGTCTTATCTCCATTTAATTTGAGAGTATTGGCAGTCATCTAGGGGGTGACCTCTGACATGCACAGTCTGAAGTGGTCAGTAGAGGACTTAACCTCTTTGTAAAAGGAGAAAATATAAGGAGTATCATCAGGATATGATGTCAGATGAAGGCCAAAGGAGGAATCAGTAGTGTAACAAAGACAGAATAAGCTGGGGCTCAGGGAAGATCCTTAAGGAGCCTCACATTTCAGAGTTTGTGAGGAGGAGCAGAAAGATAAAAGTTGAACAGCTTGGGTCCTGGAAGTAAGAAGGGAAGTAAACTAAGTTAAACATTCACTGTGGATTCAAAAAATTGACGCAACAGAAGAGAATGAGATACTGTATAAAAGCCTGTGCTTCCACCCAGAAGCACGAAAGTAGGTCTTGGTGAGAACTTTGGAATTATCTAAACGTAGGTTGAGATGAGCCAGTGATAAAGAACACTTATTGTGTGATTTGCCCATTGATCTATTTTTTCAAAATGTCCGTCTGAGTGGCAATAGAGAAATAGGGTGAAAATGACTTAAAGCAAATAGATCGGACATTGGCTTTTAAACAAATAAATGTTGTCTCAAGAGTTTGAAAGCCTGGGAATATAAGGGCTGAAGCTAGATTTTCCATTTTGCACCCTTAACATGGATCAAGATAAATGAGCGACCTTTGTATATATATTTAAAAGCAACTGATCAGCAAAAGAGAGAATAGAAAATTGGAGATCATACTGGTCTGACCAACCCAAAGGAAACAGTCAGTTGATCAGCTTTATGAATGTACTGGTTAACTCTTTGATAAAGTCAAGTAAAGGTAGGGAATCAAGACAAGAGGAAACTTTAGGGCTGGAAAGGTCATACAGCCAGGCAACAAAATCTCATAGCACACTGAATTTAGAGAGTTTTAAAACAAAAGGAGCAATAAATGGATGGTTCAACAGTGTGGCCTATACATAGATTTTCCCATATTAGAACACAAAAAGTTATTGCTATTGTAGTTGTTGAACCTAGTCACAAGATGGAAACAATTTCAATAGAAAACAAAGAGATACTGAATCAAGCTTGAAAGGGGAGAGAAAAGGTCATAAATTTCATATCAAAGCTGCATCCCCCAGAATGCTAAGCAACATAAACCCTGAGAAAGTAGTGTGGAACAAACAGCAAAAATGTATTAAACCCAGTTAAATGTAATGTAAAATGTTTTTACCATGTAAAGTTAAATCCGTATATGTATGGAGGAAGGTTGTAAAAGAGGTCAATTAAAGGTCAAAATTGTTAGCAGTCATTAATATGAACAGAACAAGAGACTAAAATGTTTTTGAAAACCCTACAGCATCAACAGAGAATAAGTGTGGTAGGTGTTTAAACAGCATGACTGTTTTGCTTTCGCTAATGACTGAGATGACAAAATCTCTGGAATGCACTTCTCAGTTTAAAGAAGACATTTATTATTATTTCACCACGAGGTTCCTAAAAGGAGATTAGCATGTTGTAAGCTCACATTTAAAAATAGTCAAATCAATGAAAGGTATAAATACCAAAATGATTCTCCACTGCAATGTACACAGCAAATATACGTATTTATATTATATTATACTGCAAAGCAAATAATGAAGTAAAAATACATCACCGTAGGGCCTGCCAAGCTCCTCATCTTTCTCATGTCAGCAAGACGATTACCCCGTTAGATTGCGAGAAAGAGATCTCCACCCTCACGGGCACACATATCAGACATCTGACGTCAAGAATCCTGATTGAGGCCACTCTCGCTCTCACGGTCGCACTGGGTCTTTTTATATCTTAAAGAACCAAAAGGAGCTTTCTGGAAAAAACCCTCATTTCATAATTCAAACATGCTGGCTAGTTTAGGTCTGCTTTGAAAATAACACGTTGGGGTTTGGCCACAATTCCAAGGTGTCAAATCAAAACAAGGCCATCCCTGCCATCTGAGTACATCCTTATCAACCAAAGCCCTTGGTGAGAAAAAAAAGCACAAACACAAGACAGAATGCACATGGCAGTGTCTAATGCTACAATAAAGTCAATAGGCAGCTAAACTGAATACAAAATGTAGTCTATAACTGCTGAACACTAGACAGCTAATCCAGGTGAAAAGTAGTGCAACACAAAGCAAGTGGTCAAAAACACATATTTCTCTACAATGACTTAGAGAAAGCCTTTTCAAGGCTAGAGCACTAAACTCAGTGCTGCTGTGGTCATTCTCCTTACTCATAAAACGGCAACTGTGTTAGGAGAATACAAAGACAGATGAATCAACTTTGATGGGCGAGAGAAAAGGTTGGGTGCTTCGTATCTGAGCTACAGGCACCAGAATACTAAACCTCTTAACACCCACTGAGAAATAAGTAATAAGCAAAGCACCAAAAGTAAGCATCAGCACATTTACTTAATTAAAAAGGAATACCAACACCTAGTTAAATGTAATGCAATATGTCTCAAGTTTAATCGCAATAGATAAGTGAGGTTGCAAAAAAGGTTCAATTGGAGGACAGAATTGTTAGCAGCCAATAATATATAGAGAATGAGATGCTATAAAGACATTTTTCAACACTATTTAGTTTTGATTTTTTTGTTCTCTTTAAAAAAAATATATATATCTAACAACTAGACATTGGTAAGTCTAGGGGTACAACTATGCAACGGAAACAAAGAAGAGGGAGGCACTGTAGCTTGCTCTACCTAAGAAGGACAAGAGGGTGATCAAATCTGTCATTCAATTATGCACTTGTTTAAGTCTTTTAATTAATGTCAGGAGATGGTCCATGACTTGTGACTTCTACCTTCCTTACCAACCTTCTAGTCTATCACAGTGTTTGTAGCATTATTTTTGGAGGATCCAGACATTCTGTGGACCAAACCCTTCCTCACTAGTTCCTGAACATGTCTTGCAATTCTTCACCTCCGCCCACTCCCACCCCCACTTCTATCTGATACTTGATATAGGCCTTAAGTAGTTACCATATTCTTTGAAATCGGTCCTGCATGCTCTGGCTTTAGAAAATGTGGGCTCTGACCATAGAGAAAGGAGCCATAACTCATGTTGCACAGGGCATAGGCATTAACGCATTCTATAGCAAAGTAGCATCTCAGTGAAACAATGACATCAATGTATGCAAAAGCTTCACACAGTACAGTAATCTTTAAAAGATGCTCAGGCTCTCAGAATAATGATCTGAAAGGCTTGCACCTGGTTACAGAGGTTAATAGATAGAGCTAGCTCATGTCACATAGCTCCCAGGTTCATCCTTCAGATTGCAAAGCCACACAAAAGTTAACCGTAAAACAATATACATTGGCAGGTTACACAGCTCTCACAGGCTCAGACTTATGGCAACAGAGCTATCATTTAGGTTAAAGAGATCCTGGACTCTGACAAGAAGCATCCTCGAAATATATATATATATATATTGCAGTCTTGGGGTTATGGTAGCAGAGCAAAGTTGCACAGCTCTTACAAGCTTAGAAAACTGACAGCAAAACTATATGTCAAGCTTGGATACTTTGTAGATACACCTAATCTACCACATGGATAACAGAGATCTTGTAGACATGGTCATCTGGCAGAAAAGCTAACCCCCATATTAAATAGATCATACGAGCTTGGGCCTCTGAAGGCAGAGTTAAGCCTTGTGTAGATCATATAGGCAGAGCTATCCTGAAGTTTACAAGGAAATCACAGGCTGGGTCATCTAACACTAGAGAAAGATCTTAAAGGTTCAGGTCTCTATCAGCAGAATTATCACTCAGGTAACAGGTACTACAGTCATCAGGAGTGTGGAATTTAATAAAATATTTACTTGTCCATGGGACAGGTTGCTTCATAAATCTCCTTGGCCGGGAAAAAGATCCACTTGTCCCTTTGGTGCCACGTAATGCGGTGACAAATTTTGGCAGAAATTTCATTATATAAGAGGTCTGATTATGGCCTCTCTCATTATGCCAGGGTTCATACTGTAGTAGAGTTTGAATACTAGCAATTCCCTTATATTGCCACCTTTCCGCAGATCCACAATCCGGAGCTGGAGGTAGCAGTAACCCATTGTTCAAGGGTTGTAATGCTTTTTGAGTCTCCGCAAACTAACTAACTTGCATGCTTTAGAGGTTTTCAACAGCTAGCTGTAGGAGGCTGGCCTGGCTTGTGGTGGGTACCAGAGGTACTTACACCTTGTGCCAGGTCCAGTTATACCTTATTAGTGTACAAGAGGTGTTTCTAGCAGCTTAGGCTGATAGAAGGTAGCTACGGCAAAGCAGCTTAGGCTGAACTAGGAGACATGTAAAGCTTCTACTATACCACTGGTGTCATATGCACAATATCATAAGAAAACACAATACACAGAAGTATTAAAAATAAAGGTACTTTATTTTTATGACAATATGCCAAAAGTATCTCAGTGAGTACCCTCAGTATGAGAATAAGATATATACACAAGATATATGTACACAAACCAAAATTATGCAGGTTATAGCAAGAAAGGTAATGCAAGCAGTGTAAAACTACAGTAGATTGCAATAGGAGCACATAGGTATAGGGGAAACACAAACCATGTGCTCCAAAAGTGGAATACGAACCACAAATGGACCCCAAACCTATGAGAACTTGTAGAGGGTCGCTGGGACTGAAAGAAAACAGTGAGGGTTAGAAAAATAGCCCACCCCAAGACCCTGAAAGGTAGGTGTAAAGTGCACCTACTACCCCCAGAGAGCACAGAAGTCGTGATAGGGAGATTCTGCAGGAAGAACAAACACCAGCAATGCAACAACAGTGGATTTCCGGACCCGAGTACCTGTAAGACAAGGGGACCAAGTCCAAGAGTCGCGACAGTGTTGAGAGTGGGCAGGAGCCCAAGAAATGCCAGCTCAGGGTGCAAGGAAGCTGCCACCTGTTGGAAGAAGCTTGGTGTTCTGCAAGAACGAAGAGGACTAGGAACTTCCCCTTTGAAGGATGGATGTCCCACGTTGTGAAGAAGCTTGCAGAGGTGTTCCCACGCAGAAAGACCGCAAACAAGCCTTGCTAGCTGCAAGGGTCGCGGTTATGGTTTTTGGATGCCGCTGTGGCCCAGGAGGGACCAGGATGTCGCCACTTGGAAAAGGAGACAGAGGGGGCGCCCAGCAAGTCAGCGAGCCCTCACAGAAGCAGGCAGCACCCACAGAAGTACCTGAACAGGCACTTAGAAGAAAAGTGAACCGGAGTCCACCCGAAGTCACAAAAGTGAGTCCCGCGATGCCGGAGGACAACTCAGAAAGTTGTGCACTGCAGGTTAGAGTGTCGGGGACCCAGGCTTGGTTGTGCACGAAGGAAATCCTGGAAGAGTGCACAGGAGCCGGAGCAGCTGCAAATCACGTTGTACCCAGCAATGCAGTCTAGCGTGGGGAGGCAAGGACTTATCTCCACCAAACTTGGACTGAAGAGTCACTGGACTGTGGAAGTCACTTGGACAGAGTTGCTGAGTTCCAGGGACCATGCTCGTCGTGCCGAGAGGGGACCCAGAGGACCGGTGATGCAGTCTTTTGTTGCCTGCGGTTGCAGGGGGAAGATTCCGTCGACCCACAGGAGATTTCTTCAGAGTTCCTGGTGCAGAGAGGAGGCAGGCTACCCCCAGAGCATGCACCACCTGGAAACAGTCGAGAAAGCAGGCAGGATGAAGCGATACAAGGTTTCTAGCAGTCGTCTTGCTACTTTGCTGCGGTTTTGCAGGCGTCCTGAGCAGTCAGCGGTCGATCCTTTGGTAGAAGGTGAAGAGGGAGATGCAGAGGAACTCTGATGAGCTCTTGCATTCGTTATCTGAAGAATTACCCAAAGCAGAGACCCTAAATAGCCAGAAAAGGAGGTTCGGCTACCAAGGAAGGAGGATTGGCTACCAAGAGAGGTAAGAGCCAATCAGAAGGAGCCTCTGACGTCACCTGCTGGCACTGGCCACTCAGAGCAGTCCAGTGTGCAACAGACACCTCTTTTTCCAAGATGGCAGAGGTCTGGGACACACTGGAGAAGCTCTGGGCACCTCCCCTGGGAGGTGCAGGTCAGGGGAGTGGTCACTCCCCTTTCCTTTGTCCAGTTTCGCGCCAGAGCAGGGCTGGGGGATCCCTGAGCCGGTGTAGACTGGCTTATGCAGAGATGGGCACCATCTGTGCCCAAAGCATTTCCAGAGGTTGGGGGAGGCTACTCCTCCCCAGCCTTCACACCTATTTCCAAAGGGAGAGGGTGTTACACCCTCTCTCAGAGGAAGTCCTTTGTTCTGCCTTCCTGGGCCAGGGCTGCCTGGACCCCAGGAGGGCAGAAACCTGTCTGAGGGGTTGGCAGCAGCAGCAGTTGCAGTGGAGACCCCGGAAAGGCAGTTTGGCAGTACCCGGGTTCTGTGCTAGAGACCCGGGGGATCATGGAATTGTCCCCCCAATGCCATAATGGGGGGGGACAATTCCATGATCTTAGACATGTTACATGGCCATGTTCGGAGTTACCATTGTGACGCTGTACATAGGTAGTGACCTATGTACAGTGCACGCGTGTAATGGTGTCCCCGCACTCTCAAAGTCCGGGGAATTTGTCCTGAACGATGGGGGGGGCACCTTGGCTAGTGCCAGGGTGCCCACACACTAAGTAACTTTGCACCCAACCTTCACCAGGTGAAGGTTAGACATATAGGTGACTTATAAGTTACTTAAGTGCAGTGGTAAATGGCTGTGAAATAACGTGGACGTTATTTCACTCAGGCTGCACTGGCAGGCCTGTGTAAGAATTGTCAGAGCTCCCTATGGGTGGCAAAAGAAATGCTGCAGCCCATAGTGATCTCCTGGAACCCCAATACCCTGGGTACCTCAGTACCATATACTAGGGAATTATATGGGTGTACCAGTATGCCAATATGAATTGGTAAATTTAGTCACTAGCCTGTTAGTGACAAATTTGGAAAGCAGAGAGAGCATAACCACTGAGGTTCTGGTTAGCAGAGCCTCAGTGAGACAGTTAGGCATCACACAGGGAACACATACAGGGCACATACTTATGTGCACTGGGGCCCTGCCTGGCAGGGTCCCAGTGACACATATACTTAAACAACATATATACAGTGAAATATGGGGGTAACATGCCAGGCAAGATGGTACTTTCCTACACTAGCTCTTTATTCTTTCCTGTACGCAGAAAGTTTGGATATATGCTCTTGACAAGGGCAGAAGTAAAATTTCTTCCAGGGTTGGGAAAAAAGTGTTGGAGGGAAAATGAGCTTGCAAATGTTCAAAAGATTTTCGCATAAGCAAAATTACACCTGCATATTTGCCTGCACGAAACTGCAGTTCACAAATATTTTCTAGGATTATGATTACCTGGCTTATTACTAGAAATTCTTGTGAATTTATGAAAACTGTAAATATGCACTAATGCAAGGATGATGACCATGGGTGCACTTTTGTGAGTTCCTTTATGAAGTGGGCCTCTAATTAGGTCTGGCGTCAACCAAGAAATTTTTTGTTTTTATAAAAATTCTAGCTCTCTCTATGTACATCGATTGACTGGCTTTACTGTGAGTCACGGAACTCTGTTCTTTCACAAGGAGCATATCTGCACACAAACTAGCTTTAGTCAGTGCCAGAAACACTGTGGCAATGTGTGCTTTTTGAGAACAAAAATATTTTTACATTTGCCAATTTTTATTATAACGGTGAGGGCAGCAGCTCCCACAACTATAAAGTTGTACAAAAAACATGTCAATACAAGACATGCTTTGAAGAAAGAAAAAAAAGCTGACCCCCCCCCACTGTCAGACCTTTTGGCTTGCTGTTGCTTATTTCCATGTTTCCCATCATCATGTTGAAACCTTTTACCCTGATTTTCCACTATGAGTTGTTTTTAGAAATACTAGCATGCATCAACACATTTTTACTAAATGATGCTTCAAAGAAATGGTTCCTAAAATTTCACAGTAGTTTAGCTAAATGTTTTTTCCTTAGCTGCATTTTTTGTGAACAATTTATTTTGAAAGCAAAGAATCATCAATCTTCCTTTCAAGATTCTGCAAATATGTACATCGAATAAGAAAGCATTATGAGGGCATTATATGTAGCCTCATATTATTATATTATTAAACTTTGCAAGAATGTGTATTCATTCTCACTGTCAGTAGTGCCGTTCGAGCTTACAACATTTTCTTAGAGTGCTCAACCTAATAATAAAGGAATTGCATTAATGAACCATTAATACAAGTTTGAATAGCACTAACATATAAACACAAATATTACCTTAACTGCAGACAGGGCCCTTCCCTGATCCAAAATGTACTGTAAACTGGCAGCCAAAGGGTTAGCGCTGCAGGAGGGTTGGGCCTACTTGTCCAGAGGACAAAATAAACATGAAAATGTGTTGTCTTTGAACCCAAACAATATGTCCTGGGGGCAGGGCTATGGGAATTCCACATGAGTTAAAGCAGAAGAGATAGATTACAGAGGTCGTCCAGGATCAGAAATCCTACACAACAGCAATTACAGTTTAACTTGATTCTACAAACAATTCTTCACGTAGTAAATACATATTCTCTGGCAACTGACACATTCAGGCTAAGGTCTCAAACAGAAATATTATTCAATCGAGTTAAACAGTTTCCACTGGCTCAGGTTGGGGGCTGCAAATCTATTCCCTAGGTTATATAATGAGGTACATGCAGAGTTATCTTACAGTCAAGCTTTTCATTAAAACTATAATCTTATGTTCATGAAGAGCTTAAGTATGTAGTCTACAATGTGAAGATCTCACACCAGTTCATAACCATTTTCTCTGTTCCCAAATAGTCCCTTTGCATTCAAATCGAACTCAGCTAAAAAAAATAAAATAAAAAAAAAAAAAAAAAACAGAGCTGAAAGTTGAATCTGCACTCCTTCCTTGATTAATTATTTGTTCACTGGAAAAGCTCTGCAAAACTGAATCAAGAACTATTTTCTCTCAAGTGATTGTAGGTCAGCACTTTAAAAGTAAAATCTCTTTCATGCTCATGATGTTATATGGATGGAAATCAATTTCTGCATCATAAAACTAGCCTAAGAGTGCCCCATTTTAAGCCAAGTGTCCCTAATTTTCTATAATAAATCCTAAAAGTAGCTGATTGGGGCTTTCTTTCTTTAAACAACCTTCAAGTGATTGGGGCACAGCTCAGTTAATTCAAAAATATAAATCTGTAGAAGATCTGGAGCACTAGCACGAAGTGATTCCAGGCCCAACTCAATTTGTAGCACCTCTACTGGGGTACTATCTGGGGCCAGTAATTTGACCTTCTAAATAGCGGCATCCATATTTTCCAAATGACTAGTCATAAAAGGCAGCCAAAGGGGGTGTCATAAGGTATTAGTTTAGTTTTACTAGTATTGGCTCTCATCACTGGGGATGCTGTCTGTGAGCCATAAACATAGTGAAATCAGCAAGGCACTTTCCACAGCTTCTACAGATCTTACTTCATTCTGCCATTAGTGTTCCCAAGATAGCTTATTATAAAAGATAAAGATAACCCTCAAGTTAATCATATATTTTAGGACGCAGCTGCCATTAAAACACTAATCACCACTGCAATTGGGGAGGGGGAGGGAGAAATCGAAGCTCATGGCTTGGATCTTAATCATCAGATTAATCATTAGTAAGTACGCTGACCAAAAGGACATTCAATCCACGTCAATGGCTCACAGGTGTTTGGTCCCAGATGACCATGTCATTAGAGAAATAAAAGATTAAAGCAGTCATATTCCCAACCATAGGAGGAAAGTCTTAATAGTTCATATACAGAGAAAACAAGCATTTGCAATGCAATGGGTCTGGAGTTTGCTCAAGTTACAGGGAGTGCAGAATTATTAGGCAAATGAGTATTTTGACCACATCATCCTCTTTATGCATGTTGTCTTACTCCAAGCTGTATAGGCTCGAAAGCCTACTACCAATTAAGCATATTAGGTGATGTGCATCTCTGTAATGAGAAGGGGTGTGGTCTAATGACATCAACACCCTATATCAGGTGTGCATAATTATTAGGCAACTTCCTTTCCTTTGGCAAAATGGGTCAAAAGAAGGACTTGACAGGCTCAGAAAAGTCAAAAATAGTGAGATATCTTGCAGAGGGATGCAGCACTCTTAAAATTGCAAAGCTTCTGAAGCGTGATCATCGAACAATCAAGCGTTTCATTCAAAATAGTCAACAGGGTCGCAAGAAGCGTGTGGAAAAACCAAGGCGCAAAATAACTGCCCATGAACTGAGAAAAGTCAAGCGTGCAGCTGCCACGATGCCACTTGCCACCAGTTTGGCCATATTTCAGAGCTGCAACATCACTGGAGTGCCCAAAAGCACAAGGTATGCAATACTCAGAGACATGGCCAAGGTAAGAAAGGCTGAAAGACGACCACCACTGAACAAGACACACAAGCTGAAACGTCAAGACTGGGCCAAGAAATATCTCAAGACTGATTTTTCTAAGGTTTTATGGACTGATGAAATGAGAGTGAGTCTTGATGGGCCAGATGGATGGGCCTGTGGCTGGATTGGTAAATGGCAGAGAGCTCCAGTCCGACTCAGACGCCAGCAATGTGGAGGTGGAGTACTGGTTTGGGCTGGTATCATCAAAGATGAGCTTGTGGGGCCTTTTCGGGTTGAGGATGGAGTCAAGCTCAACTCCCAGTCCTACTGCCAGTTCCTGGAAGACACCTTCTTCAAGCAGTGGTACAGGAAGAAGTCTGCATCCTTCAAGAAAAACATGATTTTCATGCAGGACAATGCTCCATCACACGCGTCCAAGTACTCCACAGCGTGGCTGGCAAGAAAGGGTATAAAAGAAGGAAATCTAATGACATGGCCTCCTTGTTCACCTGATCTGAACCCCATTGAGAACCTGTGGTCCATCATCAAATGTGAGATTTACAAGGAGGGAAAACAGTACACCTCTCTGAACAGTGTCTGGGAGGCTGTGGTTGCTGCTGCACGCAATGTTGATGGTGAACAGATCAAAACACTGACAGAATCCATGGATGGCAGGCTTTTGAGTGTCCTTGCAAAGAAAGGTGGCTATATTGGTCACTGATTTGTTTTTGTTTTGTTTTTGAATGTCAGAAATGTATATTTGTGAATGTTGAGATGTTATATTGGTTTCACTGGTAATAATAAATAATTGAAATGGGTATATATTTTTTTTTGTTAAGTTGCCTAATAATTATGCACAGTGATAGTCACCTGCATACACAGATATCCCCCTAACATAGCTAAAACTAAAAACAAACTAAAAACTACTCCCAAAAATATTCAGCTTTGATATTAATGAGTTTTTTGGGTTCATTGAGAACATGGTTGTTGTTCAATAATAAAATTAATCCTCAAAAATACAACTTGCCTAATAATTCTGCACTCCCTGTAAAGCTATTAGCATTGTAAACTCCTAACCGGACTTTTCTTGCACATAACCTAAAAATGAAAAGTAAAACAGTTTCACATAAGCGAGCAGACGGCCGCTATGAGCGCAAAGCAGACACACAAAAGGAAGCAAAGTTCACTCGCAGTCAAACGTATCGGCAAAACTGCAGTTATCTATGTGACCGGCAAAAGTGCACTTATCCATGTAACAGGGTCGATGTCATGCAAAAAAAACTCGACTACTGCCCAGCGCGATCACGCTGCCTACTAAATAAAGAGAAAAAGTAGTCCAGAAACCATATGGACAACAAGGAGCATCGTATGTTTTCAGTAGTTGTCCGGTGAGCTCGAGCCAGGTTAAACGCTGGAAAGGGCATGACGTATGCATGCCTTTCACTAATTGAATCAAGCCAATTTTAAAAAGGCAAGTCCAAAACCAACCAAACTGATGGGTGTGACATGGGCGTGGTTAAAAGCTCACCAAGAGATTACACCAGGGACAGAGCACTTTGTGCGCTCAACCCTAAAAAAGGACTAAGGCAAAGATGTACCTCTGACACACTCCCCTTCTATTTCAGACCAGGGACACTGGTCACTTCCTTACATCTGCGTATGAATCCCACTGGAGGTAAAATAATTGAACCACCAGTCTTTGTTTGGAAATTCAATTTCAAAGACTTCATCTATAACCATGATCTGTCACTACTAGCAATGACTGCATTAAATTCACAAATTCACAATGTAGTGGCACATAACCCTTCCTCAAGGATTGTCTATACTTCAGTATACCAGCCGTTGCATTGTGCAACATGAATAATCCCTCTCTGAAACCAGTCTGCATCATGGAAATTCTCTAAATTCTTCAGCACAAAGAAACAATCTGATATAGGCTATTACGAGGGGCACAACATAGACAGCAAATGGAAATCAGATATGCTTCCCCAACAATCCTCTGGTGACCACCGGATTACCAAGAGCCTCAAAAAACACCTTTGAAATAGAGGCCTAGTTGCAAGATTCAGCTTCCAAAACTAATCTGAGGTCATCAGGTCCAAAACCTCCAGTGGTCTAGCAGTGATAAATTAGTCTTATTAGCCTACTATAATCAATATATCACTCCATTGTCACTAGATCGTTTCTCAGAATTCCATGTGCGCTAAGCCATCAACAATGCTTGCACTCCTCCTAGGCATATCATATAAATGCTTATTGCGGTTGACAAACGCTTATCATTTTGCTTCAGTTGTCTCAAACAATACAACATGTGTACAAGTGTGGTTGGCAAATAGTGTTTGTTGTCCATGTGGACATTAATTTCTCCAATTAGTTATTGGCTAGCAGCAATCCTAGAGCTTTTACCTACTAGCCGTGAGTTTGGAAAAGTGTAAGTTTTGCTTGCGGTTATACATGTGTTTGACAATATCCCTAACTCATGCAGAAATTCTAGTTGTAAGATCAAGTTGTAGATGGCATGAGGCCCATTTAATATTCTTCACCAAAGTTGAATCATCATACTCTGTAGTGATTATTTTAAGATAATTAACTAATGAGGTAAACCATTGAGGCTGATCAATTTATAGGAACAAACAAATCACAAAAAAAGTGAACTAAACACATGAACATGCAGTCAAACAATATTCAGTGCTGGTCACTAATTCTAGTGGGTTCTGCCACACAATCGTCAGCAATATGACCATTTAAATGAACACTGTAACCAATGGCCTCTGGTCCACCAAGCTGCTGAACATAATCAGTTCACCCCTCATTTTATTTGAATACAAATTAGGATCTATCCTGGCATTCGCACCACCAAAGAAAATAATCATAGCATCAAGTGAGATAGCAACGTTCTCTAAGGCAGAAGCAAGTGACACTCATATCAAATCATCAAGATTATTCCCAGAAGGAGGATAGCAATTCATGCAGATCACTTCATTATCTACATTATTTCAAAAACCTTTGTAGTTTGAGATGGCTAGCATGTAAATTTGGAGCTGTGCAAACCTGTGTGACTGCATTGCAATGAACTAATTTAGACCCACCAGTCGAAAGCACTCACCACCACCCACACCAGCCTTCAACACCTCCCTACAAAAATGCTATATCCTTTTAACAAAATGAAACCCAAAAGAGCCAATTATTTGCCAAATTCTCAAGGAATATTACAATAGCAAAACTATATCTGAAATAAATTTGTCACATACTGTATGATAAGCATACTGTGCCACATTCCAAGAGATTCTTGAAATGTTTCAGTGCTGCTAAACACTTGTATGAGGATGTCTGTGAAGCAGAGTCAAAGCATCCTGCAATAAAAATCTCTCACTCTCTCTCATGCCTCCTACTTACGCCCTTCTTCTTGGTTAACAAGCAACGTGTTACATTGTAGTCAATTGTTGGGCCAGAACACGTTATCTTTTTGCAAGATCAAAAACTTCAGTATGCATTACTATGTTTGTTTGGTTCACAATTTGTTTTTAATGTTGCCACGGATACCCGCAAGGAATAAAACTGAGATGAAAAAGGGATGGTCTGTAGCCACTTTTATCTTCACCCTTACCAAATCTACCGCTCCTCCCTTAACCCATATTGATGGGGAGTAATACGTGCTTTGGCAAACATCAAGCCAGCGAGAGAAAAGACATTTGTTAAAGTGACTCAGCTTTGGGAGTTTGCAGAGTATTACACTGCCCACCCAGCGAGGAGCATGCCTCATGATGAAGCATGCCAGCTAGGTGGGTGAGGGCTTTTGCATCCTAATCACAGGACCGTCCATGACAAATAGGAGACATTGATTCCACCCTCATGGGTGAGTAGCCGTGCTTAACAAAAACTGATTGATTGATTCAGAGTTTGGTGGCAAGTGAGAACAGCACAACAGGTTATTACATTCGGTCCCTGACATTTTCACAAATCATTCATGGTAAAAGCCTCTTAATTCAGTTATGGTGAGGCAAAAAAATGCAATACACCTGTTCTATTTGATATTGCAAAACTATCTTGTATTGGAAATACAAAACATAAATATAATGCAAAAGGGTTAACCCCTATGCTCACATACAGGCTACACTCTTTTCCAAAAGAGTTATGCCACCTGACACAATTTCTCATTCATGGAGACCAACATTTTTCGCTGCTGTACAACTTTTCAAGTTTTCGTCTCTCAGTAATAACTTCTCTGGAAGACAACCTATGCTGACTACCATGCAATGATGTATAAGGTTCCGAGTTATAGGACTTAGAAGTCCACTATTGATCCTCTGGTGTGGAGCTCGAATGAACCAGCCTGTCCCTCTGGTTACACAGATTTGGTAGATCTAGTAATTCACAGCACAGCCACTCGCTCAGGTGACACAGATGTTACAGGTTCAGATCTCTTATAAAAGGGTTCTCCTTAAGGGCAAAAAGCTTGTACCGACTCAAACATCTCAGAGCAAACTTACTGCTCATGTTACACAGAATTTATAGAATTAGGCCTCTGAGAGCAGAGCTACACCTAACATCAAATAAAACATACAGGCTGAGGTTTCAGAGAAACACATCTAAGTTACATAGGACCTTTTAGGGCCAGGCTCTGCACAGCAACCAAATATCCCTGGTTACATAGATCTCACAATCACACAAGCTCAGGCTATTTAAAGTACAAATTTATCTCAATATTTCATAACGATCCCACAGGCCCAACATACTGACAGGACAGCTGAGTCTCCGGTTCTTTCAGACTTGGGCTTATGAAACGGATATCCTCCAGGTTACAAAGATTCCATAAGCTTAAACATGGCATCAAAGCAATCCATCCAGTTGCTGATCTTCCAGGCTCATTCTCTAGATAACAAACCTATTTTTCAGGTGTGCAGTTCCTATAACTGAGGTTTCAGGCTCAATTTCCACCAGATTACACAAATCATATACAATAAATTCTCAGTCTACGGGCTTCCAACAACAAAGCTATCCCTTGAGCATGGCCACGGTAATTATCCAATTCTGCGTTCATGACTTTTTTTTTTTTTGCATTATTAAAGATTTGCCACATAATCCATCATGTGCTGCAGAACCTGTATATTTTAACAAGAAAATGATTCTAGCCCAAACTGATCAAAAGTTAGTAAAACAATGGTGGTATTGCATTTGTGTGTGTTGGAAAATGTGCTAACGTTAACTAGTCATCTTTCAGTTGCTTATGTATCTATTTGGTTGCAAAACCCAGTAATAAGAAGTGAAATGTTCACCCAAAAAGTGTTACTGTGTGTAAAAATGTAAAAAAAAGTAATACTATAAAAATATGCAGCATTATCCTGCATAATTTGGCTTTTTGTGCCACACAATTTAGTCACCCCTGCTGCATAATGTAGTGCCTTCCTGCCATATAATTCCAGTGGCCCAATCCCTAAATTACAATGATCTGTCAGGCTGAAGTCTCTGAATCAGATATGGGAAAATACGTAAGTATTTGGACAGTAAAGATATATCTTAAATTAGGCACAGGAGAGGTTCAGGCCTCTTGAAGGACAAGGTTGGGGAAAACATTAGCCTTCCTGAGAGACAGAAAATCTCAATTGTACAAATGAAATCATGGAACACCATTGTAGATGGCAAGCATTTAAAGACAACACAAAAGTTTTAATGCCACTCATTACAAAGCAGTCAAAATGCTTAGTGAAAAGACAAAAGAATTGGTGTCCAATATGCATGTCACCAGGGGCACACAAATTTCAAACCTAGAAATTTGAGAACTAAGGCATGGTGGGCCCGTTGCTTTCTTACAAATAAGACACCTCAAGCCAACTATTGTCAATAGGTCTAGGCTTACTGGACTCACACGGACAGTGTTTTTATATTAGAGCAGGAGATAGGGAAAGAACCATCAGGACTGGACATAGGGGCTTATAGTTGTGAAGTTGCATCTCAAAGCAGTCAAATGCAAGCCCTGGAGTGGACGCAGAAAGATACACTCAAAAAGGAAACAGTCATAGGTGAGAGGCTAATAGTCCACTAGGCGGAGGCAAAACTTGATTGGCAAAGTCTAAAGCCACTGCCTGAAAGAGGCTGATAGAAGAAAGCCAGTGACTGAAAGGGGCAAACCCAAAACTCATTCTATATATATTCTTAGCATTAGATCATTTTGATGTCTGCACTATGAAAACTCCCACCTAAAAAGTCTACGTCCTTTCAAAGGATATAACACCTTTATTGATTATAGTCTGTACTTAAAATGCTTTCCACACAATCTGTGTTTTCCTGTGCATACAGGATTTCCATTTTACTCATTCAGAAATCCTGCTGCAGAACAGACAGTAGCTTTGGGAGGCTGCTGATAAAGGTATCCCAACTACTAATCCTGTCTTTCACTCACAAATTCTCTAATGCACAGGCAATTTAAGACTTAATTCACTTTAACTCCCATTAAATACGGAGGATTTTCCACACTCAGTGCTAAACCTTTTTTCAGTGTTCATGGCATTTCACGCTTCATGACTTCTTTTTTCACAAAGGGCACCCAGGCCAAGTTTGCGTTGGTTTTCCCCACATCTTAGGGATTATAAAGGTAACCAGGGTGTTGATTGCCCTGGAGAGAACTGAGAAAAATAGCCATAATACAGCAGAATGTTGAGATTTTGGTGGGTAAATGGGAAGAAAGTGTTGTGCAAGAAAGCATATATTTTCCTTTTAACTAAACAAACAAAGGGTTGCTGTGCTAAGATCACCACAACAAGCAGCACAAGTGTTTGCATTTTTCTAGGTCACATTTTTAGCTCTCATCGGAGACAGCGCATGTGCTACCGCTAGTAACACATTCTGTTAGATTAAAAGGGGGCTTAAAGCTCGCCCATTGCTTACCACTGACTGGATTTATCATTTCTCTAATGTTCATGCTTTTCTTTGGTTAGCATGTGCTGGTTTTATTTCCCCTTTGAGTCTCTGTCACTCTAATGGAGCATAGTCAAAGTACTGCTTTTGTTCCCACAGAGTATCATTCCGTTGCTCAGACACTGACAGCTGCCCTATTTTTTTTCTTTACGAGGAAACACTTCATCATACTGCATCTGTGAGAAAACACTCTATAATATTGCATCCGTTTGCAAGTATTTAATTCTTGCTCCTTCTCCAACTTTAGTATGGTAGAGTAATTTTATTTTTAGACTCCGCATGTTCATTGTATACATTTTTTAGTTGTGTTTTTGCTGAATAACCTACATGTCATTCCGTGTTGCCTTTGCAACCTCCCTCCACCCTCTTGACATGTCCTTCCATGTTGCCTTTGCAAGCTCCCTCCTACCCTCTGTCCTTGTGACTTCTGACCCTGCTCTCCTTATAGCTGGCTTTGTTACTGCTTCCAACATGTTACAAAAAGGGGAGTCCCAACTTTTCTGTAGTGAGAGCTACTTCTGATCAGTTAAAATTGTGAGCCAATTAACAGCCAGCAATTCATATATTGTTACCAGACACACCCAGCTTCATTGACTATAAGCCTAATGTCCATAGAGCCAGATACTATGGTTTGAACAAAATACTTTAAGGAGGGGCACTATAACAGGGCTGCCATGTGGGTCAGCGAGAGCATGGTCTTTGGGGATGAATAAACATGTGTGCATATGAATGGCATATATGTGTATGGTTAGCTCAGGAATGGGAGAAATTTAAAGTGCAGCAAGATGTTCAGCACACATGTTCATAATATGGAACATTTTTCTGCACTGTAAATGTCTCCCCCTTGAAATTATGGTCGAATTTTTCATCACTTTGTCTAACAGCCACTTGGAGCAAGACGCCTGTTGTGTCTAAAGGCAACACTTTGAAATTGAAGAAAATTAAACAGTTAACTTTATGTTGGTATCGATTCCATAAACCTCATCATACACATTTTCTCCCTTTTCAAAGTGTCACATTTACCAACAGTAGGCATCGTGTTCCCAGTGGTCTGTGGACACGGTGTCCTATTTACAACAGAAAAAAATACATCATTTGTTTAAATGGGAGTAATCAAATGTAAGGGTGAATATTGATCTAACTACAGTTCAGATCCACTCAAGATCACTCGCAAACTTCACTTAAAAAACATTTTGCTGGAAAAAAAAGCGCCAATAAGAACTGAAGGATCCCGCCCAGAATAAGCACCATAAAGGAACACTTGTAAACACTAATGAAGCACAGCATGCATCTAATGCAGTACTTGAGGAAAGATGGAATGAGCAAATAACGGCTAAATAAGTTCTTGGATGCAAATTATGATTTTATCACAGAGAGAGGATGCTCATATTGCTGCTTTTGAAAGAGTAGGATGGATTGATTGCAGTAATATGTCACAGATATTTACCAGTACATGAGCAAAGCTTAAAACAATCTCACTAAACCGGAATCGAATACTATGATAGGTTGTGTCAGGATAATTTCATTGTTAAGTCCTCTGATAAGGGGAAAATAACATAATTATGAAAAAGGGTGCAGACCTCTTAATGATAGGAATTGTTAAAACAGGCTACCAGGAAACCAAACTATCTACTTGCAAGCTAAACTCAACAAGACAGTAATGAAACAGGTAGTTAATATCATCAAATAAGAAAGAAAAGTTTTATATCTAGAACACCCTGTAACACCTGTAATCTACTTTCCATCTAAAACACACAAAATGTTTGAAAAAGCCAGCTGGCTGGCCCACGGTCAGCAATATAGGAAGTCTCAATGAAGGGTCACTCCCCTTTGGGGGCATTTATTTTGGCCATTAAGGCCCCCCTATGGGACAGATCGGCCATTTTTTTAGGCCGATCCACCCCAAAAGGGACAGAAAGCACTAGGCCACCTGGGAATTCTACATTTTGGTGATTTTGGGGAGCAGTCCCCTTAAGCAAGGGCGGCTCCCTTTAGGGGCATATACATGGGCCATTTCTGCCCCCTCCTGTGGGAAGAGCGGACCTTTTTTTAGGCTGATCTTCCTCCAAGGGAGAACCCACTAGACACCAGGGAATACAAACGTTTGGCAATTTTAGGGAGCGGCCCTTTGGGCATGGGTCACTCCCTTTAGGGGCGCATATATTTAGACCATTTCTGCCCCTTGTGGGGGCAAATTAGCTATTTTGTTAGGCCGATCTGCCCTCAAGTGGGGGCAGAAACCACTAGGCCACCAGGGAAATATAAATGTTGGCAATTTTGGGGAGTGGCCCCTTGATCAAGGGTCACTCCCTTTAGGGGGCATATATTTAGGCCATTTCTGCCCCCCTTGAGAGTAGATCAGGTTCTTTTGTTCAGGCCCATCTGCCCCTATTCGTGGTAGAAACCACTAGACACCAGAGCTGGCCCTTGTGCAAGGGCGGCACCTATTTGGGGGCCCATATTTTTCCCATTTCTGACCCCCTTCGGGCATATCAGCGTTTTTTTTGTTTTTTAGCCCCATCTGCCCCCAGAAACCACTAGACACCAGGGATGTATTATTCACTATGTTGCTGTTGTGAGGAGTGGCCCCTGGGGCAAGGCTCACCCAGCTTTAGTGGGTGAATGTTTTGGCCATGGTTGTAGGCCCATCTGCCCCCCAGCTTGGTTTGTGTGGCCTGGCGCATTATTTGCATTTTGGATCGTAATGTTTATTTCTCCTTTTTATTCTAGTGCAACGCTTTTGTTTTTCTCTGCTGCGACTCCTGCTTGCCATTTTGGCAGTGGTAGATCTGCAGTTTGCGTAGTGCTTGTGTTTGGTAAGAACAACATTTTGTACTGTTTACTTCAATGAATATCATTGTCATGCATGGATGAGTTTTTTCTACATAGTGTAATAATAGCGGCATATTTAGCTTATCTTTTATTGTGTGTGAAATTCTCCATGGATTTGTGCACTGTGTTGTTTTGTGTGTAATTTGATTTTGTTTTCCCTTTTTAGTGGGATATCATTGGTGCTTGCTGTGTCTGCAGAGTAGGTGCAGGTGACTCTAGTTGTCTCTGGCAGGTTAGTGGTATTGTTTTTGAGTATATAGATCCTTGTGATAAAGCCACACTTTGCTTATTACTTATTTTACACAACATTGGTGGGTGATGTATTTGTCAAGCTAGATTTATTAGGAAGGATCGTGGCATGCTGCAGGATGACCACTCAGCAGGTTACTGGTATGCTTTTTTAATCTTCCTCAGGCCATGATCATGAGATTGACTCTGCATCTGAGGCAGAAGAGGAAGTGCAAGATTCTGGCAGTGAATTTTCTGTCAAAGAGGAATCATCTGATGATGAAGCCACTTTCAGTGTGGATTAAGTGCCTGTTTTAGAGGAAGACACTGATGTGCCGACATTGCAGCAGCCTGGGGCAGAAAGGCTTCCCATTGGAAGATCTGAACTCTGGGTTGGCCCAAACATGGTGCAACCGGCGTTGCCGGCCTATACTGGTGCAACAGGGTGTAGTGTGAATACTGAACATTTTTTACCTACACATTTTTTTGAGTTGCTTATGGACGATGAATTTTTGGTTGAGATTGTTCAGCAGGCTAATTTTTTTACAAGACTGGAGGCTCATATTATGCAGTCTTTCCTCGCCTTATTAAAACAGCAGCCCAGCAAAAACTACGTTTCCCAGAAAAAGAAAAAAAACATTGGAACTACTAAATGACATCGCAATGGGAACAGCCAATACGACATCGAGTAAACCAGTAATTATGTGGACTGCGAACAACAAGTCCTATTTTCTTGCTCCTCGTAGTCAAGATAAGTACCTTTTCAGATCTCTCTTGTTATAGACATTCTTATTCTTGTGCATTTGGTTATAAGCTCAATCTTGTTCTTACTCTATTAATGTACAATATATCCCCTCCGCGCACTCTGTGTTGTGTGCTTCCTTTATGTTCTGACTTCCGATTGGGTCGCATAATGGTCTTTATTTTGCTGTTAGAGGACGTGCAACACAAACTTCTTCCTCAGGCCTCCTTTTTGCTTCTTCTCTGCTTCCTTCCCGGCTTCAAGCATGCTCCCTCGTCAGCTCTGACCTTAGATTCCAACGCGGAGCTATTCAGTGGAGCCCGGGTGTGATTTTCTTGCACACTCCATCCTTACTCAGGCTTTCTGTTCACTCTGGTTGCCCTTCTCTTGGCCAAATACACACCCCCTTCCCTCACAGCTGTACCCTCTTGAATTTACCCATTTATTAACTAGTTTGGACTTCTTATTCTGTCAGTTAGTTATTAAATTATTTATTCCAGGATTATAGTTATTTATTAGATTTTAAATAGATTTTTATGATACTTCTTGTTATTTAAAATATCTGAGGAGGAAGAATCTCAGATTTTTAAGGAAAAGTTAAAGTCTTTTATCAAAGACTGTTCAGCATGCTGTTTCTGTGTTTCTGCTGGATGTTTCTAAGAACTTAGAAGCCTCTATTTCAAAAATATTTTCTTCTTCTAATGAAGGTCCTTCTACAAAGGGCAGAAAACATTCTGTGACCCCCTCTAGGTCCTCTAAAGACGTTTCTATAAAATGTGGTCCTCCCACCTGAGAGGTTTCTAAATCTGGGCCTCCTTCTATTCATATATCCCAGTTAAGAGATGATGAAGATGACGATGTTCTGTTGTACGACACACATACCTTGGAAGTATCTGCAGACCCCAAGGTGTATGGGCCCCTCGGTCTCCCGATAAAAATGATACCTTACTTGTGTGGGTGGCTCAAGTGTCTGTAAATGGGAAGGGCCAAAAACCTGTCGAGACTGAGGGGACAACAAAGCGAGTTCATAAGCGTAGGTTTTTTAATACGTTTTTAGGCTGACTCTGCTTTGCGCACCGACACAAGTGTGGTATAATTTTTATTGGGAGACTGAGGGGAACACTGGGTGGTACGAAATTTGTGACAGCGTGCTGATCCTACACAGAAATATGAGGGAAATGTGATTTTTGTAGCTAAATTTAAGGTTTGTAGGGGACTATGGGCAAGAAAACATTGGAGGATCCACACAAGCCACACCTCCCTGGACTCCCCCGGGTGTCTGGTTTTCAGAAATGTCTGGGTTTGGTAGGTTTCCCTAGATGGCTGCCGAGCCCAGGACCAAAAATGCAGGTGCCCCCTTGCAAAAACAGGTCATTTTGTGACAGATAATTTTGATGGGTCCATGTTGTGCTTTGGGTCCTTCCCTGTCGCAGACATTAGGTCTACCCACACAAGTGAGGTACCATTTTTATCGGGAGACCTGAGGGAACGCTACGTGGAAGGAAGTTTGTGGCTCCTCTCAGATTCCAGATCTTTCTATCACTGAAATGTGAGGAAAAAGTGTTTTTTTTTGGCCAAGTTTTGAGGTTTGCAAAGGATTCTGGGTAACATAACCTGGCGAGAGCACCACAAGTCACCCCATTCTGCATTCCCCTAGGTGTCTAGTTTTCAAAAATATATAGGCTTGCAAGGTTTCCCTAGGTGCCGGATGAGCTAGAGGCCAAAATCCACAGCTAGGCACTTTGCAAAAAACAGGTCCGATTTCACTGGGAAAATGTGACGTGTCCATGTTGTGTTTTGGGGCATTTCCTGTCGCGGACACCAGGCCTACCCACACAAGTGAGGAACCATTTTTATCGGGCAACCTGGGGGAACGCTGCGTGGAAAGACATTTGTGGCTCCTCTCAGATTCCAGTTGTTTCTATCACCGAAATGTGAGGAAAAAGTGTTTTTTTGCCAAATTTTGAGGTTTGCAAAGGATCCTGGGTAACAGAACCTGTTGCGAGTCCCACAAGTCACCCCATACTAGATTCCCCTAGATGTCTAGTTTTCAAAAATGCACGTTTGGTAGGTTTCCCTAGGTGCCGGCTGAGCTAGAGGCCAAAATCCACAGCTAGGCACTTTTAAAAAAACACATCAGATTTTAATGTAAAAATGTGAAGCGTCCATGTTGCGTTTCCTGTTGCGGGCATTAGGCCTACCCACACAAGTGAGTTACCATTTTTATCGGGAGACTTGGGAAGAAAACAGAATAGCAGAACAAGTGTTATTGTGCCTTGTCTTTCTCTAAATTTGTTCCTTCCAAATGTAAGACAGTTTGTAAAAAAGATGTCCATTACAGAAATGCCCTGAAATTCACATGCTAGTATGGGGACCCCGGAATTCAGAGTTGTGCAAATACCACTGCTTCTCAATACCTTATCTGTGCCCATTTTGGAAATACAAAGATTTCCTGCATACTTATTTTTCACTCTTTATATTTCACCAAATGAATTGCTGTATACCCGGTATACAATGAAAATCCATTGCAAGGTGCAGCTCCTTTATTGGCTCCAGGTACCTAAGGGTTCTTTATGAACCTACAAGCCCTATATATCCCCGCAGCCAGAAGAGTCCAGCAGACGTAACAGTATATTGCTTCTGAAAATCTGACATCCCAGGAAAAAGTTACAGAGTAAAACGTGGAGAAAAATAGCTGTTTTTTCCGCCTCGATTTCAATTTTAATTTCAGCTGTTATTTTCTGTAGGAAAACCTTTTAGGATCTACACAAATTACCCTTTGCTGGATTCAGAATGGTCTTTACTTTTCAGAAACGTTTAGCTGTCCGGAATCCAGCATTGTTTTCACACCCATTTCTGTCACTAAATGGAAGGAGGCTAAAAGCACAAACAAATTATAAAAATGGGGTATGTCCCAGTAAAATGCCAAAAGTGTGTTGAAAAATGTGGTTTTCTGATTCAAGTCTGCCTGTTCCTGAAAGCTGGGAAGATGGTGATTTTAGCTCTGCAAACCTTTTGTTGATTCTATTTTCAGGGAAAAAAACCACAAGCCTTCTTCTGCAGACTTTTTTCCCCCATTTTTTTGAGAAAAACTAAATTTCTGCTGTATTTTGGCTAATTTCTTGGTCTCCTCCAGGGGAAACCACAAACTTTGGGTATCACAAGAATCCCTAGGACGTTGGGAAAAAAGAACACAAATTTGGCGTGGGTTGTGTATGTGGGCAAAAAGATATTGGGGCCTAAGCGCATACTGCCCCAAATAGCCAAAAAAAGGCTTGTCACAGGAGGGGGAAAAGGCCTGGCAGCGAAAGGGTTAATCACAAACAGAACAAACTGTCACCAGAGGTCCCAAATTTATCACTAATATTTTGTTGAATTACTAATTTATTATACTATGCTGAATCTGGGTTTTTAAATTTCGACCTTCATTTCCACGACAAATCTAAGATCTTTAAATATTATCAAAGTGTTATGTATTAATTTACAGTCACAACTCCGGCTATGCACTTACAACTTTTTTTTTTTAAGGTTTGGTAACTGTGATTGTATCAAGCTGAAGGTATTATATGGTATGACTACGTAGTCTTACCATGAAATACCAAACACAATACCCATTAGTGGACCTAGCATTCACTCTAAGCAAACCCTAGCTCAGTCCTGGTAGTGTGGCAAAGAGCAGTAAGGCTACTTAGAGGAAGATATGTAAAGCATTTCACATAACCAACATGGACGATAAGTAAATGACACGACTGGACAGAAATCCGACATCAATTTAGAAAAACAGATTCGATTTTAATCTCAATTTAGTCACCAAAACGAACTTTGTAGCTTCTGTACAACCGGAGTTGTGAATTTTTAAGTCTTTAGAAAATACAGTACTTTGTAGATTTGAAGGGCTTTCATTGAAGTCAATGGGGAAAATAGCAGTGTACACTCGGGCCCTTGTAGGGTGAGTTACGACGAATCCACGGGGACTTAAGGTTCTGTGGGGACGTAGACAGTTAGTCAACAATCAGAATTGTGTTACCTTGCCCAGGGAGTCTGGTTGCAGAAGTGACTTGGCTGTCCTTGGTGCTGAACAGTTTACAGTGGCAGTTGCGTTTTGCACTCAGTTGCAAAAATTGAATTGGGCGTGGACTCACATTTCACCCTTCGGATGTAGAGGTCTTCTGGGGACCAGGAATTGAAGCTTGGATCTTCACCAACTTGTCCAGTGGCTACGGGTGCAGAGGTAGCTCCAAGCTGTCAATCACCAGGCTGGTCGTGCCAAAGAGGCTTTGCTGCTCCAGTCAAAGTCCTGTCCTATAGGCAGCAGTCCCACAGGAGAGGGATCGCTGGTGACGTCAGTCTCTATGCAGGGAGGGGGTGCCCTGGAGTTGGTGAATGTTGTGTGGCTATCAGTTTCTGTGCAGGCAACAGACAAGACTTGGTAGCTGCAAGGGTGGTCCACAGGCTTTCTGGCACCTGGAGCTCATTTGGTGGGGAGAAGAGGCTGGAAACTTGGCAGGGGCCTCACTCCCACCCCATAGATGCTGGACACTGAGATTCTTTGGGCTCAGGCACTCAGAGCCCGTCAGGTCACAGTTCTTCGATATCTCAGCACTTCTTTACTCATGCAATTTACAGGGGACTGGTGCCACCAGTCAGGGGAGCCTTCTTAAGGGTTTCGGTGTCCACGTGGGTCCCTATGGTCGGGACCAACAAGTCTTCACTTCTTACACACGTCGTGCACTCTGTCCCAGTACTGGTCTCCTTAAGTCACTCTGTGTCCTCTTCTTTGCACTGGGACTGGAGTCCAGGTCCTATTGCAGACATCTCTTTGTGCTTCTTTTTTCTTGTCCAGGTAAAATCTAAGTTCTGGTGCCAGGGGAGCCCCTTAAATCCTAGTTTAGGGGAGTTTAAGGGTGTGAGGGAGAGTGGCCAATGGGCTACTGTCCTTGCGGCTAGCCAACCCCTGCAGTGACAACCTTCCTGTGGAAAGTACGTCACGTTCTACCCAGAACCCACTATACTTAGGGCCTGCCAAGATGGCAGAACCCCTCCTTGGTTGAGCAGAACCTCCTAGCCCACCTCAAAGGTGTGACTAGATTGAGGGAGGTGCACACATCTGTTTTTTTTTATCCTAAACATGGCATCATGTTCAGGGTTAAAAAGCACAGTGTTTGACACCAAATGTGACAGGATTCGGCCAGGTCACTGCAGAGCTGGACAGCTGAGCAGTGGTCATGTTATCCAATGGACCACCTGTTACTCTGGCCAGCAATGCAGTTTAAATGCCAGCATGGAGGCATGTGGCTCCTGCACATATGCCCTCACTCATGGAACAGTACACCCTGGCCCTGGGCTAGAGGGGGCCTACCTTAGGAGTGACTGACCTGGCCATGGACAGTAACAGAGACTCTGCCTGCGCCTGGTGTGGGTAGAGTTTTCACTCGAGCAGCAGGCTGCTTGGGCAGGCTGACAAGGCAGATCTGCAGTCTCTCTTTTACTTAAGGTACTCAGGGTGGCACAATCAGGGGTGCAGCCCTGGTACTCCCTTTACCACCCTTGACCTGGGTACCATTTACTGGGGACTTACAAAGGTGGTAAGGTGCTTACCAATTGGTCTACGCAATTCAACATACAATCTAAGGGGATGAGCATTCGTGCTAGGGCCTGGTTAGCAGGCCTCAGTGCACTAACAGGTAAGAAAACACAGCATCTGACAGCAAGAGGTAGGGGTGGGTGACCATACAAAAGGGGCACTTTACAACATGAACCCAACCCTCCAGACGAAAGGGGATGAGCACTAACCTCCCTTCTGGTAGTCCTCATTTTATAAGTGGAAGGACCTGGAAAGGCATCTGCATTGGCATGGTCAGTCCCTGGTCTGTGTTCCACTACACAATCCATCCCCTTTAGGAAAATGGACCACCTCAACAATTTGCGGTTCTCTCCTCTTATCTGCATTAACCACCTGAGAGGCCTGTGGTCGGTTTGGGCCTTGAAGAGAGTCCCAAACAAGCATGGTCTCAGCTTCTTCATGGACCAAACCACAGCAAGGGCTTCCTTCGCAATGGCACTCCAACGCTGCTCTCTGGGAAGGAGACTCCGGCTAATAAAAGCTACTGGCTGATCCGGACCCTTATTGTTGGTCTATGATGACACTGCCCCAATCCCTAGTTCAGAAGCGTCTGTCTGGACAATTAATTGTTTCCCATAATCAGGTGCTTGTAGGGCAGGTGCTGAACACATGGCTGCTTTCAAAGCATCAAAGGAATTCTGTCAGACTGCTGTCCAAATGACTTTCCTGGGTTGTTTCTTAGAGGTTAACTCAATGAGAGGGGCCCCAATGGTTCCATACTCTTTCACAAGCCTCCTGTGGTACCCGGTCATGCCTAAGAAGGCTCTGACCTGGGTCTGGGCTATGGGAGGCTGCCAGTCCAGAATGGTCTGGATTTTGGCCTGGAGAGGTCTAACTTGGCCTCCACCTGCCAGGTGGCCCAAGTAGGCAACAGAACTCCGCACTATCTGGCATTTACTGGCCTTGATAGTCTGGTCTGCCTGCTGCAGGGCCTGTAAACCTTCTCTGAGGTGGGCCTGGTGATCCTGCCAGGTGGAGTTAAAGACAGCTATGTCATCTAAGTAAGCTGCACTAAAGTCTTCCAAGCCAGAGAGAACTCGATTCACCAACCTCTGAAAAGTGGCAGGTGGACTCTTCAAGCCAAAAGTCATCACTTTAAACTGAAAGTGGCCCAAGGAGTGGAGAATCAGACCTCTCCTTTGCTCCCTGGGTCAGTCCAACTTGCCGGTACCCTAAGGTTAAGTCAAAGGTACTTAGGAATTTGGTTGCCCCTAGCTTATCAATAAGCTCATCTGCTCTGTGAATGAGGTGTGCATCAATTTTTGTGACTGCATTCAACCCCCTAAAATCCACATAAAACCTCATCTCAGGTTTCACACCTTTTGAGTGCAGCTTGGAGACTAGTGCCACTGGACAGGCCCAGGGACTATCAGAGGGTTCAATCACCCCTAGCTCTAGCATCGTCTTGCCCTTTGTCTTGATGCAAACCTTAACTTGGTCAGACAGTCTTGACAGGGAGGCTGTCATGGGTGTGCACAACGTGGGTACACCATGCTGTCTGTCTAGGGGTTTAGGAAAAGAGCTCTGCAAACTGACTGAGAACCTGTCTACAGTCAGCCTGCTGTTGTGCAGTGAGGGTAGCTGACAGCTCAACACCCTCCACTGTACCATCTTGTAAGTTGGATGATAAAAGGTCTGGGAGTAGCTCACTCTCCACCTTCTGCAACCAACAGCATGGTCTTGTCAGCCCTGACCTGGTGTGGTTTTAGGCGACTCACATGAATCACTCGGAGGATCCTGGGGGTTCCTAAATCAGCCAAGTAGATGACTTCCCCTTTTTTTTTCACAGTGGGCTAGGGCCCAGTCCATCTGTCCGGAAGGGCCTTGGGAGCCGCAGGCGCAAACTTCCACACCAGCTGGCCAGGTTGATACTCAACTAGGACTGCCTTCTAATCATACCCGTGCTTTACAAGCTCCTGGCTAGCCCGAAGATTCTTGTTTTCCTTTTTTACGTACTCTGCCATGTGAGAACGCAGGCCTAGTACATAGTCCACTATGTCTTGCTTAGGTTGCTTGAGAGGCCTTTCCTATCCCTCATTCACAAGACTCAGAGGACCCCTTACAGGGTACCCAAACAGAAGTTCAGAGGGGCTGAATCCAACTCCCTTCTGAGGAACCTCTCTGTATGCAAATAGGAGGCATGGCAAGAGGACATCCCACCTCCTTCTGAGTTTCTCTGGGAGTCCCATGATCATGCCCTTAATGGTCTTGTTGAACCTTCCAACTAAGCCATTAGTCAACTAAGCCATTGGTCTGGGAGTTATGGGGGGGGATGAACTTCCAAGTCACACCACGTTCATCCCACATAGCTTTTAGGTATGCAGACATGAAATGTGGCTCTCTACCAGAGACCATTTCTTTAGGAAAGATACCCAGTAGGGCCTTGCCTACTGGAGGTGCATTGGCAATCCTAAGTGGGATTGCCTCTGGATTCCAGGTGGCATGGCCCATCTGCACTAGAATAAACCTGTTTTCAGATGCAGTGGGTAGGTCAAGGGGACCAACCATGTCAATCCCTATCCTCTGAAAGGGAGTATCAACCACAGGTAATGGGATTAAGGGAGCCTTTGGCTGAGAGCCTGTCTTGCCACTGACCTGGCAGGTCACACAGGAGCCACAAAACTCCTTTACTCTCTCAGACATTTGAGGCCAGTAAAAAGGGGCCACTAACCGGTCCCAAGTCCTTAACTGTCCCAGATGTCCAGCCAGTGGAATATCATGAGTCAAAGTGAGGATGAAGTCTCTGTACATCTGGGGGACAACCACTCTCCTGTCTGTTCCTGGTTTGGGGTCCCTGGCCTCAATGAACAGGGAGCCACCCTCTCAATAGACTATGTGAGTACCACTGATTTTCCTTGTTCATGCCTGGCAGCTTGCTGCCTGAGGCTGTCAAGAGTAGAGCAACCTCTTTGCTCCTTGCTAAGCTTTTCCCTGAAGGCTCCCCCATGCACTGAGTAGCTCTGCCAGGTCAGCCCAGACTTCCTCAGTTGCAGTTCCCTCCTCAGGCATCAGGGCCTCACTCTGGAGTGAATTCTCCTCTGATCCTGTGTGGATGTAGGGGCTGGGTCAGCAGTACTCTTGACCTTCCTCTTGCTCTTAAGGTGCTGGGCCATAGTTTCAGGCTCCAGTTCCTTATCTTTTCCCTGCCGTGCAGCCTGTGACCTTGTAGTGACACACACCCACCCAGGGAGACCCAGAATTTCTGCATGGCCCTTCTTCTCAACTTCGGCCCAGGCAGAAGTATCCAGATCATTACCCAAAAGACATTCTACTGGGATGGCAGGAGACACAGCCACCTTCTTTGGTCCAGTTACTCCTCTCCACTCTAGGTTCACCAAAGCCATTGGATGTGGCCTAATCTCATTGCCAGCGTTGCTAATAAAGTAGTTCTCCCCTGGGATCATCTGGTCTGGGGACACCAGGTTGGCTGTCACCATAGTGACACTGATACCTGTATCCCTCAGAGCCTCTAACTCCGTACAATTGATTCTTTGCCACCGTCTGTACTTTAGCCAAATTGGAAGGTAAGACAGGCAAGGGTTCAATGCCCACCCCACCCAGGGAAACCAAGGTAGCCTCAGTGTAATCTCTGGCCTCTCCAGAGCACACTGCTACTCCCAACCTAAAACTAACAATGCCCTTGGATTGCCCCTCAGTGGGGGACTTCTTGGTGCAAACTGAATCACCTCTCTTATGCCCTGGCGGACCAGTCAAATCATGTCCCAGCCTTCTTGGGATCCCAGTTCTTACACTGATACCCTTTTCTTTTGGTCTAGGAAGAGTCTTAGGGCTCACCATCCTTGGAGTTCTTTTGGGGGCCTGGTGAGGACTCTGCCTTTTTACTATTGCCAGTGCTATTCCCCTACCCCTGCTCAGACGTATGTGCAAGCTTCTTGGAGTCACTTCCACCTTGGGATTTGGTCTGGGTTACCCTGGACCTAACACACTTGTCAGCAATCTTTCCCAGCTCTCTGGGAGACGACAACTCAGAATCTACCAGATGCTGTCGCAATTTCTCTATGTAACAATTAGCCAGAATATGCTCTTTCATCAAAAGACTGCATATAGCCCTTCATAAGTGTCAACTTTATTTTCCCTTTATCCAGCCCTCTAGATCTTTGACTGAGGAGTCTACAAAGTCCACTCAAGTCTAGTCCTGTCCCTTTCGTAAATCCCTAAACCTGACTCTGTACTACTATGTGGCGAGTCCACACCCTTCAATGAGTGTCACATTTATATGGGGATAGGACTCAGCCTCTTCCTCAGGTAGGGTCAGAAGTCTATCTCCGCCCTTAGCTGGGAATAACTCCCAAAGTAGAGAGCCCCAGTGCTGTAGATGAACCTTCCTCATTCTGCAACATCTCCTCAAATGTTGCAAATCATTTGGCTATGTCATCTCCTGCACTATATGCTGGAAAATCCCTTTGGGGAGCTTAGGGTCACAAGAACCCTCACTTTCCTTACTTACTTTGCTGCCACCACCTCTGGGAACTAGTCCTAATCTGGCCCTTTTCTCTTCTAAAGCTATTATCCTTTCCTCAAGTTCAAGTCTCTTCTCCTCCAGTGAGAGCTGCTGAAGCTTGTCATCAAGGATCCTACTCCTACCAGTGGGGGAGGTTACTAGAGTGACTTATTACACTTCCCACTGGAGAGGGCGTCTAGGGAAGGAGAGAAGGGCAAGGTCCTCTCCACCTTCCCCTTCACTTACTGGGACTAAGGTTTTCTCCTCCTCTCTTACAGTCTCTGGCTCTGAGGAGGATGCCTCTTCTTTCTTTCTTTCTTTCTTTCCCCTTCAAAAGAGGTGAGGGCCTCTACAAGGTCTCCTCTCTTGGCAGTAGTTTTAAAGCGGATTCCCCTAAGATCACTGATCCAGAGGATGGGATGATAGAGGCTCAGGATCCTATCCAATGTGCACTGGTTTACCTAAGGAGTTGGGAACTTTTTTAACTTTTGAAAACTTTTTTTACCTAACTACCTTAGCTTCTTTGAGAATTATTTTGCAACTTTTATGGCCTTCTGGAATGGGATGTAACACAGGGCCTTATCAATTCCCTTTACCTTGCTTTTTATAACAAAATCAAAAAACATACTTTTTTTTAGTCTAAAAGACAGATGAGGATTTCTTGTTTACTCAAAAAATATACTTATCTCTCAGTGGTAAGGTGAAACATAAGTTCAAGATCTGCACCGCTGTAATATCAATGTAGCAAGGTGAAGGTATTATTTGGTACGACTAGATAGTCTTGCCATGGAATACCAATACAATACCCAGTAATGGACCTCATATTCACTCTCAGCAAACCCTAGCTCAGTCCTGGTAGTGTGGCAAAGAGCAGTCAGGCTACTTAGAGGAACATGTGTAAATAATTTCACATTACCAATAAGGAGGATGAGTAAATGACATAACTCGAAAGAAATCAGACACCAATTTAGAAAAATAGATTTGATTTTAATCTTAAGTTAGACACCAAAACAAACTTTGTAGCTTCTGTACAACCTGAGTAGTGAATTTTTAAGTCTTTAGAAAATACAGTACTTTGTTGATTTTAAGGGCTTCCATTGAAGTAAATAGGGAAAATAGCACTGTGCACTCAGGCACTTGTAAGGCGAGTTCCAACGTACCCACGGGAACTTAAGGTTCTCCTGGGACCTAGACCAAGATTAAATAGTCAGACTTTGGTTACCTTGCCCAGGGAGTCCGCTTGCAGCAGTAACTTGGTTATCCTTGGTGCTGAACGATCCACAGTGGCTTGGAGGTTTGCACATCATTACAAAACTGAACTTGGGGGTGGACTCACAATCTACCCTTAGGATGTAGAGGTCTTTGGGTGGCCAGGAATCGATGCTTGGAACTTTACCACCTTGTCCGGTGGCTCCGGGTGCAGAGGTAGTTCCTAGAGGTCAGTCAGTGGGCTGGTCATGCCAAAGATGCTTTGCTGCTCCAGTCAAAGTCACGTCCTTCAACGGTGAACGTCGTGTGGCCATCGGTTTCTGTGCAGGCAACAGACAAGCCTTGGTAGCTGCAAGGGTGGTACATGGGCTTTCTGACGGTTGAAGGTTGTTTAGCGAGGAGTAGAGGCTTGAAACTTGGTACGGGTCTCACTTCCACTCCTTAGATGCTGGTCTCTGAGTTTCTTTAGGCTCAGGCACTCAGAACCCATTGGGTCGCAGTTCTTCGATCTCAGCATTTCTTTGCTCCTGCAATTTACAGGGAACCGGTGCTACCAGTCAGGGGAGTCTTCCGTGGGGTTTTGGTGTCCACGGGGGTCCTTCTGGTCGGGACCAACATGTTTTCACCTCTAGCACACGTCGGTCACACTGTGTCGTCTTCTTTGCGCTTGGCCTGGAGTCCAGGTTTTATTGTTGGTGCAGACATCCCTTTGTGCTCCTTTCTTCTTGTCCAGGTAAGATCTAATTTCTGGTGCCAGGGGAGCCCTTAAGTCCTGGTTTAGGGGGCATTTAAGGGTGTGAGGACAGTGGGCAATGTGCTACTGTGCCTGCGGCTAGTCCGCCCCTGCAGTGAAAAAAGTCCTGTGGGGAGTCTGTCACTTTCTACTGAGAAACCACTATTCTTAGGGTCTGTCAGGATTGCAGAACCCTTCCTTGGCTATGCAGACCTCCTAGCCCACCTCAAAGGTGTAGCTAGTTTGAGGGAGGTGCACGCCTCCTACAAAGCTAATTTCCCGGCCTCCCCAGTTTGTGCGGGGTGAATGTCTTTGTCCTCTGCAGGGGGAACAGCTCTCAGTACATCAAAGGCAGGGGAAGACTTAGGCTCACCACTCTGAGGCTAATCTCACTAGCCAGCGTGGGAAGGAGGAGGTATGACCTCCTTCCTGCTGGGGCTCTTTGTCTTACATCCTGCCAAGGTGCTAGCACCACTGGCAGGAAGTCAGACTGTTGTCTGTGGCAGCAGCAGCCTGTTGAGAGCCCGCCAAAACAGTACAGGACTTAGTAACTTAGAGAGCACCCACTAAGGGATCCACCTGGGCATCTGCTTTTTAACCCTAAACATGGGCATCATGCTCAGGGTTAAACAGTACTGTGTTTGATACCAAACACAACAGGATTCGGCTGGGCCATTGCAGAGCAGAACAACCGAGCAGTGGTCAGATGCCAGCCTATGTCCTCCAATGGACCGCCAGTTACTCTGGCCAGCATTGCAGTTTAAATGCTAGCATGGGGGCATTTGTGCTCCTGCACATATGCCCTCACTCATACAAAAGTGCACCCTACCCCCTGGGCTAGAGGGGGTCCTACCTTAGAGGTGACTGACCTGGCTAAGGGCAGCAACAGGGACTCTGCCGGCACCTGGTTCAGGTAGAGTCTCACTTGCGCTGCAGGCTGCTCCAGCAGGCTAACATGGCAACTCTGCAGTCTCTCTTTTAGTTGGGGCACTCAGGGTGGCACAATCAATGCTGCAGCCTTGGTACCCCCTTCACCAATCTTCTCCTGGGTATCCTAGGTACCATCTATTGTAGACTTACAGGGGTAGCAAGGTGCTTGCCAATTGGCCTATGCAATTCAACATACAATTCAAGGGGAAAAAAGCACTGATATTGGTGCCTGGTTAGCACGCCTCAGTACACTAACAGGTCCAGAACCACAGCATCTGACAGCAAAAAGTCAGGTGATCATCCAAAAAAGGGCACTTTACAACAGTGATGTACTGTACACAAACTGAAATATACACAACTTCTCTTAGCTAGGCCTTGGCTTCCCTTTTATGCATTCTAATCACAGACCAAACACCCAGTATCCCTATTAGATGGAAACATTATTAGCACTTTCATCTTTGATAGAACTCAACTGAGAAAGTACAGGACAGCAGGACACAAGCTTAGGTAGAGCCTCAAAGCTAAAGAGGCAGGATTTACAAACTAGTAGATATCTGAAATAAGAGGGTGCAGAAATTGTCTTCCTGGAAGCCAGGAGACATGCTAATGGCACTCTGGGAGATATTAGTATTATTCCCACATATACAAAAAGAACATCCTAATTACTGATGACAAAGCACTATATAATACTGAACAATTAAAGTTGGGCAGAGGATTTGGAAGTCAAACATAATACAACTCTTAAATCTCCTCAGCTACAAGGTTCTTCGCTATATTATCAAAACATCTACCTCCTGTGTGGCTACATAAAGACAAGCTCCATGAGGCTTATTTTTTAAGCATCCAGCTCACCAGTGGCAACTGGAACTGAACTGGACTCTACTGATGGCCTCTGCCCGACACCTTGGAAGTATTCAAGTGCCTTCCATGAGGTTCCTGAGAGTTTTAGAGGTGTACTACAGTGATGGATTAGGACTTAAAGGACTAAGTCAGAAGGTAAAATCTTTGACTAGGACGAAACTGGTTGGTGTCTCGGACCTGCGCTTCATTGTGGTCAGCCTCAAACTGTGCCTAGTTCCCTGTCTACTACGACCACTGACTAGGATTGGCATTTTGTGCTTTTTGGTACCATTTCTACTCAAAACTTTAAAAATGTAATATTTCCGTTTCCATTTACTAGATTTTTGTCATTTTGGTGTCATTGTATTTATTAAATTTTATTCTATTTTTCTAATTCAGTTTGGGATATTTATGGTTTTGTATTTTTAATTGATTACTGTTTTGGTACTGCATAAATACTTTACACATTTAATTTAGTGACTTTGAGGATTCACCCTGAAAAAGGTTGTGATTATTCCAATATTAAGCGTGTTATGGTGGAGCCTGATCTTGAAGGCCACTATACATCTTCAGTGGTTAATTCATGGTTATTATTCTGATTTTGTAATTCCTGCTTCATCTCTTCTCTTTATCCTGTTATCTGAAAGTTCACAGGTGTCAGACTTTCAGTTGAGGACTCCATTAAAACAATTTGTGGGGGTTCTGACATGACTTCATCTAAAGACCAGGTCTGCTATTTGCTACGTCTCTTGACCGCTGGCTCTTCTTTTTCTGTGCATTTTTATTGATCTTTATTTTGCCTCTTGTAACGATTTCTCTCTCTCAATTGCAACTCACTACTTTACACTTAATCAATGGTCATTTCACCAACCAAAAGAGGTCAGCATCGCTCTCGTTAAACTGTAAATTTTACCAGAGGTTAGGAGCAGACATAAAAGTCCAAGTGTTTTAGCTCTTCACCGATTAAAAACAAATTGCTTTGCATGATAGGGTGAATACATTTCAAGTCACTCCTTCTCTTTTATATTTGCATACGCAGGGAATCACCAAGCCAGATCTTCAATAAATCCAAACGCATAGCATTTTGCAGCTTTCGATCTGCACATTCTGCAAGTACCCAGCTTTCCTTCTCCATACATAAGAAGTTACATATTCCATGTCACTAGTTGACAAAAATACTGGGTGAGTAGAGAGACCCAACATTTCTTAGAGAAAATCGTGTGCACTCAAGTACCTCACTTTCCCTACTTGCGAACCAAGCGCATCCATCTGCAGTGGATGGAGTGTCTGCCCATGATAAGGCAGACTTTTACGATCATAGATAAAGACCGACCCTCTATTCCCCACAGAAGACCTGATACACGACAGCTCTGGCTGTTTCCTTGATGCGGTCACATCCTAGGACGTGGCTTTCCCTTTTCTCCTCTGGACCCTTTTCTTATTCTTGTTCTGTTTTTTATTTCTTGTTATTTTTCTCCTCACCTGGGTATACCCATCTGTATAAACAGCACAACACTTGTATATGTTAAGCGACTATTAGTGGTTAGGACTTGTTTTGGTACTTGTAAATGTACTTAACAGTATCTGCTCTGATTTTAAACTTACTTCGTCCTCGTGTCTTATATGTAAAGTAGTATTTTTGCTTACCTCCAAGACTTCATATTAGTCTTTGTAGGGCTAGCAGATTGAAAGTTCGGAACTGGGGTCGGCTTTAAAATAAAGTTAAACAGCCCCAAAGTGTAATTAATTTTATATAGTGCAAACTATGAGCTGCCAGGCGTCCGAGTGCTTGGCATAGAACACTGGGAATAACAGAAATAGATTGTACCTAAAAAATTAAAAAATCTTAAATTGCATAGGAGTAATATAGTGTACAGTAATTAACAGATGTATGTAATAAATACAGTTTATCTTATGTGACAGTTAACAGCGCTGCATAATACAGTAAATTAAAGTCTGGTCGTCTCTGTAAGAAACACCAGAGAAAGTGCAGTCGAAGTGGTAGATTAGTAGGCAAATATAAGGTCAGGTGAGAGGAAGGTTATGGCATTATAAAGACCAAAAGACCCTATGGTCCTTTCTCGCATATGACAGCTAAGCTAAACTTGTCAGTTGCGACAATAGAAAAAAAATACAGCTCTGCGGGACCCCCTTCTCTCCACAGCTATCCTTTTCTCTGGGATGTGTCTTTTGCCTCCAGGTATCAACAATATAGCCCCCTTCCCCCAAAATGAAAAAAATAAATCCGTCAACTGCATCCCTGGGATCCTCTTACCTTGATTCACAAGTCTCAGGGATTTTTAACCCCTTTCTCCAGTGATATGGTCTGTTTTTCATACAATTCAAGGGGTATCTTCGTTTCCAATCCACAGCGTGAATAGGTAATTCAGTCTGTGTTTTTTATTGGCGTACTGATTTTATAATGGGGTACAAAAGGACTGCAAGTCCCAGAAAACATTTGGATTGCCTGTTTGAGGTTCTCAAACATGCGCTCTTCTGCGACCTCAGACTTTCCGTCCCCAAGCTCCCACCAGACGGTACGGCTTTCTCTCTCACTCACCTTTCCTTGCGTGCTTCTGACCGTCATTTGTACTGTCGGAAAAAGCCGGGAACAGAGACATAGCTACCTCGGCTTTTCAGCAACCTTAAACAGACTCCACGGCGCACAGAATGTGCGTCAGCATGCCAGCCGCGGAGCGTGAAGGGAGACGTAGTTCTGGCGGTGTCCTGCTGGCAGTTTCCGAGTAGCCCATCGATAAAGAAAGAGGGTACACGGCGTCAGGATGAATTCTAATGGTCGTGACCTAATTATTCGGCTGTTCTACTCACGAATGGAATAGACGCATTTAGTCCGAATAAACAAATTAACTAAGGATATTCAAAGCTAAATGAAACAATATAAACGTGTTGTGTACTGGACAAGGCAAAGCAGTTTTGGGGAGCTACGTATACGCCGTGAATTGAAGCCCGAAGCGATTAGAACGTTTCATTATGGTGGAATTCATTCATACATTTCAATATTTTGGAACAGATTAGGGAGAGATTCAGGGAAAATACAGGGAGCGGTGCATGCCTCGGTTTGGAGAAACCACTGATGCAGCCTGTTCTGCCCAGCAGAAGCAGTTGGAACAAGCATTTGCAATGCAAAAGGTCTCATATTTGGACATCTATTTTAGGACATCTTTAGTCTTCACTCCTCACCCCTAATTCTCGTCTCTGCTTCTCATCCATCATCTCTACTTCTCATCCATAATACATCATCCCTACTTCTCATCCATCATCCCTGTTTCTCATCCACCATCCCCAATTCTCATCCATTATACATCTCGCTACGTCCATCCATCATCCTTACTTCTCATCCCTTTGTCTCATTCCTGCTTCTCCTCAATCATCCCTACTTCACATCCATCATACATCATCCCTACTTCTCATCCATCATCCCTACTTCTCTTCCATCATCCCTACTTTTCAGCCATCATACATCATCCCTACTTCTCACCTACTTCTCATCTACCATGACTACTTCTCATCTATCATCCTTAATTCTCATCCATCATACATCATCCCTGCTTCTCTTCCATCATCCCTACGTCTCATCCCTCTTCCCAGCTTCTCATTCATCATACATCATCCCTACTTCTCATCCATCATCCCCACTTCTCTTCTATCATCCCTACTTCTCATCCCTCATCCCTGTTTCTCATCCCTACTTCTCTTCCATCATACCTGCTTCTCATCCCTACTTCTTTTCCATCATCCCTACTTCTCTTCCATCATTCCTACTTCTCATCCCTCACCCTTGCTTCTCATCCATATTTCTCATCCATCTTCCATCATTCCTACTTCTAATACCTCATCCTTCCTCCCTACTCCTTATCAATCATCCATACTCCTCATTCCTCATCCATCAGTCATACCAACACATTTTCAGTTTTGTGAAATACACCTTCTCACTGATTGGTTGGCAACAGCCAATCAGACTTACGAGCAGGGGCGGCTGGTGTTCAAGGGCTAAGGGGCTGCCCCCCTAGCCTTTTCTGGCCTCTCTAGTGAAGCATATATTTAATTACATGATGAAAGTAAAACATTTTCTGCACAACATTTTCAGAGTGAAAGTTGTGCACTTTCAAAAGCCCCACTGCGCCTACGTGAGTATGTGCCTGAAAGCTGCACAGTAGGGCTGACAGGGCTTGCCCACGCAAAGCCCTTACGTTTTCTCAGAACGCAGTGACGTCCCTGGCTTATCTCCTCCTCCACCAGAAGCCCTGATAGTAAACAGCCTGGAGCATTTTTTTTTCAGCCCTGGTTTCTGAAAACTTCATGCCACTCCGATATTATTATCCACCCTTTCCTATATACTCAAATGGTGGGGTGTGATCAGAAGGGTCTACGTACCAGAGGTCACATTTTATTAAAAGAATGTGGCATTGCGCAAAGAAAATCCCCTTTTCCTGCATTACAAGCAGTCTGTGGCAGAGAAATGGAATAAAAACAATAAATAACTTCATCCAGGGCTCTCTGGGAGACAGGAGTGTGACCTGAAGACCTCAAGTCATAAATATGCCAAAGACAACCCTGCACACAAGTAAGTTGGAGCTCTATCTTTTTTACAGACAATAAGAAAAAAATCTGTTCTCTCAGCTCTCCTCTCCCTTCCCTTCACTGCCTCTGTTGGTGATTTCGTCTCTCAAAGGCAGTAATGGTTCCAGTAATTTATCATGGCTAGTTATGCTCGTTTTATTTCTTCTGCAGACTAATGACATGATATGTCATATTAAACATGTAATCTGCAGCTCAAATAAACATGTAGCTTTTATCACTGAAACTACTGGATATTGGATGGGTGAGGCAATGTGTGTTTGTTTGAATAAGTGTTTGCAGGGCTTGACTGAGTGGCTGAGAAAATGTGGGTGTCTGTGTATAAGAGTTGTGTGAATGGCAGTGGATGACAATCAGGATGAGTAAATGGGTATGTGACCAAAGGCAGTGGGTGAGTAGGTGAATGGAAATACGTGGGTAGTGAGGCTCTCTCACAAGGTGCAATTCTGTCTTGTATTTGTGCCCCACCACTGCTTTCAGTCACCAGCCACCACTGCTTACAAGAGAGATCTGCATTCTATTTCACTTAAAAACTGCCTTCTCATTGCATGTGCTGGGTGAGAACGGAGGAGAGGAAATGCAACTGTGTGTTTGTTCCCAGTGAATTCAAGAGTGTACAACATTTATAATAACTACGTTTTTTTTTCTGTTTACACAGGCCTCTGCAAAAAAGCTCTGCTGGTTTGGGAAATGCAAGGAGCCCACAGCTTGGGCCATAAATCAGCTCCTGGAGAAAGGGTTATACAGTTCATATACAGTTCAACCGAAAACCTTTCTGGTTTCAGTTTCATAGGTAGAAAGAAATGTTTAAAATCAACTCTGGTGACAGTGCAATCCAATTCATCCAAACTGTTTCTGGTTTCATTTTTATTTGCAACAAATAAAGGCCCAAATTTAGACTTTTTTGCCGCAAACCTGCGCTAATGTAGTTTTGCAGCAAAAAGTTTAGCGCCGGCTTGCATCATTCCACAACGCCAGCCAGGTGCCGTATTTATTGAATGGCGCAAGCCGCCACTAAGCTTGAGCTAGCTTCTTTAAAAAAAACGCTAGCTTGGTGCGGATGGCGGTAGCGAAGGAGGGGGTTGTGCATCAAAAAATGACGCTAGCCTGGTCAGAGGCAAAACAAATGTCTCTAACCAGACTAGCACCATTTCCTGGCGCACAACCACTAAAAACATGACTCCTGTCTTAGGAAAGACAGGAGTCATGCCCACCAGCCCAATGGCCTGCACAGGGTACAAGTGTCCCCTGAGCATGGCCATTGCACCCTGTGCCATGCAGGGGGCCCAAGTTAGGGACCCCAATGGCAAAAAAAAAATAAAAAAAATAAAAAAATACTTACCTGGACTTACCTGGGATGGGGTCCCCCATCCTCTGGTGTCCCTCTTGTGGGTGTGGGGGTGTTCCTGGGGCTTGGGGAGGGCACCTGTGATCCCATTCCATGGTGTTTAACCATGGAAATAGGTCCGGAGGTCCCCTAATGCCTGGTCTGAGCCAGGCATTAAATAAAGCACCATTATTTAGCCCCTCCTCCGACCCGTGTGTCATTTTAGCACGGGGTATAAATATGGGACTATGGGGATAGCACCATTTTTTGGATGGGAACGCCTACCTTGCATCTCATTGATGCAAGATAGGTTCTCTCATTTCAAAAAATGGTGCAAACTCCTACATTTTGATGTTAGACGTGTCTAACGTCAAAATATAAATATGGAGTCGGTTTGTTCCATATTTGCGTGAAACAAATGACGCAAATGCGGCGCACAAAAAGCATAAATATGGGACAAAATGTTTAAATCTGAGGCTACTTTTATCTCTGAGAGCTGGTTTTTTCTTTTCTAAAACCAGAATAGGTTTTCATTGAACTGGAGATGAACTGTATAACCCTTTCTCCAGGTCTACGCTGTGGGCTCCTCGTATTCCAAATCAGCAGAGCTTTCTGCAGAGGCCTGTGTAAACAGAAAAACACTTAATTAAATAAAATGAAATGTTGTACAGCCTTGAATTCACTGGAAACCAAAGCATAGTTGCAGTTACTCTCCTCCGTTTTCACCCACAACATGCAATAAGAAGACTGTTTTTTAGTAAAATAGATTGCAGGCCTCTCTCATAACTCCGATTGGCTGTTGCCAACCAATCAGTGTGAAGGTGTGTTTCACAAAACTAAAAATGTGTTGGTAGGACTGAGAGATGATGGATGAGGAGTAGGGATGATGGATGAGGTATGAGAAGCAGGGATGATTGAAGTTGGATGAGAAGAAGGGATGAGGGATGAGAAGCAGGAATGTTGCAAGAGAAGTAGGGATGATGGAAGAGAAGTAGGAATGAGAAGCAGGGATGAAGGATGAGAAGTAGGGATGATGCATGATGGATGAGAAGTAGGGATGATGGAAGAGAAGCAGGGAAGATGGATGAGAAGCAGGGATGATGGATGAGAAGTAGGGATGATGGAAGAGAAGCGTGGATGATGGATGAGAAGTAGGGATGATGGATGAAAAGTAGGGATGATGTATGATGGATAGAAGTAGGGTTGACTCAGGGATGAGAAGTAGGGATGATGGATGGGAAGTAGGGATGATGGATGAGAAGTAAAGATGATGTATGATGGATGAGAAGTAGTAATGATGGAAGAGATGCAGGGATGATGGAGGAGAAGTAGGGATGATGGAAGAGAAGCAGGGATGATGGATGAGAAATAAGAATGATGTATGATGGAAGAAAAATAGGGATGATGGATTATGGAAGAGAAGTAGGGGTGATGGATGGAAAGCAGGGATGAGAAAAAGGGATGAGGAGTGAGGAATGAGCATGTCCTAAAGTGGATGCTGTACACTTGCTTGAGTTTGAGCTATTGGCTTTGTAAATTGATAACTGGACTTTTCTTGCCATATAAATAAGTCAACCCTGCCTCATCATTTTCGTCTTTTCCTGACACATATTTCCAGTGGCCACTGCACAGGACTTTTAAACATTTAGAGTGGTTGTGGCTTTTAAAAACAATTAAAGTGGTGCATTTCAGAAGGCAGTTACTCCGGAATGTTTAACTACTCTCCCTCATGTATTTAAAATTGTGTACAGATTCCAGGCTACCATATCAGAAATACTTTTTGCCTTCACTGTTTATAAATCTCAGTTCCGTATTTTCACATTCAAAAACTACAAGTACCAGAATTTAAAGGATGAAACCTGAAGGTATGATGAGTATAGAATGTAGCTCTCCACGCAGTCCGGGACACTAAGCAAAATAATATTCCTCCGTTTAACAGAGAACATTAACAATGAGGACACGGTGTTTAACACTGTAATCTTTCAGCATTTGAGGGAAATACGCGTGAATAACCATATGTTTTTGCATAGCGCTTAATAACACATTTTAAAGCACTCTAAATATGCTTTATTCTTACCCAGTTCAAGAGTATTTACAAGCCTCCGAAGGAAGAATTACCATGATTCAAATGTGTGACCTGCAGTTCGTATCAGAGATAAACAGCAAGCAATAAATTGACAGCTGTGTTTCAAGTGTTTAGAGAGAAAGGCTGGCTATAGCGTGTCTCTATTAGTAGAGGGTTTCACAAGTAATTTTCCTAGGTCCAGATTTGTACTGATATTTTTTCAAAAGTGTTGTAAAATGCACTATTACTATTCGAAGGAAGTCACCCCATGAGCATGTATGACCTGTACCAGAGAAAAGGCCCGATAAGGAACTCAGCAGAAAGGTATTGGATAAAAGGTAGGACGGCAGATTTACTCATAACAAGATATTGTAGCGAATGGAAAACAGTGGCAGGGAAAATGAGCGTGGAAAGGGGGCTGTAGCAGAAATAGATAGAGTAACAGATAATGAAGGAAAGGTTGAAAGTGCGGCAGAAAGAGTCGAAGACAGAGGGGAGAAAGGAGAACAGAAAAATACTAAAAGCAGCAGACCCTTACAGAGGGCAGGAGAGTCAAAAAGTGTGAATGAAAACAGACACAGGGAAAGAAGAGTGACGGTTAATAATGAGGAGTACTGCACTGATTGCAACAGATAGTAAAACTTCTACACAGTGACAGAGTCAGGGTGAAGTGAAGATAGCAAGTGGAAACGAGAAGATGACTGCACTACCTCCAGTTCTGTAAACGTCTGAATAAGATGGAAAAGAAGGCTGTAAAAATATTTTCTTTTTATATTAACAGAATGAAAAGTCTTGCAAGCATTCTTGCCTCACATTTCAACAAAGCTCTAATGAAGTTAACAATAGCATAGCAGCCTGAGAAAATGTATGGCACCAATAAAGGTGATAAGCAATGCCTGTTGTGCTGATGACAGATGAGCCCTGGAGAGGGAGAGGCTCCAGGTGCCAGGCTGGGCAAGTTCCACATCATTGCTTTTAGGTTTAGCTACATTATACGAGAAAGGGTATATTGTGGCTTTCCTGAGCCAAATGTCAGGGACATGGGAGGAGGTGGGAGGAACAGAATGCTGCAATAAAACTGAGGCAACTACCAGCCTAAAACACCCACATTGGGAAGACAATAACATAGAAATGACAAAAGTGGTCCCACACAGTAACAGATAAAGAAAGCAAAGTGGAATAATACAGTAGATGGCCACTGCTCTGAAACAGAAAAAGAAGGGAGAAAAAGGCAGAACTGAAAAATAGCGAGCAAGAATTTTTAAAAGACACTGCAAACAACAAATTAAGTTGCTTTCAGCCATAAGAAGTATACCAAAAGTATACACGAGGTCGAATGCTTACGCTCGACCTAAAAATATACATTCCTAAAGGAGTCCCTTTGGACACCTGGTATTGTCTCTCATTGGGAAATAGTGCATATTCTAAGCGTCCCACCAAAAGCAAGTGTATCAGAAATGTTCCATGCTGATTCAGCAAGGGAGTTGTATGGGCGATGTTGTATGTATATAGTGGTTCATTTTGGAGCACTGTTGTGGTTGTGCATGCATTGTCATTTACAGACAGCACATTTGTTGAAATGGCCACTAAATGTGCATAGACATGCAGTTTTATTGGGAAAACTATTTAGCACACAAACAACCATTTGTGGAAATCATGCTTCAGCGAATATTTAGCATTTGTGCATCAAAAAGTAAGGTGTCTTTATTTGTTCTGATTCCATCAGAATCTGTGTTTTCATCACACCTTAGAATTACAAAATTGTTTGCTTGATTTGTTCTCTCCTGTTTGCTGATATATTATGAAATATGTCTACAGTTCATTAACAGGTATTTAACTGTTGATTTGTGATAAAGAAAAACTGACGCCCTACAACCTTTCCTTTCACTTCTTGTACCCCAGCAAGATTGTCACCTAGGTCACTTTTAGAAAATCCTCTCACTTTGCAGTAAGAGAAATAAAAATAAATACTAGCTTCCAAATAAGCAGCAATTTGTCAGAAGGCATAGCAAGATATGTGAGATTTGTCTTTGAGCGCACAGCAAGTGTGACAAGATAAACACAAACTCTAAAGGCTTCTTTATTGCTCACTAACCTTCTGAATTCCAACATGTTATTTTTGGGGGTGCTGCAGCACCTCAGCACCCCTACTTCCAGTGCCTAAAATAAAGCCTTTTTTGTAATGAAAAATCAGGAGTGTTCTGCATGAATTGAGTGTTGGCATATGGTGACACTCTATCACTATTTATGTATATTAATTTCCACCACACACACGCCTACATAAATTGTGGTGTTCCTGTTCAGTTAGCCATAGTTAATGTAGGCCTCGGTTTCAGTTTGCAGAGTATTTTCTATTTCTCTAGCTTCAGAATCTAAGCTGCTGCGGCCAAATTTCAGATAAATTGTACTCTCTTGTTTAAAGTTCTGCTGTGAATGTTTATATGTGCGTGTTTCACAGAGCTGAATAATAAATCTCCACTCCTGAACAGAGGACAGGCTGACCGAGATGCATCATCCTGCTACAAGATATATTTTGAAGGCCATGAGGCAGAGAACTTCCATTGTGGGATGTCTAGGAGTAAGGCTGTCACTTGACATGCAAAGTATGACTCTAGAGTGTGTTGTTTAAAGTCTTATAATTTTATTTTGGTAGTAAGTATTACTTGGATCAGTTGTTTATAAGGTTTTACTTTTTCTTCAAATCTGTTCTCACTTACCTGACTGAGGCCCTCATTACAACATTGGCGGTAAATCCCGCTTACCCCCGTGTAGAAGACCGCCAACACACCGCTGAGGCGGTGGAATTCTGCTACAGCTATTACGACCCACAGGCCGGAATCCGCCAAAATCCAGACACCCACACAAGTCCGCCAAACCAAAGGTCAGTGATAAACTGGCGATAACAAAACCGACACCGTCACGCCAACAGGGATACGCCCACACTATCACAACCCACAAATCCACGCAGCGGTCTTTCAACCGCGGTATTCCATTAGCGGTACACACCGCCGCGCTCAAAATACACACACATATACAAAACACAACCACATTGGACAATTCGAAATACACACACCTGACACACATACACATACCACTCCCACACACTCAATACAATATAAAACACACACCCACATCACCCACAAACCCCTAATACAAAAATTGAGAAAGAAGCACAGAGAGAGACACCACCATCAACAATACTAGCATCCACAGGCACACAACACCATCACTCACACAACATCCATGCACCTCAGACAACACACACAAACACATCCCCTCACACATCACAACACACACCACCCCACACATCACCCACACCACACCATGGCCCGCAAAGACACCCCAGGTTCTCTGAGGAGGAGCTCAGGGTCATGGTGGAGGAAATCGTCCGGGTAGAGCCACCGCTATTCGGATCACAGGTGCAGCGCACCTCCATAGCTAGGAAGATGGAGCTATGGCGAAGAATCGTTGACAGGGTCAACGCAGTGGGACAGCATCCAAGAACACAGGATGACATCAGGAAGAGATGGAATGACCTACGGGGGAAGGTGCGTTCCATGGTCTCAAGACACCAGATTGCAGTTCAGATGACTGGCGGCGGAACCCCACCTCCTTCCCCACAACTAACAACATGGGAGGAACAGGTCTTGGCTATACTGCATCCTGAGGGCCTCGCAGAAGTAGCAGGAGGAATGGACTCTGGTAAGTCAAATCTTAACTATTACATCCCCCACACTACCTGCATACTATCACGTACCCCACCCTCACCCTCACCCCCTTCACTCCAACACCTCACATATGCCCCATTATCACAACCCACACATCCCAATACCAAGCCCTGCATGCAGCAACAAAGCATGGACACCCATAACCAAAGCATGTCCACTACAGATACCCTCACAGATCCCCAAACCAACTATCACACAAGGTCCTACACAAGAATGCAAGCACTGGAGTACAGGGTCACCCACCCATTGCACACAATGGCACACACAGATGCAATAATCATTCCTTTACACCCCTGCAGGACCCCTACCCAACGTCACCAGACAGGAGGTTCCAGACATGTCCACTCCCCCCACAGAAGAGGCCCACAGTGATGACAGCAGCTCTGTCCAACTGGATCAAGATGACCAGCCTGGCCCCTCGGGACAGTCGGTTCCCCTGACACTGGCACATGCCACCACAGAGCCCCCCCCCCCCCTCAGGAAACACCAGCACAGCACCCACCCAGTGGGCCCATCCCTCTGTCCCCAGGACATGTCAAGCAGCAGTGTGTCCACCACTACAGGGAACCCAGGCAAACTCACCACCCCAAGAAAATCAGGGACCTGGGGGCAGTGGCAGTGGGCACTCGGTTCAGGGGACATAAGAACAGGAAAACAGGGGAACTGGGAGGACTGCTGTGCGACAAGAGGAGGACAGGCCCAGAGAACTCACTCTCCACGAGGCCCTCTCCAACATCATAAGAGCGTACCATAATTCCCAGGAGACAATGGCAACGGTACTGGCCAAATTTCAGGAGACCCAGCGGCTGCAGGAGGAACAGTATTTGGGGATCAGGGAGGAACTCAAGTCCATCAACACCACCCTGGTCACCATTGTAGGGGTGCTGAAGGACCTTGTGAACACCAGGAGGGACACTGTGGCACAACAAGGGGACCCTGACACTAACCTGGGTGATGAACAGTCCACCACCTCCGCCGGCGCTAGTGGACAGGAGGCACCGCCACAGGACCACGACACCAGCACCCCACCCCCTGCAGATGGAGAACCACCCCGCAAACAGTCCCTGAGATCCAGGACAAAGACAGAGAACAATGCCAAGACCCCCGCCAAGAAATTAGACCCCCCTGATTGTCATCCTTCTGTCCCACTTTGGCACCCTGTCCGTACCTAAACTGCCCCAGCTCCACTTCCTATGCCCCTTTGGACAATGCACCTGTGAAACAAATAGACTGGACTCTGCCATAGACAATCCTCCACCATCACCCCTGCCCATTTTACAACCCCCTCCACTATTTTGCACTGAAATAAACACCCTTGAATCACAAAACAACCTGGAGTCTGTCTGTGCTTTCACAAATGTGTATTTGCAATAACTAAGGAAAATAGCAATGTTGATTGTATTGTCAACATACCTATATCACACAGCTCTAGTACATGAGGTAATATAGCAGAGGTCACAGAGGGGGACTCACATCTGTGAAATGGAAAGGCAAAGTGACAAGTCAGGGTCCATACACTGGGTGAAGGTGACAGACATATGATAGGTCTAACAATTGTATGAGATGTGTGAGCCAGTGACATCTTACCTGTGTCTCACTGGAAGTATTGCTGGAAAACGTTGTTTATGTTGTCGATATCCTCTTCTTCTGCCTCCTCTTCTTTACTGTTCGCAGGCTCCACAGCTGCCACAAGACCTCCTTCTGGACCATCCTCCTGCAGAAAAGGCACCTGTTGTCGCAAAGCCAGGTTGTGCAGCATACAGCAGGCCACGATGATCTGGCACACCTTCTTTGGTGAGTAGTAGAACCGCCTGTCATATGGAGGCACCGGAACCTGGCCTTCAGGAGGCCGAAGGTCCTTTCGATCACTCTTCTAGTTCGCCCATGTGCCTCATTGTAGCGTTCCTCTGCCCTTGTCCTGGGATTTCTAACTGGGGTCAGTAGCCATGACAGGTTGGGGTTCCCAGAGTCACCTGCAAATGTCGAGGGACAACTGTTAGACACACACTAACCCTTAGGGACAACCCCAGACAACTATTCACACGGTATAGGGTCCTTGTCCTCACCTATTAGCCACACAGGGTGCCTCTGGAGTTGCCCCATCACATAAGGGATGCTGCTATTCCTCAAAATGTAAGCGTCATGCACTGAGCCTGGAAACTTGGCATTCACATGGGAGATGTACTGGTCGGCCAAACACACCATCTACACATTCATTGAATGGTAGCTCTTCCAGTTTCTGTACACCTGTTCACTCCTACGGGGAGGTACCAAGGCCACATGTGTCCCATCAATGGCACCTATGATGTTGGGGATATGTCCCAGGGCATAGAAGTCACCTTTCACTGTGGGCAAATCCTCCACCTGAGGGAAAACGATGTAGCTGTGCATGTGTTTCAGCAGGGCAGACAACACTCTGGACAACACGTTTGAGAACATAGGCTGGGACATCCCTGATGCAATGGTCACTGTAGTTTGAAAAGACCCACTTGTCAGGAAATGGAGTACTGACAGGACCTGCACTAGAGGGGGAATTCCTGTGGGATGGCGGATAGCTGACATCAGGTCTGGCTCCAACTGGGCACACAGTTCATGGATTGTTGCACGATCAAGTCTGTAGGTGACTATTACGTGTCTCTCTTCCATTGTCGACAGGTCCACCAGCGGTCTGTAAACCGGAAGATGCCGCCATCTCGTCACCTGCCCCAGCGGACGTGCCCTATGGATGAGAACAGCGAGCAGAGAGTCAGCCAACACTGAGGTATTAAAAAAATAATTATTGCACACATTTGTCAATCCGCAATGTGCCTGTCACTGTGTGTATGCAAGGCCTAGATAGGTGTGACGCATTTAAAAATAATGCCATGTGGCCCCCTGAAATGGTGGCTGCCTGATCTTTAAGGTGGGACAATGGGATATGAGGTAACTGCGCTGGCGTTATACACTGTTATGGTAGGCGGTCGAAGACGGCGGCGCAATCCTGCATTGGTTAACATTGGACCCTATGGGTCCCATGAGCCAATGACGATGTACGCTGGCGGTGACGGTACACACCGCCACGGACGTGACCACCATTTTCTGTCTGTTCACTCACTTGATACCTGACTTCCACAGGAGAGCACCTACACTGCAAGTGCTGCTGTGACCTCAGTCTGGAAGCGACGATGGCTCATGTGTCTGGGTAAAGGGCCCCTGCATTCACTTTTGACGAGTTGGAGAAGTTAGTGGATAGGGTCCTCCCCCAGTACACAGTACTCTTCGGTCCTCCAGACAAACAGGTGAGTACGCTGTGAGCATGTTGTATGGGCAATGCCTGTTTGGAGTGGTGTGGATGGAAGATACGGGGGGGACTGATGCCTGCATGAGCGGACGGTGAGTGCATGTGCGTCAGGGCAAGGGTGGGAACGTGGGTCAATGACTGTGACGGTCCGGACGGTTAAAGGTTTTCCTTTTCCCCTGTACTATTCCTCTAGGTCAGCGCCCACCAGAAGAAGGATATTTGGCGTGCCATCGCCAAGGATGTCCGGACCCTGGGGGTCCACCACAGATGGAGCACCCACTGCCGTAAGAGATGGGAGGACATTCGCCGCTGGAGCAAGAAGACGGCGGAGGCCCAGCTGGGGATGGCCTCCCAACGTGGGAGGTGTGCCCGTCGCACAAAGACCCCCCTGATGTTCCAGATCCTGGTGGTGGCCTATCCGGTGTTGGATGGGCGCTTGAGGGCATCACAGCAGCCAAAAGGGGGTGAGTACAGTCACATCCATCTGACTCTGCGCACATTACGAGGTGTCTGGGTGGGGGAGGTGGGCTGTGGGTTCCCCTAGGCCAGGGCGAGTTTTGTAGGCAAGATCCCATCGTGAGGTAGGCTATGTGGCACCCCAACCCCTTCAGTGGTAAGAGCCAACTACACCTAGTCAGGCTCCTGTGACATCCATGTGTGCAGCAATCGGGCATAAGCCTTGTACCCCATGTCCCTGTGATTAATTAGGGAACTCTAAGTGCATGGCGTAGTGCAGAGGGCTGCTGTGTCTGTAGTGTCCGCCAACGGTAGTGGTATTGCATGCACTGAACATGTCTTTCTTCTGTCTCCCCCCCCCTTTTTGTGGTCTCCCTGTTCTTGTGTGCATTAGCATCATCAGGTGGAGGAGCAGTGGCACCGGAGCAGGAGGGAGCTGCATCCCACATGGCCCTGGAGGGTGAGACAACGGAGTCTGAAGCGACCAGTGGAACGGAGGGCGAGGGGAGCTCCACGGCGGTGACAGGAGGTGACATCAGCGACAGCGACTCTTCCTCTGATGGGAGCTCCCTTGCGGTGGTGGGCCCCTCTGTGCCCCCGGCATCAACAGGTACTGCCGCCACCCCCCCTACCAGCACCGCCCTCCCAGCAGCCCCTCAGCGTGTGTCCCGTAGCCGCTCATCCAGGAGGGTGGGCATCTCCTTTGCCCCAGGCACCTCAGGCCCTGCCCCAGTCAGCCCTGCTGCCCTCAGTGAGGAGGCTATTGACATCCTGAGATCCCTCACTGTTGGGCAGTCTACCATTCTGAATGCCATCCAGGGTGTAGAGAGGCATTTGCAACAAACAAATGCATACCTGGAGGGCATTCATTCCGGCTAGGCAGCCCAACAGAGAGCATTTCAGGCTCTGGCCTCAGCACTGATGGCAGCCATTGTCCCTGTGTCTAGCCTCCCCCCTCCAACTTCCTTCACCCAGACCCAACCCCCTGTACCCCAGCCTATCCCAAACACACCATCAGACCAGCATGCATACACCTCAACACACAAGGGTGGCTCTGGCAAACATAAGCACCACACATCCCACAGGCACTGCCTCCACTGTGTCCCCCTCCTCCATGTCTCCCTCCTCCCACCCTGTCTCGTCTCCACTCACACCTGCATGCACTACATCTTCAGCCACTACCTCCATCATCAGCATGCCCATCACCACACACCCCTCACGTGCACTCACCACCCCATTACCATTCACACATCCCCTGTGTCCTCTACCAGTGTATCTGTGAGCCCTCCTCCCAAACTACACAAATGCAGCCACACACCCCCCAACAGCCATCCACCTCACAACAGCCTCCAGCCCATTTTCCTTCACCCAAAGTCAGCAAACGTACACCTCCTACAACCACTACCTCTTCCTCCACTCCCAAACCCCCTCCATCTACCCGTCCCAGTGTGTCTAAAAAGCTTTTCCTGTCTAATATTGACCTCTTCCCTACACCTCCCCCAATCCGTCCCCTAGGGCCTGCCGTTCCAGGTCCCAACCCAGAACCTCAGCCACCACATCACCGGGCACAGTGGTGCCAGCAACTGCGGGCTTTTGGAGTGTGCCAAGCAACAGGGCAGCCAGTGTTCCACGGAGCGAGGGCAAGGACATTCCGCCACCTCCAAAAGTACAAAAGTTGCCCACATCCCGGAGGGAGAAGGCGAAAACACCTGCCACCAAGCGCTCAGGCAATACAAAAGTGGATAGTGGCAAGACAGCTGCGCCACCACCCAAGGTGGGGAAGGGCCAGAAAATCAAGGGCAGGTCCACGTCGACGCCAACCTGCACGGCGGACAAGACCGCCACCAGCACCGCCACCTGCACCACCACCTGCACCGCCACCAGCACCGCAGTCACTGAGCCCGCCACCAGCACAGCAGTCACTGAGCCCACCACAGCACCACTGCCACAAAGACCGCCACCAGCACCGCAGTCACTGAGCCCGCCACCAGCACTGCAGTCACTGAGCCCGCCACCAGCACCGCCGCCACAAAGACCGCCACCATCACCGCCGCCACTGAGCCCGCCGCCAGCACCGATGCCATACAGCCTGCCGCCAGCACTGATGCCACAGAGCCTGCCGCGAGCACAGATGCCACAGAGGCCACTGCCAGCACCGATGCCACAAAGTCCGCCGCAAGCACCGATGCCACGGACACCGGCGCCTGCACCGCCAGCGGCCCCGCGACTTCCTGAGCCAGTGGCACCCCCGCAGACATGGCTGCCATCCCCAGTGGTCAGTTGTACGAGGCTGGTTATCAGTTCCAGGAGCCTGGTCAGCTTGCATGTTGCACCACCGTCAGTGGAGTGTCACATCCACTACCTCAGTCCTTGGCAGGATGAAGCACTCTGGGCACCAAGCCCCCTCCAGAACCAGTGGAGTATCACATCCACTACCTCAGTCCTTGGCAGGATGAAGCACTCTGGGCACCAATCCCCCTCCAGAACCAGTGGAGATTCACATCCACTACCTCAGTACTTTGGCAGGATGAAGCACTCTGGGCACCAAGCCCCCTCCAGAACCAGAGTAGTATCACATCCACTACCTCAGTCCTTGGCAGGATGAAGCACTCTGGGCACAAAGCCCCCTCCAGAACCAGTGGAGAAAGGCATCCACTACCTCAGTCCTTGGCAGGATGAAGCACTCTGGGCACAAAGCCCCCTCCAGAACTAGTGGAGTATCACATCCACTACCTCAGTCCTTGGCAGGATGAAGCACTCTGGGCACAAAGCCCCCTCCAGAACCAGTGGAGAAAGGCATCCACTACCTCAGTCCTTGGCAGGATGAAGCACTCTGGGCACAAAGCCTCCTCCAGAACCAGTGGAGAAAGGCATTCACTACCTCAGTCCTTGGCAGGATGAAGCACTCTGGGCACAAACCCCCTCCAGAACCAGTGGAAACTGTTATCCACTTGAGAGACTGTGGCTTTGCACTCCCCAGGATAAAGCAGTGGGCAACCCACCCACTTGAGAGACTTGAGAGACTGTGGCTTTGCACTTCCCAGTATAGAGCAGTGGGCAACCCACCCACTTGAGAGACTTTGGCTTTGCACTCCCCAGGGTACATCAGTGGGCATGGGGCCCCCTTGTGGAGCTGGCGTCGTGCACTCATCCGGCTGAGGTGCCCCCCCTTTCCTTCCCCCTGAGGTGCCTGTTTCATTTCGATCTGATGCCCCTGCAGTGTTCTCTCCGTTTGGAGTCTGGTATCGAGTGTGGTCCTCGCCCATGCATTTTGGGCCCAGTGGTCCACGGACTATGAATGGTGCACTATCCGGACTTGTGTAGTTGGTGTACATAATTGTTTATACTGTATTTCAAGTTTTGACTAATGGATTTTTATTTACTACAATCGTTCAACTCATTTCCTTTTGTCCTTGCGTTCTTCCAGGGGGTTGGGGGGGGTTGTATATGTAATGTTGCAGCATGTATTTATGTTATGGTGTTGTGTGTGAGGGTGGGGGTGGGGGTGTTGCGTGTTGCGTGTGTGTGTCACTCTCTTTTCCCTCCCCCCTCCCCTGTGTTGTAGGTGCAGTACTCACCGTGGTCGTCGCCGCCGTCTTTCGTGCTCCTGGTAGAGGAGCAGGAATACCATCGCAGGGAGTATTTGGAGTTCTGGCTCCATGGCGTCCTGGTTCCTCGTGGAATGTGTAGAGGTGGGTGTTTTCCCTTCCAAGTCCTGTTTCCGCCGTGTTTTTGTTCGCGATGGTTCCGCCCCGGAAAAGGTGGCGGATTGGCCTCTCATAATAGTGTGGGCAGTACATTGTCTTCCGCCTGTCTGTTGGCAGTGACCGCCGCAGTGTTTGTTTCTACCGCCGTGGCGGTCGGAGTGTTAAAGTGGCTGTCTATGTTGGCGGTTTCCACCATGGTCGTGATTCCATTTTTTTTACCGCCGGCCTGTTGGCAGTCTTACCGTCGCTTTAACACCGACCGCCAGGGTTGTAATGAGAGCCTGAATCTTTATTTGATTCTGCCTTTTAGCGGCTTTACTTGCTGGCACCTTAAACTTGACTTCTTGCATTAATTTTCCCAGTTTTGTTTTGTTTATGATAATAGGGAATCGTCCTTTCATTGGGAACCTAATTTGCTCAATTTTACTTTATGACAACTCTTAGCATTTTGCTTAGTATTTGCTAATTTCAAATTGATTTGAATTAAATGATAGAGATGTTCATGTAACTGACCATTTATCTTCGATAAGCTCTAAAGATTTGAGTTTGTAACTTTTCTTATCTTCTAATAAACCTTCACTGTTTACAAATCAGCCACTCTGTCATTCTCGTGGTGCCTAACGTGCTTCAGTGTCATTGATGTATTGTTGATTTGTTGATACTAAACCTCATCCTGGCACTACAGGTCCATCTGCTTGCGTACAGCTTGTAACTGAGTTTGCACCAAGGATCTGAGCAGTGCAAATCCCATCCTGCTGCAACAAATCTATGCAAATGGAGTGCACCCTGACCTGTCCCTAAGGGAAGTTTTGGCATCGGTGAGGGAATTTAGATCTACACTGGAGCAATAAGCTGCATACGAAGAGTCTTTCAAAACTCTTAGCAGAGAGAGCTCACTGGACTTGGGTGCCCCTGCAGAGACTAGGGGTCCACTCAGACCGATAATGATATGTATCCTTAATTTCAGAGACAATGATGGTATCCTACAGATTGCAAAAGAAAAGGGCACTTTGCAGCTTGAAAATGTTAATGTCCTGTTCTTTCTGAACTTGATGTATGCCTTGCAGATCCAGGGTAGGACATTGACTGCTTTTAAATGGGAAGTAAGAAAGAAAGGCCTGAAAGCCATGATGCTATTCCCTGTTTGCCTCCACATATTGGCAGAGCGGAAGTCTTGGCACTTATTTCATGTGACAATGTGTGGAATTCATTGGAGGGCTGTTGCTCAATAGGAGGTACAAGAATAAATACTTTATCAAGCAGGAGTGGATCTGAGCCCAGAATGACTGAGGTGGAAATCAAGAGCAAACCTGACCAGCCCAGAACTGGGTGGTGAAAAATTTGGCCCACGAAGCTAGTGCCACTGAACATAGAAGAATCACTATCTGAACAGAATCCTTAGGGATATTACCTTTATTGACACGTTTGTACTGATCCCATACTGTAACTGGAGAATTCCCAATGTAGTCGATTACTAGAAAGTTGAATTTTAGGGGCAATTTAATGTCTGTCAGGAGCTACTGCATCATGGTTTCTCTCCTCTCTTTAGGTGGGAGGCTGGATCTGCTAACAATCAATGCAACACTCTCACTAGCATGCTCCCCTCATGGGACATCACACTTCTTGATGTCAAAGGCTATGGAGCATGTTGATCTTATTGTTCTACCACAAACTTTAATGCCTGTATTCTCCTAGGTGTTATTCATAATTTGGATACTTTGGGATGGAAAATTGGGGATGTAAGTAGTTCTGAACTCACACAACAGAGTTCTAGGGGGGTAGAAGGAAAGAGGGTATTTACAGTTTCAAAGTGCATGGAAGAATAATAGTGGCACAGAAATAGGATGAATGCTTTGTGGTGAGCTGCTGTGTGGGTACTGTATGAAAGTCTGGCTGATGAGTGATAATTGGAATCGAAAAAGCTTAACTTAAACTCCTTTCTTGAATGTGAGTGGTGTTGAGCCTACTCCACAGGCATGCACAGGATATAAAATGTATGAAGGAGACATTTAGTCAGTACAATAGGCTTTGTTTTATGTAGATGAGCAAGACCTCCTTGCTAAATGTAAGGTTAACAACTGACACAAGTTGGTGTCTCCATATTGCTAAGGAAATCTGTATCATTCATGCAGCATAATACCTGACTGGATCTGCAGGGTTTTCTTGTGGTGGCCTCCAGACCTTGGGATGAGGAATAAACTACACGGATGTCAATATACCTAATGCCTGTAGTACATTTGAGAATGTGCTAAGTTTTGTTAATGTATGGATAGACCGGCACCCTGAAGAGCAGCAATACACTTGCCTTTCTGTTGTGTATGGAACTTTTTCTAGGTAGATTATTTGTTAGTATTACAACCATGACAGTAACCAATAGGGACTGAGGGGTCAAAAGGCTTACCTGAACGTCCCCATGTTTACTGACAGGGGATTGAATACCACAATTGATTTCATTTGTATTTCTGCTTATCTGCCTGAGTTTGTTTTGTCTTGTGTGGTCAGTGACCATAACCCGTTAATTCCTATGGTGGAGTGGAGTGAAGAGGAGGTGGTTGACCCCCCCTAGCGGTCCCTACTAATGTTGAAATTTGCCCACAGGGTCAGGCACGTAGATTGAAATGGAGAAAGGAGATGCCTGACCACTTTCTCAAGGATTTAAATAAAGTGTGTGGAGACAATCTCACCTTTTGCCTGGATGGTACCTCTAACCAGGAAGCCCTTTGAAATGCATTCCATAGGATCTGTCTACAGGCTGCGAAGCTAATGACTTGGGGGAGAGATGGTTCGATCACAAGTGTACAGTGGCCTATCAAACATTATTAAATGCCTCAATACACATCCCCGGGATAAGGCCCATATAGCAAGATGCAGGAAATCTTATAAACAAATTCTAGAAGCCCGAAAAAAAAGAAATTAAAACAGAAGCTTGTAATGACTTGATGCAGGCTGACGTTTGGAACAATAGTGCCAAGTTCTGGGATATCATTAATCGTCCCTTCATTTCACGGGCCTCAAATAGTGCTATTGACTGCATTGTTCCGGCAGACATATAACATATTTTTAGAATATTTATAATTACCCAGTAAAAGTGGATGCTTCCATCGCTTCAGCTTTTGCTAATGGCAACTACAACCTGGTTTTATTGAACATTACGTTTTTGAGGCTATTTTAGCTGTGCCAAATAATAAAGTGCCCAGGCCCGGAGGCATCCCCGTTCATCTATATAAATCTAATCTTTCATTGTGGTCCAAAATCTTAACACACATTTATAATGTGGCATGTAAGATTAGTTTATCTTTGTCATGGTCTAGGTCCTTCATAATCCTAGTTTTCAAAAAGGGGCTAGATCAGACCCCCACAATGTTACAGGCCAATATCTCTTCTGGACTTACTTGTCAAGGTCTTAGGTAGAGTGATACTTACCAAAATGGGGTTAGAGCAGCACAGCGTTATTTCAAACTTACAATTTGCATTTAGAGCAGGGGAAGGCACCACAGACCAGTGCCTCAGCTTGCAGTTGATAATGGATAAATATAGCATAGCCAAAAAAGGCTCACTGCGCCTGGACTCTATGGACCTTACTGCGGCATTTGACTGGGTTAATAGATCCAAATTGTGTCTGCAGCTGATTAACATGGGGCTGGATCACAACCTTGTGAATTGTTTGCGTGACCTTCAAATGGATCTCTCTGCCGCCAGGAGATATAGGGGGTCATTCCGACCCCGGCGGGCCGGGGTCGACGGGAGCACCGCCAACAGGCTGGCGGTGCTCCGCAGGGCATTCTGACCGCAGCGGTTTGGCCGCGGTCAGAACAGGAAAACCGGCGGTCTCCCGACGGTTTTCCGCTGCCCTCAGGAATCCAAGCTGCGCCGCCATGGGGATTCCGACACCCCATACCGCCATCCTGTTCCTGGCGGTTCGCCCGCCAAGAACAGGATGGCGTATGGGGTGTCGTGGGGCCCCTGCAGTGCCCATGCCAATGGCATGGGCACTGCAGGGGCCCCCGTAAGAGGGCCCCACAAAGAATTTCAGTGTCTGCTTCGCAGACACTGAAATTCGCGACGGGTGCAACTGCACCCGTCGCACCTTCCCACTCCGCCGGCTCCATTCGGAGCCGGCTTCCTCGTGGGAAGGGGTTTCCCGCTGGGCTGGCGGGCGGCCTTCTGGCGGTCCCCCGCCAGCCCAGCGGGAAACACAGAATCACTGCGGCGGTCTTCAGACCGCGGAGCGGTGTTCTGTCGGGGGAACTCTGGCGGGTGGCCTCCACCGCCCGCCAGAGTTAGAATGACCCCCATAATCATGTGGGGTTTCTCTCCTCAACTATAAAGGTTTACAGGGGCACTAGGAAGGAGTGTATACTGGCCCCACTTTTATTTACATTATACATCAACAACCTGTGTCCAGTTTTAAGAACTGCCTGTAGTGACATTCCCCGTGTGGGTACCCAGTTAATACCTAGGCTTCTATATTCAGATGGCACTGTGCTATTAGCAAGGACTACCACAGGGCTGCAAAGATGACTTGATTAGTTCTTGGATCAGTCTGAGGACTAATCCTAAAGTCTGTGTAACTTTGGAGAGGGCTAATGATATTCCCTGGTTCCGCTATATAAAGACTTTAGTAGAGAAAGTTGGGCGCCCTGACCTATGTGTGGATCTCAATGAACTTGCTAAGAGAGATCTGCCTTGGGTGAAAAAACAATATCTGTCCATTGTCTGTGTGGACAGAGAAGCAAGGGAGCTTCTTAAACCCACGACACAGGCCTACTTTCTTTTCAAAACTTGTCATCAACAGAGCCCTACTTAATTGTTACTACAATCCCTTATCATCGATTTTTACTTACAAGGTTCAGTTTTAATTTACTGCATTGCTTATTTGCAGAACCCCAAGGTTGGCACAAGGTTGGTGAGCTGGCCCTTGCTCTTCTGACAATTTTATTGCCCAGGACACATTGCATTTTATGATGTTGTGTGATCGTTATTGCTCAATCCGTCACCGTTTTATTGTTCCTTTATTAAAAGACAAAGGTTTTTCACTAGTTAAACTGTTTATGATTTTAACTAACAGAATAAAGTATTCTGACTGACTGTCTGTCTTTGTGAGTTTTTCACTAGCAGGACATGTCCTGCCTTTTACTTACATGTCACCCTGCCCTTGGGGCTACCTGGGGCCTACCTTTTTGTTTAAAAAAAAAAAGTTTTAATTTATTTTAATACAACATTAAACAGGGTGTATGGCATACACCGATATCTCCTGGTTCCCTACTGCCAACCTTAAACATCATTATACAAAGGATCAGCAAGAGTTATTGGCACATTTGAGTGAATAAGGTGTCGTAAATAAACCTACACCATTTAATAACGTGTGTCTCCGCTATGCGTGGCTGCAAGGTCTGTAGCATAAAGAACTGTATGCCAGAAGAAAGTGTAACTGCAGAGAATGAGGGAGGGGAGGTTGTGCTGCTGTGGGACACACTCATAGTATCTTGTGTTGTGGTGGATGTAGGAAAGTAATTCTTTTTGGCATGTTAACTCCACTTTTTGTCTGCGGTCAGTATGCTTTGACTGTTTTCACTGGGACACTGCTAACCAGGACCTCAGTGATTGTGCTCATTCCCTCTAAATTTGGTTGCCTAGGACTTTGCACACCCCACAATTGGCAATCTGGTACCCCATTGTAAGTCCCTAGTATATGGTACTTAGGTACCCAGGGTATTAAGGCACCAGCGGTTCCCCATAGGCTGCTGCATGTATTGTGCCACCCATGGGAGCCCATGTAAAATGTGTCTGCAGGCCTGCCATTGCAGCCTGGGTGGAAAGGTGCATGCATCCTTTCACTACAGGTCACTGCACCAGGTCACTGTAAGTCACCCCTATGGTAGGCCCTCCTAGCCCAGAGGCAGGGTGAAGGTACCTGTGTGTGAGGGCACCCCTGCATGAGCAGAGGTGCACCTATGAACTCCAGCTCCATTGCACTGGACTTCGTAAGTGTGGTGAAGCCATTTTACCTGTGTACTGGACACAGGTTACTGTCCAGCTACATATTGGTACTCCGAACCTGGTATCAAACATTTCGGAATCATACCCCAATACTGTTGCTAGTATTGGTTGGATTATCCCAGGCACTCTGGGGGCTCCTTAGAGGACCCCCAGCATTGCTCCTACCAGTCTTCTGGGGTTTTCCTGGCAGGCTGCGCTGCTGCCACCCCTCAGACATGTTTCTGCCCTCCTGCTGTTTGACCAGCTCAGGCACAGGAAGACAGAACAAAGGATTTCCTGTGGGAGAGGGAGGTAAAACCCTCTCCCTCGGAAATAGGTGTTACATAGCTTGGGAGGTGTAGCCTCCCCAAGCCACCGGTATGCTTTGAAAGGCACATTTAGTGACCTCCTTGCATAAACTCATTTGCACCAGTCCAGGGACCCCTGGTCCCTGCTCTGGCGCGAAACTGGACAAAGGAAAGGGGAGTGACGACTCCCCTGTCCATCACCACCCTAGGGGTGGGGCCCAGGGCTTCTCCAAGTGGCCACTGGATTCTGCCATCTTGAATCCAAGGTGGGCAGAGGCACCTGGGGCATCTGAGTGACCAGGTCAGGTAGGTGACATCACATCTCCCTCCTGTTCGGAGGTCACCCTGCTAGGTGACCAATCCCTCTTCCTGGGCTTCTTAGGGTCTCTCTCTTGGGTGGGCCCTCAGATTCGACATGCAAGATTTCAATAGGACTGCATTGTTTACTTTGTCTTCTGGGCACTGGGACTACAAATGGACCTTTCAGGAACCGACAATCGGCAACTTCAACAATAACTCTGCTCTGCAACATTGTTTCTCTGGCTCCTTCCAGCAACTGAAACATTTCCCTGGCTGTGCATCCTCTGAGGGTGGAGAGTATTCAGCCTGCACAATAAGTAAGAAGGAATGTCCCTTGGAGTGAAGGAATCACTCCCCTGTTTTTGCAGGAACCAACTGCAACAATGGCTGCATGGATCTGCTCTATTCCGAAACTGTGTATCCAGCATCACAGGTGTGTGGTCTCCTTGGTCCTCTCTACCAGCTGTCTAACTTGGGAGACGGTAAGCCCTTGCCTGCCCTTGTAGGACAGTACCCCTGTGCAACTCTTGTAGCTACCAAAGCTTGTTTGCTCCTCCTCCAAGGGATCATCAGGCTCCATGTATCCCCAGCCCCCAGCACTCCTTCCTGCAAAGCACAGTCTCCTGCCTGCTGCTCCAGCAAAGTGGGACTCCTCTTCAGGTGTGCTGAGTGGGCCTCACTAAGCCTCACTGACACTGAGACTGCTGTGCCTGCTGCCAGTGGGTTGCTTGTCGGGCTGCCTCATCTTCCAGTGACTCTCCCAATGGCTGAGGGTCACCCTGGACTCTTCTATTTGGGTCAAGTCCCCTGGGCCCTGCTGGAATTCTTCAGCCTGGTAAAACTTCTTCTCCACCTCTTGTGTTTGCCAAGGCTTGTTGGTGGTTTTCCAGCACCACTGACCAACTGCATCTCGACCGCCGATGTGAGACACCACTTGCATCACTCCTGGGACTTCTCTTCAACTCTGATGCTGCACTTCTGGCCTTCTTCGTCCACCATCAACCTGGTCCTGTGTCACCAGAAGGGTGGGTAGTCGCTCCTGCCACAACTGGACACTCCGACACAAACTGGACTTGGTCCCTTTCCTTTGTAGGTCCTCTTCTGCCAGGATACACCTTTGGGTTCTTCCAATCTTGGTTGGGATTTGCATAATCCTTTTCCAAAGTCCTCCTGTTGGTATAGTGGAAAACCAGATACTTACCTCTGTTCTTCTGGTCGCTGGGGGCCACTCTGGTACTCACCTCCTGGGGTTCCTAGTTCCTCCAGTTCCCCTGTACTGATTCCAGTTCTTTAGGTGGGGGACTGCCATTCACATTCCTCTTTTTTAGTATATTGTTTGGCCCTCCCCTAGGGCCCTCACTGTTTACCTATACTTTTGCCAATGCTTGTTGCTTTCTAAACTCTTTACTGATTGCTAATGTGTATATAATAGTGTGTTTACTTATCTCCAGTTGGGGTATTGCCTATTCAGTATTCTAGTATTTGTGTTGCTATAATAAAGTACCTTTATTTTTGTAACACTGTGTGGTTCTTTCATGTGTAATAGTGCTGTGTGACTATAGTGGTATTGCATAACTTTTGCATGTCTCCTAGATAAGTCTTGGCTGCTCATCCACAGCTACCTCTAGTGAGCCCTGGCTTCCAAGACACTGCCTATACTTCACTAATAGGTGATACCTGGACCTGGTATAAGGTGATAACACAATAGGTGCTCACCACACACCAGGCCGGCATCCAACAGTGGACATCAGGTTGCACTGGCTATGATGTAATTGTTGGTAAGGGGCGAGAAGCAAGGAAGGGTAAGCAACCGTCAGACCACTTGTCCCATCCCGAAATGGGAATGGAAAACTTCTACAAGGGCCCAGGGTGCGCATCAGCGCCCAAAGGCCAGTCACGCGTCTGGGAGTCCGGAGAGGGGAGGAAAGCGTGCAGTCAGCTTTACCTCACGGTGACATGTTATCATCGCTTGAGGTCTGCTGGAAGTGAACAAGGATCGTCGCCCAATGGGAAGCTGTGGGGAGTCGGCGGAGCCCCTGCATCTCCCCCTTGCTTAGGATATCTTTTTCTGCCACCCCCCATTTGCATATGGCCCCCTCCATGCCTCCACCGGAGGGGGACCTGAGGACCGCCAGTGTAGGGTAATCATATGGATCGCTAATAGGACTGATAGCATCACGAAGCAAGATCTCATTTTATTATAATAAGTGTGGGAGACTGCGCTTGTTTTCTAAAAAAGTTTGTCACAAATTTGCGTCATTGTCACAAATTCACAGCAAATGTTTTGTTTAAAGTGCTTTTTTGTCCTGGTGGGGTTGCTCTGGGTCATCAGAGCTAAAGGGTCAGGTTGTCCCTACCTGGCCCCTTTTCTTTTTCTTCACTTTCTTTCCAGGTCTCGACTGAAGCCGAGTCTCAAGATGGCTGCCCGCACTTCCTGGTTAAATTGTTGGCAGTCCATCAGAGCTCTGCAGATCTCTGCATGAGTTCATTATTATTCACAAAGTTTTTGTTGGCACAGATATACAAATTTGGATGTCCTTAAATTTCCCAACAACTACTGAACAAGTTTACACGAAATGGCAAAAAGTTACCTTTCTGCCAAATTTGGGGTAATTCCGTCCAGTGGTTCGGGCTGTAGCCGTGTTCAAAACTCCTAAGGGAATTAACACTGGAAACGCATTTTATTTTACCCCCCTGTTTCTCGGCCCCTGCTTGATGGATCACCCCGAAACTTCCCATGGGCAACAACAATCACCAGCACACTTTTTTTTAGAAAATTTCGTGAGGATTTGTCAAAGAACACCATAGAGATATAGGCGAGTCAAAAAATGCATTTCCTATGGAAACATGGTCTTAACTATACCCACTGGCGACCACCAGTAGGCCAGTCAGGTACAGTTAAGTATTGGGTTTGATATTTTTCCCAGATTTCTTTTCACTTTATCAGAGTGGTAATAGGTAGGGAAATAATTAATAAGTTTAGATTTAAAAAACAAAATCTACGGCGTACCATAATACTGCCTCAGGAGTACTGCAGTACTTGAAAAAAATGTGAAAAAAAATATTTTAAAAAATACACTGGACTACACTATATTTTAAAAAATATATTATACTACACTGTTTTAACAATTTTTAAGATATTTAAATCTTCACAAAAATCTATGGAGTCCAACGGTAACACCTACAACTTACCACACTACTTAATTTTTTCTTTAAAAAAAGCACAGTTCTCATGAAGTTGCTGGGAAAACATATAGGCCCTCATATGCCAAGGTCTGACCGCCGGGCGGCCGCCAATGCAGCCGCACTCCCGCCGCAGCCATCAGGAGATCCCTGGTTTCCGCCGGCCGGCCCAGCGGGGATCTTGTCCGCAACACAATGGAGCCGGCGGTGTTGCGGCCGTGCGACGGTTGCAGTTGCACCTGTCGCGATTTTCACTGTCTGCATAGCAGATAATGAAAAGCTGCACGGGACCGGGGCAGGTGGCCAGTGGCATGGGCAGTGCAGGGGAACCCAGGGGCCCCGCGACTCCCCGTACCGCCAGCCTTTTCCTGGCAGTTCAAACCGCCAGGAAAAGGCTGGCTGTAGGGGGACTCGTAATCCCCTGGGCAGCGCTGTCGTAATTCCCTGTGAAGCACCGACAACCTGTTGGCGGTGCTTCCTCCGGAACAGCCCTGGTGGTCTTGGACCGCCAGGGTTGTAATGACCCCCCATTGAACATTATTAATAAATCTCTTTAGCTATTATGACTTTTATAAAGTGGTAGTACATAGAAAACAAATATAAAACCTAGTACTTATATATATCTCTGTCCCTAATCCAGAATGCAACAAAAGCGTGCTGAAAACTACAGGGCTGCCTTTCACGTTTAGAAAGACAGCCATTAGCCAATCAGGTACTGTCTTCTTATTGGCATGTAGCACAGTATACCTCGAAGTTACCTCAGTGTACCGTGGCACAATATATTTGATCACTTATAACTTTAACACTACTAACACTATTTGCACATACTATGAAAAATTAGAATTTACACAGTATCATCTATATTCCTGGCATATTAGATCTGCATCTGTTCAAACACTTTCCTACTATGTTTGTTTCAAGTACCACACTCCACTGTACACCACACCACTCTATTACACTTCACTGTATGCCACTCCACTCTACGAATTCCACTCTACACTACTGCACTGTATGCCCCTCCACTGTTTGACACTGCAGTCTACACCATTCCACTGTACAACACTTCACTCTATGCTACCCTAATGTACACTATTCCACTGTATGCCATTCCACTCTGCGCCACTCCACTCTATGCTATTCCACTATATTTCACTCAACTCTATGCCACTCCACTGTGCACCACTACACTGAACACTGTACGCTACTTCACTGTATGCCGCTCCACTCTAGGCCACTAAACTCTATGCTATTCTACTCTATGCCACTCCACCCTGCACTATTACACTGTACGTACCCACACTCTACTCCACTCAACTATAGCACACTTCACTCTATAACACACCTCTCTAATCTATTCCACTGTACACCAATGCAGTCTACACCACTCAAGCCTATGCCACTCCATTCTGCACAGCTCCACTTTAGGCTATTCCACTGTATGCAACTCTACTGAACACCACTACACTCTACACTATTCCACTTTATGCCGCTCCAGTCTACACCACTCCACTGTTTTCCACTCTGCTGTACCCTTTTCCACTGTACGCCACTCCACTATAAGCCACTCTACTCTACACCACTCTACTTTGCACCATTAGACTCTAGATTAACCATAACTCGCCATTCTACCATGCACTGTGGTCTCAGAAATTATGGAGGTCATTATGAACACGGCGGAAACAACCGCCGTGTTCATGCTGGCGGTCAAAACACTGACTGCCAGCGACCCCGGAACTCCGCCGGCCACATTATGAACTTTTCTGTGAGCCGGCGAGCGGAAACCTTGTTTCCGCCCGCCGGCTCACAGAAAGGCTCGGCCGGGACCTTGATGGTGGCTCCACATGGAGCCGCCGTCAATGCCTCTGTGCGGCAGGTGCAGTTGCACCCATCACGCAGATCCGCAACGGGGCTCTGCACCGGGGCCCCTGCAGTGCCCATGGCATGGGCACTGCAGGGGCCCCCAGGGCTGCTCCATGGCACCTCCTCTGCCAGCTTTTTCCTGGTGTACAGTAAAATGAAGGTGGTGCACAAATTATAAATGTAAGTTATAACTAGTGATGCACAAGTTAGAAAGTTAAGTTACAACTATAACTTTAGAATTTGCAAAGTTTGTATAGAAATAATAAATAAATAAGGTGTTCCTAACCTTTGGTTATTTATTTATATATATATGTATCTCAATGGAAAAATCAAAGCTTTAACCTTAGTTATAAATAGGGAATTTGTATCTATTCTTTCTATACAAACCAAATTAAAACTACAGAAACATTAGAAGTTCTAAAGTTTTAGTTTTACCTTAAATTTATAATGTTCGCGCCACCTTTAAATTACTATACCTTTATTCTTTCTTTACAAACCAAACTTAAACTACACAAACATTACAAAGTTTAAAGTTGCACTTACACCTCAATTTATATTTCACGCGCTAGTAACTGTAAGACGGACTACATATCCCAGACTGCTTTGTGGCCCCAAGAGGCGGCCATTTTTCTCAGCACCTGCACCCACTTGACCAGACCAACGAGCGCTATAAAGCGCGTGGGGGCACTTTGCAGCGCAGGACGCGCGTGGGCTGTGCCCAGGACAAGACAGGCCCAAGACGGGTGTAAGGAAATGGCTCCCTGTTGCAGTCACTCCACACTTTTTGCCTGATACTGATGCTGACTTGACTGAGAAGTGTGCTGGGACCCTACTAACCAGCACCCAGCACCAGTGTTCTTTCACCTAAAATGTACCATTGTTTCCACAAATGGCACACCCCTGGCACACAGATAAGTCCCTTGTAAAAGGTACCAGTGGTACCAAGGGCCCTGTGACCAGGGAAGGTCCCTATGGGCTGCAGCATATGTTGTGCCACCCAAAGGGACCCCTCACCTAACACATGCACACTGCCATTGCAGATTGTGTGTGTTGGTGGGGAGAAAAAGGCAAAGTCGACATGGCACCCCCCTCAGGATGCCATGCACACAAAATGCTGCCTGTGGCATAGGTAAGTCACCCCTCTAGCAGGCCTTACAGCCCTAAGGCAGGGTGCACTATACCACAGGTGAGGGCATAGCTGCATGAGCAATATGCCCCTACAGTGTCTAAGTCTATTCTTAGACATTGTAAGTACAGTGTGGCCATATTAAGTATATGGTCTGGGATTTTGTCAAAAACGAACTCCACAGCTCCATAATGGCTACACTGAATACTGGGAAGTTTGGTATCAAACTTCTCAGAATAATAAACCCACACTGATGCCAGTGTTGGATTTATTAGAAAATGCACACAGAGGGCATCTTAGAGATGCCCCCTGTATTTTACCCAATTGTTCAGTGCAGGACTGACTGGTCTGTGCTAGCCTGCTGCTGAGAGACGAGTTTCTGGCCCCTTATGTGGTGAGGGCCTTTGTGCTCTCTGAGGACAGAAACAAAAACGTGTTCTGGGTGGAGGTGCTTCACACCTCCCCCTGCAGGAACTGTAACACCTAGCAGTGAGCCTCAAAGGCTCAGGCTTCGTGTTACAATTCCCCAGGGCACTCCAGCTAGTGGATATGACCGCCCCCTGGACACAGCCCCCACTTTTGGCGGCAAGTCCAGGGGAGATAATGAGAAAAACAAGGAGGAGTCACCCACCAGTCAGGACAGCGCCTAATGTGTCCTGAGCTCAGGTGACCCCAGCTTGGTTTTGGAGGATTCCCCCAATAGGACTAGGGATGTTCCCCCCTCCTCTCAGGGAGGAGACACAAGGAGGGTGTACCCACCCTCAAGGACAGGAGCCATTGGCTACTGCCCTCCCAGACCTAAACACACCCCGAAATTCAGTATTTAGGGGCTCCCCAGAACCTAGGAAACTAGATTCCTGCAACCTGAAGACGAAGAAGGACTGCTGATCTGAAGCCCTGCAGAGAAGACGGAGACACCAACTGCTTTGTCCCCAGCCCTACCGGCCTGTCTCCCCACTTCAAGAAAAACTGCAACAGCGACGCGTGCCCCAGGGTCCAGTGACCTCTGAAGCCTCAGAGGACTACCCTACATCTAAAAGGACCAAGAAACTCCCGAGGACAGCGGCCCTGTTCCACAAAGACTGCAACTTTACAACAAAGAAGCAACTTTTAAAGACCACACGTTTCCCGCCGGCAGCGTGAGACTTTCCACTCTGCACCCGACGCCCCCGGCTCGACCTGCGGAAAACTAACTCTACAGGGAGGACTCCCCGGCGACTGCAAGTCCGTGAGTAGCCAGAGTTGACCCCCTTGAGCCCCCACAGCGACGCCTGCAGAGGGAATCCAGAGGCTCCCCCTGACCGCGACTGCCTGCTTCAAAGAACCCGACACCTGGGAAACACACTGCACCCGCAGCCCCCAGGACCTGAAGGATCCGAACTCCAGTGCAGGAGCGACCCCCAGGCCCCCCTCTTCCTAGCCCAGGTGGTGGCTACCCCGAGGAGCCCCCCCCTTGCCTGCCTGCATCGCTGAAGAGACCCCCGGGTCTCCCATTGAATCCTATTGCAACCCGATGCCTGTTTGCACTCTGCACCCGGCCGCCCCTGTGCCGCTGAGGGTGTACTTTCTGTGCCTGCTTGTGTCCCCCCCGGTGCCCTACAAAACCCCCCTGGTCTGCCCTCCGAAGTCGCGGGTACTTACCTGCTGGCAGACTGGAACCCGGGCACCCCTATTTCTATTGAAGCCTATGTGTTTTGGGCACCACTTTGACCTCTGCACCTGACCGGCCCTGAGCTGCTGGTGTGGTAACTTTGGGGTTGCGTTGAATCCCCAACGGTGGGCTACCTTGGACCCAACTTTGAACCCTGTAAGTGCTTTACTTACCTGTGAAACTAACAAATACTTACCTCCGCCAGGAACTGTTGATTCATTCACTGTGTCCATTTTTGAAATAGCTTATTGCCATTCTTGCCAAAACTGTACATGCTATTGTGATTATTCAAAGTTCCTAAGATACCTGAGTGAAATACCTTTCATTTAAAGTATTGTTTGTAAATCTTGAACCTGTGGTTCTTAAAATAAATTAAGAAAATATATTTTGTTATATAAAAACCTATTGGCCTTGAATTGTCTTAGAGTGTGTGTTTCTCATTTATTGCCTGTGTGTGTGTGTGTGTACAAGAAATGCTTAACACTACCCTCTGATAAGCCTACTGCTAGACCACACTGCCACAAAATAGAGCACTAGAATTATCTCTTTTTTGCCACTATCTTACCTCTAAGGGTAACCCTTGGACTCTGTGCATGCTATTTCTTACTTTGAAATAATACATACAGAGCCAACTTCCTACAACGGGTCCGTCTTAGCCCGTCAGAGACCGGTAGAGGCTGGGCTGGGCCCATACTCTTTAGGCTTTACATTTTGGATGCATACATTTGGGCTATTACTGTCGTAGGCATTTCTAGATCTTGTTAGCCTTTTTCCTAGTGACCTGTGGCATAATGGGAAAAAGGAAGGTGAACACGGGTTCTACGTCCACTCTGCAACCTCATTCTTGGTCCTCCGTTGATAATTTTCTGGTATGAGCAGTGGATTTGTTTTCAAATGTTGGCAGAGCAGCACCTCTCTCCATAGCAAACCCTGCCACTACATACAATATTGGTTCTGCCAAAAATATGCTGCATGATACTCCATCACGGCCCCTGTTACTCAAACCCCTCGCGTGGACCTGGAAGGGGTGGTTTCGGATAACTTAGTAGGGGATGTAGGTGTGAGTACTGTTGATTGTTTGGTGTGCCAGATTCTCTGTGTGGCTCCTTTGACTCCAGCCCATTACGAAAAAGGCGAAGGAGGATTGCTAAATCAAAAATTAAATCTGCCCCAAAGTCACAGCCCTTGACTCAAGATACTCCCATTTGTTCTGTGCCTTCACACCCCCTAAATGTCGACCTTTGGGCCTCACTAAAGATTTGGTTCAATGATTTATTGGACTCTAAACTGCAACTAATCCATAGTCGAATAGCAACACTAGAATCTAGTTTGGGTAATTTAGTCTCAATGTCAATAAAGGACCCCTTGCAAGTACGATTAGTAGCATCTCAGTCAGGGGCCCTCGATTGGCCATCTGTTAGGTTATGGTCCTGAGATCTAATCACCTTTCTAGAGTAGCCACACAAATCACTACAGGTTTACAGAATAGGGCTAGAGAAGTTAGCTCAATCAATCAACTGGCCACTCTTCCTGTTAATTCACACACACAGGGACTTAACCCTCAAATTGCAAATAGTATTCCATCCCTTGGTAGCCAGCATGAACAACAACAGGCTGAGCATCACCTACCCTAGTACCCTGTTATAAATCTGCCACCAGCATTTCGTCCATATGTGGTCATTCTGGATAATGTCCCTAAGCTTCAAGGCCCCATAGAGGAATCTACCTCAGCCCTTAAAAACAAAGTTACTTTTTGGTTAAATATGAATGTAAGTTGTAAGTGGGACCTTGTTAAAGAGATCCTGTTTGTCAGTCGGGTGGGTGGTATAGGCTCCTTGAGTAGACAATCACCTGGAGACTTTGTTATTATCAACTTTCGAGATCCGAATGTTGCCAGGGAAATTTTAGCGCTTGCTCATGCCAGTATGGTGAGGCTGAAACAGATTAGAATTCTACAGTTGGGCTTTTTTTTACAAACATCTAGCCCCCACGAGAGATGCTCAGAACATTGAGAACACCCAGACTTTCCGTCAAACCTCCATATGGGGCTTAGGGAGCCGTTCGCTTCCGAGTCTTCCACTTAGCAATCGCTACTCAGGTTTGAGTGAACTGGAAGAGGTGGATTGACTACCACCGGCACCCCAAATTGAGCCTAGTAGAGCTACTGGGGAGGGAAATTTGGCAGAGAAAGGACATATTGTCACCAAACTGATTATATCTGAAGTTAATCTACCAGTAAATGTTTCAGGGGAACTGGCTACTTTGCCATCCAAGAGGTGTCCATCAACTAATAAAACTCAACACTGGAAATTCCTAGGTTGAAATGTGGCCGGTTTCACCTCAAAATTAGAGGTCGAGGGTTGGCGGTTGTTTATATCAAGTTTCGACATTATTTTTATGCAGGAAAACTAGGCGGTTTCAAAATTGGTTTTTGGTGGATATACTAGCTTTAGTAAGGTTGACACCCCCTCACCTTCAGGTCGAGCCAATGTGGGATGGTGACCTGGTTTAAGGTTAGTCTTGGATATAAGGTCTTACCAATAACAACGGACTCGGATGGAATACAAGCATTTGAAGTACATTGGGGTGGCAAGTTAAGAATGTATTTGGTAAATTACCATAACAATAATTTTGCATCTACTAACAATTCTCCCTTTCATGACCTCTCTCTAGCTATCAGTTGTTTGGCTTTTAGGGCTCAGGCGAATGGCGAGCCCTTTAATATACTTTTGGCAGCAGATTTTAATGCTAAACTGAGAGCCTCAGTGGACTCCCCTTTGGATCCCTCTAGTAGTGAAGTGGATCAAACAGGGTTGAACCCAAAGGGACAGCACCTATATGCCCTCCTTCTGACACATGACTTGGTTAGACCCAAATCCTGCCCAGACATCGCAGTGGCACCAACTTTTATTGGCCGGGGCTGTAGCTTCACAATTGATTACATTTTTGTTTCTCAGAACGTTTTATCCCTGACCCAAGAGCTACAAGTAATTCCATCAGTTTTCAGTGACCATAACCCCTTAACGCTTCAATTTAAAGTGCCCTCCCAGACTAAACCGAGAGAACTTGGCCCCAGACAAAAACTGGGACAAAGGACAATGGTAGGAGGGTGGTTTGGCGCTCAGCAAATCTGGTGTTTATTATGGATCAGGTGCAAACCTCCCCCCATCACTGCAAATATTAAGTCAAGTAAACAGTGCAGACCCTGCCAATTGCCTAACAGGTTTTACTGAGCTCACGTCTTATATTAGGGATCTCATGAGTAGACCAATTAAAAATGTCCCTTTGACTGGCTGCCTGTGGTTCGAAAGATCGTGTAGGGTAGCCAATGCCTCCCTGCCCCAGTAGTTTAGCCAAAACCCTAGAGACAAAGCCACTGTTATTGCTTATAGAAAGGCATATGCCCAGGCCGTAAAACAGCAGAAGGCTGAAGTTTATGATAGAGCAGTGGGAAAATATAACAGAAGCCTATAAAAAGAATGATTCCCAGGCTTTTTGGAGGGTAGTCCGGACTGGCCTCTCGGATGGCAAATTGTCAGAAGCAATCACATCGCATATCCCCCCAATGCTTGGGTTGGCCATTTTTCAGGTATCTATGGGGCTAACGAGGTAAGGGGGCAATCCGTGCAGATAACTTTGCTCTTGAATCCTGGCTCCAATGTTTTGGAGAGTGAGATCCTAAAGGCGATTTGTGACAGCCTCCCAAATAAGGCCCCTGGTCTGGATGGGATCCCGATGGACCTTTTTATAAAATACTCAGAGTTTTGGGCCCCTTTCTTAACTAAGATTTATAGTATGGTGTGTACGGTTGGACCCCCTATATTGTGGCAAACTTCTGTAGTGGTTCCAATTTTAAAAAAAGGCAATACTCTAGATCCTAGGTGTTATCGGCCAATTTAGTTGCTCGACTCCTCCTCAAAATGAATGTGGCGGGTGGTTTTGGAATGTCTGATCTCTTGGGTGCAGGAGAAAAAAAATCGTACTTGGGTCCAATATGGTTTTAGGAAAGGTTTGGGCACTATTGATCATTGCCTGGACCTTTACTTTCTTAAGGCCAAGTGCAAGTATGTGAAAGGTGGGTCCATTCACTTGGCTTTTATGGACTTGTCCAGCGCATTTGATTATGCTATTAGGGAAAGCTCTGGGCAATTCTTCTAAATAAGGGTCTTGATGACGGCCTAGTAGATCTTTTGAGACTCCTTCACCAGGGGCAGAGGACAAAAATAAGGTATGGGCTAAATGGCTAGACCACCTCCCATTTTGGTGTAAGTCGTGGTGTACATCAGGGGTGTGTTCTCACCCCTATTTTATTTCTTTTATACATAAATGACCTAGAGAAAACCTTGGTTTCTATAGGAACTGATGTTCCACGCATTCACAGTAACGTCATTCCAGCTCTACTGCATGTGGATGATGCAGTCTTACTGGCAAGGACTGCAAATGGGCACAAACTGCTAGTTGATAGTTTTGTTAAGTTCATGAAAAATTTAGACCTTGAAACCAACCGCTCGAAGACCTTTGTAATGGTCTATGGCCCTAAAAATACCAAGACACACCCTATGTGGATAGGAGAATGTACCTTAACAAAAGTAATTTCCTTCTCGTATCTGGGGCTAGAATTCGATGAAGCATGTAGTTGGCGTCCTTGCTTAAAAAACAGGGTTTTACGCATGGTGCGTACAGTGGGTATTATCTACTCTTTGGCTGGCAGTATAGGGTGGAAGCAGGTTGCCCCCATATTTGAGGTTTATAAGAGAAAATGTCTGCCAGCTGTGAGCTATGGTATGGGGTTGTGGGGGTATAAAGCTGTTGGGAACCTTCAGGTAGAGAAAAATCAATTCTGTTGCCGGTTGTTGGGTGTCCCGCCCTCTGCACCCCATTTTTCTGCCCACCAGGAATTGGGTCTTGAATACTTACAGGATGGAATTAGCGGTGCCCGCTGGAGCTGTGGTGTGCAATTTGACTTAATAAAGAAGCCGTCCTCAACCAGCTGATTATTCAGGATTGCCTTCTTAGTGATCCCGCTTGTTCAATCCCATGGTTGAAATATATTAAAGGAACTCTGATTGAAGTGGGTTGCCCACATTTGTATGAAAATCCACATTTGATTAAGATAAAGGTGGTCATTATGACATTGGTGGTAATCCCGCTTACCACCGCGGTGATGGGCGCCAATATAACGTCTTGGAGGCGAACATCTGTCCGCCATATTAAGACACACACACACTAAAAACGACAGAATACTGCCACAAACACATGTCCGCCAGAACAAAGGTAAGTGTTAAACTGTTGGTATGAACACCCACACTGTCACGCCAACAAAACAAAGCCCTTCACTTTATGACCCATGAATCACCACGGCAGGCATTCATTGGCGGTAAACCGCCCAAATACAAAACAACACAACATTGGCCAATACCAACATCACACACCTGACACCAATACACACACCACACCAACCCACCAACAGCACTATAAAACACACACCCACATTACCCACAACCGTTTACGAACACGTAAAATAGCCACAAGACAGACACGCAAATCACAACCACAACTACACCCACCACTAGCACCCAGCCATCCGTCACACACCCCACACCCCACCACATTATTCAACATGCACTGCATGTAGGAAGTTGGCTCTGTATGTGCTATTTCAAAGTAAGGAATAGCATGCACAGAGTCCAAGGGTTCCCCTTAGAGGTAAAATAGTGGTAAAAATAGATAATACTAATGCTCTATTTTGTGGTAGTGTGGTCGAGCAGTAGGCTTATCCAAGGAGTAGTGTTAAGCATTTGTTGTACATACACATAGACAATAAATGAGGTACACACACTCAGAGACAAATCCAGCCAATAGGTTTTTATATAGAAAAATATCTTTTCTTAGTTTATTTTAAGAACCACAGGTTCAAATTCTACATGTAATATCTCATTCGAAAGGTATTGCAGGTAAGTACTTTAGGAACTTCAAATCATAAAAATTGCATGTATACTTTACACGTTATTGACAAATAGCTGTTTTAAAAGTGGACACTTAGTGCAATTTTCACAGTTCCTGGGGGAGGTAAGTTTGTGTTAGTTTTACCAGGTAAGTAAGACACTTACAGGGCTTAGTTCTTGGTCCAAGGTAGCCCACCGTTGGGGGTTCAGAGCAACCCCAAAGTCACCACACCAGCAGCTCAGGGCCGGTCAGGTGCAGAGTTCAAAGTGGTGCCCAAAACACATAGGCTAGAATGGAGAGAAGGGGGTGCCCCGGTTCCGGTCTGCTTGCAGGTAAGTACCCGCGTCTTCGGAGGGCAGACCAGGGGGGTTTTGTAGGGCACCGGGGGGGACACAAGTCCACACAGAAATTTCACCCTCAGCAGCGCGGGGGCGGCCGGGTGCAGTGTAGAAACAAGCGTCGGGTTTTCAATGTTAGTCTATGAGAGATCTCGGGATCTCTTCAGCGCTGCAGGCAGGCAAGGGGGGGATTCCTCGGGGAAACCTCCACTTGGGCAAGGGAGAGGGACTCCTGGGGGTCACTTCTCCAGTGAAAGTCCGGTCCTTCAGGTCCTGGGGGCTGCGGGTGCAGGGTCTCTCCCAGGCGTCGGGACTTTAGGTTCAAAGAGTCGCGGTCAGGGGAAGCCTCGGGATTCCCTCTGCAGGCGGCGCTGTGGGGGCTCAGGGGGGACAGGTTTTGGTACTCACAGTATCAGAGTAGTCCTGGGGTCCCTCCTGAGGTGTCGGTTCTCCACCAGCCGAGTCGGGGTCGCCGGGTGCAGTGTTGCGAGTCTCACGCTTCTTGCGGGGAGCTTGCAGGGTTCTTTAAAGCTGCTGGAAACAAAGTTGCAGCTTTTCTTGGAGCAGGTCCGCTGTCCTCGGGAGTTTCTTGTCTTTTCGAAGCAGGGGCAGTCCTCAGAGGATGTCGAGGTCGCTGGTCCCTTTGGAAGGCGTCGCTGAAGCAGGATCTTTGGAAGGCAGGAGACAGGCCGGTGAGTTTCTGGAGCCAAGGCAGTTGTCGTCTTCTGGTCTTCCGCTGCAGGGGTTTTCAGCTGGGCAGTCCTTCTTCTTGTAGTTGCAGGAATCTAATTTTCTAGGGTTCAGGGTAGCCCTTAAATACTAAATTTAAGGGCGTGTTTAGGTCTGGGGGGTTAGTAGCCAATGGCCACTAGCCCTGAGGGTGGGTACACCCTCTTTGTGCCTCCTCCCAAGGGGAGGGGGTCACAATCCTAACCCTATTGGGGGAATCCTCCATCTGCAAGATGGAGGATTTCTAAAAGTTAGAGTCACTTCAGCTCAGGACACCTTAGGGGCTGTCCTGACTGGCCAGTGACTCCTCCTTGTTTTTCTCATTATTTTCTCCGGCCTTGCCGCCAAAAGTGGGGCCTGGCCGGAGGGGGCGGGCAACTCCACTAGCTGGAGTGTCCTGCTGGGTTGGCACAAAGGAGGTGAGCCTTTGAGGCTCACCGCCAGGTGTGACAATTCCTGCCTGGGGGAGGTGTTAGCATCTCCACCCAGTGCAGGCTTTGTTACTGGCCTCAGAGTGACAAAGGCACTCTCCCCATGGGGCCAGCAACATGTCTCGGTTTGTGGCAGGCTGCTAAAACTAGTCAGCCTACACAGATAGTCGGTTAAGTTTCAGGGGGCACCTCTAAGGTGCCCTCTGTGGTGTATTTTACAATAAAATGTACACTGGCATCAGTGTGCATTTATTGTGCTGAGAAGTTTGATACCAAACTTCCCAGTTTTCAGTGTAGCCATTATGGTGCTGTGGAGTTCGTGTTTGACAGACTCCCAGACCATATACTCTTATGGCTACCCTGCACTTACAATGTCTAAGGTTTTGTTTAGACACTGTAGGGGCACCATGCTCATGCACTGGTACCCTCACCTATGGTATAGTGCACCCTGCCTTAGGGCTGTAAGGCCTGCTAGAGGGGTGTCTTACCTATACTGCATAGGCAGTGAGAGGCTGGCATGGCACCCTGAGGGGAGTGCCATGTCGACTTACTCGTTTTGTCTTCACTAGCACACACAAGCTGGCAAGCAGGGTGTCTGTGCTGAGTGAGAGGTCTCCAGGGTGGCATAAGACATGCTGCAGCCCTTAGAGACCATCCTTGGCATCAGGGCCCTTGGTACTAGAAGTACCAGTTACAAGGGACTTATCTGGATGCCAGGGTCTGCCAATTGTGGATACAAAAGTACAGGTTAGGGAAAGAACACTGGTGCTGGGGCCTGGTTAGCAGGCCTCAGCACACTTTCAATTGTAAACATAGCATCAGCAAAGGCAAAAAGTCAGGGGGCAACCATGCCAAGGAGGCATTTCCTTACACAACCCCCCCCCAAACGAAAGAGGATGAGACTAACCTTTCCCAAGAGAGTCTTCATTTTCTAAGTGGAAGAACCTGGAAAGGCCATCTGCATTGGCATGGGCAGTCCCAGGTCTGTGTTCCACTATAAAGTCCATTCCCTGTAGGGAGATGGACCACCTCAACAGTTTAGGATTTTCACCTTTCATTTGCATCAGCCATTTGAGAGGTCTGTGGTCAGTTTGAACTAGGAAGTGAGTCCCAAAGAGGTATGGTCTCAGCTTCTTCAGGGACCAAACCACAGCAAAGGCCTCCCTCTCAATGGCACTCCAACGCTGCTCCCTGGGGAGTAACCTCCTGCTAATGAAAGCAACAGGCTGGTCAAGGCCATCATCATTTGTTTGGGACAAAACTGCCCCTATCCCATGTTCAGAGGCATCAGTCTGCACAATGAACTGCCTAGAATAATCTGGAGCTTTTAGAACTGGTGCTGAGCACATTGCCTGTTTCAGGGTGTCAAAGGCCTGTTGGCATTCCACAGTCCAGTTTACTTTCTTGGGCATTTTCTTGGAGGTGAGTTCAGTGAGGGCTGTCACAATGGATCCATATCCCTTCACAAACCTCCTGTAATACCCAGTCAAGCCAAGGAATGCCCTGACTTGAGTCTGGGTTTTTGGAGCTACCCAGTCCAGAATAGTCTGGATCTTGGGCTGGAGTGGCTGAACTTGGCCTCCACCTACAAGGTGTCCCAAGTAAACCACAGTTCCCTGCCCTATCTGGCATTTGGATGCCTTGATAGAGAGGCCTGCAGATTGCAGAGCCTTCAAAACCTTCCTCAGGTGGACCAGGTGATCCTGCCAGGTGGAGCTAAAGACAGCAATATCATCAAGATAAGCTGTGCTAAAGGACTCCAAGCCAGCAAGGACTTGATTCACCAACCTTTGGAAGGTGGCAGGGGCATTCTTTAAACCAAAGGGCATAACAGTAAACTGATAATGCCCATCAGGTGTGGAGAATGCTGTTTTCTCTTTTGCTCCAGGTGCCATTTTTATTTGCCAGTACCCTGCTGTCAAGTCAAAGGTACTTAGGAATTTGGCAGCACCTAATTTGTCTATGAGCTCATCAGCTCTTGGAATTGGATGAGCATCTGTCTTGGTGACAGAATTGAGCCCTCTGTAGTCCACACAAAACCTCATCTCTTTCTTTCCCTCTTTGGTGTGAGGTTTGGGGACTAAGACCACTGGGCTAGCCCAGGGGCTGTCAGAGCGCTCAATCACTCCCAATTCCAGCATCTTGTGGACTTCCACCTTGATGCTTTCCTTAACATGGTCAGACTGTCTAAAGATTTTGTTCTTGACAGGCATGCTGTCTCCTGTGTCCACATCATGGGTACACAGGTGTGTCTGACCAGGGGTTAAGGAGAAGAGTTCAGGAAACTGTTGTAGGACTCTCCTACAATCAGCTTGCTGTTGGCCAGAGAGGGTGTCTGAGTAGATCACTCCATCTACTGTGCCATCTTTTGGGTCTGATGACAGAAGATCAGGGAGAGGTTCACTCTCTGCCTCCTGATCCTCATCTGTTACCATCAACAGATTGACATCAGCCCGGTCATGGAAGAGCTTAAGGCGGTTCACATGGATCACCCTCTTGGGGCTCCTGCTTGTGCCCAGGTCCACCAGGTAGGTGACCTGACTCTTCCTCTCTAGTACTGGGTAAGGGCCACTCCATTTGTCCTGGAGTGCCCTGGGAGCCACAGGCTCCAGAACCCAGACTTTCTGCCCTGGTTGGAACTCAACCAGTGCAGCCTTTTGGTCATACCAAAACTTCTGGAGCTGTTGGCTGGCCTCAAGGTTTTTGGTTGCCTTTTCCATGTACTCTGCCATTCTAGAGCGAAGGCCAAGTACATAGTCCACTATGTCCTGTTTAGGCTCATGGAGAGGTCTCTCCCAGCCTTCTTTAACAAGGGCAAGTGGTCCCCTTACAGGATGACCAAACAGAAGTTCAAAGGGTGAGAATCCTACTCCCTTCTGTGGCACCTCTCTGTAAGCGAAAAGCAGACAGGGCAAGAGGACATCCCATCTCCTTTTGAGTTTTTCTGGGAGCCCCATGATCATGCCCTTTAATGTCTTGTTGAATCTCTCAACTAAGCCATTAGTTTGTGGATGGTATGGTGTAGTGAATTTATAAGTCACCCCACACTCATTCCACATGTGCTTTAGGTATGCTGACATGAAGTTGGTACCTCTGTCAGACACCACCTCCTTAGGGAAACCCACTCTGGTAAAGATACCAATGAGGGCCTTGGCTACTGCAGGGGCAGTAGTCGACCTAAGGGGAATAGCTTCAGGATACCTGGTAGCATGATCCACTACTACCAGGATATACATATTTCCTGAGGCTGTGGGAGGTTCTAGTGGACCAACTATGTCCACACCCACTCTTTCAAAGGGCACCCCCACCATTGGAAGTGGAATGAGGGGGGCCTTTGGATGCCCACCTGTCTTACCACTGGCTTGACAGGTGGGGCAGGAGAGGCAAAACTCCTTAACCATGTTGGACATATTGGGCCAGTAGAAGTGGTTGACTAACCTCTCCCACGTCTTGGTTTGTCCCAAATGTCCAGCAAGGGGAATGTCATGGGCCAATGTTAGGATGAACTTCCTGAACAGCTGAGGCACTACCACTCTCCTAGTGGCACCAGGTTTGGGGTCTCTGGCCTCAGTGTACAGGAGTCCATCTTCCCAATAGACCCTATGCGTTCCATTTTTCTTGCCTTTGGACTCTTCAGCAGCTTGCTGCCTAAGGCCTTCAAGAGAGGGACAGGTTTCTTGTCCCTTACACAGCTCCTCCCTTGAGGGTCCCCCTGGGCCTAAGAGCTCAACCTGATAAGGTTCAAGCTCCAAAGGCTCAGTTCCTTCAGAGGGCAGAACTTCTTCCTGAGAAGAGAGGTTCCCTTTCTTTTGCTGTGTTGCAGTTGGTTTCCCAACTGACTTTCCTGTTCTCTTGGTAGGCTGGGCCATTCTTCCAGACTCCAGCTCTACTTGTTCACCCTGTGCCTTGCACTGTGCTCTTGTTTTCACACACACCAGTTCAGGGATACCCAGCATTGCTGCATGGGTTTTTAGTTCTACCTCAGCCCATGCTGAGGACTCCAGGTCATTTCCAAGCAGACAGTCCACTGGGATATTTGAGGAGACCACCACCTGTTTCAGGCCATTGACCCCTCCCCATTCTAAAGTAACCATTGCCATGGGATGTACTTTTCTCTGATTGTCAGCGTTGGTGACTGTGTAAGTTTTTCCAGTCAGGTATTGGCCAGGGGAAACCAGTTTCTCTGTCACCATGGTGACACTGGCACCTGTATCCCTCAGGCCCTCTATTCTAGTCCCATTAATTAAGAGTTGCTGTCTGTATTTTTGCATGTTAGGCGGCCAGACAGCTAGTGTGGCTAAATCCACCCCACCCTCAGAAACTAGAGTAGCTTCAGTGTGGACCCTGATTTGCTCTGGGCACACTGTTGATCCCACTTGGAGACTAGCCATACCAGTGTTACCTGGATGGGAGTTTGGGGTGGAACCTTTCTTGGGACAGGCCTTGTCTCCAGTTTGGTGTCCATGCTGTTTACAGCTATGACACCAGGCCTTTTTGGGATCAAAGTTTTTACCCTTGTACCCATTGTTTTGTGAAGAGGCTCTGGGCCCACCCTCCTGTGCAGGTTTTTGGGGGCCTGTAGAAGACTCTTTACTATTTTTAGTTTTGGTTGTCTCATCACCCTTCCCCTGGGGAGTCTTTGTGACCCCTTTCTTTTGGTCACCCCCTGTTGAAGTCTTGGACACCCTTGTCTTGACCCAATGGTCCGCCTTCTTTCCCAATTCTTGGGGAGAAATTGGTCCTAGGTCTACCAGATGCTGATGCAGTTTATCATTGAAACAATTACTTAACAGGTGTTCTTTTACAAATAAATTGTACAGCCCATCATAATTACTTACACCACTGCCTTGAATCCAACCATCTAGTGTTTTCACTGAGTAGTCAACAAAGTCAACCCAGGTCTGGCTCGAGGATTTTTGAGCCCCCCTGAACCTAATCCTGTACTCCTCAGTGGAGAATCCAAAGCCCTCAATCAGGGTACCCTTCATGAGGTCATAAGATTCTGCATCTTTTCCAGAGAGTGTGAGGAGTCTATCCCTACACTTTCCAGTGAACATTTCCCAAAGGAGAGCACCCCAGTGAGATCTGTTCACTTTTCTGGTTACACAAGCCCTCTCAAAAGCTGTGAACCACTTGGTGATGTCATCACCATCTTCATATTTAGTTACAATCCCTTTAGGGATTTTCAACATGTCAGGAGAATCTCTGACCCTATTTATGCTGCTGCCACCATTGATGGGTCCTAGGCCCATCTCTTGTCTTTCCCTCTCTATGGCTAGGATCTGTCTTTCCAAAGCCAATCTTTTGGCCATCCTGGCTAACTGGATGTCCTCTTCACTGGGGCTATCCTCAGTGATTTCAGAGGTGTTGGTCTCTCCTGTGAGGGAACCAGCATCTCTGACTATTATTTTTGGAGTCAGGGTTTGAGGGACCCTGTTCTCCCTAGATAGGACTGGTAGGGGGGAATTTTCCTCCAAGTCACTATCCTCTTCCTCTGAGTTGCCACCCTCAGAGGGGTTGGCCTTTTCAAACTCTGCCAAAAGCTCCTGGAGCTGTATTTTGGTAGGTTTGGGGCCCATTGTTATTTTCTTTATTTTACAGAGTGACCTTAGCTCCCTCATCTTAAGATGGAGGTAAGGTGTGGTGTCGAGTTCCACCACAGTCACATCTGTGCTAGACATTTTGCTTCTAAAAGTTGGAATACTTTTTAAGAATCTACAACTGGTTCTAGAATCTAATTCAAACTTTTACAAACTTTTAAACTCTAAAAGAAATGCTAAACAGGATCTAACACAAGGCCCTAGCAGGTCTTTTAAGAATTTAGAAAACTTTTCAAATTGCAAAAATCAATTTCTAATGACAATTTTGGAATTTGTCGTGTGATCAGGTATTGGCTGAGTAGTCCAGCAAATGCAAAGTCTTGTACCCCACCGCTGATCCACCAATGTAGGAAGTTGGCTCTGTATGTGCTATTTCAAAGTAAGGAATAGCATGCACAGAGTCCAAGGGTTCCCCTTAGAGGTAAAATAGTGGTAAAAATAGATAATACTAATGCTCTATTTTGTGGTAGTGTGGTCGAGCAGTAGGCTTATCCAAGGAGTAGTGTTAAGCATTTGTTGTACATACACATAGACAATAAATGAGGTACACACACTCAGAGACAAATCCAGCCAATAGGTTTTTATATAGAAAAATATCTTTTCTTAGTTTATTTTAAGAACCACAGGTTCAAATTCTACATGTAATATCTCATTCGAAAGGTATTGCAGGTAAGTACTTTAGGAACTTCAAATCATAAAAATTGCATGTATACTTTACACGTTATTGACAAATAGCTGTTTTAAAAGTGGACACTTAGTGCAATTTTCACAGTTCCTGGGGGAGGTAAGTTTGTGTTAGTTTTACCAGGTAAGTAAGACACTTACAGGGCTTAGTTCTTGGTCCAAGGTAGCCCACCGTTGGGGGTTCAGAGCAACCCCAAAGTCACCACACCAGCAGCTCAGGGCCGGTCAGGTGCAGAGTTCAAAGTGGTGCCCAAAACACATAGGCTAGAATGGAGAGAAGGGGGTGCCCCGGTTCCGGTCTGCTTGCAGGTAAGTACCCGCGTCTTCGGAGGGCAGACCAGGGGGGTTTTGTAGGGCACCGGGGGGGACACAAGTCCACACAGAAATTTCACCCTCAGCAGCGCGGGGGCGGCCGGGTGCAGTGTAGAAACAAGCGTCGGGTTTTCAATGTTAGTCTATGAGAGATCTCGGGATCTCTTCAGCGCTGCAGGCAGGCAAGGGGGGGATTCCTCGGGGAAACCTCCACTTGGGCAAGGGAGAGGGACTCCTGGGGGTCACTTCTCCAGTGAAAGTCCGGTCCTTCAGGTCCTGGGGGCTGCGGGTGCAGGGTCTCTCCCAGGCGTCGGGACTTTAGGTTCAAAGAGTCGCGGTCAGGGGAAGCCTCGGGATTCCCTCTGCAGGCGGCGCTGTGGGGGCTCAGGGGGGACAGGTTTTGGTACTCACAGTATCAGAGTAGTCCTGGGGTCCCTCCTGAGGTGTCGGTTCTCCACCAGCCGAGTCGGGGTCGCCGGGTGCAGTGTTGCGAGTCTCACGCTTCTTGCGGGGAGCTTGCAGGGTTCTTTAAAGCTGCTGGAAACAAAGTTGCAGCTTTTCTTGGAGCAGGTCCGCTGTCCTCGGGAGTTTCTTGTCTTTTCGAAGCAGGGGCAGTCCTCAGAGGATGTCGAGGTCGCTGGTCCCTTTGGAAGGCGTCGCTGAAGCAGGATCTTTGGAAGGCAGGAGACAGGCCGGTGAGTTTCTGGAGCCAAGGCAGTTGTCGTCTTCTGGTCTTCCGCTGCAGGGGTTTTCAGCTGGGCAGTCCTTCTTCTTGTAGTTGCAGGAATCTAATTTTCTAGGGTTCAGGGTAGCCCTTAAATACTAAATTTAAGGGCGTGTTTAGGTCTGGGGGGTTAGTAGCCAATGGCCACTAGCCCTGAGGGTGGGTACACCCTCTTTGTGCCTCCTCCCAAGGGGAGGGGGTCACAATCCTAACCCTATTGGGGGAATCCTCCATCTGCAAGATGGAGGATTTCTAAAAGTTAGAGTCACTTCAGCTCAGGACACCTTAGGGGCTGTCCTGACTGGCCAGTGACTCCTCCTTGTTTTTCTCATTATTTTCTCCGGCCTTGCCGCCAAAAGTGGGGCCTGGCCGGAGGGGGCGGGCAACTCCACTAGCTGGAGTGTCCTGCTGGGTTGGCACAAAGGAGGTGAGCCTTTGAGGCTCACCGCCAGGTGTGACAATTCCTGCCTGGGGGAGGTGTTAGCATCTCCACCCAGTGCAGGCTTTGTTACTGGCCTCAGAGTGACAAAGGCACTCTCCCCATGGGGCCAGCAACATGTCTCGGTTTGTGGCAGGCTGCTAAAACTAGTCAGCCTACACAGATAGTCGGTTAAGTTTCAGGGGGCACCTCTAAGGTGCCCTCTGTGGTGTATTTTACAATAAAATGTACACTGGCATCAGTGTGCATTTATTGTGCTGAGAAGTTTGATACCAAACTTCCCAGTTTTCAGTGTAGCCATTATGGTGCTGTGGAGTTCGTGTTTGACAGACTCCCAGACCATATACTCTTATGGCTACCCTGCACTTACAATGTCTAAGGTTTTGTTTAGACACTGTAGGGGCACCATGCTCATGCACTGGTACCCTCACCTATGGTATAGTGCACCCTGCCTTAGGGCTGTAAGGCCTGCTAGAGGGGTGTCTTACCTCTACTGCATAGGCAGTGAGAGGCTGGCATGGCACCCTGAGGGGAGTGCCATGTCGACTTACTCGTTTTGTCTTCACTAGCACACACAAGCTGGCAAGCAGGGTGTCTGTGCTGAGTGAGAGGTCTCCAGGGTGGCATAAGACATGCTGCAGCCCTTAGAGACCTTCCTTGGCATCAGGGCCCTTGGTACTAGAAGTACCAGTTACAAGGGACTTATCTGGATGCCAGGGTCTGCCAATTGTGGATACAAAAGTACAGGTTAGGGAAAGAACACTGGTGCTGGGGCCTGGTTAGCAGGCCTCAGCACACTTTCAATTGTAAACATAGCATCAGCAAAGGCAAAAAGTCAGGGGGCAACCATGCCAAGGAGGCATTTCCTTACACTGCACAACACACACCACACAACACACAACACCCATGTCTCCACAGGCACCCCCGTTTCACAGATGAGGAGTTGCAGGTCATGGTGGAGGAAATAGTCAGGGTGGAGCCACAGCTGTTTGGAGCACAGGTACAGCAAATATCCATTGCAAGGAAGATGGAGCTATGGCAGAGAATTGTGGACCGGGAGAACGAAGTGGGACAGCATCCAGGAACAAGGGACGACATCAGGAAGAGGTGGAACGATATACGGGGGAGATACGTTCCATGGCAGCAAGGCACCATCTCGTCATCCAGAGAACAGGCGGTGGACCCCCACCTCCTCCCCCACAGGTGACAGCATGGGAGGAGCAAGTCTTGGCAATACTGCATCCTAAGGGACTCACTTGAGTAGTCGGAGGACTGGACACTGGTGAGTCAAAATGTACAACCTATCACCCCCCCCCCCCCCAATACCTGCATGCCATCTCACCCCCTCACCCTGACTCCCATCACTCCACTCCATCCCACACAGTGCACCTACACATATGACTAACCCCATTGCCAAGCCCTGCATGCCATACCCACTGCGTGTACAGCCCTCCCAGCCCTGCATGTACAATCACCACCTATGCATGCACAGCATGGTGAACTAACAATCCCACAATACATCACCGTACATAAACAAAAGTGGCAGGGCAACAGCAATGATATAGGGGAAGCTAGGGATTTACAATATGTCACAGACATGAAGCATAATACATCACTTACGTCCCTGCAGGTGCCCCAGCCAATCCCAGCGGCAAGGAGGTGCCTCGGCTATCCAGTCCCCCAACAGAAGATGCCCCAAGTAATGACAGTAACTCTTGACATCTGGATCTGGATGAACTACCTGGCCCATCAGGGACCACTGGTAGGTCAGCCACCCCAACCCACTCCCAGTCCACCACAGAGCCTACCCCTCAGTACCAAAATACCACAGCACCCACCCAACGTCCCCACACCTCTGTCCCCAGGACACATCAATCAACAGAGTGCCCACCTGTACAGGGACCCCAGTCCACACCTCACAGCCAAGACAATCAGGGTCCTGGGGTCAGTGGGCACACTGTTCAGGGGACACAGGCACAGGGGGACAGGGGTTCTGGGAGGACAGCGGTGCGCCAGGGGTAGGACAGGCTCAGAGTACCGACTGTCCTGGAGGCACTCACGTCCCCACACCTCTGTCCAGTGTGGCTCAATGGTTAGAGCGGCAGACCCTGAAGCAGAGATCTGGCTCAAGACCAGGGTTCAAGTCCCACTTCGGCAGGTCTTGGGCTCAATTCCCCTTGACCAGATAATTCTCACCTCGGTGCCTAATCTAATTCATGGGTCCCACTCTGCAACTCTGGGCAATAGCTTGCTTAATCTCCACAACGGCCCCAACAGCGCTTGGATGCCTGGCTTCACCCTGGGGGTGCTCAGTAGTGGGCACCTCACAGGGAAAAGCCAGGAGGGGTTCCATAGCGGTATGAGTACAGCGCCTTGAGACCCTAACGGGTGAGTAGTGCGCTATACAAGTGCTAATTTACATTTACTAATGTCCTGGGGGCTTACCAACAATCCCACGACAAGATGGGCCAGATTCTTGACATCATGCAGGAGAACCAGTGGCTGCAGGAGGTACACCATCAGGAGATCGGGAAAGATTTGTAGACCATCAACACCACCATGATCTCCATAGCAGGGGTGCTGGCTGACATGGCCAACATCATGAGGAAATATACAGCAAACCAGCAGGCCCCTTCCACTAGCCAGTCAACTGAACAGCCCACCACATCTGCTGCAGCTGGTAGACAGGAGGCCCTGCCACAGGTTCCACAGGCCACCAGCACCCCTCTCGCTGCAGAAGGTGAATCACCCCACAAACGGTCCCTGCGACCAAGACAGATGCCAGAGACACTTGCCAAGACCAAGCCCACTGCCAGGAAATGAGACCGTCCTGAATGTCCCCCTTGTGTCCCATTCTGTCACATTGTCCACTTTGAACTGCCTATGCTCCCCTTCCTATGGCCCCTTGGACTCTGGACCTGTGTTACAAAAAGACTAGACCAATACCCTGGACTTACCTCTACCATCACCCCATTCCATTGCACTATTCCGTCTCTACATTTCACTCCAATAAACACCCTTGAACACAACTTGAGTGATAGTGCTTTATGTTAAGAAAATGTGCAATTATGGTAACAGTTACATCTTGTGCAAATGACCTGAACTCTGTGATAGCAAACAAAAAATGACCTGTAGCTGTCTGTAGTCATCACATCAGTACACAGTAGTAATAACACCAACATCTGCAAAATGAGAAAGCATAGGTGACAGAGAGCTGAGGTGCCCCTCCATCCCTCCTCCTTCCCCCTGAGGTGCCTGCCCATTTCCAACATGATGCCCCTGAACAGTGGATTCCGCAAGTTGTCAGGAGTCAGGTTGGGCCTTGGATTGTGCCCTGTGGCCCTTTTGTACTTTGGACTGCCCATTGGTCCATTCTGAACATTGTTGCCTGCATTTGGAATCGAATGGACAACGTGGTGGCTGTTGGCATCAAATTACAGTGTTTGCTGATTCTCATAGTTTTCCTTGATTTATGTCCTGTGACATTGGTTTAACTCTGCAGCTGGTCCTGTGTATGGTGTGTGTGTGTGTCACTCTCCTTTTCCTCCCTCCCTCCCTTGTGTGCTAGGTGGCTGTACTCACCGTTGTAGTTTCGTCAGCGTTGGTGTTCCAGGAAGGCCATGTCATAGAATAGCACTAGGAAGATTTGACATTCTGGTTCCATGGCAGCGGCGGTGTCCTCTGTGTTCCTGTTGGTGAGTCTTAGGTTTTCTGTGTTCTGTATCTGCCAGGCTTTTGATGGCGCTGGTACCGCCCCGGGAATCCTGGCGGTTTGCTATGTCATAATATGGTGGGCAGCACATTGTCTTCCACCTGGCTGTTGATGGCTAACGCCGTGGTCAGTGGTGTCAACGCCCTGGCGGTTAGTGTGGTTCATTGGCCATCTATGGGAGGGATCACTGCCATGGTCATAATTTGGCGGTAATTCCTGCCAGCCTGTTGGCGGTATTCCCGCCACTTTAACAATCACCGCCAATGTCATAATGACCACCAAAATGTGGATAAGTGGCCGCTTCCTTGAGTTAAGGCAGGTGGCTCGAGAATCAAATGAATTGGGAAAGGTAACGGTCAAAAATTATTGTATGGTTCAAATGTGTCGGGCCCGGCCCCTTATTTATTGTTTGTACATAATGTGTATGACAGAATGCTTCTAACCCGCTTCAGATTAGGGACCCTTCACTGGTTGCTGTCTTTTCCTCAAAGACAGTTCTCCTTCAGCGCTATTTGTATCTGCCCCTGTGAAGAGCACTCCCCACAAACGCTGCTACATTTGATGTTCTTCTGCAAACACTATGAGCCCCTAAGAGAATTGTACCTGGTAACGCTATTATGAAAATATAGCTTTGCCAATTGCAGGGCTGCTTTGCCCTTTCTTCGCCAGTTAAATGATTATGAGGTATGCAGCTCCGTGGGCCAATTTTTTGAAAGGAGCTGTGGCCTGACGCAAGAGGATGCTGTTTTAAAATAGTAGAGATGAATTGTATGTAGGGGAGGACTTGTAAGTGTTTTTAATATTTTATATGTTTTTATATCTCGTGTGATAGGTGATTGTTTGAATTGTATGTCGGGGAGGACCTGTAAGTGTTATTCATATTTTATATGCCTTTATACCTCGTGTGAATGCTATTGCCTTGAACCTATGTATGGTTTTGGTGATTTGCCTGTATGTTTTATTGGTGTTCCTTTTGTGGATATTTTTATTTCCGAATAAAGATTTTACTCACTATATTTCACACAAAACCTTTCAATTATTACTATACTCATAAACCTCCATACAGAGTGTATTGAACTCAGTAACCACATCCCTCACAAGCTGTGCCCCAGGGAGCCCACCCCCAGAACACAGTGAATTCCCTGCCTGCAAATGTGTGGCAGGGAAACAGAGGTCTGTTCAAACCAGACAGGAGCTGGAAAATATTATGTAAAAATAAAGTGATGAAATTATTTAAAATATCAATTAAAAATAAAGGCCAGGAGCGGATGGGCTCTCTGGGAGCCAAGGTGGCTCTGGGAGAGGGGGTGTGCTCCCCTTGTCCTTAATTAAAAAGAAAGGCCCCACAGGATGGGTACCCAGGGCTGTAATGGCTAAGGGAGAGGGGCTGCGTGCCCCCTCCCCAATAATTGTTTTTAAAAAAAGGTGTCCTGGATGGGCACCTGGATAGGAAAGTGATGATAAACGAGTGAATAATAAATGAGATCCACAAGCATGGAATGCATCTCCTGAAATTTGCTATGAAGGATCATAACAGGGAGCATGGAAAAATGGCATGGAGGCCATTTTGGCGATCACCACCCGCCCCGTCACAGAGATGGGGGGATTTTCCTAAAAGTGTATCAACGTATGGAGCGTCGTAAGCACCCTGCTGAGAAAACTGTCCAGCAAGGCAGCCTCTGTCCGATACAGCTGGACACCTAAGTACCAGAAATTGATGATGCATAACGCTCTAGTTCATGATGCTGTTATAATAGACACCCTCCTATGCCCTGCTCGCCATGTGGCTCCACGCTAGGGCAAACAGCAATGGGGACAAAGGACATCCCTGAACGTACCCTGCCCATCGCATAGGTGCCCGATGTCACTCCCCACGTTTGAACTCTCACTAAAGGGACCGTGTACAACACTCAAACCCATACAAAGAACCCCCTGGGCCCATGTGGCTCAGCACAGCTTATAGATAGTCCAAACCTAGGCTATCAAAGGCCTTCCCGGAATTGACAGCCATGACCACTGCCCGTTCGTCAACAGAGGTGGCAACAAGCAACAGTGATGTTACCCTCCAGATAATGAACACTATGCTCTGCTTGGGGATGAAGCCCATCTGGTCAGCGTGAATAAGCCGCAACATAAGGGGCAAGAGTATGTAGAGTGGGGACGCGAATGACCACAAACTCAGACTTGTAGATAAAGGTAAGTCCAAAGTTTATTTCTAAGTTACAGACCCACAACAGAGCCAGCTGCCTCCAGCCACCGGATCAACGGCCGAATGACCATCGAACCAGAAGCTCGAGCACATTAGCAATCTGAGAGTCTAAGAACAATACGCAAAAGAATGTAAAGAATGTTAATACATCACCAAAGAATGTTATTATATCACCTATTACAGAGTCGCATTGCCAACACCCAGCTCAGAAATTTATAGTCAACGTTGACCACTGACAGGGGTGGATACGGTGCTACTTCCTGTGGGGGATGACCCGGCTTAAGAAGGGGAAGTATCAAGGCCTCATTCGTGGTAGAAGGAAGCACTCAGGCTTCATGGGCCTGTCTATAGACTTTCACCAGGCGAGGGGCCAACTGAGTGATGTAATTGGCATCAAACTCAACCGGCAGCCTGTACAAGCCCTGCACCTTACCCTGTGCCGTGGCCTTAATGGCAGCCATAACTTCCTTGGCTGAAATATCCGCTCTCAACCCCTCTGTGGTCTCTGGCATCAAGGTCAGTAGGGGCAGTGGGTCCAGGAAGAGGTTCAGAGAAAGTGGGCCGGTCAGGGCAAGCAAGAATATAAAGTTGTATAATACGTTTGGCAGAGCTCATTAATATGAACCGGATCATAGACCTCAGCGCCATCACCAGCCACCATCTCCAATATCTGCAATCCCCATTTAGTGGGATTTGCTGGCAAAGCAAGCAACGCACCAGCCTTGTCCCATTCGTAATGGGCTCTAACCATATATTCCCTGTAGTTAAAGCAGTAGAGCCACTTTTTTGCCCCAAGAAAGGCAAAATCTTAAAAGACCATCTTGTCAGAGCAGCAATTGTGTCAGACACGGCTCCAGTCAAATTCACATAACATTAGGGTGTCCCACCCATAGCAAGTTATTACAAGTGTAATCAGTGCAGTGTGTGCTCCTTTTGTATTGAGACAAAAGCCTTCACATTTGGGAAAACCAAGACACCATGGCACAGCTTTTCCTCAACTGTAACACTAGTCATGCTATTTATGGGTTCATTTAGCCACATAATAAACTGTACATAGGATATCTACACAGAAAATGTAGATCTGTATATATCAACACCGAAGTAGGATCCATCGCGAGGTCTCCATGGGTCCCCTGGTTGAACACGCCATGGAACAAGGACATTATGAGAATGATCTTTTGTGGCAAGTTATCAGTGTTCTCAAGACCCCCGAAAGAGGTGGTAACATGAAGCAACTCCTTAATAAAGAGGAACTTAAATGGATACTGAAATTGAACACTATGAAAACTGGTTTAAACCAACAGGAAGACTGGAATACTTTGGTATGTGGCATTGCCACAGACTGATATGTAAATTATGGTGTGATAAGCATGATATGAGACCTTTTTGACCCGACAGCATATGGTTACGATCAAACTGCACAAGCCAACAAAGAAGGGTGTCATTTTCCCCGTCTTTATTTATTCTCTCTGTTTATTCTCTCCTTTCTTAGGAGATGTTGTATACTGTTATTTATCAGTTGAATTTATGTAATATGCTTATTTGTGGTGATCTGACTTCCACATTCACTGTTCTGATTGCCAATGTAATTTTTTGACTTCCTCTATCACTTCTCTTTTATCAACCATATTCCCCTTCGGTCTGTTTTCCTATTTCGATGTTGTTTTAAACATGGCTGACCTTTGGTCTTATGCTCCAGGACCACACCTCTCCCAACATGGCCACTGTTTTGATTGTAAATGTCGCTTTTCAAATTCCTCAACCATTCATTCTCCTTTGGTCTGCTGTCCTATTTCGGGGTCCTTTCAACATGAAATCTTAAAATCTTACACCCCTCTTCCTATCTGGCTGCCGCCTTGTTCGCTGTCCTATTTCTAGCTGTATGGTCTGAGCATGGCTTTTTCCCACCATGCCCCCTTGCAGGAATCCACACACATCGCTCATTCTAGCCACGCTGGGTCTCCATTACCATTGTGCACAGCTCTTCCCACTTGAGGGCTTTCGCCATTTGGTGCTACTAGTGGGCCTGCAGAACTGTTAGTGCCACCCCCATTAGTAGCCCTGTAAACATGCCTCAGACCTGCCACTTCAGTGTCTGTGTTGCAGTTTAAACTACAAATTCAACTTGGCAACTGTACCCACTTGCCAGGCCTAAATCTTCCCTTTGAATACATGTAGCCCTAGGTAGCCCCATGGGCAGGGTGCAGTGTATTTAAAAGGTAGAACATGTACTGGTGTGTTTTAAATGTCCTAACAATTAAATACTGCCTTATTCGGGTTTCACTGCACAGGGCCTATCTCTCTCATAGGTTGACATGGAGGCTGCCGTTAAATATTCTTAAAGTTCAGATTCCCTTTGAGAGCAGATAGAAATCTGGAGTTTAGGGTCTCTGAACTCACAATTTAAAAATATTTATTTTGGTAAGGGTTGTTTTTAAAATGTGTTTGAAAATGCCACTTTTAGAAATTAGGCATTTTCTTGCTTAAGCCATTCTGTGACTCTGCCTGTTTGTGGATTCCCCTTCGGGGTCAGTTTGACAGTTGCGCTGTTTACACCTCTCCTATAGACAGTGAAACAAAGGGAGATGGGGTGTAGCCTGCATGTCCTGATGAGCCATCTGAGCTATAGTGGAGGGAGGAGTGGTCACTTACACCTGAAAGGACTGTGCCTGCCCTCGCACAGTGCAGTCTCCAGCCCCCTGGTGTGTCTCTGGGGCCTGGCCCAGACAAGGAAGGATCGTGCAAACACTTGAGACTTTGCTTTTTAAGTTTGCCAACTTCAAAGGCAGAAAGGGGTATAATAGGAGGACCCAAAACCCCAGACTTTTAGAATCTTTCTGGAATCAAGAGGAACCTCTGCCCAGGAGAAGAGCGGAAGAGCTGAAGGAGGACTACTCTCTCTTTGCTGTGTTGCTTTGTTGAACTGGCCTGCCGTTGCTGCTTCTGCCTGAAAAGATTGCATAGGGTGAACTTTGCTTTGTGTCCTGTTTGAGAGAGTTCTCCAAGGGCTTGGAGTAGAGCTTGCTTTCTGTTGGCAGTCTTAAGGACACCAAAGACTTCAGTTTCCTCGCTCTGCAACACTGGGAACTGTGTGTTTTGTGCTGTTCAAGAGGAGAAACCACTGCAACGCTGGCAATGCCGCTGCTGGCCTGCACCGTGACCTGCCCTTCTTCGCTCTGTGATTCTGGTCTCACAGATGCCGTCATCGGACGACTTCTCCGAGCCGCTGCTTACACTGCGACCTGTCGGCCCGCACTCGGCATCGCCTGCTCACACCGCAGCCTGTGCTCCTGCTGACACCAGCGGCACTGCCTGCACCGTGCCTGTGGACGCCACGCTCGTGAGGAGCATGAAGCACCGTCCCATCCTGCAACGCAGCCCCGGTCCACCGGTGCCAGCACCATCAACTCCAGTGTCATCACCAGGCATCTTGCCTTCACCATAGCCTGTGGACACAGCTCGTGAGGGTCACTTTGCACTGTCGCATCCCGCACGGTTGGCTTAGGCCTACTGGCGACATCGCTTCAGCAACGACGCTGCCGCTGCCTGCACCATGACCTGGAGACACTACAAGTCGTGCCGCCCTGCTTCACACCGCAGCTCTCACTGCCGCTGGATGCCATCACTGAACCGCTGCCTGCACCGTGACCTGTGGGCACCGCACTTCGCATCATCCCAAATCGCACTGCAGCCCCGACGCCATCCACGCCAGCACTCATGACTTCATCAGCCCAGACTCCGATCCGCAATGCGTGTGATTTCAAGGGCCGACGACTCCCGCACCGACTCTGGAACTGACACCGCAACACCAGTGACACCGCTCTCTGGAGCTCACCGTGAGGATCACAACGTCCTGCAATTCCAAAGGTACTGTTTGCGGGTCTTCCTGACACTGTAGCAGGCCCGCAGCGCCGCAGCTGGCCTGAACTGTTGGTTTTGTTGATCATGATGCTGTGATAACCCCAGGTGGAGCTATCACCTTCAAGGAACTGTATTTTTGAGTAAATCTTGCAGAATTCACATTTTTATTACTGATGTGTGGTGTCCTTTTGTAGTGTTCTCATTTATTACTGTGTATTATGTGCAAGTGCTTTACACTTTGCTTCTGAGATAAGCCTGACTGCTCGTGCCAAGCTACCAAGAAGGTGAGCAGGGTTATCTGAGCAGGTATCTCTCTTCTCCTGACTAGAGTGAGGGTCCCTAGTTGGACAGGGTGCAAACCGACTGCCAACTAGAGACCCCATTTCTAACACACTCTATATGCACTATACCTGTTGCTACACCCATGGGGCAATCATTTGCATGTTTCCCTATTCCTCCCTTTCCTTATTTTTCAGTTTCTGTAAAAACTTAACTGTATCTGTAAGTACTTAACTAAGTACCTCATCCTAATTATCCTAAATGGTTCTCTCTGTTTATATGAAAACTGACTTTCTATTTTACCTTCGCTCTAGAATATACTTGGGCTCAGTTTATGTCAAGAGTGCTGATGATAATCACTATTGCCACATGTGTGTATTATCGATGGGAGAGTTCCAAATACATTTTTTTACCTACTGCCACTGCACCAATGAAAATGTTTGTTTTAAAAGAAAATCCTCTTGCTTTCTAAAAATATATAACTATTTAGAAGAAAGTAATGTTGAATCTACAAGTCTTGGAGCCATTGTTTTGTGACACAGCATTTACCCAATGCCCCTGGTGACTCAAGTTTCCTTGTTACTTAGAACTGCTTAGTGTAAATCCATTCAGCTGTTTTTGAGAAATTACTGTTTAAAGAAGGACTTGGGTTGGGCATGAAGAAGATAAAAAATCAAGGTATATCTGGACTGTTGGTGTCCAGATTTACTAATGACTGGCCACTTTAAAGTCCTGATTTGCTATCCACAACCTGAACAATATGTTTTGGCAGCCGTTACAGAATTTAGGGACAAGGTCCCTGCAACCTGATTTTTTTTTTTTTTAAACATAACCCCCAGGACCCTCCGTTGATTGGCTGGCAATAATATTGAAAACATACTTGCAGTCATTAAAGGACTCGGCTACATGGTCTCCATTGAAATGGATTGTAGTGAATGGCAGGTTTTGAGAGTCACAAAAAGAGGACATTTAAAGGGTGCTAGAAGATAATAGGCACAAAATAAATCATAATATAAATCATTTTTTAGTAGTATTATACTCATTTTTAGAAGTGCTGGTGAGCTCTCAGGTGATTTTACCTTGTGAAGAATGCTGATCTTCTGCAAGGATTTGATGAAACATGTTTGAGAGAAAACTGTTATTTCTCATGGAGGTTATAGAAGTTGCTCCAACAGTTTAACTGAGAGCACATATTCTATATATTCACAATGTCCTCCTCATCTATGTGAGAATAGAGTCTGATATTCAAGTAAAACATGCATTTCCAACAGTAGCAGCCTGTCAGTTGAGTCCCAAGAGTTCTACTGCAGCATCCAAGAGTTTTCTAATAAACTACTAACATTCCATAATCATGATAAGCGTGTGGCACACCAGAAGACATCTTGATGGATTCAAAGCTGTAAACCTTAAAGCATTTTCTTCAGAAAGGAATACAATTATTTTTTTGTCATAGAAATTATGGTTAGTGTTCTAGAAAGCTAAAATCAGGTCACATTTTCTGTGAGTTCTAATTATCTTCACAATTTATTTCAGTAAACATTCTGACATGTACAGTCAAACCTGTGCTTCCAACAACAGCATCACTCTGTAGGTTAACTGTCTAGTAATCAACTGCACTGTCACCACAGAGTTATAATGAACAACTAGGATGCTAACATTTTGTATTCAAGATAAAATGAGGCACTCCCGAATACCATTTTTTTGGAATAGGAGCTCTTGAATTTAAAGCCTTTCCTGAAGAGCAGTCTGAAGTAAATGAGCATTTATATGTTAATGCAGGTATGAAACCAGAGAGTTAAGGGAGTGGAGGAGGGAAGGTGTGGTTTTTAGTAATTTGCTGTACATGTATTTTAATGGGGCTAAAATAGTTAAAAGTAGAGAGATATATGCATCAGTAGAGCATCCCCTTTCTCATGTACTTACCTATCTTCTCAGTCGCTTAACAGTTCCCTAATTTTAAAATAGTAACATTTTGATATAGGATCATATTTTCATAGAAAGTGCCCTTTTTGCGTAGCTGATAACTTTGATAAATCTTCACAAAACTTTCCAAAAAATGCTACTTTTTTTCAAGTTTGGGCATGGAGTCTTAGAGTGACACATCAAGCAGGGCCAGAGAAAATAGGCGGTCCCAAATGCATTTTCACCATTCATTTTCCTATAGAAACTTTAGACACAACTACAGCCCAGACAGCTGAACAGATTTACACCGAATTTGGCAGAAAGATAGACCTTAGTCTAGAAAGAGTGCTTTTTGTGATGTGGTGAAAATTCTGTTCAGGATTTTTTTAACAGTTAAGGCTCAAAGCAATTGTATATTTCACGCTGTAGACGATTCACAGGCCAATGGATCTCATGGTGAGATCTGACTGGCTGCCACTGCATCAACAGGGATGTGGCAGCAGACATCTTATGGCTTGCTACTCAGTCCAAAGTCCAATAAAAGGTTTTAAAAAACATATGGGAGTAGTGTAAGGATACCGTGACCCTCTAGGCCAGGTGGAGGGGTCCCAGAGGGGTGCAAGTCTCCAAATGGCCATAGAATGGCCCCATGGATCCCCCTTCCCCAGGCCCTGCCCTGGGAAAGTGTCCCAGAGGTGAGCTCCCCACCTATTTCACTGTCCAAGAGTGCAGGCAGAGAACGTGTAATGTGCAAAACATTTTAGCTGCATGTGCTCTCAGAAGGCAAAATATAAGAGAAAAAGAATACTGCTCCCGCGGGTGGTATCAATTCTGGCTCCTACTGCAGCCGGGATGGGTGCAAGCAGGGGGGCCAGTGGAGCTGCAGGGGCCCTGGACTTCCCCCCCTCAGACCCCAACAAAGGACCTGCTGTAGGGTGGGCACCTCAGCTAAAAAAAAAAAAAACATGATGATACCAGCGCTTGTAGGAGCCAGCGGGGCTGTGAGGGCTCTGGGGCTCCTGTCTTGTCCCCCAAGAAAAATAATGCTCTGGGATGCCTTAGGTGGGCACCATGGCACCCCTTAACATAAACAAATTGCTCCTCACAGCACCGTGAAAAGAGGCCACTTGCAGGGAGCGGTGGGGTTACTGGGACCACCCTGGGGCTCCCCTGTGGCCTCCTATTAAAAAAACAGTAGGTGTTCCGGGGTGGGCCGGGACACCCACAAATATAAAAAAGTCAAAAGTGAATAATTCCACTGAATGCCCATTCAGGGCTTTATTACGGTTTTAAAGAAAATTAATTTGATGTTTTGATTTGGGGATTGTGGCTGATGTGTAAATGAATGAAATAGATGTATATATACAGAATGAGTGGTTGATGGGTTGCTTACTTTTGAGAGGAGGTTGAAATATATGACAGTATTATGAATTGGACAGATCTGAAAATGCTTTGAAAAATGTGATTACCCTAGTTTTTCATTTGCATAGGGATATTTTTAATTGAAATGTCTAAGATTGTGTATTTGAAATTAGAATATTGAACCATTACATGTTTTAAGATGGCCACCATGAAGAATTGTCAATTGGAATTATTCCTGCAAGTCTTTTTTCAGTTTTCAGTCCATAAGCAACAACTCTTCCTCTTTCATTTAAATGACCAATACATGCTCAGCGTTTGACATTGAAGAAGGCTTCATGCCGAAACAGGAATGTCAAGGCCTGATTTTCTATGTGTGGTTGAATAACATTCTTTAGAAAATCCTCTGGAGTGCATGACATTGCTGCTTAAGAAACAGATATTACCTACTGGAGGTCACCAGTAGGTACTTATAGTTAGGACCTAGTTTCCATAGAATAAAGTTTTTGGTTTGCTAATAACTTTGGCACTGTCAGATGAATCTTCACAAAACTTTCCAAGAAAATACGACGCTCACTTTTGCATCTGTCTGGAAAGTTTTAGGGTGATTCGTCAAGTGGGGTCCGAGAAAAAGGGGGGGGGGCCCAAAACGCCATCTCCTCATGCATTTTCTCATAGGGATTTTGAACAGTGACCACTGGACGGAATTACACCAAATTTGGCAGAAAGGTAGCTCTTGGTCCAGAAAGCGCCAGTTTTGTGATTTAGTGAAAATCCGTTCAGTCGATTTCTAGTTATTAAATGGAAACCAAACTTTTATATATAGGGACCACGATCCTCTTCAATTCCTCCTTGAATCTTCCACAGATTCCAAGGAAAAGCAAGGCTCAGATTGGCTGGCCGCAAACTGACAGAAAAGTTGTGGCCACCATTTTGTTTCTTGCATTGCCTGGGGTGGGGAGTGGGGAAAAAACAGTGTAAAAACATTTAAGAGTTTAGGATACAGGTATCTTGACCCAAGAGGGCACATGGAGGGGTCCCCTAGGCACCCCTCATGGGCAAAAAAAAATCCCTTTTTTCAGCTGATCCACGGATTCAAGGCTCCTCCTCGAAACCTGGGTAAAAACAAGGCCCTGATTGGCTGGCCCCACTTTGACAGAATTATTAACATGTGCATAAAAAAAAACCATAGAAATTCACTGAATAAAACAATGGTTTAAGGGATGATATACCTAGGTTGACGTTTTACCCATACAAAACCGTAGAATTTTAGCAGTTATGGTTATACTTACAGTTATACTTATCTGAAAAAATTATAACTAGTGCCAGAAAGTAACTCTGGGCAACGAGTTATAGCTTCTTAACATTAGTATAATTGTAAGTAGAACTATAACTGCTACATTTCTATGGTTTTGCATGGGTAAAACGTCAACCTAACAATAAGTTCTCTGTAACCTTTGTTTTTTCACTGAATATTTATATATATATATATATAAATATATATATAAATGAAATATATACATATACATGTATACCACCACAGAGTAAGTGGAGGAAATTATGGCAAGTCATATATATATATATATATATATATATATATATATATATATATATATATGCATAGATAGATAGATAGATAGAGAGATAGATAGATAGATATGATATATATACACATGTAAATTCACTTAAAAAACAAATTGTTACAGGGAAGTTGACAGGGTACCACCGGGACATATTAGGAGCTGGCTCCTGGGGTGTGGTGGTCCCCAGGGCCTTCTGTGGCTCCACGAGGGGGGCCATGTGGCCCCCCTCCAACGACAACTTAGCCCTGGGGGGGGGGGGGTGTTGGTCCCCAGGGCGTGGAGGTACCATAGGGACCCCCTTTATTCTTTTAAACATTTGCCCTGAGGGGTGGTGTCCCTTTGGTGCGGGGAGGGCATGCACCCCGCTATAACTATAATGTTGCCCGGGGGTGGTGGTCCCAGTGGCAGACGGCCCCCGCATATTAAAATAAAGCCCTGGGGAGGTGATGGTCCCCAGGGCAGCAGGGGGGGCACAGCCCCCCACTGCATCCAAAAAAATGAGCACTGAGGAGGTAGCCGTCCCTGGGGCATCGGGAGGGGTCCAGGAGGCCCCCCATTCTTTTCTTTTTTTAAAAGCCCCCAGGACTTGGCCCACCCGGGGGCATTAAACTAATGAAGCGTGGGAGACTGCGTTTCATTTTTTAAGACTGTAACAAGCGGATTCGCAGATCCACCGCGTCTCCACTCATAAAATCCAAATAAAAATGCGTTTTAGCCCGGGGGGGTCTCTTTGTTACCCCACCACCAGAGCTAAGGGGTCAAGGTGTTCGTACCCTGCCCCTTTGTTTTTTTTAAAACTCTTTTTGGGACTTGGTTGAAGCCGAGTCCCAACATGGCCGAAAACAGCTTCTGTTGTTGAAGTGCTATCAGTCAATCAAATCTCAGCACAAGATCGTTAGGGGCCACTAATCCTTTGCGTCCCTAGATATACAAATTTGTTTTCCCCTTAATTTCTCAAAAACTACTGAATGGAATTACACAAAACAAAAAAACTCTTTCTGGATCAGGACCTAACTTCCTGCCAAATTTTGTGTAATATGTCCAGTAGTTTTTGCGCCATCGCTGTTCAAAATCCCTATGGAAAAATGAATGGGGAAAATGTGTTTTGGGACCCCTCTTTTTTCTCGGCTCCCCCTGGACAGATCACCCTGAAACTTCGCGGGCAGCTGCTGACCGAACTGGCAAATTTGTTTGCAAAGTTTTGTGAAGATTCGTCAAGTGGTGCCAAAGATATAGGCAAGTATAAAAATGTTTTTTTATATAGAAACTAGGTTGTAACTATAACTACCTACTGGCGACCAGGTAAAATATATATATTATCATTTTATATATATATATATATTGCATACAAAAGAAGAAACCACCGCACTCCAGGATCCACAAACTTTCAATTTTATTCCACAGTCAAGGCGGTAAACACTAACGTGACTTGACTCCCCAGAGTCATGTTTACGGTCAATGAGTCCTTTGTATCTCTTTATTACACGCTCTCATTCTACCAACAAGGAAGCATCCTTGGAGATGTAGTCAAAACATCTAGCACCAATTTGCATATATTTAAAAACAAAGAGAACATGATGATGTATGGTCAGGATCATAGATGGTACTAATAGTATAATATGGTTACTGATTGCCTGACAAGTGATAACGTGCGACAGTGCACATTATGAAGTTTATAAGAGTAAGTGTTCTGTTGTGTGGTGATGTATGATGCTCAATAAGTGAGCCATCAGGACCGAGTGTCTACTTTCTACATAGCATATATATTCATAGGTCACTGAGCAACACATGTACCAAGGACCTTAATCACCAACCAATGATATAGACATAAGCACTGTCATCATCATCTGTTGTGTATATTGATTAGTCCAAAGAATGGCTCGCACATACATTGTTGTCAGACAATTAAGAAATAAGTCATATTCCCCATAATGCCCCTTAATGAAGGACAGCAAGCCTAACCAGCATTGTCATGCCTGCACAAATCAAGCTCTGTTGTATTTTCATTATAAATGCACATACAGTTCCTCATCTGCTTTAAGCCCAAATGGGATCTTTGTGCATAGACTAACTATATATTCTGATTCCAGGTGACTTAGTTTGAGAGGTCTATCTCCTCCTCTTTCATCTTTCAGTACCTTGCCAATGCTGTAGTATCTCGTAATTCTACAGTCATTACCGTGTGATTATGCATAATGTCTGGCAATCGCATAATTCATATCTTGATGCTGTACAGCATGAATGTGCTCTAGTATTTTCTTCTTGCGGGGACAGGTGATACTCCCAACATATTTTAAACTGTGTTCACGTTCAATAATGTAGACCACAAACTGTGTATTACTTGTGATTCTCTGGCCAATGGTAATTGTCCGACCCTCAAAGTCACTGAAGGGTCTCACATTTTCCTTATTTGTGAAAGATTTGCAATTACTGCATTTCACAAATCCTTTATTACCAGCATTAAGCCAATTTTGTGGTTTGCTATCTTCAATGTGGCTTTTGTCCAGTTAATCTTTTTTTAAGGAACATGCTTTCCTATAAGTTACCTGGGATCTGGGACCAATTTGTTTAGAAGTGTCACCATCATTGCTCAAGTGAAGGTACAGCTGAGAGGAGGATGAAAACGACTCTGCTAGAAGAAATGCAACTCATGTACTTGGATCAAAAAACCTCAAATTAAGGGGCCAAGGACACAGTTTGGGCAGGGGCCTATCAAAAAGCAAACAAAAGCACAGTGAAAACTCAGCAGACGGTTTGGGGAAAAAGAATACATCCTGTATGAAATTGGCAGAAAAACTAAACAAGGTCACAAACATGATGGAAATTTGACAGTAAATGTATCAACCCACTAGCTTACTGATGAAGAAAGAACACTGTTGAATAAAGGACTCTCATTCTGCCTCAAACAACAGCCACCAGCAATGTTCCATTATATTTCAGACAACATGTGTTGAAAAATAATTCTTGATAATCCATTGCCAGAAACAAATTCTTAAAATAGCTTTTAGAAGGTTCTTTTTGAACACAGCCAAAGTGTTTCATGGCCTTATAGCTGCTTCTTGAGGGCTGTAAAGAATAAAACCAAATCTCATTAATCATTCTAATTCCTCATAATAATTCTTACATTCTAAACCAAAGTATAGTACATAATCATTTCTGAAATATTTTGTGTGAAAACATACAAATTGCATTTCATATCTTATGACATCCGGGTCGGAGTTGTAGCATGGCCAACGTGGGCGGTTCCACTCAATCTAGGGACCACAATTGTGTTAGTGTGCAAAACTCAAGGAAATGCCCAGGGTCCATCTTGCACATCATCCCATGTTCATAGATTGTGATGACTATACAAGTCGACTAGGGTCAAGATTTCTGCCTCAGTCCATGGCTTCTTCCGATATGTTATACCAACTTTCATGATCAGCAGCACAGCCTATATTGGGGTATCCGTGGCATATGGGAACCTGCTGCCTTTTGGGTGGACATATCTTTGCCAGCAATATTTTGCTATTATCGCAAACTTGAGTGGGTACTTCTGGAGAGGCCACCTCAGCATCAGCCAGCTCAGTAATTTAGTTGTATTTAAATTCCCAAACATCACGATCCTTTCAGAGTTCTGTATACCACTGATCCACCTCATTACCCTTTGAACTTGGGCTGCCCGTTCAGGATACTGGCAGTGCCATACAGACATTACAGGACTGTTTAACACTGCCATCACTCTTCTAAGTTTCTGTTCATGAGTGCTTCATCTATGTGTTATACTGTCACTCCCAAATACCTAAAGGAGCCAAGATACCATTGAAGTCATGATACCAGAGCCACAGCATGCTCCATAAGGGGCAAGAGCAGGCATCCCTGTCTGGTCCCTCTGTTTGTGAAGAACTGTCTGGAGATTACTTGACCTGTGAATATTTTTGCCAACCAGTCTGTGTAAGGAATGTGAATCCAACCAGATTACATGGGCCAACCCCATCACCTGCACAACTTGCATCTGGTATAGCAACTCCAGTGTGTCAATTGCTTTTTCAATGTGGAGTGAGATCACTGTCTGCAGCGATCCACCTCCTCTTGTGCCATCAATCAGGCTGAATAAATGGCGTAAGTTTAGGAAGGTATTCCTGGCAGATATAAAGCCCTTGTGGTCCAGGTGGACGAAAAATATGCTATTTCTGACAACCTGTTTGCAAGGTTAAGCATTGGCAGTGAGTGATAAGATTGGACATCCAGGGGGCCTCCAACTTGCTTTGGTAGCACCACAGTGAGTGCTTGTCTCAATGTATTCGGCAGATCACCCGCTTTGCCAGCCTCCTCATACACCTTAATCAGTTTGGAGGCTAGTATCTCCTTGCAGGCAGCTTAAAACTCAACAGGGATGTCCAGATCTTTATGCTTCTTCATCACTGCCCTCAGGGTTGGAACATCTCCGTGCCCCTGCTCAAAGTTTAATTCGGCTCTGTGGATCTCTCCTTCTATTTTCAACCACATGTGGTCTTAATGCATATGATTCTTAGGACCACTTTGAATACATCCCATTCAAGCAGTCCATTGCTGGTTGTACCATCTTTGTGTCTAAAGTACTCAGTTGTAACCTTACCAACAGTGTCTCTCCGCACTGAGTTCTGCAACGCCTTGACATTCAAGCACCATGTTGGTATCACAGTTCTGGGATTACCCTATGTGATCACCATCTTGAGGTGGCTGTGATTGGACAGCTTATGCCCCAAGTACTCACTGTCTAATATATGCATGGGCATTTGCGGGTTACATAAGAGGAAATATAGCCTGGTATTTATTTATGTTTTTTTTTTTTTAGAGTGTTTTATAAGGCGGGACCACAACCCAAGAGTATCAGAGAGCGGTACATATGGTTGATAAACAAAACAGATACATTGAAAGAAACAAACTCAAGTAAAATATGGTATGTGGTCCCAGAGATTATATTAAACATCTGTCATTCACTTATTAGGCCACAGGATAGCATCTTCAAGGTTGTCTTCTGAGACTGTTCCAAAACCGTTCAGTTCCAGGTACCCAGGGAGCAGAGATTGAGTGGGGTTCTCATAGGAAGGATGTGCTTTTGTCCTGTATAAACAATACTATCATAGTCATGCCCATTGAACTCAGGAGATAAGCTAACTGGGAAATAATGAGAGGAATCTACTTGTTAGGATCTTTTTCACCTCTTTTTTCAAAAAGTGGATTAATGGGTTTGAGCACACCTCAGATGGTAAAGACTTTCAAATCCTTGGAACAGCTCCCGACAAAGAGCATGTGTAGGTTTTTGTTTTCTGAATCTCAGGGGTTCAAGACTAAGAGAGTTTGCGCTTCTGAGGGAGTGGCTGCCTCCTGAGATTCAAATCTTTTCTGTCAGTTACCTCAGTTCTTTAAAATGTAATGCTTTGAGTGTGAGGCAGCAATTTCCAGTTGAGTTCTGACCTCGAGAAGGAGCCAGTTTAGATGCCTAAATGATGGGGTAATGTGGTCAAAGCATCTAATGCCTGTTACCAGTCTCACTCCTGCATTGAGAATCACTCTTAGTGGAGTTGTACTCACCTTGGGGAGACCTGAATGGGTCGCAGATCGGTATTCTAGTCTGTAGACTACTAATGACTGTACTGCCTGTTTGAAGCCTGAGGGAGGCAGGAATGGTTTCACTTTCTTCAAAAGTTTGAGAAGGAATGACGCACTGTCTGTGGTTGCACTGATATGTGCTAGTGTGTTCAAATTCTTGACCAGTGTTATTCTGGGGGATTTAGTGAAATCAATAATGGTATGAAAACTATGCACTGCAGAGTACTAAGAATACTCCTGGTGTGGATGCTGAAGTCCCCAAACATCTCACAACACCCAAGCAATTATCCATCCTGCAAAATGGGCCTTACTCAAACCATTTAGGGTGCCCTGTAATGAGGGAATTATCCACCTCTAGGTCTGGTATAAAGTTGAAGTCACCACTCCAAATATGAAATGCCAATGCATCTTGGAGAATTGTTGGGTCAGTAAGTCTAGATAGGCAGGGTAGTTGGAATTTGGGGTATAGATCACCAACACTTGGTCAGTGTAGCTATACCCCGTACATTCCATGTGAGATAGTGTTGGATAATGCAGTCTGGTGTTGAATGGTGTGAATCTCTAAATAGCATTGCTAACTGTAATAATCTCCTCCATTGTGTCAGTATTGTGTTGTGTGTGTGCATGTATGAGGGCAGGAGGACAACTAACCAACTAATGCTGTCTCCCCTGGCAGGCTGGCAACAGGTCTCAGCCCACTTACATAGCAGCCTTTAGGCACCAAATTCCGGGACTCTCAGCCAAATCCACTAGTGTTTGTGGAAATTGTCTCTTTGTGGCTCGTCTTTGAAAATTCCTTCAGTCCCCAATGCTCACTATATATAATGCATCCAGGAATAGGCCAGGCTGGTCTCACTCACCGCCCTCCCTCTTGGTTCTCTCTCCTCCACTTCTGCTCAATGTCTTTGGCTTAAATTACAGTATCTGCAGCTCTGGGGGCCAATGCAGGTCCCGGACAGTTCTAGACTACTGTTCAGCAGTTCTGAGATTACTGCTGAATTGAACGAAACCAAGGAGTTTCTAACCCAGCAGAAGATTAATAAACTCCAGAAAGACATAGCTAAGTTCAGTCGAGAAAAAGTCTACCCTTATATTAAAGAAGACTATGATGTGGACAATCAGTCCCGTTCATCTGATGATTCTACCTCCTCCCTTAAAAAATCTAGGAATTATAGTAGTGGATCATCATCTGATGGTTGGAGTACAGACGACAATCAACCTCAACCCCAACCCTTTTATAATTATCCTCCGTATCCAATGCACCAACCAATGCCCTGGCAACCTCCTTATCCCTTCTTCCAGCCACGCCAAATGATGCCATTTGTACCTTTTTTAGGCAGAGGCCGGGGCAGAGGCAGAGGCAGAAGGAGAGGAAGAGGCAGACACATCCAATGGTCCAGAGAGGAACCTCGGATGGTCACCAGGAGCCAAACCACGAAACCCCCGACAAGAACCTAGTCGTTAACTTGTCAACTAGACAACTGACGGAGGATGAGATTAATGTACTGAATAGAGGTTTAGGGTTTGTTCCTACTCCGGATGAAGATTTCTTCCGACTACACATTGAATTGGCCCAGTTTTTCCGAAAGATACGCCTACATTTCTTTTTTAAGGACAAACCAGTAGAACCGCCTCTATCTGATTCTGGCCTGAAAAAACCTTCAACCTTTTTTCCACCACCACTTACAATGCCTAGTGAGGTTTTAACCTTTGAAAGAGCAGTATTAGCTGACCTGGATAAACTACATCCGAAACAGGCATTTATCAACATTCCGAACAAAGAGAAGAGGGCTTTGTTATCTTTGTCATCAGATCCTGATATAACCATCAAACAAGCTGACAAGGGCGGGGCAATTGTGGTCATGAATTCTAACGATTACAGGGATGAGTGCTTACGCCTCTTGAGTGACTCCTCTTATTATGCCAAAATAATGCATGACCCTACTACTAGATTAGACTCAGATTAGATGCCTGATTGAAGAAGCCAAGAACAATCAGTGGATTTCACCTAAGGAGGCCGAATTCCTGGATACAAGTCATCCTAGAATTCCATATTTTTATAGCTTACCCAAGATCCACAAGGGTAGGATACCACCCCCAGGTCGCCCCATTGTTTCCGGGTTGGGTTCAGTTTTGGAACCATTATCAATTTTTTGTGACTATTTTTTGCAACCATTAGTCAAGGATTCTTCAACCTACTTGAAAGACACAAAAGATGTCCTGAATTTAATTGAAACTATCAATAACTCTGAGACTGTACAAGGCATCATTACTTTGGATGTGGAGGCTCTCTATACGAACATTCCACAAGAAATTACTTTACAGGTTGTCGAGACAGCCCTACAAGCAGTATCAACCAATCTCTCTTCACCTGTGCCTTTCATCATGCAATGTGCAAGACTGGCCTTGACTGAAAAAAATTTCCTTTTTGAGGATCAGCTTTACCACCAGATACAAGGAACATCCATGGGCAGCACATTCGCTCCAAGTCTGGCTTGCCTGTATATGTACGATTTTGAAAAAACTCATATCTTACCTGCCACTAACCCCTTTCATAACCATATTACATTATGGCGTCGTTACATAGACGACATTCTGATCATTTGGCAGGGCCCACTGACTTTGGCAGACAACTTCACAACCTGGGTCAACACTTTGGATCCCTTTCTGAAATTTACTGCCACAGTATCTTCTAGTGGTCTACCTTTTCTGGACTTAATGATTACGATTAATGAGGGTAAATTATCCACCAGCGTATATCAAAAACCCACTGACCGCAACTCTCTTCTCCTCTACGAGAGTCACCACCCCAAACCTTTGAGGGATAACTTACTGGTCGGCCAGTTTTTACAGTTGAGGCGCAATTGTAGTACGTTCCGTGAATTTGACCAGCAGGCCACTTCCCTCCAAAACAAACTTTTTGACCGTCATTATCCCCCCAAGATAGTCAACCAGGCTCGCAAGAGAGCCAGAAATAATAACAGGGATGCTTTGTTAACTAACATTGAGAAGAAACCACTAACTAGATTAACATGTGTTTCTACCTACACTCCTTTATCAAACACAGTCAAGAAAATGATTAACAAAAGATGGGCAATCCTCACTAGTGTGGGTCAGGATATAAGCAGACCATTGTTTGCTTTTAAACGCACCGCGAACATTAAAGATCTTGTGGTTCATACACGCCCATGTGTCCAAAGAAACATACCTACCCAAACGACGCTATGGAACCTTCCCCCTGTGGAAGGACACCATCCTTGCGGGAATTGTAATGTGTGCCCCCTGACCAGACATCTATTGACTCTGAATTTGGATCCTGCAGGTATTTGGCGCCTAAAGAAACACACGAATTGTAACACTAGGAATTGTATCTACATGATTACATGCCCTTGTGATTTACGTTATATAGGGATGACAACTAGACCCGTAAAGTTACGTATCAATGAACATAGAAGTAACATTAGATGCAACAGAACAACAACTAAACTTAGTGCTCATTTTTTAGAATTTCCACACTCCCCGGACGACCTATGGTGGGTGGTAATAGAAGCACCTACTATGCGGTCTGATCTACCCGGGACACTGTTCAGGATAGAACAAAGATGGGTGTACAAATTGGGCACTCACTTACGGGGGTTAAATGATCATCCCCTGGCCGTCCCTCTCTTTACGAGGATGAATGATACGTGACCCGGTCCTCCTAAAAAGATGACTACCTCCTCTTTTTATTATTATTATAATGACTTTTGTGGTTCCTCACACATTATAGCCCTCCTTTGGAGATAGTATAGCCCAGACACTGGTTAATACATTCACATACCAGTGTTCATATGGTGGGAGTATATTTTTATCCCTGCTTTATGATGATATACACGTTTATTATATTTTTTTGACGATTTTTTTTTTTTGATTTTTCATTCTCTGTCAGTTGCCTCCCCCATGGCCCCGCGTTTTCTTGTGGGCCTGTTTATAGGGTCCATTTGACTTTATTATTAGAGCCAAATGTAAAAGTTTTTCGACCCGACACGGACCTCGTATTTCCAATACGATGGTCCGTTTTCTATTTTTAGTTGTGTTACCGAGACTACAATCGGATAGTCTCTTTTTCATTTTTATTATTTTGAGACGCGCGTACACCGGAAGTTAGTATTCTTCCGGGTTCGCAGCGCCGCATTTATTGCTCTGACGGTGCCCGATGCAGATTGTCATCCGGGACACCGTTCCAGAGGGTAGGTCCGGAGTTATGGACCAGCAACCAAACCGTAAGTTTGCCATACGGCGGTGTGATTTGGGGTGAGATGATCGATATTTATGCCAGTCTACATTAACTCCACTTTGTTAACTTTAGACCATAGCATAATCTGGACAGAGTTACATGTCTGCTTACGCGGGTTTTTCAATTATTTTAACAAGACCTACCCATTTGTGGGCTATATTACATTACAGATAATCTGCTCTTTTCTCTTGTCTTTTATTAAAACCATTTTAAGTTAATTGAGCATACATACGAATGGTAAACTGTATTTCTACTTTATTATGTTCAGTGTCTATCTGAGTCCCAGGAACGTGCTTCCCAGGGGGCCCTTTCTCAAATTTGGGGATGGTAAGCCCATTTACACATATTTAGCTTGGACCCATCACTTGTTTTATGTAGACGTTTATTTGTTTGAGCACCACTAACCACTTCTTGGGTTTGTCTTTGGTGTACTGTGTGTCTATATGTTTTCATTCTAGGGTGACCTGATGTAACCAAGTGCACTTAAATGTAAGTCATTGGTTTTTCTACCTTATTCGAGGTGGTTTTTCTTTTTTCCTTTATACTATGTGAAGAGGTTATTATTACAATTTTTTGGTCCTGATGAAGCGTCAATGGATCCTGGTGGACCGACAGACGCGAAACATGTTGACCTGTTCCTAAAGGCCCTTAAATCATTTGGAGTCTTTAATAATTTTTGAAAGTACCACGAGCATTACACTCGATACATGACTTTCAATTTTTGTTTTTAACTTTGGTCTTCATCTTCACTACACTGATTAAAATGTATGATGCTGTTTGGGAGATGTATAACCAATTTTAAACTCTTTTCAACCTCTTTCTTTTTGCACAGTTGCTTGAATGAAAGCACTTTTTTGACTATATAACAGATTTTAACCAATTTGGTCTAGAGCCCCCGCTTGGGGTGCCCACCAGGCATTGCAGCGCCAGCTTGGTGTGGAGCATTTCCCGATGATGATATTACCCATCCATTGCGATGCTTGAGGGCTCTTGCTCCTGAGACTATTGGTCCCCTAGGATGGTACATAATTTTTGGAACAGTGTACTTCGCATATTTTTGACTATAGTTTGGGAGATCGTACACTGGACCACTTAACCTCCCGGTCCCTCCTTCATTTTGTTTCACGAGAGTTCTATGTCCATGTCTCGATTGTGTATGCCTTCCGACTCCCTGTCACTTGTAATGTCAGAAGGGCTGGCGTCTATTTTTGCCTGTGTCCTCACCTCCTCCAGTACCCAAGTTCTAACTATGGCAACTAGTTCTTTTGTGGGCTTATTCTTTGGCTTCCTAGGTCTGCACAACCTGGGGCCCACCAAGCTCCAGTCATTCCGTGCCTCTAGTTCTGTCTGGGATTTTCACCACCCCCCTCAACTGCAGCCACTGCCTTGACTTGTGCGCTATGTGGGAAAACAGAGTTTTGTCCTTGGCTACAATCCTGGGTTTCTGGGGATAAGAGGGCATACTTGTAGCCCATTGTTCTCAGCTGTGTCTTTACTCCTGTGTAAGAGCTATGCAAGTGCTGGACTTCATAAGGGAAGTCTGGAAAGATCTTTATCAAGCTGTTTTCTGTGATCCCGGGACACTTACTTCTGGAGACTAGTAGAATGAGGTCTCTGTCCTTGAAGTTGAAAATGCTTGCCACCACTGGGCACAGCAAGAGATGGACAGGCACCTTGTGTGCCCTCTAAACTGAGATGAAGGTTGTTTTTGTGCCTGCTAGCATGTTCCATATTTGGGATCCCCATGGATTCTGCGATTTCAACAATGCAGATGTTTCTCTGTCTAGAGCAGCCATCTGCGTTTTCAGCCTGGTTTCTCATGAACTGAACTGCCTCCCTTAGCTGAGCCACATGGGTCTGGAGCTATCCGACTGTGGGGTGCAACAACGTTATGGATGACTCCATGTCTTCCACATGACTGACTAGTTTCCTATGTTATATGAGTAGCAGTCCCACATCAAACTTTGGTTCTTGACCGGTCTGGGAAACCTTAATGGCTTGAAGCACTTGGTTGGATTTTCTGGGGAGGTCCTCTGTGCAAAGGCCCCCTCCCCTCATAGGCAGAGGGCCATGGTCAGGCATGTTACTTTCCCTGTGTAGCTATTTTAGGTTCCACCATATTACAGTTAAAGATCCCCCGGGGTGGGAGCATTCATGTAAATCCTTACTGGCACAACAACACACACAAATGGAACAAATTGGCCCACTCTCATGCCACCATAGGGAAATTTGGACGCCACTGAGCTTGTGTCGCACCCCCACTGTTAGCACATCAAGGCCTCCAATGATCTTGTGTCCAATTCCACAGAGTTAGGTTAGAGGGGGGCATTGTTTCAGTTGCACCAGTAGTTCAGTAAAGCATCCCCAGCACTTTTGGCATCCTCTCTGGGTGTGAGGACTCTCTTCTTTCACTTTTGACTTCCAACAGGGCAGAAGGCCCCAGTTTGTGTTACTGACTATTTCCTAGCAGTCCTCCACAATCATAGACACTCTTCCAGCCCAGGGGGTTGTCTAGCACTTTTATCCTCTCTTGTATTGGGTCTCTAGGAGGAACTCCCGCACCTGGCCCCTACACTCCACCGGATGACACAGGCCCAACAATGAACTTGGGCCACAGTACTGTTAGTTCATTTAATTCAATCAGATCCCAACTGGGTGGAGACTTGGGCACCCAGGCTAACCACTGTACTTCACCAGGTTTTCTGCAGTGCTTCTTTCGTGCGTGGCCCCGACTTCAGACCTTGGTGGCAGTATCCTAGGCCAAGAGGTGGATACAGGGGGAAGGCTGTTCGAACCACTCCGGTCCTTCAGTGATCTCTCCTCATCCCGTCCTGATGAGGGATCCCCTTCCGGTGCCAGCCTCTCTCTCCTGCAGTCAGCGCCAGTCGTCATGCCTCACCCCCACTTTCTATGCCAGCCCGCATCTTAATGATTGTAGAGAGCCATCCAGGCTCCCTTATACAATGCTTCAACTTGAGGGCTGGGCTTGAAAAGGCTAAATATAGGAGCGCGAGGCACTCACTCGCGTTTGGTGAGTGTGTGCGTTTCATTATCAGCAGCGATGTAGGGCGCAGTCTTGGCTGATGCTTAGCATATGGCCTACACTAACAAGGCTCAGGCCTCTCGCTACACTGGCAGCAAGTGCGGAATACCCTGCAACACCGCACCTACGACCTTCACCCATGGGAGGTGCTACACTTGCTCCTCCATCCCCGCTCACGTCCCGAGCGGCATCGGCAGAAGGGCTAACCTGTTCCAGTAAAGAGAAGCTGCCTCGAGGGCTCTACCAGTATTCCCTGGCATCAAGCGCTGCGGAGTCCCACCAACGACGCAGGCATCATAGCGCTTTGGCCTGAGGAGGCCCCTCATACCATCAACCGGCCGACGGCTGAGAGGGATGGGCTGCTACTCACCGGCGTACAGCAAAGCCAATGCAGCCGACAACAGCACCTCACAAGGCCATATGTGATCTGGGCCACATCAGCTCCATGCAGACCCTCCATGCTGTACCATGGCCCCACCCACTCCCCTTTGCTTTCAACGTTCTCCTGCCAAGCGGACCATCCCCAAGCCATGCAGGCCCTGAAAGGCAATCTGGCTTCCCTTTCTGAAGAGACAGGCAGGCTTCACTGGCAGCAGGACAGTTCACGCTGTGTGGTTCATAAGCAAAATGCTCCTGGGTGGACCTGCCTAGCTAGAAACATCTTCTGGCACTGGGACACTGCAGTCATATCGCCCCAATCAGAGGCACATTTCATTTAGGCAATCCACCAAGGCCCTTCTATGGCACGCCTCAAGGCTGGTGTCAGGCACCAAGGACGTTAGCACCAGAACTGTGACAAGACATGGGCTTACTGCCTCAGCGGGACCAGACACGCCCAGCACACACCCCTAGGTCTCATGCCTCGGTAACCCCACTACCACCGTTTGGCCAGCTAGCGGACCCCACTACAGCAACGTTGAGATGGCGCCACTGGCGAGGAAGACTGCGGCACTACTTCCGCACCACAAGAGAGGAAGATGGTGCTGTGAGAAGGTCACTAATGGTGAACTCTGGGGGCAACAAACTATAGAAGCTGTTCGAAACACTGCCAAACGCAGGGAGGGATTATGACTTTGACATGGCAGTGGCTGCACTCAACACGTAGTTCGACCTACAGCAGACTATGAATTATTTAAATTGCGCCAAGCTCACAGACTGACACAGAATCCATAGACTTGTTCTATGCATGGGTGCAGAAGCTGGCGAGCTCCTGTGTGGACCTAAATCAACACAAGGAAATCAGGGCCCTGATCATCCAGGGCTGCCGTTTGAATCTGCTGCGCAAGTTGATCCTTCGGCAACAAGGGATTTCACTCGATGACATTTTGATCCTGGCCAGGTCACAAGAACTTCTCCAACGGCTGTGCGGAAGACATGGAAGCAGCTCTGGGTCATCCCACTGTGGCCACAGGAGCCTTAAAACAGGCCACAGTTAAGCAAGAACATATGGACACCATCCAAGGACGACGGGCCCCTCAGCCCCTGACTACCACTCAGAAGCCCAATGTCAGGAACTGTGGGAACTGTGGGCTCGAACACAAGGCGCCCGACATTTGCCTGGTCAAGGGGAAAACCTGCTTGAGGTGTAGGAAGGCTGACCTTTTTGCCAAAGTTTGCAGGGCTGGAGGACACTGTCTCAGCACCAGACAAACGAGAAAAGTGACGATGATTCTTCGTCAACTATCCCACCCCATGGGTGTAAGCCCTAGTTATTGCCGGGAAACTGAAACAGCCAGGCGCCATCCGCCTGTGCATGGACATGAGACTTCCACACAGGACCATCAAGCGGGAGCGTCACATAAACCCCATTATGGATGACGACATCGCCGACCTGAACAGGGATGAGTGGTTTTCAAAGATGGACTTCAACTCGGGGTGCCACCAACTGGACTTAAACCCAGAGAGCCGCAACATCACCACCTTTTCCACCCATGTGTGACTCAGGTGCTACAAAAGGCTCAGCTTCAGCTTCTCCTCGGCCGCTGAAGTTTTCCAGAACACCATCCATGAAATGCTTTCTGGCCTGGTAGGCATCATCATCCTGAGCGATGACATCCTCATTCACTCTGAGACTCTCGAGTAACACCATGGAAGAGTGAGATCAACGTTGCAAAGACTCACCAATGCTGGTCTGACAAGTCACAGGAAAAAGTGCTTGTTCTACTGTAATTGATTGACTTCTTTAGATTCATCTTCTCTCGCCAGGGATTGCATGTGGACCCAAAGAAGGGGGAGGCCATCCGAAGCAATCCGGTTTCGCAGAACCCCATCGAATTGAGGAGATTTTTGGAGCTAGCAACCTACAGCGGGAAATTCACCCCCAACCTGGCCACCATGGAGGAACCCCTCAGACAACTCGCTTGAACTGATACCCAGTAGGAATGGAGCCCAGCAGGGGAAAAGGCCTTCCGGTCCATCAAGGAAGCACTGTTAGACAAAGCCGCGATGGCCTACTTCGACCCGCAGAGGAAAACAGAGGTGGTAGTGGACACAAGTCTGGTTGGGCTTGGGGCAGTCCTTCTTCAAGAGCAAATAAATCAGGAATGGACACCGGTGACGTTCACGAGCAGGGCCCTCTCAACAATGGAAACTCGGTTTGCCCAGATTGAAAGGGAGGCCCTTGCATTTTGGTGGGCCTGCCAGCACTTCCACCTGTATCTGTGCAGGCAGGACTTTTGAGTGGTCAGGGACCACAAGCCCCTGGTCTACCTCTTTGCAGGAATGTCCCAACTCGCCCTCCGAGGATTGAGAGGTGGGCGGTATTCCTGAAACCATACCAGTTCCAAGTCATCTATCAGCTGGGAGTCAACAATCCGGCTGACTATCTCTTGAGGCACCCCCGACAACAAGCATCAGTGGGGTCAGATGAGAACGAAGAGCGAGCGGAAAACTTTGTACAGATGGTGGTACAGATAGCGTGCCCCACAGCACTGACGGTGCCAGAGATCCTGGAAGCCACGCGTGCACATGCTCTGCTCCTAAAGGTGAAAGAGCCACTGGCAATGAGACAGTGGCACCGGTTTCTGGAAGGATACTAAACACTCACCCACGAAGAGCACCTGGCTAGACTATTATTGTGGAGGATAAGGAGTGAGCTGTCAGAAAGCCAGGATGGCCTCCTACTGAGGGGGCAGAAAATAGTGGTGCCCACTGTCTCTGGGACCAAGTAGTCGAGTTGGCCTATTAGGGACATCAAGGGGTGGCCAAGATGAAAGCTTGACTATGCAGCAAGGTGTGGTTCCTGGGGAAGGATGCTCTGGTAGACGAACGGGTGAGATGTCACTTGTGTGAGACCACTCCCGGAGAACAGTTACCTGCCCCCGTAATGACCAAAGAACCCAGCACCGACTGTGGTCGAAGCTTAGCATGGACTTCGGCAGTTACCCAGATGGTTGGCTGACCGCTGTACTGATTAACTCTTGCACTAGATTCCCAGTGGTTGAGCTAGCCACGTCAACAGAATTTGAACATGTCAAGCCGGTGTTGGAGAAGACGTTCGCCCTGCTAGGTCTGCCCGATGGAGTGCATACAGATGATGGGCCTCCCTTCCACAGTCAAGAGTTCCAAGACTATCTTGTGTCCCTCGCGGTTCAGCACCAAAGGGTCACCCCTCACTGGCCCAAGCCAAAGGGGATGTAAATGGTTTATGAGCACTCTTAACCAGACATTAAGGATAGCAGTAGACCAGGGACAAGATGCGGAATGGTGCATGCAGAAATTCCTTCAGGCATACCGACAAATTCCCCACAGTACCACCGGATGTGCTCCAGTGGCACGAATGTTCGAACAACCCCCTCAGGATTGCATCCTGGCCAACCTTGGCTCGTCACTGGAAACCCTGAATGCTGAAAGGGCCCAGCAGAAGAGGCGAATCACCATCGCCAAGGCAAGCAAGAAGCTGCGAGCCAGGGCCTCTGATCTCTAGGTTAGAGACCTAGGGCCAGATGTATCAAACGAAATTACAAACGGTGCGAATCGCTAAAATTGGCTGTTTGCGAATGTAAAAACGTGGTCTGCGATGCTTGAAAGGCATTCGCAGACCAAAAATACGGAATCGCAAAAATTGCGATTTATTGCGTTGCAACCTGGTTTTGCGTGTCGCATTTTGCGTCTCGCAATTTGCGACATGAAATACTGAATCGCAATTAGTGAATCAGTATTTCAAGTCGAAAATTGCGAGACGCAAAATGCGACTCGCAAAACCAAGTCGCAATTTGATGCATCAAAAAATCCCAAATTGTGATTTTTCGCAGAATGGCCTTTTGCACATGCAAAATACCACTAAGTGAAACCAGGTGGTAATCAGGTGCAACCTATATAAAGAGGCCCAGAATGCCTCAGACTCTTTTCCACAATGGCTGCACTCTACGTCATGGCGAGGAGAATGAGGATCTTGGCAGGTTTGAGGAGAGGGAGGAGGAGACAGGAGCACATTTTCAGAGTGCGCATTACCCTTTTTGAACAGACTGAGGAGGAGATATTTGAGAAGTACAGGTTTAACTCAGCCATGATACTTGACCTGATAGCTGAGCTACAACCCATACTGCAGCGCACAACACATAGGACTCATAGCATACCCACCCATGTTCAAGTATTATGCTCCCTCCACCTACTTGCCTCAGGGAGCTATCAAGGGTTCATAGCAGCAGCTGGAGGAGTATCACAGAGTGCCCTCTCTAGATTTTTCAATGCATTTATCAACGTCATGCTGAGTAGGATGCACCAGTACATCAGATTCCCCCACACCCCACAGGAAATACAGCAGCCTAAAATAGATTTCTATCAGATAGCACAGTTCCCCCACGTCCTAGGTGCCATAGATGGGACACATGTTGCAATCTGTCCACCATAGGCCACAGAGTATGTGTACCGCAACCGTAAATACCAACATTACATGAATATGCAGGTGATGTGCAATGCCTCCTATATCATAACTGATCTCGTGGACAGGTACCCAGGGAGCACACATGATTCATACATCTTTCGCCACAGCGGGATTCACACAAGACTGCTAGCTGGGGAGTTTGGTGAAGGATATCTACTAGGTATTGTCCCTCTGTACACTGGGGCATTGATGGCGTTGTGACGTCAGATGGTTCAATTACTCATCAAAACCTCTGTTCCTTTCAGGAGACAGTGCCTACGCAGTGCGCACCTACATGATGACGCCCCAACCTCAATTCTACAACACCTGCAGAATGGAGATACAATGCAGCACACAGGGCAACCCGCAATGTGGTAGAGCGCACCTTTGGGCTGCTGAAGAGTCGCTTCCGGTGCCTCCACAAAAGTGGAGCAGCACTACACTACAGCCCGGAGACGATATGTAGAATAGTGGCTACTTGTGCGATCTTGCACAATATAGCTACCACCAGGGGCATACCTGTGGAAATATCTTATTCAGACTCTGATGAGGATCCCATACGCCCCCTACAGCCAGCAGACAGGACCAGTGCAGCAGAGGGCAGGCAAAGGCGTGCTGACATCACGCACAACCATTTCAGATGTATGTATTAACCACACAACTCCACTGACATGTGTACTTGTAGTTAGAATATTTATTACCTTAACGTCAGGTAACATAAGTTTCACTAGCAGCACAAATAAGATTATGTAACTTAAAAAGAAAGCAGATAACAGTATCTCACTATTCAATCATAGTTTACTGTATGACACAATGAGAAAACAGTCCCCTCTGGCCATTACTGTCACTTTCTACGGCTACACAATCCACTCGAGTGCGCAGTGGCCTCACTGGCACCTCTGTTTTCGGCCTCAGTGGCAGTGCTGTGCCTGGCACTGTGACGCCTAGCATCAGTGGTGGGCACTGCTACGCTGCTGAGGCTAGATATGTCCTCAGTGTCCCCCAGTCCCAGTTCACTGGGTGTGGCGGAGCGGTTACCCAGCATATTGTCAAGCACATTTGTGATCTGTAACAGTCCCTGTGCCACATCCCTACTGCTGTGCGCTGCCTCCACCTGTGCGGCCACAGCACGCCATGATATGAGGGCTCTTGAATTTGCAAGGCGATTGACCTAGCAACCAAAACCACCAAACATCCCCATAAAACGCCTCTCCTGCCTGCAGTGGCTGACTCTGTCGTGCCGCAGCTCTGTACACAGTTCCCTCACTGCACTTGTCAGCTCCCTGGTGTTCTCAGAAGCTTGGATCTGCCCCTCATGCAGTTTTGTGAGGTTGGAATTGAGGCACTCCAATTGCCAATGCAGCCCCTCCCCCCATGTTGGAATTGTGTGCCTGCATCTGCCTTTGTAAAGCTGAGATTTTCCAGTTTTGCAGGCGCTGCTGTTTCAACATAGCAGATTCCAGGCCACCGAAGACTGATGGCCCCTCTCCAGCTTCAATATGCTGTGCGCCTGCATACGTAGGCCTCCTGTGGGGTGTTGTGCTACGCTGGGACTCCTGCATAACAGTGCATCTGCCATCTGGGGAAGGTGTGTGTGGCCGTCACCCTGCATGTCGTCAGAGTCCTGGCTCAATTTGGGTAGCAGTACAGCCCTAGCCCTGCATCTGATAGGCGCTATATTCTGTGACTCACTGGTGTTTGAGTCAGATGCAGTGTGGGTTTCAGTATCCCCCACAACGGCACTTGCAGATGCTGCTGGGCCTGGGCCACCTGCAACGACAATGTGCAGCATGTCAGTTATGTATGTATCACCAAAGGTCACACAATGGTAATAAATGTACAGTTACATCATATCACTATGTTGTGGGTGTTGTGTTCTTCTGGGTGTCGCTGGGCCTAATTACATTCTATGTGCTACTTTCAGCTCTGGGTTGTGGACTACCACTCCCATAAGGCATTGTTGTACCGCTTCTAAGATGTGGAATGGAATACTGCTCACAATGCTTTGCACTACTTGCTAATTCCAAAGGGGCATTTGTACATACACATATGGGGTTACATTTCAATATTGTACTTACCTTTATTGGTGCTGGGTGTGCCGGATGTGTCGATGTCAGTGACCCCACTGGGAGCTTCTGGGAGGAGTGTCGACTCCACCAGGTCTTCCATCGGGGTGGAGGGTGTTTCAGTGGGTGGTCCGCCTCCTCGGCTTCTTGCCTCCTGCAGTCGTCTTGCCACCCTCTCCTTGGCACGGGAACGCTGGTCGTACCACCTCTTCTTTATCTCCTCCACAGAGCGCTGCACAACTCCCACAGTGCAGATTTTTGTCTGAATGTCTGCACAGAGTGTGTGCTTTTCACTCTCAGGGACCTGGAGTGAGCTTTTTCCAAACAGACGGTCATGGCTCCTCACCATCTCCTTAGTGAGCACCCGCAGTTCCTGCTCATTAAACTTGAATTTCCTTTTCCTCTCTCCCTTCTCCTTTCCCAGTGCAGAGGTGTCCATGGTGGTTGTGCAGTCCTGCCTTGTTCACAGACTTGCTCACTGTGGCTGGGCTGTTTCTCTCGGAGTGCTCTTTTGGGTGTGGCACCTGCAAACTGCCTGGTATGACTCACTTCCTGCTTGTGATGTCATCAGGCTCTGCCAGGTGTGCGTTCTCGCAATTTGCGATTTTCAATTACCGAATCGCAAATTGCGTTCTCTCAATCTGCGATTCAGTATTTGGGCCTCGCAAACCACAAATAGCGATTTTTAAGAAATCGCTAATTCCAATTTGCAATTAAGTTACATCGCATATTGCAACTCGGAAATAGCGATTTCTTAAAAATCACTATTTGCGATTCACAAACGCCTTTCTTGATACATCTGGCCCTTAGTCACTGTAAAAGATCAGCACCTGGGGTGGAAATTCTGAACCCATATGAACCCGAAATATGGGAGGTAGAGGACATAAAACCATGGTAACCATCCGAAGGGGCAGAAGGACTGTAACCAGGAACATATGGTGGTTCAAACAGGTGGTCATCATTGAAGACATCGGGTCAGAAGACATCCCCATTGAGGGAGAAGAGTGGGAGACAGCCATCAAGTCCCGGGTTGAACCGGCTGAGGTATATTCTGCACCAGAAGGCGAAAATGAAGCTCAGCGACAGAGGTCATCAGATACTCCCCAAGAACCCTGCTGTGGGAGCCAAAGGGAACTCCATGGCCAAAGCCAGAAGTATGGTCTTCGCCCTAACCGAGCGCCAAGCCAGTGGCTAAGAGACTTTGTTTGCCATGTGTGAACTGAATTCCTTGTTGTATTTCTCTCTCTCTCACTCTCATTCTCGTTTTCTTTTGTGATTTTGTTTTATGGGCCTATATATTAAAACAAGGGAGAGATGTAGAGAACCACCCGGGCTTTCTTATACAAGGTTGCAACTTTTAACCCTGAGGGCCGGACTCGGCCAGAAAGGGACAAATAAAGGAGCAGGAGGCCGCTTTAGGCTTTCGCTCACAAAGATTTGGTGAGTGTGTGTGTGTTATATTATCAGCAGTGCTGTAGGGCGCAGTATTTGCTGCGGCCTAGCTTACGGCCTGCCGTAGCAAGGCCAATGCCCTCACTACAACGATCTCCACTTTTGCCAGTTCTCAGAGCTGGAAATTGACTTAATTCTTGCACCAGCCCCAGCACTCCCTCCCAGGAACCACATACATAAAGTGGGTGCCCTGGGAAACAAATTTCTCCAGGATCACTGACCTGTATGGGGATTCTCCAGAGCTCCTTGGTGACACGACCTACTCCATCACCGTCTTGGACTTCACTATTTCATTTAAGCCAGTTTACAAGTGAAATTGTTATTCAAGGTTATTTGCGGTTGACCCTAACCCTTGCTATTAGACAGAGACACTGGCAAATTGTAAGGCAAAATGGCAATAAGAAAGAAGACGGTAAAGCAGAGAATGTGTTTTATAGGCACAAAATTAAACTCCTGAATTAATTATCAGTTTCTGAGTTGCCCAATTTTCTTTAGATTGTTGGAGTGCATATTTATGTCCAGGAGCTTACACTTAGTGGGATGAGAACAGACAAACAGCTTTTCAGTTTTTATTTGAAATAAAATATGGAACTCTAGCTTCAGAAGTTGATTGATACTTGAACGATTTAATGGATGAATTCGGACTTGAAGGGTACGTAAGGTGTTGATTGTAATTATTTGTTTGTACTCATAGTATAAGAAATGGTGTGTGCATTTTAGTTTATATGGACTGTTGTGTGTAGATACATTAAAAAAAAAATGTCCCAGTTACTCACTGGTAATCTGCATTACTCCAAGTCCAGGTCTTCCTCACCATAGTCCTTACTATATGAGTTAATTTCTGTCCCACAGATATTAATTGTCAAGCCAGAACTCAAAATAATACCCCCAAAATGGAGCTCATAAATCCCAGCATACCATAAAACCAGAAGATGACCTCACATTCTCCCACACATCACCAAGCAAAAAGAAACAAACCCAATAAGGTGGAAGGAAACCGAGAGATGGGAATTTAGGACTGTGGCAATGAAGACCTGGAGTCCGAGTGTGGTTGGCTGGTTTGAAGGACAACACGAAGCTCTAGGTTAGATTTCGAATGTGCTTTATTGAAGAATATTGTGGAGTGAATAATAGGTTTTTCCCAGCCTTTCTTGTATTGTTTCCTGGATAGCTTATGTTTCATTTCCCTGGATCTTCACCTCTTCTGTGGTCTTTTCCTCTCTTTCAGGGCTCCCGGGAAGCGCATGTGTGGAGAAGAACAAGAGAAGTATCGGTAAGTGTTTTGTTTCTCTGTATGTCTCTTTTCCTTTCCTACACCTTCTTTTCCTTCCTCCTCTGTCTTTCATATGTCTTGCTCTCTCTCTTCCTTTCTCTGTTCCAGTTGTAACTGTGTACTCTGTTTCTCTCTTTCTGTTGTCTCTTCCCTCTATAGGATTCTGTGTCTCTTTTCCTCTGCTACTATTTTCTGCTATACAGGCTGTCCCTTAATTCTCGTAGCCTCTACTTTCCTTTTACTGAACCTCTCTGTCTTTCATGGATTCCTTCCTCTTACAGCCACTTCTCCTTGCTATGCTGCTGTTTAGTTTGTTTTCCGCTCAGGCCCTTCCTCCAGGTGCTGCAACTACTGTGTTGCTTTGTACTGTAGTATTTTTATACCCCTGGGTGTTCTTTTAGTGAGTGTATGCCCTTCAAAGTGCCCTTATTTCCTTCTCCCTTTTTGTCCCCGCCATCCGCTCCCCCTTGCTTTTCTTTCCCTGCTCCTCCCGTCCTCCCGCCCCTCTGGTTCCCCTCAGTTAGGTAGGGAAACGCACCTGATTGTGCCACGCTTCTCCAGAAGCGTGGTGGAGGTTCCTCGTTCCGCCTCCCGGGCCACCGCGAAGTTCGTTCGTCTGCCTGGCTCCTCCTCGTCTTCTTCTCTCCTTCGGGAAGATGTCTGCTTTCCAACGATGCCGCTCTCCTCTCCCTCCTGGTTGTGCCCCTCTTGTCTTCGGGACGCCAGCTTTTCTTCCTTTCTGGGTTCCGCGGTTCCGATTCCTGGTCCCTGCGTCACGGCCGTCAGGGACAGCTGATTGGTTCCTGCCCCAGGACATTCCCGAGCACCTGGGGCAGTGTCAGCACCAGTCGATGTTGTGTGCGGGCTGTCTCGGGTCAGCCCGTCACACCGAGTAATGAAGATTACGGGTGAGTAACTGGGACATTACCTCCTCATGCAGTCCTTACTACAAGAGTCAATACCCAAGCACTGCAGTATATTTTTGGTTTGAATATTAAAGAACACAAAAGACAGAAAATATGCAACATCGGTGTTTAATGACAACAAGTAGGCATTCAAGTCGCGTGTACTGAAGACAAAACACAAGAAGCAAAATCAGCTGATGAACCCTCCAACTGATGGATAAATTGAGCCATGAATGTATGAGGCATAGCCCAGGTGTCTGTGCAACTAATGTCTTTGAAAGTATCACCTTTGAAAGCAGTCCAACAAGTGAAAACCCCTCTTGTTGATCTGCCCTGTACAGAACCCAGAATATTATTACCAGCAAACCCATAAATTTTAGAGATGACTAGGTTGACCCTTAGGACAAAGCTGACGTAGATGGATAAAGACCCTGTTGTGCAAAGCTAAAAGTAATAAAAAGGAAATCAACTTCACGAAAAGAGGTTTGTTCAAAATGGTCCAACGTACATCTAAAGTATGAAGACCACATTGATTATTCCCCACCAGATCTGGATAGAAGACTGGTAAGAAAATATCCTCAGAGCAATGAAAATAAGAAGGGACTTTTGGAGGAAAGGAAGCACTGGGTCTCAAAATAACTATCAGGAAGTATTTTTAAATAAGGAGGAGAGGCTAGAAAAACTCCTAGTTCTTCTGCCAGAACAAGAGGCTGAGAGAAACAAAAGTTTAGCAGATAAAAAGTTGAAATTTGCAGGAGATAAGGGCTCTAACGGAGGACTCTGAAGACACTTGAGCACCAGAGAGAGCCCCCAATTAGGTCCTGGAGAATGACTCACCGGAGGAAGAAACATCTCAATTATCTTATTGCCAATGTGACAACGTGTAATACAGACACTCCACAGAATGCCTGAATTGCAATCCATTGCCCCCTCAAGGTGGAGACAGCTAATCCTAGGTCAAACCCATCTTTAATGAATTCCATAATTCTATTGAGATTGTAAATGAAATGAGCCAGAGAATTGGAAGAACACAAAGTCTCAACGCTTTTCCAGTGACAAGTGTAGCACTTAAGCATTGATGGACATTGAGACAGCTGATTAGATTCAGTCACTTCCTTAGAACAGCCTCTAGTAATTAAAGTCAACCTTTCAAATGCCAAAACCCGAGCCTCAACTGCTGCAGGAAGACTGGAGACAGATGGAGCAATCTCAATGGAGTCACCCAAAGTGGTAACATCTAGAATGGGGCTATTGACATCTGCAGGAGATTGTGATACCATGGACTCCTTGACAACCCCTGTGTTACCAACAGAACCTCTGCATGATCCACTCTATCTTGCTCAGTACCCTCAAGATTAGAGAAATGGAGGAACATTGTACAGAAGGCCTGTGGGCCAGGTCACTGAGAAAGCTTCCATCACAGAGACTGTTTTTGACAGGACTAAGATGCAAAAGGATGGAAGGAGACAGTTTCCTTCCATAGCAAAGAGATCCAGCCATGGATTTCTGAATCTCTCCACAATCATCTGGAAAAGAGGAGGGCAAAGACAAAGCCTCACTGAGGATTGAAAATGGTGGCTTAATGAGTCTGCAGGTCCATCCTCCCTCCCAATTAGAAATACTCCATTAATGGAAAGGAGCTTGGACTCTATCGACTGCTCTACTTTCCAAAAAAGGAAGTACCGAGACCCTGGACCATACCCCTGTCTCTTAAAGAATGCCCTCTCCACCTAATTGTCTGTTTGAATGCAAATTTTGTGGTGGAGAACTATAGGGGCAAAATGGACGAGAACCTTACAACTGTAGCTAATTCTCTCCAGTTGGCCAAATTCATGCTCTTCTTTCTACACAGACCGCTGATTCTGAGTTATGAGATCTCCACACACCACAACCACAACATTTTTATGGTATCTGTTGTCAAAGTGGGATGAAATTGGAAATTAAACCGCCGGTCCAGACTGCAAGGAACAATCCACCACTGAGGCATGTCTTGGTTTGCCTGAGTCACAGGGATGAATGTGTCGTAGTCCTCCATAATTGGGTTCCATAAACCTTGGAGATGGCGAACAAGGCAGTAGAGATGAAGTCAAGCCTAGGGAACAATGGCTAATGTACACGCAATTTCCCCTGACTCCAAATCCAAATCCATGCGGATACCTGAGCTCAAGGAGGAGCGATGACAAGTATGTGGTCAGTTTCAACTTTCCCTCATCCATGAGAACGATTTGGCCCACACCAGTGCAAAAGACTGCGCCAATGTCCTGGAGTGTTTGAGAGGGAATCAGGTAGACTTGATGTAATTCACCCAAAATCAATTTTTTTGAAGCATCATCTGAACTTGCTGGACATTTCCTGTGGCCTTAGAGAAAGGGGAGGGTGCAATCAGTAAGTCATAAAGATATAGATGTACCTGAATACTGTGAGAATGGAGTATACTCACCACTGGCATAAGAAATTTGGTGAAATATTGGAGCCAAGGTCAGGCCAAAGTGCAACTTTTACAAACTGATTGTGAATTGCATTGACTGCAAACTAAAGAAACCTCTGGGAGGCTTGATAGATAGGTATGTGGAGATAGGCATCCATGAGGTTGATCGAGCATAAGAAGTCCCCTTGATTTACCAGTGGCAGAATAGACTGGGGGGTCACCATTTGAAGGTCTTTCAGAGGAATTACTTATTGACACCCTTCAAGTCCAACAATGGGCAAAGATCACCTGAGGACTTCTGTACCAAAAAGATGATAGAATAGTTCTCTTGACATCACTGGTCTTGATGGACTATCCTGACTGCAGCTTTCAGGGGTGACTGTTGAATGCCATGAAACAAGGCTTGTTCATGTCCTGCACAGTGTGGTACTGGAGTCTGTCAAACAAGGTCGGGAGGAAGATTCAGGAAAGGCACATCATAAATGTTTAAAACGACCTCCAATGCCAATGCGTCTCAGATGGATTCTTTCCACTTCTCCTGAAACAGTAAAAGCCTCCTTCCCTCTGGAGCTGACACATGATAGTCAGGCTTTGGGGATATTTGGTGGCAGATTGCTGGAGTTGGAGAGGGGCTGGAACCAGGACTTCTCAGCAGGCCAGAATCCTGGCTATGATCCCTGCCTCGAAAAGGCGGACTACCTCAAGATGATCTCGGACCAAAGGTTCTCTTGTAGGGAAAACCCCTGCCCCTTGAGAACGAACAAACTGGGGCAAGTAATTTCTTGTTCTCAATGATTTTTTGACTAGGTCTTCCAACTGATGACCGAAAACTTTATCCACAGAAAAAGGAAGTTTCATCAGGATATCTTTTTGTGAGACCTCAGTTTCCCATGACCTCATCAACATACAGCAGCATGCAGCAATGGAGGCTTGTTGTTCAGCCGCTGAAGCACAGAGATTATCAAAGGAAATGTCAGAGAGGAAGCTGGTTTATTGATCCATTAAAGAGAGCATTGCAGAACAATCAGCAACCTTGTTTAATAGTTTGGGCAAAGTATGAAAATGCTTTAAAAGTGACTTACACTATTGTCATGTAACAATCGGCATGGATCTCAAAGTTAGAAGTAGCATAAGTCTCTTACCCGCAGCTTCAATCTTTGTATCCACTGAATCAGCAGGCAATGCTTCCGCTGAAATGACTCTACTTTGCGTAGCCAGGCCAGCCATAAAGTCATCAACCTTCACAGAAGCAGGGAATTCACCAAAGAATTTTACAATGTGGTAACATTTTAAAAGCAATCTAGGAAACAACTGTTTCTCGAGATTGGTCCATCCATTAGTCAACGCCTTACTGCCCTACCTATGTAAAGGCAATGACTCAGGTTTCACACAATGATCTGTAAGAAAAAGTCTTCTTCAGACAAGGTTGGCAAAGGGGGCTGGAAACCTAGGATATTCCTGCGGTGTTGCATAACCTGAGGCAAATCTGCCTTTTAGAAAAAAACAACCTCTGGAATCATCATCATCAGGTTCTGCAGTATTGTCAGACTGCACCCTTAGGATTTTAGGAGGAGGAGGAGAAACATCCCTGGATGCAGCATTGTCTCCACTGAAGCCTCAATTATCCTCTGAAAGTCCTGCATTGAAGAGACTGTATTTGAAGGTCCTGCCACATCCGTGCATTTCCAGATGAACCTGCCAGCTCCATTGTAACCGAGAGATTCAGAGAGTTCCTGAAACGCTCAGGTTGTTAAAGAAACAAAATCTCAGTCATTGCAAAAAGACGCAATACTGCTATCTTGAAATGGACTACATTTAATGGCCTAAAGGAAGACTAATGAAAACCCTCACTTGCGCATGCCATGCATTGCTGAAAGAACCAGAGTTTGGGTGCCCCGAATGACTGCCAAGCAAAACAGATAAGGGGTACATGTGGTCCCATCCACCCAGTGGACAGTCAGCCCAAACCTAAACAGACAATGAGGTTACCAAAGCAGACCGCAAAAAGAAAAAGAGAATATGGTAACAATAAAGACCTACTGAGTTGGGAAGGCAGCCATATGTTCAGTGGACAGAAAAAACAGGAAGAAGTGAGGACAGATTACGGTTTCATGGTGTGCTGGGAATCATGGATGCCTTGATGGGCTCATTATTATGAGTTGGGCTAGGCAATCAATATCTGTGGGAAGAAAATTAACTCACGTATGAAGGACTGTATGAGGAAGATGGAGGAGGAGGTAATTGAATTGATTTATAGACCGCGTTACGTGGGTGCTGAGGTGGACTGTTCTTTGCATTACACTTGTATTTTGAAATGCTGCATTTATTAAAAAGCAACTATTACAAATGTAGCAGCAGTGGAAGAAATGCCAACCACTATATTGTTCCCACAAGGGTGGCCAGTAAACAGAGCAAAGAATGGGCTATAGGCCTTCATTACGACCTTTGCAGTGAGTGATAAAGTGGCAGTAATACTGCCAACAGGCTGGCGGTAAGTACCGCCAAATTATGACCATGGCGGTGATGACACCCATAGACAGCCAATGTACCACACCAACCGCCAGGGACTAAACAATACTCACCCTGGGGGTAGCTGCCAACAGCCAGGTGGAAGACAATGTACCACCCACCAAATTAAGACACACAAATCCACCACCTTTTTCGGGGTGGTACCAATGCCATCAAAAGCCTGGCAGAAACAGAGCTCAGAAGAGAAAGGACCCACCATCGGAGACACAGGGAAGAACAACGCCACCATGGAACCTGAACTGCAAGTCTTCCCAATGATCTTCTACGTTATGCTCCACCTGGAACACCAACGCCGACGAAGATGACAATGGTGAGTACAGCCGCCTAGCACACATAGGAAGGAGGGAGGAAGGAAAACGAGAGTGACACACACACACACACACATGCACAACACACACCAGACACGTACACACCATACACACAACCAGCTGCAGACGTAAACCAATGGCACACGACACAGGGCAGAATAACACATGGACTAGAGTACGGATGTACAGAAAATGCATTAGCATAGCAAAACCCACCACATGAACCAAATATATACAAATGTTCACAAAGGGCCAATGCCCAGTCCAACGTCATAAGGGCACACAAGGCCACAGGGTGCAGTCCAAGTCCAAACTTGTATCCTGACATCATCCAGAGAGAACACTGAAGGGGCATCATTTTGCAAGTGGGAAGGCATCTCAGGGGGATGGGGGCACCTCAGCCGAATACGGGAACTTCCCCACTGGTTCTGGAGGGGGCTCCATGCCCATGTCCCATTGCTGGGGAGTGCAAGGCCATAGTCTCTGAGCTGGGGAACATGCCCACTGGTTCTGGAGGGGGCTCCACGCCCATTTCTCTTTGCTGGGGAGTGCAAGGTCATAGTCTCTGAGCTGGGGAACATGCCCACTGGTTCTGGAGGGGGCTCCATGCCCAATTGTCTTTGCTGGGGAGTGCAAGGTCACATTCTCTGAGCTGGGGACATGTCCACTGGTTCTGGAGGGGGCTCCATGCCCATTTGTCTTTGCTCAGGAGTGCAAGGTCACAGTCTCTGAGCTGGGGAACATGCCCACTGGTTCTGGAGGGGGCTCCATGCCCATTTGTCTTTGTTGGGGAGTGCAAGGCTAGGTCTCTGAGCTGGGGAACATGCCCACTGCTTCTGGAGGGGGCCCCTTGTGCAACAGTCCCTGGAGGGTGGCCTACATGTCCTCCGCTGGTGGTGATAGCTGCACTGCCTCAGCTGGTGGTGAGGGCTGTTCTGTGGCAACAGGTGATGGTGCCTCCTGGCCTGCCTCTGCTGGCGGTGAGGGTTCCATAACCACAGGTGCTGGCGGTGGTGGTTTCACACTCCCAGCCTCTGATGGAGTTGAGGTCTTCATTCCCTCCATGGCCGGAGGTGCGGGCACCTTCCCCTTCCTGGCTGTAGGTGTTGTGGGCTTCTTCCCCTTTCTGGCTGTGGGTGTTGTGGGCTCCTTCCCCTTCCTGGCTGTAGGTTTTGTGGGCTCCTTCCCCTTCCTGGCTGTAGGTGTTGTGGGCACCTTCCCCTTCCTGGCTGTAGGTGTTGTGGGCTCCTCCCCCTTCCTGGCTGTAGGTGTTGTGGGCTCCTTCCCCTTCCTGGCTGTAGGTGTTGTGGGCTCCTTCCCCTTTCTGGCTGTTGGAGTGGAGTCCCTCACAGTCCTGCCTCCACGACTAGGAGGTGCCTCCACTGTCCCCGTGGACTGTTTCACTGAGGTGCTGGGCTGGCTGGTTGGCACCCTGGTTCTGTGGGCAGGATGGGGGGGAAAGAGGTCAAGTTGGGCAAGGAAAAGCTTCTTAGGGACGGTGGGGTGGGAGGAAGGAGGAGGGATGGGAGTGGAGGTTGAGGGAGTGGTTGTTGGAGGTTTTACATCTGCTTGACTTGGGTGCATGGGCAGTGTGCATGTGTGAGGTGGATGGCTGTTGGGTGTCTATGTGCTTGCGTTTGTGTCCTTTAGGAGGGCGGGGACAGGCACGGTGGGAGAGGACACAGGTGACAAGTGAATGGATGTTGTGGAAGGGTCTGCTAGTGAGGTGGGTGTGCTGCTTGGTATAGTGATGCTGGTGGTGGATGTTGATGTAGTGCATGCAGGTGTGAGTGTGGACATGACTGGGAAGGAGGTGGAGGAGGAGGAGGGGGATACAGTGGAGGAAGAGGATGTTGTTGTGTCTGCAACTGTATGGTGTTTGGTGAGTGCTTGTGGGATGAAGTGTGGTGCTTGTGTTTGCCTGTGCCACTCTTGGGTGTTGTCTTGTGTGCATGCTCGTCTGTATGTGTGCCTGGGATGGGTTGGGGTAGAGGAGAATGGGACTGGGAAGTGGTAGTTGGAGGGGGGATGGTAGAAACAGGGACAATAGCTGCCATCAGAGTGGATGCCAGAGCCTGAATCTCTATTGGGCTGCCAATCCACCGTGAATGCCCTCCAGGAATGCATTGCTGCATCTGGGATGCCAGCCCCTGGATGGCATTCACAATGGTTGATTGACCTACACGGATGGATTTCAGGAGGTCAATAACCTCCTCACTCAGGGAAGCAGGGTTCACTGGGGCAGGGCCTGAGGTGCCTGGGGCAAAGGAGATGCTCACCCTCCTGGGTAAGTGGGCACGGGCAACTTGCTGAGGGGCTACTGGGAGGGCGGTGCTGGTACGGGGGGTAGCAGCTATGCCTGTAGCTGGGGTGGTCACAGAGGTGTCGGCCACAACCAGGAAGCTTCCATCGGAGGAGGTATCTGAGTCTGTGTTGTCTCCTCCAGTCTCCCCGTGGTGCTCCCCTCGCCCTCTTTCCCACAAGTTCCCTCGGCGTCGATGGACTTTGCCTCCTGGATCCTGTGGAATGGAGCTCCCTCTGTCGCTGGTGCCCCTGCTCCTCTGCCAGCACCAGATGATGCTAACGCACATAAGGAAAGGATGACAAAACAAGAAAGGGCGGGGACAAAGGATACACTGGGTCAATGACTGCACCAACACCACTATTTGCATGCACATCACCGTCACACACAAGGAACAGGCTTAAGCACTGTGCCTTGCACTACCAGGGATATGGCTGGTCACTAAGGCAAGATGAGGACCACACACCACCAACTGCAGCACTCCTGGGACCCACGATGCCCTGGATGAAATGGACTGCTAACAAGCTAGGTTACCTGTATTTGCCATACACCCATTACCCTTCAGTTGCCCCACCAGCCAAAATATGTATTGATACCCACTGTACTCACCCCCTTGTGGCTGCTGTGATGCCCTCAAGCGCTCATCCAGCTCAGGGCAGGCCACCGCCAGTATGCGGGCCATCAGGGCGGGCAGGGTCCGACTGGCACCTCTTCCTCGTTGGGAGGCCATCCCCATCTGGGGCTCTGCGGTCTTCCGTGCCCAGTGTCTCAGGTCCTCCCGCTGTTTCCGACAGTGGGTGCTCCGCCTGCCATAGACCCCCAGGGTCCGCACGTCCTTGACGATGACACGCCATATTCCCTTCTTTTGATGGGCGCTGACCTGCAGAGGCAATACAGAAAGGAGAACACCATTAGACAAATCGTCCAGCCTGTCACACAAATAGCCCACCATACCCATTTCCATCACCATTGGCACACACATAGCCCAGCGCACAACATATACACCGCCACTAGACATTCCCCCCACCCTCCACCCCTTTACACGATGCTTGCACAAACACCTCCATGCATCCTTCCTACATGCATCATGCACAAAATGTACTCATCTGTTGGTGTGGAGGCCCATACAGCAGTCCGTACTGGGGTAGGACCCCATCCACCAGTCGCTTCAAATCCTCTGAAGTGAAGGCTGGGGCCCTTTCCCTGGTCACACGGGTCATGGTAGGTTCAAGACACAGGTCACAGCAGCACATGCAGTGTAAGTGTTCTCCTGTTGAAGGTCAGGAAACAAGTGAGGATTCAGATAGAAAATGGCGGTCACGTCTACGGCGGTGTATACTGTCACCGCCGGTGTCGATCCCCATTGGCCACTGTACTTCATAGGGCCCCATATTATCCAATGAGGAATTGCACTGTGGTGCAAGACCGCCTTCCGACACGACGCCCAAAGTCGGCAGAATTACCTCACTTCCACCTGTCCCTCCAATCAGGACAGGCGGTTGCCATTTCGGGGGGGGGGGGCAACAGGCCTATCGACAAATACTACGTCACAGATGAGATTGGCATATACATGTGGACTGTAGTTGTGGTTTTGTTATTCCAATTGTGACACCCTACTCATTCTTGTGTCCCTTAGATACCTACCGCTGCAGATTAATAGGAGGTGAAGACATACCCCTGTGTACAGACCTCTGGTGGACTAGGCTACACTGGAGGACAGGCAAATAAAACTCACCTATAGACTGGACAGGGCCACAATCACAGAGATGTGTGCCCAGTTGGAGCCTGACCTGATATCAGCTATCCTTCATCCCACTGGGATCCCCCTTCTTTGGCAAGTTCTATCAGTGCTTCATTTCCTGGCAACTGTTTCTTTCCAAATGACAGTGGGCATGGCAGCAGGAATGTCACAGCCAATGTTTTCAATCGTACTGGCAAGAGTTTTGTCTTCCCTGGTAAAACACATGTGCAGCTACATAGCTTTCCCCCAGGTGGAAGATTTGGCCACTGTGAAGGCTGGATTCTGTGCAATGGGACATATCCCCAATATTATTGGGGCCATTGACGGGACAAATTGCGTTTGCCCCCCTGCAGAATGAACAGGTGTTCAGGAATCGTAAGAGTTTCCACTCAGTGAATGTGCAGATGGTGTGTCTAGCGGACCAGTACATCTCCCTCGTCAATGCTACGTATCCTCGGTCGGTGCATGATGTCTTTATTCTGAGGGATAGCAGCATCCCAAATGTGATGGCCCAACTACAGAGGCACAGGGTGTGGCTAGTAGGTGAGCCATGATTTCCACCCACTGTATGTTAGTGTATGCCTCTGGTATCAACCCCATAGGATTGTGTGTGGCTAAATGCTGTCCCTCAATACTTGCAGGTGACTTTGGCTACACAAACCTATTGTGGCTGCTGACCCTTGTGAGGAATGCCAGGACAAGGGCTGAAGAATGTTATAATGAGATACATGGGTGAACCAGACGGATCATCAAGAGGATCTTCGGCCTCCTGAAGGCCAGGTTCATGTGCCGCCATCTGACAGGTGGATCCCTATGCTACTCACCCAAGAAGGTCTGCCAGATAGTAGTGGCATGCTGAATGTTGTACAACCTGGCCCTCAGACGCCATGTACCTTATCTGCAGGAGGAGGAGACTGGAGATGCCCCTGTGGCAGCAGTAGACCCTGCTGACAGTAAGGATGAAGAGGCTGAGGTGAGGATGAGGACAACAGAACATCAGTTATCCGTCAGTACTTCCAATGACACACAGGTGAGACAGTGCAAATTAACATTTCTATGACTATTAGTGTATTCTTTGTGGTTGTGGCATGATTCACTTCCTTTTACCTCTACTTACTGTCACCTATGGTTTGTCATTTTGCAGGTGTTGGTGATATAACAACTGTGTACTGATGTGCTGACTATAGCCAGCTACAGGTCATTATTTCTATGCTCTCACAATGTACAGACATTTGCAATGGATGAAACAGTTTCCATGAATACAAACACATGACATACAAGTAGTCGAGTTGTGTCCAAGGGTGTTTATTGTAGTGCTAAGAAATTGAGGGGAAAGTGCAATGGAATGGGGTGATGATGGAGGAAAATCCTGGGTATTGTTCCAGTATGTTTGTAGCACAGGTCCAGTGTCCAAGTGGCAATAGGAAGGGGAGCAATGGCAGTTCAAAGTGGACAAGGTGACAGGGTTGGACACAAGGGGGACAATCAGGAGAGTCTCATTTCCTGGCGGTTGTCTTGCCAAGTGTCTCTGGCTTCTGTCTGGGTCGCAGGGAACGTTTGCACCATGTCTGTGACTGCTTTTAAATGAAGCAATTTTTTTTTTGTAATGCAGCCCGTTTTCCTTAAAGGAAAACGAGATGCATTACAAACGAAAAAATTAAACGTGTCAGTTTCATTTTTTCAGGGTCATTCACAAAGGGGTAGGGGTCCCATGGGGACCCTGGTGGTAACTGCAAATTGCTTTGCGACCACGTTCGCGGTCACAAAGCAATTCTGCATCGCGATGCGACTTGCAAATAGGAAGAGGAACACCCCTTCCTATTTGCCACTCACATTCCCATTTTGCAAGTTGGTAACCAGGTTACCGACTCGCAAAATGGGAATGGGCATCGCGATGTGGCTTTTGGAATGGGCATCATGAAGTGGATTTTCGCTGTTTGCGAGGCGCAAAAGCCTTGCTACATCTGGCCCTAAGTTCCATGCCGGTTCTATGTCCACAGCAGTGAGTCAAGCAGGGATCTCTTCAATGGTAGAAACAGCCCAAAGATCACAACCTTTTGACATGTCCTTCTCGAATTTACCTCTGAGTGTTAACCATAGTACTCCTAGAGAAGGGATAGTATCTAGTGGTCCTGTAACACCAGTTGGTCTTAATGTTAATGATGAATGGCTTAGAAATTTGATAGGGACTTTGAGAGGAGGTCCAAGTCCTATAGAGAGACATCACAGTCCTGATGAAAGAAAGTACAGTGGATGTGGTCAAACTAATGTTAGAGCTAGATGAAGTTATATCAGGAAATCTTGATCAAGCAGGGGGAGGGATGCTGGTGGCCTGTGGGTCCTGTGGTGGGGCCTCATGCCCATTAGTGGCAGCGGAAGTGGAGGGCTGGTCGATGGACTGGATAGTGGAAGGGCCAGCTGGTGTGCTGATGCCTCCCTCATGATGTTGGCCAGGTCTGCCAGCACCCCTGCTATGGAGATCAGGGTGGTGCTAATGGCCTGCAAGTCCTCCCTGATACCCTGATACTGTCCCTCCTGCAGCCGCCAGTTCTCCTGCACGTTGCCTAGGATTTGACCCATCGTATCCTGGGAATGTTGGTAGGCTCCCAGGATCTCGGAGAGTGCCTCTGGAGAGTCGGTTCCCTGCTCCTGTGCTCCCCCTGGTGCACAGCAGTCCTCCCAGTGTACCTGCTGGCCTGTGCCTCTGTCCCCTGAAGGGTGCACCCACTGCCACAGACCCCAGGTCCCTGATTGTCTTGGGGGCGAGGTGTGGCCAGGTGGGCACACTGCTGATTGATGTGTCCTGGGGACAGAGGTGCGGGGACGCTGGTTGGGTGCTGTGGTGTTGGATCCTGATGGGTGAGGCTCTGTGGTGGCCTGTGAGTGGGCCTGGGTGACTGGCTGTCCAGTGGTCCCTGATGGGCCAGGTTGGTCATCCAGATCCTGAAGTCCAGAGTTACTGTCATCACTGGGGGCATCTTCTGTTGGGGGCCTGGATAGTTGTGGCACCTCCGCTCCACTGACATTGGCTGGGGTACCTGCAGGGATGTAAGTGATGTATTATGCTTCACGTGTAATGCATATTGTATATCCCTGTCTTCCCCTCTATGGATGCTGTTGCCCTGCCACCTTTTGTTTATGTTTGGTTATGTATTGTGGGATTGTTAGTTTCCCTATGCTGTGCATGCTTTGGTGATGGGTGTCCATGCAGGGCTGGGAGGGGTGTCCATGCACTGGTACAGCATGCAGGGGTTGGCACTGGGGTTAGTCATATGTATCGGTGCAGTGCTAGGGATGTAGTGGAGTGATGGGAGTGAGGGTGATGGTGAGAGATGGCATGCAGGTATGGGGGGTAATAAGTAGTAAATATTGACGTACCAGTGTCCAGTACTCCAGTTACTCCACAGAGTCCCTCAGGATGCAGTAATGCCAGTACTTGCTCCCTCACATGCTGTGAGCTGTGAGGTAGGAGGTGGGGGTCCACCTCCAGTCCTCTGTATGACGAGCTGATGCATTTCTGCTATGGAACGTACCTTCCCCCATAAGTCGTTCCACCTCTTCCTGATGTCGTCCGTTGTTCTTGGGTGGTGTCCCACGGCGTTCACCCTGTCCACGATTCTCCCCCATAGCTCCATCTTCCTTGCAATGGAAGTCTGCTGAACCTGTGCTCCAAACAGCTGCGGCTCTACCCTGACAATTTCCTTCACCATGAACCTTAACTCCTCCTCAGTGAAACAGGGGTGCCTTTGTGGTGCCATGGGTGTTGTATGTTGTGTGTTGGTGATAGTGTGTTGAGTAATGTGGTGGGGTGTGTGATGTTGGTGCATGAGGGATGTATGAATGTAAGTGGTGTGTGTGTAGTTGTCTCTGTGATGTCGGTAGCTAACTCTTGCAGTCTTTTGGTGTTGGCAAAGGGTTGTGGGTAATGTGGGTGTGTGTTTTTGAGTGGTGTGGGTGTGTGGGCGTGGTGTGTGTATGAATGTCAGGTGTGTGTGTTTAGTATTGGTCAATGCAGTGTTGTTTTGTTTGTGGGTGTCCATTCTGAGTGCGGTGGTATGTACTGCCAATGGTTTACTGCCATTGAATGTCTGCCGTGGTGATTCATGGGTCATAATTAGGTGGGCGTTGTTTTGTTGGCGTAACTGTATGGGTGTTGGTACCACCACTTTATCACTGACCGTTGGGCTGGCGGATTTGTATGTGTGGCAGTATTCTGTCAGATTGGTGTGTGTATGTCATAATATGGAAAACGGATATCCGCCACTGCGGCGGTATGTTGGCAGCCGTCAGAGTGACGTTAAGCGGCATTTACCGGCACTGTCATAATGAGGGCCATAATGTGCTACTGCAGACAGGAGCTCAACTGCAAGAAGGTGCATCCAGATACACTGCTTAAGCAGAGACTGATATAACCCTACACTAAATGCCTGGAGCACACATCAAGTTGTAATACGTTGAATCAGAACCTAAGTTGCTAGCTATAAAAACACATTTATTAAACCATGTTTTTAGTCATAAAACATCACAGAAAAAGATTGTTTTGTGATAAAATATATAAATATGTATATATATATATATATATATATACATATATATATATATATATACATATATATATATATATATACATATATATATATATATATACATATATATAATACATAGGTGTTCAATAGGACAGGCAGATCAGTAGTCTAAGTATGGTAAAGCAATGAACAGTATGAGATGAATCTCTTACTGTTACAGGGTGACAATATCTACATAAAATCATAAGCACAGTTGTCCAAATATGTCCAACTGAAGGGGGAAAAGGCAAAAGGCACAGAGACTTTAGATGAAGATAGCGATAGGAGTCTAGCGGTGATATTTTGGATGTGTTGCTATCGGCCTGTCATCCACCATATAATGATAACCAATTTGCAGAAATGAGTGGTGCAGTTCCCAATGGAAGTTCAGAAGTACCGTCTGCATCTGTAAATATGGGAGTAAATTAGAGTCATGCCCCAATGCGAGGGAGTCCAGGGACTATTACTTCTGTTAACCCCACTGTTCACAGTGCCCAGGATGCAATTATTGTTCCAGTCAATATTGGTCCTGCAGTTCTATTATTTGGATCCAAGTCATCGGGAGTTGTGACACATGCTTTGACTGTTCCTGGTGGAATAAATTTGTCAACTGCTGTACCTATTTGACCAGAGGGGGAGAAACGGGAAATACCATGTCAATTCTGACTGAAGTGATTAGGGGCCAGATGTAGGAAATTCCAGCTTTGCGACTCGCAAATTGCGAGCCACAAAGCCGGATGCAGGATGGTGTCCCTGACACCATCTGCGAGTCACAAGGGGGTCGCAAAGGCCCACCTCATTAATATTAATGAGGTGGGTCGCAATTTGTGACACCCTTGCGAGTCGCAGCACTCACAGGGATGGTGGCCTGCTGGAGACAGCAGACCACCATATCTGTGACTGCTTTTAAATAAAGCAATTTTTTTTTTGTAATGCAGCCCGTTTTCCTTAAAGGAAAACGAGATGCATTACAAACGAAAAAATGAAAAGTGTCAGTTTCATTTTTTCAGGGTCATTCACAAAGGGGTAGGGGTCCCATGGGGACCCCTTCCCTTTTGCGAATAGGTTACCACCAGTGTGACACTGGTGGTAACTGCAAATTGCTTTGCGACCACGTCCGCGGTCACAAAGCAATTCTGCATCGCGATGCGACTCGCAAATAGGAAGGGGAACACCCCTTCCTATTTGCGACTCACATTCCCATTTTGCAAGCCGGTAACCAGGTTACCGACTCGCAAAATGGGAATGGGCATCGCGATGTGGCTTTTGAAATGGGCATCGTGAAGTGGATTTTCGCTGTTTGCGAGGCGCAAAAGGCTTGCTACATCTGACCCTAAGTTCCATGCCGGTTCAATGTCCACAGCAGTGAGTCAAGCAGCGATTTCTTCAATTGTAGAAACAGCCCAAAGATCACAACCTTTTGACATGTCCTTCTCGAATTTACCTCTGAGTGTTAATCATAGTACTCCTAGAGAAGGGATAGTATCTAGTGGTCCTGTAACACCAGTTGGTCTTAATGCTAATGATGAATGGCTTAGAAATTTGATAGGGACTTTGAGAGGAGGTCCAAGTCCTATAGAGAAACATCACAGTCCTGATGAAAGAAAGTACAGTGGATGTGGTCAAACTAATGTTAGAGCTAGATGAAGTTATATCAGGAAATCTTGATCATTCCTGATTAGACACCTGCCAAGAAAATTAACTTGTGCTCATGTGTAAAGATGTCATGAAGCGTGCAGGACAAGCACATGATAAATTGTATGAATTTGCTCGTAGGCCAGAATAGGGCAAAGGCCCTCATTACAAGATTGGCGGTAAAAGCCGGCTACCGCCGTGCAGAAGACGGCCAACACACCGCCGCGGCCGCGGTAAACCGCCACAGCTATTATGACCCACATTTCGGAATCCGCCAAAATTCAGACACCCACACAAGTCCGCCACACCAAAGGTCAGTGATAAACTGGCGATAACAAAACCTCCACTGTCACGCCAACAGAAATATGCCCACACTATCACGACACACGAATCCACGGGGCGGTCTTTCAACCGCGGTATTCCATTGGCGGTACACATTGCCGCGCTCAAAATATACACACTTTTACAAAATACAGCCACATTGGACAATTCCAAATACACACACCTGATACACATACACACACCACTCCCACACACCCATAACAATATAAAACACACACCCACATCACCCACAAACCCCTACGACAAAAAATCTTTAAAGAAGGCCAGAGAGAGACATCACCAGCAAGAACAACAGCATCCACAGGCACACAACACCATCATCCACACAACTTCCACGCACCTCACACAACACACCACTACATATCACCACACTTATCACCACACACTCCACCCCACACATCACCTACACCACCCCATGGCACGGCAAAGACACCCCATGTTCTCGGAGGAGGAGCTCAGGGTCATGGTGGAGGAAATTGTCCGGGTAGAGCCACAGCTATTCGGAGCACAGGTGCAGCACACATCCATAGCTAGGAAGATGGATCTATGGCGCAGAATAGTGGACAGGGTCAACGCAGTGGGACAGCACCCAAGAAATCGGGAGGACATCAGGAAGAGGTGGAACGACCTACGGGGGAAGGTGCATTCCGTGGTCTCAAGACACCACCTGGCGGTTCAGCGGACTGGCGGCGGACCCCCACCTCCTCACCCACAACTAACAACATGGGAGGAGCAGGTCTTGGCAATTCTGCATCCTGAGGGCCTCGCAGGAGTAGGTGGAGGAATGGACTCTGGTAAGACAAAGCTTTACTATTACATCCCCCACCCTACCTGCGTGCTATCACATACCCCCACCCTTCCCTCACCCCCAGCACCCCAACTCCTCACATATGTCCCAACATCACAACCCACACATCCCAACACCAAGCCCTGCCTGCAACAACAAAGCATGGACACCCATCACCAAAGCATGCCCACTGCACATACCCATACACCCCCCTAAACCATCATCACACAAGGTCCCACACAGGAATGCTAGCACTGGGGTACACGGTCACCCACCCATTGCACACCATTACACACACAGATTTAATAAACATCCTTTTATACCCCTGCAGGACCCCTACCCAACGTCACCGGACAGGAGGGTCCACACATGTCCACACCACCAACAGAAGAGGCCCACAGGGATGACAGCACCTCTGTCCAACTGGATCTAGATGACCAGCCCGGACCATCGGGGACCACTGGACAGTCGGTTCCCCTCACACAGGCACAGGCCACCACAGACCTTCCCCCCTCTGGAAACACCAGCACAGCACCCACCCAGCGGGCCCATACCTCCGTTCCCAGGACACGTCAATCAGCTGTGTGTCCACCACTACAGGGAACCCAGGATAACCCCAACGACAACAGGGACCTGGGGGCAGTGGTAGTGGGCACACGGTCCAGGGGACGGAGGCCCCGGAACACAGGGGAACTGGGAGGGCAGCTGTGCGACTGGGGGCGGACAGGCCAAGGCAACCCACTCTCCACGAGGCCCTCTCCTCCATCATGGGAGCCTACCACCACTCCCAGGAGACGATAGCAACAGTACTGGCCAAGTTTCAGGAGACCCAGCGCATGCAGGAGGAACAGTATTTGGGCTTCAGGGAGGAACTCAGAACCATCAGCTCCACCCTGGGCACCATCGTAGGGGTGCTGAAGGAAGTACTCAACACCAGGTGGGACACTGTGGCACTACAAGGGGCCCCTGACACTAGCATGGACGATGAACTGCCCACCACCTCCGCCGGCGCTAGTGGACAGGACGCCCCGCCACAGGACCACCACACCAGCACCCTACCCCCTGCAGAGGGAGAACCACCTCGCAAACGGTCCCTGAGATCCAGGACAAAGACAGAGAACGATGCCAAGACCCCCTCCAAGAAATGAGACCACCCTGATTGTTATCCTGCTGTCCCACTTTGTCACCCTGTCCATAATTAAACTGCCCCAGCTCCACTTCCTATGCCCATATGGGCAATGCACCTGTGAGACTAATAGACTGGATTCTGCCATGGACACTCCTCCGCCATCACCCCTCACCATTTCACTACCTCCTCCAATATTGAGCATTTAAATAAACACACCTAAAGCACAAAATGATCTGGAGTCTGTCTGTGATTTCGAAAAGTGTATTAGCAATTACAGTGACAAAATGTTTTTGAAATAGTAATGTCAACATACCTATGTCACACAGCTCTAGTCCATGAGGAATCTAAGCAGATGTCACACAGTGGGACCCACATCTGTGAAATCGTAAGGGAAAGTGAAAACTCAGTGACCATACACTGGGTGAAAACAACAGACAGGAGAGAGGTAGTAGTTTCTAAGTTCATGTAGTAGGCAGGTTTGTATTCCTACCTGTGTCTCACTGGAAATATTGCAGGATCACTGAGTCCCTGTTGTGCATGTCTTCTTCCTCTGCTTCCTCCTCATCACTGTCCACAGGATCCACAGCTGAAACAACACCGCCATCTGGACCATCCTCCTGCAGAAAAGGCACCTGGCGTCGCAAAGCCAAGTTATGAAGCATACAGCAGGCCACGATGATCTGGCACACCTTCTTTGGTGAGTAGAATAGTGATCCACCTGTCATATGGAGGCACCTGTACCTGGCCTTCAGAAGGCCGAAGTCCGCTCGATCACCCTCCTAGTTCGCCCATGTGCCTCATTGTAGCGTTCCTCTGCCCTTGTCCTGGGATTCCTCACTGGGGTCAGTAGCCATGACTGGTTGGGGTAACCAGAGTCACCTGCAAATGGCGATGGGCAACTGTTAGACACACTCTAACCTGGAGGGATAACCCCAGACCCAGACAACCATTCCCACTGACTTGCTTCCAGGTGCTCACCTAATAGCCACACACGGTGCCTCTGGAGTTGACCCATCACATAAGGGATACACCTATTCCGCAGGATGTAGGCATCATGCACTGAGCCAGGGAACATGGCATTCACATGGGAGATGTACTGGTCTGCCAAACATACCATCTGTATATTCATAGAATGATAACTCTTCCTGTTTCTACACCTGTTCACTCCTGTGGGGGGGTACCAAAGCCACATGTGGCACCTATGATGTTGGGGATATGTCGCAGGGCATAGAAATCACCTTTCACTGTAGGAAAATCCTCCACCTGAGGGAAAACGATGTAGCTCCGCATGTGTTTCAGAAGGGCAGACAACACTCTGGACAATACGTTGGAAAACATAGGCTGGGACATCCCTGATGCCATGGCCACAGTTGTTTGAAATGACCCACTTGCAAGGAAATGGAGCTCTGACAGCACCTGCACTTGAGGGGGGATTCCTGTGGGATGGCAGAATGCTGACATCAGGTCTGGCTCCAACTGGGTACACAGTTCCTGGATTGTGGCATGGTCAAGCCTGTAGGTGATTATCAAATGTCGCTCCTCCATTGTCGACAGGTCCACCAACGGTCGGTACACCGGAGGATGCCGCCATCTCCTCACATGTCCCAGCGGACGGTGCCTATGAAGGACAACAGCGAGCACAGAGTCAAACAACTCAGAGGTACGTACCCACAGTTTACCCAGAACACCAATCATACCCAAAAGATGGCCTGTATGTGTGTTGAGTCTAGGCCTAGGTATGTGTGACGCAGTTGAAAATGAAGCCATGTGGGCCCCTGAAATGGCGGCTGCCTGACCTCTAAAGTGGGCCAATGGGATGTGAGGTAACTGCACTGGCGTTGTACACCGTTGCGGTAGGCGGTCGAAGGCCGCGGCGCAATGCTGCATTGGTTAACATTGGACCCTATGGGTCCCAGGAGCCAATGACGATGTACGCCGGCGGTGACGGTACGCACCGCCGCGGACGTGACCGCCATTTTCTATCTGTTCAATCACTCGATACCTGATCTTCGACAGGAGAGGACCTACGCTGCAAGTGCTGCTGTGACCTCGGTCTGGAAGAGACAATGGCTTGTGCGTCTGGGGAAAGGGCCCTTGCCTTCACATCGGAGGAGTTGGAGAAGCTTGTGGATGGGGTCCTCCCCCAGTACACGCTACTCTACGGTCCTCCAGACAAACAGGTAAGTACACAGGGAGCATGTTGTATGGGCTATGACTGTGTGGAGAGGGCTGGATGTAAGAAGGAATGGGGCAGAGTGCTGCGTGCATGAAAGACGGTGAATGCAAGTGCCACATGGCAAGGGTAGGGATGGGGGCCAATCACTTTGACGGTGCAGTTGGTAATGACTTCTCTTCTTCCCCTGTACATTTCATGTAGGTCAGCGCCCACCAGAAGAAAGATATTTAGTGTGCCATCGCCAAGGACGTCCAGACCCTGGGGGTCTACCACAGACGGAGCACCCACTGCCGGAAAAGATGGGAGGACATTCGCCGCTGCAGCAAGAAGACGGCGGAGGCTCAGCTGGGGATGGCCTCCCAACGTGGGAGGGGTGCCCGTCGCACCATGACCCCCCTGATGTTCAGGATCCTGGCGGTGGCCTACCCGGAGTTGGATGGGCGCTTGAGGGCATCACAGCAGACACAAGGGGGTGAGTACACTCTCATTCTGCTGACATTGCGCGCAGTGGAGGTGTCTGGGTGGGGGAGAAGGGCTGTGGGTTTCCCTAGGCCAGGGCGAGTTCCGTAGGCAAGGCCCCTCTGTAAGGCAGGCCATGTGGCACCCCACCCCACCTCTGTAGAGTGCCAAGTAAAGCTATTCATGCCCCTGTGTCATCTATGTGTGCAGATGTCGTCCATAGGCTTGTAGGCCATTTCCCAGGAATTGAACAGTGGAGCCCAAGAGCGCGGCGTAGTGCAGGGGGCTTCTGTGTCTGTCGTGTCCGCCAACGGTAGCGGTAATCCATGCACTCAACATGTCTTTCTTCTGTCGCCCCCCCCTTTTTTGTGGTCTCCCTGTTCTTGTGTGCATTAGCATCATCAGGCGGAGGAGCAATGGCACCGGAGCACAAGGGAGGTGCATCCCACATGGCCCTGGAGGGTGAGGCTACGGACTCGGAATTCACCAGTGGGATGGAGGGCGAGGGGAGCTCCACAGCAGGGACAGGAGCTGACACCAGCGACACGGACTCGTCCTCTGATGGGAGATCCCTTGTGGTGGCGCCAACATCTGTGCCCCCCGCATCTACAGGTACAGCCGCCACCCCCCCTACCAGCACCGCCCTCCCAGCATCCCCTCAACCTTCGCCCCGTGCCCGCTCACCCAGGAGGGTGGGCATCACCTTCGCCCCAGGCACCTCAGGCCCTGCCCCAGTCACCCCTGCTGCCCTCAGTGAGGAGGCCATTGACCTCCTCAGGTCCCTCACTGTTGGGCAGTCTACCATTTTGAGTGCCATCCAGGGTGTAGAAAGGCAGTTGCAACAAACGAATGCATTCCTGGAGGGCATTCATTCTGGTCAGGCGGCCCTTCACCAAGCTTTTCAAACTCTGGCCTCAGCACTGATGGCAGCCATTGTCCCCATCTCTAGCCTCCCCCCTCCAACTTCCTCCACCCAGACCCAATCCCCTGTACCTCTGCCTATCCCAAGCACACCAGCAGACCAGCCTGCACACACCTCAACACACAAGGGAAGCTCAGGCAAACATAACCACACATCCCACAGGCACTCATGCAAGCAACACACACATGCAGACACACCAACATCCACTGCCTCCACTGTGTCCCCCTCCTCCTCGTCTCCCTCCTCCCTCCCAGTCTCGTCTACACTCACGCCTGCATGCACTACCTCTACAGCCACTACGTCCCTCTCCAGCACACCCACCACCACACCCCGCTCACATGCAGTCACCACCCCCACTACCATTGACACGTCCCCTGTGTCCTCTCCCAGTGTGTCTGTGACGCCCCCTCCCACGATACACAAACGCAGGCACACACCCACCCAACAGCCATCCACCTCACGACAGCCTCCAGCGCATGCACCTTCCCCCAAAGTCAGCAAACGAACACCTCCTACTACCACCACCTCTTCCTCCACTCCCAAACCCCATCCAGCTACCCGTCCCAGTGTGTCCAAAAAACCTTTCCTGTCCACCCTTGACCTTTTTCCCACACCTCCCCCACCCCGTCCATCTCATAGGTCCCGAAGTAGCACCTCAGCCAAAACATCTCTGGGACCAGTGGTGCCTGTAGTCACCGGTATGTGGAGTGCACCGGCCACCAGGACAGCCAGTGTGGCACGGAGCCACAGCACAGACAGTCCCCCACCTGTGAAGCATCAGAAGTTGGCCAGTGCCCGGCGGGAGAGGGGGAATACTCCAGCCACCAAAGCTGCTCCCAGGGGTCCCGGTGGGAGTGTGGAGTCAGCTGTGACACCTTCCAAAGTGGGGAAGGGCCACAAGAAACCTAGCAAGTATGGGAAGAGCTGCACGGCGGAGAAGACCGCTATCATCCCCGCTGCCCAGGAGGCCACCGTCAGCCCCAGCCCAGCTGCCCAGGAGGCCACCGTCAGCCCCAGCCCAGCTGCCCAGGAGGCCACCGCCAGACCCAGCCCAGCTGCCCAGGAGGCCACCGCCAGCCCCAGCCCAGCTGCCCAGGAGGCCACCGTCAGCCCAGCTGCCCAGGAGGCCACCACCAGTCCCAGCCCAGCTGCCCAGGAGGCCACCGCCAGCCCCAGCACAGCTGCCCAGGAGGCCACTGCCAGCCCCAGCCCAGCTGCCCAGGAGGCCACCGCCAGCCCCAGCACAGCACAGCTGCCCAGGAGGCCACTGCCAGCCCCAGCAGAGCTGCCCAGGAGGCCACCGCCAGCCCCAGCACAGCTGCCCAGGAGGCCACCGCCAGCCCAAGCCCAGCTGCCCAGGAGGCCACCGCCAGCCCCAGCACAGCTGCCCAAGAGGCCACCGCCAGCCCCAGGCCAGCTGCCCAGGAGGCCACCGCCAGCATCAGCACCAGCCCCGCTGGGCCATGAAGGACCACCAGCACCAGCCCCGCTGGGCCATGAAGGACCGCCAGCAAAAGCCCCGCTGGACCATGTAGGACTGCCGTCTCAAGCCCCGCTGGGCCATGAAGGACCGCCGTCTCAAGCCCCGCTGAACAGGGCACCGCCAACTCAAGCACCACTGAACAGGGCACCGCCAACTCAAGCACCACTGAACAGGGCACCGCCAACTCAAGCACCGCTGAACAGGGCACCGCCAACTCAAGCACCGCTGAACAGGGCACCACCAACTCAAGCCCCGCTGGACAGGGCACCGCCAAATCAAGCCCCGCTGAACAGGGCACCGCCAACTCAAGCACCGCTGAACAGGGCACCGCCAACTCAAGCCTGCTGAACAGGGCACCGCCAACTCAAGCCCGCTGAACAGGGCACCGCCAACTCAAGCACCGCTGAACAGGGCACCGCCAACTCAAGCACCGCTGATCAGGGCACCGCCAACTCAAGCACCGCTGAACAGGGCACCGCCAACTCAAGCACGCTAGCCCATGAGCGGCAGGGGCACTGACACAACTGGGTCCGTCACGGGGTGAGTGATGCACTCTGGGCACCAGTCCACCTCCAGAACCAGTGGAGACATCCATCCACTACCTCTGTCCTTCACAGGATGAAGCACTCTGGGCACCAGTCCCCCTCCAGAACCAGTGGAGACATCCATCCACTACCTCTGTCCTAAACAGGATGAAGCACTCTGGGCACCAGTCCCCCTCCAGAACCAGTGGAGACATCCATCCACTACCTCTGTCCTAAACAGGATGGAGCACTATGGGCACCAGTCCCCCTCCAGAACCAGTGGAGACTGTTATCCACTTGAGAGACTGTGGCTTTGCACTCCCCAGGATTGAACAGTGGGCAATCCACCCACAGTAGAGACTTGTGAGACTGTGGCTTTGCACTCCCCAGGATGGAACAGTGGGCAACCCACCCACTGTAGAGACTTGAAAGACTGTGGCTTTGCACTCCCCAGGATTGAACAGTGGGCAACCCACCCACTGTAGAGACTTGTGAGACTGTGGCTTTGCACTCCCCAGGATGGAACAGTGGGCAACCCACCCACTATAGAGACTTGAGAGACTGTGGCTGTGCACTCCCCAGGATTGAACAGTGGGCAACCCACCCACTGTAGAGACTTGAGACACTGTGCCTTTGCACTCCCCAGGATGGAACAGTGGGCATGTGGCCCCTTCGTGGATTTGGCGTTGTGCAGTCAAGCGGCTGAGGTGCCCCCCCTTTCCCTCCCCCTGAGGTGCCTCTTTAGTTGCTGTCTGATGCCCCTGCAGTGTTCTCTCCGTCATGGTCGGGGATCTTGTGTGGGCCTCGCCCATACCGTGTGGTCCTAGTGTTCCACGGACTTTCTTTGTGCAGTACCTTGACTACTATGCCTGGTATATATTTTGTACATGGTGTATATATATATATATATATATATATATATATATATATATATATATATATTTCTGTCTACTTGTTTGTAATATATTCCGATGGTTACACTCATTTTCTTTTGTCTTTGCATTCTTCCGGAGGGGGTTTGGGGGGTGTAACTGTGATGTATTGATATGCATTAGTGTGTGTGTGTTGTAGTGGGTGAGGGTGGGGGTGTTGCGTGTGTGTTTCCCTGTTTTTTGCCTCCCCCCTCCCCTGTGTCGTAGGTGCAGTACTCACTGTGGTCCTCGCCGCCGGCGTTCGTGCTCCTGGTAGAGGAGCAGGTAGGATTTGGAGTCCCGGTCCCATGGTGTCCTCGTTCCTCGTGGAGTGTGTAGAGGTGAGCGTTTTCCCTTCGAAATTCCTGTTTCAGCCGTGTTTTTATACGCGGTGAATCCGCCCCGGAAAAGGTGGCAGATTGGCCTGTCATAATAGTGTGGGCGGTACTTTGTCCTCCGCCTGTCTGTTGGTGGTGTCCGCCGCGCTGTTTGTTTGTACCGCCGTGGCGGTCGGAGTGTTAAAGTGGCAGTCTTTGTTGGCGGTTTCCGCCACGGTCGTAATTGCAATTTTTTTACCGCTGACCTGTTGGCGGTCTTATCGCCGCTTTAACACCGTCCGCCAGGGTGGTAATGACCACCAAAGTCACTGCAAAGAAGCTACCGTGTGTGCTTTGATGATAATGACATCTGTAGCATGAAAATCCCAGTAATGAAAACACAAATTAAGGAACAGATTCATAGCATTCGAAAATGGTGGGAACTAGAAATGTTGGAAAACATAATGGAGAAGAAGAGAGATAATAAGAAGACAAAGGGAGAACTGCCTTGGTCCACAGTGGAGGGAGTGGGTGTGTCAGCTTATCCATTGAAGGGCGTGATTGGTGGAGGTTATGTCCATGTACCATGGAGCATGAGTGATCGTGTATCATTCACAAATGATTTCCCCATATTGAGGGAGAAGAGTGATACACGCAGGTTGAACAGTTTGTGAATATTTTGCATGTCCTGTGGGTAGACTTGAATACCCTTTTCGAAATTGTGGTACTGAGTGATTTGTGGGCAGAGTGCAAAATGACTATATAGTGGCCGGAGAAGGAGCCACAGAGAAATCAAGTAACAAATGCTCAGTCACAAATAGTAATAAAAACGCTTTAGCAGGTGATGGCTTTCTTGAAAGGGAAGGTACCAATTAAAGACAGAGATTGGGTTATGATTAGCAGGACAACCCAAGACCCTAAAGAATCAGTGCAGCCTTTTACGAGAGATTGCTACAAGTGTTCAAGCAGTGCAGTGGAATGGAGACCCTTGAGCAACAATACAGGAAAGTTTGCTTCTAAGTTTGTAACTGGACTGAGATCTGTGATTAGCTTGATTATTCAGTAGCATCTGACTTGTTGGCAGATCAATTGACAAAATCTTGAGATGTGCAAAATATTGTAGTGATGAATTGGAGATGAACGCAGAAGAGACTTAAGAAACAATTTATGGCGGTGCAGATCAAAGTAGCACAGAGAGAAATCGGACAGATTCAGCCTTTTCCAGGGAATGTTGGTTCCGTGCAAGGAATATATCAACAGGATATGCTGATGATGCAAGGTGGTAATGGGTTTCCACAGCAGGGTAAAGGACGTGGTGTTCTGATTGTTCTGAGTATTGGAACTGATTTGGCAACTTTGAAAAAGACAAATCCTTATCATTATTATGATAAGTTGGGGCATTGGAAGTGGAAATTACGTCTTAATCCTCAAAATTCAAGGTTTACAGAACCCCAAGGTAAATAATCCCATACAGTCCCAGAATGTACAGAGACCGAGAGCACAGAATTTCAATATGCCCCAAGCCCCAATGATTCAGGTTCCCAATGCTACAGCAGAATGCAAATGGCCATTGGCTGAATTCAAATCAGGTCCCAAATCTGACCCAAAGCTCTTCCCAAAATCAGGAAGTGTTCCAACAGTTCCCTATGCTTAAAGCATTTGAGGTTTAAGGCTCTGACCAGTCCTTTTGACCGTGCCTGAGAGGGGAGGAAGACTGCGTTCATAGTGCAGTCTTTGAGGTAGACCAGAGTGGTCCATTTGTAGATGGTAAGGTGAATGGCTACCACGTATCATTCTTGATCGACACTGGTGCTACCTGGTCTACTGTTAGAACAGTGGAGAATCCATATCTACCCTTTCGGGAAAAAGAATCAAAGTTGAAGGAGTTGCAAACCAATAAAGGACAAACTCAATAACAGAAGTACCTCTCAAAATAGGATCCTTTGAAAAGAACCACCAATTTGGGGTGTTTGATTGTAGTCCAGTGAGTCCTTCGGGGAGAGATCTTCTGTGTAAACTTAACTGTACCATTTACTGCATATCAAGAGCTGGTGAACTACAGAATAAGTATGAGGACATTGCCTTTAAACTGGAAAGAGATGGCCTTAATGTTGCACTGTTTCCGATGATGACCATTGAAGAGTTACCACCAGATCATAGAGCTATGGAGAAGCCTGAAGTCTGGGACTTTTCAGGAAAGAACATAGGTCTCATCAAAAGTATTGTGTCCATCCCCATTAAAGTGAAACCTAATGTTGAGTACCCAAGGAGACCACATTACAAATTGACCCTTGAAACGATTGCAGGGATTACTCCAGTGATTGAGTCCATGATACAGCAAGGCATTTTGAGGGAGATAATGGGAAGTCCATGTAACTCACCAATTATGGGCTTATAGAAGCCTAGCGGTAAGTACTGCATTGTCCAAGTCTGGAGAAAAATAAACAACATTGTTGTTCCATGTTTTCCTGTGGTACCCAAACCAGATGTGATTGTATTTCAAATTCCATGTGAGGCTGAGTGGTTCACTGTTATCGATTTGTGCCAGGCATTCTTTTCCATACAATTGCACCAAACAGTCCGTTCCTCTTTGCCCTCTGGTTTCAGAATTGTGTTTTGGCATGGTGCAGAGCCCCAGAGGGGTATGCTGGGAACCCCTGCATTTTAACCAGATCCTTAAAAAGAATCTTCAGTCCTTAGTCATGCCCTACAACTCAGTTTTAGTTCAATATATTGATGACCCACTGGTGGCGTCGAATACTCATGAAGCTTGTAGACAAAACACCATTGCCCTTTTGAACCACCCGCCTGAGAATAAACACAAAGGGGGTGATTCTGACCCCGGCGGTTCCTTACCGCCGGGGCCAGGGTTCGCGGGAGCACCGCCAACAGGCTGGCGGTGCCCCGCAGGGCATTCTGACCGCGGCGGTTTTGCCGCGGTCAGAAGTGGAAAACCGGCGGTCTCCCGCCGGTTTACCGCTGCCCTGGGAATCCCCCATGGCGGCGCAGCTTGCTGCGCCGCCATGGGGGATTCTGACAGCCCATACCGCCATCCTGTTCCTGGCGGTTCTCCCGCCAGGAACAGGATGGCGGTATGGGTTGTCGTGGGGCCCCTGGAGGCCCCTGCAGTGCCCATGCCAATGGCATGGGCACTGCAGGGGCCCCAGTAAGAGGGCCCCACTTTGTATTTCAGTGTCTGCATTGCAGACACTGAAATACGCGACGGGTGCCACTGCACCCGTCGCACCTTCCCACTCCGCCGGCTCAATTCTGAGCCGGCGTCCTAGGGTTTTTGCACTGGGCTGGCGGGCGGCCTTTTGGCGGTCGCCCGCCAGCCCAGTGCAAAAGCCAAAATACCCTCAGCGGTTTTGCGACCGCGGAGCGGTATTTTGGAGGGGGGAAGTCTGGCGGGCGGCCTCTGCCGTCCGCCAGACTTAGAATGACCCCCAAAGTGTCCCCCGAGCAAGTTGCAGTACTGTCAAAAAGAGGTCCGTATGTGAGAAATCACACTGAGAAAGGAGCGAGGAAGGTGTCACAAGAAAGGATTTCAGCAATACTGAAAATAAATCCCCCAACTACTTAGAGAGAAGTTACAATGTTTTAGGAATGGTGGGCTACTGTCGCCAGTGGATACCCAACTTTCCTCTAGAGGCCAAGGTTTTCCAGAGGCTGACACACATGGCTGTGTCTGATCCGATACACTGGAATAACGACTGTGTGTTCACCTTCCTAGAGCTGAGAGAAAATCTCTGCTGTGCCCCAACACTAGGAATGCCTGATTACAATAAAACATTCACTCTCTTTTGCAGTGAGAGGGAGGGCTGTGCAATCTCAGTGCGTACACAGAATCATGGGAACTCACAAGAGACCTGTGCCAAATGTCACTGCTACACTTGACCCCGTGGTAACAGTGCTGCCTGGATGCCTTAAGGCTGGGGCAGCTGCAGGTGTCAGTATTGAGAAATATGAGAATATTGTTATGGGTCATCCCCTTACTTTGTTTGTGTCCCATTCCATTGAGTTGTTGTTGACCCGTACCCAACATTTGACCAATAGCTGCTTAACCTGCTATGAGCAGGTTATTCTGGAAGAAGAGAATGTGAGTCTGAAATGCTGTACTACCCTCAATCTTGCTACAATGTTATCCTTCCTGAAACCGAGAGAGAGGAGGGAGAAGTAAAAGCATGACTGTCTAGATGGCACTGAACTTTGCACCAAGCCAAGACCAGACATTCAAGATGAGCAACTACCTGAGTCTGATTTCATTGTCACAATTAGAACTTCTCATTCCAACTTTGGTGCGCTGGGACAGTTTCTGACTTCGGTTCTTGAAGGTTCTGGTCTGTTCGTGGTAAGGGCGACCCTTTCCAGTAGTCACGGTGCTGCTGACAGTGTAACGTCAGAGCAAACTGTGCCTTCCAGTAGGAGTCAACATAAAGGAAAACCCCAAAGGGAAAAAACCTCTTACTGCTGGTGGAAACTCCAAGAAAGAAAAGGTGTTGAAAGAGAAGGCCAGGGAATAGGCCAGAAGACCGAAAACTCCAGGCAAGAGCAGAAGGCACCAAAGACTCCAAATAAGAACAGGAAGCGCCAACAAGAAATGAAGGTACACCAGACAGGAGCAGGATACACCAACGGGAGCAAGGACACACTAGCAGGAGCAGGAAGTGTTCCAACGCAAAGAAATGAAAGATTTAGCCCCTTATATACCCATAGACAGGACGTGATGCAACAGAAAGTAAAGAGCCTCCATCTTGAATAAGGAAACAGCAATGAAAGATCACCATGTTAGACTGGTGTAACAAAACCCTTCCCTAGGCATTCTGGGAACAAGACTGTGGATTATGGGAAGAGGACCTGCAAGAATATGACCCCCAGGCACGAGAATAGCTACTAGCCAGTCTGTTCTAGACAGTCTTGCTCCCTAAAATTAAGATAAGTTTGTTATGGTCCCAGCAGAGTGGTGTATTGAAAGCCGGGGTCCCAAGACTGGAACTGTGGCATTCCTGGAATGCCAAAGACAGAACGACAGGCCGCCGTGTGGACCCGCAGCACACCCAACATAAAGAAGAAGCAGGCATCGCAGAATGCACCTGCAATGCCAAAATAGCAACAGCAAGCTGCCGCATAGAACTGCGATGCACCCAAGAAAAAGAGGGAGGCATCGCGGGCTAGCGCCGCGCCCTGTTGTGGTGAAGATGGTAGTGTAAAGGGCTGGACTACAGCCTGCGGTGCAACATTCATACTGTTTGTTGACAGGTTTTGTTTGAGAGACCATGAAGGAAATCTGCGAGCTGTCTGTGCAGTTTGCACAGTCTCAGGCATAGTTGACAACTCCTTGCTTCATGGAGTTTTCTCCGCACAAGTTGCTGAATTCCTTGCCTTACTAGATCATGCTGTGTTTCTGAACAGGAAAGAGTGACAATTTTCACTGGTAATCAGTATGGTTTTGGTGTGTTTCAAAGCTATGAACAGTTGGGGTCACAGGGAGGTTTCATGACCTCTTCTGGCTTTCCCATTTGAAATGGAGAATATATAAATATTTTACTCAAACCTCTGCAGCTGCCCACTCAGATTGCAGTTCTGCACACCACAGCGGAGCTGACTATGTGACAGTGGTTAACAAGTATGCTGATGAATTTGCAAAATTTGTGCTCACAGAGCTCGTACGTTCAATAGTGAGTATGAACGAAAAAAACAGATCAGCATAATTACAACCTTTTTTTAACCATAGCTGATACCAGGGAGGAAGTCAATAAGATACAGGAAGAAGTGCCTGAAGCAGAACAGCAAGGTTGGGTAACAGAAGGCTGTGTTAAAAGGGATGATGACATTTGGGTTTCAGCAGATGGAAGACGTGTACCACCAGACAGTCTGTTGCCCCTATGGCTAGACATTTCCGCGGTCCTGCCCATGTAGGAAGGGATGCAATGGTTTCTTTTGTTGTCGGCAGACTCAGTTTAACCTCAGATTGAGACTGATGACTCAAGGGTTGTGTCACAGATGTGTTGTGTGCCAACAGATGAATGTAGGGAAGAGAAATGCATTAACACTAAGCCACATGGGAAGATCAGGTGGTCCATTCGGCAGGATGCAGTTAAACTTCATTGAAATGCCTGTGTGCAACAGGCTGAAATTTGTCCTAGTAGTTGTGTGTATCTTCTTGCGTTGGGTAGAAGCTTACCCGACCAGAAGAAATGACAGTTTCAAAGTAGCTAAATTATTGTTGAGGGAACTGATCCTTAGGTTCAGTTTCCTGACTTCAGAGGAGTCAAACCGAGGAACCCACTTCAACAATAAGATCCTGCAACTGTTGTGTGCAGCATTAAAGGTGGAGCAGAGACTACATTGCAGCTATCGACCTGAGGCTTTAGGGATAGACAAACAGGCTAAAGTGTGTGCTTCAACAGCTTTGAAGTGGCCTAATGCTTTGCCTTTTGTGTTGATGAGTCTTTGCAGTATTCATGATCAGAGGACAGGACTGTCCCCCCATGAGATATTTATGGGCATAGCAATGAGACTGCCGGCTATGCCTGCAAATGTGCTTGTAAACATTACAGATGATATGATTCTTGATTACTATAAAAGATTGGCTGATGTGGTGTATTCTGTGTCTCACCAGGTCAGAACAGCCACAGCTTTGCTACATCGAGAGAAGTGCCACAACCTCAGTCCAGACAATTGGGTCCTGGTGAAAACATATGTGATGTAATCATGTTTGGAACCTCATTGGCATGGACCTTACCAAGTTATTTTGGTGACAACTACTGCTATGAAACTCTGAGGTCTCCCCAACAGTATTCATGCTTCCCATACTTGCGGAGTTGAGTGTCCCCTTGATTATGTGACTGAACCTCTACTGCAGTGCCAGTAGTGACAGAGAGACAGCATGAACAGGTTAAACAAGTTGTTGGAGCCCGACAAGAGTCTGAAACAGAACATGTTTGGTCTGAAGGGGGTCTGGATGAGTTAACAGCTGAAGCTCAGACAATAGAGCCTTCCTCTGTGGTGATGGATGAGTCAGATGAAGGACCCAGTGCTGTCAGAATGCAAGTGGGAGCTGAAGACCGCTGGCCAAGAAGGCAAGAGAGAGAAAGACTGAGCTTGCCTGAAGGACGTGTACCTCCAACTATTCCAGAGGATACTGAGGATTGTGGCCTGAGTGACAGTGAGGATGAAGGATCCGCACTAAGGAGGTAGAAAGTTCTAGGGTATCCTGTCGCAGGCACTCTTTACCTGAATGGACATATTTTGCTACTAATGCCGGAGAGGTAGAACTTTGGGATCTTGAGGGTAACAGTACAAATCCAATTGAACCTCCCTGAACTGAACAATATGACTGGACTGTGATTTGAAATTACGCTGCCACTAAATGGACTGACCCCATTCGCTATTAGTGTCATTTCTGAACTGTGTACATATATGAGACAATTGAACAAACTTTGTTAGGCAATTATGAAGATTACTGAGGCCCCAGGCAGTTAAATGAGCATGAAGGTGTCATTTAGAAGATCACGGAGTAGAGCGAAAGGAGTCTCATGAAGATTTGTAAATAATATTGTATTAGTTGAACATTTTTTTTGCAATTTGTTACATGTGGAAACTGAAAGAGAAGACTCTGCTGCTGCTATGTTTACATCCAACAGTCTCATTTTAGGGAAGTATTGGTGATTAACCCTATCCACAGTAGATGTAGGTGCATAATGGCAGGCACATTAATAGTTGTAATTGTCATATTAATTGTTTTGCTTGTAGTTTTGTACCCACCTACATTTAGTTCAGTGGAGGACAGGCCCAAAGTTAACCCCAAACCCTCACATACTGCTAATAATAGTCTGCACTCACTTGATGCCAAGGGGTTACATGTAGATTTATCTAGAGGAGATTACTCTTTAAATGCTTATACTAAACTGCTTTAGGAATATGTTGAAACTATGAACGCAATGGACTGTTTTGTCCGCATGCAGTTGCCCACATCAGTTGCAGATGATATTGTTCATTCTTATGCCAAACTCACTGAAACAGCTAAAAGGTACTTTGCCCCTTTCATGACACTAGATACTGCCTATGCTCATAGACATAATTTAACTTGTAAATTGACACATTTTGAGAAGAAGTTTTTCAATTTAGTCGAAGATAGGAGGAGTGATTCTGAGTCTAATTCAAAAGCAGAGAAAGGTGTTAGGAACCAGTGATAGTGAACTAAAGATGACATTGATCATCAAGGAGCCGGAAATTCAAGCTGTATTAGCTTTAGATTTGCAACATGAAGGGAAATTGTGTGTGCAAACTGACAATATTGAATGACACTCTATTTGTGGGAATGAGTGAATGTAACCACATCTTTGAAGTTAGAGGAAATTGGGAACTGTTTTTAGATGGAAACAACCCTGCGATTCCTGGAGTTTATTTTATTTGTGGGAAGTGTGATTATTTCAAACTGCCCAAGAAATGATATGGTGCATGTTATTTGGGTGTAGTCTTTCTAAAGATTTATCATGTGGAACATTTTGAAGACCCTGTGTTGGAACAGAATTCCAAACACAAGCAAGGAGCTAATCCTTCTGAAATTGTAGAAGTTTTTTTTGGTGCAATGATTGCCTCTGTAGGTGTGATTTTGAATGACATGATTAGAAAGTTGTCTTCTGCAGTTGGCAAGTTGTCCACTAGTACTGCAGGAACTTTTTTACTTGTAGATACTGAAATAGAAACCATAAAACATATGGTTTTGCAAAATCCTCTTGGGTTAGATATCCTTCTTGCCAAGGAGGTTGGAGTCTGTCATATGTTAAAGGTCTAGCAATGCTGCACCTACATCCCTGTTGACAGTAAGGACTTGAAAAATACATTAAGAACATCATTGATCTAAAGAAAGATTTGAAGGAGTTGGAAGCGACAGGTGCTTGTGTCATATGGACTCTTGTTCTTTTACAAGACTGCTGGATTTGGGGCGGCAGCACCTCTGCATTGCACCAGTTGGCAGTTGTTGGCCCAACTCTCCCAGCCCACTAGCAGCACCTCACCAAAACCTCACCAAAACCAAACCGGGAAAGGTGATTTGTGGCAGCCTTGCATGGAACTCTGAAAACCCCTCAGGGAAATTTGTGGTGAAACAAACCTTACCCTTTTCTCTCCACATACAAGTCTCTTACACACACCTAGGCAAGAAAAGAGATACATGATAGTTTTCAATACATTTATTGAAAAGACTGCAATCTATGATAAAATACATGAGCTGTAATAATTAGGGTAATGAGGAAGAACAAACTCAGGGTTGTGAAAATTAGGGATCTGAATATGAACAATCCTAACATATTGTCATAAAATGAGTATACAATTCCTTCCTACAAGCTTAATCTCTAGCCCGAAGCAAGAGCATGGCAATGTAAGCCAAATCTGTCCATACAGTGTCCATGATTAGCACACACCACCCCTGTTCCCTTGGTACAAGGTCAGGCAGCCAGTCTCCGGATCACAATCTGTGGAGACACAAAGGCTGAGGTCTACCAAAAAGCAGCATGCAGCATGGATGGAAATTCTGGCTGGATTATTTACACAGTTTGGGGCGGAAATACAAAATATTATTCTGTGTGCCTTGCATTCTCTTCTTGTGATTCCAAAGAAAAGAACATAATGCAAAGTATATTGTCCATAACACTGATAATGACGCTTTCGCAGAAAAGCAGCTGATAGTTAAATTAAAACAATGCAACAAAAAGAAGCAATAATTAAATGAATGCAAATTATTACAGCGATACAGAGCATAATAACTAGGTAAAAGGACACAGGTTGCAAGCCTAAATTAAGCTATAGCTGTGCCCAAGCAACTAACTAAAATGGACCCATGACACTTGGGAAGTGATTGGAAATGGATTTGCTGCAGTTGTCAGATGGTTTGGAAATTTAGGATGTGGAATAGTAAGTTCTGTTTTGAGACCACCTGTGATAAATTCTCTGTGTGCAAGATCTTTACTTACAATCTTTAGGGTGTATAAGAGGATACGAACAAGGAGAAGAGAGAAAAGAAAGAGAGAGGACATAGCATTGGGGAGTCAATGTAGGTATTATGATGAGATGAAACGAATGGAGGAGCCTAGATGAAAAATAAATGAAACGTATCAGGTTTTGATTGATCCATTTGATAAGAGACTGATCTTGATAGTGATGATTTGATTCGCCATCAGAGAGGGATTGGAGCAGCTTAATTGTGTTTGCACCCCTACACATTACCAAAGTAGTACAACATGTAACTGACATCATATATTCTGTGTGCTTTAACATTATTAATGTATAGGGAAGCATCAAACTTATTACTGAAGGTGTATTCACTGTAGAAGTTAGTGTTTTTATGGATAGATAGATAGATAGATAGATAGATAGATAGATAGATAGATAGATAGATAGATAGATAGATAGATATGTGTGTGTATTCTAATGTTTAGCCTTAACATGAAAATTGTAGTTCTCATTCACATTTACACTTGTATTTTGAAATGCTGCATTTATTGAAAAGCACATTACATATGTAACCTGAATTCATTTATTCTTGCTTTGCATGTATTCTGGCATGATGCTTGCACCTATAATTGTGCACTGAGTGCACACTGACAATGATTTATTAAGTTGGCCGAACTAGACCCTTCCTTTGAACATGAGATGTGTTTTTTGTGCTCTGGATGTTTGTTTTTTGCAGGTGCACATTTGAGGCTTCTTAACTAGAGAAAGGAGTATTGTGTATTAGAGAGGCTTCAGAAGAGAAATCTTGGCACGGACTGGACAATATAATGAGCAGAAGAAGCCTCTTATTCATTGTATATCTGGAGTGAAGACATTCAAGGTTAACCTGGTCATTGGAGCTCTGTGGGATGGGAAATTTGTCCAATGTTGCATGTGTGCTCCATGAGAAAGAGAAATAATTGGGCATCTGGTGACGTGTTTGGAGATACGAATGCTCCTGAAACATTCTACTTTAAGTTAGTGTTCCCATTGTCAGAGTTACAGCAGATTTCTTTGGACTTGAAGAGGTGCAGACCTCTTCACACCCTTTTTATCCTTACTGTGCGTAGCGTCATGCTAGCACTGCTTCCAGTTTTTGAAAGACTTCTACTGGGGACACCTGCTTTACTTCATTCCCGAACCTCCTGAGACTCTTTAGCTTGAATTTTCCTATTTTAGTTATAACCTCAGCCAGATGATTATAAGGAAACTGGCATTTTGAAGGTCCCCCCATACCTTTTGCCCCCCCCCATTTGTATTCTTAGCTTCTTAGCTCCTGGGTTTCGACTCTGAGAGTGCATTGAGGCCTGCTAACCAGACCTCAGTGCCAGTATTTTGACCCCATACAAAATATGTGTTGAATTGGATACACCCTATTGGCTAGGCCCGACTTACTCATAAGTCCCTAATATTTGGTATCCAGGGCATGTAAGACAGAGTGTCCACTGTGAGCTGCAGCACTGTTTCTGCCACAGTTTGTGTGACAAGATACAAAATGGCCCCTAGCCGCCACTGCAGACTTGAAGGACAGTGTTTTCACTGCCCAGTTTGACATTTCCCATTTAAACCAATACCAAAGCCACCCTATCACTGAACATGTAGATAAGTCTCCCCTAAGAAGGCCTTTGGAGTCCAATGGCAGGGAGCTGTATTTTGTTAAGTAAGACATGTGTTTTACGATATGTCTTAGCAGCAACAGTTCCAAATTGTCGTTTTGCTGTGGGAAAAGTTGGTAGCCCCATTGGCTAATACAGAGTTACTGGGCTGGCCCAACCCGGATAACTTATGGCTGGGACCACCAAAGTAGGTCATGTAAGGTGTCAAATTAATTGTGGCATTAAATGCAACTCGATGATCAAGTCGAAAGTATTGTCACATTACAAAGTTGCCAATCTGTGCCCCAGCTAGTCCACTGGCCTCACAGAGGCATTAGCACACAGGCAGCTTTCTGCCTCCTGGGAAGACATGTGAATGACTCCAGGCCACGGCAAAGGCTGCTGATGCAGTGGAAGGAGTGACTTCCTCCCACAGGTTTTATGTTCAGGGTGTTAGCCCAAAAGGTGATCTTCGAAGAGCCACTGTGACAACACCCTCGGGCAGGATGCCTTTCTTCCCCCCGCAGACAGAGTACATCCAGGGACAGAGGAGGGGAAACCAATTCACAAACTGGTTTTCCATAGCCATGTAGCCCCATGGTAGCCACACCTCTGGGGATGGGTCACCAGACTCCTTACAGTCAACGAGGGATTCTGCCATGTTGGTTGTAGCAAGAATGTTGCACCCTGGGATAGCCATTCACAACACATCACCAGAATTGTGTCAGCAGAGAGGAGGAGACCAACTAGCCCATTGGCTAATGACCATGTTGTCCCCTTGGGGCACTTTACTGTGTTATACTGGGCACCCCTGGCACCCGAGACTTCTGTTCCAACTGGCCCTGGAAAGAGGATGAGAAGGAGACCACTCGGCACCCGTTGGAAGCGCCCAAAGAGAGGCTGTGAAGCCGGAGCGACTGAACCTGATGTTCTTTGGACTATTGATGTTTAGACCCTGTTCTGCGTGCTTAACTCAGGAAATGCTGATTTCCAGCCCCAGTCCAAAGCAGAGAATCCAAAGATCATTTGGCTGACCCTCCTAGAACAGCACTGGGGACACTAAAGCTGAAGAAGCCAAAGTTGCATCTCTGGTAGCCACCACAGATGTCTTCCTGCTAACGGATGCCGGACACCCCGAGGACAGTTTGGAGATAGCAAAAAGGGGTGCCTGTGTCGCTGGACGCATGAGTGTTGGTTTGACCAGATTCATCACCCTATAGGGACACCAGCCTTCACCAAAGATTTGCACTGTGACTGCTGTGTTGCAAGGCCTTGGAACCCTGCACAGAGGACATCGTAGGACCCAAAGTCTGTGGACAGTCATCCCCACTCACCTATGTACTAACCACTCAATCGGACCTCACCCCTTTGGACTGCACAGCACCCAGAGCATCCTTAAGCATCTTAGAGCCTGCATCCCTCTCCATCAGGACCACTCCATTATTGTTTATGACGGTCATCCTGTAAAGATTGGATCTTGCACTAAAAATGCTCTGATTGGCCAGGTATTTGTCAAGAGTATTCCCTCTGGCCCCTGGACCTCTGTCTTGCCTGACTTAGTCACCCAACTCGGGCCGGAGTTGCCAAATTAAGTTTTTCAAACTTTTCAAAAGTTTTTGTTAACCAAAGGCTTGTTTGAGGTTGATGCTAAAGTTATTTGTTCCTTTAAAAATCTATATCTCCGGAACCCTCCAGTGGATTTTGATATTCAAGATCTGTAAAGATACATAAAAATCGAATCTATTTTTCTAATCTGGTTTCATGTCTCTGTCATGTAGTGTAACTTTCTTATTCTGTTGTTTGGTGTTAAATGTTTGACACGTTCCTTTGCTAAGCCTTACTTCTTGCAGCCACCACTACCCATGGTTGAGCTTAAGGTTGAGTAAATGTACCTGACTGGACATAAGATGGTAATTGTAAGCATACTGCATGGTAAGGCTACCTAACCATACCATATTATACAACCCAAATCCTCACCTTGGTGCCTAGCAGTGGGACTCAGAACTTGTGTTTGGCTATGCCAGACAAATAATACTTTGGTAACTGACCGAAAGTGTTTTTGTGCCATGTCGAGAAGTAAATGTTCTATCACTCAAAGCACCTGCTTCTGCGAAGAAAAGTCAAAGGAGTTACAAAAAGGTTTTCTTGCTATTAAAGGACTTTAAGGATGGCGAGCAAAGGAATCGACTTGGCCATCTTGAGTACTTTGAAAATCAATGAGCTGAGGGCTTTATGCAAAGAGAGGAAAATCTTCCGAAAGGTTTCAGCTAAAAAGGAGGACCTGGAGAAAGCCGTCAAAGCTTAGGAAGATGCAAGAAAGGCACAGTCCCTACTGGGGGAAGAGATTACCCCCTGGGAGTGGGGATGAGCAAGATAACAATGACCAATTTACACAGGAGACACAGGAGAGTGTGGTCCCTACAATTCATTCAAGGCATGGCTCCTTGTCTGGGAGTGAGAGGAGCTTTACGTCTGTGAGGAGGCCTAAGGACACAGAGGCCCAGCTTTGCCTCTTGGAGCTACAGGAGAGGAAGCTGGCCTTGGAGAAGAAAAGGTTGGTCCTGGAAGACAGAAGTGCCAGACTAGGGTTGAGACCCCAGGGGATTAGTGGCAGCAACAAAGAGTCAGAGGTGCATACAGGTGGTACCTACGAACCATGGTTGCCTGAAGGCAGAGATACCTGTACCAGTCACACCATTATGCTTGACAGACTAGTGTCTCCAGACCAGTATTTACCAAGAGAGACTAGAAGTGTAAGGGCTGTCCAAATTAAGTTACTGTTGAGCCTGTGGCTTTAGTAACTTTAGAGATGGGGGTGGTTTCCCTTAGTTGCCATAGTGCGGTAATCAGATTAGGCCTTCCCTTAGATTGTCTCCTTGGAAGTGACCTCCCAGAGGTTGGTCTGAGCCCAGGAGAGGTAGTTGCCCAGTGCAACACCCGGCCCAAGGATTCTGAAGGTGCTGCTCCTGTAGTTAGGAAAAGTAAGCCCCAGAAGAAAGGCAAGAAAAAGAAAGATAGGAAAAGGAGGCAACTGTTACAAAACATACCAGTGAGCCAAGGGGCTCGTTCCCAGGAAGGGATTACTCCAAAGTTGGCACTGGGAAGGCCTCACCTGACCAACAGGTAGTCCTGCAAAGGCAGGCCTACTGTTCAGCAGAAGGTTGAGACACCTGAGCTAACAGAAGAGGGAGTAGAAGGAGGGTGTCTGCTACAATATATGGTGCCCCCCTACTGAGAAAAAACAGAAGGGCACCCTGAGCCCCAAGAAACCTATTAAGTAGCCCACCCAACTGTCAGTAGAAAGCTAAAGGTGTGGTTCTGGGCTTTGACAGCTGTCAGTAGCCTCTGCTCAGTGTTTGCCTTTAAGGCAGCACTGTCTCTAGCATGGTAGGCAGACCCATGACGGGTAGCAAGGTAGGCCTCCTGATCCTGTTGGTCATGGCGGGATTACTCCAATGTTGGATAACTTCTGTGGGTAGGCTAGGTGTTGCCCTGCCTAGGTTAGGGTTAGAGGAGGTAGGTACCTCTCTGCCCAAGGTCAAAGTAAAAGCTAAGGGAAACACAGAATTAGCTAAATTCCTGTTTAGGATGGGTCCTGTCAGATTTGAGGCAGGTCAGTTTCCCAGTAGGGATGACCCTGTCAGAAGGATGTAAGACAAGAGTAGGCCCTGTAACAGGACAGCCAGTTTCCGAAATCCTGCTTCGCTCAATAGTCAGGTAGACTCACCATGAGGGTGGTTGTGATCTCCTAGATGCATTAGCTGGGGGGGCAGGGGTCATGTGAGGAAACAGGCTTTTTGCCGGTCTCCCCCAACCACCACTTTTTACCCCCTATTTTGACTATTAGCTGTTGGTTTTCAACTCTGAGAGAGCAATGAGGCCTGCTAATCAGACCTCAGTGCCAGTGTTCTGACCCATGCAATGTATATGTCGAATTGGATGCACCTATTTGGCAATGCCTGACTTACTTATAAGTCCCTTGTTTATGGTATCCAGGGCATGCAAGACAAAAGCCCTCATTATGACATTGGTGGTAAATCCCACTTATCACCATGCTTACAGCCGCCAACTTACCATCGCGGTGGCAGATATCCGTTCACCATATTATGACACACACACTCCAATCCAACAGAGTTCAGCCACATACACAAATCCGCCAGACCAATGGTCAGTGATAAACTGGCAATCCCAAAACCCACATCGTTACGCCAACAGAACAACGCCCATCACTTTATGACCCACGAATCACCACGGCCGACATTCAATGGTGGTAAACCATTGGAAGTGCATACCGCCGCGCTCACAATAGACAACCACATAAAAAAACAACACCACATTGGACAATTCAAACAACACACACCTGACACCCATACACATACCACACCCACACCACTATAAAACACACACACACATTACCCACAACCCTTTACAACTACAAAGCATTGCCACCAGACACCAAGACCACTGACACAACTAGAGCCACACACTACTCACACCTATACACCACTCACGCACTCCACATCACACACCCCAACACATTACCCAACACACCCTCACCAACACACCTCACATAACACCCATGGCACTACAAAGACACCCCCGTTTCACAGAGGAGGAGCTAAGGGTCATGGTGGAGGAAATTGTCAGGGTAGAGCCACAGCTCTTTGAAGCACAGGTGCAGCAGATATAAATAGCCAGGAAGATGGAGCTTTGGCGGAGAATCGTGGACAGGGTCAATGCCGTGGGACATCGCCCCAGAACTAGGGATGACATCAGGAAGAGGTGGAACGTCCTACGAGGGAAGGTACATTCCATACCAGCAAGACACCAGCTCGCTATCCAGAGGACTGGTGGTGGACCCCCACCTCCTCCCCCACAGCTCAAAGCATGGGAGGAGCAAGTCTTGGCAATACTGTATCCTGAGGGCCTGGCCTGAGTCGGAGGAGGACTGGACTCTGGTAAGTCAACTCTATACTATTATCACCCCCTACCTGCATGCCATCACATACCCTCACCCTCACTCCCATCACTCCACCACATCCCACACACTCCACCATCACATCTCACGTATCCCAATGCTAAGCCCTGCATGCTGCACCAATGCATGGACACCCCTCACAGCCCTGCATGGCCACTCATTACTAAAGCATGCACACCATAGAGAACTAACAATCCCACCATACACTAACATACACAAGTGAAAGCTGGCAGGGCAAATCCAACCATAGAGGGGAAGCCATGGATGTACAATATGTCAGACACATAAACCATAACATATCATTTTCATCCCCACAGGTACCCCATCCAATGTCAGCAGAGAGGAGGTACCAACACTATCCAGTCCCCCAACAGAAGAGGCCCACCGTGATAACAGTAACTCTGGTCTTCAGGATTTGAACGATCTACCTGGCCCATCAGGGACCACTGGACAGCCGGTTACCCAAGCCCAGTCACACACCACCACAAAGCCTCCCCCATCTGGAAACACCACCACAGCACCCACCCAACGTATCCACACCTCTGTCCCCAGGACACGTCAATCAGCAGTGTGCCCTCCTCTACAGGGACCCCAGGCCACACCTCGCCCCAAGACAATCAGGGACCTGGGGTCAGTGGCAGTGGACACACGGTTCAGGGGACAGAGGCACAGGCCAACCGGGACACTGGGAGGACTGCTGTGCACCAGGGGGAGGACAGGCCCAGGGAACCGACTCTCCAGGAGGCACTCTCCGAGATCCTGGGAGCCTATCATCATTCCCAGGACACGATGGGCCAGATCCTTGACAACGTGCAGGAGAACAGGTGGCTGCAGGAGGGACAGTACCAGGGGATCAGGGAGGACTTGCAGGCCATCAACAACACCCTGATCTCCATAGCAGGGGTGCTGGCAGACATGGCCAACATTATGAGGGAGGCTGTCTCACACTGGTGTGCCCCTGCCACTAGCCACACATCTGAACAGCCTTCCACTTCTGCCGCTGCTAGTGGCCAGGAGGCTCCGCCACAGGACTCACAGGCCACCAGCACCCCTCCCCCTGCAGAAGGTGAACCACCCCGCAAACGTTCCCTGCGATCCAGACAGAAGCCAGAGACACTTGCTGAGACACCCGCCAGGAAATGAGACTCTCCTGATTGTCACCCTTGTATCGCACTCAGTCACCCTGTCCACCTTGAACTGCCATTGCTCCCCTTCCTATGTCTCCTTGGACAATGCACCTGTGCTAAAAACAGACTAGAATAATACCCTGGACTTTCCTCCATCATCACCCCATCCAATTGCACTTCCCCCCTATATGTTAGCAATTCAATAAACACCCTTTGAAAAAAAAATTGGAGTATGTAATGTATATCAAATATGTAGTCTTTGAAACAGGTGCAAACATTGCAGGTGAACTGTACATAGAATAAGCATAGATTAATGACCTGTAGCTGGCTGTAGTGATCACACCACAAGTATATCTCAATTCACCAACATCTGCAAAATGAATTGCCAGAGGGAACAGTAAGTGGGAATAGAAGTGGGAAATATCAGCATGCCATTGCATCAAAGATTACAACCAAAGTTATTGAAATGTAAAGTAACACTGTCCTACCTGTGTGTCATTGAAAGTATTGTCGTATAACTGATGTTCTGCTGTTTTCATCCTCATCCTCTGCCTCCTCATCCTCATTGTCACAGGGTCTACTGATGCCACATGGGCATCTCCAGTCTCCTCCTGCAGAAAAGGGACATGTCGTCTGAGGGCCAGGTTGTGCAAAATGCAGCATGCCACTACTATCTGGCAGACCTTCTTGGGTGAGTAGCACAGGGACCAATCTGTTAGATAGAGGCACCGGAAGCTGGCCTTCAGGAGGCCAAAGGTCCTTTCAATGATCCTTCTGGTTCACCCATGTGCCTCATTATAACGTTCTTCTGCCCTTGTCCTGGCATTCCTCACAGGGGTCAGCAGCCATGATAGGTTTGGTTGACCAGAATCACCTGCAATTATTGAGGGGCAACATTTAGCCACACACTATCCTATATGGCCCACACAATACCCATACACCAACATATACTGGGTGGGAAACAGAGCGCACCTTTTAGCCACACCCTGTGCCTCTGTAGTTGGACCATCACATTTGGGATGCTGCTATTCCTCAGGACAAAGGCATCATGCACCGACCCAGGATAGTTAGCATTGACATGGGAGATGTACTGGTCCGCCAAGCACACCATCTGATCATTCATGGAGTGGAAACTCTTATGATTCCTGAACACCTGTTCATTCTGCCGGGGGGGGTGTGTATCACCAATCAGCCCAATTATGTTGGGGATATGTCCCATTGCATAAAACTTGGCCTTCACTGTGGCCAAATCCTCAACCTGGGGGAAAACAATGTAGCTGCACATGTGGTTTGTCAGGGCAGAAAACACTCTTGTCAGCACGTTTGAGAACATTGGCTGTGACATTCCTGCTGCCAAGCCCACTGTCACTTGGAAAGAACCCATTGCCAGGAAATGGAGTACAGATAGCACTTGCACAAGAGGGGGGATACCAGTGGGCTGACGGCTAGAAGATATCAGGTCAGGCTCCAATTGGGCACACAGCTCTGTGATTGTGGCCCTGCCCAGTTTATAGGTGAATATTATGTGCCTGTCCCCCAGCGTTGCCAAGTCCACCAGGGGTCTGTACACAGGGGTATGTTTCCATCTCCGAATTATCTGCAGCGATAAGTATCTAAGGGACAGAAGAGTGAGGAGGCTGTCACAAACTGAACATTGGAGCCACAACAGGGGTTTGCAATCTGTGAACTTGTAATGGGTCAGTGTGATTTGTCCAGTATGTCCCTATTTCTCCTGTGACGCAGCATGAACCCATAGGGCTGCCCCCACCCCATGAAATGGCATCCGCCTGTCCTGTGTGGAGGGACAGGTGGAAGTGAGGTAATTCCGCTAACGTGCGCCATGGCAGGAGGCCGTCGGGAACCGCTGTGCAACTCCTCATTGGTTAATATTGGGCCCTATGGGTTACAGTGGCCAATGGTGATCTACACCGGAGGTGACTGTATGCTCCGCCGCGGACGTGACCGCCATTTTCTATCTCAATCCTCACTTGCTACCTGACCTTCCATAGGAGAGGACCTACACTGCATGTGCTTCTGTGACCTGTGTCTGGAACCCGTGTGACCGGGGAAAGCGCCCCAGCCTTCACTTCAGAGGAGTTGGAGAGACGGGTGGATGGGGTCCTACCCCAGTACAGACTGCTGTATGGGCCTCCAGAACAACAGGTGAGTACACTGTGGGCATGATGCATGTGGCATGAATGCATGGAGTTGTGTGTGTGTAGGCCTCTTGTAAGGGGGGGTGGATGTCCTCTTTGCAGTGTACACGTTGTGTGCTGGGCTATGTGTGCAAATGGTTATGGAAATGGGCATGGTGGGCCATATGTGTAACTAGCTGGACTTTTTGTCTAATGTTCTGTTCCTGTGTGTTTTTCCTCTGCAGGTCAGCGCCCATCAAAAGAAGGGTATATGGTGTGCCATCGCCAAGGAGGTGCGGACCCTGGCAGGCGGAGCACCCACTGTCGCAAACGGTGGGAGAACTTGAGACGCTGGGCAAGGAAGACGGCAGAGGCCCAGCTGGGGATGGCCTCCCAGCGAGGAAGGGGTGCCCGTCGAACCCTGACCCCTGATGGCGTCATACTGGCAGTGGCCTATCCAGAGCTGAATGGGCGCTTGAGGGCATCACATGAGCCACAAGGGGGTGAGTACAGTGGCTATCATTACAGCTTATGGCTGGTGGGGTGGTATCCGGGTGGTGGATGTGTTTTAGTGGGTGCCCCTAGTCCAGGCCTGAAATAGCAGCGTAGGTCCTCTGGTGACTAGGGTTCTGAAGGGATAATCCTGCCTACTTAGCTTGTAAGCATCCACTACTGGTCAGGGCTGCGTGGGTCCCAGTTGTGCTGCAGTTGGCGGTGTGTGCCCCTCCTCATGCCTTGGTGGCTAGCAATATCAGTGGTGGTTCAGTGCATAGTGCGTAGGCCTGTTCCCTGTGTGTGTGGGTACTGTGTATGCCAACGGTGGTGTTAGTACAGCCACTGACCCAGTGTATCCTTTGTCTACCCCCCTTTCTTGTTTTGTCATCCTGTCCTTATGTGCATTAGCATCATGTGGTGGAGGAGCAGAGGCACCGGCAACGGAGGGAGCTGCATCCCACAGGACCCAGCAGGCAGAGTCCACTGATGCTGAGGGCACCAGTGGTACGGACGACGAGGGGAGCACCATGGCGGAGACTGGAGGGGACAATTCAGACACAGATACCTCCTCCAATGGAAGCTCCCTGGTGGTGGTGGACACTTCTGTGACCACCCCAGCTACAGGTACAGCCGCCACCCCTGTACCAGCACCAACCTCCCAGCAGCCACTCATCGAGTTGCCCATGCCCGCTCACCCAGGAGGGTGGGCATCTCCTTTGCCCCAGGCACCTCGGGCCCTGCCCCAGTGACCCCAGCTGCCCTGAGTGAGGAGGATATTGACCTCCTGAGATCCATCTTTGTAGGGCAGTCAACCATTGTGAATGCCATCCAGGGGCTGGCAGCCCAGATGCAGCAATCAAATAAATTCCTGGAGGGCATTCACACTGGATTGGCGGCCCAACAGAGATCGATTCAGGCTCTGTCCTCCTCTCTGAATGCAGCTATTGTTCCTGTTTCTACCATCCCCCTTCCAACTTCCACTTCGCAGTTCCATGCCCCTCAACCCCAACCCATCCCAAGCACACACCAGATGAGCATGCACACAGGACAACACCCAAGAGTGTCACAGGCAAACACAAGCACCACAGGCACTCACACAAAGACCATCAAGTTGCAGACACAACAACATCCACTATTTCCACTGTCTCCCCCTCCTCCTCCTCCACCACCAGCCACCCAGTTATGTCCACATTCACACCTGCATACACAACATCATCATCCACTACCTGCGTCATCACAATACCAAGCAGAACACACACCTCACTGGCAGATACCTCTGCAACATCCATGCACACGTCCCCTGTGTCCTCTCCTCTCCCACTGTGTCTGTCCCTCCTCCTAAAGTACACAAACGCAAGCACTCAGACACCCAACAGCCATTCACCTCACAACAGCAACAGCCCATGCACCTGCACCCAAATCCACCAAACACCTCCCACAACCACTCCCTCATCCTCCACCCTCATTCCTTCTCCCTCTTCCTGCCCTCATTTACCTCTTCCCTACCCCCATCCTGCATGTATGGCCAAGGTATCATGATCCCAGCCAAGCACCTCAGCCACACAGTCCACGGGCCCAGTTCCATCTGCACCTACTCGTGGTGGAAAGAATTCCAGGCCACATATACTGAAGGGGAAGGAGCCTGCACCAGCCAGCCAAAAGGGGAAGGAGCCTGCGCCAGCAGGCAAGAAAGGCAAGGAGCCTGCACCAGCAGGCAAGAAGAGCAAGGAGCCTGCACCATCAGCTGTCACGGAGCCCCCACCACCAACCGTGGTTGTGCAACCATCCGAGGATGCAAGGGCTGTGCAGGAGCCTCCCATCACCACCACAGTGCAGCCATCCGAGGGTGCAGGGGTTGTGTAGGAGCCCACCACCACTACCAGAACCACCACCACAGTGCAGCCATCCGAGGGTGCAGGCGCTGTGCAGGAGCCCACCACCAGCACCACCACCACAGTGCAGCCATCTGAGGGTGCAGGGGCTGTGCAGGAACCCACCACCAGCACCACCACCACAGTGCAGCCATCCAAGCGTGCAGGGGCTGTGTAGGAGCTCACCACCATCACCAGTACCACCACCACAGTGCAGCCATCAAGGGTGCAGGGGCTGTGCAGGAGCCTCTCACCACCACCACCACCACAGTGCAGCCATCCTAGGGTGCAGGCGCTGTGCAGGAGCCCACCAACACCACTAGCAACACCACCACACTGCAGCCATCCGAGGGTGCTGGGGCTGTGCATGAGCCCAACACCACCACAGTGCAGCCATCCGAGAGTGCAGGGGTTGTGCAGGAGCTTCCCACTACCACCCCCAGAACCACCACAGTGCAGCCGTCACTGCCGGTGGATGCAATGTGATCCTGCCTCCATGGGCTGCTGTGCAGCCTGTCCACTCCAGAACTAGTGGTCAAGTCACCCACCTGATAGACTGTAGCCTATCAATCCCCAGGACCAAGCACAGGGCATGTTGCCCCCACCAGAACCACTGGGCAAGTCACCCACCTGAGAGACTGTGGCATATCACTCCCCAGGACCAAGCACAGGGCATGTTGACCCCTCCAGAACCAGTGGGGAAGACACCCACTCCAGAGACTGTGGCCTATCACTCCCCAGGACCAAGCACAGGACATGTTGCCCCCTCCAGAACCAGTGGTCAAGTCACCCACCAGAGAAACTGTGGCCTATCACTCCCCAGGACCAAGAACAGGGCATGTTGTCCCTTCCCTAACCACTGGACAAGTCACCCACCTTGGAGACTGTGGCCTTGCACTCCCCAGGACAGAGTAATGGGCATGTTGCCCCCTCCAGAACCAGTGGGCAAGTCACCCACCTTAGAGACTGTGGCCTATCACTCCCCAGGACCAAGCACAGGGCATGTTGCCCCCTCCAGAACTAGTGGTCTTGTTTCCGCTTCCGACTGAGGTGCCCCCCCAAGGTGCCTGCCTATTTGCCAACTGATGCCCCTGCAGTGTTCTCTCCATATTGATGCAGGTGAAAAGTGGGGCCTTGGACTTTGCCCTGTGGCCATGTGGCCCATGTGAACTGAGAAGTGGACAGTGTCCACTTTTCTGTACATTTGTAGATATCTGTTACATTGGCTAAATTATTTTTATACTGCGTTGATCTTATTACAATCACTTTAGTAAATTTGTTTTGTCCTTGCATTATTCAGCCGATTTAGGGGGATTAACTTGTTTTCTTGTGCATCTGGTTGTGTGTATGGTGTGTGTGTGTATGGGGAGTGTGTGTTGCGTGTGTGTGTCACTCTCTTTTTCCTCCCCCCTCCCTTGTGTGCTAGGCGGCTGTACTCACCGTCGTCATCTTTGCCGGCGTTGGTGTTCGTGGTGGAGCAGAACGTAGAATATCTTCGGAAATACAAGCAGCTCTGGTTCCATGGCGGTGGGGTTCTTCCCTGTGTCTCCAATGGTGAGTCCTTTCACTTCTGAGCTCTGTTTCCTCCAGGCTTTTGATGTCGTTGGTTCCGTCCCGGAAAAGGTGGCGGAGTGTGTAGTCATAATATGGTGGGCGAACTTTGACTTCCGACCTAGCGGTAGGCGACTACCGCTGTGGTGCCTGTTGTTTCCGCCCTGGCGGTTGGTGTGGTACATTGACTGTCTTTTGAAGATCTCTCTGCCATGGTCATAATTTGGCGGTAGTTACTGCCGGCCTGTTGGTGGTATTACCGCCACTTTAGCACCGACCTCCAGGGTCGTAATGAGGGCCAAAGTGTCCACTCAGGGCTGCAAGACTGCTTGTGGCACCCTTCATGGACAAGATACAAAATGGCCCCCAGCCTACCACTGCAGACTTGAAGGTGCAGTGGTTTCACTGCCCAGTTTGACTTTGCCATTTACCTATGGAAAAGCCACCCAATCCCTTAACATTATATATGTCTCCATTAAGGAAGGCCTATAGAGTCCTATGTCAGGGAGCTGTATTTTGTTAAGTAAGACATGTTTTACGATATGTCTTAGCAGCAACACTTCCAAATTATGTTTTGGTGTGGGTAAAGTTGGTAGCCCGATTGGGTGATACAGAGCTACCGGAGTGGCATCCCAACCTGGATAACTTTTGGCTGGGACTACCGAAGTGAGTCATGTAAAATGTTAAATTAATTGTGGCATTAAATGCAACTTGAAGGCCAAGTCGAGATTAATGTCACTTTTAAAGGTAAGCAACTTTCACAAAGTTGCCGCTATGTGCCTCAGCTAGTCCAGTGACCTCACAGGAGTACTAGCATACAGACAGTTTTTTGTATGTCTGGGCAGACGTGTAAATGACTCAGAGGTCAGGAACAAAGTTGCCACTCTGTGCCCCAGCTAGTCCAGTGGCCTCACAGGAGTACTAGCATACAGACAGTTTTTTGTCTGCCTGGGCAGACGTGTAAATGACTCTGAGGTCAGGTACAAAGGCTGCAGCCACAGTGGTAGGTATGACCTCCTCTCACAGCGTGACTGCCTGGGGTGTTTGCCCAAAAGGCGAGCTTCAAAGGTGAAGCTGCCTTTGAAGGGTCGCTGTGACAATACTCTCGGGCAGGATGCCTTTTGTTTCCTACAGATATAGTAGAGCCAGGGACAGAGGAGGGAAAACCAGTTCACAAACCAGTTTTCCAGGGGTATCTAGCCCCATGGTAGCCACACCTCTGGGGGTGTGCTAACGAGATCAGTCAAGGAAGGATTCTGCCATGTTGGTTGAGGCAAGAATGTTGCACCCTGGGATATGAGGATGCTACACATCACCGGAACCTGGTCACCAGAGAGGAGGGGACCAACTATCCCATTGACTAGGGAATGCGCTGTTCCCTCAGTGCACTTTACTGGGATGCAATGGGCATCCCTGGCACCCAAGACTTCAGTAGTCACTGGACCTGGAAAGAGGACAAGAAGGAGACCACTCTACACCCGTTGGAAGCACACAAAGATAGGCTGTGACGCTGGAGCGACTGCATCTGCTACACTTTGGGCTAGTGGAGTTTGGACACTGCTGTGCGTGCCTAGCTCAGGGAAATGCTGATCCTTGCCCCAAGTCTGAAGCAGAGATTCCAAGAGTCAGTTGGCTGGCCCCCCAGAACAGCACTGGGGACATTAAAGCAGAAGGAGCCCAAGTTGCATCTCTGGTAGCCACCGCAGAATTCTTGCCGCTACCAAATGCCTCGCAAACACCAAGGACAATACAGAAATAGCCAAAAGGTGCACCAGTGTTTGCTAGTTGCACCTTTTATGTTGATTGTGTTTGGATTCATCACCTGAGAGGGATACCAGCCTCCACCAAATATTTGCACTGTGAACGCTGTGTTGCAAAAGCACAAGGTCTGCATCGGCAACTCTTAGACCTCTACATATAGGACTTCATTGGACCCTGAAATCCATGGACAGAGTTGCCCCCACTCACCTGTGGACAGAGGACCCAACCAGACCTCACCCCACGTGGACCACACAGCACCCGGAACATCCTTTAGCATTTTTGAGCCTGCATCCCTCAGCATCAAGACTACTCCATTATCGTCTATGGTGATCATCCTGTAAAGTTTGCTCTAAAAATGCTCTGGTGGCCAGGGAACTGTCCAAAGTATCTTCTGTGGCCCTCTGGATGTCTGTCTTGCTGGACTTGGTCACCCAACTCAAGCTGGAGTTGCTGAACTAACTTTTCAAAACTTTCTAAAGTTTTTCTTAACCAATGCTTGTTTGCAGTTGATGCTAAAGTTATTTATTCCTTTAAAAATCTATACCCTCCAGTGGATTGTGATGATCAAGGTATCTAAAGATACTTGAACAAGTAATCTATTCTTTTGAAGTGGTGTTTTGTCTTTTGTGTCATGTGACTTTCTTATTCTGTTGTTTGGTGTTGTTAAATGCTTGACACAGTTCTCCTTTGCTAAGCCTTACTGCTCGCAGCCACAGCTACCCAGGGTTGAGCTTAAGGTTGAGTAAACTAACCTGACTGGACCCTAGATGGTATTTTTAAGTGTACTGCATGGTAGGGCTACCTAGCCGTACCATATAGCACACTCCAAACTGTGATAATTATTTTAAATCCATTCAGTATGACTTATGCTATTGAGATTGAATGTATTCCGGTGTTTCAGTTTGCCGGTTTTGATTCTATACATTTAGAACTTGATCTGAGTGTATATTGGTGTGATTACTAATTTGTAATAAACCTATTAAATTTTCCATATTGATTCCTGGTCCTCATTGTGTGGCCAAATGGGCTTCACAAGTTTTAAATTGTCAATCTGTTGCTAACGCCTTTGCCCCCCAGTTTACTGCAAGGTCCATGGGGTAAAGACCACCGTCTTCTTCCAAGGGTGCTCACTCACTGGTGCCAAGTAGGGCCCAATGCAGCCAAAATAGCTGCTATTTTACTACCCGACCAGGATTATGGGACGCCTGCTCAGCCGCGGCCCGTCCTATAGAAGGGGGGGGGCCACGCCCCTCCACCTTTTGCCCCTCATGAAGAGTGGCTGTCAGTCTCACTGACCCCATCCCACTCCGTGACGAAGTTGGGACTGCTGCTTTCCCTCATTGGCTGACCGAGCTGAAGGTAAGTGTGTGTGTGTTTTTTAAATGAATGTTTGGGGCGTGCGTGTATGTTTGAATGTTGATGAGTGATGTGAATGGATGTACGTGCTTGTGTGAATGTATGCATGTGAGTGTGCTTCCCGCCCGCCCCTTCCCTCCTAAAATTACCGCCCGCCACTGCCCCTGGTACGCTCCTAATGCTAATGTCCCGAGCAGTTGGTGCCCTAACAGGTGCACATATCTGTAACTCCTCTAGGTTCAGGGGAGTTCAACTACTGAATACTAAAGTAAAGTTGTGGGTAAAATGTCAGCTTTGTGCACTGCACACCTTTGTGATGCCTGCCATAACCTTTTGTGAGTCGGAAACTGCAATCTATGGAACTAACTGCAGATGCACATTTGCAATGAGAAGACTGTTCATGAGCAGTTTGCATGTTTGCAGTTCGTAAACCTGGCTCCTTACATCATTTATCAGGATTTTTCTGGGACAAATCTCAGCTTCATAACATGTATTTTGCTTGACCTAGAGCCAAGTTTGTTCATATTACAAAATTGGCTCTTTCTGCATAGCAACTCAGATTGTTAACATTCCAATTTTCTATACAGTATGCAAAATAAGATTTTGATGAGCCTGCCAGTTGCTTGCGTTTTACATTGTTTGTATTTTGTGAGTTAGCTTTGTTAATTTAGGAACTTTATTTTTGTAGCACACTTTGTTCCCCTTTCTTTTGTACAGCACTACCTTGCCCCTGCCGCCAGATGTGCAGTTTTGAAATGCTTTGGTAAAATAAAGAGCTCCCAGTGTGGATAGTATGAAAGGAATCAATAGACACAGCCTTTTAGCTTTCATTTTCCCTCCTCCGTCTCCAGAGTCTGAATCACCGGATTTTGCCCATGACAAAGCGAAGCGTTCACAATTGGACCACATTAACAATGAATAACTAAACGCTGCAGGTGAAGTTATTAGCCCAGTTGAGTGCTAAACCACAGTAATTTGGAAAACCAAAAGGGTCAATAGTCTTGACTAAGACGTAAAAAAGACTGCCAAAAGCAACACAAAAAGGCTTGCTTTTGTACTCAACGAATATACAATGAATCTATGAGATACAAAATTTACTGTGCCGTGTTTCAGAGTACTTTTCAGATGTAAAAACTCATACATTGACATGCACTCCATTAGGAATGTAATGATACATAATACATAGAACGAGGTGAGTGAGCAATACTGCTCTAAAGCCCACTCTATGTATATTTAAAAGAATTGGTAACAATAGGTTTTACAAACTACTTTTAACTACTTCAAACTACTTTTTACAAACTACTATTAAGCGGACCTAAAAAGGAACATTTTGTTGAGGGTGTGGGTTTCAGGTCTGGAGTGCCATCGACCTAAGCTGTGTATATTTGGGAATTAAAAGGATTCTGTATGACACTAGGCGCTAAGTTGGCAACCTTCACAAAACTGGAAGACAACTTGCCATAGGCATGTATATAGTGCACTGCGCTGCTGCCACTACTGTGGATTCATACTACTGTGAAGTTGTCCAGAAAAAGCTGCATCTAGGGGGATACAAGGATGGATGAGAAGAGTTTTGTTAATGTGATCTATGTATGAATTGGCTGATGTATGTGGGGACCAGAAGTGCTCAAATTGTGTCCCAGCAGACCTTATGCAGCTATGCAGCATAAATGTGTAGAAAGATTGAAAATAAGTATTAAGGGGAGCGGATAAGAGGCTAGTAGAGCAGGGAAGTTCGTATGTGTGGGTGGAAGCATTTAAGTAGCATGTAGGCACTACGAGTATACTAAGTGCTATGAACGGTTGCCATGGCTTGCTCTGAATGTGGTGCAGCAATTAAAATGCACAAATAGGATGTTAGGTACAATAGGGTTCACTATTATTTATACCTGAGTTATATTCACTTTTAGCAGTACCCCATGGTGGCAGTTATGTGCATAAAAACATCCATGATTCCCCATTGGAAAGGAAAGTTATTGTGAATACTTCTATTGTAGGTTGGAAGGGAGTTTCAGAGTTCAACAGACTAGATGCAGAATGTAGTCTCTTAATCAAGATTCGTCGAAACTTGGGATTTCCAAAGCTAGATCTTTGAGTGAAGGCTATGCCTGTGGTCTGCAGTCTTCTTTGGAGGAAGTCGAGACCAATGGCATTTGAGACAAATATTGGAAATACAGAGGGCTTTTAAGCAAAATCCCGAGTCTAGAGGAAACCAATAGACACGTTCAGTGTTGGAGAGATGTTATGGAGGATTCAAGTAGCTTTATTTCGGACCATTTACAAGTTGTGCAGGGGATACACTGTCCATTACCATACTTCGTATGGGACAGCAAATATGAAATGGTGGATGGCACCAAATATGGAAGTCTGAGAAATACGAAACGTTAATCTCGCCAATCTTAGATGCTAGAAGGAAGTTCACTGGTTTGACCTGCAGTCCAAGGGTAAGACCAGAATCCAAGGTGACTCCAAGGCACTTTACTGGGGGACATACTGGAGGTGTGGGGTTCTGCCAGTAGGTCACCATGAAGAAGGCAATAGAAATGGCAAAGATCCTCATGTCAAGATTTAAGACTTGTTGAACTTGATCTTCCTAAGGTTACTACTCACCCAGTCATCAATGTCTGTGACACAGCACTAAAAAGTCAAGGTTTGTTTCTTGGTTCTAGTTCCAGTTTGAGGTCATAATTAATGTCATTAATACAGATCTCGCATGCCAGACTGAATAACTAACTTGAGTAAGGAAAGTGCCTAATGCACACACTGAAAATATTGAAATCTTGTGGGACACAAAACATAAAAATTGGGACACCAGATTTGATAATGTTATACATTTGATGGTTTCAGCTTCATTACCATGCATTTCGATCTTGCAGATTGCATTCCAAGGTTCCAAGATAAATTGGGAATTAACGTTTTTGGACAGAACGTTTTAGGTGTCCGTGAATTTGGTGAATTACAGAAAAGCATTCTTCACCAATTTAGTCAACAGAGCATGCTAATAAAATGCCTATCATTGTCCGGGTTGATGGAATCAAGAGTATGGTAATGGTAAGAGTCAAATTGGTTTTGTTGTTTGATTAACTGAAGGATACAAAGCTAAAAACGCATAAAGTGCAACCAGGATCAGAGCTAAAATGTGATTAGGGACACCGAAAGGGTATTCAGCGCAAATTTGTAGTTTACAAGAGCTGGTAAATCTAATATTCACATTTGCAAAGTGCAGAGGTAGAAATGCAGTGCGCAAAATGCAGATACAATTAAAAAGTCCTAGCCTTGCTGATACTTAGCCCATTTGATACTTAGAGTCAAGAGGGGATTTTACTGAGCTGCCCGCTAACTACACGCGGGGTTATGCCACAGGTAGGGTTAGAGGCAAACAACACAGCTTATACATTGCAAAGTCAAAATACACAAACGCAAACACCGTCAATCTCAAGGTTGTCATCCTTTCAAGTTAACGGCAAACTATATAGGTCAGTGTGAGATCGCAGAGTGAGAAGGCACATCATCAGATCCTGTTCTATTCAACTAGTCAGTTTCCAAGGTTATATATTTAAAAAATCAAGTGGTTATTTGACTTTATTCACACTTTAGGCTCCACTCCGCAGACTTTTTGAAAGATTGAATCTTGAGGGTTGTGCATAGGGGGCAAAGACAGAATTTTAGAAGTTACGCATCTGCAATAGATATTAATGAAAGATTCTGGAGCTGATGTACAGTCTGCAGACTTGGTCTGAATCGCTCCTTATCCTCCCACACCAATGAACGTCAAAAGTAATTAGAACAAATAGTAACCACATTGGGTCTCTTTTTAGTTTCAGAGGAAAAGGGAGCTTGAGGCAAAACTGGGTATTTTGGGGTATTTTGGGAGAGGGGTCGTATGTATTTAAAGCTATATGTCCATGTACTTTCTTGCTAAGATCGTCCTTGTCTTGGGATGTGGAGAGAATTTTAGCTTGTCTTTTAGTAGCTCGGCTAGTTGCTTACCTGGCAAACCGATTTCCCATATCTCTTTTGCTACAATTTCAAGAAGGGATGCTTCGAAGTAGGTTCTGCAAAGAAAGTTCCCAAAGTTAAATGCCCGCCACAACAGGTTTTTCCACTGTTCCGTGCTGCAGCTTTCAACTTCGCACAGTAGGCCAGGTATCTTGCACGGAGCATTAGATTTTGTCTTGCCAGGTTGAATTCTACAGTCAGTTGTCATTCAGGTGTGTATTCTGGTAGGTAGAAGAGAATGTGATAGGTCGTACGCGGTGTTTCTCAAGTCATTTGCCGAGTTTGTTTCTAAATATTGCCATTCCAAACTTTAAAGTCGGCTTAAGCTTGCATCCTATAACCATGAGTTGGCAGTTGGAGGCCAGGACGACTAAGTTATCCTGAACGCAGAGTAACGCACTTGATAAAGCACGAAGGGCCAAATGTATCAGAATTACACCATTGCGAATGCGAACTAGCCTTTCCGAATGTATGGAAGACATTTGCAGGGCAATTTTAAGGAATCACAAAAATAGTGACTCCACTTTGCAAATCCTCAAGTGTGTTTCGCAAATAGGTCATTGCAAAATCAATGTATGAACCATTCGCAAATTGTGAATGGTCACAAAATGGGTATTTCTCATGTGCAATTTACCACTAACTCAAATCAGATAGTAAACAGGTGCAGCCTATATAAAGAGGCCCAGAGAGCATTAGCCCTTTATAACCATGGCTGCACTCTAGGTCATAGCGAGGAGGAGGAGGAGGAGGATCCTGGCAGGTTTGAGGAGAAGGAGGAGGAGAAGACGGGAGCACATTTGAAGAGTGTGCATTACTTTGTTTGACCAAACAGAGGAGGAGATGTATGAGAAGTATAGGTTGAATTCTGCCATGATATCAGATCTAATAGCTGATTTGCAACCACAACTGCAGCGACACAAACACACACAGAACCAACGCAATACCCACTCCTGTGTAGGTGTTATGCTTCCTGCACCTCTTAGCTTCAGGAAGCTATCAGGGGGGGTAATAGCAGCAGCTGGAGGTGTGTCACAAAGTGCGCTCTCACGCTTCTTCCATAAATTCCTGAATTTAATTTTATCTAAAATCAAAGAGGACATCAAATCCCCCAACCCCACCAGAGGACCTGCTGCTCACAAAATTAAAATTCTATCAGGTAGCCCAATTCCCACACATCATCAGCTGCATTGATGGGACACATGTCACAATCTGTCCACCATCTGACAATGACTATATCTAAAAAACTAGGAAATTTAGCCATTCACTGAATATACAGGTCATCTGCAATGTCTCACACATCATAACAGATTTACTGGCCAGATTCCATGGTAGCACACATGAATCCTATATATTCAGGCATAGTGGAATCTACACACAGCTACTTGGTGGAAAGACTGGAGAAGGATACCTACTTAGTAATTTAACACAGAACAATGTAGCATAGTATAAAGATGAGGGTAGAGATGACAATGACTCACTATTCACTTCTGTCATTGTAGGAGACAGTGCATATGGAGTGCGGTCCTTCATCCTCACACCATACCTCAATCCAGCTACACCAAGTGAACAGTGTTACAATGCTGCATATAGGATGGCGCAAAGTGTTATTGAGAGGACCTTTGGCCTTCAGAAGAGTCGCTTTCGATGCCTGCACAAAAGTGGCAGGGCATTATAATACAGTCAGGAGACCTGCTGCAAGATTGTGGCTACCTGTGCTACATTGCACAACATCGCATCATCGAGAAGCATACCCCTGGAACCCTCAGATACGCAGTCTGATGAGGAAGACAACCCATTACCACTCCGTTACCCAGCAGATGGATCAAGAGCAGCAGAAGTCAGGCAAAGTCGTGCAGAGGCTATGCAGAGTTATTTTTAATGTAAGTAATGAAGAGACCACAGATTGCTCCTTATTACTACAAGTATCACATTTATTGCCTTAACGTCAGGTCAAATATGTGGGCATACAACATAGGTAGCCCAAAAGCACTATCTGTACTTAAATCAAATGCTTCACCATAAATATCATATAAGTAGTGCAATGTCACAACACAACAAGCCCCGGAACATATCCTAATTACATTTTTAATCCATGCACTCCACTAAAACGGTCAATGTCTTAGCGCATCCCTTGTTGAAGCTTCTGAGACTGCACTGTGTCAGGAACTGTGATACCTATACTCCATCACATAGGCAGTCACACTACTGAGGCTAGAAAGCTCTTCACTATCCCCACCACCTAGGTCTCTGTTTCTCGCGATCCATTCTGTCTGTATGTTCTCCAATGCATTGGTAACCTGCACCAATCCCCTTGCAATGTCTCCATTACAATGTGTCATCTCCACTTGCATGTCCACGACACACAATGACAGCAAAGCAGTTGCATTTGAGAGGCAATTGACAGATCTGCTAAACCCATCTAATCTACCCATCAATTGGTAATGTCGCCTACGGTGGGTGACATTGTTCTGCTGCATTACTGTGCGGTGTTCCTTAATGGAATTCGTCATTGTCCTTAACTTGTCTGCTGTTGCTTTCTGTCCTTCCAGCACTGTTGCTTTCAGCTGGCACATGTAATTGAGAGACACCAACTGCCTATGCAATGATTTCATGTGCTTACATTGTAGATGTTGCACCTTCAACATTGATGCCTCCAGACCTCAAAACATAGATGGGCAATCACCTTCCTCTGAGCTCTGTCTGGCATTTACTCTACATCTCCTGAGGGGAGTGTTTTGGTGCTGGAAAAGGAACTGATGTCTGTGGGTGCATCTATCCTCATCGGACTCCAGATTAAACTCAGGGAGTGGTTCCACTGTTGCCCTGCGTCTGCGTTGTGCAGGTGTTATGGACACAGCATAGTCGACTTCACACCGTGGATGGCTTTCCTCATTTCCCCCAGTTTCTGTTTCTGTTTCTGCTGCATGTGGTACAAGGACATCTGCAACATCAATAAGCAGTATTTTGGTTACCTATTACTTTTGCATGTCTCAGTTCCTAGTTTCATTTTGAAGTAAACAGTTTCTCTGGCATAGGCCCTCATTACAACATTGGCGGTAAGTGCCGCTTACCACCATGCTGACTGCCTCCAACATACCGTGACCGAAGCGGTATACAGCTACGGGTATTATGGCCCACACATAGAAATCAGCCACTATACGAACACCCACACAAGTCCGCCAGCCCAAAGGTCTGTGATAAACTGGCAGTACCAAAACCAACCCCGTTACGCCAACAGAAATAAACCCACAGCATCATGACGCACGAATCACCGAGGTAAACCATTGGTGGTACATGCCGCCGCACTCAAAGAACACACACACTAACAAAACAGCACTACATTGGACAATTCAAACTACACACACCTGACACACATACACACACCACACTCACACGCCCACAACACTATAAAACACACACCCACAATACCCACAACCCTTTACGACCCAAACATTTTGGCAAGTGAGTGAGAGACAAGCAAGGAGCACCCACTGAATCTGAGCCACAAAACACCATCACCCATACACCATCCACGCACCTCACAGCACACACCCCAACACATCACCCCACACACCCTCACACATACCACTCACACTACATGGCACCACAAAGACACCCCAGGTTCTCAGAGGAGGAGCTAAGGGTCATGGTGGAGGAAATCATCCAGGTAGAGCCACAGCTATTTGGATCACAGGTGCAGCAGACATCTATTGCAAGGAAGATGGAGCTATGGCGGAGAGTCGTGGACAGGGTCAACGCCGTGGGATAGCACCTAAGAACAAGGGATGACATCAGGAAGAGTTGGAACGACCTATGGGGGAAGGTGCGTTCCGTGGTAGCAAGACACCAGGTAGCTGTACAGAGGACTGGCAGTGGACCCCCACCTCCTCCCCCTCAACTAACAACATAGGAGAAGCAAGTCTTGGCGATCATGCATCCTGAGGGCCTCACAGGAGTAGCAGGAGGACTGGACTCTGGTAAGTCAAATCTTTACTGCTATATCCCCCTACCTAACTGCATGCCATCACAAACAACAACCCCTACCCTCACCCCGATCACCCCACCACCTCACATATACCCCACTATCACAACCCACTCATCCCAATACTAAGCCCTGCATGCAACACCAATGCATGGATCCCATCACAGACCTTCATGGACACCCATCACCACAGCATGCACACTAGTGACAAACACTTAGCCAAACCAAGCACAACTCACACAAGCAAAAGCTGCCTTGCTAATAACAACCATAGATGGAAACATATCCATGCACAAGATGGCACACGCAGATACAATAACACTGCATTTACATCCCCACAGGACCCCCACTCAACGTCACCGGAGAGGAGGTGCCAGCCACACCTGGTCCCCCCCGAAGAGGCCCACAGTGATGATAGCACCTCTGCACACCTGGGTCACGATGACCAACCTGGCCCATCAGGGACCTCTGGACAGTTGGTGACCCAGCCACAGTCCCAACCCACCACAGAGCCTCCCTCCTCAGGAAACACCAGCACAGCACCCACCCAGTGGGCCTATCCCTCTGTCCCAGGACACGTCATCAGCAGAGAGTCCACCACTACAGGGACCCCAGGAAACCCCATAAACACAGGACGATCAGGGACCTGGGGTCAGTGGCAGTGGGCATACGGTTCAGGGGACAGAGGCACAGGACAACAGGGAAGATCGGAGGACTACTGTGCGACAGGGGGAGAACAGGCGAAGGGAACCGTCTCTCCACGAGGCACTCACCAACATCCTGGGAGCACACCACCATTCCCAGAAGACCATGGGCCAGATATTGGCCAAGCTGGAGGAGACCCAGCAGGACACCCAGCGGCTGCAGGAGGGACAGTACCTGGGGGTGATCAGGGAGGACCTGAGGAACATCCACACCACCCTGGTCACCATTGCAGGGGTGCTGGCAGACATGGCCAACACCATGAGGGAGGCAGTGGCACACCAACGGGCCCCTGACACTAAACCGAAGAACAGCCCTCCACCTCTGCCGGCGCTAGTCGACAGGAGACCCCACCACAGGACCAACAGACAACCAGCAACCCACCCCCTGCAGAAGGAGAACCACCCTGCAAACGGTCCCTGCGATCCAGGCAGAAGCCAGAGAACATTGCCAAGACCCCTGCCAGGAAATAAGACTCTCCTGATTTTCACCCTTCTGTCCCACTCTGTCACCCTGTCCAACATGAACTGCCATTTCTCCCCTTCCTATGCCCCCTTGGACAATGCACCTGTGATACCAATAGACTGGACTCTACCCTGGACTTTCCTCCATCAGCAACCCAGCTCATTGAAATACCTCCTACACTTATTAGCACATAAATAAACACCCTTGGAACAAATTCAAGTATGGAGTCTGTGAATTCTATTAAAAATGTATTAGTTTCACAAACCGTAAACATTGAAATTCAAATGTACTGTAATATTTACATAGGTATGACCTGCAGTGGCAGCAGTAAACACACCAGGAGCCAGAGTGGGGCACAGAGATCTGAAAATAGAGATGCCAAAGGGTACAGTCAGTGGCCATAGAAATACGGAAATCATGCTGCCATGTTCAATGTCAAACACAAAACTGCAATGGAAGGTGAAGTTACAGTGTCTTACCTGAGTGTCACTGGAAGTACTGTTGAATTAGTGTACTTCTGTTGTCCACATCTTCTTCCTCTGCCTCCTCCTCATCACTGTCCACAGGCTCCACCACTGCCCCACGACCATCCCCAGGCTCATCTTCCTGCAGAAAAGGCACCTGGCATCTGAAGGCCAGGTTGTGCAACATGCAATGATGATCTGGCACACCTTCTTGGGTGAGTAGTACAGGGATCCACCTGTCAGATGGAGGCACCGGAATCTGGCCCTCAGGAGGCCAAAGGTTCTCTCAATAATCTTTCTTGTTCGCCCATGTGCCTCATTGTAATGTTCCCCTACCCTTGTCCTGGCATTCCTCACTGGGGTCACTGGCCATGAGAGGTTGGGGAAACCAGAGTCACCTGCTAATATTCGAGGGATACCTGTTAGCCACACACTCACCCTTAGGGCCAAAACCACACCCATATACATCAACTGGGTGGGGACCATGGGCTCACCTATTAGCCACACCCTGTGCCTCTGGAGTTGAGCCATCACATATGGAATGCTGCTATCCTCAAGATAAAGGCATAATACGCAGAGCCAGGATACTTGGCATTTACATGGAAGATGTACTGGTCCGCCAAACACACAACCTGCACATTCAGAGAGTGAAAGCTTTTCCTATTTCTGAACACTTGTTCATTTCTCCGGGTGGACGGGACAAATGCAATATGTGTACCATCAATGGCACTAATGATGTTGGGGATATGTTCTAGTGCATAAAAGTCAGTCTTCACTGTGGCCAAATCCTCCACCTGGGGGAATACGATGTAGCTGCGCATGTGTTTCAGCAGGGCAGACAACACTCTGGTCAGCACGTTTGAGAACATTGGCTGAGACATCCCTGATGCCATGGCCACTGTCGCTTGGAAGGAGCCACTTGCCAGGAAATGGAACACTGACAGGACCTGCACTAGAGGGGGTATACCTGTGGGCTGGCGGATAGCTGAAATCAGGTCTGGCTAAAATTGGGCACACAATTCTTGGATGGTGTCCCTATCAAGTCTGTAGGTCAGGATAATATGCCTGTACTCCATTGTCGCCAGGTCCACCAGGGGTCTGTACACGGAGGGATGTCTCCATCTCCTATTCATCCTCAGCAGTTGAACTCTAGGGTGAAAAACGGTGAGCAGAAGGTCATATTCACACATATGTCAATATTAATATGCATTTCTGGGCGTGGCCGGGCTACGAAACAAGATGGCCGCTTAGAGCGAGTGCTCCGAGCCGCGACGATCCTGGAGAGGCGACGGGGGCGAGAAGACAGCCGGACAACACACCGGGTCCGGAGCCCCTCCACCTCCATAACAGTGGCGACGTGAAACCATGTCCGGAGATCCCGGAACGGTGGGGCGTAAGGCAGAAAATCCGTGACTCGCCCCAGGCAGATAAGGCCCGGCAAGAGGGGCGGAGTCGCGTCCTCGGAAGACCGAGATCGGTGCGCCCGCAGCGGCAAGGAACCAACTGAGCAGGCCACGAGGACTGCAGGAGCGGTGACGATCCGCTCCCACCTCCCGACACCAGCAAATAACACCCACGGACCTTTGGACCCTCAAAGAGAGACAGCGAAGGGGTGCGGCCTCTTCGACAACCCGGCCAGAGAGGTAGGATCGAAACCTCTTCAAAACGAAACGACAACACCGGAGGCAGAGGTACGGCCCCCCCTCCCCTCTTTTCTACCATAGAGGGATTATAAAACCCTCCTTCTGAGACATATCAAAAAACTCTCACCCCTCGACTAATACTGAGGGGGGTGGAGGGGACGGGAGGAGAGGGGCACGACGGGAGGAATGGAGGGAGAGGAGAGAGACACGAGGAGAACGGACACGAGGAGACGGAGAGGCGCGGAGGGGGAGCGATCGGAGGTATAACGGAGATAAGGGAAATCAGAGGGAACTAAGGGAATAGAGACACAGGAGAGGGGATAGGATCATCCTGGCACCAGCGTAAAACACCAAAGCCCTCACTATCCCCCACACCTACTGGGGGATTCTGGTGAGGATAGGAGAACCACGCAAACCCCTGCCCAGATCAGTCAGATCAGACGGACGGCACAAGACCCGGAGGAAAGCAAATCAGCCCCTCCTCTCACTCCCCCCTCTACTACTACTCAACGCAAACAACATCAACCACCGATGAACTAACCTCGGCAGATACCGGAACTTGTGGAGGGAAATCAGGGCCTCACAAGGCCATACTCTGCAAACAGCTGAGGCGATGCCCGGCAACAAACCGAACCATAAACCCGCCAGCAAGCCTGCACGGCAACTGCTGTTCTCAGAAGCATTACAACATAAACGCCTAACCCCCACAAAGAAGAATCCCCAAATATCATCACCTTTAAACGAGCCTACCAAAATGTATGATAAAGACCAATCCACGACTATGGACAAGATACTACAGGAGATCACTGCTGTTAGTCGTTGCATAGAGGGGATGGACGCCTCTATAACCTCATTGACACTAGAAATTAAATCCATGCGATCTGACATTGCAGGCTTTCAATCTAGAGTGACAGGACTAGAGCACCGAATGGGATCACTAGAGACACAGATCAACATGTCTCAGGAACGAGAACAAGACCTCCTCCACCTCAGGAGCAAATTAACGGACATGGAGGATAGGAGCCGGAGAGACAATATCCGCATACTCGGGATCCCGGAAAATGAAGAAGGCTCGGATAAGCAGGCCTTTCTCACCTCCACCCTCCCAAAAATGACTTTGTTGGACTTTGACCCTCCGCTAGAATTCCAACGGGCACACAGGATAGGCCCAAGACGCTCTGACGACTCTTCAAGACCCCGTCCAATTATCGCATGCTTGCTGCGGCATAATCAAACCCGACAAATACTCCAAGCAGCACGCAATCATGGCCCTTTCCGAATAGATCAGCACGAGGTCCGAATAATAGCCGATTATTCCAAGGAGACTAATGAACGTAGAAAGGCCTTCCTAGTTCTACGACCTCGGCTCCGTAAATTAGAGATGAAATATGGCCTCTTTGAACCTGCAAGAATGTGGATTACCAAAAATGGAGTATCCAAGGACTTCTATAACCCCGACGAACTGAGACTCTTCCTTGACTCTTTTCATTTCCAGCCTATAGACTCCCTCAGTACGGTCTGCGAGCAGGACATTGCAGGAGGCAGTGATAGGACTGAAACCCCCCACTTAGGAATGGAAAAGATGAAGACGGCTCCATACGACGACGGAGCCAGCCACAGAGGCAGAGACATGGAGAGACTAACCAGATCATACAACAATAGGGGTCAGATCCTACACGCAGTAGTAACCCACACTCAGTTGTCGGAGAGAGACAAATCCCGCTCCCCTTTAAAGCCAACAACTGGATCTCATTGAGAAGACAACGCGACAAGACGACATGTGGGACTATCATTAGAAAGCCGGAAACAACAGCTGTAAACCCAGAGGACGGATGAGTATCTTTCCAGATCATATGTGTATTATTATTGTAGTCGTCCAAGACTGATAGTATCAATGTTAATATTAGAAGCTTGAAAAACCCATGTTCTGCACGACTAGAGCCGAGGCCCTCTAAGAGGAAACTAACACTAAATGGTTACTTGTCCTCAGTATATGACAGGTGATAATCACTAGCATAGAGCCCAGAACCTATTGCCCCCCTGTATGTTGAATAAGGACCTAGTCCCGACCCTACAACCCTATAGCAAGGCAACAGGGGCATCAAATAGATAACAAACAACAAATAATAATAAAATATTACGGAACCTGCCCTGTATCTCACACACCACAAAATATCTTACAGCGATAAAAAACATGGTATGCGAAACCCCCCTAATATACACCACACTCGACCAGCATCGACATCAGAACCATCTAGCCCCCGTTATCATACCCAGGGTTGGGACTAGACCACGTAAAGATAAATTAATCTCAACACAGGGATACACAACACGATATAACCTGAGACATATCAACACCCCCATTACTTTACTTTACCTTACTTGACTTTACTTCATTTTACTATAAGAAAACGGAAAACAAAACCCAGAACACAAGGACATAATACAACGCAGCGCCACATAACAAAGCGAAACAATATGATACCTTACACTGTCACATTACATCACATTATAACAGCATAATATACATTTTTAGCTATTCCTCCTCCCCGAATGATCGTATTACTCCCCAGCCTAATCATTGTTATCAGCCCAAATTACCATCTAAAACAGAACGACCGTGATGGTAGCATATGTCAAGTAAGACCCTAGCAGATCAGTCAGTATTATGATGTAATAATACATGACAAGAAGCTTGTAACGGGACGAGATACGCACTATCTTCGCGTAATCCGGGTCTTGGCAACATTCATTACCTATCCTATGATATATAGCGAGACGCCTTACAAAATGGCTCTTAACATAACATGATAACATAATAATGTGAAAAGATACTAGGTTGTATTATGTTGACTAACCCACAATATCACTGAAACGTTATGAAGCGCGATGAAGCAGTGTTATAGTTGAAAAGAAATGTTCAGGATGTATTATTATCATACTGTATATTGGTATCTTCATGTACCCCCCCTTACACGAGAACTGTAATACTCTATCGGAACTCTTCCCCCCTTCCTTTGTTCTGCTCCCTCCCCCTCGCCAACCGAATTATGCCCTCCTACCAACCACGTCTTTACTCCAATTTATGTCCCTATCTCAAGAGTCCACAAACACTCTACGATACCACACAATACTAAGCATTTGGGACGACATCCTAAACATCGTTCCCCATCAACACTCCACATCTTCTCCCTCCTTCCCATTTCTAATGCCGCCCAGGTATCATAGCTATTACCCGACCATTATCTCTACTGATATACACGTTAGTCATATAAACACTATACTAGCCATTAAACATCGACTAATGGATCCATTTCTCGATACATATACATAAACATAAACACAGCTGTGTACTCCCCACCCCTCCTTATCATCGACATATTGATAACTGGCTGTCTGTTACCTCCCCCCTCCCCCCCAGATCGAGATCGCCCGACGGCACGTGAGCTCCGAGAGAAATCAGGCCCGCCGCTTACAGACCTAACGAACGAAGGAGGTTGGGCTCCTAGCCTCCCTCATCCCAGAGCCCACCCACTCTCCCCTCCCCCCAATCGAACGCCTTTTTGTCATATTCTCAACCTCAACTTCAGCGCACACATCCATTCCCTCCTCCCTCCTTTTTTCTTCTCTCTTTATTCTCTCACTTCCCTTTGTCTTCTTCCCCCCCGTATTCTCCCTCCCCCTAGCTCTCACACTACTTATATTGTCCCTCTTCCTTCACCCCATCTTCTCTTCCCTCTTTCTTTTCCAGAGGACATCCTTGGCCCCCCACCAGCTGCTACCCTCCGTGTAAAATACTGTACTATATTAAAACACAACTCTCACTCTAACAACTAAGTCAATATCCCCCAGCCTTCCTCCCTTACCACCAACATCAACCCCGGAACGAGGGTGACTACTCACAATTATTCAAGATGTCGAAAAAACACCCCCAAGTGACGCGACCACTACGAATACTCTCTTGGAATGTACACGGTTTGACGAGCTATGTTAAACGGAAAAAGATACTGTCCTATCTCCAATCCAAAAAAACAGATATAGCCCTGATTCAAGAGACCCACCTTGACACTCTGGAATCCATTAAACTCAACGGGATTGGGTAGGGAGGGTTGCTTTCAGCTGCCGTCCAGTGGGCCAGGAACCTGGAAGTAGCGGGCCCCGCAAATATGGAGTGGCGATACTAGTGCGAAAATCACTTCCGGTTACTATCATAAAAACTTGGAATGATACGGAAGGAAGGTACATATTTGCTAAACTAAAACTAGGGGACACCTTTTTATGCGTGGGATCCATCTACGTACCAACCGGCCCAAAACGCCCATTCCTCCTACAGCTAAATCGCCTCCTGACAGAAATCGGAACTACTCGATACATAATTGGTGGAGACTGGAATCTTGTCCAAGATGCCATAATGGATAGGACAGGCCCCGTTGATATATGAAACAATCACGACAGAGCACTCCTGACGGACTTGACCACTGATGTTGGTCTAGTGGATTGCTGGAGAATACAACACCCGAAAGAGAAGGAATATACTTTCCTATCCACTGTCCATGGCACTCAATCACGCCTGGACTATTTCTTAGTATCACATACTGTAATCCCTCATATGCAAGACACCTGCATCCTAGATAGTGGGCTCTCAGATCATTCCCCAATACTAATCCAGATGGGACTATCCTTCTCTGGTCGAAAACCATGGCGACTGGCGGTACACAGATACCGCTCTCCCCAAGGGAAGGAACAACTCAAAGCTCATATATCTACATACATGGCCGAGAATACAGGCACCTTGTCCTCAAAAAGGATCCTATGGGCGGCGGCAAAAGCGATCCTGAGGGGGAATATGATGCGAGACGCAGCGCTGGCCAACAAAGATAGAATAGCCCACCAAACCACCTTAGAGACCACGATTCAGGACCTCACTAAACAATATACCGCCCAACCATCCCAAAGGTTGCGACATACTTTAGAACAGGCCTGCATGGCACATAACGAACTCTACACATCTCAGGCGGAATACGCATTACAAAAATTGCGAGACCACCATTACGAACAAGGAGAAAAAGCAGGACGTCTCCTAGCGGCACAGCTCCGACAAAGAGAGGCAGCCTCCGCCATTGCGGCCAAAACATCTTCATCAGGAGCAGTGCTAACTCGTCCACAAGACATTGTGAACGAGTTCGCCAAGTACTATCGACATCTGTACACTCCTGAAACAACGACTGTTCAAACACAAATGGAGAAAATCCTCACCGCGGCCAATCTACCTCGCCTGTCTGAGGCAGGCAGGACCCTCTTAGACTGCGATATAAGCAAAGAAGAGATAACCCAAGTTATAACAAACCTCCCCTACCACAAATCTCCAGGAGAAGACGGATTCCCTGCGGAATTCTATAAGTGGGCAGGGGAGGAGGCAACCACCGCAGTACATGAAGCACTGACGGAAGCATGTAAGGAAGGCTCCCTGGGCCATCTATCCAATAAAGCCACGATTGTCGTCTTGCCTAAGCCAGGGAGGGACCCCCTACTTTGCGGCAGTTACCATCCTATTTCCCTCTTGAATAGGGATGTCAAACTCCTAGCCAGCGTCCTAGCAGCGCGGCTCCGTAAGGTTATACCATCATTGATTCACAATACTCAAGTAGGGTTCGTGCCGGGCCGTACCTCCAGAAATCATATGCAAACTCTCTAGCATACACTGTTAGAATCCCTACAATTACCTGATGAAGCCCTAGCCCTGTCCCTAGATGTGGAGAAAGCATTTGACCGCATCGAGTGGCCCTACCTATTCACAACCATGAAGCATTTTGGCCTGGGGGAACAATTTATCTCTAAAGTACGATTATTATATGATCACCCGACAGCACAGGTTAATTGTGGGGGCATCTTGTCAGACCCATTCCCTATTGGAAGGGGCACACGCCAGGGATGCCCCCTGTCACCACTTCTCTTCCTATTGGCCATGGAACCCCTAGCTGCCATCATACGAAATTCTCATCAGATAAAAGGGATCCACATATCCGGGGGCATATCCAAAATCTATCTCTACGCAGACGACATTCTGCTAACAATGTCCGATCTAGAAACCTCCCTCCCAGCACTACTTTCCACTATAGAAGACTTCGCATCTCTATCCGGATATCGGGTAAACTGGGATAAAGGCGAAGCACTACCAATATCCCGTATAACGACGAGGGCAGCGATACATGGCCTTCAATTCAAATGGACCCCGACCCGCCTTAAATATTTAGGAACGTTCATTAACCGAGGTCTGGAACATATGGTCAGGGACAACATAGACCCTCTTATATCTAAAATGAAACAGGACACAGGCAGTCAGAATGGTCACCCTACCACATTTCACATACGTGCTAGGCATGCTCCCTCTACAGATACCTCTTTCTTCACTCTGTCCAATTGACGCAGCCATAAGGGCCTTTGTCTGGGGCTCCGCACGCCCAAGACTGAAACCTGCAACAATACTGGCACAACGGCCCTACGGAGGATTAGGACTGCCCTCGGTAGAACAATACTCACTGGCCCTGCAACTCTCACACACTCCCAGATATACCCGATCCACCACAATGGGTGACCACAGAGACATTCCTATATGGACAGAACACGGAGATGGGAGGAATATATGCTGACCATGTCCCCCCAGCTAACCCCATCCTCAAGGCTACAAACACAGCGTGGTGCAGAGCCCATTGACTACTAGGAGTACATCCCTCCTTGCACACTCAGGCTCCTATAGTATAGGAGGGAAAATTCTCAGATGGCCCCAATGGTCTGAGACAGGTATCCACCATATAATAGATGGAGATAGCTTCCGCGCCTTCGCCTCCCTCCAGGAAGAGTTCGGTATCCACAGTAGTCAGGAGTGGCGATAACTACAGCTTAAACACTGTATGCGTGGAATACTAGGAACCCCTCCGTGGACGCTCAAAACCTCACCCATCGTCACATATCTCCAGAAATGGGGCCGGAAAAAAGGCGTCATGGCTGGCCTCTATGCCGAATTAACAAACCACCTCTACTCACAGCCTCTCCTTGAACGACTACATTTAAAATTGCAGGACAAACTAGAGATAACCTATACGGACGAAGAATGGCCAGACATACTAGAAGCCCTCGACAGGGGCGTACGTGAAGCACGCCTGAAATTTTGCCTGTTCAAAATCCTTCAGGAGTGGTACTGGACCCCCGTTAAACTCCTCAGGGCAGGGTTGATACCGCACGCTAACTGTTGGAGATGTACAGAGTCCTACTGCGACCAACTCCATATCCTATGTCATTGTCCAACGGTACAGCCTTTATGGGACGCGGTACGCCTTGCCCTATCGGACTTCATACAGATACCAAAACCGACCCCGCCAGCACTAATCATTCTACAAGATACTCACCCGTATCCCTCCCTATCACGGGCGCACAAACGACTACTCCATACGGCACTCGCCACGGCCAAAATATGCATACTCCGGCACTGGAGATCGAGTACTGCCCCCACACCGGTAGAATGGATGACGGCCATGTATCAAACAGCCACCCATGAACAGTTAATTTATAACCTACAGGACCACGCAGAACTATTTGCGGAGGTCTGGCGCCCATTCCTGACGAGACCATGAGCGGCTGGTGGATGTCCAACGATGTCCAACGATGTCTAACGGAGGAACAAAGGCCAACAATCAATGATTAGGGAACATCAATTACCAATTACCCCCTGAGAATCCTAGACCCTGGAAATATATCTACAGAAAAATTGTATTTAGTGTGCCATCGCCAAAGAGGTGCGGACCCTTGGGGTCTTTGACAGGCGGAGCACCCACTGCCGTAAACAGTGGGAGGACCTGCGCAGTTGGGCAAGGAAGATGGCGGAGGCCCAGCTAGGGCTGGCGTCCCAACGAGGGAAGGGGTGCCCATCGTACCCTGACCCCCCTGATGTTCCGCATCCTGGCGGTGGCCTATCCGGAGTTGGATGGGCGCTTGAAGGCATCACAGCAGCCACAAGGGGGTGAGTACAGATTCAGAATCATGACTTTGCATACGTTAAGGTTTTACCTTGGTGGGGGGTGTGGGCTGTGGGAGCCCCTAGGCCAGGGCGAACATGTCAGGGTATGTTCAATGATGGGCAAGCTCAGATGCACTCCAACCCCCATAGTGTTAGTGAGCATCTACTGCTGGGCAGGGTCCTGTGGGTTTCAGGTGCGCAGCTAATGGCATTATGCATTGTACCCCATGGGCTGGTGACTAGCATTATAACTGGTAGTTCATGGCCTAGTGCACAGGACTGTTCCCTGTGTGTTGTGTACACCAACGGTAGTGTTTTTGCTGGCATTGACCAAGTGTATCCTCTGTCTCTCCTCCCCGTTTTTGTTTTGTCACCCTGTCCTTGTGTGTATTAGCATCATCTGGCGGAGGAGCAGAGGCACCGGTGATGGAGGGAGCTGCAACCCACATGGGCCTGGAGGACGAATCCGCCAACAGTGAGTGCACCAGTGGGACGGAGGCCGAGGGAAGCACCACGACAGAGACAGGAGGGGACACTGCCCACAGCGATTCCTTCTCGGATGGAAGCTCCCTGGCGGTGGCGGACACCTCTGTGCCCCCCCCCAACAACAGCTACAGCCGCCACCCCCGTACCAGCACCATCCTCCCAGCAGCCCCTCAGCATGTTTACCATGCCCGCTCACCCAGGAGGGTGGGTATCTCCTTCACCCCAGGCACATCAGGCCCTGCCCCAGTCAGCCCTGCTGCCCTCAGTGAGGAGGCTATTGACCTCGTGAGATCCCTCTCTGTTGGGCAGTCAACCATACTGAATGCCATAAAGGGTGTAGCAAAGCATTTGCAACAAATAAATGCATACCTGGAGGGCATTCACTCTGGCGTGGCGGCCCAACAGAGAGCATTCCAGGCTCTGGCCTCCGCACTGATGGCAGCCAGTTTCCCTGTCTCCAGCCTCCCCCCTCCAACTTCCTCTAACAGTCCCAAGCCCCTCAACCCCAACCTATTCCAAGCACACCTTCAGACCAGCAATCAACCAAATCAACACACAAAAGTGGTTCAGGCAAACACAAGCACCTCACTTCATCTCACAGGCACTCACACAAGCACCATCCCCATGCAGACACACCAACATGCACTGCCTCCACTGTTTCCTCGTCCTCCTCATCGTCCACCTCCCTTCCAGTGGCGTCTCCACTCATACCTGCATGCATTACATCCTCATCCACTACCTCTATCACTAGCACGCCTATCACTACACGCCCCTCACTGGCAGTCACCACCCCCACATCCATGTACACTTTCCCTGTGTCCTCGCCCACTGTGTCTGTGACCCCTCCTCCAAAGGTACACAAATGCAAGCACACACACACCCAACAGCCATCCACCTCACAACAGCATCCAGCCCATGCACCTGCACCAAAACACAGCAGACTGACACCTCCTACAACCACTCCCTCTTCCTCCACTCCCAAACCTTCATCCTTTTCCCATCCCAGTGTCCCTAAGAAACTTCTCCTTGCAAACAGTGACCTATTCTCTAACCCCCCGGTCCTTCACCTCAGGCCAGGGTGGCCAGAACCCAGCCCAGCACCTCAGCCACATAGCCACTGTGGTTTCTACAGCTGTGAGAGGCTCCAAGGAGGCCCCTGTCAGCCCAGCCAGTGTACCAGCACCACCTTCCAGGGCCAAGAAGGGCCTGTCACCTGGCAAGAAGGGGACACCAGCCAGCAAGGGGAAGGAGGCACAACCAGCCAGCCAGCAAGGGCAAGACCAAGACTGCAGCTGGCAGAAGCAAGGAGGCACCTCCATCTGCCAATGGCAGGAAGGGGCAAAGAACACCAGCCATGGCACTTCAGCCATCGGAGGCTGCAAGTGAAGGCCTGGAGGATACCACCACCACTGCCTGCACCACCACCTGCACCGCGGCCAGCACTGCTACCTGCACCACGGCCAGCACCGCCACCTACCCCACCACTGCCAGCAGCAGCCCCAGTAAGTAGCCATCCGAGGCTGCAGGCGAAGGCCTGGAGGCTACCACCACCACTGCCTGCACCACCACCTGCACCGTGGCCAGCACCGCCACCTGCACCGCGGCCAGCACCGCCATCTGCCTCGCCGCCAGCAGCACCACTGCCAGCAGCAGCAGCCCCAGTGGGCAGCCGTCCAAGGCTGCAGGTGATGACCTGGAGGCTACCACCACCACTGCCTGCACCGCCACCTGCAGCACAACTGGCATCCACTGAGCAGCTTTCACCACCGGAGAGCAGTGTGTAGTGGTGACTATATGGGCTGCAGTGCGTCCTGGACCCTGCAACACCTGTTGGTGTGACACACAGGTGAGAGACTGTGACCTTGCCCCATCCAGGATGAAGCACACTTGGCACAGCGGCCCTCCAGAACCAGTGGAAGAAGCCATCCACTCAGCCCCTCCTTGCCAGGATGAAGCACAATGGGAACAAGGACACCCCCAGAACCAGTGGAAGAATCCGTCCACTCAGCCCCTCCTTGCCAGGATGAAGCACAATGGGCACAAGGCCCCCTCCAGAACTAGTGGAAGAAGCCATCTACTCAGCCCCTCCTTGCCAGGATGAAGCACAATGGGCACAGGGCCCCCTCCAGAACCAGTGGAAGAAGCCATCCACTCAGCCCTCCTTGCCAGGATGAAGAACAATGGGCAAAAGACCCTTTCAGAACCAGTGGAAAACTGGCACCCACTTGAGAGACTGTGGCCTTGCAATCCCCAGGACCAAGCAGTGGGCAAACCACCCACTTGAGAGACTGTGGCTTTGCACTCCCCAGGACCAAGCAACGCGCAAACCACCCACTTGAGAGACTGTGGCCTTGCACTTCCCAGGAGCAAGCAGTGGGCAAACCACCCACTTGAGAGACTGTGGTTTTGCACTCCCCAGGACCAAGCAGTGGGCAAACCACCCACTTTAGAGACTGTGGCTTTGCACTCCCCAGGAGCAAGCAGTGGGCATGTAGCCCCCTCCAGGCCAGTGGCGTTATACTATCTTCTGTCCGAGGTACCCCTCCATTCCCCGTCCCCCTGATGTGCCTGTGTGTTTTCGACCTGATGCCCCTGCAGTGTTCTCTCCGTATTGAGGCAGGAGTCAAGTGTGGCCTTGGCCTATGTGTTTTGGCCCAGTGGGCCACGGACATTTTGGAGTGGGCATTGTCCTCCTTTTGTATATATTGTATAAACTGTTTATTTCTTTATGAACGTATTTCTCAGAATTACACTCATTTTACTCCATTCCTTTTGTCCTTGCGTTGTTCCTGAGGGTTACGGGCGTATATGTAGTATTGTTGCATGAGTTTGTGTGTATGGTGTTGGGGGTGACGGTGGGGGTGGAGGTGGGGGTGTTGTGTATGTTTGTTATTCTCTTTTTCCTCCCCCCCCCTGTGTGCTAGGTGCAGTACTCACCGTGGTCGTCTTCGCCGGCGTTCATGCTCCTGGTGTATGAGAAGGTACACCAGCATGGGGAACACCTGCAGTTCAGGCTCCATGGAGTCCTGGTTCTTCCTTGAGTGTTGAGAGGTGAGTTGTTTCCCTTCTGTGTTCTGTTTCTGCTGTGCTTTTGATGGCGTTGGTACCGCCCCGGAAAAGCTGGCGGATGGGCGTGTTGTAATGCAGTGGGCGGTACATTGTCTTCCGCCTGGCTGTTGGCGGGTACTGCCGTGATGTTTGTTGCTACCACCGTGGCGGTCGGAGTGTTAAAGTGGCTGTTTGTGTTGGCGGTTTCCGCCGTGGTCATTATTCCAATTTTTTTACCAACGGCCTGTTGGCGGTATTACCGCCGCTTTATCACCGATGCAGTTGAGTATTCTGTGTTGTGGGTGTCTGAAAGGAATGCAGAAGTGTAGCTGTTACCTAGCCCAAGCCAGACGTATTGGAGATACGCTGTGGGCTCACAAAGCAGTGAGTGCAGAGAAGTGCCTAGTTTTTAAAAGTAACATCTCTAAAATAGTAATAATAAATCTGACTTTACCAGTAAGGAGGATTTATTAGTACCATTCCAATGGTACTAAACATGATGCAGCTACTCCTCTCAGGTCAGGAATTAGAGCTGATAGGTATTATAAGAAATTCTCTACCATAGTTTGTCTTGTTACATGACCATGATTAGGCCTGTTTTCTCATATAGATGCGGTGCTCTTGCATGGATGAGCATGTATCTTTAGATCATTGTTCTTAACAGCAGGTTGATCAAGCTGGGTCTGATGAGTGTGGTTTGGCACATATGGGTTGCTGGTTTACTCCAGTCATAATATACTTGAGTATAGTAAATGATGTACCTGGTTATATTCCTAAGGAAAACATCCCAAACCACGACTCTGGAAGAACGAAGTCGTGAACAACGAAAGCAGAACAACGCTTTTGTTAACCACAACTTCGTTCTTCTGTGCCTTAACCACGCATCTGCTGAACATCGCACATGCTTGGTTAAGGAACAGAAGAAGGGAGTCTTCTTCCGAGCAGGACGTTGTCAGGTAAGTGGGGCTGGGGCCATTTTAGGGGCAAAGGTGGGGGCTCGGGTATTTTGAGTTTTTAGGGGTGGAGGGTCGGGTAGTTTAGGTTTCAGGGGGTGGGGAGGTCATGGTAGTTTTAGGGGCGGGGTGGGGGGTTGGGGTATTTTTAGTTTTTAGGGGCGGGGCAGGGTGTGGGGGTCAGGGTAGTTTAGTTTTTTTTTCTCATAGTAGTTTTAGGGACAGGGTGTGGGGGTCGTTGTAGTTTTAGTTTTTAGGGGTGTGGGGTCAGGGTAGTTTAGGGTTTGGGGGGTTACAGTAGTTTTTGGGGGGGTCGGGGTCGGGGTATTTTTAGTTTTTAGGGGGTGGATGGTCACAGTAGTTTTAGGGCAGTGGTGGGAGGTCGGGGTATTTTTAGTTTTTAGGGGTGGGGGTGGGAGTCAGGGTAATTTAGGTTTTGCAGAGGGTCTCAGTAGTTTTAGGGACAGGGTGGGGGTCGGGGTGCTTTTACGGGCAGGGGTGGAGGATCGGGCTAGTTTTAGAGGGGGTGGAGGGTCGCGGTAGTCAGGTAAGTGGGGCTGGGGCTGGGTTGGGGGTAGTTCTAGGGGCGGGGTACTTTTCATTTTTAGGGGCAGGGTAGAGAGTCTTGGTAGTTTTTAGGGGCAGGGGTGGGGGGTTGAGGTAATTTAGGGTTTAGGGGGTGGGGGGTGCAGTAGTTTTAGGGGTGGGGTGGGATAGTCGAGGTATTTTTAGTTTTTAGGGGGAGTTTTATGGGTGTGGTGAGGGTCGGGGAAGTTTAGGTTTTAGGGGGGGGAGTTGGGGTATTTTTAGTTTTTAGGGGCAGGGTGGGAGGTCAGGGTAGTTTAGGGTTTGGGGGTGGTGGGGTCGCTGTAATTTTAGGGGCGGTGGTCGGGGTTCGGGGTATTTTTAGTTTTTAGGGGTGGGGAGTAAGGGTAATTTAGGTTTTGGGGGATCGCAGTAGTTGTAGGGGCAGGGGTGGGGGGGTCAGGTTCTCAGGTTCTTTTAGGGGCAGGGGTGTGGGGTCAGGCTAGTTTAAGTTGTAGAGGGGCGGAGGGGCGCGGTAGTCAGGTAAGTGGGGCTGGGGCAGGGTTGGGGGTAGTTTTAGGGGAAGGGGTACTTTTAGTTTTTTAGGGGCGGGGTTGGGGGAGTTTTTAGCGGTGGGGGTTGGGGGTATTTTTAGTTTTTAGGGACGGGGTGGGGTCGGATAGTTTAGGTTTTAGGGGTGGCAGTAGTCTTAGGGGCAGGGTTGGGGGGTCAAGGTAGGTTAGGTTTTAGGGGGTGGGGGTTGAGGTACTTTTAGGGGCGGGGTACTTTTCATTTTTAGGGGCAGGGTGGAGGGTCTTGGTAGCTTTTAGGGGCAGGGGTGGGGGGTTGAGGTAATTTAGGGTTTAGGGGTGGGGGTCGCAGTAGTTTTAGGGGTGGGGGTGGGATGGTCGAGGTATTTTTAGTTTTTAGGGGGAGTTTTATGGGTGGGGTGGGGTGGGGTCGGGGTAGTTTAGGTTTTGGGGGTGGGGGAGTTGGGGTATTTTTTGTTTTTAGGGGTAGGGTGGGAGGTCAGGGTAGTTTAGGGTTTGGGGGTGGGGGGGTCGCTGTAATTTTAGGGGCGGTGGTGGGGGGTCGGGTTATTTTTAGTTTTTCGGGGTGGGGCTGGGGGGTAAGGGTAATTTAGGTTTTGGGGGATCGCAGTAGTTTTAGGGGCAGGGGTGGGGGGTCAGGTTCTCAGGTTCTTTTAGGGTCAGGGGTGTGGGGTCGGGCTAGTTTAAGTTTTAGAGGGGCGGAGGGTCGCGGTAGTCAGGTAAGTGGGGCTGGGGCACGGTTGGGGGTAGTTTTAGGGGCAGGGGTACTTTTAGGGGCATATTTATATTCTGTTTGCGCCGGAATTGCGTCTTTTTTTTTGACGCAATACCGACGCAAAACTAACTCCATATTTATACTTTGCCGTTAGACGCGTCTAGCGCCAAAGTCTATGGAGTTTGCGTCATTTTTTAGCGTGTACACCTACTTTGCGTTAATGATATGCAAGGTAGGCGTTCCCGTCTAAAAAATTGACTCCGAGGCATGTGCGCCGTATTTACACTCCCGGGCAAAATTCACGCCCGGGAGTGGACGGGTCAAAAAAAATGACGTACGCCCGCTTTTGTGCTGTTTTTTAGCGCCTGGACAAGGCAGGCGTTAAGGGACCTGTGGGCTCGGAAGGAGCCCAGAGGTGCCCTCCCATGCCCCCAGGGACACCCCCTGTCACCCTTGCCCACCCCAGGAGGACACCCAAGGCTGGAGGGACCCATCCCAGGGACATGAAGGTAAGTTCAGGTAAGTATTTTTTTTAATTTTTTTTGTGGCATAGGGGGGCCTGATTTGTGCCCCCCTACATGCCACTATGCCCAATGACCATGCCCAGGGGACAGAAGTCCCCTGGGCATGGCCATTGGGCAAGGGGGCATGACTCCTGTCTTTGCTAAGACAGGAGTCATTTCTATGGGGGTTGGGAGTCGAAAAAAATGGCGCAAATCGGGTTGAGGCGAAAAATTTGCCTCAGCCTGATTTGCCCCATTTTTTTACGCCCAAGCTCCATATCCCCTACGCCGGCGCTGCCTGGTGTACGTTGTTTTTTTCCACGCACACCAGGCAGCGCCGGCGGCTAACGCCGGCTAACGTCATTGATTAAATACGGCGCCCGCATGGTGCTTCAGAATGGCGTTAGCCGGCGCTAATTTTTTCTACGCAAAACTGCGTTAGCGCAGTTTTGTGTCAAAAAGTATAAATATGGCCCTTAGTTTTTCAGGGGCGGGGTTGGGGGAGTCGGGTAGTTTTTAGGGGTGGGGGAGGGGGTTGGGGTATTTTTAGTTTTTAGGGACGGGGTGGGGGTCGGATAGTTTAGGTTTTGGGGGGGTGACAGTAGTCTTAGGGGCAGGGGTGGGGGTCAGGGTAGGTTAGTTTTTAGGGGGTGGGGGTTGAGGTAGTTTTAGGGGCGGGTACTTTTCATTTTTAGGGGCAGGGTGGAGAGTCTTGGTAGTTTTTAGGGGCATGGGTGGGGGGTCGAGGTAATTTAGGGTTTAGGGGGTCGCAGTAGTTTTAGGGGTGGGGTGGGATAGTCGAGGTATTTTTAGTTTTTAGGGGGACTTTTATGGGTGGGGTGGGGTTCGGGGTAGTTTAGGTTTTAGGGGTGGGGGAGTTGGGATATTTTTTGTTTTTAGGGGCAGGGTGGGAGGTCAGGGTAGTTTAGGGTTTTGGGGTTAGGGGTCGCTGTAATTTTAGGGGCGGTGGTCGGGGTTCGGGGTGTTTTTAGTTTTTAGGGGTGGGGGTAAGGGTAATTTAGGTTTTGGGGGATCGCAGTAGTTGTAGGGGCAGGGGTGGGGGTCAGGTTCTCAGGTTCTTTTAGGGGCAGGGGTGTGGGGTCAGGCTAGTTTAAGTTGTAGAGGGGCGGAGGGTCGCGGTAGTCAGGTAAGTGGGGCTGGGGCAGGGTTGGGGGTAGTTTTAGGGGAAGGGGTACTTTTAGTTTTTTAGGGGCGGGGTTGGGGGAGTTGGGGGAGTTTTTAGCGGTGGGTGTTGAGGTATTTTTAGTTTTTAGGGACGGGGTGGGGGTCGGATAGTTTAGGTTTTAGGGGGTGGCAGTTGTCTTAGGGGCAGGGGTGGGGGGTCAAGGTAGGTTAGGTTTTAGGGGGTGGGGGTTGCGGTACTTTTAGGGGCGGGGGTACTTTTCATTTTTAGGGGCAGGGTGGAGGGTCTTGGTAGCTTTTAGGGGCAGGGGTGGGGGGTCGAGGTAATTTAGGGTTTAGGGGGTGGGGGGGTCGCAGTAGTTTTAGGGGTGGGGGTGGGATGGTCGAGGTATTTTTAGTTTTTAGGGGGAGTTTTATGGGTGGGGTGGGGTGGGGTCGGGGTAGTTTAGGTTTTGGGGGTGGGGGAGTTGGGGTATTTTTAGTTTTTAGGGGTAGGGTGGGAGGTCAGGTTAGTTTAGGGTTTGGGGTGGGGGGTCGCTGTAATTTTAGGGGCGGTGGTGGGGGGTCGGGGTATTTTTAGTTTTTAGGGATGGGGGTGGGGGGGTAAGGGTAATTTAGGTTTTGGGGGATCACAGTAGTTTTAGGGGTGGGGGTGGGGGTCAGGTTCTCAGGTTCTTTTAGGGTCAGGGGTGTGTGGTCAGGCTAGTTTAAGTTTTAGAGGGGGCGGAGGGTCGCGGTAGTCAGGTAAGTGGGGCTGGGGCAGGGCTGGGGGTAGTTTTAAGAGCAGGGGTACTTTTAGTTTTTTAGGGGCGGGGTTGGGGGAGTCAGAGTAGTTTTTAGGGGTGGGGTGGGGGTTGGGGTATTTTTAGTTTTTAGGGACGGGGTGGGGGTCGGATAGTTTAGGTTTTATGGGGGTGGCAGTAGTCTTAGGGGCAGGGGTGGGGGGGCAGGGTAGGTTAGGTTTTAGGGGGTGGGGGTTGAGGTAGTTTTAGGGGTAGGGTATTTTTAGTTTTATGGGGAGGGATAGGGGTCGGGGTAAATTAGGTTTTTTCACTGTAGTTTTGGGGGTGGGGGGTCGGGGTATTTTTTGTTTTTAGGGGTAGTTTTAGAGACGGGTGGGGGGTCGGGGTAGTTCAAGTTTTAGGGGGTGGGGGTTACAGTGGTTTTAGGGGGGGTGGGAGGTTGGAGTATTTTTAGTTTTTGGTTTTTGGGGGGTGGAGGGTCGTAGTAGTTTTAGGGGTGGGAATAGTTTAAGTTGTAGTAGTGGGGGTCGGGTAATGGGGTAGAGGTAGAGTTTTTAGGGGCCGGATTGGGGGTTAGGGTACAATTGTTTTGGGAGTGGGGGTAGGGGTCACATGTTGGAACCATGCATGCCGTTCCACACATGCCTTTACCAGGAATGCTTTTACAACGAAAAATCGTTAAGGCATTCGTGGTAAAGGCATTCGTGGTAACAACGCAGTCGTTGTTACGATCGCGTTGTTTAGGCATGCGCGGTTCCAGCATTCGTTGTTCCGACTTATATTCTTCCTAGGGTATGCTTGGACAAGCTGTCCATTTGCATACTTATCTTTGTGTAAAGGAAGGCAGGTGGTGGACCTAGTTTTTGTCAATACCATGACGGTTAGTAGGCTTGAATAATGATTGTTTTGAAGAAATGTTCAGGACTTTGCTTTGCCAGGATATGATATCTTCTAGCATTCTTCTGTTGGCTGCCCTGTTAGATAAATTTCAGAAACAGCTTTAGGTTTCAATGTGCCAACATGTCACCTGGCATGTTTGTGATGTAGTCAGGCAGAAAGTTAGCATAGCTGATGCTTGTCAATGCTTGGACAGATAGTGGGCTAACATAATATGCACTCATCAGTCATGTCTTGGTAATTTGTTATGCTGGGACAGGATGACATTTGATTGGTCAGTGGCACATCTGACTCTTTTTTTTAATTTTAATTTAATCAATTTTAGCAGATCCAAGGATGAGGAAATAATACAAAAGATGCACACAAAAATAAATCAATAACTTACAATATTATACAATATTCATAAAACACAGGGAAAACACATATTTACAGACAAGATATTAACTTTCAAAAACATTAATTGATCATAGAGTATAGCACATTCTCAAATTCTTGCGGGAAAGGTAATTCATTTAGCATATATAGGAACAATAAATATAACTAAATTCCCAATTAGAAGTTGAAAATGCTATAGCCTTATAGTATGAGGGTGACTCTTGACCTATCCCCCATATGCCCTTAAATTTGCATATTGCACCAATACGTTGTACATAAAGTTGCTCCTTGGAACGCACAAGTTTCATTTTAGCCTCCCAAGCCGCGTTGGATGATGTTAGAGCCGACTTCCAGGCCTGAGGAGTTAATGATTTGGCAATCAGAGAGGTGATGAACAGAATTTGCCTTGCACGGAGTGATAACCCGGGATTGCTAAATATTCCAAACAATGCTCTAGCGGTATCTGGAGTGAGAGTAGTCCGGATCTCAGAACTAATCCACTGGAATATTTTTTCCCAGTAGCCTGCAAGCTTGGGACAAGCAAAACATCTTTAGGCCCACCATTCCTGAATCACAAAGCAGTACTGCCGGATGAAAGCTGGGGACTTGATATTTCTGGAAGATGCTCTTATAGCCCAGTTCATGACAGCGGCCTCGTAATACTTCCTAAAATGAGGTAGGGCTAGCCCACCATGCTCGTCCACTAAGGATAATGTTTTGAGCTGAATGCACGGTTTTTTATTAACTCATTTAAACTGAAGGAGCATCGTGTCTAGGTCTTTGAAGAATATTTGAGGGGGTTTGATAATCACATTAGAAAACAAACAAAAGAAGAGGGAGAATCATCTTTTTGACCAGTGCCACCCGCCCAATGATAGTCAATGAACAAGTTGTCGTTTCTGTAACAACCCTTGAGCTTTCTTGAAGGTAGATGTGTAATTAAGCAGGATAATATCGAACATTTGTGAGATACATAAACACCGAAATACCTAATGGGGCGAGAAAGCTGAAACTGCACCCGCATTCCTGAAGAAAGAATAGCATCGGTAGAATTAAACAAGAGAGCTTCAGACTTGGTATGATTAATCTTACAACCACACAGATACGCAAAATATCTTGATTTTCGCAAAGGCCCTTTCGATATTCGAGGGCTAGGCGAACAGTTTCAATTTGGGTGCTTGGGGAGAAGGGGGATATATAGAGTTATCTTGATGAAGAGCAACTGCTAGGGGTTCAATAAAAAGTGAAAAGAGCACTGGAGAAAGAGGAAAGCCTTGGAGCGTACCTCGACAGACTTGCAAAGTCCCTGCTATGCGTGCGTTTACTAAGATCTTGGCATGGGCCTTGTGTATACAAATTACGCAGAACCTGAATAAACTGCCTGGCGAACCTTAACCTGTCTAAGAGCAAAAACAAACCTCCCATTGAACTTAATTGAATGCTTTCTCTGCATCAAGCATTGTAATAGCGGTGGGGATCTTATTGTGGGAAAAGTGACGAATGACCTGGACTAATAAGTTAGTATTAGTTGATAAAAGCCTGCTTGGAAGAAAACCACACTGATCCTCATGAATTACCCCTTGCGCCACAGAGGCGGCTCTATGTGCCAGAATCTTTGTCAGAAGTTAATAGTCATCATTTTATAAACTGATCGGGCGGTAGGAGACTGGTTTCTCTGGTGGCTAACCCTTTTTTAAAAAGCTAACAATAGTGACCCTTGTAAAGAAGGCTGGTATCTCCGTCCCCTTAAGTATATCATTAAAAAGACTGACCAAAAACTCAGAAGAGCTTTATGCACTTCAGCCTGAAGACCATCTTCGCCACAAGCTTTCGCACTGTACAGCAGTTTTATGAGCACTGCAAAGTTCCTTGTAGATTCAGCAACTTTGGGCAAAAATAAAATCATCAAGATAACTCTGGTGATTACCTTCTGGTTTTGTCTAGTGGCAGTTATGACTCATCTAAAGTAGCGCAGATGGTTAATATGTCTGCTGCAAAAATGTATATCATGCAAAGCACAGCATTCTATGCGCATAGAACAGTGGGGCACTGCTTTTATCACAGAGATTCTTTTGTTACTGTGCAGTTCATAAGTTACAATCGTAATATAGCACAGTGAGTTATGAACTGCCATCAAAGAGCTACATGAAAACTGCATAGCACAAATTACAGAGTTGTGTTTTTTTCTCATTCTATCATTTTCCTTATGCTGCTGAAAAGGTTTGCTTGCTTAGAAATACATTCTTATTATTATAGTCAACGCTAACCACTGTGTTATGTTCTGAGTCCTCAGTTTGTGCTTCTCCAGGCCAAGCACTCTTAGAAAATGCCTACTAGTGTGGATAACATGTGAATCCTATACTTCGTAGTCCTCTATAAAGTGCTCGTACACTGGTATGTGAGATGCTTTAAAACAAATGAATTACATGTGACAGGCTATGAAGAGACTAGAGGCCCTTATGGTCTTACTTCCCTTACCCACTACATATTTATGTGAAAAAGTTTTCTCAGATCCTATGTACCTAGAAAATAAAAACAGAAATCTCTTGGGAAATGTAAAATCTGACCTGAGGATTCAGCTTTCCTAAATAAAACCAAACATTTAAAAGTTAGTTGCTGAGATGAAGAACCAACCTTCCCATTAACATTTTTTGATTTTCGCATATTTTTTCAATATAAAATAATTATGGTGGTCATTACAACCCTGGCGGACGGTGTTGAAGCAGCAACGGTAAGACCGCCAACAGGCCGGCGGTAAAAAAAGTGGAATTACGACCATGGCGGAAACCGCCAACAAAGACAGCCACTTTAACACTCTGACCGCCACGGCGGTACAGACAAACAGCTTGGCGGTCACCGCCAACAGACAGGCGGAAGACAAAGTTATGCCCACAGTATCACAACCTACCGATCCACCACCTTTTCCGGGGCGGATTCACTGCGGACAAAAACACGGCGGAAACAGGATCTCGAAGGGAAAATGCCCAACTCTACACACTCCACGAGGAATCTGGACGCCATGGAACCAGAGCTGCACATCCTGCCAGCCCTCATCTTCTTGCTCCTCTACCAAAAGCACGAACGCCAGCGGCGAAGACAACGGTGAGTGCTGCACCTACGACACAAGGGAGGGGAAGGGAAAAAACAGGGACACACACACGCAACACCCCCACCCACGACAACACACACACTAATACATATTTATACATTATAGTTACGCCCCCCAACCCCCTTGGAAGAATGCAAAGACAAAAGGAAATGAGTGTAACCATTGTAATATATTAAAATCAAGTACGCAAAAATATATGTATACACCATAAACAAAATATAAACCAAGCTTAGTAGTCCAGGTATTGCTCCAATGAAGTCCGTGGAATACTGGGCTCACACGGTATGGGCGAGGCCCACACAAGATCCCCGACCATGATGGAGAGAACACTGCAGGGGCATCAGAGAGCAAGAAAACAGGCACCTCAGGGGGAGGGAAAGGGGGGGCATCTCAGCCGGCTGAGTACACAACGCAAAATCCACGAGAGGGCCACATGCCCACTGTTCAATCCTGGGGAGTGCAAAGCCACAGTCTCTCAAGTCTCTACAGTGGGTGGATTGCCCACTGTTCCATCTTGGGGAGTGCAAAGCCACAGTCTCTCAAGTCTCTACAGTGGGTGGATTGCCCACTGTTCCATCCTGGGGAGTGCAAAGCCACAGTCTCTCAAGTCTCTACAGTGGGTGGATTGCCCACTGTTCCATCCTAGGGAGTGCAAAGCCACAGTTTCTCAAGTCTCTACTGGAGGGGGCTCTGTGCCCAGGGTGCTTTATCCTGCGAAGGACAGAGGTAGTGGATGACAGTCGCCACTGGCTCTGGAGGGGGCATGGTGCCCAGAGTGCTTCATCCTGCTAGGGACAGAGGTAGTGGATGACAGTCTCCACTGGTTCTGGAGGAGGAATGGTGCCCAGAGTGCTTCATCCTGCTAAGGACAGTGGTAGTGGATGACAGTCTCCACTGGTTCTGGAGGGGGCTCTGTGCCCAGAGTGCTTTATCCTGCGAAGGACAGAGGTAGTGGATGACAGTCTCCACTGGTTCTGGAGGGGGCATGGTGCCTAGAGTGCTTCATCCTGCTAAGGACAGAGGTAGTGGATGACAGTCTCCACTGGTTCTGGAGGGGGAATGGTGCCCAGAGTGCTTCATCCTGCAAAGGACAGTCGTAGTGGATGACAGTCTCCACTGGTTCTGGAGGGGGCTCTGTGCCCAGAGTGCTTTATCCTGCGAAGGACAGAGGTAGTGGATGACAGTCTCCACTGGTTCTGGAGGGGGCATGGTGCCCAGAGTGCTTCATCCTGCTAAGGACAGAGGTAGTGGATGACAGTCTCCACTGGTTCTGGAGGGGGCTCTGTGCCCAGAGTGCTTCATCCTGCTCGTGACGGACTCAGTAGCGCCAGTGCCCTTGGCGCTCATGGGCCAGCAGTGCTTGTGGCGGCGGTGCCCTATTCAGCGGTGCTTGTAGTGGCGGTGCCCTGTTCAGCGGTGCTTGAGGGGGCGGTGCCCTGTTCAGGGGTGCTTGAGGCGGCGGTGCCCTGTTCAGCGGTGCTTGTAGCGGCGGTGCCTTGTTCAGCGGTGCTTGTGGCGGCGGTGCCCTGTTGAGCGGTGCTTGAGGCGGCGGTGCCCTGTTCAGCGGTGCTTGAGGCGGCGGGCTCCTTTGCAGTGACTCAGCTGCTGGCGGTCCTCTCTGTTCCAGCGGGGTTTGTGCTGGCGGTCCTCTCTAGCCCAGCGGGGCTTGTGCTGGCGGTCCTCTCTAGCCCAGCGGGGCTCAGGCCCTAGGAGACGGACGGGGTGGGGGAGGTGTGGGAAAGAGGTCAAGGTTGGACAAGAAAAGTTTTTGGGAGACACTGGGACGGGTAGCTGGAGGGGGTTTGGGAGTGGAGGAAGAGGTTGTGGTTGTAGGAGGTGTTCGTTTGGTGACTTTGGGTGAAGGTGCATGCGCTGGAGGCTGTCGTAAAGTGGATGGCTGTTGGGTGGGTGTGTGCCTGCGTTTGTGTATCTTGGTAGGTGGCGTCACAGACACACTGGGAGAGGACATAAGGGACGTGTGAATGGTAGTGGGGGTGGTGACTGCACGTGAGCGGGGTGTGGTGGTGTGTGTGCTGGTGATGGCAGTAGTGGCTGTAGATGTAGTGCATGCAGGTGTGAGTGGAGACGAGACTGGGAGGGAGGAGGGAGACGAGGAGGCGGGGGGCACAGTGGAGGCAGTGGATGTTGTTGTGTCTGCATGTGTGTGATGCTTGCGTGAGTGCCTGTGGGATGTGTGGTGCTTATGTTTGCCTGAGCTTCCCTTGTGTGTTGATGTGTGTGCATGCTGGTCTGAAGGTGTGCTTGGGATAGGCTGGGGTACAGGGGATTGGGTCTGGGTGGAGGAAGTTGGAGGGGGGAGGCTAGAGATGGGGACAATGGCTGCCATCAGTGATGAGGCCAGAGTCTGAAAAGCTCGCTGAAGGGCAACCTGACCAGAATGAATGTCCGCCATGGAATGCATTTGTTTGTTGCAATTGCCTTTCTACACCCTGGATGGCATTCAAAATGGTAGACTGCCCAACAGTGAGGGACCTGAGGAGGTCAATGGCCTCCTCACTGAGGGCAGCAGGGGTGACTAGGGCAGGGTCTGAGGTGCCTGGGGCGAAGGTGATGCCCACCCTCCTGGGTGAGCGGGCACAGGGCAAAGGTTGAGGGGCTGCTGGGAGGGCGGTGCTGGTAGGGGGGTGGCGGCTGTACCTCAAGGGAGCTCCCATCAGAGGACGAGTCAGTGTCGCTGGTGTCAGCTCCTGTCCCTGCCGTGGAGCTCCCATCGCCCTCCGTCCCACTGGTGAACTCTGAGTCCGTAGTCTCGCCCTCCAGGGCCATGTGGGATGCAGCTCCCTCCTGCTCCTGTGCCACTGCTCCTCCGCCAGGGAGACCACAAAAAGGGGGGGACGACAGAAGAAAGACATGTTGAGTGCATGCATTACAGCTACCGTTGGCGGACACGACAGACACAGAAGCCCCCTGCACTACGCCACGCTCTTGGGCTCCACTGTTCAATCCCTAGGAAATGGCCTACAAGGCTATGGACGACATCTGCACACATGGATGGCACAGGGGCATGACTAGGTGTACTTGGCACGCTACGGAGGTGGGGTGGGGTGCCACATGGCCTGCCTTAAGGAGAGACCTTGCCTACTAAACTCGCCCTGGTCTAGGGAAACCCACAGCCCACCTCCCCCACCCAGACACCTCCACTGCGCGCAAAATCAGCAGGATGAGAGTGTACTCACCCCCTTGTGACTGCTGTGATGCCCTCAAGCGCCCATCCTACTCCGGGTATGCCACCACCAGGATCCTGAACATCAGGGGGGTCATGGTACGACGGGCACCCCTCCCACGTTGGGAGGCCATCCCCAGCTGAACCTCCGCCCTCTTCTTGCTCCAGCGGCTAATGTCCTCCCATCTTTTCAGGCAGTGGGTGCTCTGTCTGTGGTAGACCCCCAGGGTCCGAACGTCCTTGGCGATGGCACGCCAAATATCTTTTTTCTGGTGTGCGCTGACCTACATGAATTGTACAGGGGGAAGAGAAATTTATTACCAACTGCACTGGCACAGTCATTGGCCCCCATCCCTACCCTTGCCATGTGGCACATGCCCTCACTGTCGTTGCATGCACGCCTCAATCTCCCCCCACCCCCATCTTACATCCACCCCACTCCACACATGCATAGCCCATACAGCATGCTCCCAGTGTACTTACCTGTTTGTCTGGAGGACCGTAGAGTAGCGTGTACTGGGGGAGGACCCCGTCCACGAGTTTCTCCAACTCCTCCGATGTGAAGGCAGGGGCCCTTTCCCCAGACACTCGAGCCATTGTCTCTTCCAGACCGAGGTCACAGCAGCACTTGCAGTATAGGTCCTCTACTGTCGAAGATCAGGTATTGAGTGATTGAACAGATAGAAAATGGCGGTCACATCTGCGGCGATGCGTACCGTCACAGCAGGCGTATATCGTCATTGGCTCCTGGGACACATAGGGTCCAATGTTAACCAATGCAGCATTGCGCCGCGGTCTTCGACCGCCTACCGCGACGGTGTACAACGCCAGCGCAGTTACCTCACATCCCATTGTCCCACTTTAGAGGTCAGGCATCTGCCATTTCAGGGGCCCACATGGCTTAATTTTTAACTACGTCACACATACATAGGCCTAGACTCAACACACATGCAGGCCACTTTTCGGATTAGGATTTGTGTTCTGTGTAAGCTGTGGGTACGTACCTCTGAGTTGGTTGACTCTGTGCTCGCTTTTGTCCTTCATAGGCACCGTCCGCAGGGACATGTGAGGAGATGGCGGCATCCTCCGGTGTACAGACCGCTGGTGGACCTGTCGACAATGGAGGAAAGACATGTGATCATCACATACAGGCTTGACCGTGCCACAATCCATGAACTGTGTACCCAGCTGGAGCCAGACCTGATGTCAGCTATCCGCCATCCCACAGTAATCCCCCCTCAAGTGCAGGAGCTGTCAGTGCTCCATTTCCTTGCAAGTGGGTCATTTCAAACAACAGTGGCCATAGCATCAGGGATGTCCCAGCCTATGTTTTCCAACGTGTTGTCCAGAGTGCTGTCTGCCCTGCTGAAACACATGCGGAGCTACATCGTTTTCCCTCAGGTGGAGGATTTGCCTACAGTGAAAGGTGATTTCTATGCCCTGGGACATATCCCCAACATCATAGGTGCCATTGATGGGACACATGTGGCTTTGGTCCCCCCCACAGGAGTGAACAGGTGTACAGAAACCGGAAGAGTTATCATTCCATGAATATGCAGATGGTGTGTTTGGCAGACCAGTACATCTCCCATGTGAATGCCAAGTTCCCTGGCTCAGTGCATGACGCCTACATCCTGCGGAATAGCAGCATCCCTTATGTGATGGGTCACCTCCAGAGGCACCGTGTGTGGCTATAAGGTGAGCACCTGGAAGCAAGACAGTGTTAATGGTTGTCTGGGTCTGGGGTTATCCCTACAGATTAGTGTGTGTCTAACAGTTGTCCCTCGCCATTTGCAGGTGACTCTGGTTACCCCAACCTGTCATGGCTACTGACCCCAGTGAGGAATCCCAGGACAAAGGCAGAGGAATGCTACAATGAGTCCCATGGGCGAACTCGGCGGATTATCAAACGGACCTCCGGCCTCCTGAAGGCCAGGTTCAGGTGCCTCCATATGACAGGTGGATCCCTATTCAACTCACCAAAGAAGGTGTACCAGATCATCGTGGCCTGCTGTATGCTTCACAACTTAGATTTGTGATGACAGGTGCCTTTTCTGCAGGAGGATGGTCCAGATGGCGGTGTTGTTGCAGCTGTGGAGCCTGTGGACAGTGAAGACGAGGAAGCTGAAGAAGAGGACATGGACAACAGGAACTCAGTGATCCTGCAATATTTCCAGTGAGACACACGTAAGGGTACAGACCTGCCTACTACATGTACTTTGACACTACTACCTCTCTACTGTCTGTCGTTTTCACCCAGTGTATGATCACTGAGTTGTCACTTTCCCTTACGATTTCAGAGATGTGGGTCCCACTGTGTGACATCTGCTTTGTTTCCTCATGGACTAGAGCTGTGTGACATAGGTATGTTGACATTACAATTGAAAGAGTATTTTGTCACTGTAATTGCTAACACACATTTTCGAAATCACAGACTGACTCCAGATTGTTTTGTGCTTCAGGGGTGTTTATTTAAGTGCTCAATATTGGATGGGGTTGTAAAATGGTGAGGGTTGATGGTGGAGGAATGTCCATGGCAGAGTCCAGTCTATTAGTCTCACAGGTGCATTGCCCAAATGGGCATAGGAAGTGGAGCTGGGGCAGTTTGAGGATGGACAGGGTGACAAGGTGGGACAAAAGGATGACATTCAGGGCGGTCTCATTTCTTGGCGGGGGTCTTGGCATTGTTCTCTGTCTTTGTCCTGGATCTCAGGGACCGTTTGCGGGGTGGTTCTCCCTCTGCAGGGGGTGGGGTGCTGGTGTGGTGGTCCTGTGGCGGTGCCTCCTATCCACTAGCTCCGGCAGAGGTGGTGGGCAGTTCATCGTCCATGCTAGTGTCAGGGGCCCCTTGTCGTGCCACAGTGTCCCTCTTGGTGTTGAGTACTTCCTTCAGCACCCCTACGATGGTGCCTAGGGTGGAATTGATGGTTCTGAGTTCCTCCCTTAAGCCCAAATACTGTTCCTCTTGCAGGCACTGGGTCTCCTGAAACTTGGCCAGTACTGTTGTCATCGTCTCCTGGGAGTGGTGGTAGGCTCCCATGATGGAGGAGAGGGCCTCGTGGAGAGTGAGTTCCCTTGGCCTGTCCTCCCCCTGTCGCACAGCAGCCCTCCCAGTTCCCCTGTGTTCCTGGGCCTCCGTCCCCTGGACCGTGTGCCCACTACCACTGCCCCCAGGTCCATGTTGTTGTTGGGGTGGTGGGTTAGCCTGGGTTCCCTGTAGTGGTGGACACACTGCTGATTGACGTGTCCTGGGGACAGAGGTATGGGCCCGCTGGGTGGGTGCTGTGCTGGTGTTTCCAGCTCTGTAGTGGCCTGTGACTGTGTGATGGGAACCGACTGTCCCGAGGTCCCAGATGGGCCGGGCTGGCCATCTAGATCCAGTTGGACAGAGCTACTGTCATCACTGTGGGCCTCTTCTGTTGGTGGTGTGGACATGTGTGGACTCTCCTGTTCGGTGACGTTGGGTAGGGGTCCTGCAGGGGTATAAAAGGATGTTTATTACATCTGTGTGTGGCAGGGTGTATAATGGGTGAGTGACCGTGTACCCCAGTGCTGGCATTCCTGTGTGTGAGCTTGTGTGATGATGGTTTAGGGGGGTGTATGGGTATGTGCAGTGGGCATGCTTTGGTGATGGGTGTCCATGCTTTGTTGTTGCATGCAGGGCTTTGGTTTTGGGATGTGTGGTTTGTGAGGTTGGGACATTTGTGAGGAGTTGGAGTAATGGGGGTGAGGGTGAGGGTGGGGGTATGTGATGGCATGCAGGTAGGGTGGGGGATGTAATAGTTAAGATTTGACTTACCAGAGTCCATTCCGCCATCTATTCCTGCGAGGCCCTCAGGATGCAGAATCGCCAAGACCTGCTCCTCCCATGTTGTTAGTTGTGGGGGAGGAGGTTAGGGTCCGTCGCCAGTCCGCTGAACCGCAAGGTGGTGTCTTGAGACCACGGAACGCACCTTCCCCAGTAGGTCGTTCCACCTCTTCCTGATGTCATCCCTATTTCTTGGGTGCTGTCCCACTGCGTTGACCCTGTCCACGATCCTTCGCCATAGCTCCATCTTCCTAGCAATGGAAGTGTGCTGCACCTGTGATCCGAATAGCTGTGGCTCTACCCGAACGATTTCCTCCACCATGACCATGAGCTCCTCCTCCGAGAACCTGGGGTGTCTTTGCCGTGTCATGAGGTGGCGTGGGTGATGTGTGGGGTGGTGTGTGTGGTGATAAGTGTGCTGATATGTAGTGGTGTGTTGTGTGAGGTGCGTTGAAGTTATGTGGGTGATGGTATTGTGTGCCTGTGGATGCTTGGCAGTAGTTTGTAGTGTCTCTCTCTTGCCTTCTTTTGGTGTTTTTGTCGTAGGGGTTTGTGGGTGATGTGGGTGTGTGTTTTATATTGTATTGGGTGTATGGGAGTGGTGTGTGTATGTGTATCAGGTGTGCGTATTTTGAATTGTCCAATGTGGCTGTGTTTTGTAAATGTGTGTATTTTGAGTGCGGCGGTGTGTACCGCCAATGGAATACCCGGGTTGAAAGACCACTGCGTGGATTCCTGTGTTGTGATAGTGTGGGCGTATTTCTGTTGGCGTGACGGTGGAGGATTTGTTTTCGCCAGTTTATCACTGACCTTTCGTGTGACTGACTTGTGTGGGTGTCTGAATTTTGGCGGATTCCGTGCTGTGGGTCATAATAGCTGTGGCGGATTTCCACGGCGGTGTGTTGGCGGTCTTCTGCACGGCAGTAAGCAGCTTTTACCGCCAATGTTGTAATGAGGGCCTATATCTTTAGTAATTACAGTATTTGGTGTGTTCTTGTTTATGTTTTGCGAATTACTGTTTTAATGTTTGAAATTTCTAGGGGATCCCAGGCTTCCAGCAATGATTCTGTGAGGGTTCTCAGGAGTCAAAGGTTTGGGAACCACTGACCTACATCACCTATCCTGGCTACAATCATCTATCTGTTCTGGAGCAAGAAGTCATTAAGTATTATGTAAAATTGAGTATTTGGAAAAAGAATAGACAATGTCAACAATAAAGTGAAAACTTATTGAGAAGGTTCTTTAAAGTTATTCCTTGGAGAAACAAATGAAGTAGCTATTGGAAAGTCCTGAAGCCTTAATGAACAGTTAGTTGAGATGTAAATCCATGTGTTGTTACAGAAGTCTGAAAGTCTCTTATGCAGTGGTATTAATTTGGATGACTGGCATTAGACAAGGGAGGGGCAGAATACTGTTAGTGTAAATGAAGTGGAGGAATAATACTCGCGTCTTTGTCTTTAATAAAATGGAGTTTTCTTTACTAACACTAGGAAAATCTAAATTTTATGGGAAGACCAGAGACTCATATTATGCTTGCTTAAGCATGTTACCAAATAAAGATGTTGCTGTAGTATCAGGTTTCTCATAAAAAGTATGAACAGTTTTATCATTTACCAGTAGGGTGATCTTAGAAAATCAAGGGATTGTCCTCAGTACCAGTGTGACCTAGTAGCCCAAGCTAATTTAAGTGCTTTCGTTCTTCCAGGGGCCGATGATTTTCTAATATAGTTTGCAGCTTCTGACAAAATGCCTGGAGTGGACCAGGCAGGCCAGATACTTTACAAGCAGTTAGTTTTAGAGTGCTGTCCAATACAGCCTTAGAGTCTGACGTAGAGGGCTATAACGGCCCTAAAGGCCCGCTCCAGCGTTAAAGGCCAGAGCCAAAGGCGAGGGCCTTTAACAAGGGAGCGAGACTTAAATTGCTGGTATAGTCCAGCTATGAAGGACTATAAGGCTATTAGAACATTCTGCCACTAGAGGGCAGAATGTTCTAACAAACAAAACAAAGTCCTCACGGAGCCTGCGGGGACTAAAATCCTCTCGGGCTTCATGAGGCCTTTGTTCACAGCTGTTGCTTTGAACAAAGAACATTGGAATGTTGAGGCTCCAGGCCTTTATCAGCCAGTAAAAGCCCAGAGCACTCCATTGTCTCCAATGGAGCACCCAACATTCCAATGTTCTAATATTAGTTTGTGGCTGTGGCTTTGAGAATCTCGAAGAAGTTTGGGAAAAGTTGATATTACCACCGGGAAGATGACTGCTAGTTCTAAAAGAGCTGGATATCTCACTTGGGATTGCTAAACAGAGGCTATATAAATCAGTCATGATTTCTGTCACCTCACCTGTGCTAACACCGTGATGATCAGGAGGAATGGAGGAAAGGCATATTTGGTTCCTTGAGACCAATCTTGTAGGAAGGCATCTGTTGCTAAGGCCAAAGGATCTGGTCTCCAGCTGGAAAAATATTGAAGTTGAGTGTTGAGCCGGGATGCAAAAAGGTCTATCCCAAAAGGACCTCTTTTGTGATTACGTTTATTGAATATGGAACGATTTTGTTTCCAAAGGCTCAAGTCTTAGAGGTAGAATGAGTGCCACTCTGCCTCTGCGTTGAGATTTTCAGAGGACACATTGTCCCTACAGAATGTCTGCAAAGAAGACAAAACTCCCAGAAGCTTTTTGCTAGTCCTACCAGAGGTCTGGATGATTTTTCTGCACAATGATTTATGAATCTCACTAGTGAGAAGTTGCCCATTCAAAGGAGGATGGAACAGCTTATCCTGCTTTTTGCAAAGGTGTGGATTGCACAGGAGTCTGCAAGCATCTCTGAGCAGTTTATTTGTGACTATGGGGGTCATTTTGACCCCGGAGGTAAAAACCGCCTACCGCCGCGGCGACGGCCACCAAAAGACCGTTGTCGCGGCTACCAGCTGTCTGCCAAATTATGACCACAGCCAGATATCCGCCAGAAAGATGGCAGAAATCCAGCTGTGGCCATGCCAGCGGATGGCGGTAAGGTGGCGCTGCTGCCAGCAGCAGCACCACGCCAGTAGACCACCGCAGCCGTAATATGAGAATTAATACGGCCTGGTGGTGTTCTCCTGGTGGAAGCTGCTGTTGGCAGCAGCGCCCCATCTCCTGTCAGAGGACCCCCTGGACACAGGTAAGTGGGTACTCCGACGGGGGGGGTTGTGTGTGTAGGGGTGTGTGTATGTCTGTGCATGTGTGTGTGCAGGTGTGTTCCGTGTTGTATGTGTGTGCATGTTTGGTGGTGTGAGTGCATGTATGTTGAGTAGAGTGAATGCATTTCTGCGTGTATGTATGTATGGAAGTGTGTATAGATGTATGTGAATGGATGCATGCATGCATGGATGAATGTGGGAATGGGTGTGTGTATGCATGTGTGAAGGGGGGTATCAAGGGGGGTCTGGAGAGGATGGGGGGAACCTGTGAAGGGGGCAGGGGTAGGGGAGACCCCTATCAGTACCAGGGAGTGGATTTGCGGGGTCGTAATCCCGTAGGTGGGCAAGTGACGGCCGCCGGGCTGGAGATTGTTCTCTCCAGCCCGACCTTCATTACCGCCATGGCAGTCGGTGTGGTACATTGGCGGTTTGGCTTCAGCCAAACCACCAATGTCATAGTATGGAGGAAAGTACCGCCAGCCTGTTGGCAGTACTTTCCTCCATAATACCGCCGACTGCCGAGGTCATAATGACACCCATGTATTTCCAGTTGAGCATTGACCACATCATGCTCCCCAACTTGCATCTGACTCTAAGACTAGATGTGGGGCAGGAAAGAAAATTGTTTTGCTGTTCTAGGAGTCCAAGTGATCCACGCACTATTGGAGTTCCATCTGAGACTCGTGATGTAAATCTATTATATTTGAGTAAGCCAGACTTCTGCACGAGTGATGAATCTTTAAGTTCTGAATAGCTTGATAATGCAGAGACTCCGGAAATATAGCCTGTATAGATGAGGCAAGAAGACCTACAATCTGTGGTAGTGTTCTTAGAGAAATGTATGCAGCATAAACAGTTTAAGAGATTTTTTATTGTTTTGCCTTTGCTTTGGAATTGGGTAAATGAAGAATGGGAGTTTCTGAATTTAACAGAAATCCCTTAAATTTAATTTGTCTGGAGGGAGTCAGGATACATTTCTTTTTGTTGAGAATGAAGCCTAAATCTTGGAGCAGGGACATGTGATAAGAATCGGTGGGCATTGAGTAGAATGTTAGTGAAGGGTATAGGATTGTTGTTCATAATGATGGAAGAGTGTGTCAGTGAGGTTAAGGTCAAGGTCACATTTCATGTGATGCAACTTGAGCGAAAAATTGCATGCCTTTTATTCTGATCTAGTTTCATTGTTATATGATTTGATTTCTTGTGGGGTTGTGGCCTAATACCTATGAGTAGGCAGCACCCCTGCAGTGCTCCCGCTGGCGATCCCTATCCGGTCTCATCCTGACCCCTATAACCAGCCATGACAGCTCCATCCTTGCACGAGACCCCCACACAATGGCCACTGGTGGCGACTCCCCTGGAATATGTATTAGAGACCCAGATTGAGGGGGGAGCAGATCCAGACGAGTCAACCCTCCTGGGACCATGCAAAATGGCAGCCATAGCCCAAGCGTAGCACTGAGCCGTCCTTGCCAAGCTTGTCAGCAGCAGCTCCAGGGGTGCACCGTACTGGAGGACAGACATGTGGGCACTTACTGAGAGGCGAATGAGAAACCCTGCCCAGCCCTGCACCCTGACCTGAGACATCTGCTGGCTGGGCTGAGTGCGTGCTGTGGCCAGGGATGGAAACGTGGTCCAGCAGAGAGGTGCTTGCACACGGAGCGGCCACTCAGAGATCACTTGGAGTGGCGGCAAATGACTGCTGTCCCCCCACTTGGGGATCGGATACCGGGCACCTTGGAGGGGGCTTTTGAAGCAGTCTGCGCAGATGAAGCAGCCTCAGTGGTCCGGCAGCATACTACGGAGAGTCTTGTGCTTGGGCCCAAATGCAAGGACCTTAGAGAGGGGTGTACCATTGGAGAGGCCCTAGGCAAGACGACTTGTGACAGAGCTACCCACTGCTGCGGCTGGCTGCTCTTTTGCCTCCCAGGAACGCTGGAATGACTGCAGGTGAGCAGGTGGATGACTGATGGTGCCTTCTACCCACCTACCCTGGCTCTTTGTGGGGAACCATGGGCACTTGAGATAGCACCCAATAACCAAAATAATTAAGTGTCTGTGCTGGGCAGCCCCTGTGAGTGCTAGGGAATCCTGTGCCCCAGCAGAGGGCTCCTGGTCCAGGTCAATCGCCTGGCATTGCAATCCCCCGTCACTCAGGCTAACTCTGCTGAAGGATCACAGGAGGAGGTACCCACCCCGCTCCCCGACCTAAGGACCTGCAGCTCACACGCCGTGCTATCTACCAACAAAAGGAGAGTGTGAATAGAGGGGTGTACCTCTGCCTCTCTGAGATCGTACCCTGAGCACACAGTGGTTGGTGCGATAGAGAAGAAGCAACACGGGGGGCCCATATTAATCAGCGTGCTTGACCCAGGACACCCCAAGTGGAGAAAAACCACTCATTTAAGCTTGCCATGAGGAAGACAGCTCGTCAAAAGAATCGGTTGGAAGAAGGGGGCCTGCTAGAAAGGGTAGCAGGCCCCCCCAACATAGTCACGACAAACAGCCTGATGCTGCTGGGACCCCCACACTCGGGATGTTTTACAGGCCATCACGGCATTATGTGAGGCTTTGGAAGCCAAAATATGCTCCACGGCCACATACATAAGAATACTATGCGATGATCACCAGCACTTAGCGGACAGAGTCACCACCACTGAAAAAGATATGCAGGACATTACTCCGGCCCTGAGAAATATGACCAACAAACTCACAACGATGGAATCGAAGGTGCGTTAACTGGAGCAGAGAGCGGAAGACACTGAGAATATATCTAGTTCTAAAATTATTTGAGTGACTGGGCTCCTGGAGTGAGGAGAAAGGAAGGAAAATGGTGGAGTACCTTGAGAGGTGGCTAAGGAAAGAGGTGTAGACTGATAGTCTCTCAAAATTCTTTGCCCTGGAAAGAGCGCATGGAGAACCTGAGCTCCCTCTGCCCCTGGTGGCACTGCCGCGCCCAGTGGTGGCAAGGTTGTTGCATTATAAGGACAGGGACCATATTTTGAGCCAGGCCAGGAAGAAGGGAGATTTTATCATCGAAAATAGCATGGTCCACATATTCCCGATTTTTCCAAAGAGGTACAAAGACAAAAACCCACCTTCAAGAATGCCAAATCAAAACTTCACCAACTGGGAATCCAGTATGTAATGATATTCCCATCTTACGTCCAAGTAATGACAGCAAGAAAAACACACTTCTTTCACACTCCCAACAAAGAATGGTCCTGGCTTGATGATCAAGCTCAACACCCCATCCCTGAGTAAGGACTCCAAAGTCGTAGCAAGTGAAAAACCAGCCCACGCCGTGACCTGCCATGATCACCACGTCTGCCCCCACAGTTGGAGAGACAATCCAGGAATGTAGGAGAGTGATGGTGCCAGAGAAAGCAGTTGAGAGAGACTCAAACTCCGACCTTGAGTCCTGCACGTAAGGAGACTTGGGGGCTGCCATGCCAGTGGTGACTCAGATGAAATCATCAGCAGTCACCAGTGGTGACTACTGATGAAATCATATAAGCAAGTGACTGTCCAGTAGTAGTTATGAGAGATTGGACCCAGCAAATAAATCTGGGAAAGCACACTATCCTCGGGCCACCCAATGGCCAACATCCCACTTCTATATACAAGGGTGGGTGGGGAGCCGTGTGGGGGCTAGGGAGTCCACCAGGCTACTATTAGTTGTTGGCTAATGGGTACACCTGTGAGCATGGTTAACTGTTTGAATAGGAGGTGTTTGTCTGTTTGTCTTGGGAAACAGGAGTTGGGCTGACTGTTGTTGGGTACATGTTGGGAAATATTTGAGTCGTATTCTAACAAAAGTTATGATATTAATGATCGTGCAGTTGGTGATGAGGTGTGAGGGGGCGGCTGGAACATATTGGGTGACATGACAATGATATCCACTTTGAATTGCAAAATAATATAGTGGAACGTAAGGGGGATGCACATGTTAATGAAGCGTTACAAGGTATTCTCATACCTGTGACAAAGTGGGGTCCAGGTGGCCATGTTGCAGGAGACATACCCTCACGGCCAAGAAGGGGGCAGCATTACATAAACGCTGGTGGGGACAGGCATATTATACCACCTATTCTGCTTATGCCCAGGGTACACTAATCTGGATTAGAGCAAGAGTCTCCTTCCAATACACTGGAGGCTTTGCTGACCCAGAAGGGAGATTCATCATAGTAGCAGATCACCTGGATGCATGTGATATAGCACTAATAAATGTATATGTTCCCAATGTCAACCATGGGCCCTTCTTCACAAACTTATTTGGCCTCCTAGCCCCATACCTGGTCAAAATGTCAGCCATTAGGGTTTTTTTAACTGTGTGGCAGACCCTCAGATGGACAGTTCTCACCCCCCATTGGCTGGCTCACCAGCGACTAGAACAGGGCAAAATTTCACTCACTGGCAGACTCAATGGGGCCTCACAGACCCCTGGCATCGCATGCACCCAGTAGCACAAGACTACTCCTACTTTTCAGGCCTACACAAACTACATGTATGATTAGACAGCTTTCTCTGCACCCCCAATGGCCACGGACTAGTCCACGATGCGAATACCTAGCCCAAACAATATTAGACCATAATCTATTACTCCTCTACTTGAAGTGGACTACACCATGACCACAAAGCTCCACATGGAAGCTAAAACCTGAATCCCTTGAAGACCCACAGTTTAAAAAGGCAATACAGGAGCACATGGTACAATATGTCATAGATAATGAGGGCACAGCAGCTAGTCCTTTAGTAGAATGGGATACCTTTAAAGCAGTCATATGAGGAAGGTCTATTGTTGAATCGATGTTGGTCAGGCACACGCTACTTCGTGAGGTACAGGTAGCTGACGAGCGGCTGAGGGACATTAAACAGTGCAGACAGGGAAACCCAAAGATGCAGAAAAATGCTCATAGAGGTGAAAGAACAAGTAGCGGTCCAAGTCGAACAACTCTGCTCCTGGCCAAGAGAAGCTTGGTTATAATAGACATAAACACAGACAATGGACATCGTTTATACAAACAAGAACAGATCAACCGTCACTTTATGCACTCTTAAACAGAGCTTTACAAAAGGGTTGCTCCATATGACGCAGCAGCGACAGAATCCTTACTGCCCCTATCACACCTCAAGTCCTTAACAGGGGAGGAGGTAGAGCCTAGTTGGGGACATAACAATTACAGAGATAAGGGGGAGATCAAGAGTGTGGCCCATGGCAAGACTCCAGGGGCAGATGGGTTCCCAATGAAATTTTACCCTGCATATTTGACTGAATTGGCCCCCAGAGTGCCCGCCCTTTTTCGGGCAGCCAAAGAAGCAGTAGCCCTCCCAGCCTCCACTCTGGAGGCATTAGTAGTATCCTTGCTGAAGTCTAGTAGACCAGCTTCTGACCATAGAGCTTACAGACCCCTTTCCATATGAAACCTGGATTATAAATTCCTCAGCAGGAATCTAGCCACTTGGATACTCCCACACATGACCACCTTGGTGCACCACGACCAAGCAGGATTCATACTGGGCAAAAATAAGGCTCACAATATTCACAGGATTGTGGTGATAATGAGTGACAACACCTATGACAAGACTGGGGCAGCCGCTTATTCATAGACATGGAGAAGGCCTTTTTCTGCTTATACTGGAACTACTCTACAGTGTACTGACCCAGATGGGGCTGGGAGAGGGTTACTTGGCCTGGATTTGACTACTTTATACCGATCGATCAGATAGAGTTCGCATGGGAAAGATTATCTCTGATGGATACAGGGTGGAAAGGGGAGCAAGACAGGACAGCCTGGTATCACCCCTGCTGTTTGCCTGACCATGGAACCCTTGGCCTGCCTGGCTAGAACGGGGAGTAGATTCCAGGAACTTCAACTAGGCCCCACACAGCATCATATAGCGTTATCCGAGGATGACCTGGTACTCCATAGGAGCATGTCCTCAGACCTGACGGGTGGCAAGCAGAAGATGGTGGAATTTGGCACCTTGTCAGGCTTACAGGTCAACTGGCAAAAATCAAGACTATTCCCCCTCAGTCCAGACGGTCCCCGGCGGACGTGCTGGGGCCCCAGCAGTGGTAACCCCGATGCCTTCAATACTTGGGGGTGAAAATGTACCATGACGGCGAGACATGATGGACGGGAATATTGGGCAGGCGCTTCGATCTCTGAAGTCTTATATGGACCTCAAGCAAGCACTTCTACTTTTGATGATAGGATGCGCAGCCTACTCAAAATGGTGGCCCTCCTTAGGTTGCTCTACTTCTTCTCTGTGTTACTGTTCTGGATTCCCCATACAACTTTTAAGGAACTGAACACCATTACTATAACCTTCATGTGAGGATAGAGTCGGAGGACAGTGGCACTGTTGTAGATCCTATGTAGTTTTAATGGGAATAAGGAGTTTAGCTTAGCCTTCTGGCTTGCAGGCCTGTGCCCCCATCAGCTAGTGACTTTTAACCAACTTAGCTTGCTCTTTTTTAGCACATTTATTGAATTATTTCTTCCAAAATGGCTGCTATGTGTATAGTTAGGTAGATGTTTTAGTTTCACGTTATCAGAGCCACTGTGTAAAAGCATCACTATCAAAGTCAAAGATAGATGAGATACGTAGGTACTCACATCATGTACTTTCCCGCTTTCGTGTGACAGTAACATAATGTACCTTTTCCAGGAATTGTTTAAATAATTGCCACCCCAAGCATGCCATCTTATCTATTGTTGAGAAATATACCTGCATCAGAGGTCCTACAAAATCTGTATAAATACATTTCATACAGACAAGATTATCAGGGGGAATTCCTTCCAGATGCCATCAACGCTATCTATACAACACATCACCTTGATGCTTTTTTTTTTTTTTTTTTTTAAATATGTTTTTATTGTTATATCAGCCAACAGGCAACATTAGAGTGAAATACAGGTGATTACAATTTGCTCCTGGGCACATATACAGTGAAATTGTCTTGCTTTGCCACATCTTCAATTCCTGTGTGGGAGCTCCATCTCCCGTGCACACACGAGAGCGCGGAAACCTGCGCTCCCAAGGGCAAAAAAGGGGCATGAGATAATGTACATTTGAGATGCATAATTGGCTCACCATATAAAATAATAATAGAAAGACTTAAGGGGACAGAGGAAAGACATAAAGAAAAGAGCCGGAGCGGGTTGAGCGAGCGCCGTCGGGGAGGGGGGGTGGGGGGGAAGAGCAGAGGGGGAGAACAAGGTGCGGGGAGGAGTGCAGCCCCCCTTTCTAGCGCTGACAAGCCCGCACCCCGGCCAGGGCCGCACTGCCACCCCCACGGCCCAGGAGTAATTTGAGGAGAGGGCCGAGGCCCAGCCCCCGTTCGAGGAGAAGGCGGCAGCTCCAGAGCAAGAGGGGGACACCCACGGCATCCAGACACACCAGAGTCGGTCATGTAGTTAAGTGTTCCGGCCCCCTAGTGATATACCTGGGCTGTCCCCATAGGCCGTATTTCAATGCATATGTTGGTTTACAACTTGTTATGTATGTGACAGTGAGCGCCTGTGTTAGTGTCTTGGGGCTCTCACTTGAATATCGGGTGTTGTCTGTTTTTTACTGTTTTCAGGGAGGACTCTCGTCATCCTTGTTTTCTACAGCAATCATGAACGAGTTCCAAGCGTCTAGGCCCTTGACCAGGATTCCTTTGTCCAATAGGTTCTGCAGTGTCTGCGCTTCCGCTTTAGCCCACCGTAGCATGTCTGCCCGCCATTGGGCAACACTAGGGGCGCTCGGCACTTTCCATTGCATGGCTATGAGGCGCCTGTACATCACCAGTGCTAGGGCGATACATCGAAGTGTTTGTTTGCGTTTTTTGGGACAGGGTCCTATGCCCAGTAAGCATCATTCGGGGTTGGGGGTTAGTGTGGTGTCTGTCTTCTCGGCTAGTAAAGTTATTATGTCAGTCCACGTGTTTCGGATTGGGGGACAGTCCCATGTCATATGATAGAAAGTGGCTTCTGCTGTTCCGCATCTGGGGCACGTCTGCGGTGATCGGGGGAACATGCGCGTTATGCAGTGCGGCAATAGGTATGTTTGATGCACGTAATTGAACTGCGTGTACCGGAAGCGTGGGTTGCGGGATACTTCGTAAATCATTTTCATAGCTTGTTTCCATACATGCTGTGTTAGGGGTTCAGATAGTACACAGTCCCATCTGTTTTTTGCTTGTTCCTGTTTGTGTTCGGTCTGAGTAGTGAGGGTTTTGTATACGTTCAATACGCTTTTTGAGGCATTTATGCTTCCTAGCAATTCGTGAAGCATGGGGGAAATATTAGGTTCCGCGTTGCCGCTTTTCCACCATGCTCGTATTGCTTGTCGCACTGCTCCGTAGGCTATGAAGCCACCTTGTCCTAGGGTACATTTGTCAGCCAGTGCTTCATATGTTTGGAGTTGCCCGTCATTATATATGTCACCGATTGTGCGTACGCCTCTGCTTCCCCATGTACTCAAACCCACCTTAGTCGCTATTTTCGCGAGTTTTGGGTGAGCTAACAGTGGTATCCTAGGGGAGTACTGTGGGTTTTTATCATCTAGTAGTGCAAATCGGCCCCAGACCCAGAGCGCAGTAGCCAATAGGATGTTGCGTGCATGTTTAGGGCTCTCGCGATTCATGAGATAATGCAATACCTCGGTACCGCCGAGATCCAATAAGACCCTCTGTGTTTCTGCGCTGGTGGGATTCCCGATCCAGATAGATATCCATTGCAATTGGGCGGCTGCGTAGTATAATTCAAATCTGGGGGCCCCTAGTCCCCCTAGAGTAAGTGATTGCTATACTTTGGATAACGCAACGCGTCTTCGGCCATTTCCCCATATTAGGTCAGTCAGTAAACTGTTCAAGGGTTTGAAAAAGGAAGTAGGCAGTACCAACGGCAGTGCCATGAAGAAATACAGAAGGCGTGGTAATAGTATCATCTTTGCAATGGCCACTCTGCCCATAGGCGACAGTGGGAGCGAGCACCAGAAGGGCAGGGAGCCCCTTAAGGATCTAATCACTTGGCCGAGGTTGCCGTCCCTTAGGTCCCGACTATCATGATGTATGTTTATACCTAGGTACTTAAAAGTGGCATGGCACCACTTCAAGTCACCCGGTCCTGATAGTGTCCTGTGGACCTCAGGGACCGGGCGCATAGGGAATATGCATGATTTTGCCCAGTTCACCATCAACCCAGTCACGAGCCAAATTGTTGTAGTAGGTTCAATAAGCCAGGCAGGGATTCCGTATGATATCGGAGGAAAATCAATGCATCGTCTGCATATAAATACACTATCCGATGTGATCGGCCGTCAAGGACACCCCAAGTAGGGGCCATTGTGCGGAGACGGGCGGCCAGTGGCTCAATGGCCAGCCCGAACAGGAGCGGGGATAATGGGCATCCCTGCCTGGTACCTCTTTCTATGTTGAGTGCCTCGGAGATCGTGTCACCTGTCTTGACCCTAGCCGTTGGATTGGAGTATAACACTTTCACCCAGTCAATATAAGTCTGCCCAAAGCCCATGCGACAGAGCGTTTCTGTCAGGAAGGGCCACCCTAGTGTGTCAAACGCTTTTTCTATGTCTAGTGATAGTGCTACCCGATGCCACTCGCTTTCAGGGGAGTTTTCCATCAAGCGCAGTAGATTCCTAATGTTGCTGAAAGTATTGCGGCCAGGGATGAAGCCCGATTGGTCTTGATGGACCAATTCTGATATGTATGGGAGCAGGCGGTTGTCTAGGATTTTGCCAAGTAATTTGCAATCTGTGTTTAGCAACGATAGTGGCCTGTATGAGCGTACATCTAATGGTGAATCTGCTTTAGGTAGTACCGCTATCAGTGCCTCACGGCAAGTGTCAGGGAGCTGGCCCCGTTTTAAAGCCTCAATTAGCATTGCTAGGTATGGGGCTAAGGTTTGGGATGGGAACGTACTATAGTATTCAATGGGTATACCATTGCTACCAGGCGCCTTGCCATGTGTTAATTGTTGCAGTGCCTGTTGCACTTCAGTGATATCTATCGGCCTGTCTAAGTCCGTCACCTGTGTGGCCGTTAGGCGGTTCAGGGTAATGCCGTTGAAGAACTTGCTTAGTTGTTTTTCAGTAGGTAGGGGTCACGCCTTGTATAGTGAGCTATAGTACTCTCTAAAGGCACTGTTTATCTCTGCCTGTGTATTAACTATTAATCCTGTATCGAGGCGAATGTCACCTATAGGGGAATTCCGACGTTCATTGTTTATGAGCCATGCTAGTAATTTGCCGGATCTGTCCCCTTCTGCGTGTGTACGGGCCATGTAATGTCGGTGGTCAAAGTGCCTGAGTCGATTGTCTATCTCCTTCCATTTAGTGCATATACTAGAGAGCTTCGCTTGTGTGATCGTGCCTTTTGCGAATTCGCACTCAGAAGAGTGAATCTCTTGTTCTAGTTTACGGAGCTCGCGCGTCAGTGTTTGACGTATGCCTACTGTCGTTGATATACATAGCCCCCTTATGACTGTCTTGTGTGCATCCCTCTCGATAGCTCTGGAGATTGTTGTCCCAACATTTTGGGTGAAATATGAAGAGATGTGCGTGGCTATCTCTTTTCTGAACAGGGGATCATGTAATAGTTGAGTTTGCAGGCGCCAGGTTGGGATACAGGTGCGGTGTCTGCCCCATCTGATTTGTGCAATAAGTGGGCAGTGATCTGAGATTACCCTGGCGGTGTAGTCTGCATTCATTATTCTATGTGTTAGGTCCTGTGATGTAAGGATGAGGTCAATCCGGGTGTGTAGAAGGTGTACTGGGGAGTAGTAGGAGTATACTCTGTCATGCAGGTGCAAATGCCTCCATATATTAGTCAGGCGACGCTCTGTTATCCATAATCGTAATGTCTGGGAATTTTTCGTTATTGGGGCGGCCACCAGTGGGGGGTGTGATCTATCCATATCTATTTGCGGGATGCAATTCATGTCCCCGCCCCACATGCAGGGTATAGTTAAGTCATTTGTCATTTGCGATATCATTTTTTGTAAAAAATTTCTAATGTTCGGGACACATAACCCATTAATCATAAGCTCCTCCACATCTAACAGTCCCTTTAATTGTATGAACCTACCATCCTTATCTTTTATGCTGCGTTGCACTGTGTAAGGGACCCCCGGGGCTATCCAGATCAGCACGCCTCTGGCGAAGGACGAGTTACCAGAGCTGTATATTGATCCCGCCCAGCACTTTTCTAGCCGTGTAATGTCTTCACGTGTGATGTGTGTTTCCTGGAGGATTGCTATATGGATATGGTGGCGTTTTAGATATGCATGTATCCTGTTTCGTTTATTTATTCCGCCCATGCCCTTCACATGCCAGGTTATTATATTATATACGGGTTCCTTCTTCATTGTATTGAGTGGTGTTATATGGAGCTATATGGGCTGTTCCCGAGATCCCGTTCTTATGTGCATCATCCCCTCGCCACCACGCCTCCGTGCATCCACCCCAGCCACCCCACCACACACCCGCCCGCATGCAACCCAGATCCTGAGAGAGGAAGAATAAACCCAGAGTGGGAAAGAGGAGGGTAAGGAAAAGCAAGAACACAACAACAAAAAGGATATTCCGGGCGGTGTCCGGTTTTAAACAAAGTGGCACAACCGGTGTCTAGACTAGCGTCCAGGAAGTTCAGTTCCATTCGGGTACCGTTCAGGTAGTGGGGGACGTGGATTGATTGAGGTCGGGCCCTTGGTTGGCCCACCTCCAGGATGATCCATTGCCTGTGCTATCCTGTGCGTGGCCGAGTTGTATAATAAGAGACAGTTAATGCTTCCGATGCGGCTGTCAGCTAACTCCCCTCCAATGGCCGTCGCAGTCTTTGGCATGAAACTACTGAGGAAGAGGAAGGTCCCGCTCCGGTTGCCGCAACGCCCGGAGGGGGCGCCGCAGGTGTCCACTACGAGCACCTAGAGTTCGTCCGCCGAGCGTGGGGTGAGGTCCGGGCCAACCAGCAACGGGGAGGGGGACGGGCTGGAGTCCCCCCCATGTGAGGTGGTGTCATTGGTATCTGTTTCACTCCTGGTGTCCAATAGCAAACACGTGAATGAGCTGGTTTCCTTTAGGATTTGTGCTTGGTCTGCTGCCATTTGTGATTTTGTAGGGCGGGAGGTTGCTTTAGCTTTTTTCTTCTTTCTGGAGCTGGGGGTGATCCATTCTTCGTTCGCTGTATCTTCCTTGGTTGGGTCTTCTAATCCTTTGGCATGGATCCATCACCATGCGTCTTCAGGTGTGGAAAACATTAGTTTTTTCATCTATGAATATGCGCAGGCATGCTGGGAACATGAGTGAGTAGGTGATGTCATGTTCATGTACTAATTGTTTGATCTTAACATATGTGACTCTCTTGCGCTGTACTTCCATCATATAGTCTGGGTAGGCCATTACTTTGCTATTTTCCAGAGTGATTTGGTTTGAGATTCTGAAATGTTGGAGGATCGAATCTCTTTCTCTTTAGTTTAGGAAACGCGCTATCAGCGGGCGAGGTGCCGCTCCGGGCCGCGGGGGTCTGCCCGGGATTCTGTGGGCTCTCTCAATCACTGGAGCTATGGCGGGTTCAGCCAACTCTCTATGAATTCCTCTGCTTTTGGGGACTCAATACGTTCTGGGATGCCGAGGAATCTGATGTTATTGCGTCTTGATTGACCCTCAGCGTCTTCAGCCCTGCGTTGCAGTTGAGCTATATCCGTTTCCATTAGTTGGATTTTGGTTCTCATGTCTGCCACTTCTGGTTGGACGGGTTTTAGTGCCGTTTCTGTGTTGTGCACCCTTTCTGTTAGTTTGCGATGATCAGCGTGAAGCAGTGATACTTCCAGTACCGCAGCATAAATTTTCCTTTCCAATGAAGATTGAGGGGGTCATTACAACCTCGGCGGTCTTTTTACAAGACCGCAGAGGGACCGCCGTGCTGAAGACTGCCAGTGATGGCGGTTTTCTGCTCGGCATATTATCACTGTTGGCAGCTCTACACCGTTTTTCCGACGGAGAGCCGCCAACAGCCATAGTGACGGGCGGCGGGGAAGTGGAGGTTGCTCCACCTCCACGCCAACAGAACACCGCCCAGCGAATCACGTCCTGTGATTCGCCGTGGCGGTGTTCTGTTGGCGGTGTGGTGTCGGCGGAGCTGCCCCCATGGCTCCCGTCCCCTCCTGGATGATCGACGGAACAGGTAAGTCGATCGTCCGTTAGGGGAGGAGGGTGGGGGGTGTTGTGTGTCGTGTGGGTGCATGGGGGTGTGCATGGGTGTATGTAGGGGGGTGTGAGTGCGTGTATGCTTGCGGGGGTGTTGCGTGTTTTGGGAATGAGTGCGTGTATGTCTGTGGGTATGTCTGTATGGATGTGTGCATGTATGTTTGAATGTGGGTGTGCGTGTCTGACTGTGTGTGTGGATGTTGGCATGTATGTCGGTGTGTGTGCGTGTATGTGTGTTGGTGGTGCCTGCGTGCGTGTCGGGTGTGTATGTGTAAGGTAATGTCGGGGGTCGGGGTGGGGAGGGGGATCCTGCCACCTTTGGAGGGTGGCAGGAGTGGTGGGCGGTGTAGGGGGGGGAGTCGGGTGGGGGTGGGGGGTGGGGGAGACCCCTATCAGTGCCAGGGAAGGAATTCCCTGGCACTGATAGTGCTTACCGCCATGGATTTCATGGCGGTTCCTACCGCTAGAAATCCACGGCAGTAAGCCGGGTCAAAATACCGGCGGCGGTATTGTCATGACCGCCCTGGCGGGCGGAACGGAGGAGCGGCGGATGACCATGGCGGTAACCTCCATGGTCATAATCCTCAAAAAAAGACCACCAGCCTGTTGGCGGTCTTACCGCCGCTTTAACACCGTCCGCCAGGGTTGTAATGACCCCCTTAGTGTCCATTATTGCTTGCATGATTTTGTCGAACTGGAGGGAACGCGCGCGTAGTGTTTCATTCAGTTGAAGAAGTGTAGCTGATTGCATGTCCGAGTGACACGCTGAGGGCTGAGGGGGGGTCCCCATCTCTCTGAGTCCCCGGTTTGGGATGTTTTGGTTTTATCATACTTCTTCACAGGGGTAGCCCCACCCGCTTCGCGACGCAAATCCAGACCGAGTAGGGTGGGGCCGTCAGGGGGCCCAGGCTGGGCGATTGCGGGGGTCTCCGCCCTGCAGGGAATCTACACGGAGTTGTCACATTGGCCAATGTATATTGCACGGGTGGTGCGGCTGGATGTACTGTGTGATTGTGGGCCGAGAGGAATGCCCCATAGAGTTTGTTCGCCCAGGGCTACGACCAGTCATGTGCCCGCTTATGTTGTAAATTATACAGCCCTTAGCCCATCATACCTTCCAGTACTCGATCCACTCCGCTCCCAGCACACCATTTTTCTTGTTGCCCGTTTCCTGTCTTTCCCGGAGTGCTACGACTTTGTCCCCTTTTCAAGCTGTGCTTTCCCCCTTTGATTGTTTTACTTCTAATGCTGACAGTCGCCTTTCCACCTAGATAAATGAATTGTTAGGAGACCCTTTGTTATATTGAACTTTAACTTGGTCTTCTTTGTTTCTATTCTTTTGTTTCTTTGATTTTTTTCTCTCTATTGTCCACTTTTGTAGCTAGTCCACCTTTATGTTTAGTTTTTAAGTTTCACTGTTTTCATATGGCTCAGTTGACTCTGCACGTTCTCCTCCGTGCCGTGTGGGGCCAGCCCCCGTCCCGGTCCCAACGCGCCAGGCCCAGTGCACACCGAGCTTGGTCCAGCTGGAAGCCAGAGGGGCCGCAACTCGTCCCGGGAACGAGCACAGCGCAGCCCTTCCAGGATCTTGCTGATCCGGTGGACGAAATCAGGAGCCGGCTCCCATTCGCCGCGCGCACTCGCCCGCACCAGCCAGGCGCACCCCCGGCTCGCCCAGCTAGGGCGCGGCCATGCCGGAGCGCAGCGCGCACAGCTCACCTCTCTGGGGACGGCTCCCGGCGCGCGGCTCACAACCCCGGGCATCCTGGAGGCGTCGATCAAAAGGAGCTCCGGTGGGGGCCCAGGGGGACCAGACAGATCCCGCGGCACCACCGCGCGGTGCACTCAGGTAGGGCCCGTGGACCCAGGCCTAGGCCGCACCGCCGCTTCCACGTCTCCGCTTCCCCGCAGCAGGCGCCGCCTCCACGAGCTCAGGAGTCCTCAGGTGCGTTCCCGGCCGGGAAGGGAGATCTTTGCCCGCATCAATCCCCGGTAAAAAGAAAAGATTCTGACTGCAGAAGGAGAGGCCACTTGCCCAAGGGAAACGCATTATTGTTGTTACCCCCGTGCCTGCCTTAGATGCTGTCACCGAAGCTAGTGTTCCTAACGCTAAAGCATTACATCCACGTTAGAGTCAATGGGCACCTCCCTGACTGCCACCGATGTTGATTACATCTGTGATCCAAAACTTCAGATACAAGAATTTCTCCAATACGAACAGGAGTACCCCGCACCTCTAGACATATTGCCACTTGACAGATACCGTAGTGTCATTTGCACTGATGGTTCATCACAAACAGCTGTAGGTACCAAACATCAATACTCAGCCGCTTGCGAAGCAATGAGCCAAGTGATGAAGGATGATGTAATCCACCCTCACAATACCTACACGCAGACCCTAGGGTACTGCACCGCTCAGCTGGCTGAACTCAAAGCCCTCATCTTAGCGCTAGAACATACAGATTGATTGTCTGTGATTCATACTACTGTGTCCAGTCCTACAATGATTATCTTAATCATTGGTAATCGAACGGGTTCAGAGACTCCAAAGAGAACACCATAAATCACAGAACTCTGTGGGGGAGGGTGGCTGATTTCAAGGATAAGCTACCGAGTGGTCATATAGTCCATAAATTGGGCCACAAACATGTAGGAGTACATGTTATTGTCAACACTTGGGTTGATGAAGCAGCCAAATCCGCAGTAGCTACAGCTTCTCTGCCTGCAGTGACTCGTTTCCAGACGAGACTGGATAATGAAATTTGGGCTGCTGTGAAAGCTTTGGCTGAAGGAAAGCCTCTCCCAAAAGCATACCCTACAACATACTCTTACCACATCAGTGCACAGAATTTTGCTTATGCAACACTTCCTGGGGTTGGAGATCGAGTGAGCCCCAACCAAGACCTGAGAATAGATCTAATCAAAGCAGCGCTTGAGGGTGCCGCCTCTGCACACGCTGGTATTACGGCCACAATAACACTCCTACAGAAACGCTTCTGGTGGCCGGGTCTATACAAATAGCCCAAGCAATATATCCTTCCACTCCAACACCAAACGCCCTCTGCAGACATCCCTCTTGGTGTCCAACAGACCACTACAATGTGTGTACCTGGACCATTGTGGTCCACTCCAACCTGATGGTGCATACAAACACATCTTAGTCGCTGCAGAATCTTGTTCTAGATTCCTGTGGGTATGTCCACGGAGTCAGCTGACGCTCGAACTGTTCTAAAAGACTTGCTGATCTTTATTGGTACATATGCGGTTGCAGCATTGCATTCGGACCATGTTCCCTGCCTTTGCCTCTAAGGCATTAAGGGACACCATGGGGACGATGGGGTTTGAACTACATTACTCCTCACCCTACCATCCCAAGGGAATTTCGGTTGTGGAGAGGAGGAATCGATATCTAAAGCCGTCTGTAACAGCTAAAGTATTAGGTTCTGGCCGCTGCTGGCTTCATCACCTATATGGGGTCCAGAGAGCACTGAATAATCTGCCAAGAAGGTCTTTGGGAGGACGCACTCCTTATGAGGTTCTCTTTGGGAAACCTATGTATGTCCCAGATCTAGATGGTCCTGGTTTGGCGGCATGTACATCTTTTTACATAAATTAACGTCTCACTGTCTTACAGGAGCTTCAGCAATTTTGTGATGATAAACCATCCACCAGTGCTGCCACCTTAGTAATAAGGAATCTGCCAACAACTTCTACTGGCAGGATTCCTAGGTTCAGGGATCTGGATTGTAAAAAGATTGCTGTGAAGAAGGAATTTGGCCCCATCCTACAGAACACCGGTCCAAGTCCTGGGAATACAAGGTACCAGAACTGTCATCCGATCACCGCTGCCTGGTTCCAAAGCAAACAGATTTGTCTCCATTGACAACATCAAACTCCATCATGTGGCCGATCCTGCACAGTAGAGCCAGAGGTCCCTTGGGTAGTTCCCGGTCCCCTCTCACTACCCAACAGGATTTACCTCTTCAAAGAAGAAACAACAATACTTCTGACAACAACAACATGTACAACAATGCAAAAAATCTCTCCTTGAGCATGGGAAGGGTGGAAAATTAGCTCTTGCTGATTCCTGTTACAACTTCAACAACATCACCTGTCCAAGATGTGACTGTTTTCTACTCCAACACAACACAAACCAATGACATTGTCTACTATGAGCCTCCACGCAAAGAGGATCCATCCACCAGTAGTGCACCACCTGCAGTGCTTGCAGAGACTGCTTCTAGTTGTTACATCGCCTAGTACTTCATCTGCTCCTGCACCTTCACCTGAAACTGTTTCAAAGACACGTAAGTTGTACATATGGCTTAAAAATCATTATTTAATGGAACTATCTGTGGCTATTTCTGACGTTGTTTGCATTTTTTCTATGGATTAGTTTTGTGACTGTTTTCTTCTTGCTTATAGATGGTCATTACCTTCCTGAATGCTCCTCTGTTGAGCCATTGGATGATGTTCTAACTCCATATCTTCCCTCGCATCAGGTCCAATGAGAATTGTCCCTTGTGAACATTTCAGCAATACTGATTCCTGATGGGATTGTGTGGGATAAAGTTCAATGTGATATATACGGGCCTACTAAGGTCATTCAAATTCCATATGTCTTTAAAATGTTATTGACTGATGTAATTACACCTGGTGTTTTTTCCGATGACTGGGATGTTCAAACAGTTGTTTCTAATGTTAGTTGAATTGAAGGATTACACTGTATTTGAAATTGATGATGTGTACACTAACACAAAGAATTATGGAAAAATGTTCTGTTACAATAACTGGAGACATTGCTACCTGCACCGAGCAGCTAGACACAGATCAGTATTCAATTACACACAGTGGGAACACTGTTCAATTCCACCTGTGGGGAGCCCAAAACATTATTTAGATAAATTCTGATATTTTTCTGGGCATAACTTTAAGAATGCAGAGTCATACTATTTCAGGATACCACCTTCTCAAATTAGGGAAATTTTGCTAACAAACACAAAATTGATGTATTCAGATTCCTTTGTTTTCCTACTTGCAGTTGAGGGCTACAAATACTCAAAGAATACTATTGATGTAAAGAGTGTATGGGGTACACAAGATTGGCAAATACGGGTTAGGGAAACTTTATTTAGAGCGTACCTTATTCCTGCGCAAATTATCTTTTTGAATGACACAATTCAACAAACATCCTGACTAGGGTTAGCAAAAATGAAGGAAATGAATGTGCCAAGTATCCCCACACCGGCAAAATTAATCAATTGGCAGTCCTTCCTCAACGTCACCGAGGAAGAATGAGATGCAAAGGTTCAGGCTGGTACTTATTATTCTTCACATTGCTGTCCAGGGCGGCAAGGGCGGCTCCTCCTTTAAGGGTGGAGGAGCGTCGCCCCCCGCCAGCAGCGGCATCTGCAAACCTTTGAAAGAAAAGGATAATAAACTTTGTTTATTATCCTTTACTTTTGAAGGGGTAGGACCACAGGGGTGACGAGCAGCGAGGGGGGAGTGGTCAGCACTCCCCCTCACAGTACATGTATGTTTGACCGGCTGTCACAGGTGATCATGATGGCAGTCTGAAAACACTGGAGGGCTGGATTATCAGAACCAAGGGCTCATGCAGTCACAAGATATTAGTCAATATCAACGGGCAAGATAAAGGCGATCACCTGCATCTATAAGTCCATTAGGGGCAATACTCTCATGCCTAGACACCCTAAAAAGCAAAATGGGGAGAGGAACTGGGGCGCCTATCCCTGCAAAGGATTGGGTAACATGTTGGATAGGAACCTAAAAATATCCTGTAACACACGCTTTAAATGAATTAACTTTTACATCTTACATAGCGCATATCTTACGCTGAGTCACATAAACAAATACTTTCACACAACAGGGCGGACTGCCAATGCTGTGGGGTGGAGGGAGCTGATATCAAACATATGTTCTGGGGTTGCCCTCATTTAGTGACATGTTGGGCAGAAATCACAAGGGTGGTGGCGGTGGCCATTTATAGAGAAGTCACCTCTACAATTAAACATTGCATACTGGGCTGGTTCCCCCACACCTACAAGACAAAAGTAACCAGTAGATTCCAAGAATTTGAGCATGTTCTGGAGAAAAAAGAACTGACACGAAATTGGAAGACCTCACATGGCAGGAGAGTGAAAATATGGAAGAAGGTGCTTGAGCTCTGGACCACATATGAGGGTGAAGTACTGCTATTAGAATCAATAAGAGGACTACGTCCTCTGGAAGTAGCACTTGCATGGGAGGTACAAGTGGAGAGCATGTAAAACATGGGGGCACAGTCCAGAGAGTCATCAGCAGCCCCTTCACCACCCCAGAACCCTCCCATTGCAGTGGGCTCAGGAATTGGCAGCATGAAAGGGATCAAGACCTTAGAAAACTGAGATATGTAGAATCCCTCCCCAGCCCCCTCTAGCCCTATGCCTACACACCCGTCATGGTTCCTTACCCATTATGGGATACATACAGATCACCTACAAGAGACATAAACCCTGCAAATGTTCTGTAGATGCGACTCAAAAGTGTTGGGATGGAAAGGAGAGGTAAATGTTTTCTTTAAAGCACAACCCAAATGTATCCCCATCTGTTACGAACTGTATGAAAGCTCAGATACTGCCATAATGCAATCATCTGTATTTACCTACAACTGCACTATATACGTGATGTCAGAATGTTCAATATAAGCTGTTTACAAAAAAAATTATTTTATTTCTTGTGATGTCATCATCTGACCGAAGTTCACGTGATGTCATTTCTAGTAATGTTATCAGTGGGTAATTGTTAGATTTGAAAAATCTAATCTTGTTTCAATCAACAGAATGTTGGCCACAATGAGAACTTCAGAAATCCATTAGTGGGCCAGAGGATGGAGCAAAATGCAGTAAAGCAGCATGCAGATAGACAAGCTATATGACAGGCTGACTTCTATGCAAATATTAAACTGCCTGTTTTGCCTCTTGCACACATAATATTTGCCATATATACAGAATGAGTGGACTCCAAATAACGATGCAACATAGATCTCTTTTGTCTGAGATGACTTGACGGGCTCCAGCAGCTTTTAACAGAGTCAAGCTGTGAGCTTCACTTCCAGAGCTTACTGTCCCTTTAGTAAGATTGAAAATAATGCCACCTGAGGTGGTACAATAAAAACAAATCTATCACATAAGCAAAATTTTAACTCTACTGCGGGAACCTCACCACTACTGGGTTGTCTCGCTTCGGGTGTGTGCTCAGTACTGATTTTCATAAACAAAGGGCTATAGTGCGCATACAGTTACCGCTATTGTGACTTGCAGTGAGCGCAACTAGTGTCTCCTGTTGCATGAAAGCAGAGCAGCATTTGCATAAGAGGAGTTTAAGTGCCAAAAATAAATCAAAAGGGTTCACCCTCCATGCATTTCAATGTAAACACTTCTCTGGCAAACTAAGGAAATATGTAATGGATTCCCCCCACCATATCTAGCAGACTATTGCTTTTCTGGAAAGATTTACTATTATAGTTTCCGCCACCAGTTAGCACCATGATTAAGAGCAGGTTTGATTACCCTGGTGAACTATACAGTGTCCTCAAATAGTACTTAGGCCGACCGGCATATTGAAATCACAGAAATCTGACTAACTGGTGTCTTAAAAAAATGAACCCCTCATTATCCCTCTCACAGATCCAAGTTGCAGTTGGCTCTCTGTCACAAGTAGAATTAAGTTGAAAGGTCTTTACCTGTCATTTGAAGTTGTTAGTGCCCTTGGCTTATCTATTTAATAATAGTAAGTGGTTGGACGCTGCTTTAAGGTCGATTCATCTTTTGACTTGTTTAAATTATATATAGATTGTATGTCATGTAACACGACAGCATTAAATAATAACAATTACCAAAGAGTCAACAAAGAACACACCATGACCAATTTGGCCACGAATAACCACACCTTTTAGTATCATTTAAAATATTTATTTCCCTATATTAACAATGCTAATGTCACACAAATTATTCGCAACACCAAATGGTACAAATAAAGAAGCATCACAGGCTGACAAATTGGCCTGAACAATTCTAGTTTAAACAGAGAAAATAAAACAATAAACTCAATTGATAGAACACAAATCAATAACATGAATATCTGTGCAAGAGAGATAAGATACATTTGATTCAGCAATAAAACAATTTCAAATCATAGGCATAGAGAAAAACACCTCACTAACCTCAAATTAGCATTAGCATATTGGGCTTCATGCAAAAGTTTAGTAACATTAAATTAGAAAACAATTAGCTATGACACTATCAAAAATAGCAGCAGTATTAAAACAGTAGCAGTTGGTACCGGGAAAATAAAAGACAAGTAATATTGCACAGAGCAGTATATTTACCAATCCTAAATAAATCAGCAAAACAGCATAGCTTCATCAGAGGGTCAGCAGCATCAGCATCAGGACAGGGGGCAGGGAAAAGGTGTGACAGTTCAGAATTTGGACTCTAAGCTCTCTGAACTAGCAAATTAATTATCTGTGGCAGGCAGCAAAGCAAAGCTACAGGCGCTAGGCATTGAGCGCTAAAGTAAGCACCAGCATCATTGCATGGAGCATAGGAAATACCTCAAAATAATAAAGTACCAGAATGTCAGTAGACTGACTGGCAAAGCATGAAATGTCAAAGTGACAGATCATAAGAATGAGAAGTAAAGTCTCTGGAAATCAAGAAGCAATGAACCTCAAATGTCTGATTCTCAAATTTAAATAAACATGCAAAACTTTTTTCGTTGGCTAAAAACTTCATATGGAAAGGGATCATCCAATCATAAAACATCAACTCATCAGAATTAAATGTAAAGTATCATAATATTAGTTTAAATGCTTTGTATTTTACTGCTTTTTCCTTTTTGCGTAAGCTCAAACAATATTAATTGTTGCATCTGAAGCACACATCCGAACGGTTCAGTAGAGGTCTTTGTTCAGCCACTCCAAAATACACTGCTGCAGGACGATAGTTACAAAGAAGTAGAAACATTTTCAAATAAGTTCGTTCCTTCGAGAGAAACACATTCCATTAACACAGAATAAATTAATGATTCAAACAAAAGAAGCTTGTAATTCTACGGAGATTAGCTCAGCTTGGCAGACAGATAACTACACCCTGTGGCCTTGCTCAACTTCAGACACAGCAGAGAACAAGAAATGCTCATATCAAAAGAAATACATTTAATTAATAAACGTTTTAAACAAGTTTGAGATTCAAACAAAGAATGTGTTATACAGCGGACATGAACTCATTCTACTAACGTTGCAGTTTTCAGTGCTTTGGCAGAAATTCAACATTAGCTGCGGCCTTTCTCTGCTAGAGGCTCAGCAGAAACCCAAGAAATCCTCGTATTATTTCTGCATTTATTTTTGCAAAGAACTTTTTCTTAAAGAGACAGAACATTTTTTCTCATCACTAAGTTAGTTGTTTTCATTATAAAATATGTGCAGGCCTTTCACTTGATGGCAGCCACTAAGTAAGGCACCATTTTCATGTTAACATCTATTTTTTCATTTAAAGTATTTCTCATATTATTACATCACTATGATTACATAACAAATAATTATTTCATGCTAAATCTCAGCTCTCACAATCCCTCCTCTGATGACTATATATGTCATCACACCTACATCCCAAATACATTTACTTATTTCATTACATAGTTTTTGATCCCCTCACATTTTTATTTAATCTTTTTCTCTTTGTATTTTTCAAATATAATCTTTCCAACTGAAATTCTACACTCCTCTGATTCTTTTCAAATCTTCTTCTTTTGATCACTTTGTACAATTTGCACATTCCACATATTCCATTTAGACAAATCACAATAATTGAAACTCCTTGTATTATTTTCATTACCAATCCTTTTCCCAGGTTGCCAACCCAGTTCCCCACAGCAGTAATTTCTTTGCCAGCTTTATTCCAAACAGTGAGCTCTGTTAGTTCTTTTAATTTAGTTTCATCTTTTGTTAAATTGTTAATCAAGCCTCTAACTGCTTTACTGTTGTCCGGTATGCAGGAGCAACAATGACGCAGACCTAGCAATTTACAAACTTCGCCCTCCTTTGCTAAAAGAATGTCTAACACAGGGCGGTTCTGAAGAGTCATAGCTCTTACCACAGCCATTTCTGTATCCAAAAGGATAATGGCTCCTGATTATCTTGTCAGCATGTTATTCACAACTGTGGACAACTGTCGACCCCAGGCACAGGTGGGTCTTGACCATTCAGCATAAATGTCCACTTATTTTGCAAACATAACAATCTCTCGCATCCATGATATCAACATACTTATGCAATAAGCGATAGAAGACATTAGAAGAAAGGTATCCCTGTGAATGCAAATATTTCTCATCTATTTTAAATCTATCTATTGTTGAGAGAGTAGGCACTCATTCTGAAGAAGCTGTTTCTATAGCTATGTATAGTTGGTCCCATTCTTATTAAAAACAATCACACCCACAATCAATACCAAACATACAATTGCACAAACAAATCACCAAACCAATACTCATGTATTTACCGCATCTACTTTTAGTATTCTGCTTTACAGACCCATGGTCTGTAAAGAATCAGGAAGTAAAGCAAATACAAAAATATGGCTATGCAGCAAAAATCAAAACTAAAAACAAACATTTTCAAGTCTTCAATCTTCAGTCTTCAATTTCAATCCTTCCTTATTTTTATTTTTTTCAATAATGTTCACAGCTTCATTCACACATGACCCTTATGTCAAAAATCTGTAAATTTGTCAAAATCTGTCTAGCAACCTGTCAAATTTAGGTTATCAAAGTCTCTCAAAAATATTTTCTTTTCAACTAAGTCTCTTTCATTCAGTTTTCAAAATTTCAATTGTTCTCAAACAAATATCCATCAGTTTTCTTCACATGCCAACAGTTAGACCTGGAATGCCTCTGTCAAAACAAAAATTTGAAAGTTATTCTTGCCATTCATTAGGAGTTGCATATGCACATTCAGGACCAGAGTATCTTCGATTGGCAACTCTCTTTCTTTTTGATTTTCGACCATCACTTGATTCACCATCAGTCAGATCTTCACTTCTGGTGTTATTGACTTCTTCCTGTATTGGTTGCACCAGATTTTTGACTTTGAACTTGTGTCTGGCCAGTTGTCACCTTTCAGAGATTTTCTTGTTAATGCTCTTTTAAGTATTGGACTCAAATTCCCCTCCTTTGACGTTCTCGCAACCGGTTCAAGAGGAATCAAATCTGTTTGGTCTAGATCTTCCTCAACTCTGTTCCCGCTGAGGTCGGTCACTTGTTGAGTCTGGTTTGTCAGACCATCTGCTTCTGAGAACACCCTCCTCTGAGCAGGACTTCTCTGGACCGGTCCCTTTCTTGCTCACTCTTGGCCAGTTTTTTTACTGTTTCATTTGAGGACGTTGATGATGTTTCATCCTCATCTTCCAGGATTCCTCCCACTTCGTTTGACACAGGAGTGGGCAAGTCAACTGAAGCCTATTCTGGCACTGTCTCCAGCATGTTTGGTCTCCTGTCTTGTCCTGGAATACGTTCAGGTGGTGGTAATCTCAACAGTTCTTCTTCTTATTCTGTTGGACTGTTCACCTTCCTAGTGTGGCTCACGGGGATCCAGTTCGGAAGTCCTGCACACTTCACAGCTGTGGTAGTGATCAATACCACCTGGTGAGAAACCTTCCACGAGGCTCCAAACACGATTTTCTCACGTGCTTTCGGATAACCACCCAGTCCTCCGCCTTTAGGCTGTCTCCTTGCTCTTGGGACGGTTGCCATGTGGTACCATTCACCTGATGAGAGAAAGAGCGAACCACATCAGCTAGACCTTTGCAGTAGTCCAATACCATATAATCTGTATTGTTCACAACAGCATTTGCAGGTACAGCAGGCAATCCCATGGCCCTTCCCATGAGGATCTCATAGGGCGAAAGTCCTGTTTTCTTGTCAGGAGTGCTTTTCCTTGACATTAGAAACAGATAGACAAAGCATCTGTCCATTTCAGATTTGTGGATGCACTCATTTTTGCCAATCTCAATTTCAAAGTACCGTTAATTTGTTCTACAAGTCCTTAGGCTTCTGGGTGGTAGCTACAATGAAGCTTCTGCTCAATATTTAAAGCTGAACATAGCAACTTAATCACCTCATTGTTGAAGTGACTTCCTCTATCTGATTCTAAAGAGACCGGAAAACCAAAACGTGAAATTAACTCCCTAAGTAGTAACTTTGCCACTGTGAGACTGTCATTTCTCCTTATAGGGTAAGCCTCAATCCAATGACTGAAAATGCACACAATTGCTAACACATATTTCAAACTAGCACATGCAGGCATCTCAATGAAATCCATTTGCATTCTGCTGAATGGTCCTCCAGCTATTCCTATATGTCCCACGTTGACAACTGTTCCTTTGCCCATGTTCATCTGCTGGCAGACAACGCATCTGTGGCAAACTGCTTTGGCAACCTGTCCAAATTTTGGAGTGAACCAAAATTGTTTGAATAACCTGACCGTGGCATCTCTCCCTACATGAGTTTGACCATGATAGTATCTGGCCATTTGAGTTAGCAAACTGTGGTACTACCTTCCCCTCTCCCGAGATCCAGATGTCATTGTCACTTTGGACTCATTTTGACTTTAACTAATCTCTACGTTCTTCCCTTGGGACATTGTCTTGAAGAGTTTTTAATTCCTCCAAATTATCAATAACATGCATCAGTTAATTTGCATAGATTTCATCATTTTCAGGTAACAATTCCCATTCTCCTTTGGAGGATATGCCAATCAATGCGCAAAACTTTGCGACTTGATCCGCATATGCAATTTCCAATGACATGTAATCTTGTGATTGCTGATGTGCACTACATTTCACCACAGCAATCCTTTCAGGCATTTGAATCGCTTTTAACAATCATGAATTCTTTCACCATTTCTTATTGGTGAACCAGAAGAAGTCAGGAAACCTCTATGTGACCACAATTAGCCAAAGTCATGCTCAATGCCGAATCCATATTGACTATCTGTGTAAATAGTCACTTTCAATTGAGTTGAAATATGGCATGCTCTAGTAATAGCCACTAGTTCTGCCACTTGTGCAGAAAACACTCCTTGAAGCCATGAAGCTTCCAGTATGCCAGTGATAGTGCACACTGCATATCCTGCTCCTAATGTGCCCACATTATCTCTCAGGCAGGAACCATCAACAAAGATAATTTGGTCATTTCTTCCAGGCAAGTATCTCTAATATCTGCTCTGGGTTTTATGCATAACACTGTAATTTCCAGACAATCTTGTTCAGTATCATCCAATTTATCAATGTTTGCTTCCACATTCGGAAGTAAAGTTACTGGGTTAAGCACTGTACATCTCTTAATGCTTACATTTAGAGACCCCAAGATTGCTGCCTTGAGCTGGTCAGATTTTACCCCTCATTACGAGTTTGGCGGTCACTGGGCAAGACCGCCATGTGAAATGGCGCCACTATACCGGCAGCAGTGGTGGAATAGCAACCGCCGGATTACAAGTCACAAAACACAATCTGCCAAAATACAGACACAAAACCAACACCGCCAGGCCAACCCTCAGCGAATGACTAACTGATCAATCTCCGTGCCCGCCACACCGACACCATTCTGACTGTCATATTATGAATCAACCTCCAGCACTGCAGAACATGCACGGCAGACACCGTAGGCAGTTCACACCATGGCAGAACAAAAAGGCACCGGGGAAAGTAGCTAACACCACATTGGCTAATACAAATATCCCACACCTGATAACCATACACACACCACGCACACCTGACCATGCCAACATATAACCCCCTCCCCCAACAATCAATAGCGACAAACGCAAGCACCCACAGCCACACCCGAGACCAAGCACACAAGAAACACAGCAAACAAAGATCACAAAGCACACATTGCACAAAGCAACACCGCATCTCACCAGCACACACAGCCATACATCCCACATCACCACACACCCCGTACTCCACCCGACACGTACAACACATTCCCACGCTACAACATGTCACGCCAGAAGCACCCACAAATGCAAATGAGTTGCAGGTCATGGTGGGCGAGATCATCAGAGTAGAGCCACAGCTCATGGGAGCCCAGGTTCCACAGACATCAATAGCCAAAAAGACGGAGTTATGGTAGAGGAACATCGACAGAGTCAATGCAGTCGGCACATACCCATGCACAAGGGAGGACATCAGAAAGAGGTGGAATGACTTCTGGGGGAGGGTCCGGTCCATGGCCTCCAGACAGACGATATCCAGTACAAAGACCAGCGGTGGGCCGCCACCACCTCCCCTACAGCTGATAACCTGGGAGGTGTAGGTCCTGGACATCAAGTATCCTGAGGGCCTGACTGGCATGGAGTGCTCGACACTGGTAAGTCAGCAATACCCCCCAAGCACCAACCACACATGCCCAGCATGCCACCCCACCACTCACCAATCACTGCAACCCACCCCACTGACCCTGTCCCAAACATCGCACACCCCTCTTATGCATGCGACACCACCCCAGTCCCACCATCCCTACTCACACACCCTGAAAGCATGGATGGCAACCACAATGTGAAGAACCACAGCTCCCACAATTCAATCCAAACCAATGTCTGCAGTGCAGTAGATGTTATTGCTAACAAAGGGAAACATGACAAGCCACTGCATGCTTACACAACAGGGACACAACAACAACAGTCACACAACTAACATCTACCGTATCCATCCACAGGTACCCCGCCACTGACGCCCTGCAGAGAATTCCAGGCTCAAACAGCCCTCCCCAGGATGAAGGCCCCACAGGATGTCTGGATGAGGACAACTTGTCCGGGCCAACTGGGGCTACTGGGCAGTTCACCAATGGCACACCCACCCTGGACACACCGGAAGACCCTACCCATGCAGCAACAACACCACAGCCATACCCTGACCCCCAAACCTGTGCCCCAGGGACCCAACAATCATAGGTGTGCCCCGTAGTACAGCTGCCAGGGTCAAAGGCACCCACCCCAGACAATGATGTCCCTGATGATACTGGGAGTGGGCACACTGTGCCAGGGGCACAGAGGCCAGGGCTAGTGGGAGGGGAACCGTGACCCAAGGGTCGGGACAGCCACACCAAATGACTGCCCAGGAGGGTCTTAACCAAGTCCTGGGTGTGCACCAGCACAACTAGGATACAGTGGGCCAGATCCTCGCCACCATGCAGGAGACACAGCGGCTGCAGGGGCAATACCATTAGGAGGCCATGCAACAGTGGCAGGCCAACAATGCCACCATGGCCTCCATTGTAGGGAAGCTCAAGGACCTGACCACTGTCATACGTGAGTCCACCACCCACCAGCAGGCCCCTACCACTGGCCACATCCAATCACAGCCCTCCACGTCAGCGGCAGCCAGTGGCATGGAGGTCCCCCCACAGGTCTCGCAGGACACCAGCATCCCTACCCCTGTAGATGGGGAACCCCCACGCAAGCGAGGACATCCAATTAGACACCCAGCCGGACATGATGCCCAGACCAAGACCACCGCCAGGAAGTGACCCTCTCCTGGACATTCTCCCTTGTGTATGAGTCCCTGTCGACTGTCCACTCCCATATCTCTGTCTACCCATGGCCAGCAGACTGAACCTGGACTACCTACAGCTACCCTTAACATTCTGATGATCACCGCCACCTTGACCCCATTCATCACCCCTCACAATTGAACATCATAAATAAACTACAACTAGGCACAGTCCATGTCTACGTGTTTATTTGCCATGAGTGTGTATGGAACTGCCAATACATGGGCAAGTGGCAACTCTTTGTCCAGCACATACATGGGAGAATGACAGTGGAGGCAGCAAAATGCCGGGAGGTTGATCGTGGAGCAGGCAGTGGCGGGACATATGTGTCAATGGAGGCTACAGGCCTGGCAGGGGGCACAGAACACCACAACATTGTCCTGAAAGGAGAGCAAGAGAGGGACAACACTCATTGTAGAAGTCACAGATTCCAGCTCCACACAAATGCACTGTAGAAACAGGTATCCAGGACAGGCAGGTCCACAACCATATGGCCAGTACCAACACACATACACAACACATACCAACCAAATGGTCCCACCATCACAACGCCCAGTGCCAGACCTGGCCCCATACCCACTGCCACCAACAACAATGTTGCACTGCCTCCCAATGTCGACTCCCAGTATGGATGCTGCATACATGCAACAAACCTGTGTGGCACACATATAGCACCTGCAGTGGCAACTCAGGGAACTTTACACCTACACATTGATAACACTAGTGCACCAGCACAACACCTGCCTGACCATGGGCCTGATCTGTACACTTTGACTACCTCAGTCATGGGCACATGTGACACCACCCCCAACTCACTCAGAGTCTGACCTGCAACCATCACCGACAGTGGTAACAGACAACAGGTGGCATCAGAGTGAAGGCAAACAGTTGTAGAGGACACATACCACACAGTTTGCACATACCTGCATCTCAGCCAAATTAATGTCGAATCAGCTCCGCCCTGGAGTCAGATGCATCCTCATCATCCTCCTCTTCATCACTCCCCATTTACCCTTCATCAGCCACTGGTACAGCTACACCCTCCTCTGCATCTAGCTATGGGATGTGACGGCTCAGGGCCAGATTGAGCAGCATGCAGCAGGCCACAATGATCTGGCACACCTTCTGTGGGATGTAGAGCTCGGCACCACCAGAGACATGCAAACACCGGAAACTGGCCTTCAGCAAACCAAAGCATCTCTCAATGACCCGTCAGGTACATCTGTGGGCCTCATTGTAACAGTCTACTGCAGCTGAGGTTGGACACCTCACGGGTGTCAGGTGCCAGGGCAAGTTGGGGTAGCCAGAGTCACCTGTGTCAATAGAGGGAAATGCATATCAGGACCAGGAGGGAAATAGGGTAGGGACACAAGGGTGAAGTGAGCTGAGGGGCACACATGTGCAGGGGTACAACCCGATGAGCCAGGCCTGGTCCCTCTGGAGTGGTGCCATCATGTGTGGGAAGCTGCTGTTCTGCAGGATGTAGGAATCATGCACAAAGCCTGGGTGCTTGGCCGTCACCTGGGAGATGTACTGGTCCGCGAGACAAATTACCTGCACATTGACCAAATTAAAGTTTTTGTGGTTTCTGTACACCTGTTCATTCCTTTCTGGGTGGCACAAGGGCAATGTGGGTGCCATCAATGGCCCCAATAACATGAGGGACCTGTGCCACAGCGTAGAATGCAGCCATGACAGTGGGAAATCTGCACGTCGGGGGAACTGGAAGTATTTGCACATATGTTTGATCAGGGCACACAGTACATCCCTCAGGACAAAGCTGAACATGGGCTGCAACATTCCACTTGCAAAGCCTACTGTGACCTGGAAGGAGCCTGAGGCAAGGTAGTGTAGGACCGACAACACCTGTACTGTGGGATGGATGACATGGGGATTACGTATGGCAGGCAACAGATCCGGATCCAACTGGGCCACAAGTTCCATTATGGTCACACAGTTCAGGCGATAGGTCTGGATGATGTGACCCTCCTCCAAGGTGGCAAGGTCGACTAGGGGCCTGTACACCGGTGCATTCCTCATCTTCAACCGTGCATAGTACCTGGGAAAAGGGGAGAGGTGTTAGCAGGTCATGCAGCATAGATGTATGACGCATTACATTTCACACACATCACACGTTCTAAATGTGAAATGGTTGCCGCCTCTCTGCATGCATGGGACAGGTGGAAGTGAGATAATCCCGCCGGCATAACATGTCATGGCGGTAGGTGGTCATGACCGCCGTGCTACTCACCATTGACTCCAGTATCATTGGCTCACACTGTCGCCAAGGGGAGGCTGGAGCCAATGGTGATTGCCGCGGCATACGTGACAGCCATTTCATGTGCTCACGCTCACTTGACTCCTGAACCTCGTGTACTGAAGACCTCCACTGCATTTGCTGCTGTGTACTGACTCTGGTAACCAAGACAGGGCCTCAGCCTTCATCCAGGAGGAGTTGGAGCGGCTTGTGGACGGGGTCCTGCCTCTGTATGGACTGTTGTATGGGGCACCAGAGCAGCAGGTGAGCCCATTGTCATTGTCCTGTATGTGAGCTGTGTGCATAGGGATGGGGCCCTTGGTAGATGGCAGTGTGACTGGAGAATGGACATGGGTGAGGGGCCGAGGGACTGTGGAACTGTGATGTGTGCTGTCCACTACTGTCCCAGGAATGCCACCATACATGACTGTGTTCTTCTGTCTGTGTCATCCATGCAGGTCAGTGCCCATCAGAAGAAGGGGATTTGACGTGCCATTGCCAAGCAAGTGCAGACGCTGGGGGTGTATGCCCGGAGGAGCACCCACTGCAGAAAGCAGTGGGAGGGCCTGAGATGCTGGGCACGGAAGACCGCAAAGGTCCACCTGGGGATGTCTTCCCAATGAGGAAGAGGTGCTCGTCAGACCCTGACCCCCCAAATGGCCCACATATTGGCAGTGGCCTACCCTGAGGTGGATGGCCACTTGAGGACAGCACAGCAGCCACATGGGGGTGAGTACTCACTGTCACTTGTGACATGTGTTGACATGGTGGCTCTGGGTGGGCACCATTGGGTAGCTGTGGCGTGGATGCTAGGTACAGATGTCCACCATGGGTTGTGTCCATCTGGGCAGGATTTACATCACAGGTGTAAGTGATGCCATGCTGTCAGTGGTAGCAGCCCAGACTGCTTAGTTCAAAACTGTGTGGCCATCCACTTGCTGTACCTGCTTACCAGCACATGGCAACTGGATCTTCAGAGCTGGGGTGTCAGGGCATTGTGATTGGTCCTGACCAACCACTGTGCCAGGGGTGTATCCATGTCCTCAATCAGCTGACAGGCACTGCATGTATAATGGGTTGGGTACACAAAGTGGTGACAGTGCTTCTTGACATTAGCCAAGGGGGCCTGCCAACGAGCTGTGCAGGATCCTCTTGTGTGTCCAGTCCTTTGCATGCCTGTATCAACGGCCATGTGTGTGGGCAGGTGCTTGACAGGTGTGGCGGGTATGACACTCCTCATGTAAAGAGTTGCCTCAGTCAGACCATCAGCAGTTGACCTGTGCATTGTTGTAGTATCCCCCATGGTGTTACCAAGTAGTAGGATGTTTAGAGGTGGGCATCATGTATAATGTAATGGCATCAAATGCTGATGTTCTACCTTGTGTGACGGTTGTGCTGGCAATGACCAATTGCACCCTGTCTCTCTTTCTCTCCCTCCCTGTCCTCCTTTCTCTTTGTGTGTATCACCATCATTCGGGAAAAGGTGAAGGGGCACCGGTGTGTGGGGTAGCTGCAGCCCATGGGACCCAGGAGGCTGACACCAGCGGAGCAAGGGGACCAGTGGGACAGAGGGCGAGGGGAGTGCCACGGGAGTGACAAGATCAACCACTACATCTTAATATTCCTCCTCCGATGGTGGCTACCTGGCGGTAGTGAACCCATCTGGGACCACCCTAGCACCATCCTTGTCTGCCACCCTCATACCAGCACCGCTCTCTCTGTAGCTCCCCACCCAGTTGCCCATGCCCGCTCACCCAAGAGGGTGGGTATCTCCTTCACTGAAAGCACTGCTTCCCCTGTCCCATTCAGCCTTGCTGCCCTCAATGTGGAGGCTATTCACCTCCTGAGGTCCATCTCTGTGGGGCAGACAACTATCATGAATGCCATCCAGGGACTGGCATCCCAGATGCAACAGTCAAACTCTGGGAGTTGCAGGGCCAGGTAGAGTTTTGGAAGAAATTGCATTTCACGTGCCATGGTGCCAATGGACGTGCCTGTGTTCCTGAAGGCGGGTGTTCCCTTTGTTAGTTTCCACAAGGCTTTTGGTGGCGGTGTTTCCCCCTGGAGATCCTGGCAGTGTGCAACCTCGTAATAAGGATGTTGGATGCTGCCTGTCCACCAGGCTGGAGATGGCTACTGCCTGGCGCACCTGCACTTCCACTGTGGCGGGCCGAACGGTGAGTTGGCTGTGTTCTGCAGGTACCTTTCCAGGACTTGTAATATGGCGGTCTTCACCACCAGGCCCGCAGCGTTGCGGCCACCAACTACACCACGGCGGTATGCTGACCGCCAAACTCGTAATGAGGTCCATTGTGTTTTAGACCTGGTAACCAACATTTCAATTGAGTGTGGTACCATTATAGTGAGAGGATAACCCATCACTATACTCTCGCTCTGAGGGAGGCTCTGCTCAACTGCTGCAACGGACCACAAACAACCGGGAAAAGCTGCTGCGACCGGATCCAAAGTGGATGAAAAATATGCCACTGGGCCATTCACACCACCATGAGACTGAGTCAAAACAGACAAAGAACATGCATCACGTTCATGACAAAACAACAGAAAAGGCTTAGTGTAGTCAGGCATACCTAAAGCTGGAGCTTGACACAAACTCTCTTTCAAATAAGTAAATGCTTAAATACAATTTTCATCCAGCACTATAGGATCAGAAACATCCTTGAGTCAGCTCCTGTAAGGGCTTTGAAAGAACTGAAAAATCTGGTATCCATTGGCGGCAGTAACCCACCATTCCCAAGAACATCCTTACATCTTTCTGAGTAGTTGGTGCTGGGATTTGCAAAATAGTTGCAACTCTCTTTCTGGAAACCTTCCTAGTTCCTTTCTCAGTCATATGATCCAAGTTCTCCACCTCTTTCTGACAGTACTGCAATTTAGCAGGGGACACTTTGGGCCTGTTTACAACTTTGGAGGAGGTGTTAATCCGTCCCAAATGTGACGGATATACCACCAGCCATATTACGAGTTCCATAGGATATAATGGACTCGTAATACGGCTGGTAGTATATCCGTCACATTTGGGACGGTTTAACACCTTCCTCAAAAGTTGTAATCAGGCCCTTTATATCCATTGTCTCCCAGGAAATTCAACAATGTAATCATATTGTATTTACACCCTTCTTTTGTTTTGGACGCAATTAATAGATCGTCAATGTATTGCACCAATGTTGACTGATAAGGCATCACTAATGATTCCAAATTCTTTTCCAAGATCTGGTTGACAATGGATGGTGACTCTGAAAACCCTTGTGGATTTCTCCACCAACAGTAGACTTTGTTCAGGATTTAAAAACAAAAGAGATATCTGCTGTCCTCATGAAGAGGCACAGAAAAGAATGCTTGACGCAAGTCCACCACAGTGAACCATTCAGCAGCACATGGGATCTGAAACATAATCACAGCTGGATTTGGCACAACTGGGCAACACTTGACCACTATGGCCGTCATTATAAACATGGCAGTCCGGACCGCCATGCGGGTGGTAGTGGTAATATTATGTTCATGGCAAGACTACCACCGCCAGGCTACCGCCGCCAGACAGCCTGGCGGTGGCAGAGTTCCTTATCCAACAGTACAGCGCTGAAAGCAGCGCTGCCCGCCGGATAAAATACCTGTTTTCCCCCAGCCTTTCCCTGGCGGTTTACCCCACCAGGGAAAGGCTGGTGGATTGGGTGCCCTGGGGCCCCGCTGGGGGCCCCTGCACTGCCCATGCACTTGGCATGGGCAGTACAGGGGCCCTGTGCACAGTCCCGTCGCACATGTCACTGCCCGATTTACGGGCAGTGATATGCGCGACGGGTGCTGCTGCACCAGCCGCACTGCTACATTGCCGCCGGCTCCACGTGGAGCCGACATCAATCTACAGGCCCAGCGGAATATTGTTTATGTGGCCGGCGGGTCTTCAACGCGATGTCGGTCTTTTTTAGACCACCAGCACCGAACTCGGCGGGATTTCCCACTGAGTTCGTAATGTCCCTGTACGAGGTTGGCCGATTGAAAACACCAGACTACCTGTTATGGGTGTTAGGTATGTTGCCTTTATTGCTCTTTATACAGTATCACTAGTGTTGTGGGAGGATGTCTTGTAGGTAGGTATCGGTGAGGGTCTTCTTTCTTCTGGTCGCTAATCTCGTCTTCTTCTTTCTTTTCTTCTAGAGGCCTTGCGGGAAGCATGTGGGGACCGAAGAAGAATAGGGGTGGTAAGTGTTTGGTTTTTTACCCCTCCTTTTTTCTCACCTCTCTACTTCTCCTCTCCACTCTACTATCGTACTGCATGGCTTTTTCCTCTATCTTTATCTTCCTCCGGGCTCTTTTCTTTCAGCCTGTTGGGTTTTCCTTGCGGTCGCTCGGTTTTTCCCTTTCTTAACCCTCCTCCCTGATGCTGGCGGGTTTTTTCCTTTTTTGTTTTGTTTCCTTTTTTTTTTCTTACTCGTCTTTTCTTATTTCTTCCCCTTTTCTGTGCCTATTATACGCTTGGCGTATGTTTCTCGCTAGTGTCCTTTTCTTTCTTTCTCTTTGGTCTGTTCCTGTTCTTTTCTTTCTCTCTTCTTGCTCTTTAGGCTAAGCTCCTCTGGCTTACTGCCTTCCAACACCCTCGTATTTGTCTTTCCGATTCCTTACACCCCTTTTTCCCCACCCTTCTTCTCCCCGTGCTCTTAGTGCTTTCCCTGTGTTTTCCCCTTTTCCCATCCCCCTCCCCCGCTTCTTCCTCCCTGTCCCGAACTCCCGTACCTGGCTTGGCCACGCTTCTCCTGAAGCGTGGCGGGCTCACTCGTGTGCTCCCCGGGGCCAGCGGTCCTCGTCTCGGTATCGGGTCCGCAAGGGTCTTGATTCCGGCTCCGGTCCTGGCTTTGGATGAAGAGTCCTGGCGTTTTCCGGATCTTCCTCGTTCCTCGCCCTCCGCTGCTCGTCCTCCGGTACTCCCATCGGCTCTCTCAATCGCCACCACTGGATCCCGTCTCTCCTCTCTTGAATGGGTGAAACCACCCCTTTTATGGCGTCATGTTCGCGCAGCTTCTGCAGGGAGCCAATGGAGAGGGGTTCTTCCCAGGTTACGTCCGTGTTGTCCGGGGCAGAGACAGCACAAGACATGTTGATGTGCGGATCGGTCCGGTCCAATCCGTCACAGTCCCCATATGTCATTTATTTTTCTCAAATCTTGCACAAGTCGAATTTTCCCACAAGGCTTGCGCAGGCCTATTATTGGTGAATTACACGGGCTGCTCAACACTTCTTTCAGAATTCCTTTCTCCACAAATTCTCCCATCAATGGTCTCACTCACTCGATTACATCTTTTGCCATTGGGTATTGTGGAGTGTGAGGGAAAACTACATTGGGCTTAACCACAGCTCTAACTGGCTCTATTCCTTTTATCAACCCAATGTCTTTTCCTGAAAGATCCCAAACTTCAGTCTTAACACTTTTCTGTAAGTCATCAGGAAGATCTTTTGCTGCAAATACTGGAAAGAAACTAATCAAAGGAGCTTCCTCCTTCACTGGCTAATCGAAACTGATCAAAGGAAATTCTTCAGACATTGACTTATTGTTAACAGTAAGTGTCGGTCTTCTTCATCATCACTGTTTGTTTGAATTTCAATTCCCTCATATGAACAGGTAATGCAACATCTTGTTTTGCACAATAAATCCCTTCCGAGTAAGGACACAGGACTTGAATCACAAACCACAAATTTGTACAATCCTTTAAAATTGCCAATTTTAACCAGAACTGGTTCTCTAGATGGGTTAGTCTAATATTTATTAGCAACCCCCACAATCTGAACTGTCTTCCTTGACAAGGGCAAATCTGGAACTTCTGCAGATGTCACTGTTGAGCATGTAGCTCCAGTGTCAACCAAAAATGAAACTCTGTGACCATTCATCATTTCTTTAACATAAGAACCCTTCTGATCCACTTCTAAAGAAGCTGCCATCACACATTCTTCTTCATCCAAAGTCTCAGACATCCATTCATTGTTTATTCCATCCTCACTGTGTAATGGAAATTGGTGTACTGTATTGTTACACTGATTCACACTTAGACATGTGACCATCTTAGAAAGCATTGCCTGCTGCTGATCCATAGGGGCTTGAGGTATCTGAATTTGTTGTCTAGGCATTTGAATTTGTTGTGCAGGCACTATCTGCACCTGTGGCTGCATCTGCTGTAACTGGGGCATTCACATTTATAAAGGTTGTACATTTTGCATATGCTGCATGAGTTGAAAACCTTGCATCGGGTTCACACTATTCTGGAAATTTTGAATTTGACCTCTCATTCTTGGTCCTCTCACACTTTTAAACAAATTGACATCATTTACTTGCTGAACCATACCGCCCTAATTTACCATTGGACACTGCTGTTTCCAATGCCCTATTCCCCCGCAGCGTGACAAGGTAACATTCTCTTTCCTTGCTGCTCTCCTTGAATCATTACTGTATTCAAATCCAAACCACAATTAACACTTCCCATTCCACCTGGATCTCTGCCTCCACTCTGAAATGTGCCTTGATTCTGAAACATGCCTTTTCCTTGCTGCTGCTGAGGCTGAAAACTTCCCTGAATCCCTGTCTGTGCAGCCTTAATCTGCATCACAATCCCTTTCTCCTTTAACTTTTTCTGTTTCAATTCAATCTCATCACTACAGTATTTCGCATACTTCAACATCTCATCAATCGATTTGGCTTGCCAGCAAATCAAATGACTCCTAATCACCTGACTAATTTCTGATCTGAGTCCCTCAACAAGTCTAAACACAAAATGAATAATGTCTTTCGGTTCAATCGTTTCTGTACCACTTTAATGTGTAAATGTTTTAACAACCTCTCATAGTATGCATGAATTGACTCTTTTGCTTCCTGAGCTGTTCTATCTATGCACTGCCAATCAATGTTTTTCCAAAAAATTCTCGTTTTCAGAAATTCAATCACCTTATAGTAAAATTTCATTACTTCAGGTGATGGTGCACCTGTTGCTGGATCCCTTGGCGGCTCACTTGTTGGCCAATCCACACACCTCTTGCATTCAATCCGTAAATCTGCTGGAACAACTATCTCTAAAAGAGTGTTCAAATCCTCCCACAGGCATTTTGCAAGTTTCATAAACCTATCTGTCTACTGATACCATTCTACTGGTTTCTCCCTCGACCTGGGGTAATCATTAGTAAAGTACAAAATGTCACTTCTGCTCCAAGGGACATGTACAAAATTCCATCCTGGAATTTCTCTCATTGGTAAAACTTTCGCTGCTTCCTTATCCTGCGGTGTTTCTGCAGAAAAATTATCAGGACCTTTTTTCGGCTTGTCTCTTTTCTTCACTCATCTGCCTTCCCATTTGTCTAATGCTCTACATATCGGGATGCCTCAGTGTGTTTTCATTCCTGCAAATCTCATGTGTTCAAAATCTTTTACTTCAAAATCTAACCTATAACTTCTTTTCAAATGTTTCATTTTTGATAACTCTATCCCATGTTTGTCTGCTACGTCGGCCAACTGTTGATGTATCTCACCTGCTTCTTTTGTAATCTTTGGGCACATGTATCTAAATTCTTCTTCATTGTAGGACTCTAACCTATTTACATGCATGGTTCCCTCAACAAGTTCACTCGCTTCCATTGAAAGCCTAGTGTAGCATTTTGTGAGGCATTCAGCTTTTCTAACCCCTGGGTTAATTGTTAAGCTGTCAACCCTTGTAATGAGATGTTATTAGGCTGAGTACTAGGTAGCTGTTGTACAGTTAGACCTGGAGGATGAGGTGTCATTGACCTCGAATCAGCACCAATAGGTGATCCTGATCCAGTATTCAGAGAAACTCTCAAAGAACTTAAGTCTATCAATGACCTTGTTCCATCAACAGTCTGTAACACGGTTGTACCTATTTTGCCATTTTCACATATTCCTCCTCCCAGCAAATTCTGATTCCGGATTCCCTGTCCATTTGTACCATTGTTACCCTGGGCATACAACGGTATGGGTGGACCAATAGTGACAAGTAGAGACACTGTATCTGGACTTATTCTGGCATTTACATTCTGAGACTGCATTACACCTGTATTCTGCATTTGAGGTAGTAACAGCGGGGTTGACTCTGACTGAATCAACCTTGGGTTCTGGAAAACCTGTCCTGTTAGCACTTTTACATTTGTTGTTGCCTCCACAATTGGTACATTTGGCTAAATCCTAGGAACGCTAGGTTGTGGCAACTGTACAGAGTCTGTTGACTGGTTTAGACTGCCCCGCATTGGTATTTGTACTAAATTACTAGTCTGCACTGAGCTCTGTGTCATGAAAGGATTAACCTGTGTGGAACTCTCAATCATGTTAAGACTGCTCTGTATTGAACTCTGTGATAAGTTAACTTGTGTTGGTGCAGAAGGATTCACACTAGTACTTGGACCCTTCTCTTGTGCCATAAATGGTGGTGGACAATTTATCAACATCTGTAAAATAAACTCCTCATCGTCCGATTCCTCATCATTAATCGAAGACCTTTCAGGTTCTTTTGATGTCTGCTCTTCATCTGATAAAGAAAAACTCTTTTTAGATTTCTTTAAAGCTTTCTTTGCATCTTTCTCACTGTCTTTAGACATTGCAGGAAATATCCCAATAACATATAAGGTATCGAGTCTCCACTGTCTCTGATCATTGTCCCACCTTGCTTCTGCTAGTGACTTCTTTGCTTTTCTCATCTTTCTCTCAAATTTCAATGGTTGTTGTTGTCTGGCTACTAACTCCCAGTTCGCTAATGCCTCAAACTGAGCTGGTCTTGGTGGAGGTCTTAGACCACACATCACCTGTCTCAGATTCTCCAAAATTCTCAAATTAAATGTCTCATTTTCAGGAAATGCTAAGCTCCCTTCCTGTCTGGTGATTTTGCACCAATGTTTTAACCAAAGGCATGCTCCAGTACCTCTCTCTTCAATTACGATATATGCTGGAGTATCTTGTGGCGGACAAATTTCTAGCTGGAATATATTAATCTCTTCTATAATAGCACTTTTTAAAGCTTTGAAAAACTTCATTTTCACAGATTTATATCAAAAATAAATAAACAGGAAGTGACTTTTAATACCACAATCCTCTTTGTCTACCGTCTCAACTAATTGCGCTTCACGGTTGTCCACCAATCCGTTTGCGACCCTTCTCACTAACCAACCTATCCTAGCGCAGCACAAAATGACGTCACACTTACAGACAGAGGCTGACAAATTCTTGCAGCTTGTTCTCTTAAACTCAAAAACATTCAAAACTAATGCAATATTATTTGCGAGCACTTCATCAAAACCACAAAAAAAACAAATTTGTCTATTTACTACAGGTAGGGTAATACAATTGCTTCAGTAACCTTACGGATTTTTACTGACGGCTTTTCGCTCTAACAGCTATTCTTCTTTCTCACTTCCCCAGATTTGCAAGCAAAATTTGACCCGCAAATTTCACTCTCAGCTGATCAATGGTTACTGTCCTGGCGCACATAGGTCTTGCCAAATCTCAGTCGAAAAAACCTTACACTCAACTTATCTCACAAACTTGACCTGCCAACTACACCCGATTGCCCTACTAAATAGACAAATTACAACAAAATCCAAGTGTTGCAATACACTTAATATACACCGGAATCTTAGACCTACCTCAGAGTCCGTATACCAACAACCATGTGGACAAGTTTTTTTTTAGCACCAAGCACCACAACCCTGAGAAGTTCGCAGACTTCCCTACTCTCACACTTCAGAGTACGCAAACTCCTTCTTCAACAACATTTGGAGTACGCCAACACCCCTAAAATCTTGCAAACAACTCAATCCCATGCAAATTAGCTAAAGCTGTGCAAGTGCATAATCTACTTCATTCAACCTGACAATAGAACGCTGAGAACACTCCCCACACACTTAGCCAGACTCCAAGGACCGGGGACAGTCACCTTGGGTGTTTAGGGACAAATCCTCTCCATATTTTTCATAAATTTTTGAAAAATCAATAAATCTCAATCAAAACCCAATTTAATCTATACAATCTATATGATTTAAAGAGACATAACCATCAAACTCTGTCTACCAAAACCGTTAGCGCGCCCTTGGCTTATCTATTTCATAATAGTAATTGGTTGGACGCTGCTTTAAGGTCAATGAATCTTTCGACTTGTTTAAATTGCGTATAGATTGTACATCATGTGACACAACAACATTAAATAATAACAATTACCAAAGAGTCAGCAAAGAACACACCATGACCAATTTGGCCACAAATAAGCACACCTTTTAGTATCATTTAAAATATTTATTTCCCTTTATTAACAATGCTAAGGTCAGGAAAATTATTCTCAATACCACATGGTACAAATAAAGAAGCATCACAGGCTGACAAATTGGCCTGAAGAATCTTAGTTTAAACAGAACAAATAAAACAATAAACTCAAAAGTTGGAACACAAATCAATAACATGAATATCTGTGTAAGAGAGATAAGATACATTTGATTCAGCAATAAAACAATGTCAAATCATAGGCATAGAGAAAAACACCTCACTAACCTCAAATTAGCATTAGCATGTTGGGCTTCATGCAAAAGTTTAGTAACATTAAATTAGAAAACATCTAGCTATGACACTATCAAAAATAGCGGCAGTATTAAAACAGTAGCAGCTGGTACCTGGAAAACAAAAGACAAATAACATTGCACAGAGCAGTATATTTACCAATCCTAAATAAATCAGCAAACAGCATAACTTCATCAGAGAGTCAGCAGCATCAGGACAGGGTCAGGGAAAAAGGGTGACAGTTAAGAATTTGGACTTTAAGTTCTCTGAACCATCAAATTAATTATCAAAGGCAAGCAGAAAAGTGCTACAGGCTCTAAGCATTGAGCGCTAAAGTAAGTACCAGCATCATTGCATGGAGCATAGGAAATAACTCAAAATAATAAGGTGCCAGAATGTCAGTAGACTGACTGGCAAGGCATGAAATGTCAAATTGACAGATCATAAGAATGAGAAGTGAGGTCTCTGGAAACAAGGAAGCAATGAACCCCAAATGTCTGATTCTCAACATTAACTAAACTTTTCCCATTGGCTGAAAACTTCGTATGGAAAAGGATCATTTAATCATAAAACATCAGCTCATTAGAATTACATTTAAAGTATCATAATATTAGTTTAAATGCTTTGTTATTGCTGCTTTTTCCTTTTGCGTAAGCTCAAACGATATTAATTATCACATCTGAAGCACACATCCGAACGGTTCAGTAGAGGTCCTTGCTCAGCCACTCCAAAATACACTGCTGCCGTACGATAGTTACAAAGAAGTAGAAACATTTTCATATCAGTTCTTTCCCTCAAAAGAAACACATTCCATTAGTACGAACACAGAATAAACTCACGAATTAAACAAAAGAAGCTTGTAATTCTATGGAGATGATCTCATGCAGTTGATACTTTAGCTCAGCTTGGCAGATAGATAACTACACGCTGTGGCCTTGCTCAACTTCAGACACAGCAGAGAACAAGAAATACTCATATCAAAAGAAATACATTTAATTAATAAACGTTTTTAAAAAATTTGAGATTCAAAAAATGAATGTGTTATATAGCAGACATGAAATCATTCTACTAATGTTGCAGTTTTCAGTGCTTTGGATGACATTCAACATTGCTCTGCTAGAGGCACAGCAGAAACCCAAGAAATACTCGTATTATGTCAGCATTTATTTTTGCAGAGAACATGTTCTTAAAGAGACAGAATATTTTTTCTCATCACTAAGTTAGTTTTTTTATTATAAAACATGTGCAGGCCTTTCACTTGATGGCGGCCACTAAGTAAGGCACAATGTTCATGTTAACATCTATTTTTTCATTTAAAGAATTTCTCATATTAGTACATCAGTGTGATTACATAAGAAATAATTATTTCACTCTAAATCTCAGCTCTCACAAAGTCTTCTCCATGCACCATGACCCCATATTTATTCAATATTCTACACCGGTTCAAGCCTTCCTCTGAATTCTTTATGATCTATTTTGTAGCATTCAAGATTTTGATGGAAACTGTGCGCATTCTGGTGCCAATTAAAAACCTCACTATGGGAGGTGAGTGATCCGAGCTCATGAGCAGATACTCAGAGTACGGGTATAGTCCTGCTTTTCTGGTACCTCCGAGGCCACTTGGGGAGTGTAAGCTGGCTAAAAGTCCCAGTGGGAGTGTGAAGGAGGGAGTCCCACAACCAGATCCAGAAGACTTTTCTTGAACCTGTGGAGTGTAGCCCCTTTGAACTTGGTGGCATACCCTAATGATGGCAGAAGTACAGCTGTGTTTTTGTAGTGATGGAGCCAGCTCATGGCAGACCGCCTGATGACTGTGCCAGCCAAGATCCAAGGGAGCATGTTGAGTGAATAGCCCCTCATATCCAGAGATTCACCAAGGGTTAACCTGATGTAAACAGAGTCCCCAGTGCTGAAGAAGGCTGTGGCACAGTAGAGTAGGGGATAAATGATCTGGGAGCTGGTGGTGGCTCAAATGTGGAGGAGTCAATGGGGAATGAATGGCTGCTCTCCCAAGAGGACTCTGAAATGGCCGGTGGCCTTCACCCTTTGTGTGATAATAATGTGCCTGGATTTATGTGTTGTGCTTATAAACAGAGATTTGGCCTCAGGATGTCTCAGGAAGCGCACCCCACCCCCAAGGTTGATAAAGTTAAAAACAAAGTAAACAAAAATTACTTTTCACACGTGACAGACGTGACAGTTACAACAACAAGACAGTGAACTGGTGTTGTCTGAACTTACCAAGGCTGATGGCAAAGGCACATTGTGGTAGTCTATCTTTATGTTCTATTTTAGAATGCTATTATTCAGGGGCCAGATCGAGAGAGCGGATGGTCATCGAGCAAGTGTGCACACTTTCTAATGGCTGAGACTTTCTAGTTAGAATAAACTGAGTGGCATCTTATCACTCTGCCTCCCAGTAACCTGACTAGCAACTGCCTGTAAGTGCCTGAAAACCGACTAATGAAATGAAAGTGCTGTTTTGACATTGCCTTTTTGGAAGCTAGAGCAGTTTCACCTTGATAACTTGTTTTCCTCTAGAGCTTGTCGTCATCCAAAGATGGAAAGCACTCCATGAGAGGATCAAGGCTGTAAATGAAGAAACTGGCAACTTTGTTTGGAGACAGTGTGGCAGAATAACTAGTCTGTACCTGGTGTACCTAAATGGTGAGGCACTTTGTTAGGCGACAGAGGTTATATGGACAGGATACTCATTATTTTATGTAAAGTTATAACCTTTAGGTTGCAATGGTTGCTGATTCACTGAGGGAGAAATTGTTTACCTGGTTGCTTGTCATATCTTTTGAACAGTCGTGGAGCGCATACGAGTGGCGATTCTTAAAGGTTTACTGTATAAAGAATCAGGATTTTATTAAAGACAAGGAGGCTAGCATTATGCATTAAACCTTTTATTTACTTCTTCTGAGCAGCAAACTCATACATTAAAAGTATCCAATAGAACTTTAACAACATCATAATAGAAAACAGAATGTCAACTCCATATAAACTGTGTGTCCTCCATTTTGTTCCTCTTTTGTTTGAATTCTTCTTCTCCTCCAGAATCCACTTACGTTGAAATTATTCCTTCTTAAGACTCTGCAAAAATAATTAAATAAATAACTCTAAATCATAAAACTTTCTTTCCTTACTCTTTTCTTTTTTTTCTTTTTTTTAATCATAAAATATACAGAATTCACTATTCCACCACTCTGAGGGAAGGGAGGGTGGGATAATGCTAACCTCCTTGTCTTTAATAAAATCCTGATTCTTTATACACTAAACCTTTAAGAACTGCCGTTTTATGTCAAGACAGGAGGCTAGCATTATGCATGTTTAAAGTCATTCAAAATACATTTTGAAACATGATCTATAGATTTAAAATAAAATGTTCTAAATGTTTCTGAGGATCAATCAGCAGCCTTCATAATATGCTGGCCACCTAAGTCGAGAAACAAATTTACATTCCAAAGGACATGATATTTCGAAGTAGGTGGACATTTTAAAGGAATCCCTTTCATCACCCTACATACCAAAGAGCTCTTACCAATGGATGCTCCCTGTTGAAGAACATGACCTGCAGCTATAGATGAACTGTAGCAATTAACTGTTCTATAAGACATACCCTTATTAAACAATTCCACTAAAACATTTGCTACTTGAACATCATCAGCCTCCATGGGATCCAAACTCCTTTGTAAGCACCAACGAAACCAAACTTTCCAAGCACTCCTATACCTCTTTTTCGTCCCTGGTGCCCAGGATTCATCCAATATGCCTGCAGCTGATTCCGAAAGCTCTGTGAATTCTCATGAATGCCTGATATCCTCCATACTAGAAGGTTAGGAGAACCCAACACCACTAAGGGATGTTCTTCGCAGTCTGCACCTGGCAACAGACTTTTGCAACACCTTATTAGAATCGGATGTTCCACTGCCATCTCCATCACCGTTGGAAACCAGATCTGAGTTGTCCAAAAAGGAGTCACCAAGACGAACTGACACTGCTGATGTCTCACCTGCAACAACACTCTCTGAACTATCGAGAATGGTGGAAAAGCATAACCCCTTATTCTGCTCCTATCCTGCATAAATGCATCCACTGCATAAGCACCCTGATCCGCTCTCCAACTGACATACACTGGCAATAGAATGGATATTTTGGAAGCAAACAGATCTACCTCCAAAGGACCCATAATCTGATTTATTTCCTTGAAAAAATCTTCTGTTAGTTTCCAATCACTGAAGTCCCTCATCTGACGAGAATTTCAAACTGCTATAACATTTTGTACACGTGGCCAATACTGCGCCTTTAAACTTATTTTGTATTCCAAACAGAAACCTCACAACTCTTTCGTCAATTCCGCCTAATTCCTGTAACATGCTCCTCCCAATTTGTTTATGTATGTCACCGCAGTGACATTGTCCATTTTGTAAATGTAAAAATGTAAATTAGCACTTGTATAGCGCACTACTCACCCGTTAGGGTCTCAAGGCGCTGTACTCATACCGCTATGGAACCCCTCCTGGCTTTTCCCTGTGAGACGCCCACTCCTGAGCACCCCCAGGGTGAAGCCAGGCATCCAAGCGCTGTTGGGGCCGTTGTGGAGATTAAGCAAGCTATTGCCCAGAGTTGCAGAGTGGGACCCATGAATTAGATTAGGCACCGAGGCGAGAATTATCTGGTCAAGGGGAATTGAGCCCTAGACCTGCCGAAGCGGGACTTGAACCCTGGTCTTGAGCCAGATCTCTGCTTCAGGGTCTGCCGCTCTAACCATTGAGCCACACTTCTCCACAAAAGTACACATTTTCAAAAGTACATATCTCCCCTAAAAAACCTCTTTGAAACTTTGCAAAGCAAACATTCCCACGTGTAAATCTAAACAACGTATGTGTTTCTCTTTCTCTAAAAATGTCCACATTCCACCTGTTTCTAATCCCAGACAATGTGCACCCCATCCAAGTTTGCTCACATCCGTTTCCACTATGAAATCTGCTTTTGTTCCAAAAATCGCTCGACCATTCCATGCATCCAGATTCTCTTTCCACCAAATCAACTCATCTGATGTCTCCTGAGATATGGACACCCAATCTCCATATGCAAACCAGACATCTTCATACTTTGTAATGCTCTGTAATGTAATGGACCTGGAAAAATAGCCTGAATAGACGAAGACAGTAGCCCAATCACACGTGCCAAATTTCTCAGAGTCGCCGGTTGCTTCCTCATCAAAGACTGAACTTGTTTTATCCTCTTCATTTTCCTTACCGTTAGCTGTAACTGACATAACTCTGTATCCACTATGAAACCCAAATATCCCATGCACTTCATAGAAATCAAGACAGATTGCTACAGGTTTATAATGAAACCTACATTTTCCAATAAATCCTTTCAAAGTTTCAAATGTTCCTTCAAGACTCCTAAATCCTGGTTAAGAATCAATATATCAACCAACCACTGGTCTCAATACCTTCGTGAAACACCAAGGTGCTGAGGCCAGACCAAAGGGCAAACTTGAAACGGAAAAACCTGGTTCTTCCACATGAACTGCAAAAACCTCTGACTGTATTGCGCTACTGGAATTGTAAAGTAAGCATCCTTGAAATCCAACTTTACCATCCAATCTTGCTCTTGTAAAAGATCTTGTAAAAGAAAAATTCCCTCCATTTTGGAATGATTGTAAGACACAAATTGATTCAATTTCCTCAGATTTATCATCAGTCTCCAAACCTTGTCTTTCTTTTCCACTAAAAATAATGTGCTTACAAAACCTTTCTCCTGTTCCTCCATCTTCACAATGACATTCTTTAACAACATCTGAGTTATTTCCACATGAACAATCTGTTCCAACTCCCTGTGAAACTCTATTTTCTCCTGGTTCTATTTGCTGCACAGGTTCTCGATCGAACTCTATTACATATTCCTGTATCATTTGTAAAACCCATACATCCTGAGTGATTATTTCCCAATTGTCTTTAAAATACTTCAATCTTCCTCCTACATCTATAGTGATAGAAGTAGAAATAATCTTCATACTTACCCTGAATCTGTACATGTCCAATGTTACTACCTCTTGCTCTCGTAACACGACCACGTCCTCTCCCTCTCCCTCTCTGGGGATAGAATTGAAAACATCAGTGGTTCCCAATGAAGAAACCTGGTCCTTGATTCTGATAATGGGCCCTAAAATTTGCTTGGCTGGTAAGCTGCCTTCTCCTACCAGCCCTCCCATATAAATTACTGTTTGCAAAAACTCTTTTTATAGAGAAATGCACTTTATCCAGGCTAGTAAATGTGCGTACATATTTTGACAATTCCTTGACCATTCCAACACCAAATAGAAGACCACAAGCCTCCTCAGAAGAATCGTTATTAGCCATACCTGATTATTTAGGATTTCTACGCATTAGGACCGTTTTCCTTCACTCTGCCAAACATCTTACATTTGCATTTCCATCAAAGCAAATGACTCTCTGACACCAACCCCGTAAAAGATGCACATCCAAGTCCTTCCCCTTCAAGTACGCATCCTCTACTGTGTCAAATATCCAACCCAAAGGACCTCGCAAATCAAGCAATTTATCCTGAACCTGTTTTAAAGACTTTTCCAATCCCTTGCTTGGATCTTTAACCAACCTAAATACATAAGTTATCATCTCTGGGTCCAAATTTGGTGTCAAACACACCTTCTCATCAATGATGGGCCTCGAACACTCAACCCTCATTATATTTCTTTAATCTCTCTCCAGAGGCTTACATAACCTCACTTTGATGTAACTGGCAACATGGTCCAAAGGCCACCATTCCTTCTCCCGTGGATGGCTAATATCCTTAGGCTCAAATAACGTCTCACCTAACGGATCTTATAAATCCTTGCTACTCTTAGTTATTATATTACCACCCAAATCGTCCTCAAGACCATCTTTATACTCCAGATCTGATACATATTTGTGTAAATCATTATCATTATCATATTCCTCATTTAAATAATCTTTTTCAGCATCAAGCTGACTCTCCATTGTACCACTTAGGGTACCTCTCTTTTTTGAGCCACTTGGGACTCAAAACTTGTCCTGCATCTCCACTAAATGTTTTCTTTTAATTAAACACTCACCTCCTGGACCTCTAAAATGGTCCTCATCCTCAGACAAAGAGAAAAATTCCTCCTCATCAATACCTTTCCTTTTGCCCAAAACCTGCTTAGCTGACTCCTGAACTACTGCTTTTAATTCCCCAGAAACGATTTTCCTAATGAAATCCTCCTGAGTCCCTTCTTTCTCCTTGTTTATTTCAGACATCCTCTCCAAAATTACTTATATTTATTTATTTCCAGAAATAATATAATAATGCCTGCACACCTGAAAAATATCTCTTTGTGTGTTATGTAAACCTTTCCTCGTAACGAACCACCAACGGTGATCCGTTATCTTGGAAACCCACAACTACAGAAATTTGCTTTAAACATAAGCAGAATTGCTCACAATGTGCTCAAATGCCTGCCAAAACAAAAGACTAACCGTTTCCTTATTTTGTTCCAGACACGCTGATACATCAGTGCGTCCCAATGTAGAGGAAATGAACGTTTAAGCGTTCATTCGTCTAAACCCTCTGAACAGATGTAAGCATCTGTTCAGAAAGGCCTCACACTCCGGAAACCATTCTAAGCACAAGCGAAGTCCTTGCCTCGCACTCTAAGGGTGCTACAAATAAAGAATAAAAAGTAAGATTTTTCTATTTTTAGTTAGATACACAACAATAAACCGCACAAAACATAAAAACAAACTCATAATGAAATATGTCCTAATTAATCAACAATTAAATGTAGTAACTATCCCCTTTTTTTATATTATCCTTAAATCCTGTAAATATAGCTTATTAAACTAATTCTACCCATAAATTGGGTAAAGCATACACAAAAAATAATCACATATACCAACCAGTAAAAAGTCATAAATATTAGTAACATATACTTATCTGCTCAAAGCAGCAAACAAAAGAGGAACACAATGGAGGACACACAGTTTGTATGGAGTTGAACATTCTGTCTTCTATTATGATGTTGTTGATGTTCTATTAGATTCTTTTAATGGGTTTGCTGCTGAGAAGAAGTAAATTAATGCATAATGCTAGCCGCCTGTCTCGACATAAAATCTAGCAATCCATTCATCAAGTCTTCACCAGAGCCATGGCTGGATCTTGAAGCGGTGGAAGACATGATAGCATTATGGCACCACATCACAACATCACAACATCACAATGCATGTTGAAGTCATTTATGACGCTATATAAGGAAGACATTCGGCTACTGATTGGTGTCACCCCTCAAAATAATAAAGAAAAAATACTACAGCAAGCGGGCAAAAGAATTAGGAGTGACCAAGCATAGTCGTAAGTAGAAACACCAAAGAGAACAAGCATTTGCAATGCAATGGGTCTCGCATTTGCTCGAGTTAGAGCTATTAGCGTTGTAAACTCCTAACCAGGCGTTTCTTGCCACATAAATTGAAAATGAGAGTAACACAGTTTCACATAAGCGAGATGATTCAAAGCAATTCAAAGCACCACGCCATGAGCGTGAAGGAGACACGTGAAAGGAAAAATAAGTTTGCTCACAGTCAAACGTATTGGCAAAAGTGCAATTAGCCATGTAACAGGGTGGATGTCCAAGGCGATACAGGTGACCATAACGGACGTTGAGGTACAAAAAAGCACTAACATGATTATGCAGTTGGAGGCCTTGATGTTAGCATTTCAGGATAAGAGTAAGGCATCACAAAGCTTTAAGAATTGCATTTCTCAGTTATAAGCTGCATCAAGACAATTGGAACAATTGAAGTATCATAGCTGTGCATGTAACATTCAAATTTTAGCAATACTGAGATAGTTGGTGTCAGAAGAGTTCTTCGATCATGATCCAGAGGTTCTTAGAAACAGAGATGACTGCACCTGACAACAACAAACCAGGGGCCATGGAAAGGAAATTAATTTTGTCTTCTTTTGAGGAGCACAATAAAGACTCTGGGACGGACTGTTATCACAGAACTGGGACGTCTGCATGAGAGAGAAAAGAATCTGCTAGAAGCATCTAAACGACAAGAGGCAATATTTTAAGGCAAGTGCATTCTACTGTTACCAAACTACAGCCGGTGATTCGCATTGTTAAAGGTTTTTGTGCGTTTATATTTTGGTGCATCACTAATAATGTGCAGAATGTCTTTTCAGACTTGATTACACATGTATACACTGATATAGTACTGTTGCTTCTGAAAATAATTCTCTGATGTGTAAAAGTGTGCTTTTTGGGTACATTTTACCTAGGCCTCAGTTTAGGTATATACACCATCTTATGCAGAATGGAAATGACCCTTGTCGTTCATGTCTTTCCCTGTGCACATCACACTGCTTGTTGATTCTGTAGCATGTAGTCAAGCAGATTATTATTATTGTTTATTTCCACTGTTGTTGTTCCTGCTGACTTTGATTAACTTACTTGGTTCTGTAATGAAACTGTAACTATTTCTTCAAGATCTTTCCATTATGTCACGCTCCCCTGTTCATTCATATAACATGCTGTAGTTCATGTATTTAGTTTGTTCGAGCATCTCAGGATGATATCAGCGTATGGGGGTAGAATAATTGTTTATGTAGTAGGATAGTGCTTAAATGTTAAAGGCAATATGACGTTTAAATTTACTGTGCTCTGACGTGCTGATGAAATGATACATTTGCTCACACCACAATTAATCTCATATGCAAAAATAATATTTGAAAACACTTTCCTGTTCTACTAATGATCATATTTGTTCCTCTCCTGATTTTGCTGCCCACTGGAGACAGAATAATGTCTGATTTTGCCTATCTCTGCATTATCCTTTTCATGGAGACCCTTCCTGGCATTGACTCTGTACAGCTTCAATTTTGAATTTTGTAATAAAACCTTTTAACTATTCCATTGATCTAGAACTCAGTTACTGAGTGGACCAACCATTCACTTAATTCATTGTTTTCTCTGATATATTGATGCATTGGAAGGTACCTTAATGCAGGGTAGATTGCCTCATGAAATTGAGATTTAACATAGTCTCTCTTCCAGTAAAAGTGGGCATTCTGATTTAGGTGAATTTTTGAATGTCTAAAACTTTGATAGCAGATGATGTTTGCATGTTAAAGAGCACCTTCTTTCTGTTTCAAAATTCCCTTTAGTGGATTTTCCAGTGTGGATTTTTCTAGTGGATTTCAAAGAGAACCTGACTTGCAGTGCTGTTCCTGAATGATTTGGATTGTACATTTCAATAGAGCTGAATGATTCTGGAAATTGTGAGTGATCATGGCGTGTTATTGAGGTGTTAATTCTTGTGCTGAGTGATGGATTGCTATGAGGTATATGATGCTTTTGGTTTTGCAATGATGATTTTGCATCAGTTGGTGGTTTGATCACTGTTGTTTTGACTTACTGCTCTTGTTAGTGATTTGCATTAGAAATATTTTTAGTTTATATCTGTTGGTTTGGTAATTGGATTTATCAAAATCCAAGATCCCACGATATTTCTGTTTAACTTGTAAACATAAAAGAATGTCTTTTGTGATGGTATTTTGAGTTAATAATTTTTCCTTTCCAGGAGAATGCATGATTAATTTGAGCTGGTGCTTTCTGCTCCTTGTAACATTTAGGTTGAGCAGACAAGATTTATTTTGGTTTATTATTGTATGTTCATTGACAAAGGCTATGCAATTGTTTTCTTATTCATGAAGATGTATCGCTGTGATTTGCTAGTCATAGAGGAATCACGCTGGGATTGGTAAAACGTCACCACAGAGTTTTGCTGTCATTAGTTGGTTTCTGACAGAGCCGCTTTTGGATTGGTTGCTCTTTGGCATAGCCACGCTGGGATTGGTTATTTTGGCTTGCTCATTTTGTGCAGTTTTTGCCTTGTTTTGAGTGAAAATAATGGGTACTGTGTTAAAAAAGACTAGCATATCTGCTATGGAGGATCAGAAATTACCTGATGATGGGAACAGCTGCATATGAGATGAAGACAGACATTGTTTTTATAGGTGTACTTGGATTTCTGAATGGCATGAATTTTCCTCTCCTTATAAGGACATGCAGTTTCCTTTGCAGAGTACCTTTAACAATAGAAAGGTAGATTTCTGAGGCAAATTAAGAAATCATATAAAGATGTTACCTAGACCTACACAGTTTGAGGCATTGAACAAATGGAATTGCTGGCTACAGAGAAGAAGAGAAAGAAAATTAAGAAGCAGGTGAATGGTTTATTTAAACAGTGGCTCGAAGGCAAGTGGGCACAACAAGAAAGACACTCAAGGCAGGATATGATGGAGAGAGTACGAGTTTTACCAGCAGCAGTCAAAGAGACGACAAACACAAATAAAATTGATGAGGGGGACAGAGAGAAGCAAAACCAAGACTCAGATGAGGAGCATAACGTTTTAAACGATCTTTAGAATTCCAGTTCTCCTCAATATATGCAGACGGAATACCGAGATTAAGTCCTGTAGTATCTAATTAGAGTGAAGCGGGAGATGGTACGTATATACAAGCACAGGGATCAACTGCACCTACAGCTACAAGTGCATCAGCGAGTGCCCAATCTGATATTGCAATGATGCCTATACCAGGTACTAGAAGAGATGTTACACTTGTTTCTTCCATTCCAGATGGCATGTCTATTACTAATGCTGTTATTGAAGAATATCCTAAAGTGAGAGTGAAAATGGAAAATGTGCAAAGATATTAAAAAATGAATTTCACCAATTATTAAATAAAAGAATTAGGTTTAATAAAAGACAAGGGAATGTAGGGAATGGAGGAATAGAAAAAAAGATGGAAGGAAAGGGTTACTAATAAAAGAAAGCTTCAGAGACAGGAAATAAAGTGAAGAGGTCAACTAGAGATTCAGAAATAGTGGCAGTTTCAGAATTTCCCCAATGAGAAGTACATGGAGGAAACTATGTGCCTTGGATGGGAGGTGATCTTTGTACTTTTACAACAATTATTGAAAATAGTGAGAGGTAATTGAGAAGTGCTACAAAGAGGTTCATAGGTTGACAACCATTTCAATACGATGTTTGAGATCGTAGTGACTTTTTGTCTGAGTGTAAGGTTGCTTTTGCTGGGCCAACTGAGGAAACAGTTAGGGTTGCACCTAAGAATGCTCCTTCTGAAGTGATTGCTGACAAATAAAAATAAGTGACAGAATTGTTTTAATGGATTGAGCTAGAGAAAGACATTCCTTGGGTGAAGATTTTCACAAGAGCCAAAAGAGTCAGTGTATGCCTATTATGAGAGACTTCTGCACATTTTTAAGAAACACTATGGAGTTGACAATCCTGAGAAAGATTGTGCCAGCAGTTTAGTTTCTGTTTTTGATGAGTTTGCATATGGCTGGGTCCAAACTGGGGTGGCATGGTGAGCAAAAGAACGATGGATTAAACCCAGATCTATGACTGGGGGCGAGTGTTTGACAATGTTCAGCATTCCGTCCATCACTTGTTGTTTTTGCTTTGATGAGTTTGCATCCTGCGCTTAGTTCACTTATACAGAAAAGTGTTATGTGCTGGCAGACATAGAGTATAGATAAAATCTTGAAATATTCCAAGTACGCTAGTGATTAGTTTGATGCAAAGCAGAAAAGGATCAAAGAGAAACTGATAGTTGCCCAGACAAAACAGTTTGAGAGAAATGGCAAGATGTGCAAATGAGGCACATGGTAAACTGAAGGAATTGACGGATGTATATAAGGTTGACATCAGTATAATGAAAAATGTGCCAAGACATTACAAAATGAATTTGAGAAATAACGAAAGAAAATAATTAGGTTTAATAACCTTATGCGCTCTCATTAGGGATCAGGTTAAAAAGACAAGAGAATGAAGAGAATGAAGTAATACAAAGAAAGAGGGACGAAAAGGGTGAGTAACAATAAGAAAGCTCCAGAGACAGGAAGGAACATGAAGGGGTCAAGTAGAGATTCTGAAATAGTGGCATTTGCAGAATTTCCCCTATCAGAAGTACATGGAAGAAACTATGTGCATGTGCCTTGGAGAGAAGAGTTCTTTATGCTTTTACAACAATTTTTCCAAAATAGCAAGAGGACCATGAGAAGTGCTACAAAGAGGTTCATCTGTTATTGACGATTTAAATAATGCTTTGGGCTGATTTTAATGTGATGTGTGAGATTGTAGTTCCTAGTGACTTGTGGTCTGAGTGTAAGGTTGCTGTTGCTTGGCCAACCGAGGAACCAGTTAGGGCTGTGCCTAAGAATGCTCCTTCTGAAGTGGTTTCTGGCAAATAAAAATAAGTGATAGAGAATTTAAAATGGAAGGTACCAGAGAAAGGCATTACCTGGGTGAAGATTTTCACAACAGCCACAAGAGGCAGTGCATGCCTATTATGGCAGACTCATGCAAATTTTCAAGAAACAATATGGAGTTGATAATCCTGAAACAGATGGTGCTAGCAGTTTAGTTTCTCCTTTTGTTATGGGTTTGCATCCTGAGCTTAGTTCACATAAGCAGCAAAGTGCTATGTGCTGGTAGACATAGAGTATAGATACAATCTTAAAATATTGCAGGTACACTGGTGGTTAGTATGATGCAAAGCAGAAAACGATAAAAGAAAAACTGATAGTTGCACAAATAAAACAGTTTGAGAGAAATGGCAAGAATGGTTGATGGGCTCTCATTTGGTTATAGTGTCATCTAACAATGCAGGAATTAATGGGATGTCTTCAATGCAAGTTGTAAAGCTGGAAAATGAAATGCGCAGATGCAAAGTTGTGGAAGGGGGATTGTAAATAAATTAAGAATTAATGTGAATATTGATATGCTAAAGAACAATACTGCTTATCATTTTTGGGGTAAAATCAGGCACTGGAAAAAGTAATGTCAACAAAATCCATACTGAATTTAAAATTACTTTGTTGCCCAGATGCAGCAGAATGTAAATAATGTACAGACACAGTAATTATCCCCAGCTCAACCAGCTCCTGCGCTGAATATGAAACTTCAGAGGCGATTTTGAATGAATATGTGTATGGCCACAGTGTTGCAGCACAATATGAAAAACAAAATATCATATAATCTAGGGTACCAACAGAATCCATTGATTCTAAGTAATGATTTTCCTTTTTGTTCCTGAAAACAATTCTCAATGATGTGCTGGGGTGGGGGAGGTGGATTGCTGACTTAGAGCAGCCCTGAAGGTAGACCAGAGTGGCCCATACATTGATGTTGAAGTCAATGGCCATCCCTTTCCTTTCGTGATAGATATGGATGCTACCTACTCTACAGTTCATTCTGTGGAGGTTCCAAACCTTCCCTACTGGGAACAGAAGTCCAGGTTTTAAGCATCAGCAATAAACAGATTGTTAATCAGGTTACAGTAGATGTCCCTGTTAAATAGGGTCAATAGAGAATAATCATCAGCATATTTTGTGTGATTTGAGTCCTGTAACTGTGCTGGCCAGAGACTTGCTTTGGAAGATGAGCTGTGTGATTTATTCTGCACCAGATGGAATTGCACTTGAAACTCAAGATGAAGATTCTGTGTTTAAAATTAAGTCACATGACTCAAGAGTTTAGCTGTTCCCAATTCTGACTAAAGATGATTGGCTTACGGTTTTCAAACACACTGTTTAAGAAGAGGTATGGAATTTCCTTGATAAAGAGATAGGATTAATTGAAAGTGCAAAGACTGTTAGAATAAACATGAAACCAAATTCCGTTTTACCTAGAATTCAACAGTACCATTTTTTAAACAGAAGAAGAATGAAGCTTGTTTTTGAAAAAAATTATTAAACAGGGAATTCTTTGGGAAGTGCTTGGTAGTCCCTGCAACTATCTAGTGATGGAAAGTTAAAAAACTGTGGTAAATGAACAATGGTGCAGGACCTGAGAAAACATAAATAAAAAAGTGATTCCATGTTGTCCAGTGGTACCAAATCCAGCTCTAATTTATTCAAGATTCCCTCAGATGCAGAATGGTGTACAGTCATTGACTTATGCCAAACGTTCTTCTCCATCCCCCTGCATGAAGACAGTCAGTACTTATTTGTGTTCCAACTCCAAAATAAAGTTCTTGTTGGTGTCGAATTCCACAGGGGTATATTGAAAGTCCTTTGATTTTGAGTCAAATCCTAATACAAAATGTGGAAACTTTACAGTTGCCCTGTGGCCCACTCTTGGTGCAATATAGAGATGATCTATTGGTGGCCTCAAAGACAAAATAGGATTGTAAACTTGACAAAGTGCCTTGTTAAATTATTTAGCTGATAAAGGTCACAAGGTTTTCCCCCACAAAAATGCAATACTGTAAAAAAAAAGTGATTTATCTTGGACAGTATGTTAAAAAAGGAGTAAGGAAAGTCTCAAAAGAATGTGTTTCTGCTATTCTGAAAATGAATCCTCCTACCACCCAGAGGGAGGTGAGGATGTTTGTGGGAGTTGTTGGTTACTGTTGTAAGTGGAACTCAAACTTTTCCTTGATTGCAAAGCCTTTAGGTAGGTTGACCCACAGTGATATCAAAGATTCTGCTTTCCTGTGTATTGAGAAAAAATGTGTGCAGTGCACCCACCCGTGGAATACCATGTTATAATTTGGAAATGTTTCTTATTGCCATGAGGGAGGTGGGTGTGCACTTTCTGTACTTACACCAATGCAATGAGGAATAAAGAGTCCAGTAGTCTATTTATCAGCTGTGTTGCATCCAGTAGCTAAAAGTCTTCCTGTAAGTTTCAAAGTGGTTTCAGCTATTTGCACTGCAATTGAGAAAACTGAAGGCATTGTGGAGGAAATATATTGGCCTTCCCCCAGCATCTTGTCCATATGTTATTGTGTTAGCTAACGTACCCAGCCTCCCGCCTGGCCAGTTTGAAACTACAAGAACATTAATGAACAAAGTTATCCATTGGATGTCTGCCAATGCGAGCAGACAATGGGACTTTAGTTGTGAGATTTTGTTTGCAAGGCAGGTGGGGGTCATTGGTCGTCTGAAAAAGCATTATTCAGGCAGTACTATAGTTATTAATGCCTGCAACCCTTTGATCATGGGCAAAGTGCTGGCATTAGCTAGAGATGGCTTGGTTAAGCCAAGTATGGTCAGGATTCTGCCACTGGGCTTTTCCTATCTGGTCCCAGTCAATCCCTGGTTTCCTGGGAACCAAGCTCTTAGCCAACCCTTTATCAAGCTGCTAACACTTCTCCACCTTCAAAAAAGGTTTATGTCCCTTACATGTTTGGAAGACATTGACTGACATCTTAGCAGGGAGAGTGTTTGTGGGAATAATAGTGTGGCTTATGGAGGTAGTGGGGTTAATATCAACATGGACCACACCATCACTCCATCGTTGTTGGTACCATCTGGTTCGATGCACCCTAAATCTCTCTTGCTGACCCCAGAAGAACCAATGATCGTTGTGCCTGGTGGTCTTGAGGCTGAGCATAGAAACTGTGATTCAAGTAGCAGAACAAGCAGCAGAACAAGATGAATCAAAAGGAGCAAGGAAAGTCTCAAAAGAATGTGTTTCTGCTTATCTGAAAATGAATACTCCTACCACCCAGAGGGAGGTGAGGATGTTTGTGGGAGTTATTGGTTACTGTTGTAAGTGGACCTCAAACGTTTCCTTGATTGCAAAACCTTTAGTAAGGTTGACCCACAGTGATATCAAAGATTCTGCTTTCCTGTGAATTAAGAACAAATATGTGTGCAATGCACCCACCTGTAGAGTACCCTGCTACAATTTGGAAATGTTTCTTATTGCCATGAGGGAGGTGGATGCGCACTTTCTGTACTTACACCAAAACAATGAGGAATAAAGAGTCCAGTAGTCTATTTATCAGCTGTGTTGCATCCAGTAGCTACAAGTCTTCCTGTAAGTTTCAAAGTGGTTGCAGCTGTTTGCACCGCAATTGAGAAAAGTGAAGGCATTGTGGAGGAAATACATTGTGTTTGTTTCACATTCTGTTGATATTTTGCTGGCTCTAACTGCTCATCTGACCAGATATGAACAAAATACTGGCAGCTGTGTTTCAATCAAAAGGTATAACTACTTGAATCTTGCAACACTGCTTCCTGTTCCAAACAACAGTGAAGACAGAAACATGAGGGATGGCGGTGAGCCAGAACATTACTGCATTTGTGTCATGTACCAAACCAAGACCAGACATTAAAAACATTCCTCTTAAAATGGCTAATCTGATTTTGTTTGTTGATGGTTTCTGTCTAAGAGCCAACTGTGGAGCACTGAAAGCTGCTTATGTAGTGTGTAGTACATTCCATTTCTGAAGGCCTTCAAGCATCATAAATGCAGAATGTAACTTCTACACAAGTGGCGGGTTTGGTTGCATTTGCAGGAGCTTGTTGCCTATCAGAAGGTTTGAGTGTGACAATATATACAGACAGCCAATATGGTTTTGGAGTGGTGCATGATTTTGGACAACTGTGGTAACAAAGGGGTTTTATGACTTCCTCTGTAACACTCCCATCAGGAATAGTCTCTATATACTTGATTTATTGAAAGCAATACAACATCCAAAAGAGATTATTGAACCTAATTGTGCTGCCCATAAGGCTGGAAAACATATGGCCACATATGGAAATAAATATGCAGACCAAGTGGCCAGATATAGTGTACTTGAAAATTAAACTGTGATTCAAGATGGAATTGACAGATCAGTGTCCAACGTCTGCCCCTCTGATCTAGAGTTGAATTCGGGGTCAACAGTTAAGCACAGGAAAATCACCCGGAAATCTCAGCAGTCTGAGCCTAGAACTAAACCAGCAACTTGTAGGCCTCGTAGGATGGAAGTATCAAAGGGACATGTCCTCCTCGTTTGTTAACCCCCGGGATAGCATGGCTGCATGTTTAAGTGAGTGAGCGCTGGATGACAAATTATGACTGCTTTATGATTGACTTTTTGCCATTGAGTCTAATTTATGTAAGTTGACCATGGTAGGGGAGGTGGAGCTCATCTGCCCTCAGAAGTCTCTTGCTCCTCCTGCTGCTGGAGTTAATCCTCTGCTGAACTCTGTATCATCAGCTATGCAATTGCCGATCCATTATTTTGGGGACAGCGCGGATGATAACAACTCGCTACCGGCTAAAGTTACAGGAACCGGTCAATCCTCATCGCCTTTGAGGGATGGCAGACAGACCCTCTCAGTACCTCTTTCTAATCAAGTTAAAAATAAAGGCCCAAGTGTGGACTCCTTGCCTGTAATTGACCTTCCCCCAGCATCTTGTCCATATTTTATTGTGTTAGCTAACGTACCCAGCCTCCCACCTGGCCAGTTTGAAACTACAAGGACATTAATGAACAAAGTTATCCATTGGATGTCTACCAATGCGAGCGGACAATGGGACTTTAGTTGTGAAATTTTGTTTGCACAGCAGGTGGGGGTCATTGGTAGCCTGGGAAAGCATTATTCAGGCAGTACTATAGTCATTAATGTCTGAAACTCTTTGATCATGGGCAAAGTGCTGGCATTAGCTAGAGATGGTTTGGTTAAACCAAGTATGATCAGGATTCTGCCACTGGGATTTTTCTATCTGGCCCCAGTCAATCCCTGGTTACCTGGGAACCAAGCTCTTAACCAACGCTTTATAAAGCTGTTCACACTTCTCCACCTTCAAAAAAGGTTTATGGCTCTTACAGATTTGGAAGACATTGACTGACATCTCAGCAGGGCGAGTGTTTGTGGGAATAATAGTGTGGCTTATGGAGGTAGCGGGGTTAATATCAACATGGTCCACACCATCACTCCATCGTTGTTGGTACCATCTGGTTCGATGCACCCTAAATCTCTCTTGCTGACCCCAGAAGAACCAATGATCGTTGTGCCTGGTGGTCTTGAGGCTGAGCGTAGAAACTGTGATTCAAGTAGCAGAACAAGTAGCAGAACAAGATGAATCAAAAGAAAATTCTGTGATAAATATAGACGACGTGAGTTGTTTCCTATTGCATTCAATTCAAACTTCTTTAGGAGCACTGAGAGACCTTTAGGAGAACAACCCAGAAGATGAGAAAAAAAGGGAAATGTTGGATTACAAAAAGAACGACCAGGACATACATATATATATATATATATATATATATATATATACATATATATATATATATATATATATATATATATCCTGAGTATAAATATGTATTGCCTGACACAATGTTGAATTGCATGGCTCAGTATTTTCATAATCAATCACACACAGTGATAGATGCCATTACTTGAATATGTGAATTTAGCATCTATATCTAAAGAAGAACAAGACAAATCAGAACCGGAGACTTACATTTAAATAAACTGTTGCCAATACATATTCAGTAGTGACCCAGAAGAAAAATAATTACTTTGAGAGTTCATAAAAGAATGTCATAGATCAGTCCAAACTGTGGACAACTCACATAAGATCCCAATAAGAAGAAAAAACAATGGAGACCATGAATTGAACAAGAAAAACATATTTTGAAGTATATTTTGATTTGTGATTATTGTTTTAAAAACAAAGAAGAAACGTTTATAACTGTTTAAAAAAAACGGTTAGCCTTTTGAGTTCCACATTTGCTTTTTGTTTTGATGAACATATAGCAAATGCTGCAAAATCATTGGTCTAATCACTTTGCTAATGACACCAATAATCTAAGTTGGCTTGTTATTGTGTCTCTTTTCTACAGTGGATATGACTCCACAGAGGTTGAATTAACTACAGTACTACATGACATTACACCTAATCCACTGGTACATAGGGTAAGCTTAGCTAGTTGATTTCATGATAATCTTTATACTAAAATGTTGATTAATATGTAGAGATTATGAGGGTCATGGATGGTTTGGTATACACTTTTTCCCCTCTCCTCAGATGAAGGTGCGATCTACTTACAAATACCAACATCTTATGATCTTTTCTGTAACGTGTCCCTTAGACTTTTCAACAAACATGAATTTCTATCACCCTGAGTGTCGGGTTTCAACATCTCACTGGAAGAGCTAACTATCTCTAAAAATGTCAAGAATCATCTAAAATATGGTAAAATTTGAAATACAATTGCACAAGTTCACCAGGAGAATGTGTGCAGTTTAAGTAAAGAAGAGTATGAGTTTGTTAAGGAACACAATGAGAGAAAAGTTAAGATTGTGAGAACTTGGAAAGGTAAGACGATAAGAGAACAGAGTAAGGCTGAAGAAGAATTTAGATTGCCACATTTCTATCCAAGACTGGAATAGAACATGAAGAAAGAGTGAATTGTGTCTTGTGCATTGTGAACCTACAAGAATTAGATCAATTAATTATGTGGATGAAAGTGAATATGAAGAAACTATGTTTAAATTGGTGCTTTTCTGATTGGGGAGGAACCAATTCTGAGAGGAGTTTATTATGTGTGTGGTGAGACTGCTTATTTCAATTTGCTGCATAACTGGATTGGATCATGTGATTTTGCTTTGGTGTTTCCTAGAGTCTCTCGCTTGACTGAAGTGAATGATGCTGTTGGTTGAAGAGAGTGTAATGTGGTTTTGGACAGACAGTATTAGATATTTTAGGAGCTATTATTCCATCTATAGCTGTAGCTGTGAATGATATGAAAATTATATGTTTGTCTACACTTGTAGATCGACTTGCTTCTAATACCACTGGTGCTTTAACCTAGAATAATTCTGAATTGATCGCAATGTGGCAATCATTATGCAAAACCCTTGCGCTAGCTATCTTTCTTCCGATGGAGGGCTGTGTTTGCGAGGTACTAAACGTCAACGTATGTCGCACTTTCATACTTGATAACAGTAGAGTTATTACTGCACATGTGAGTAATATTACTAAAATCTCTGGTGAAGTCCAAGCTTTATAAGAACATAGCATGTGGAAAACAGTAGTTTCCTGATTTAGTGAGATAGGGAAGGGTTTTACCAAGATTAGTGAATGGTTTGATAGTCTGGGAGACGGGATGCTAAGACTAATTCTAACCTCTGTAATAATTGTAATTATTGGTTGAACTGTCCTATTTCTCTTGTTTTATTTTTTTCTAAAATGTGGTTGTAAGAGTAAAGAAAGTAATTAAAGCATAAACAAGAAGAATTTGAGAGGGAGGGTGCCAAAGATTGTGCTTACAACCAGCTACAATTGACAGAAGAATCAACTTGTAAGAAGCAGAAAGTGATGCAGACTATGGTATAGTTGCTGATTAGTTTAATATATTAATTGTATGTTTTAGTGATGATAAAATAATAAGAGGAGGGAGTTGATTGAGGTTTTCATGTTTTTATATTTTTGTGCATCATTAATAAGGTGAAGAATGCCCTTTTACATTTGAAAACACATGAATACACTGATATAAAACTGTTGTTTTTTAAACAAATTCTCTATTACGTGTAAAGGTGTGTTTTGCTGGTACATGTTACTAGGCCTCAGTTTAGATATAAACACAATCTTGTCCAAAATGGAAGTCGCTGTTGTCACTCATGTCTTTTCCCTTGCACATCCACTGCTCATTATTTCTGCAGCAAGTAGTCAAGCAGATTATTATTTATTTTTTCCATTGTCGTCATTTTTGCTGACTGATGGACTTTCTCGGCTCAGTCATGAAACTGCAACTATTTATTCAAGGTCTGTTCTCCATTCATATAACCTGCTTTTTTCATGTATCTAGTTTGTTCTAGTATCTCCAGATGACATTAGCATAGAATGGACAGAATCATAATTCATGTACTGGGATAATATTTAGGTGTTTAGGCAATATGATGTTTAAGTTTACTGTGCTCTGATTTGCTGATGAAATTATACATTTGCTCACACTACAGTGATTCTGCAGTTCTGTTAATTTCATATGTGAAAACTGTATTAAAACCCTTGATTTGGGGGCTGGGCCAGAAGACTTTCCTGTACTACCAGGGATGTTGTCTGTTACCCTCCCAATTTTGTTGCCCACTTGAGTCTCAAAATAATTTCTGATTCCGCTTAGCTAAGTATGACCGTTGAGATCATTAATGGCATTGACTCTGTACTGCTTTAATTTTGAATTTTGTAATAAAACCCTTTTACTATTTCATTGATCTAGAACTCAGGCCCTCATTATGATGGTGGTAGTCGGCTGCCGCTGCCCGCTGCCAGGGCTGCGGCAGAGGCCAGACCGCCGCGGGGCTGAAGGTCCGATCGTTAGATTACAATGCTGATAGTCGGACCGTCAACGGTCCGCCGCCACTGCCAGGATCAGAGGTCACGACGGGCTGGTGGCGGAACGATTTCCTAAGCAGCCACAGCAGTGTTGAATTCAGCACCACCGTGCTGAGTAGGAAATGGTTTTCTGCCAGCCTTTCCGTGGCTGCTTTCCTACTACGGAAAGGCTGGAGGAAAACCTAAAAGGAGCCAGTGTGGGGGGGGGGCAGTTGCCCTCTCCACAACCTGGGGGGGGGGGCAGTTGCCCTCTCCACAACCTTGTCGTGGACAGGGCAGGGGCCCCAAATGCAGGACCTACAGAATGTGCACTGTCTGCATTAGCCATGGGTGCTGCACAGCCCCGTGAGTGGCTGCAATGGCCTCGGCTCCATGAGAAGCCGAGACCAATGCAACTGTGGATGTTCCTGCCGCCCCTATGGCTGGAACAACGTAATGGGGTGGGAGGAGAGGCCAGCAGTCTGGCAGCGGCCTCTTCACCACAACTTCAGCGGGTCACGTACAGCCTGCCAAAGTCCTAATGAGGTGCTCAGTTTTTGAGCGGTCCAATTATTTTCCTAATTATTTTACTTGATATTTTGATGCATTGGGAGGTGCCTTAATGTGGGGACACAGCCTCATGAAATTGAGGTTTGACACTGTCTCCGATCCAGTAAAAGCAGCATTTGGATTGAGGTGAATCCTGGGGTGTATAAAATTTTGTGCGACTCCCTGCCCAGAGGTTCCATAATCAGTAGCTAGATGGAGTCAAGAGGAGACAGATTAAATTGGGTTGGATGTACCTTAACGACCCCCCGACATGCTGAAAGAATAGAAGTAGTTAGTGAATGTTTTCTCTTTTTCCCTCCCTCTTTCCTAGGTGGTGTAGGTTCTCTGGATGGGCTTGGGAATCACCTTGAAGAAGAGCAGGATTTGAATGTCCCTCATATCTCTGGCATGTGTTTACGATGGAGGCAGCTCTGAATCATGCAGTAGATTGCGTTGTCTACAAGCAAAATATATGCTTCTCACTCTCCTACCATTTTTTCCCATCCCGCCCCACTCTACTGTGTCTTTTGAAAATGGGGGGAGGGTAATAGATTTTAAACAATAGTTCCAACTGGGGAGGGCATATACTTTCATTACTACTGAATAGTGTTGTTTGTAAAGCTAAATAAAAATGATTAAAACATCAAAAAAATCATTAGTGTATTTTTAGTCTCTATATTTAATAGATATTATTTTGGCTTTCTTTCCTCCCACCACCACCCTCCTTCATCTACCCTCCTGTCCCTGTGTAAGATGAAGGCACACACATTATGACAAGTGAAAGGTAAGGTCATTCTTCTTTTATTAAGTAGATCCACAGGAGGGACCCCATCCACATCAACGTCTCAGATCAACTGTCAAACAACCCTTTAACACACTGCCTGGATAACCATCCCACATTCTAACGGTCTACATCACTATAATATTACAATTGTACCGCATCATAACTTAGAAACATAATCCTACTAGGTCATCCCTTAGATACAGAACACCACACCCTGCCAATTCAGTCCCTCTTTCCTTTACCTTCCATTTGTTCATTGGGAACTTAATACTGTTGAGACTCACTGTATAGTTTCTATTCTTAGGGTTTACACTTTTTTACCTGCTTCACAGTTCTGATGCTTTGGTTTGTAATGTTTTCTGTTATGTTATGAAAACTCCAAGAACGACATACAAAAATGCCTAAAATACTGATTCTGGGAATCAGGATTTAGGAATTTTGACCCTATATCCTACTTTCTGCAGCCGTAAGTGTTCTTTTCAAATGTAAATGATTTTGTATATCATAAATGTTCACTCATTGCAAACGCTGTTAGCTATATAAAAAGTAAATGCTGATTCTTGTTCAATATTTACTTATTACAATTCATATAAAAATATAACTTATTATATGTTTTTCACTACATAGTATTCATTGTATTATGTATTACAATGACTTGAAATATGGCATGAGATGTATTCATTAAAAAAGTTGCCACATGCCAGGTAGCTTGAAGTCACTGATGACATCACAAAGGTGGGATGTTAACCGAGTTTTCTCAAGTAGCAGATGAAGATGGAGAAGGGGGAGGGGGAGGAGAGATGGGCAACAGCTGGGAATCGTGTGGCATGCTTCCACAGATCAAGTAATGGAGAAGAAAGCTGCTGGGGGAAAGCCCGAGAAAGAACCAGCAAAACAGAGTGTTAACCCTCCAGCCCCAGATTCAAAATCCACAGAGGCTGAGGCCATGAAGGATTCACCTCAAAAGGGCACTGGCCCTCCCGCCACAGAGAAGAAAGTTGTGGCTGGGGAGGCTAAGAGGGCACCAAATCAACCAACTGCTGCTTCTGCAACCACAGAGAAGAAGCCTACATTGGGAGGGCCTGGGAAGGAACCACCTCAGGAAGGACCCAGCTTTCCAGCTGCTGAAAAGAAAGCAACAGAAGAAGAACCTGGGAAGACGCCAGCTCCACCAAGTACAACAGCCCCTGCCACAGAGAAGAAAACTGTAGGAGAGACTGGAAAGCTGCCAGCTCAACTGGGTACAACATTACCAGCTACAGAGAAGAAAACTGCAAGAGAGGGTGAGAAGGCGCAGGCTCCATCGAGCACAACATTCCCAGCCACAGAGAAGAAAGGTCCAGTAGGAAAGACACCATCTCAACAGGGTGCCAGCTCTTCGGCCCCACAGAAGGAAGTTGCAGGAGTGGCAACTGCCAAGACACCAGCGGTGCAAGGTGGAGCTAAACCAAATAGTACCACTCTGGGTGAAAGTCAAGAAACGTCTGCCTCGAAGGTGCGTAAAGTTTTTTCGAAATGTCAGAGGAGGTTGCTATGGTGCTCACTCAAAAGCCTTTAAAAAAATGTAATCTCATTATATACACAAGCAGAGCTGAAGTGGCTGGAAAAGATAATTAACTTACAATGTCCTGTGAAGTTTTGTATAATATTTGGCTCTTTGTAGTGACTCTTTGCAAAGGACAGACATGCAGATTAGGCCATCAAGCCACATAGGGCAAGGTAAACAAATAATATGAGATGCCAATCCAAACACAGGATGCAATAACCATGTTCAGGCCGAATCTACTAGGGAATGAGTTCAGTCTAACCATGATTTGTATACGCAATTCATATAATTTAAAGAGGAATTCACCCCCTAAGAGCACCTTAGGTTGATCTTTAACCAAGCACTGTTAGAACTGTTGTTCAGAGACAATCTCTGTCCACAATTCAGTACTTCCTGGAGCACAGTAATTTGTTAAGTCCCCCTTTACCCAGAGCTCTGCCCTGTTCAAAGCCCAGCATGGCCCAGAACATAGCCGGAACCTCTGTCTTGTCCAGAACTCAATTGAGAATGGATATCAGTATCTACCCAAATCAAACCAGGGCCTACCACTTCCCAGAGCTCTGCATTTTTCATATACCAGCCCTGCCACAAGCTGAGCAGTGCTTGGAATACAGCCAGAAGCCTAGAACTAAGAAGACTTAGCCCAGCTTCCAACCATTATCCCGGGTCCAGAGCTCAGCTTATAGCCCAACACTTCTCAGAGTCCATTCCGTATTTAAGTCCAACTCTGCACAGAGTTGAGTGCCTTTTGGAGCAAAGGCCTACTGAAAGGTGAGCCATGCTGGATATCTCCCCTTCTCAAAGCCTAGCCCACAACCAGTCCAGCCTGAAGCACAGTCTCAATTCCAGCCCAGTCATTACCCCATGTTGTGACAGCCTGGATCCCAAACTAAACCAGCACAGGAGCCAGCTCTACCTGGAACTAGAACCGGAGGAAACCCCAGCTCATCACAGCTTAGCCCATAATCCACTGCCAAGTTTAGAAGTCAGTCCACTTCAGGGGACTGTCCATAAACCCCAACTCAACCCAAACCCTTGAGCCTAGGCCTAACCCATCCTAGCCCAACTCAAGCACAACACAGAATCCAGCCAGGAGCCCAGCCGTGAACTAAGCACAGCCTGGAATCAAGCCCTGCCTACAGCCTAGGTAATATGAGAAGCAAAAGTGTCAGTGAACAGTGGCGACTGGTGAAATTCCAAAGTCCTGGGGCATAAGCACATGCCTGAAATTGAACAGAGAAAAGCCCAACTCTACCAAGGCCGGCCCCGGGGGAAGCATGAAGGGGGCTTGAAAACTGGTGCATTTTATGCCACAATTTACCAAACACACTGACTCAGAGGCTACATTATTTAAAAGGTAATTCCTTAGGGGCACTTTAGAAAAAACAACCTGTAAAATGTTTATTTATCGTTATGAGACACCTACTTGGCCAACTGTTAGTGCATATGGCACTTTAAGCAGATTTGTGTAATGCATTTAGGAGCACATCTTGATTGTGGATGCAGGATAATTAACTCCAACGTTCAAATCAAGTTTAGGAATGTTTTTAAAGTGAGTCAATTCGAATGAAAAATCGTCTGCATGATAGGTGTGCATAAACAAACATTACATACATGGAAGTACAGTCTGACAGCAAGGTCACATGAGCTTATATCACACTATGAAGGCTATGAATCCATATGCTGCAAGTATACAAGTTTTTTGTGGTATCATTTTTAATGATGTATTGGTATACATTACAGATTGGAACAAGCAAACAGTTACATATCCATAATACCCCAGACCCAACCACCCCCTTCCTCCTGGCTCTACAATAGAATACTCTGATGATTATTTATGAAGCACAAACTGTGTGAAAGTCTTCGAAGGAGCAGGAAACATTCCACCGGGGACCCAACCCACCTCGGACACACAACCGAGGCATCTGCCTCATGCATCGAGACAGAGACCCTTTGTTCCTCCTACCCTCTAATAGAAGCAATGTTCCCAGCAACCACCAAGGCCAACTTCCCTCAGGTGGCCTAACACCAGGGGGCTCAAGTAGGGCTGCAAGCATGGCACCCCAACCCTGTAAGTCATGAGATAGTTTGTTATCCCTGCGGCATGTGCGCATGCGGCTCTCATCAGCCACTGCCCATTCAACCATATCTTTCACCCACTCCTGCACCCCTAGGGAGGTTCGAGACAACCAGTGAACAGCCACCCTGTGTTTGACAAGGATCAACCCCAACACCAGAAACCTCCTACTCAGGCACTTCTTCGGTGTTAGGGTCACACCTAATAGGCATTGTTTGGTTTCCCGAGAGACCACCCATCCGTGGTGGTGTTCAGCCGGCCAACCACTGTGCAAAAAGTGCCAAATTCAGAGCATCCCCAGATCATGTGTAGAAAGTCAGCATTCTCAACCAAACACCGGGGGACAGCAAGTGTATAATTTGTCATAAAAAAAGAAAGATATGATGCATTCTGGGTTATGTAGTGTTATGGTGTGCTGAAGAAAAAAATCACTACAAGTATATACATCAACAATGCTGTAGTCGATAAGGGTTAACAGTTTCACAGAAGTGATAGGACTTCCCACTAGCGACCTTCATGCTACGCCTACAATCACAGTGCATTTCAACACAGAGATCACTATAAGAAATGTGTCATCATTTAGTTATGAAGACAAGCATCTAGGCCTACACTTACAACAGCATCATCTGGCCTTCTACATATAACACACTAGTGTGCACTGCTCACTGAGTATCCACATCATATGGCCTCCGAGAGAAAATTTCACATCAATCAAGTGCCAGCATTGGAGGGTCTCTGCCATGAAAGTTTTCAATTATTTGAAACAAGTATTACCTTCGTCCTACAACATGCTACATTGAATTCACAAGGTGATCTTACAAATGTAAAACGTCCTTTTCTCCCTCCTTCATGTTCTTCACTCCACTACAAGGCTGTGGGTAAATGCAGTGTCCTAACTTCAGACACAAAATCTCCTTCTTTTTTGCATTTTCAAAGGTCACTGTGTGTTCTTTATATCCACATTTTGAGTGCCACGACACATCCATTTCTGCAATCAGCATACATGCGAGCCTGAACTCCCCTTCCATCAGCTGGGCCCCAAGCGTTGAACCAGTGCCAATCGGCATGCATACATGAAGATGAATGCGAGCTGGCGCCAGAAAATGACATGGTTTATTTATCATCACTGACGTCTGGTTGCGAGCTCCTTTATCACACCCTTTCCCCGCCTCATCACAAAGTGTGGTCGGGTCAGTAAAGCATTCTGATCTCACTCCTCTCCATGACTGGAAAAGGTGTGGAAAACCGCTTTTGATTGATATGCTGCATTTTATAGCCCGAGCTTGAGAGTAAAATGCCAAGGGCTGTTTTCCACATCCGCTTGAAGGAGGAGGAGACAAGGATATGACAAGACCTGCTCTAAGGTAAAATACAAGGGCTATGCATGTGCAAGCCCTAATGATGTTGTATTGCGGCATCAGGCACATGTTCTAAAATGCGCAGCGTGGCTCCTGAAAGTGCCTGACCCTAAATGAACAAGCGTCCAGCAGTTTTGCATGCAAAACGGCATTTTTTGATTCTACTTTAATTACAGCCAATTTTTTTTTTTATAAAGGAAGATACAAAAATGGCAGGGGGCAGAGCTCCAGGGCCCTTATACAGGAACCGCCGCTGTCAGTTAATCAGTGAGCTACTGCCAGGAACGCAAATCTGAGTGAGACTGTCAATACAGTGATCTGTGACAGTTTGGAATTTTCAGGTGCCGGGCTCTCTCCCAGCCCCTAAAAACGTAGCCCGGCCTTGATCCCAGCATTAAATTTAAAAAGGACGCTGGGTGGACTGCTTGCAAAGGTCTCAGCCAATAACAATCCCTCAGGCTGCATTCCAGTCTATTGTTTGCCCACTATGACAATGAGGAACTACATGCAAATCAGTTTTGGCCTTGCTACTAGAGGAACAGTCGAGCCACAGTGCCAGGCCATGTCCCCTCTTAAGTGGAAACACACACAATCCTAGAATGGTTTAAGCATTACCAAGTCTCACAACTTAGATACAGCTAGGATACTGTGGCATAGAAAACACAGGACCAGTGACCTGTGAAAATAAGTTTGCCAGTGTTCCAGTGCTTCCCCCAAATAACGTGTTCCATCAAGAGTATGATGTCAAGGTTGGTATGAGGAACACAAGTATTCAAGAGTCTATATGAGCTTTCTTAACAGGTAGATGCAAGGGGCATCAATGTACCAAATGTGTATTTCTATTTCCAAGTAGCTCAGCTACAGCACACTGCAGCAACTTTCACGTGACCAATCGCTATGTAATAACAGAAGGAGCTCAATTTCAGCAGACATCAGTAGCTAACATGTTCATATTTCCTGACTTATTCAAGAGGGTATGCCACTGGGCTGTACTCTAAAAGGTTGGAGGAGGATGCTCTGTGCCTCGAAGATGCATAACCCACCTAGCCTACTGACATATGACATACAGTGGCTGCACCTCCAAGTCTGACTCCAAAATACATGCTTAGTGGTGGTAAAGCAATATTTAAAAAATTGAGAACCTATTCACTGATCATTAACTAATTCCAGTAGTGAATAGGAACCGATCAAAGGAGGCTACACTGTTCTCAAGTAAGCATACGCATATGTGAGGTTATGGTGGCAACTGGAGCCAGAGAAGTCTCTTATGGTACAGAAACAGAAGGAACCTGATTTACAGCCTTTCACCTTGAAAACAAGGGAATTTATCAGTAACACTTATCTGTTACTTCAGAATGCCTCTATTGAATAACAAACGCAGGCTAGGCCAAAGAGGGTGCAAGATCTGGGGGTACAATGATCTGAAAACCAATAGAGAAAAACCTGTATTCGCACCCAAGACGGTGTCGCTCAATGTGTGTACCCTGGTCTGCCACCACATACGTAAGAAGCAAGACAGGTGCAGTGCACAGGAACTTCACAATCCTATGTAAGCCACCTGCCACTGGCATCAGTTGTGAGTTGACTGAACATGATCAGGCATTCTAGATTCGTGATGTACTAAAGTCTACAGGAAAATCAGGAGACCAACTAGATGTTGGAGGACTGCAACTGACAACTGTCAGTGATAAAATGATTCCGTCAACTTGATAGTCTCACTGCAATATATGCAAAATATATATATAAATATATTGCCTGCATGTCAACCTGATTACCACCACGAAATAATACTTTAGTGGAGTAACGAGATCTCGCCCAGCAGAGCATTTGTTGTTAATATCAAGATAGATGACCCAGTGATGAAAACAGTGTTCAATGCCTCCATGGTGCGCAAGGACATACTTCTAGACTGTGATTCACCTTGGAGACTTAAATGTGGTCATTTAAAGGGAACAACATCCTATCTCCGCCTTTGATGATATTGTAACTGACCTAATTGGTCACTACATGTTCTCCAAGTTGTGGCTCTAAGATGGTGCAAATGCTGTTTTTTTCGTATTGTCAGCAGCCAAAGTGTTCCAAGTCGCAGTGGTGATATCTTTGTTTTGTGTTAAACACAAGTGACGACATTCTGAAGTATTCACACAATAAAAAAGAAACATCATGGGACACTACAAGAAGGTTTTCGAAGAATGTAGGACACTGGCCTGACAGTGCAGAGGTCCACAGGTAAATACAAGTGGCATACGAAAAAACAGAACACGTCACAGGCAAGAAATGTCATGGGAAAAGATAGAAATGTGCACAAGTATGCACCAATATGTGTATGAAAATAAGTAATTACACTTTTCCACATGTTTAAAGTCCTGATTTTGCTTTTAATTAAAGATATTATTCATACTGATAGCCTGCCCCAGGCCTCCAGGCCACACCTCTGCCTGGGCTTAGCCTTGACCCACGAAGGAATGTCTTGGATGACTGGTGTGGTGCAGTTATTAGGAGGACTGTTCCATGGCTAGGTTGGTAGTTCTCCTGTCTACTGTGATATGCTTCCTTAAAAAAAGAGAGGTATTCTGTTTATACATTGGCCAACATATTGCTAACAGCTAATGGTTCTTATTGAATGGAATAACTATGTTAAAAAAATAACTTTATGCTTTGTCTATTTTAGCTACATTCTGTATAAAGATACATTTAGTTAGGCATCCTTCTCCATAAGATCATGAAATGTGATCCATACCCTGAATTATAATTACGTTTTGTTCCCCTGTGCTCTACTAGCAAACCAGTTTCTGATTAGGGTGGTCCTGGAGTCGCCAACATGGCCAAAAGGAAGACCCCGAGCGCTAAACCCCAACAGCCCCGGAACACAACCACTGGCTCTTTTTTGGCCAGAGGAGTAGATGTTATTTCAAAAGAGATTGATTTGGCCGAAATACTAATTTCTCTGGGTCTCTGTGTAATGGCCACCGCCCCTGCAATAAGTGACACTTTGTCAGAGGCTCCAGAAGGGTCCAACACCACCCTGGTCTTCGAGGTGACTCCCCCATGCCTCCCCCTCTAGGCCTAACGAGGATCTAACTGCTCCACCCTCGCCTGCATGTCCCCGCGCTGCCAAGTGTAAGCGTAAGTCCCTGAGATCCGCCAAAGCACCAATAAATCCGTTTGGCTCTTCAGACCCACCTAACTTTAATCTCCCTGGAGCTCTCAAGGATTTTGACCGGGCATCCATCTGCCACAAACTTTTGTCCGCACTTAATGACTGTCTTGCTCCCATACAGGCAAAATTGGACAGGCTGAAGTGTAAAACATTTTAGCTATTTGCCAACATAAGATTACACCTACAGAGCCACCGTTTACCACAACCACTGTAACCAGACCTACTTCTGTCTCTAGGCCAAATTCACTTCTACCACCTTAGCATATAGCTCCACAGCTAGCCGGGACAGATCTTGGTCAACTATCCCCTCTTAGCCCTGGCTGCCTTGGAAGGTGCTCTCAGTCTTCCTGCTCCTCTAGGTCTTCCACATTCTGCTACACATAAGCCCTGCCTAACACCCCCATTAACAGTGATCAATCTTTCCCCCGCCTGCTGTCCCTATGTAGTGGTTATGTCAAATGTCCCACCCCTGCCAGACACCAGCCAGAAGTCGACTGGCCAGCTCCAAAACAAGGTGTGCCATTGGCTTGCTTGCGATTCTGGATTTAAAACCCAGGACAACCATAACATCTTGATGGTATATCTTGTGGCCTGGAATGGTCCCTCAACAAGGAAACAAGGATTTTTTCAGGGGATTGCATTAATATAAATGTTACGTATCCGCACATTGCAAGGAATACCTTGTTTCAACTCTGCCAGACTTAAATTGTGTACAATACGACTAGCATCTTGCCCCTTGCCTTCTTTTACAGGCACCTACAAAAGCCTGCAAACAGTTTGGTACCTGGGAGCTCACAAAGTCTCAACTGTCTTGGTGGCTATTGCATTCCCTGCAAAAAACGGTTTGCAATACTATTGGGCCTCAACGAGCAGGTGTGACTCTCATTACCTTCCAGTAGCGTAAGTCGGGCATTCGATAATAGACTATCTCTCAAGGTTAGGTTGAAGGGACGACCCTATCAAGTATGCTTGGATGTTAAACTGTAAACTTCGTACTTGTATAGCGCACTACTCACCCGTTAGGGTCTCAAGGCGCTGTACGCATACCGCTGTGGAACCCCACCTGGCTTTTCCCTGTGAGGTGCCCACTCCTGGGCAACCTCCAGGGTGAAGCCAGGCATCCCAGCCCTGTTGGGGCCGTTGTGGAGATTAAGCAAGCTATTGCCCAGAGTTACAGAGTGGGACCCATGAATTAGATTAGGCACCGATGCGAGAATTATCAGGTCCGAGGAAACTGAGCCCAAGACCCGCCGAGGCGGGAATTGAACCCTGGTCCCGGGCCAGATTTCTGCATGTTCTTCCTATTGCCCCCCTTAATGGCATCCCGCTTTATCAATTGAGTCTCCAAAAGGGGCCCGAACTTCTTTCCCATTATTTAATACTGCCCCCGTAAAAAAAAAACATGGTGGCAATCTGGCTGGATTTTCAAAAAGCCTAGTCTGCTGGAATGTATCTGGGCTATTGGCTAAATTAGGAAATACTGACTGGGTTGATTATGTCAAAACAATTGATCTTATCCTATTGCAAGAAACCTGGTGTACAGAACACTTAACATGGCGAGGTTTTCTGAGCTTCTGTGTTCTAGCCATTAAAGGGAACAGGGGCAGAGCTAGTGGGGGATAATGGTGTGTATTCATTCCACATGTAGCTTTAAGGTTTTCCCTGTGCCCGTCAAAAATACCGGGATCCAGATCCTTTGACTGGTGCACCCCAATAACTTCTCCTTTCTGCTAGTCAACTTCTATGATACTGTAGCAATCCAAGGCAACTTCTGTAGCCTAGAGGACCTGACTTTTGTTGGGCAATGCCTCCGCAGTAGATTTTTTCACTGGCTAAGGGTTTCACCATAATCACTAGGGGCGATTTTAATGCCAAATTGGGGACTAACAATACTGTGTTCCAGCCGTTTGAAGTATTCAAACCTGATTGTGTCCCTTGTGCCACAGATGCTAGGGGCGTTAGGCTCTATAATTATGTCTTAGGGACTGATTTAGATTTCGGTAGAGGGGTTACTCCATCACAATGGAGATGGATATCCCTTCCATCGAAACCTAAATCCCATAAGAAACAATGGGATTTAGATTTCGGTGGATAGGATATCTGTCACCGCTGTGACAGAGTAACCCATTTGGAAAAATCTAAATCAGATCCTTAAACTTGGGGAATGGTGAATTTGATGGAACTACTGGGTTCTCCAGATATACATGTACCAACCTTTATAGGTAGAGGCCGGGGCACCATTATAGATTACATATTTACTACTCCTTCGATGTGAGGCTTCATAAACTCAATTAATATGGCCCCCAGAGCCCACAGTGACTACAAACCTGTTGGGCTTTTTCTGAATCTTCCCTTGCTTTTGGACACTACTTTAATCATGAAGTCACAGATATTGAGGCAAATGATCAGACAATGAGAATTAGGTGGCGTAGCATAGATTACTTCAGCTTCTGTAAATTGGTGATAAAATCTAACCTTTTACTCTTCATGTTACAGAGTCTTTCCTGGTATTAGAATTCTCTTGCATCTCCATCATAGTTGCTTTTGGATCCTTGAATTGTATTATTAAAAATCTTTTAACCTCCTGTGCACCCAATAGGGCAAAACTAGGCCCTTCCTGGTTTAATGATGAGTGCAGGAGAACAATAGACAGCTGCATGCAGCTATTAAAGGTATTCCCAGGAACAGGACTCACCTGGCAGTCTGGCGCTCTGATGACAAGAAGGCGAGCTTTGCTAGAAAGAGAGGTTAAAGAAGAATTGTGGGATAGCCTAGCCTCAGCTCTTGACCCAGGGATACCCGGGGTTTCTGGAAAATTGTAAACCGCCCAAAGATACCTGATGCATTAACAGATGGGCTGGGGATTAACATTAGTACAGAACACTGGGTTGAGCTTTTTAAAGCAACATTTCCCTGATATCTGATGGACACCACCCATACTGAGGGCCTGATGGAAATCTTGGTGGAGGGTAATTCTCTGTCACAAACATGACGGATATCCCATCTGAGGTATTAGGATTCTATTATAGCCTATGGGGATCTTAATATGGCGAAAGGGATATCCGTTACGTTTATGATGGAGTATTCAATCTGCTGAGATCTAAGTCAGGCCCTGAATCACCTATTGTTTTCCCCTTGATTATTAAACTTGATCAGCTGGAGGTATAAGATGCTATCTGTGCAAGCCCCTCTAGGAAGGCCGCTGGCTCAGATGGGGTCCCATTGGATCTCTATCAAGAAAACTGGGTCCCAGAATTCCAGGTTATCACTGAAGTGGTTAATACAGCTGTTAAAAGTGGCCTCTCAGACTCGTGGCATTCTGCTGTCATCAGGCCTGTCTACAAAAAGGGTTGTTGACAGGATCCCATTGCTAGCGCCCTATATCCTTCCTAGATTCAATGGTAAAAATCCTTGGGCGGATTGTCCTCAACAGGATTTTAAACTTAGCAGTTAATAATCATGTGTTTTCCCCCTGTACAATATGGCTTTAGAGAGGGCTTGGGCAATGTACAGCAGTCTGTCAACCTTTATCTCATTATTAACAAGTACGCAATAGCTAAGGAAGGAGCACTGTTCCTGTCATTCATAGACCTTAGCAGGGCCTCTGATATGGTCAACTGTAGTAAATTGTGGTGGATACTTTTGGAGCAAGGCTTTGATAAGGATTTGGTTAACTTTCTGACGAACCCTGCGGGATCAACACCTCTCTACGGTATGTGGCAGTGGGAGAATGTACGAGTACCTTAGAATTAGAGCGGAGTGTCCGACAAGGGTATATCCTTTCCCCAATTCTTTCTCTCATATATAAATGGTTTGAACACTACCTTGCAATCTGACTGGAAAGATCGTCCTAAAATTAACTCTACCCTGTTCCTAGCCCTACTTTAAGCAAATGACGCTGTCTTGATGTCACACACCCCTAATAGGTTGTGGGCTTTAATTAACAGCTTTGTCACTTTTATAGAGAATTTAGATCTTGACCTGAATATTTCTGAAACCAAATACATGGTTTGTACCAAGATAACTGTCATAACTGGCTCCTTGTGGATTAAGGGCAAACGTATAGATATGGTCATCAATTTCCCTTATCTTGGCATTTTGCATGATTCAAAAGATTTCTGGGTCCCTTTGTAGCTAGCCACTGCCTACATTTCAGCCACTCGGTCAGGGCCTTAATTGAATTTGCTCAACGTGTTGGCAATAAGTTGATCAAGCCGGCCCTTGACGTTTTATCAAGAAATGCTTGCCAGTATTAATGTACAGTGCTGGGATCTGGGCTATTGGGAGGTCTCCAAGGTCCAGGTGGAGTAGAGTAGATTTTGTCTGCACTTATTAGGTCTCCCCTGTTAAACCTCTATATATCTGAACACATTACGGTTGCAACCCTAGCCCTTTGGACTTCAGACTGGTCCAACGGTCACACTCGCTTAAACAGAGAAATCACCCAAGATTGTTTGAGGTACGAGAAGGGTATCTGTATTCCCTGGATAAATTATGTGAAATCTGTTGCAAGCGTCATCAGCTGGAAAGAACTATTTTCCTCCCCGAACATCCTGACCAAAGGTGACATTCTCATACCCAAGACACTATGGGGCATATTTATGAGAAAGTGGTGTATCGGTCCCAATGAGCCACTTCTCTTGCATCACCCTTCCCCGCCCTAACAACACCATGGTTGCGCCATATTTACAATGCGGTGCACCATGGTGGTCATTACCGCAAAAGTGTCAGAATTTCTGACGTTGTTGTGGTACTCTGCTGTACTAGCATCAAAAATGTTGATGCTAGTGCAGCAAAGAACAGAGAGGCCCATTGATTATAATGGGTGCATTATTTTAATGCTTGCCTTGAGCAGGCATTAAAAATGATGGAACAAATGGTGCTGTGAAATCTAGTTAATTTCACAGTGCCATTTTTTCAGGGTTCCCTGCATCGGAACGCCCCCCCTTGCGTACTTTATTCCTGGTTCAGGCATAATGTAGCACGAGGGGTTGCAAAGTAATGCAATGTAAATCTGGTGCGGGGGGAAGGCCATGTTAGCACCGTCCTAGCATCAAACTTCAATACGAGAACAAGAAGAATTAAAGAAAACCTTCCCCTGTGGGATTATGCCCTGGTCCTGACAACACCTTTTATTGAACCATATCTATCATGGGTCCCCAGTCCATGGGAAAGGACACTCTTGGCTAAATTCCGGATAGGATCAACCAGGTCAATGCTTTTTTTCCCTTTAGGCCAATTCGACAAAGACTCTATCCTCGTTTGTTCATGTGACGAGAGTTCGGTTCAAACCCTGGAGCACTTTTTCTTTTTCTGTAAATATTATGAGCATCTAGTAAAAAAGTTTTAAAAACCTATTCTTATATTGTATGGCTTTACTCAGTATACGCCTGCTGTGTATTTTCTATGCCAACTTACAAATCCTCAAAATCTGTTTCTGTGTGGACTGTTTTTTTAAAGTCAGCCATCTGCAAACGTAAAATATTGTCTAGTGGGCATTTTTTATACTGAGACTTAACGATGTATGCTTGTGTATTTATTTTGCTCTTTTCACATTTGATAGCCATTTCCTATGCTGAGACCTAATGCTGCCCTCTTATTTATTTATCTTTCTCTTTGCACGTTTGATGCTGGTTTGCCATCCTTTATATACCTGTCTGATTGTGCAATGAGTTCTATATTTTTAAGATGAACTGTGATGTTGTTGCTTTTTATCCCTTGTGTTTTTATTGGTATTTTTTAGTTATGTTTGTTTGTGTCTTTTATGATCATTTGTTTTCAATGATCGATTAAAGAATTGTTTTGGTCTATAATTACTCTCTAATCCCTTACCCATATGCTGCATACTCGGAGCCATGCTCTGCATGCCATCAGTCTTTCTGTGTACCTCATTCAGCAGTACTGTCAGGGGTGTATCTTCAGGTGGGTGTTTGGAGTGTTACATGCCCCTACTATATGCAGTGTCCACTTTGTAGATGTGTTTTGAAATTTTCAGTCAGCCTGGGAATGTCTCTATTGAGTTGCCCTTCTCATTAGCAGCAGTAGAGACTACATGGCACATCCATCCAAATATTTGAAGCATATAGACTCCTATGTTGCGGCCTCATTCCCGCTGGGCCGGCGGGCGCAAACTTGGTTTGCGCCCGCCGGCCCAGGGGGAATGTCGTGATGGGGGCCGCGGGAGTGCGGCCGCATTGGCGGCTGGCGGTAGCCACCCGCCAATGTCATAATGACCCCCTATGTTCTGCCCTTCAGATTTAAATTCAGGCATATCGTAGGTTGACCACTGAGGGGTTTTGGCTATATGTCCATTTACAAGTTTAGATGGGGGGGCACATATAGCTGTTTTTTAACGCCCATCACTGCCAGGAAAAAACTGGTAGCAAGGAGCACTGAAAAGTGCTCAAGAACCCGGCACCGTAAGGCATTTTTTTTAAAAGAAAATCCTGATTTGGCACATGTTTGACAGAGCCGGCTGGCAAAGTTAGAAATCAAAAGCAGGAACGTTCAGCAGCGGGCACTTCATAATTTGGAGGGCAGCACTTCCGTCAGGGTGACAGAGTAACTGACTCTATCACCTTAAAGTAACGGAGCACCCTGTGAACCATATCACAAAGTCAAACAAGAATATCTTAATGTGCTTTAATCAAGTATAATGGTTAAATGAAAAGAACACAATCATCCCATTCAGTAAGAATGCATCATTTTGTATGGAACCCAATTATACATTTAGTAAGATTCATAAGGTGAAAGATGATATATTATCATGATACAAATGAGGAATGTATTTTTTTAAACCATGTTCCTAGTCGAGTTGAGGAATCAGCCAACATGTGGTTCGTCGCAACAAAGGAGACTTCTTCAGGGCTGATGATAGAAAAAGAGATGTGTCTTCAAACACCAATGATCACAAGTTGCTTTGTCATGAGCATTGTATGTTTACATATGATGTGATCATTTGATCACCATAATAAAATGTACAGAGTTAGGACTTATACTCCAAAAATGTATACATTTTGATTACAAGGATCACCAATGGTGGACTCCAGGAAGTTTAGGAATCATAGGCCCATTAGTAAAAGTGTGTATAACACTAAAAAAAGTGTTAAAATGTGTGCCAAAAGTAAGTGAAGGTAAGAGACAGGAGTACTAACCTACTATGACATGATTCAAAACCAAGCTTTCCAACGGTTGAGAAGTATATCCCATAGTGTCAGAAATTAAATGTAATCATATTGTTAGGTGACTTGAGAGTCGTGCACCCAGGAGGAAGACGTGGTTCGAAACAGGAAAAAGATTTTGAGAGTATTCCAAAACGTATTAAAGTGATAATGTAAGAAACTTAAACCTTACCAATAGTCAGTACACAAATGTGTATCTCAGAAAATAGGTACAGTATACGTCTTGAAAGCCTGTATAAAGGCATGTGGAAAAGACGAAATAAAATAAGAATGAGTATCTATTCTTATTTTGAAATACCGTATTTAATTTAAATATCTAATAAAAGGAGCTAACCTCTCACAAATCCCCAAATATGGGTCAAACAGCTTCTATAGGAGACGGTAAGAGAAGTCTTATTATTATCTCGATTAGCTCGTTTAACTCTGTTTCAACTGTGTAAATTACCAGTCAAGTCAAGAAGTCAGTTAATTGCGATTTATTGAGAGCCTTGGTAAGGTTTCTGGTGCATATTTCTGTATAAAACGAATGAAAAAGAACATTTGATCTGCACTATTCCGATAAATCTGGACCAAAAAAATATAACATTTGCAAAAATATGCCATGGTAAACATTAAATAAATAAAGATCAATCCACTATTCATACTTTAGATGTTAGAGACTTGAGAAAATCTAACCTAATGGTGATCCACTTAGTTTCTTACAGAATAAGTAACATATCACTTATTATGTGTTACCAACTGCCAGAAATCTTTTGAGTACGTACACGAAATGGGAGCGAAGATAAAGAGGTCTGTGTCCCATTTGACCTCTGATAAATCTGCCACCATAAATCTTAAGTATATCGCTTGGTGGAGTCAAGCATCACCAATTACACTAAGGATAAATATATATATATATATATATATATATAACTCACATAAGGAGCTGGAATGTCCTTTGGCCTGTAAAGGTGCCTGATACGTGTAGGTTTACGAAGAACGCGCGTTGTACGAAGTTAAAAGGCTCCTCGATTGCGTATGCAAAGTGCATTCTGTACGTCATACGTCGCCAGTTTCCATGACAACAACCCAAACGGGCCTAAGATATAGAGATGCGCCATACGTCACAAACATCCTAGGCAATGACCGGACTCACAATCAAATTGGATAAGAGCAACCTATGGGTATGCTAACAAGTCCAAAAGGACCTTGAAAGTAAGGTGTTTAGTTCTTTTAGTAAGTCTGTCCATCAATACCGTAAAGAAAATCATAGTTTTGTCCAAGTGACCTAACGCTACTATTAAGCTAAGTATTGTCTCAAAAGACAACTAGCAGTCAAGAAAAACCCGGTATGATAGACCAACGAAAAATAAAAAAAAAGAAATAAAGAAATTGGATAAAAAAGCAATATAGAAAAATGAAAATTAGAAAAGAATGAGAAATAGAAATAAGTGACCCCAAAGGCATGTCAGTGAAAAAAATAATTGGTAAAAGAAAATATAGCAAAGTGAATCATTCCATCATTGATTAAAGCGTGTCTTTCACACCTTAGACATGTATTGGTAAAATACGAGCAACTTGTTCCTAAGATAATCATGAAATCATAACAGAATTCATGCATGTAACACATAAGTCGTAATATGCACACAGAAAATTTGACAGTTTATTGCTCATTTAGAATTTAATAAATGTTGTATAAAAAAATGCTTACAAAAAAAGGTGTAGTTCAATATCTTGATTGATTCCTTGGACCAAAGCCCGTAATTTTAAAATCCAATGAGATCCATTTTTCCTCAAATCTGTTATGCAATTCCGTCCGCTTTGGTGGGAACTTACATGATTTATTCCCAAGAATGTGATGTTAGGCAGCTCTAATCTTGTGTGTTTTTCATGTATGTGTCTAACTAAAGGAGAGGTTTTGTCAGTGTTACATAATGCTCTCATATGCTCCTGGATACATTCCTTAAGCTCCCGAGTTGTGATGCCTACATAAATTGCCCCACATCCACATAAGAGTACATATACTACAAATTTTGTGTTGCAATTTGTGAAAGAATCGATCAAATAAGATTTACTTTGGTTGAAACTGAAATTGTGTGTTTTGTGCATTGCCAAATTGCACATGTTGCAATTTCCACACTTAAAAAATCCCTTGGGTAGAACTTGTAGCCATACTTTTGCTGTGGTTTCATGTAAAGGAGGCAAAAAACTATTACATGTCAGATCCCTAATGGTTTTGTCCCTCTTGTGCATCATTTTGGGTTTGTTTGAAACAATCTGTGACAATGTGATGTCGGTGCTGAGCATGTGCCAATGTTTACATAGTATTTTATAGATGATATTGCTATCCCTACTATATGGTGTGCCGAAAAAGATTTTAGTTATTCCTCTTTGTTGGGGTTTTTTCTTACATTTTATCAAAAGAGATGAGCGTGAAACAAAATAACCTCTTTGTCTAAATCTTTCTGAGAGACAGTCCAGTTCCAGTTCACAGACTTTTTGATCACTCCAATTTCTTTTGGTCCTAATCATTCCACAGAGGGTATTGAGGATATCTGACAAGCCGAATGGGCACTGCTAGCCAGTAATAAAGAATTACATTCTGTAGGCTTGCGATATAGTCTAGTTTGCACTACATTACTGTGGCTAGAAATTTCAATATCCAAAAAATAGCTAAAATTTTTATCAAGTTCAATTGTAATATTAATATTGAAATCATTGTTATTCAGATATTTGTGAAATTCTAACAGCAATGTTTCAGTTCCTGTCCAAATAAGTAGAATGTCATCAATGTATCTGCCCCAGAGATATATATGTTCTGTCAAATGTGGTGGGCCTTCAGACCAAAGGTGTATTAGTTCAAAGTGGCCCATATAAAGATTGGCATATGAAGGAGAAAAGCGCGAGCCAATAGCTACTCCTTGGGCTTGTCTGTACCACTGTCCTTCTAGTACAAGGACATTGTTGCCTAAAATGAAGTTGATCATGTCAATAAGCATGTCTGTATGTTCCATGTAAGATGCTGATCTTTTAGATAAAAAACGTCTTACTTATTCTATACCTTGTTTTTTGGAGATGCAAATATAAAGAGATGCAACATCCAAGGTGACCCACAACATGTCTGGTGACCATTGTAAATCCTCCAATTTGTTCAAAATGTCTTTAGTATCCTCAATGAAGGAAGGAAGATTTTGAACAAAGGGTTTGAGGAGCATATCTACATATTCAGATAGTCTCTCTGTGGGAGAACTTATGCCTGATATGATTGGATGACCCAGTGGTTTGGCCTTATCTTTATGTATCTTTGGTAAGATGTAGATACACGGAGTTCTTGGATAGGGATTCCAAATGTATTTGTGTTCTAAATCCGTAATCAAGCATGAATCCCGCCATCCATTTAAAACCATGTTAAGTTGTGTAGTGATATTGATCATGGGGTTCTTCTTCAGTTTGACATAAGCTGTGGTACCTGCTAATTGTCGATCAATTTCGGTGACATAATACTGTCTGTCTAGTAAGACTATGTTACCTCCCTTGTCTGCTTCTTTGATAACAAGTGATTTGTTGTCACGAAGTTGTTTTAATGATAAGCATTCCTGATAAGTTAGATTACGGACGTATTGCCCCTTTCTCAAATGTAGCTTATGCTCAACTTTATAAAAATCCCTTGTTACTAGTTTGCCAAAGACATCAATGACATTATGTGATGCAAGGCTAGGTACAAAGGTAGATTTAGGACTTAGACCACTATCCAGAGTCACATCCTGACGAGATACATAAGCCCTGAAGCATCTGGGTGTAGTCTGTTTGTGTAGAATTATCCCTCTCTAGAGACAACAATAGTTGATTATTCTGTATATTGTGAATAGTGTGTTCACTGATAGGTAAATTTAGATCCCTGACCCCAAAGGGGATGTCGTTTTCAGAAAAGAACTTCCTAAGTTTTACGTGTTGTGTAACATAAGTTGAGGGACAAAAGCTTAAACCTTTGCTCAAAACAATTATTTGATCTTGTGTCAATATATGATTTGATAGGTTGACAATAGATATTTTTTCCAATCAATGAGGTGTCTTTATTTGCACTTCCTTCCTGGGTAGACAATACATTTAAGTGTGTGGATTCCTGCATTTGGCTCTGGTTTGTATTACTGATGTTTCTTTTGGTTCGATTCTTCCTTTTGCCCCTGCGGGTCCTTTTTGGAATTTTTGGTTTGGCTATTCGGCAAAAGTTTTTTTGTTCCCTAATCTGAATCTTTTCGCCTCACATAAAAAACGAGAAGAGCTACCCTCCTCTGTTCTTAGACTCGTTTTATAACATCGCTGCATGTGCTTCCATCATTATCTGTTCCTCACGATGTATCAGATAGTTCAGATTCAGTTTCTGCTGTACTGTCGTTGTCAATCAATTTAGTATCTATCATTTTGCTTGAAATACTGTAAATTGTTTGTTGCAAAGGTATATAGTCTGCCATTTTTGTAATCATTATCATCTCTACGAATCTTAGACATTGTTTTGTTCTTAATATAGTCCTGATGTCTACCCAAGACATCTTTAAGTATTTTGTCATTCTTGTCCTTTACTTCAGGTAAATTTAATGCCAAAATTTCTGTTTCGAACTCCTTTATTTCATTTAACAATTTCTGTCTCTTTTCTTCAGCATGCTCGATTAATATACACATCATACCCTTGGAAGCTTCAAAGAGTAGTTGTTCCCACTCCATCATATGTTTGGGAGATAAATCTTCAAATGAGGGGAAGATAATTACTCTCAGTCCCCTGAGAACCTCTTTGTCGGAGGTATTTTTTTTAATAATTGTCGCGTCCCACCAGCGTAATAGTTCCTTTTTTCTTAGTTTTTCTAAGAGAATGTATTTATGTTTCATACTTTCCGGATGTTTAGGATTTTGGGCATCTAGAAGACTCTGGGTTGTCTCTTTAGCAAACATTTCCTGAAATATCCTATCTCTGTCCTCACTAAAAAGTGACATCCCGACTGGAAGTTAAACTTTAATGTGTAGGTAGTGTCTAATCTAGTCCAGGAGTGCAAAACACCACTAATAAATAGTCTCATAGGAAAGGCAACAATGGTCACAAGTAATGCACATCCCGTTTGTCTAAAAAAATCTTATTTTCTTTTTGTATTTAATGGTACTCTTATGTTACAACACACCTGTTGCCCTGATGTGAAAAATCTAACCAGTTGAAACTGTTTTGATTGCTAATATTACGATAAAGTAACGGAGCACTCTGTGAACCATATCACAAAGTCAAACAAGAATATCATAATGTGCTTTAATCAAGTATGATAGTTAAATGGGAAGAACACAATCATGCAATTCAGTAAGAACGCATCATTTTGTATGGAACCAATTATACATTTAGTAAGATTCTTAAGGTGAATGATGATGTATTATTATGATACAAATGAGGATTGTAGTTTTTTAAACCATGTTCCTGGTTGAGTTGAGGAATCAGCCGACACATGTTTCGTCCTAACAAACAAGAATTCTTCATGGCTGACGATAGAAAAAGATGATGTGTCTTCAAACACCAATGATCACAAGTTAAAAAATGCTTTGTCATGAGCATTGTATATTTACATATGATGTAATCATTTGATCACCATAGTAACATTTACAGAGTTAGGACTTATACTCCAAAACATTTATAAATTTTGATTACAAGGATCAGCAATGGCGAACTCCAGGAAGCGTAGGAATCATAGGGCCATTAGTAAAAGTGTGTGTAGCACTGAAAAAAGTGTTAAAATATGTGCCGAAAGTAAGTGAAGGTAGGAGACAGGAGTACTAACCTACTATGACGTGATTCTAAACCAAGCTTTCCAACGGTTGAGAAGTATATCCCATAGTGTCAGAAATTAAATGTAATCATATTGTTAGGTGACTTGAGAGTCGTGCACCAAGGAGGAAGACGTGGTTCGAAACAGGAAAAAGATTTTTAGAGTATTCCGAAACATATTAAAGTGATAATGTAAGAAACTTAACCCTTACCAATAGTCAGTACACAAATGTGTATCTCAGAAAATAGGTACAGTATACGTCTTGAAAGCCTGTATAAAGGCATGTGGAAAAGACGAAATAAAATAAGAATGAGTATCTATTCTTATTTTGAAATACCGTATTTAATTTAAATATCTAACAAAAGGAGCTAACCTCTCACAAATCCCAAAATATAGGTCAAACAGCTTCTATAGGAGACGGTAAGAGAAGTCTTATTATTATCTCGATTAGCTCGTTTAACTCTGTTTCAACTGTGTAAATTACCAGTCAAGTCAAGAAGTCAGTTAATTGTTAATTGCGATCTATCGAGAGCCGTGGTAAGGTTTCTGGTGCATATTTCTGTATAAAACGCATGAAAAAGAAGATTTAATCTGCACTGTTGCGATAAATCCGAACCAAAAAAATATAAAGTTCACAAAAATATGCCATTGTAAACATTAAATAAATAAAGATCAATTCAGTATTCATACTTTAGACGTTAAAGACTTGAGAAAATGTAATCTAATGGTGATCCACTTAGTTTCTTACACAATAAGTAACATATCACTTATTATGTGTTAAGGACTGCCATCAATCTTTTGAGTACATACACGAAATGGGAGCCAAGATAAAGAGGTCTGTGTCCCATTTGACCTCTGATAAACCTGCCACAATGAATCTTAAGTATCTCGCTTGGTGGAGCCAAGTATTGCCAATTAGACTAACAATATATATTTATATAACTTACGCAAGGAGCCGGCATGTCCCACGGCCGGTAAAGGTGCCTGATAATTGACTCCATCAGCCTGCTATAGGACAGACCTTCCGCAAAATTATAAACCGGGCCCTTATTCCTGCCATTGACAGGAGTAAACCTCCAACCTTTTTCATCGTGTGGATAAAAACCATATAAGTGTGCACATCTAACAGCTCTGGATTTCAAAAAATAGATTTTCACTCATAAATAGAGCTATTACAGTGTGTAAATCTGACTAAAACACACAAATATGTTTGAGCATAAGGTCAATTTTGTTAAACTGCTTTCAATCAGACTACATATACTCAATACAGCAGTATGTGTCTGACCTTAAGTGTGAGATACTCCTTCTTAGAGAAAAAAATATACAAACACATTTTCAATTTTAGTAGCAGTGGAGCCTGTGTCCTGTATGTTTCACAGTCAAGGGCTATCTCATTGGGCTTGGAAAGTGTAACCTGTTTATTACAAAGAACTTTCATGTAGCCCGGGCAGAGGCACCTTATCTTCTCTACCCGGCTTTAAACCCAGCCACCGCTCCACCATTCCCTTGTCATGACTATTAGATGTAAGTTCTCCCACATAGGCTGTGATGGTAGTATGGCATGGATGGTAAACATCAGCCTGGCTGTGTAAGATATTATTTCTACTTAGCGGCCCTGAAGGGCCACTTGGCAGAAAAAATACCTTGCAAGGATCTCCGGGCCCTTTAAGCCCTGGGATATTCCCAGGATTGCTCTATGCACTGGATACGGGGAATCTGTAATCCTTGGGGTTACTCTCCCTGGGGTGTGCAAACACATCCTCTTCCATATATAAAATGGGAATCCAGTGGATTGCTTGGTAAGTACTGAGCATGCTCACTGTGTCAGCAGGATTCCTGTCTGTCACGGGGCCTGTACACACCTGGGAAGGTAATCCTAAGTGTTCCCATAATGCCTTGAGTTGCAGGTGTGGCAATGGCCCTTTCTCCTACCCCTGGCGTGAGAAAATCCATGGAGATTGCCCCAAGTGCATCAGCTGTGTGCAGCAGGCTGGGGGAATTCTGGGGGATTCAGGAACTGTAGTCAGCTCTCGGTGGCCTCCAGGACATGTGCACATTGTGTGGAGAGTACCCCCACCCTGTAGGGGGGTTTGTAGGCAGGAGTGGTACTAGAGGCACAGATACCTTCGTCAGATCCCCCTATACCGGCCTCTGCTTTGTAACTGCTACAGATTTAGCATGAACGTCAATTCGCCAAAACGTCAGAGGTAGCGTCGGTTACATCACACGCCATTGAGCCTTTACTTTCACTCACATATACACATTCTTACACATGCACACACATTTACACATACGAGCACTCGCTCTCACTTAAACACATTCTCATCCACAAGCGTGCACACAACACACATTTAAATCATTGTTTAGCTACCTCCGCTGCCAGAGAGGGTCAGATTCCAGCAAATGGTAGTTCATTCTTTATTACACCAATAGTGAATACTAAAAGGTTATTCACTGTTTGAGTAATAAAGCACTCACATAAAACAAGGAAAGTGGAGCTGCCCTTGTGCTCCTGGCACTGGCTTTGCCTCTTCTGAGGTCAGGGGTCGCAAAGACAGTGCCAGGGGTCACAAGGGGCAGGCCAGGGGTCGCAGATGAGACCCATGGAGACTCCGAAATGACATCCATGAGATTTAGCTGTTGTTTGTATAATTGCTTGGACAGATTGAAAGATCTCAAGTGTTGATTATTCTTCAAAATGTCATTTTTCTACCCTAACATCCTTCTACCCTCCAAACTTCACAGGTATCCTATATTCTGTTGAGTTCTCTGTATCATATCTTGAGGGGACTGATTTAATAAACTTCATGAAACGCGGCGCTGAGGCGCTTGCTGGAGCACTACATTGTACAAAGGGAAAAACGGAGCAATGCCATATTTACAGTCTCGAGTTGCACCTACACATATTTTGAGCAATGCTGAGCTTTGGTGCAAAGTCCAGCCATTGTTTTTTATTTTGCTTGAAATGCGTACTTCAGTTACACATTCTAGAAAAAAATATACGCATTGACAACCACTTAAAGGTAAATTGCGAAAAAGTGTATTTTGATGGAAATTAAACGTTAGAGCTCGGAAAGGCGTGCAATGTTCAGCTTTCTCTTGCTTGTGCTTGCTGCCATTGGCTCTAAGATTTCACACAAAGCCATATCAAGCTACTTTAGAAGATCCAAGTTTGTGTGAAATTGCATTAGTATTTGTGCTATTCTTGCCACAATAATAATAACCCTAATAAACGGGAGGACTGCCACTCCATGCTTGTAATCCCTGTGCCCGCATTACGCAGAATACGTTTTGATCAACCCTGAGGTTTGCTTCACAACATATTTCCTAGTTTTGCGATATATAATAGTAAACCAGGGCCTCACCTGGTATATGTTATGGACTGTTAGGAACTCTCATACTCATTCCAAATGCAAATCCTCAAATCTCACTGACCATGCTACGCCCCGGAGTCAGTGCTTAATTTGTAAAAAAAAACAAGGTGCCGGTGCTCAAAGCCCTTCTCTTAAACACGCGGCTGCTGCAATTAAAGTTGCGAACACGGAATACTGAGCCAGCGTAATCCCGAAGCCATCTCGAGCCTCTTTAAACCATGTAAAACACTCCCTAACCCTTCAGCTCACACTTGCAGCTTTCTGCTCTCTCTCTTTGTGACGCTTTTTCGATTTTCTCTTCCTCCGTCTATCCCAAACGTGCCTTTTGCTCGCTGCAAATGCTTGAGGCAGAAGACTAAGCACCGGCCCTCAAAAATAAGCGCCGGTGCTCAGCACCGGAAACAACAAGCACAAATTAAGCACTGCCCGGAGTACTGTCTAGGTACCTTCTTTCGTTCTGTGTATCCTCCACCTTCCAGGAATATTGCGTAATAAATTGAGATTTGCAAAGGGCGGCACTATTTTTTTGAAGACTGCATCCAGGGATGCAACACTCATTGGGCTAAAAGGGCATCAGTCTTTCGCCACCGCCCTCCCACTCCTACCCCCCAGCAACAGCTGCCATAAGAGGGGGGCTGGCTGGTCTGCAGCAGACGGACAAAAGATCACTCTCATCCTACTTGAAGTCAGAGAGCCATTTAGAGTTTTACTGGCCTCCGTTTAGTTTATTTTTTTGGTTTCACTTTCATAAAAGTAAATAGTCACCTGGGTTACATAAGGTCTCCTGTGGGGAGGTTTAGGATACCAGTGACCCCAAATGTCAAATAAACAGCATGTGTAGCCATCCAGGTACTGACCTGTGTAACGTGCATTGCATGTTCCCATTAACAGAAAAGCAGAAAAGGAAAGCTACAGTCGGTATGAAATTATGGCAAAGTGAGTGATATTAATATTCTTAAAAGAGGTTTGCCTTTCAAGGATAAAGAAAAGGGCATTTCGCATTAGAAAATAAATCCCATAGTAGTCTGCATGTTTTTTTAAGTAATGCGAGGACTATCAAAATTGATACGTGGCACTATTTTGTCTTGAACTTTACAAAATATATTTTACATTCTGGCATTGGATCGTACTTAGTACCTGTGGTATGATGTTACATGTGGGTTAGGAGTGACCACAATTGCTTTTTTTCAAAATGCAAGTAATGTTTGCATATAGTTGCCCCCCTTATCTTGAATAGAAATTGGATGTGAGGGCATCCCTTGTGTACAAGAGCCTCACGAGCATCCAGTAGTAGACTGGTTTGAGAAGAAAATGTACCTCTAACTTGGTTTTGCTCTCCCTGTAAGACATTTTATGCTCAAACTAGTGTCCTGGGGGCAGAAATTACGCACAAATTTGCACTCATGAAATGGCAAGAAATTTTCCAAAATTTGCTTAAACACAAAATTTGTGAACTTCGCATGAGTTCGTCTATGTAACTAACATTTTGCCGAGACCTAATGAGGGTATATGGTCCTCTATTGTGACTTTTGTAGCAATCTGTGTCCACCTTATAGGGCACAATCATTAATGTCCGCAGGGGCTTCACGTCCTTTCATCCTTCTTAAATTTATAAAACGTATATCAATGAACGGACGGCAGGAATCTTCTGGAACAAGGGCTAAATAAAGCACAAGTCACCACAATTATGTAATCAAGAAACATGTTTCTGTGGAAGTTGAGGTTGCAACAGGGACAAAAATACAGCATGACAATCATTGGCAAAGCGAATAGGTCTGGCATTGGCCACCAGCCTTTCGACTTTGTCAATGCTTATTTTGTTTTGTCATTTTTTGTGAACAGTTTTGTTGGGTGAGCTGCTGGACAATTGGCAATATATTTTTAAAAATTGGGTGGCAGCTAATATGCTTGGGTCTCAAAAGCACACATTGCCCTAGCAGCCCCTGGCACTAAATGGAACTACTGTGAAAGAGCAGAGTGCCAATGCTTGCAGTGAAGTTAACCAATGGCTAAAGTGGGCTGACCCATTGTTCCATGCTCTATGCTATAGTGAGCAGAAGAAATAAGAATGAAACAACTGACCAATAGATGAAATGAGGTGTCTGAAAGCCCCTGCTTGTAAGTGTATTATATATACATTTTAGTAAAATCGAAAGGTGTTGGCTAACGCCGAACCTAAAAAAATTTTTTTAAAAAAAAGTTTCATAAGAATTGAAATATATCAGGTAAAATGTATTTTTAAAAAATGTGCATGGTCAAGTCATGTTTTTCTGGTGTGCTGGTGTACATTAAAAATGAGAGCCTTGGAGAGCACTACTATGAGTTATATTCAAAATGGTTAGCCTAGAAAATTGTGGCTATTGAAAGAACAGAGACTGTGAGCCAGGCGAAAGAGGAGAAAGGAAAAACAGGAAGAGAGACAGAAGAAGAGTTAAAGATAGATAGACATAATAGAATTACGGTGAGAAAGAGGGAAAAAGAATGAGGAAAGTGATGGGATGTGAAAAAATAAGGAGAATGAGAAAAAGAAATAAGAGAAGGAAGGCATACAGAAAAGAGCAGACAAGGAGAGATAAAAGAATAGTTTGGAGAGAGGAGGAAATGAGGGTGAAAACAGAAAGGCAAGAAACAAATGTAAGTGCAAGAAAGTGGGGATAGAGGAACAAAATGATAGTAATGTGAAGGGCATGCAGAAAATGTAACAGAGGGAGAAAGGGAGCGAGAAAAAGTAAGCGGAGGAAGGGGCAGAGAAAAGAAAAAATATAGAGCTACAGGTAAGAATGTTGGGTAGAAAGAGAAGAATGGTGAGAATGGTGGTCCAGAGAAAGAGGGACAGAGACTGAACAGAAAATGAAAAAGAAAGAGAAGGGAAGATGTAAGGGAGAAGGAGTAGTAAAAACAGAAGGTAAAAAATGGAAGGGAGAAAATGAAGGAAAACGGTGATATGGAAACAGTTTTGGCAAGACAGATTGGATGGAGAAGGCAGGCAATAGTGAGAGAAAGGAGGCACAAAGCAGAAGACAGAGACTCAGAAGAGAGAGAGGATCAGGTGAAGAGAGAAAGAGAATTAAGAGGAGAGAGTGCTAGAGAAGGGAGAAACAGAAGAAAGAGAAAATGTCAATGAGATACAGTCTGTCCAACTGATGAGAAAGGGACAGAAGTTTTGCCTAGAGGCACTTCAAACCACGCCCCTGGATCTATATTGGGTCAATATTTATTACATGAAAAAAGTATCTTAAACCTTTGTTCGTTTTTTACTAGTGAGGTATGCCAAAAGTACTCTAATATCAAGCATGTTGTAACAACTATGAAACAGTTTGCTTAGGGATAATCCTCTAATTGCTTCTGTGTGTTCTTTAAGATCTTACACTATGATTATTAGATTAGTATTGCGGGCCAAATTTTCTTTAAAGGGACAATCTTGTATTCTAATTTCAGTATTTTTGCGGGGAAGTAAACATTACCTCACTTCCAAAAACTAAGGTCTGCGATTCTTATTTGAAAGCACATATTATCACACACCATACAGCACCAGAGTCACACGGTTGGGTAAGCATTGCCACCTAAGCAAGACATCCACACAGTTCTCTTCACACCTTGTCCCACAACAAATGGACATATTGGACAGGGGAAATAGTGGCAATTGAGTGGGCTCTGAAAGTTTCGAAAAGTCACTTTGGCATATTTCTTTGCCATTGCTTAGCGGTACCTGTGGCGATCCTCTAGGTGGCAGCACAGCATCGGCTTAAAGAAACAACGCTCCGTCAGCCTGGAATGTGCTCACACGAAAATGCTAATTATATTTGTCATGCGACGGTAACTCATTAACCGACTGGCAGCTGTTTTTCCAGTCGTGATCATCTTGTCAGACACCCATGCGAACGTCATGCACGTTTTTATCTGTCATCACTTCAGCGGATTCTAGTTTATATGGCGTCTTTGTTTTCATCAGCATTTGGCCTCTGTGGGAAAGGAAGCCTGCCATCTGCCCACTGTATGCAGACCGGCCACACCCTGGTCGGGAATATCACTACTGTAAATATGAATTTCTAAGGGCAGGCTATGCAGCCCTAACATCAATAAATATTATCTTGTCAGTGTTATACAGACGGCACAGAAGCTCTTTCCGAATATGAACTCGAATTTCCTACCGGTCTGGGATTTCCATCCATCAGCAATTGGCTTCTATTGGGTCAGTAGAAATTCGTTCAGTGTCCAGTTTAGGAATGGTTCCTGCCGGCACTCCTGTAGGTTACACACTTGTAAATTGGGTCCATGAGTGGCACCCCCAGTAGGTGGCACCATAGATAAAAAAAAACTGTCTTGATACGGATATTCTGGACGCCAGAGGCGACACCAACCTGTTGGGAAACCTACTAATTCTTCTATCATCGCTTTCAACTGACCTCGTGCCCTCACTCAATTTGTGCTTTGCAACCTAGAGCGGTTCAGTAATCTGGGGGTTGTAGCAGGGCCGGCTTTGGCGCCGGTGGTGCCTTGTGCGACAGTCTATTTTGCCGCCCCAACCCCATAACGACCTCCTCGGATTCACTCACTACCATCCGACAAATGTGCCCATCATCTGTCCGTAGCCCCCCTTTCATATACATACATTCATTTGTTTTAAAGTGCTTGTAAAGGCTGGCTTTACTAATCCACTCAGCTATTCACATAAAATATAGTTCTGTTCTTTGCAGCAGGCATATTAACCCTATACACTACTTTATGGAGAGTCAAAGCTGCTGCTAGACAAAACTCCCATCTCCCTAACAGGAACATTAATCACAAGAGGTATCTTGACATTTTAATTGCTTCCTGAAGGCTGGATGCACAAGCAACTTTTTGGCAGGTGCTTTTAAATCGCAAGTTTCGTAAGTCATTGCTAAACCCAGCCCCACCACTACCCAAATCCAGGTCAGCAACCAGTGCGGCCGCACCACCCTGCAGCCGTTCCTGGATTGTAGGTTCATACTTACAATTAGAAAGTGAAACTTCAGTTCCCAGAATGCTGATAGCCCATGGCTGAAAAAAACACAGGACTGGCTAAAAGTCAACCTTTGGATAGGACAGATATTTTTCTTGGTCAGGGAGAAAGAACAAATTACCTGCTTTGGGTTAGGGTCTGGATAAATCTTTTTTCATGTCACTGAGAATACATGCCTTTGCTGGGAGCATAATGCGTTCATGTGTGTAAAAAACATCAATATTTTAACTGAATATTTTATTATCCTAACAACAGCTTGGAAGACAGGGCGTGAGTCACAAAAAAGTTGGAAAACTGCACACTTAGGTCAACATTACATGGGTGTAGATTTCTTACTTTTTTAAATTCACAACATTTTTTATTTAATGTCTGATCAAAAGTTCTCCTGGTGTGTGTCTCAACATGTTTGAGTATGTGAAGGCGTTTCTACATGTGCAACTGTATGCAGTGTACAGCAAGGCACATGGAAAAAAGCATTGCATTTGTTCAAATGCACTGAAAAAAAAACATGATAAAGATGTTCTTTGAAGAGAAATGTCTTCCCCTAACAGCCACATTCCACTTCTCGCCTGGGAAAACATTTTACTCCTCCCTCTAGCAAACAGTGGTCTCATTCGGGTTAGATTAGAGCAGCCTCGCTGAGAAATGGTTGTTCTGTCTCATTCCGAGTATGGCAGCCCAGCTCAGATGTGAAAAACACTGCTTCATACAGATGAGCTGCAAATAAGCAAAGGGGTAACGAGAATGCGTACAAATTCTATGTCAGGACCGGAGGCTCAGATTATGCTTCTCTTTCCATGCTTTATTTTTAACAGCAGCCAATGAAAACCATGGAAAACAAAAAACTACATATCCTAATACTGATATGTCACGTGATAACCATAGAGGAGGAAGCCTATAAAGTGTTGCTTCACACCCAACCTCTCCTCTTTCTTTGCTGCTTCGCAGCCAGTTAAGTGATTATTTGTCTTATTTCATGTGTTATTCTGTTTGTGTCTGGGAGCGGTGTTTCCCTCCCTAAAAGCGGCCGCTCGGATCGCTTTCACTCTGTAGAGTTGGGAGCAGGGGAGCGAGGACTCGCGCGTCTCCGCGCAGTCCTTTTTTTTATTGCTGGTATTTTATAATTAACGCACTCTCTGCGTGAGCCTTTGCCATCCAGAGTCCGCGCAGCAGCTTATTCTAGCGCGTCTCTGTGCCGGCTCTGGAGCGACATTTGTTTGCCCTGAGGGCATAGTTATTCACCGCTTCTGAAGCGGAGCCGCAGTAGTGTTTACTTTGCCCCAGGGGGCCGAATTTCTTAGCGCTCGTGTCCCGAGTGTCCTTTGGAACCGGGCCGAGCTTTTATTTACGCTGCCGGGGGGCCTAATTAGCGAGCGCTCGTGTCGGAGCGTCTTTTTTGTAAGAGTTCAAGCTTCTGTTTGGGCAACAATTATAATAATTACACGCTCGTTCTCAGGAGCTTTTTTTCTTTTGGATCTAGAGAAGTTCCATGTTTACACGCTCATAGCTGGAGCGTTTATTAACTCAAACACAAAAAGATTTACACTGGCTCAGCTCCCCATTTACACCCCAGTGCCTGTACTCTGGGGTTGCAATAATTATTTATTCAGGCTGGGCCTGCACTAAGGGTGTTTTCTCATTACAGGGCAGCTCCCTCCACGTCCTAATCAGCAAATTTTGTTTCTTGCCCTGTTTTACTATTATTGATACTGCTCCTTTGGAGCTCATCTGCTGTATTACAGTATGGCTGGCTATGAAGACCCAGCCTGAAGATTCGTATTATCTGGATTAACCAGCTGGTTCCTTTGAACAAGACTTGGTATATGCTCTAGACACAGGAGTGCGTCATACTGTTAATCAAGCTTTAGCTCAAGCTTTTCAGCCCATTAAGCACCATCTATTGGGTTTTGTGAAACAAGGCTGGGTAGCCCCGTCGGTAACCCATTGGGGATCCTACCCTTCCGGCGAACACCCAAGCCTCTAAGCAGAGTACTAATCCGCATTCTGCGGACTTTGAAACCCTTATCAGAAAAATGGCAAGGGAGCATGATTATAATTCAGGATCACAAAAGAAAGCTGTAAGTGACCCAGCTTCTTCTTCTTCTGAACAATCCTCCGAGCAGGGAGATGATCCCACTGCGCAAGCGCAAGAAGAAGGTTCATCATCAGGAAGCACCTACCCCTAAGGTCCTGACATTCGAGCCGGAAGACATTGTGCATCCCAGGTCTTCGCTTTGGTTACCACCTCCTGAAGTAGCGGATTATGTGGAATCCCACATTAGACATAGCTTTGATACGGAGGTTCCCTCTAGGCTGCTGTCTGAATGCCCCAGGCCGGATTTTCCCTCCAAGGTGATTGAGACCCCCGAATTAGACCCTACTCTGGTCACTTTTCTCAAAAAATCTGCAAAGGACCCAAAGAAGGGTATAGATCACGCCTGACGTGGATGTCAGGATAAGCTGTTGGACGTCTCCGGTCCATTAACAAAGATTTTGGAGTTGGCCTTTCAGGCCAAGGAGTTTGGTGAGCCCATCAACCCTGATATCCTAGTGGGTTGGGCTCAAAGAGCACTTTGTTTCCTGGGCAATGCCAATTGAGCCATATCTTCTGAGCGTCGCAGATCAGTGTTGATGAAGTTAGACCCCCAAATTGGCAGACCTCACTACCTCTGAATCAGGCCCCGCGGCCCAGGGTTTGCTGTTTGGTTCCCCCTTCATGAAGGAACTTTCAAAATGTGTTTCTACTTACGCTAGTTTGGACAAGGCACAAGGCCTTAATCAGAAGAGTGCTATGTCCACTTTTCAGAGGGGCCGGACGCTACAGAGGGCGTGCCTTCGGCCGCTTCAACCAACAAGGCCCTCAGCGTGGTTACTACCATCAAGGAAGAGGCGTTTTTCAGGAGTATGACTCCTCCTCTGCTACCTTCTATCCATCAAGACCACGATCTGGTCGGGGCAGATTCCGCAGGGGGAGATCCAAAGGCCATCAATCTTTCTCCCAGGAGTCGGGTGTCACAGGTGAGATTGGTTGTAAGTTCAGATGTAATGTTGGGGGGCAGAACTCAGAGATTTCTGCAAGCATGGCGTCTGATTTCTTCAGATGCTTGGGTCTTAGAGACCGTGCAGGGGTTCAAACTAGAATTTTATGAGTCCCCATCTCAGCTCTGCCCACCCCGGCCAACATTTTGTTCCCTTCACAGTCTCATTTCCGCAGAAATATCGGCCCTGATAAAGAAGGGTGCCGTCAAGGTACCGCATCACCCTTCAGGGTTTGTCAGTCCAGTGTTTCTAGTGGACAAGAAAGGGGGTGGGTCTCGCCTGGTTCTAAACTTAAAATACTTCAATGGTTTTTTACTGTATCGTCATTTCAAGATGGAGGGCATTCATTTGTTGAGAGACGTTCTCCAAGAGGGAGACTGGATGGTCCGTTTAGATTTTTCCTCCACATCGGAGATTTCTACATTTCCAGTGGGAGACCAAGTATTACGAGTACAAAGTTCTCCCCTTTGGCCTGTCCTCTGCCCCTGGTGTTTCACGAAGGTGATGCGTCCAGTGGTGGAATTCCTTCGTTCCCAAGGGGTTCGTCTAATAATTTATCTAGACGATATCCTGATCATGGCCCAGAATCAAGACCTGCTGCTTTCTCATCTGGAATGCACAGTGTCTCTGCTTCAGAGTCTGGATTTTATAATCAATGCCCAGAAGTCCATTCTGACTACCTATCAACAGATGGTTTTTCTGTGTTTCCAGATAGACTCAGTACAATCTCAATTGTTACTTCCCCCCGGGAAGTTTCATTCGATCAAGAGAGAGTTGAGGTCTCTATTATCCATACAGACAGTATCATTGAGGGCGACTGCCCGCATGGTGGGCCTGCTTTCTTCTTCGATTCAAGCGATTTTTCCAGGCCCTCTACACTACCGAGCCCTTCAACATCTAAAGATCTCCCATCTACAAAGAGGTCTCAGTTATGCGGATCAGGTTCTCCTCTCTGAGGAATCTCGTGAAGAGATGAATTGGTGGTTGGAACATATGGAAGCCTGGAACGGCAGAGCTATTTTCAGTTCTTACCCGGATGTAGTGATAGAGTCCGATGCCAGTCGTTGGGGCTGGGGAGCCCTTTGCGGATCAGTTTCCACGGGAGGCAGATGGTCAAACACAGAGCTGAACCTTCACATCAATTGTTTGGAGCTCCTAGCCGGCTCATTTGCGATCAAGAGCCTCTCCCCTCTCAGGTCGAACTGTTGTGTTCTCCTACGCATGGACAATATCTCTGTGGTGAGATATGTCAACAAGTTGGGGGAAACTCGTTCCCGCATTTTGGCAGAGATAGCCAAGGAATTTTGGCACTTTTGCCTTCAGCACAGGATTTCAGTAGTTGCGGAATACCTTCCAGGGGCCAGCAACATGGTGGCGGACTGGAACTCGCAACACCTGAGAGATTACAGTGATTGGAGGCTACACCCCAGAGTTTTCCGGGCACTTTCTGCTCGGTGGGGTCCCTTCTCGATAGACTTGTTTGTGTCTCGCCACAATCGACAGATCAAACGTTTTTTCAGTTGGAGGCCAGATCTGGAAGCAACGAACATGGATGCTTTCCTTCAGGACTGGTCTCAAGGACAGAGTTACGCTTTTCCCCCCTTCTTAATGATACGCAGGGTATTGGCACAGAGCAGACGTCGGCAAGTGGAGCGGGTTCTGGTGATGCCTCTTTGGAGGTCTCAGGCATGGTTTCCGTTGGCAATGGAGTTGAGTTGCGATCGTCCGATCCTACTTCCCTTCCGGGAGAATCTTCTACAGGACCCTCTGGGTCTTTTACATCCATTGATCCTGTCGGGTCAACTATCTCTGGTGGCTTGGTGGCTTTCAGGGAAAGATGGAGCATCCCAGGATTTTCACAAGAGTCTTCCGATTTCATAGCAGGTTCCTGGTCCTCCAGTACTCACAAGAGATACGCTTCGGTTTGGAAGCGCTGGAGTTCTTGGTGTGGTGCTAGGGGTGTGGATACTTCTTCAGCAGATTGCTGTCTGGTCCTAAATGTTCTATCTTCTTTAGCAGCATCAGGTCTAGCTTTTCGATCTATTAATAATTATCGGTCTGCTATTTCGGCAGGGCATTTACCCGGGGAGGGCAAACCTATTGGAGAGTCTCCCGTTGTTTGTAAATTAATGAGAGGTATCAGATCGGCTAATCCTCCTCGCCCTTGTTATTCTTCCCTTTGGGATGTGAACATAGTTTTTTGTTTCCTGGAATCATGGCCTTCCAATAGAATTTTGTCTAGGAAACAACTTTCAGCTAAACTAACGATGTTGTTATGTTTAATTTCATGTAAGAGAGTTTCAGATGTTAGAGCTCTGGATTTGGCTGGGAGAGAATTAGATGCAATCTCAAGTCCGTTTCTTATCCCTGTTTTGTGGACAACCCCAAACTCTGTGTTGTGCAGTGTCTTAGAGCTTACGAGGTGAGTACAGAAGAGTTTTGTTCTGATATGGGGGGTCAATTGCTCATTTCCTTGGTTAAGCCTTATCATCATGTTTCATCGGCCACCATCGCTAGATGGATGCGATGGTTACTGAATGAAGCAAGCATTGATGTTTCTAAATTTGGTGCTCACTCTTCCAGAGATGCTATGGCTTCAAAGTCTTTTGCTTTAGGTTCTCGTTTAGAGGACATTATAAGGACAGCAGACTGGTCTTCTCCTTCGACTTTTAAAACTTTCTATTGTAAACCTATTGTGGATATTGCATCGGTGGTTGTGAATCAGCTTTGAACAAGCACAATCTGAGCCTCTGGTCCTGACATAGAATAAAAACAATTCTAGCATTCGCGTAAAGAATTGTTCAATTCTGTTAAGGACACGGAGGCGAGGATTATCCCACCTCACTGTATTTATGTTATCTTGTGGTATATAATGTTAATATGAAGTTCATGTACAAATTTACTGTATTTCAGTGCTAACCCACCCTATTTGGTAGTGGATATAAATATCATTTTATGATGTTCAGTTTTTATGGTCTGAATTTTCTTTTTTCCTCGGAAATGACGAGAAGTAATTTTCGGACCGTTCTGTCACCGTTCAAGTTTCCAGACGAGTTGGACCCATCTATTTCATTCCAGTTCTTCTTTTTTCAGGATTGCGTTTGCAGGATTCATGTTTAAGACTATGATTTTTTCTGTTGCGAATATTGGACAAAGAAAGAGGAGTGGTTGGGTGTAAAGCAACACTTTATAGGCTTCCTCCTCTATGGTTATCACGTGACATATCAGTATTGGGATATGAGTTTTTTGTTTTCCATGGTTTTCATTGGCTGCTGTTAAAAATAAAGCATGGAAAGAGAAGCATAATCCTCGCCTCTATGTCCTTAATAGAATTGAAAAAGTCTTAACGCGAATGCTAGAATTTGTTTTATTCTGACTCAGTCCCGTTAGACTCATGGCAGCCTTGCAGAATAGTGTTGTAACTTTCCAGTTTTAGGTAAAGCATTCGATGAGCAGGAGGTAGAATTTCATACTCCGCCCAGTGTGGTCTATACGTGCTCAGGAGAGTCCAGACCTCATGGTTATGTTACTTCTTGCCTTCTTTCCTGAGACTACAGGAATACACACTTTTATTACATTATTGTATAATAGGTGTCCCAATACATCTTCATATCCACCCACCAAAGCTTTTCATTATAAAAAAATACAAATCACTTGGCTTTGAAATGTGTGCCAATGAATGCTCAGACTAACACATAGGATTCAATTTTGAATTGGTTATACATAAAGCCAATGCATTTTTTAAAACAGGAACTGATAACCACTGGAAAAAGCGTGACGACCGCAACTACATTTTAAGATATGTGCAGCTTTGGATCAGTGGGGCCTGGATTCGTAGAGTACAACATTTTTGTTCTGCAAAGCAGTGCTTAATTTGTGCTTGTCGTTTCCGGTGCTGAGCACCGGCACTTATTTTTGAGGGCTCCAGCATATTCTTCTGCCTCAAGCATTTGCTGCGCGCAAAAGATACGCATGGGAAAGACGGAGGAAGAGAAAAACTAAAAAGCGTCACAATGGGAGAAAGCAGAAAGCTGCAAGAGTGAGCCGGAGGGGTAGGGAGTGGTTTTAAATGGATTTGAGAGGCCCAAGATGGCTTCAGGATTACGCTGGCTCAGTATTCCGTGTTTGCACATTTAATTGCAGCAGCCGTGTGTTTAAGAGGAGGGTTTTGGGCACCGGCACGTTTTTATTTACAAATTAAGCACTGCTGCAAGAGATGTTGTTGTAGCAAAGGCCGATGTTAGGAAGGGTGAAGGGTGTATTTTGAGGGTGAAGATGTACCCGTCAGCTTGTTAGCAATAGCAGTGCTTAATTTGTTCAGGTGATATGCACCAGCCTTCCTTTCTGGGGACTTAAACAACAGGCTTTGACCCAGTGCTAGAGTAACAAAGACAGAATAGGCAGAAGGATGGAGGAAGACAAATATAGAAAAAAGAATGACTAAGGTAGAAAGCAGGATGAAAAAGAATCTGAAAGAGTAAGATAAAGAGGCATGAAGTGTAGGGTAGAGAGAGAAAGAAGTATAAGAAGAATCAAGACTACGCAGTCTTGGTTCTCAGCAAACACTGCAGCCAGCAGCAAAACTGGTGATGGGCTGCTAAGAAAAAAATGGACCCTCTTCACATCCTATTTTTTCAAGAAAGTAAGCACTGGTAGTTGGTTGGGTCCAGGAGTCACGTGTGGTAGTGTCAGTATTGGCAGTACAGAAACATACAAAGCTGCTCACACATACTCCATGTCTCCTTTTCAATTTCTCCCCCTTTTCTCTTGCTCTTTCTCTTTGTCTCTTTTATCCTCTCTCTTGCTCTATCTATTTTTTTGTCCCTCCCCAATTTTTCTCTCACAGACTCGTTTTGGCCCTTGGCTTCATACACAACAGCTAAAGACATTGGAAGCGATTGCATGGTGACAACTATTAAATTCTAAGACACGTGCATCTTTACAGCTGTGGTGTGTGGGTTCGTAGTAGACATCTTTTTTTTTTGTTCTGCAACATGTGTCGCTTGACTTTGCTGATGGTTTGGGAAATAGCAACTGTGCAGAAAAAAATACCGTACTTCTCATCATGAACTTATTTGGTGTGAACAACTACCTATGGTTCACAGGTACACATTTTCAACAGGACCAGCTCTGTCTTGAGTGCCCACATCAGCACCCAGATGCCAGGGCCAAGACGTATCAGCTGCAGCAGGGTTTTGTGCTCAATTAATTTCATGTTCTTGGTGTGGCCGTATAGTTGAGTCCCTGTAGTATCCTGCCGTCATTGCCCTAGCTGTATCAGTGTTGATGATAGACGCAAGGTATCTTCCCCCAAGCCCATGACTACACGTCTACTTTGCTAGACACAAGGCCGGCTGCCTCACATACGCACCCATCATGTGCTACGAGTCATTCTCCCTGCTTTCCCAACAGAGGCAGATCCGGCAAATCGCGCAAGATTCGTGGGCGCCATTGAGCCAGAGGACCACCCACCTTCACATGATGCTCTTGCGGTCACCCTCCTAGTCCTTGCTCATGCTGATGCTCCTCCCTTATCAGCTCGAGGTTCTCACACTTTTCTTCTCATCAGAGGTACTTCTGAGACACATTGCCCACGGCCATCTAACACATGAACAATATCTCCATAGGATAGGCTGAGTCCCCACACAGGTTTTGCCTAACTGCCTGGACATGTACCCGCAAAGGCTGATCCAGTGGATCCAGTCCCAATAAACTACTTCCACCACATTTTAAGAAAATACCTCAAAAAAAGAGTTTTAAAAAAAGGAGGCTCTTCTGCCAAAATTGTTAGCAATACATATAATTTTGCCTGTGCGTTGGCTCATTAGGGCCTTGCTTTTGGATAATTGAGAAGCCCAAGACAGTCTGCCATTAAATCTTGCAGGTAATCAAAGTTTGTGATTTTTTCTAAGTTCACTCCATAGATTCTGAACGTCATTTTTAGTTTTCTTGGTGGATTTAATATCATGAATGTAGTTTTATTGATGTTGAAGATCGTTTTTTTGTGGTACTATATTTTCCTTGCCATGGAGATCCGGTGCAATGATCTTTCAGTCTAGGACTGTTGTGTAGCCATTTTAGTTAATGCTCCATGTGCGTTATTTTAACATACTAGGCTTGCCGCTGTGCACTTTAACCTAGATATATTTTATTCGGCTTTGCTTTGTTATTATTACAATAGCCACTTTTACAGTCTTGTTTTATTTTCTCTCTATCTCACTGTTTTCGTCTAGGCCAGCACTCTGTTCTCAAACAAGACATCCTTGCTCACTCTGTGCTTCTTCCAAGGCTGCAGTAAGATAGGTTGCCGGTGAACGTGGTGTAGAGTTTTGTCTGACATTCATAGAAAACACACATCCATATGTAGGGACATTTTTGAGAACATCAGCTGTTTTATTATGAAAACACTTCTTTGTCCCTTACATGTTAGAGGGAGATTCCAGCCAGACAACCCCAACAGTATGCTGATAGCTGAATGCTTCACTACAGCTGCTTATGCAGACATCAGGCCTTTGCTCAGGTATGGGGAATGATATCTTCCCAGGGGAACCTGAAGGGCAGAATTAGAGCTTAACACGCTGTGCTCTATTACAGCCTAGGTAGGAATTAGTCTGTTCACTCTAGTGACAATATGGTAGCGTTATTTCTATGCTTTACTCTCCTTGTCACAATTTTAATCTTGTCATGCTGTATCGGCCTGGTTATTGCAGTCCATGCTTTGCTATCTAAGATGCAGTCACTCTATTAAAGCATTGTTGAAACCTATACTGCCTCTGTTTGTCATTATGTATGTGAGACTAATATAATTGAAAGAAATGGATGAGACCTGAGTGACCATGATTTCCCTGAGAAATCAATTATGTCATTCGCTCGGCCGCCCAATCATCCCGTTCTTGGTTGGAGATTAGGCACTGCTAGTTAGCCGGAGCAAAACCCGGATTGGAGCGACAGGTGTCACCTGTAGTGGGTCAGATTCAGTCCCCTGTACCGCAGGCGATTCTGCCACTCAAAATCCAGTAGTCTTATTAGAATAATGAGAGCCTACGTGACAGGACAAGATGACTGCATCGTCAGTGAAAAGTAGCAGAAGGAATTAGGTACTTCTATTTTAAAAACATTTTCTGGAACGTTGAGGTCCGAGTAAAGGAGTGGTTTTCCCATATCATTTATAAAGAGGTTATAAAACAGTAGTGCAAGCACACATCCCTATTGGACTCATTGATAAGTTTATCTACAGAGTACACTTGCTTCTCATGTTATAAAGAAACCAGACCTGCAACTCACATGGTGCTACCGTGTGTCACATGATTTCAGCTGTCTTCACACCTTCAACCGCGGAAGAGGCTAAATCACACCGTAGCAGGTATGAAGAACTAGAAACCACTGAAAAGTGTGGATTTCTAGCTCCTCTTTGAAGGCTGTAAACAGCCAATGTCTGTCAAGAGATGTGAAAACTGCACGCCAGCAACCTTCCTGTTTTTGTTTACTCAGATGAGGAGGAAGGAGGTCAATGATTGCAAGGCATGGGGGCAGACAGGCCTCAAAGGTAGTTCAGCATAAAGCCCCTCTCCCGTCACAGCCACACCCCCTTCTTATAGTTCAGGTTGGCAGATCTGTGAAACCTAGCTGTATTCCTCTGGTGTAAAATTCATACCGCTGACATTAATTTCACAGGAACTCCTGGTGCGCTCAAGGTGGTCCATAAAAGTGACCTATCCATAGAGTCAAATGCTGATTTTAGGTGAATGAAGACCATAAATAAGGGGGATTTCTTGCTCACTGTGAACTTGCTGCAAACAAAGTAGAGCCTCATGGCCTGATCGACTGCACACACTTCTTTCCGAAATATGGCTTCAATGTCGGACAGGAGCCCTTTTCTTCGGCCCTGTCTTGCAGCCATTTTTCCAGCAGCATCAAGCAAGTACTTAGCCTATAGCTGGCTGAGTCACTATGGCTTCTAGTTTTGTATATGGGAATTGTTTCAGGAGCATGGTATTGCCTGGTGAGTACAGATGGCATTAAATCCAATCGCTAGGTTGGGGACCTAAGTGGATAAGTTGTTTCTGAAGATATCGGATGGAAATACTACATAGTGCTATACACCTACCTCATCAAATTCTGGATTTTATACTCAAATTGCCACTGATTCTCCAGGTACACAGCACTGTTCTATGTACAGCACCATACATTTGAGATACTCCCACTAAAATTAAAAAAAATTGTATGAAGTGCTCCACATTGTATTAGTGATAGGTTCAAGCTATATCTCATAACTGATATAAATTAAAAACAAGCATTTACAATGAAATGTGTCTCGTGTTTGCTTGAGTTAGAGCTATTAGCCCTGTAAATTCCTAACTGGACTTTTCTTGCCACATGGTGTCATGTCATGGTGTTAATAAATATGCTTTGTATATATCAAGTGAATCCAGGAAACTGTCTATATAGGTAGTTTGGTTTGTGGCACAATATTCAAGAAGTTCGTTAAATAGGTTTGCCGGTATTTCACATCTAACATGGCGGCCACAATTACTGTGGAATGTAGTAAATGACACACTCTTAATATGTATATTTGGTAGATTGGATTATGGTGTTGATAAATACATTATGCAAAATATTAAGTGAAGCCAGGATTTTTTAATTATTTTTCTTTTGTTTGCTTGTGATATAGACTTACTCTTGAATGGATTTACTTTATAAGGTAGTTGTGAAGATTATAGTATTTAGTAAATTGAGACTTTCGGCATATGTGGGCGACGGATTTTATGAAAGCGTAGGTAATTCGAATGTGCAGTGATGGGTGAATCTAGCGAGTTTCGTTTGTCACACTAATTATAACTTATTGCACCCAGGGGTATTTGCTACATTCGAGCTCTTACTTATAGAGCTGGCCCTTTCCAATATGGCAGCTGTGAATTTTATAGTTTCTAGTTGGATAAAACTGTCGATACATGTGATCAGGAGAGTTACTCCTTTTCAACATGGTGGCTGTGAATTTTTTAGTCTTGAGTTTGGATAAAACTGACGATGGATTTTATGAAAGCGTAGGTAAGTGCAATGTGCAGTGATAGGTGAATTTAGCGAGTGTCAATTGTCATACTCATCACAACCTATAACACTGAGGGATATTTGCAACATTCGTGCTCTTATTTATAGAGTTACTCCTTTTCAATATGGCGGCTGTGAATTTTATAGTTTTGAGTTGGATAAAACTGCTGATACACATGATCGGGAACTCTCCATGATGGCACTTCCGCATATTTTGACTCGTAATACCAGGATACAAGAGGACAGGGTATTTAAATCGTGAGTCACGCGCACTGTTGGTTTTGCCTCATAGCGTGCGCATTGACACTGTTATGCTGCTGAAACTTTGGAGGATTTGCGAAATCATTTAAACTATGAAGGAATGAAAGGTGTTTACACACTATGAGAGGCTTGTTTTTGTACAGGTGTTTTCATGCATGCCGATACTGGTACATGGTCCAACCTGTTTAGGCATATGAGATATTTGAATGACAATTTTGATACACGTTACACAATGAATAATGGTGGTAATGAATAGATATTGGATATTGTAGGATTATTTATTTATTTTTTACTATATATGAGAGTAGATGAATTTATGGTTTCAGTTCTCTCTCTATATTTATATAAATAACATCTCTTAGATCAAAAGACAAAATTTGCACATTATATTTACGGTGGCAATTTTGTGAATAGCCTTTGGAAATTAAGATTTTTTTGATGTAAATAGATGATAAAGAATTCTCTTTCATTTGTAGTAGACTGATATGGTGGAGGCATGGACGATTTAAGAGCAACGATTAAAACAATTGAATTTGAGGCCAATTGTTTAGGTAGGTCTCATGAAATTGTTTCTACACTATGAGGTGTAAATTGGTGGGTTCTCGTATTATTATTATTATATAAGTACAAGGTTTGAATGATTGGTCTTAAGTTATGATGGACAAATGAATTGTGCCTTATTAAGGTTGTGGTAAATTGACATTTTTTAGTGTGGTGAATGTGGGGGTGTCTTTTATATATTTCTTAACTTTTAGGTATATATATATATCATATTTTTGTATTGAGGATTTTTCTGGGGCACCACTTTGATAATGTTTCAGTACTTTGTACTCTGTTTATGTTTGTGTATGTTTTTTACATGTATTACATTTATACTTGTCTATGTTTTTTATATGTAGTTTTTATATCTGAAATTCTATGTCTCAGTTATGATTAATATTGGTCCCTTGCTGTATCTTCTTCCCTCTTTTTTTCTTTTAAGGAATTTGTGATTTTATGTGTTTGTTAAAATACTGTGGTTTACTGTATGTTTGATGTAACAGTATATTTGGACACATTTTGTATTGTGATTTGTTTTATTGAATGTGTGTCACATATGTTATATTACAGCCCTGAAGAAGTCCTATGTGAGAGGGCGAAACGCGTTGGCTGTTGTTGTTGTGAGCACATGTATTATTATTGGATAAAGAAAGAGGAAAGCAAAAAGAATAAAAGAAGATTTACACAACTATAACCTAAATAAATAAATAAGTGTACATTTTATATTATTGGTTGTGGTGCACTACCTTTGTTCTAAATTGTATTTTTTCCTTTAGTTTTAAAGGAGTACACCCTGGCAGCATGTGTTGGTTTCAGTGCACACAAGAAGGACATATTTATTATATATTTTTTTCTCATTACTTATGAATTTTTTGGTCAGGTGCTCGTTTTGTAGCCCGCTGCTTTTCTTTTTGATGAACATTTGTAGTAGGAACGTTAATATCCTGTCCTATCGCACAGGAAATAGGCAATTGCTTTAATTATCCTTACGTAATTTCACCTGATAGACAGCCTTGCCTTAATCTACCTCTACGTCATTTGAACAAAATGTACTTTTAAGAGTTCTATGAGTGTCTGAATACTGAGCTCCCACCACATATTTTAAGAACAAAGCTGCTTTGTGAGAGGTCTCTGGATCGGCCCACTAGCACTGGCACTGTGGACAATGGGGCACGTTAGTGAAAAGGTACCCAATCAGAGCCATTTTTTACCCCTTAGAAAGATATCAGAATGTAGCTCTGATAGACAAAAGGAGGGGGCACCTCCCTCCCCTCACCCCCACCTCAGCGCCTTGAGACCCTCACTGGTGAGTAGTGCGCTTTACAAATTCCTGATTGATTCTATTTAATGGGTTTCAGTTCTATAGCAGTAACTGCTGTAGAGTAAGTGCAAAAATCTAATGTGTTAAATTCCACAATTTTTCCGTTTCAAAATGCACCTTAAAAATAAAACTCAGCATTCCATGCAAGCCGCTAATACCCATTAAATGGGCAGCCGATTAGTCACTGGAATCTGTAACTAGCATTAGAGGCTTTCAGCTGCCGGTCTCACAACAAACAGCTGACTACTGAGTCCCGGGAATGGGAGTGGTGACAAGCTGGCGCATTGATGAGAAGATAGAATTACCGACCTAGAAGCCAGTCAATGATTATATTTAATGCCCCACTTTATATAACATTTCCTGCAGCTCCGACCCTTAATTGGAGTAACAAGCGTCAAACTGAATGAACTCTGCAGTACAACCGCATCAGGGGGTACATGTGTTTTTATCTTTTCTTGCTTATGGTACTATACATTAATGATACCAAGAATGGTAGCTTCAGGGTAACATCCTCCCTCCCACTGGCAAGCCACAAATGACCCAACCATACCAATATCACCCAAACTTGCCAGTGCCACCACTCCCTCCTAAACTGCCACAAAAGGTGTGTTACGCCGAGTCAGCAACGGATAGCTTTAAAATGCGATATACATATTTAAGATTTAAATCGACAGGGTTTGTGTGAGTTAGATAGAAATATATACACAGAGATTCAAAATGTATACTGTAAGTTTATACTGAATACAAAGCTGCCCATCGTGAAAAAGCAGTAAAAACATAGCGGTTTTTATGACCCATCCATAGGCAGCTCTACATTATTTCAGAAAATGAAATTAAGTTTAATTACCGATTAAATCATGTGATATCGTTTGAAGATACTCAGAGAAGGATAGAGTTTAATGTCTGTCAGGAGAGTGTTCCAGATAGCAGATGCATTGCACAAATGAAGAGAAAATAATTTCCTGTAATTAACGCAGACATTTAGATGTTGAAAGATCCTCGAATAATTGCTTAAATCAACATGCTGTCCATTTCTGTGGCTTTCTAAATGATTCAATGATAAATTGATTTGTTGAGTGATCGGTTATCCAGACTGTGATTATTGCTGTTTTATTTTCTGTTTGTGTTGGCGTTGCTGTAGTGCAATAACGTCAAAAATAAGCCATGGCTTGATTTTCTTTTTTTGTTTAGAATCTCTGCTTGTGGGCTGAGGTTTCACATTCTGTAGAGACAGCAGGGCAATGAACAATGGACAGTTTTCAGAACTTTGAAGCAGCATGACAGAGCATATTCGCCTGACAAGCAACTAACACAACAAAACATAAATGGGACTATGCAGTGTAGTAACTTGCCCTACAACAGGCATTTTGCCATAAAACTCATTTCGTCTTTACTATCAAAACTACATTGAACTGTTTGAATCAATTAAACATAATAATCTTATAGAAGCCGCCCGCAATGTAGAGTTTGGTGGGCAGCCCACTATCTGACATTGTCGAGAAGAGATCATTACCTCTGCCATCCTGGAGGACTTCTGCTTGCCATATTTAAAGATCTTCACGGTGGTCCATGCTTTGATAACGCCCCGGCTGGACTATGCTAATGCACTTTACTGGTGCCTGCTGGAGTATCTTCTAAAAAGATTCTAGCTGGCGCAGAGTGCAGCTGCTTGGCTCCTGCTTAAGATCCCTAGGTACGTCTCTGTTCACACCCATCTCAAAGAGCTGCATTGGTTACCTGTCAAGGCGAGAGTGAAGTTAAGGATATGACATTCATCCACAGAGCTTTCTATGGACTGGGACATAATTATCTGTCTAAAGGACTTCCGCATTACCCCCCTTCCAGAGCTTTGCCCTCTGCGAAGGCATTACTGGCTGTCATGCCCAAGACTAAAAAGACAAGATGGGGCGATTCCTCCTCTGCCTTGGCCACCAGAGGGTGGACCTCTCTGCCCCTGCACCTCCGTGCCTTCAACGACTCTGGGTCTTTTAAACAGCACCTGGAAACATGGCTTTTTAATAGAGTGTTTGAATCTTCCCCCTGAACGTCCCAGACTTTCGTAGACCTGCAGCGCTGGGACACTCAAGTGACTAGGTGCGCATTCTACAAATGGCTTGATTTGATTTGAACATGAATATGTTTAAAAAACTGTTATTTTTACTGTTAGCACTTCTATAATGTACTGCTTCCACTTGCTTGGCCTCATAGCAGTCAAACTTTTCCGTTTTGTTGCATACTGGAGCCTTCACGTATGGTTGAAAAAATAACGACAGATAGTGTGGGTGTTCTCCTGACGCCCATTTGATCTGAAGCCAGTATCTACATTCCTGTAAACTCAGAGATCACACTGGAAGCCACAGTATCAACCTAGAAACCCAGGGAAGGGAGCAGGGGAGACAGGGAGAGAGAAAGACACCAGTCCCGTCATGGAGGACAAGAATGGCTTTGAAAGCCAGGAGTCTTGGGGTAGCATCCCTCCAGGATAGAGACAGCACCTGTATAGGAAGGATCAAACATAAAGTAAATACATGTAATAAGGGAATATCAAGAATTCATAGTGTAAAGATTTCAGCACATCAAGTTTTACTCCCTGACAATCCCAAGGAAAGCAGAAACCTACCTTGATTCTGGAGGAGAGTCTGTAATATAGCACACTGAGGGTGGGGAAAGGAATAAGTATGTAACACCCAAAGAAGTAACCCAAGAAGGACTGGTAAAGAAAAAAATTGAAAAAGTGGGCTGGGTACAACGTAATGTGACAAGCGCAAAGTAATGCAAACATGAAAAGTTGACGGCACACAGTGGTGGTAGCACAATTATCAGAGGTGGGATGTTGCCATTAATATTACACCAGTAAACTCATAGGGACTTTGACGAATAAAAGCATCATACAAAGAACAAGTGTAGCAAATGAACCACGTCCATTCAGCAAGAGAGCGGTATGGGTGTTGTATGTAGTGCATCTTAGATCACACTGTCACGATTATTAAAGCATGGTGTGGTGGCACGCTGTCATTAAAGACAGCACATTCTTCAATGAAAGGGCTCATAATTTTGCAGACATACAGTTTTACTGCAATCTATGTAACTTTACAGCACACAAACTATAATGTGTGGTAATCAGGTTTCATGAACATTTGTCATTTGCGCATCACCAAATAAAGGCCCTCTTTACAACCCTGGCGGTTGGTGATAAAGCGACGGTAATACCACCAACAGGCCGGCTGTAACACCGCCAACAGGCCAGCTGTAACAAAAATGGAATTATGACCACGGCGGAAACCGCTCAGACAGCCACTTTAACACACCTACAGCCAGGGCGGAATCAACAAGCCCACGGTGGTAACCATCAACAGCCAGGCGGAAGACAATGTACCGCCCACACTATTATGACCGGCCTATCTGCCACCTTTTCCGGGGTGGTACCAACGACACCAAAACCATGGCGAAAACACTGCACAGAGGAACTTAAACAGCACTGGTGCTTTTTCGACCCAAATGTTGCTGCATGTTTTTACATTAACATCCACAAATGGAACCTTGGAAACAACGAAATATCAAAAATTAGTTACCAATGATGCAACTACAACAAAGAAAAACATATCACAACAACCTTGTTCTGACAGCTATTACTTCCAAGTGCAACAGAGAATAAAATAAAAAAATCTTATAAACAAAGCCTAAGCAAGCAAATAGCCCGAAGACACACAGATGCTGGTCCTCAATATACTCACCACAGAAATCTCAGAACAGGAAACTGTCTATCCACCAAGGAAATTTTAAATTAAAGAATTGTAAAGGGAAAAGCACATGAACATTGCAACTGCAACTATCTCGCCAGGACAGACATCAAACAGTCTATTTGTACAGCATAGCCAGTGTACATAAATCCATATCCCACTCACCTCTCAATAAACATAAACTGTACTGTTCATCAGTGTCCTCACTCTCGCCTGTGAGCTCGCTATGTGTGCGGTCCTCTAGATGTTCCTTAATTCTATGAATCTTCCTGCTCCACTTCTCAAGGTCTTTCTCCACTTTCTCAACACGCCTCATGTGTTGTGTGTCCATACTGCCCACTCCACCAAATCTTTCATCCACACCTGCATCTCAGAGGCTTGTGGGGGAACCCAATATATTGCTATTCCGCACTTGACCAGTAGCGTTGTAGGACTCTTACCTTGGGATTAAGACTACATTGCGTTAGGGTGGCAGCATCACTGAGTGTGGGTAACTGAGTCAGTTCCACACCAACTGGAAGCGTTCTGACTTTGTCAGCTAGCTCGCAGCACCTCACCCAAACCTAGAAAGTAAAGGTAGTTTGTTGCAGCCTAGAAACATGACACTGACTCTTCAGGGAAGATCATGCCTTTTCTCTCATTTACACAAAAGATCAAACATGCCAGAACAAACGAAGAAATGCAAGATAGATTTCAATATATTTATTGAACTAATTGCATTCTATTATAAAAAAGCATGTGCTGTGATGATTAGGAAGATGATTATGGTTACCAGTAAAGATGATAAACAATACCACCATCCTTGTACGATTATGAAATCTAATGTTTCCTACCTAATATAACATCTACACCCTGAAAGAATAGTACTATTAGCCCCTCTGCCTATCCCAGTCTATGGAAGCATCCCCGATCACACAGCTTGCAAATGTTCAAGGGTCTGCCTGTTATCTGCTGACAATCCTCCCAGTGGGCTGTAGAGCCAATGCCATGATCAGCGAAGCTGTAAATGAAATGGTGTACTTCTGATGGCCAAGAGTTGAATGCCCTCCAAAGGCCTGTATGGTGTTTATGTAATAAAATAGAACAGTGTTCTAGGAACAGGTCTGATGTGCCAATATGTCTGTGGTTGAGTGGCAACCAGTGACAGAATATCATGTACCGAACATGACATCCTTGAACAGGGCACAGAGCGAAATGCGTGCAGAGGTGCTGATAAAATGTACAACACAGGAAACTATGCCTTGCCAGAAAAGGAAGCTGAATAAAATATAAAAACAAGCTGAAAAGCTGGCTGTGCTAAAAAATATTAATAGGATTAAAATTAATAAAGCATGTGTGTGTATTTAAAGTCCCAGGCCACGGGCCCAAGAGCTAAAATAAAGATGTCCAGCCTAGGTACTGAGGGGAACCCGCAACAGTAGCAGTCCTAGCGCAACCATGTACTTTCCCATTTTTATATTTTTCCAGTCTTTAAGGATGCCCAGGAAGCACATCTGTACTGTACTCTCCACCCTTATCAACATAATGCGAGTTAGTTCCCACCCCCATAACAGTCTCCCAAAAATCACATCAGGTGGGCTTAACCATGTTATATAAAGGAAATGCGCTGCATGCAGTTCGCACCTCGTACACATCACCACCCTGAAGGTGTCTAACCGGGTCAGTTTGCTGGGCACCAGACAGGTTCTGTTATGTAGTGAAAGTGAAAGTGAGTAAGCTTAAATGTAGCGTTAGGTGACACAGTCTTCACTGCCTCATATGCCTTCTTTACAGTCCTGCTCTGTCAGCACATCCAGGCAAACCGCTTTCCATTTTTCCCTAGGCCTCCCCATCGTACCTCCCTTGCCCTCCTGCAGGGCCCTGTGTGTGTGATCAGGTGCCAGCATCCCGTCCAATCTGATATACGAACCACATTAAGCATTCTTGGCTTGTACGGAATGTGCGACAGATCTGATGAACCACATGGGCCAGCCTTGCATATTGCAGAAACGGTCCTGGCAAACTGCTCCTGTGCCTGTTCAAAGGTGATAAGTCTACTGTTATAATAGAGGTCCCCTAAATTCTCACAGCCCCCTCTCGCTACCGGACATAGGATATCACTCTTTGCAAGGTAGAAAAAGGACGCAAATACCATATCGGCAAGAAATCAGGAAAGGGTGCCCATCATATGGTTTTACACACCACTTTATGCCATGTTGCTGTCAATGTCGCACCAGGTAAGGGAAGTCTTGAGCAACACTCTTGCTCATCAGGAAAAGTTCCTGTAGGAAGTGCGAGCTACAGTTGCAAGCCAAGAGCGTTCGCGCCCAGTTGGATCCCTCCTTGTACCAACTAACTGTATGTTGCAGCTGCGTCGCAGTATAGTATAGGAACAAGTCTGGTAGCCCAAGTCTCTCCCTGCCCTAAGGGAAACTTTAGGATTTTCACCTTCATTTGGCTTCCCCACACCACCAAACCAGCCGGCCAAGCAACTAATCGAGACGCCAAAAAGCTACCATTGGGATGGGGCACATTGCATTTTGCATGGTGTACAAGCACTTGGGAAGAAACACCATTTTCACTTTCACCACTTGACAAATAAGTGATAACTGCAGCTTAATCCAGAAATTCAACGATCGCTCAAGCTCCCTCAGGACTGCTCCTACATTTAGATCAAAGTGGGCTGCTGTCATATGTGTAATCGTTATACAGAGTTATCAGAGCCATTCTGATTCCCATCTCAGTTCTAGATCTTGTAGAGCAGTCCAGTTCCTCTGCTCTGTCCACTCCAGGGGAAACAAATGACTTTTCATCTTGTTCGTATGCAACCCAGACACCCATGCAAAATCATACAGCTCCTTTATTAACAAAGCCATCGCCTCCGCCGGGTCCCCCAAATACACCAGGACATTGTCAGCATAAAGGTAGACCACATGCTTCTTACCATCTATGTCAATACCCCAGTGCCGAAGCTTTTCCCGCAACCTGTTCGCAAACCTTTCCACTGGCAGCACGAATAAAACCGGGAGCAGTGGACACCCCTGCCTGGTCCGCTTACCCAGAGTCCACGCATCTAATACCATGCCTCCTAGGCGGCCCCCTAGCCACTGGAGCCATATATATCAGCTGCACCCATTTAATTTAATTTGGGCCAAACCCCATGTGCCTGAGGACCTCTCATAAGTATTGCCATCCACCATGTCAAATGCCCTTTTGAGGGCACCGCAGCAGGACTGTGGGAGTCTGCCAAAGGGTGCTTCACATGACTGGGTCGCCTGAAATTATACATTGTACTCCGTCCTGGTATAAACCCAGTCTGATCGATGTGTATAAGAGTACCTACCTCTCTGTGCAGTCGCTTTTCCAGCACCTTACAGAGCAGTTTAATATCCGTATTCAACGTAGACAATGGCATGCAGGAGGACAAATCAGCAGGGTCTTGCCCTGCCTCCGGGATCAGCACCATCACTACCTCCCACACACTGTGGGATAGTACAGCCCGTCTCCTGTACCTCGAGGAAAACTTCCATCAGCCTCTCAAGGAGTTTGTCCACCATCAGATGGTACACTCCCACTGGGAATCCATCTGACCCTGAGGTTTTCCCCCGTGGTTGGGTCTCAAGCATATCCCGCTGTTTAGGCAACACCAGTAGCTCCTCTGATTGTTGTCAGTGGGCCTCTGTCAGGCCTTGCAAACGAGACTCTGTAAGATATTCTTCCAGCGCCTCCTCTAGCACTGCAGGAGCCCTCACAAGCCGAGCTTAAAGGTAGTGTGCACAATCCCTATTTTTTCTGTTGTGGACTATAAAGCCTTCCCCTATATCCCCTCATGAACTAAGGCAGTGGTTCCCAAACTTTTTTGATCCCCGGCTCCTTTGACCTATTGGCTGTGTTGGCCACGGCTCCCCGTTATGTTACTTTTTTTGGCGGGTGGGGGAACGTAATCCCAGCCTGTACCTGTACCTGCACTATTTACCGTTTGTCTTCTTTATTCTCTCCTTCACGTTGCTGAAAACCATTTATTGGAAACTATTTTTGTTATAGGGATATTATTAATGGTACTTTGGCGCCCTCCGCTGGTCAGAATAATTAATGCAGGGTGTTTTTTTCCAATACCACGAGGAAAAGCTACCATTTCAAAGCACCTCCGAGTGGTTTCCAGACTGTGTGCGGCGCCCCTGGCTAGTTTTGACGGCGCACCACGGAGCCGCGGCGCACAGTTTGGGAACCACTGAACTAAGGATATGTGTCTGCGGATGCTCCAGCAGAAGCAGGCATGCCAGCATCATCCTTGTTTTGTCTCCTTTGCGGAATAACTGTTGCCAATATCCTGTATAGGCATATTTTTCCAATTTACTCCAAACCTCTCCCACCCGTTGCTTAAAGTCTGTTAACTATTCTCTCTGCTGCCTCCAGATGAGATTTGGTATCCAGGTCCGCCTGCTCTCCCTAAAGGCTTTGCAGCTCCCATTCTAACTCCTGCTGCACCCAAAACACATTTGCTATCCATTCTCTGTGCAGTGTCACTTTATAGGACTCCCGTTCCACAGTCCTGCTTGCAGTAGTTCTCCGATTATCTGGAAAAATGGGAGGTGAAGTCCCGGATATGAGCTGCAAATGCCCCATTCATCATAATCTCAGCCTGCAAAGACCTCAGTGGGATCTTCGGCTCAGACTTCCTAGGTAGGATCTAGTCGTGGCTTGCTGTGCTAACAAGGGGTGGGTGCAACACAAGGGGGGGGTGGTACATTTAAGAAATAAAAAAACACTTACCTAATCCACCGACCTGCGCCGTGCCACTCCCATTTCCATCATCGCTGCAGACACAGGCTCCCAGCCTGACCTGCGACTAATACTGACGCTGCTCAGAACAGCATCAGGATTGGCTCGGAGTGCCCGGCCAGACTGGGAGCCTCTGCAAGCTCTCTCCAGCCCAGCAGATGTAATGCTTGGCTGGAGAAAGCCTACTGCACATGTGTGTTTGGCCGGCCCGAGACTGCCGGCCAAACACACATGCGCTTTGAGGGCATGTGCTGCACACTGCCCCTCACTGCTCGTCACCCCTATGCCACCGCCCCTTTCACAATTAAAGAATAATAAACATAGTTTATTATCCTTTCGTTCTGAAAGGTTTGCAGCTTCTGCTGCTGGTGGGGGGCGAAGCTCCTCTGCCCTAACGAAGAGGCCGCTCTTGGTAGGATCATGATCAGCAGTAGGGAATGATCTAATAGATAACTGTTTAAGTATGTCAAGTGTTGATTCATTTCCACATCTTCCTTCCACCCCACCACAAAGTCGAACCAAGTGGTTCCCGACCTGTGATCCGGGGACCCGTGGGTGTCCGCAAAGCCTACTCAGGGTGTCTGTGGCTGCTTAGAAAATTCAATAATAACAGATTAATAAAGTGTATAAGTTAAGTGGCTAAATGTACAATGCACTGTAAATGTCAAGGGATTTGAAATTGGAGGCTAAAAATTTAATTAGTATCCACAGATTTATTTGTGGGCACAGTGGAGGTGCATCCAAAGAATATAGCATGGACAATGTGTGGCTTCAATAGAACTTAGAAAAGCCTTCTTAAGAAAATTGTATTTTTTTAAATTTATATTTCTTTGCAAAATAAATAAAATGTGTTGTCATTTGTGTATTTGTTTGATGAATTCTTGGTTCTGTAGTTTATTTGTATTGTTTTGCAGTTCAAAAAATCATCAACGGTGTTCAGGCCAGGGTCCCTGCATTCCAATAATGACTCAGTGGTAGAAGAGGGACAGGGGATGCCAGATTTCAATAATAATTAATTGGGGGTCCCTGGGTTCCAGTAATGATAAAGTGGGGGTCCACAGATGTGAAAAGGTTGGCAATAACTGGTCTAACCTGCTTTGCTTCCCATGTGCCCCGCGAGTAATATGAATAAATCCTGTCCCCTGGATGGAGGGAGTAGACAAAAGGTCCTTTCCTCAAACACACTCCTGTTGAACAAACACATCTCCCCAACTGACGGCTCACGCACCTGTATTAAAAGCACCCTGCTACACAGGAGAGCCCCATACTATCCACCCCCCAGGACACTAACTACAGAATTCTCTCAATGGAACTTAATTCTTTTTAAACAAAATGATATTTCATGAAACTGAGAATGCAGGCAGTACCCAAACTGTCAGAGGTCCATCCAAGGCCGGAGTTCCCCAGCAGGTCAGGCCTGCAGGCTTGCCCCAAGGGGCAATTCATTATCGGAAGTCAGCTCTCTCTTTCGGGTAATGTCCAGGGGCCTAGACTGTCACTCATAGTGGAGCCGGCCCTAGTTGTCTATCGCAAATAGTCCCCATCTGTTGCAGTACATACCATGGCATCCGGACCATAAAACCTAAGGGTACGATATGACCTGTCCTGGTGAGCCTAAGCATCAAAGACCAACCCACTCTGCCCCAAAGCCATTACTACAGACCCTTCAGGGGAGCCATCGTCCAAGCTGAGACCACCTCATCACTCTGGGAGGCGGCTGACTTCAGAAGCAGCACCTCAGATTCGCCCTGATCATTGTTCCATCCCTCCCTGATCATGATCCGATGGGGGCTAGTGAAAGGAGCTCTGCTGGCATCTGCCAGTCTTCTCCTCCTCTGCTTGCAGACCAAACTCCAGACGCACCTGGCCCATCAGCCTCCGTCTCCCCCCCCCCCATGCCAGAGTCCAGCCAGGAGCATATCTCATCTGGTCTGGTAAATAAAGGGACTCTGCCCTTGCCGTAGACCCTTGAGGCACACAGCTAACAGCAGCATATATTGTAGCCACACAAAGTCTCTGCTTCACAAACATAAAGGATTCTCTTTGGGCTTGCACTCTGAGTACATTCAGGGTAAACACTGATGTTCTGATTCTCAAACTACTTCTTTGTGGTATGTTGCGCTGTCTTGAGGATCTTGTCTCAGTCCATGTTGTTTAAGACATGTGCTATCAAGGCTCTTGTCAGGGCCCTTTTGGGCCCTCTCCATTGCAAACACGACCGACCGACCCACCTGGCAAAGCTCTTGTCGTATCCAGTCCTCCAGGAATGCCTCTCCATCTGCTCCTTCTGCCTGCTTTGGGAACCCCAGGAAGCCAACGTTATTCCTCCTGGCTTGATTCTATGAGTCCTTTGTGCTATCCTCCACCTGTCCTTTCTGAGTTTTTATCTCTTCCTGCAACTCCTTGGTCATGCCCTCTACTGTTTGCACTCTCTCCACCACCTTCCGCAGATATGCCCGCAGAAGGTTAACATCAAGGGAGAGCATCTCTATCTTCCCCTCCAGAGCTGCACAAGTCACTTGTATGGCTTGGAGCAGTTCCATTTTAGAGGGCTCCTCCTGGACTGCATCCCACTCCCGCTCCTTCTGCAACTCTGTTTGGGGTGTGGTCTCTGCAGGAGGGCCTGAGACATAGTGTACTGCACAGTTGTGTTCCTCTGGGGCCGTTTGGGGTCCTTGTCCTTCCCCATGCCGGCAAACAGAGTCTGCAGCTGCCCAGAGAAAGTCGTACAATCCAGGTCCAAACCTGTGGGGGCCTGTCACCGTGCAGCTCACCACTGCACTCTCAGGGACCAATGGCAGTTCAATTTCTCAGGTTGCATTCCTCCATTGAGGCGTAGAGGACCAAAGGCACCCCGTAACGAGCAGGGGTCTCCAGCACCCAAAAAAAGACTTTCATATGTCCAGTGTGGGCACTCAGGGGGCAGGACCAGCAGGTGCAGCTCCTCCTTTGCCAGACAGTTTAAACAATTGGTGTTGGGGCCCCCTGTGGTCCGCTGAGGCCTTAGCTTAGGAGTCCATGCACTTCCAATCTCCAAAAATGCCTCTATCCTCCCTTCTATGGGCCAGTGGTCAGGGCCCTCCACCACTGGGATACAGAGGGTACATTCCTCCTCTTGTTCATCCTGGCCACCCAGGGAGGTCCCCAAGGCCTCGCCCATCACCAGCCCACTTCAGTAGGCAGCTTCTCACTCCTTAACTCCAGCTGCAGACCGAGCACTCCCATAATGCATTGTTGCCATCCATTGATATGGGCATATGATATTCCCTACCCTACAACGCTCACTGGAGGCCCACGCACACCTCAGGAAGACCATTCCAGGCTTCCAGGGTACAAGTCCTCTGCCAATCAGCCGTCGCAGAGCTGCAGAGGCTGGTGGGGCATTTACCACCACCACTCTCTCTCAAAGGCAGTCAGCAGATGGAAATGATGGACAATTTAGCCTTGAGGCCACTCCATTCTTAGCAACACTTCCAGGGCAGCGCACTAGCTTCTGGGTAGTCCCAATGCGGGCAGGCAGCCTGCCGATCCTCCTTGGATGCTGCACATAAAATGGTTGCCAGGAGACTCAGCCCTCAGGCCTCGCAACATCCAGTGCAGCCCGCAGAGAAGCTGCAGAGCCTCGCAGCTGCCACATAAGACAGTATACCACTTGCCCCATCATAGGGCAGTCTAGACAGCTTGTAGGGCCGCTCTCGCCCGCAGGATGCTTTAGGATTTAGCATGCGGCTGGTGGAGCTACAGCACTCTATGTCCAGTCGGCCATCTTGCTGGGCCACGCCCCATCTCTGGAACATCATTGGTTTCACTTCCCACCAATCTTCACTTGGTTTAAGAATGTCCAGAATACCACCCTGATCAAGAAAGCCCTTTGCTCTAATCATCCTTACGAGGATAGCTTCCTCTGCCCATTTACTAAGGTTCTGATCCCTTCAATAGTGACAGGAGCACATCACCTCCTATCTTAACGATAACACCAACTGGATAGCCATTTGGCAGAAGAAACCTACTCACCACTCAGCAGCTAACCTTCTCCATACTGGCAGGACACCCTTTTAGTTTTTCAATCTCTGGCATTGACTGTTGTAGACTACTGATCTCAGGAATGATATTCCAATTGATACAATAGAAGCAAATTTGTTATTGCCACTCCCAGACTGCACTAGAATTTCGGGACTGAACAAATAATGCTCTGCCAACATGGGACAGAATGGCAATCCTGCTACTGTGGAGTATTCCATTGGCAGACGCAGGTTGCAAAGTGACATCATTATGATGTGTTGATACTACACGAATACAATTCTGACTAGATGTTTTCAAAAATAAATTTGAACGCAAAACAAGAGCAAATCACATCTGAATTCACAAAGAATCGGCTTCATGTGATGCACTGAAACACTGATCATAGGAAAAGCCATTATTTTGAGCACTTCTTGCACTTCCACGTTGTAGGAAGTTAGCTCTGTATATACTATCTCAAAGTGAGAGATAGTGTGCATAGTCCAAGGGTTCCCCTTACAGGTTGATAGTGGTAATAATAGATGATACAAATGCTCTATTTGTGGTAGTGTGGTCGAGCAGTAGGCTTATCAGAGGGTAGTGTTAAATATTTGTTGTACACACACAGGCAATAAATGAGAACACACACTCAAAGACTTATCTCCAGGCCAATAGGTTTTTATATAGAAAAATATTATTTTCTTAATTTACTGTAAAACCACAAGATTCAGAATTCAAGTAGATACATAAATTGTAAGGTACTTGGCATAGGTAAGTATGGAACGTTGAAATAAAACAGTAAGGTACACAGTTTTGGCAAAAATGGCAATAAGCTATTTCAAAAGTGGACAAAAATCAACAGTTCCTAGGGGAGATAAGTACAAGTTAGTTTATCAGGTAAGTAAAGCACTTACAAGTGCAGTCTCTGGGGCATAGGCAGCCCACCGTTGGGGGTTCAAGTCAACCCCAAACATCCAGCACCAGCAACACAGGGCCAGTCAGGTGCAGAGGTCAAAGTAGGGCCCAAATAACATAGGCGCCTACGGAGACTAGGGGTGCTCCGGTTCCAGTCTGCTAGCAGGTAAGTACCTGCATCATCGGGGAGCAGACCAGGGGGTTTTGTGGAGCACTGGGGGGGTCACAAACAAGCACACAAAATACACCCTCAACGGCACAGTGGCGGCCTGGTGCAGTGTGCAAAGTAGGTCTCGGGTTTTGCGTTGAAAGCAATGGAGGGACCCAGGGGTCACTCCAGCGATGCAGGGGGGGCTTCCTGGGCCAGCCACCGACTGGGTAACGATGAGGGCTGCCTGCTGGTTACTCCTGCACCGGTAGTTGGTTTTTCTCTGGCCTGGGGGCTGCGGGTGCAGTGCTTCTTCCAGGCGTCGGGTTCTTTGTTTCCTGGGCAGTCGCGGTCAGGGGGAGCCTCTGGATTCTCTCTGCAGACGTCGCCGTGGGGGTGCAGGGACGTCGTCTCAGGGTGTTCACGTCGTGGGAGTCTCCTGAGGGGTCCTCGCTGCAGTGTTGGTTTCTCTGGACACAAGCCGGGGGTATCGGGTGCAGAGTGATGGGGAATCACGATTCTGGAGTGAGGCTGGAGTCTCTTTAAAGATAGTTTCTTCTTTGTAGATTAAACAGAGCCACTGTCCACTGGAGTTTCTTGGTCCTTTGGGTTGCAGGGCAGTCCCCTGAGTTGGCAGAGGTCGCTGGTCCCACTGGATGCATCACTGTTGCAGGTTCTTTGAGTCTGGAGTCAGGCCGGTAGGGCTGGTGCCAAGTCAGTTGTCTCCGTCGTCTCTGCGGGGCTTTCAGGTCAGCAGTCCTCCTTCTTGTTCAAGTCGTCAGGAAATCTGTTTTCCTGGGTTCAAGGTCACCCCTAAATACTACATTTAGGGGGGTGTTTAGGGCTAGCGGGCAGTAGCCAATGGCTACTGTCCCTGAGGGTGGCTACACCCTCCTTGTTCCTCCTCCCTTTGGGGAGGGGGGCATATCCAAAGCAAGATGGAGGATTTTCTAAGGAAGGGGTCACTTCAGCTCAGGACATCTTAGGGGCTGTCCTGGCTTGAGGGTGACTCCTCCTTGTTTTTTTCATTATTACCCGGACTTGCTGCCAAAAGTGGGGGTTGTGTCCGGGGTGCGGGCATTTCCACTAGCTGGAGTGCCCTGGGGCATTGTAACACGAAACCAGAGCCTTTGAGGCTCACTGCTAGGTGTTACACTTCCTGCAGGGGGAGGTCTGAAGCACCTCCACCCAGTGCAGGCTTTGTTTCTGGCCTCAGAGAGCACAAAGGCTCTCACCTCAGGAGGTCAGAAACGCATTCCTCAGTGGCAGGCCTGCACAGACCAGTCAGTCCTGCACTGAAGGATTGGGTATAATACAGGGGGCATCTCTAAGATGCCCTCTGTCTGCATTTTGTAATAAATCCAGCACTGGCATCAGTGTGGGTTTATTATTCTGAGTAGTTTGATACCAAACTTCCCAGAATTCAGTGTAGCAATTATGGAGCTGTGGAGTTCGTTTTGACAAACTCCCAGACCATATACTTAATGTGGCCACACTGTACTTACAATGTCTAATAATATACTTAGACACTTTAGGGGCATATTGTTCATGCAGCTATGCCCTCACCTGTGGTATAGTGCACCCTGCCTTAGGGCTTTAAGGCCTGCTAGAGGGGTGACTTACCTATCCCAAAGGAAGTATTTTGTGTGCATGGCATCCTGAGGGGGATGCCATGTTGACTTTGCATTTTTCTCCCCACCAACACAAACAATCTGCAATGGCAGTGTGCACGTGTTAGTTGAGGGGTCCCTTAGGGTGGCACAACACATGCTGCAGCCCTTAGGGACCCTCCCTGGTTACAGGGCCCTTGGTACCACTGGTACCTTTTACAAGGGACTTATCTGTGTGCCAGGGGTGTGCGAATTGTGGAAACAATGTTAAATTTTTAAGTGAAAGAACACTGGTGCTGGGGCCTGGTTAGCAGGATCCCAGCACACTTCTCTGTCAAGTCAGCATCAATATCAGGCAAAAAATGGGGGGGTGGGGTTAACTGCAACAAGGAGCCATTTTCCTACACACGTCACTACCTCTAGTGAAATCCAGGATTTTGCTCACATGTATTTTTTGACTGGATTTGTTTTGTACACTGTCAGAGGATGGTGTATTGTGCTGTGCTTGAATCGCATCGAGCTCCTCTGTTATATTTATAAATCTCTAAATGAAAAGATTGTCTTAACTGTACTACTAGCAAATAATTTATGCATGTTTCCTCATCACTACCTTGTAATGTCACAAGGTAACTGCAGTCAGACCATCAGGGTGTGAATGCTGCCAAGAAAGGATTATAAAACATTCAAAATGCTACACCCTTTACAATATCAGCTGGCACATGTTCTTCCTGGTTTTGCCAATATGCAAATCAGGAGAGACGCAAAAGAATTAGATACAAACATATGGTGGGCAGTCCCAATATGAGGGGAGACATTCCTCCATTAAGGCAGAGGAGTGTCACCCCACTACCAAAAATGCCTCCCAGAGAAGCCCCCGAGATGAAAAATATAATGGTAATAAATGGGATTTATTTCCATTTTATTTTTCACCAATCCATCCCAAACCGAGTGTGAGGACGCGTTGGGACCAGTGGTACAGCAGGGAGAAGTGGTGGGTTACCAGCATGAGAGCAGTGCCAGGATTGATTAAGGGAATTGGCTGTAGCCCATGGAGCCTGGAGGAGCAGAATACAGACTGGATCTGAAGAGGATGTCGTGCAGCAAGCGAAGTAAGTGGCTACTTCTTTTTAGGGTTGAGCGCACAATCGCTCCGTCCCTGTTGTAATCTCTCTTTGGGATTTTAACCCCGCCCATGTCACATCTGTCACTTTCATTGGTTCCTGGGCTTGCCTTTTAAAATGTGTTTGATTACATTAGTGAAAGGCATGCATACTTCATGCTTTTTCTGGTGTTTAGCCCTCCTCGAGTGCACCGGGCAACTACTGAAAACATACGAGGCTCCATGTTTTAGCATGGTTTCCGACTACACAATCTTTTTATTTTCCATGCAGCGCGATCGCGCTGGGTTTTACATAGCGCGATTGCGCAAGTTTTTTTCTTTCAATTTGTGTGGTAAGAAAAGTCCGGTTAGGAGTTTACAAAGCTGATAGCTGTAACTCGAGCAAATGCAAGACCCGTTGCATTGCAAATGCATGATATTTATAGTCACCACTTTCCTTGCATGCATGCAACCACCCATTTGCTCCCCCACCACCTAATCAGTCTTCCTAGATGCCAGCTGCCACTGGGATTTATAGCAATGTGTCCTTTATTATGATCCCAAGGTATTGACCCTAGTCTCGAGAACTAGACCCAGTCCTTGGGGATCAGAGGCCCTAAATCCAGGGATAGAATATTATCTACTTCAAAGTCATAAAAGAGGAACATTTTCTATAATCACACACCATACAGCCCGAGCAGCTCATCAGACAGGGTTCCCTTCCACTAGAATCAAGGCACAAGCAGACACTGTGGATATGCAAATGATCACTGCAGAACATCCCAAGTCTTTGAATGGGGTCACATTCAAAGTCCCTCCGGTTTTACATTATGACAATATTATGTCGTTTTACATGGGATTATCAGAGCAAAAAGGTGTAGGCTCCTTCACAATGTGTATTCAGACAACCTCTGCTTGAGTCTTGAATCTAAGGTGAAATCCTGGTGCAAAAGGTTAATTATGCTTTACAGTCTGTAACATTTCTATCTCGTATATTTGATATTTTAAAACTCATTGACAGAGACGAGATCCCAATACTTTAGAAAATACAAATGATTATTAAGAATTAAAACCACACATTCAGCAGAGCGTTTTCAAAATGGCGTTCGCCAATTAATAACTGTTTTATCAACTAGCAACACAGTCCTTTTAACTGTCGGATAAAATAGTTTGTATAAGACATTCAATGTAAAGCAAGCCTACGTGCGCACACTTCTTGTAAAAATATTTGAAAACTTCGGTTTCGTCTGTGTCGAGAGAATGTGGGACTCTAGGAGCAAATTTTACATTATGAGAACAATATTTAAATTACAATTGTAGTGTGTAAGAGTCTCACTAGGTAGTACCGTAAGATTCAAGACATCAAGGCTGTATCATGATCAGGTGCACTGGCAAAGCAGCAGAGTCGAGTGCCTTTTTTTTTTTTGCATTTGACGTGTCTAAAGTTGATAAATATAATTTGAGATTTATCCGAATGAATGCATGAATTTTAGGCAGCTGCTGAAGACAAGTGTCAAGTTTATTAGTTCACGCATTAATACTAATCCAGTACTATTTTCACCTTTTCAGTGCCCGTTTGCTGGTTACGAGTGATAAACTTAATTTTGCAAAGTGCAAATTATGCTGCAGCTGGCACAATGAGTAACAAGTGTGGCAAATACATAATTAAGCAGCTAGTGCCACAGATGGAATGCTGGGCACTTCCAGTGGCACCGAATAAGAGATTTTCATTCAGGTGCAAACTACCACAAAATAATTATGTATTTGTGTTTCCTGTATAAGCTGCACTCCATAAATCGAATTGTGTCAAGGTGCTATGAAAAGGACACTCTTCAACAATTTTGACAAAAACAAATAGATTTACCATGTGCATCTGAAAAACTTTTAACGTTGAGCTGCTTTACTAAACATCTATTGGAATGACAAGAGAAACAGAGGTCACAGCCTTGCAAATTGAGTAAGTTTGTGGTTAATCTAAATTCAGGAAGATGAGTAGTTCAGAGTTTCTGTGTCAGTGCATAAAACTCGTTTCCGCCCCTCCATTTAAATATGTATTTTTTGACCTCGTGGCCTCGATCTTAAAACACTGTTGTAAATGTAGAAATGACTATTTTCCCATAAAATGGGGAGGGTTTAGACAAAGCAGACATGTAAAAGATACACTTGTATGCAGTATAGGATTAAACACAAGGTTAATTTCTATGTGAACCAGAAAACTTGCTATGGGAATATACACGTAGTTAGGTGCTTAATTAGATGTTGGATGAACATAAAAAATATAAGTATGTAAGAGTATGGTAGTTCTAGGTCACAAACCAAGCCAAAGAAAACAAACGCATTGTATTCGATGAAAGAGAAGCATACAGGCAATGGGTGATAGGAGAAGTAGCTGAATAGTGGACAGTTAATGCACTGTCATGTAGTGTTCTTTAAAGAAGTATGTCTTCAAAGCTTTCCTAAATCGGAGCAGCGTTTTGGGCGGTCCTGAAGAATACAGGTATGTTGTTCCAGATTCTGTGTGCATAGATGGAAAAGGCTTGCTGTTGTCACACTTCTTAGTATGCAGCCTGAAGGTGCCCTGGCTGCTGAGAACCACCAGAGATGGTGAGCTTGTCTGCAAGATAAACAGGATACTGGATGTGATCACTTTGTAAATGATGCAGCCGGTTTTGAAGATGGTGTGGCAAGCAAGGGGAGCCAATGGAGTTCCATTAGGATGAGGTTGAAGTGATCATATTTCCTAAGGCCCTGCATGAGTTGTGGTGAAGCTGGTAGGATGCCCTTAATGGGTGCAAGTTTGGATTTCGGAAGTCCATGGAGCAAGGCTTTGCCACCATCCAGATGCAAGAGCACAAAGGCTTGGAAAGCAGGTTGGAGGTTGTAAATGTTATTGTTTAGTTAATAGAAACCATTACAATTATCATAATCTGCTATGATTAAAACAATATTCTGAAAAAAATGATTTAAAATGTGCATAAAGGCTTGTGCAAGTTGTATATAAATAAGCAGTGAGGGTAGTACAATATCATTAGACATGTACCAAAAGGATTAGCTGGTGGTGCTGGCTATTATAATTGGTTTGCACCCTCTACAGGGTCCGGCACAGTAAACTACTACTTTTTGTGGCAATAGTGCATTATCAATTAAGGCGACTAATGTACAAAGCATGCATAAAAATAACGTCAAGCAAACAGTGCAATTGCAAGATCAATTAAGAAGCTGTTCTGGCTATTATGATTGATTTGGATCTTTGGTCCATTCCGGCATCATTGACAGAGACAGCCGCTGCCTGAGAATATTAACAAATTTTGCACATCTTGCCAGGGGCAGAGAGGGCGAAACCCCAAGTACTAGAGCTACAGGTTTAATTAGTTCTCTCCTCTGCTAATCTAGAGAGGGGCAGTAGTCTAAAAGGTGTACCCAGAATTCATTTTGGTAAGAACATCAACAGGAACTTTTGCATCAGTGGTTAGCCCAAGAAGGGTTAAAAGCTTTTATTGGCAAAGCTGGCTACTGCATATACAAACTCTACAACCATTTTTCGGCATTTATGGCATCCAGTAGGTATGGTTTCTGGAGCCCGGAAGGTACGAGGCATGCAGGGACTGTACCAGAGGTGTACTTCCAAGAGTTAATTTCATGATCATGATCTCTTATGATCGCCTTTAGCTGCCAACTCATTACCTTTTTTCCAGCGTTAAATAGAATAGTCCCTATCTGGGGGCAGTGTTGTTCAAATGAAGAAACTTCAGTGTGTTTGTTAATTGAGTGTGCCAAGGATTACCTGGACTTTCAAAAATGAATTTTAGATGACCTTTTGTTGTTTGTGCATCAGCTATCCTAGTCCTGATGTAATACTTTAGCATAGCAGCTTGGCAGACAAGCGACTAAATCATCAGACCCAGTTCCAGCCTTAATCTGGAACAACAAACATAGCAGTTGTTGAAAGATTTTCTTATATGCCCTACAGTGGGATTGTTCCAGGACTTTATCTAAAGCTCCTGGATAAGCCAAATAGCCATATTGAACAACTGGGAAGAATGTCGGCTTCATCACTCTTAACATTGGGGCTGCCGATACTCATCATAGTTGTCAACTCAATCGACCAACCCCATATGTAATTGCTGCAACCTTTTTATTGAATTTCTCTGTGCCACTATGATGCTATTTTCACTAAACCATACTCTGAGGGAGTTATACATTCTTCGTTTAGGGGGCTCCATCGTTCCTCATGCTCTTGAAGATGTTTTTACACCTTCCAGGCATATATGTATTTGGGCTCTATATGCTCAAGATCTCCGGGTGGGAAGGGCATCTCAACCCACAAACCTGCTCTGATCATCAGCCAGTCTTCTGACTCACTAGTGGTAGTGACAATAGAGCACATTTGCATGCCCGTCATAACCCTCTACTGGCTGGAGGCCAGAAAAAGAGGGAGGTTGTCAGCTTGTGACGTGGCTTACCCAGGCGGCTTGTAGGATACCATTCTCCCTTGTTAAATTACAGCAATTTAGTTTGTTCACACGCTTCCAGAAACGAGTATGGTTGGGGTCTTTCAGCAGCTGAAATTGTGTTGCCTAACCCTTTCGATACCTTGCTTCCTTGTGTTCCCATATTATTTTCTTGCGGCATCGCCTCTTACAATTAACCTGTACCTTGGAGTTTATTGTACGATTTTGTTTGTACAACTGCTGAGCTCTACAAAAGACTCTCCTTGCGATGATGATAACTTCATCGACTGCTGGGCTGGCCTCCAGGCCCCATCAGTTTTTGTTGGGATATATTTAGACACATCTCCCTTTAAGAGGGAGGTGAGTTCCTCAACGTTCTTCTGCCACCACCTGAGTATTACATCCTGCTGCCTCGAGTTTATTATGAGGCCTCCTTGCTTAGCCAGGCTGTTAATGAAGCTGTATAATGTGGCCTCCACTTTATTCTTTTAACTAAATTTACTTTCTATTCCCTGTTGAAGTACCCAGAGGCCAAACCTCCACAGAGGGTTGTAACTGGAGAGCCATAGTGGATTTTAATAGGTTGTGATCACTTTCAAACCTTTTTTAAAATCTTGAAATGCACCAGCTGCAAAGCCAGGCACTCACAGAGAAAGACATAGTCTATGGTTGATCGCCCTTTTCAGGTCTGGGAGAATGAACATTCCCTCTCTTTTACAAGAATCACCCTTGTGCTGAAGCCATTTTGTAAGCTGAACAAAAACTCTTGCCTTGTATGCCTCCCTCTCTTCCGAAGGACGATGCCAGGGGGCTCTCCTAAGTCTCTGACATTAAAATCCCCCACCATTATGATTTCATGGGCAGGGTGATCCAAAATTAGACATTCAAAGCTGTTCACCAATTCTTGGATCATCTTCAGCTTGGATGTTTTTTGCTGCGTTGATTTACCCGTTAATAAGGATCACATCCATAATCTTACTCTTTAGTTTCAGGCCTCTCATGGAGAGTGCTTAAACCATGCTATCGTTGATGGCAAGTCTGGCAACCGCCAGGTCAGTTGCATGCTTGATGAAAGTTGAAAGGCCCCCAGACAGGCAACCAGGCATACTTGTTCATAGTGCATGGGTGAAGATCTCATGGAAGCCTGGCAACACTGAAGGGGCCAGTTCCCAAGATTCCTGAAGGCAGAGGATGTAATTTGCTTCTAAATAAGCCAGCACTTCTCTGATTGCTCTAATACTACTGAGGCCTGCTGTATTCCAAGAGAGTGCTAATAGCAATTTGTTTGGACTCATGGTCAAATGTGTGGGACCTCTCTCGAGGCTAGGGCCTGTACCTCTGTCTTTTTGGTACAACAGACCCCAACTCCCCCAGATGCCATGTGTAGCTTTTCTGAAGCTGGACACATTTAGATAATCCACCTAAGCAGTCTGGGTCTGAGGTCCAGCCTCGGTTTCCCCTTCAGCACACTACTCACATGCTCTCTGGGATATGATGATAGAAGGACATGCAGGTATTAACCTGGTGATGGAATGTGTAAATCAATGCCCCATTCCACAAAAGTCACTTTTTCAGGGCAGACTGCATCTCTCTGGGCCATTCTCTTCCACATTGACATGGTTACTTCCCCAGCAGAGTTAAAAATGGGTGGATCTAACCTTATCCACTAAGCCCCCTGGTGTTATATGACAATGCTGGAACATGACTAAACAAGCATAGTAGATTCCCTCTATTTAGAGCATCCATTGGGCCCTTTGGGGTGTATCACGGGATGAAGAGTAGTTTGGGGCAGGTCCATCCATACATCTTGCTTACAGCGTGAGTAGCAGAGTGCTGTGCTTCGATATGCACAGTGGTGTGACCCTTGCTGAGCAGCCCTGAATGAGCTGTAACATCAATGTGAATGGGGCTTTTACACATGCTCCGTTGTGGTAGGCCATTAAGAGCCTCATTACTGCTAGAGTGCAGTTGCACTGCAGGGATGTCAGAGAGCTGGAATGCTCTATTACTGCCTTCTGATGGGGGCATTACAATATTTTTAATATGTGGGGGCACGATGCTGATCCCAGCTGTTAGCCTTCTGACACCACTTAAGGAAGATTCCTGTCCAATTGTGTACCCTGGTCTTATACTGCTCTTTGAGTTCCAGAACACCCGCTGGGGAGCTGCATTACCCCCAATTGTAGCTGGTAAGGGGCACTTTCACTGCTATTGAACCCGCCATGGAAACCAAGGCTCAACAATCGGACCCGAATGGGGCAGGAAGATCAGAAAGAGTTTAATTTGGGCTGTGTCCTTCCAATATCCTGAGGTTTTACAAGGTTTAGGCATTATTCAGGTTCTTTTTAATTGGCGTTCATTCTTGGATTGCTTTTTTAGCCTTTTTTGCCCTCCTAGACAGGTTAATTGTTGGTAATTAAGGGACAATTGCTGGTGCACTGCCAGAGACCATGTTTGGACCCTTTATATGTGATGTTTCGTTAGGGGGTGAATAAGACCTTCTCCTCGGAGGGTCACACTGACTTTCTTTTGATGTTGTGGTTGACAAACCGCTGCCTCCCTGTTCTAGTTCAAGCCATGATGACACAGTGAGGGTTATACTGGGCTCGGCCACTTGTGAAGTATCACTGACTGACAAGTTTGAATTACAAGCTTCAAAGGCGAGAGAGGATGCCATTCTTGCCTGAGGCTCTGATCTCGATACATATACTTTAAATGTACCTACTAGTGCTCCCAGTGTCTCAGATAGGAAGCTTAGCTTATCAATGATTGGCGAGCATGGGCACTGTTTTTCCTCCTCAAGCGTTTTAGTTTGATTTCCAGGCACTTTAGCTTGGAGCCAAATTCTAGGAGATGGTTCGACAATGACTGTGGGAAATCTAGTTGTAACTCCATTTTGTTTGACTGCCAAAGATAAGCTCTCGCACTGGTGTCCTACAAGGCTCTATTTGCCGCCAGCTCTTGTACGTTCAAAGTGGGTGATTTTACAGGAGCCTGGCCAGAGCCTTTTCCATCCCTTACTTCTAGCGGTGTTGGCTGAGAGTTTTGTTTATCTGTGCTTCTATGTTGCTGAGTAATCGATCCGACAAATACCCTAATTCCTGGTCTGTAAAACACAGACCTCTTGGCGTAACGTGAAAGCCTTTTAAATTTGGTGAAGATCTACTGATTTACCAAGTTCTAAGGGGGGGGGCTCAACCGCTCTGGGGAGCACTCTAACTCCCAAGTAACGTGTACAACTACTATAATCTGATTTGGGTTCAGTTTGAGTCCTGCATTGTCTTCTATACTGGATTCTGTAGTATGGATTCTGGTTAACTGCTTATCTGCGCCGCCTCACCTACTGGCGATTACACAGCGACAGAGGGGCACAAACATACAGAAGGAGTTCTTAGTCAGATATGTTCAAAGTTTTAATATCTTTGGCCCAGTAGCATTACTGCACCACCTCTCCTCCTGATTAATCCCTTGCAACTGAGGGGCACGCGCAAAGGGGGAGCCCTTGGGCCTGGACTCTTCAATTGGGCACTAAGGCTTTAGTGCTGATAGCAGTGATATTGGCATTGTCAGAATAAAGAGTAGGCGGAGGAGGGAGGGCTCAGCTAGGGTAAGGTCCGAATTCAGAGTTGCACCTTACCATGGGCTTAGTCTCTGGGGTCTGCAAAACTGCTGTGCTCGTGGCTGTCTGGTGCTCCCACATTTTACCGCTTGTTGCGTCAGGCTAAATGCCTTTCACTGGGTTTGGGAGTGGCTGCGGGTATGGATGGTGCTCTTGAATACAAGGACAGCTTGTAAATGTGTGTTTTATTTCGCGACTTGCAGCTTTGGTGCAGAGGATCTATGAGGATGTTTTAAAATGATGCCCCCTTCAGCACACCAACTCACTTCCTCCGGCCTTGGCTCCGCTGCCTTGCTTGCTTTAGAAAGCAGTTCAGAAGTCAAGTTCACTTTCTTTAGAAGAAAGTGTTGGTACAGGCCATCTTTGTTGTTTTGGCAATGCGTTCTTTGAGGCTGGTGTTCAAGGCAAATCCAGATGACTGCATTTTTTTAAAGTTTGGGTTCGAAGCTATCAACATTCAAGCCACTGAGTCAGGTTTGTAATATTTCTTGTTTGTTAGTCTTCACAAATAAAAGGAATTGTGTCTGTTTTGGGTTGGTGCTGGACAACCAGGTCCAGCTAATGTGCAGGCAGCGTTTGAGGGGTTCGATGTCAGAAGCAGAAGAGACTTTCAAGTAGAGTTGTGATCATCTGCATATTGGTGAACCTAGGTGGTGTTATTCATTAGCAGAGCACCACACGTCTCTAAGTAAATGTTGAACATAACGGGACAGTATGGAAGTCTGGGAAATGTTCTGAGACGTGGAGGTGCCCATGTGCACAACAAAGAAGAATTGATGAGGAACACTGCTGGTGAATCCCCTTTGAGTCTCCATGGTGTGTATGAGGGTGGTCGACTGTGTGGAATGCAGCTGAAAGGTCCACTAATATCAGCAGGCAGGGGTCATCTTCGTCAGTGGTCAAAAGGGCATTGTCTACAATGTGTAAGGTAGAGACCTGTTCTGCAGCGTGAGCTGAAGATGGGCTGGCACTGGTGTGATCTTGGAGTCAAACAGATTGCTCTTTCAGTGATCTTGAGAAAAGAGGATGAATAAGTATTTGCTGAAACAGAAGTGAGATATAAGATTGCAAATAGTTTTAAAGTATTTTCTTTACGTAGAAGGGAAATATGTGAGAACAACATATTTGATTGGCTCATGTAAATATTCGATAAAATACATGATCTTGTACATGGCTATACAAGACATGTTTGCAATGTTCTGTTTATAAAGTGGTATCTAAAACAGAAGAACAATCGATAAATTGTGATTGTACAAAGTACCCAGATTATCTTAATGTAACGCTCAACCATATAGAGGTTAAGGTATACTTAGAAGGTAGGCATGGCATTTTAAATGTAATTTCCTTACAGAAAGGCAGCCTCTCTTCCTGGTGGATGCCCATAAGACAATCAAATTTGTTTTTTCAAGAGTCAGATATCACCCACATTCTGAACGTAGGGTAAAGGGCCATCTGAAAGTCCTGCAGCTCAGCAAAAATTACATTAGCATAGTCCAGTTAAGACCTTCTCAGGGATGCACTATAAAATGGAAGCAGGTGTGGATATATGGAGACATGTTTCACCTGTCGTAGAAAGAAGAAAAAAAACAGCTTCAATTACAGACACAATAGGAGCATCTAAGCTCACTTTTGCATCCCATGTTTCTCCTAGCTATCATGATTTATTGCAATCTGACAATGAAGCTCAGAACAATGTATACAGAGGGGGGAATTTATCAGCTGACCGTCTTGGAGGTTCAATGGTAAACATTTAGGAAGATACCTCACTCGGCGCCGTGGAGAATTTGTCCTAAGGGCCAATGACATGCAAATAAATCTGCATGCCAATAACTCAGAAATTAATCTTAAATCCTTGTGCTACAATCAGCTCGAGATGAGCTCTTTGAAGATCCTCAAAAATAGAATGGACAAAGGAGAACCCTACTGAGCACAAGTTCTACTTTAAAAAATATGGACTGAAAGAATCTTAGTCTGATATGTTGCTACCCCCAAACACTGAAGGCCTGGAACCACCTGAAGGCAAACATCACCCACAAAAGTCAAAAGGAGTTACTGATAGGCCAGCAAAAAAGACACTAATCTGCCTATAAAAGTGGCAGATGGTGAACTGCTCTGGAGTCTGAAACTGGAACACCTTCTAGAGTGGAGTACTGGTCTATACAATCCCTTCTGTGAAATTGCAAGGCTTCCGAGACATCTTGGTAACAATACTCATGATTTTAGCAAATGTGAGAATCTCCTTCTGCAGTGCAGTATGTGAAAAGACCTCATCTCTGTTTTTATGTTAACACAAGGCCTAGTGGTGCATTTTGGACACATATATTGCAGTTTTATATAGCATGAACACGGCCCAAAGACACTTGAGCAGTTTACATGAGCACCAGATTAAATTACACATGGTCAGATTTACTTTATTATAGGCACAGTAGACCGATTGTCCCAGAATCAAATGATGTTGAGCCAACGCCAGGACTGAAACCTGGTTTTCCAAACACAAAGTTGGAATATCTGCCCATTAGACTACATCCATATTTCTCAATTCATGTGCGAAAGTCAAACACAAGTGGTATGGTTGTGTATGATCACGTTTAGTGAGCACATTCTCTGTTGAAATCACTTTGTGAAAAAAACAAAATAAATAAATACTGAAAGGTTCACCCAGAGTCTTGTTGGGCAATACTTGCAAGGGTTGGTTTTAAAACCGGATTTAAGTACATTGGCCAGTAGCTTGTGCATGAGTTCTCAAACAAGGTTAATCATTTCAAATACTACCTACATATATACATATAGACCAGGACTTTAGCAACCTACCGAAAATGAGCTTGCAAATGACTAGTGGGTCCCGACCCACAGTTTGGGAAATGCTGTTAAACAGCATTCTATCACTTATTACGGTAGCATAAAGAAACCAAGAGACAATCAACACTAAATGGCTGCAGCAAGCAGCTATGTTTTAAGAGATGTGCCAACAGCTAAGACAGATTCCACAATGGTGGGGAAACGACGAAAAAACTGTGGACATCCAGTTGTGTCCATTTGGGACAAATGAAGGCTTATCAATTGAAGACCTACGGTGTTCGTCAGGCATGTTGAAATGTAAATGGCTGTAGCTACAAGAGGTGTGTCCATAAAAGGAACAATACGAAGTATTTTGAAGGCTACTCATTCTTGAACGAAAAGCCAAGAGGCTAGAAGAGGATGACTGAACCAAGGGGCCCCCAGTAACATAGCTGTCTGTTCCAGAAGGGCCTGGAGCCTACGTAATTTGCTTCTAGCAACCCCTCCTAAAAAAGGAACTTAAATAATACAGAGAGTGAATTAATATTATTTACTCTGCTAGCTGTAGAAATAGATCTCAACAAAAAAAATAACAGAATTCCTGTGAATGGGGTAAATAAAGAATTCAGAAAAGGTAATGTTTTTTTTTTTTTTTTATCAGGCTATAAAATATTTTCTGTGAGTTATGGGCTACGAGCCCATAATCATAACCAACCTAGGTACATGCTGTTTGAAGAAATCTCTTGTATTTATTTATGTATAGTTATCTTTGGCAGAGATGTCAAATTATTTCTGTAAGGTACATTATGCCTTCATAAGTTTAGCTTTCACATACGCTAGGACACAATTGTGTCTCCTCGGGTTTGAAGAGGCAACAAATGGGCATTCTTCTGTAAAGATATCTGAACATTTGTTGTGGTAGTAATCCAATTACAATAGATGGATTACCTATCAAATAAGAGATTGCCTATGAATGGCAGGAAGAGTAGACAGCTGCTAAGCATCGGAGGTGCCACACTAGACCAGTTCCAGCGATTGATAATAACTTTTGTGGATTTGCATGTAGCAGTACTGCATTTACTGAACATAAAAAGAAAATGTCTTGACGAGGTGACCAGAAACACCAGCACATCTCAAATGGAGAACTTGATGGACCAGAAAAATCAAGTAAGTAGACTTTATGATAGGTAGGATACATTAAATATAATTTCAGGTTAAGAGCAGTAGGGTTCTCCACCACGTTCGGAGTAGGTTTACTTCAGGGGTCCTTAATCCATTAGTTGAAATCCCCAATTATTATGAACTCAAAAAAATATATAACTAGTGAAGATCAAAATGTTCAAACACTAGAAATAAACTTTTTTTAAGGGGGATGGTGGATGCCTTAGACGAGTACCATTAGAAGGTTGCTTGGGTCAAAGTACAATTCGGGTCAGGAGAAATCTGACGACGCTAAGTGTTTAGAATCTTAGGTGAGGGAAGAAGAGACGCATTAAAAACATTTTTTTTGTAATGGTGGCACCACTATCACTATCTTTTTTCATCAAGGCGAACACCTCTAAAAATATAACCTGGATCCTCCGGGTAATTTAAAGACGGGTGATCACTGAAAGTCACGCTTCAGACAGAAGTATCTAATGTAACCCCTCTAAAAGCACCTCATATTTCAAGAGCATGTTTGGAGATAGGGCGAGTGTTAAGAGTCAATTTTAAAGTGTTTGGCATAAGTGGGGTCATGAAGGGGAGCTACTTGAACTGCCGTTCTAATCTAATGACATCATAACTAAAGCACACGGTGCGTCAGGAGTTTCAAAAGTATTGAGAAACTGCCCTGTGGAACGTCAGAAGAAACGCGCTTGAACAACAATGAAGGGAAAGCGTCCCTACAGAGGAGTATATAAAACGGCCCATCTCATAGATTTACCAACCTTTATTACTTTTGTAATGAAACACCACTTTCTGCTAACCGCCTATTGATGGGGAGGGGGTTGCTCGCTCTTTTCAGGATTTCTTAAAGTGACAGTATATTTCAGAAAATGTTTGAAGTTGTTACATGTTCACATACATTTTTTTCAGTGCCACTCTTCTAGAGTACTAAACAAAACCATGCATAAAAGAGCTTCCAGTCGTGCATTAGAATCACAGACCTCCTGTAGCATGTTTTAAATGGCACATTGTTTCATAGTTATGCAACTTAATCTCACAAAACATTGAGCCTCTCACTGCCTCTATTAGAGCAAGAGATAGTTTCAGCAATACGGTATAAAATGTGTTATTTTTCCGGTAACTTAGTTATTCGGTAAGGTTATAACTTCTAATCATATTATTAAAGAAATAATTAGATCCCCTTGCCGTGATGCAGTCCATTTGCGGTGACCTGTAAATATAGTTATTATCTTATCAGCAGCTTCTCTCCCGCCCAGTATTTCTAGGCTGGAAAGGAAACATGTAATAGCGAACCTTTCGTACTTTAAGGAACGGGCGCACATTTACAATAAACTGCCATAATGGATTACAACAGTGTGCATTGTATAACTTTTTTCTAAACGGGTTCCTCGCTCTGGTATTATCGCATACACATCATCGAAAATAAATTGTCGAATTTAAAGTTTGTCAGCTTTGCAAACTTTATTTTAGCGACAGCGCTCCAGCACTTTCAAAATGTGAATTCTTCGACATGCCATTCACAATATCCAGGTGAAAAATAAGAAATCTCCGCGATCGGTAGATGTCATTTTGTTTGAAAACGACTTTAAAATAAATCGTTGTTTTGTTTGTAATAAATGCTTAAAAGTTGTTATTTGTGTTTGGAAGCAATACAATACGTATATACCCAAACTGGATACGTTTCCAAAACATAACTTCTGTGCTGTCTTTTACGTAGAAAACAATATAATTAGAAATATCACTAATTATATATATATATATATATATACACACACACACACAACGGAGAAATGTATTTGCAGGGAGGCTGCGGCGGGACCGGTCTCCTCCTTGCGGTGATGCAGTGAACCAAGCACTCAAGAAAACGGCCGGGCGATGCGTTTCACATTATATTTATTTAGACACTTTCATACAAATATCTACGGCAGCCTTTTAAGAGGTTATCACCTTTGCCCCCGCGTTTGTGCAGGAGTCACAAACTTGGAAAACGACTAATTAAAAATAGTCATTTCCCTCGGTTGTACAACGTGAAAAAATGGACCAAATCATTCGTGAAAATACGATTTTAAACACAGACGGAACTACTACAAATATATATTAGTAAAGGACGCACGTGTCTAATTTCCTATATTTTTGCTACTGTGTAAGAAGTGATACACCAGTGTAAATAACGGCATACATAGCCCACGGCGGGAGCAGCTCGCCATTGCCCGGGAACACAGGTTACGGCCACAGATCCTAGCCGCCATCATTACTTGACGCATTGCAGGTCCGACGCAACCAATAGTAGGAGTGGGCTCTTCCAGCAACCCACTGCAGGGTCCCGACGGCCACTAGAAGGCTTCGTGACAAAGACTTTGCCTCGCCTCCATCCCTCCCTCCTACTCAGTGAAAACGAACAGCAGGCTTGTGTTAGCTCTAAGCAAAGAGCAGTCAGTATATGAGAATAAACCTGAAAATGTAACCCTCCGCTAGGAAATATAGTGCCGCTAGGTGGGAAGTGCTATGGATGTGGGCTGGTAGAGGACTCACACGGGCGGGAACGAACACTGCTGTGGGAGGAGACGTTCAAGCATGGAATTCATTCACACGTAGTAGTTAAGGACGACGTAACGCGTGAAAGCCAGATGCCAAGCCTTGCTTTATTTTACATGTCCCTATTGAGACTGAGTATTTTTAATATATTTTGCTTTTAATTGTATTTCAGAATGTACATATAGTAATTAGTACTAAAAAAAAAGTGTGGCAACACATACTTTTCATATTACATATAAATTATAGATCGTACTCCTTTGCAGCCTTATTTGCGTTTAGGTTTGTAACGCTGCCAAATCCGCATAACGATACCGAAGCACCTATTTGTTATATGAAACTTACTACTGTGCACCCTCCCCTCAAAGGACGCGTCTATTGAAAAAACTGCAAACACAATGAACTCCTTGGATAATACTGGCAAAAAAATGTTTAATAATCCTTAATCGTAAAGGAAAAAAAATATTTATTTTTGAACTCTGTAAGCCCCCCCCAACCCCCAACCCCCCCCCCCCCCCCCACCCCCCAATTTGCGACATCTTGAAAATAATATGCACTTGCAGGACAAGTTACAAAGAGTAGCCGTATCATTTTAATAAAGAAGTCTGGGTTTGGTTTAAAGAGAGGTCTTAAAATGGGGACATGTCATAACTATTCATGGAAATTACCACGTACATGAAGTGAAAGACTTAATTCACAAATTTGATGTAATTTGCGTGCATATGTATTAAGATTTGCAGATTTTCAGTCAACAAGACGCTTAAAAAAATAAAATAAAGATCATGGATTGTAAAAAACAACAACACAGTAGCATATATCATAGCCTTTCAATACAATGCAATTATCCTTATGTGCAAAAAAGTATGGATTTACAAGCATTGCTGATATTTGTGTATCTCATGGTGTTGTAAAATAAGTACTCTGCTACCTTTATATGCCAGTTATGGGATTTCTCCCACCTAACTGCAGAGCTTGTCTTCACCTTTTAAGCATTTTGAATCCAGTGATCCTGTGATGAAATGCTTTGAAGGCTGTTTTTTATCTGTGGTATGTTGTCAGAAAGTGTATCTAGTCTTCCAGCCCAGGAAGCTCATGTCACATTGTCAGACCTAGTCTGGTTCTTGGCCTCCAAAACTATATGGGCTGCCAGTTTTCAATCTCTAGTCTCTGTTCAGTGACACTGTACTTAGTGATCATTTACATGTGTGTGGCGTTATTGACTGTGTTAGATTATTATGATCTGTAGTCGTCTCTTTGCTTGCCAATGTTTACCAACATTAGATATCATAAGCATATTTTGTTATACACCATCACACATACTACAACCCAGAAAAACTAAGACATAGATATATAGATTTGTATCAATCTACATTTCGATACCCTATGTGCAACTCTTGTAAACGGTGGTTACACATGTGCAGCTGATGTACTTTATTCTTACCAGTATGCTAAGAGATTGTAGCTTTGTGGGGAAACAACTGGAGTAAGCACTTCAATAAGACATTTTGGCTGTGCCAGTTGGTACTAAACAAACCTCGTAATACAGGTTAAAATGATCAAACACTTGGTGAGTGTGGTGACAGATGCATTCAAAGTTGTCTTTAAAGACAATGGTAAGTTAATGCTCCACCATTACTTAACATTTGCTCAGATGAAATTCGATGGATTGTAATGATAGAATGGACTTTGGCAACATGGATCACAAGCTTAAAAAATCCCATACCTAGGGTAAGACTAAGGGCACACTATACCTGATTGATGGACGCAGCATTTGCCTAATATCATATGGTGGTATGCGAATGCTTCTTTACATATCTTTACCGATAAGATTCTTTCAACTAGTATGACTAATTCAGTTTTGTAAATTAGTAATATTCTGTATTTTTCACAATCTTTGTACAGTTCTTGGTGTTGCATCACTATAGTTTAAAGTGAAGGGGAAGCTGCTGCCTTAGGGGAAAAGCCAAGTAACCTACAAATGCAAGACGGTATGGTAAATTACTGGCCTGCAACAACAGCAGGATATGTTATGAAAGGCACCTACTTAGCTGTGTTTGGTTTTTTTTTCATGTCAATTAAGGAATATAAAGTATATTGTTGTTGAGGCCCAAGATTGAAGTTAGATCGGGGATTCTCCGACAATGACGATGCTACCAGGATTTGAAAAATAAATCAATAAACCCTATCAGCTGCATTTATTCCTCATACCCATTTGAATTCTACAAAAGAAAGATACATCTTCCATCAAATCATGTTAGAGACCTTTTTAGAGATAGCCATGCCCCTTCCAACTGATATCGCTCCTCTCCCTATGTCTACATCCCTTCTGTAGGTATCAGGTCTCAAGGGTTCAGGACACAACAGGAGAGTTTGCATCATTTATTGAGCCCACCATAGAGCAATCGCCCCCTTGAGTTCTTTATTTTGCTAAAGAGTTTAGACCCCACTCTACGGACACTGTGGTACCAGAAGTATTTGCTCCAGGCCAAGTGTGCCATGTCCTACTACCCCCCAAACTGTCATTTTGCATGGAATTTCCACATTATAGGCACATTTATAGGAGCATGCAGGGGTACCTTTGGGTGATGTGGGTGATGTAAAATTGTATTGATGGAAGGATCACACATGTCACCCCAATGTAGTATCCTAAAACTGAAGGTGTCTTTCCACGACCTAGAGAATAGGTCCATAATCATCTCGAGATTCCAAGACACTGATTAAACATTGAAAACCCCTCAAACGTGACCACAACACTTTAGGGCACATTCCACTCTGTTATCAATGGGATCAGAGAGAGCAACATCCGCAGAAGCAATTTTCATGGAACGCGTCAAGCTTGGAAGCAGAATATCTACCTTTAGAGTTTCTGGAAAATATGTCTGTTAGAAATGGGGTCTCTAGTTGGCAGTCAATTTACACCCTGTCCAAGTAGGGACCCACACGCTAGTCAGGGTGAGGGAGATACACATACACAAAAAAAATCATTCACCTACATTAGTTATCATATTAGTTAAATCCATAGATGACACATCTTAGAAAATTATGTGGGATGCTTATAATGCCTCCATAAAGGTTGCAACAATTGCTAAAGCAAAATGGCTGTGCAGCCTAGGAGCTCTAAAGCTGAGCATGTACTATGATCTCTAACGAGAGACTGTAGTTACAGCACAGTGGTGGCAATATGGAGACACACTGCTGGAGTACTGCTTGTTTCACCAAGGTGATGTTGAGATCCACAATGACGACGTAGAAGGCGGCTGGAGAATTTTCCCCTGGCCTCTGAACACAAGCAAGATGGCATGATGGCTGTATTATCCCAGGGAGGATCATTCCTGGTGAGAGTAGGGTACTGGACTCTCCTGGGGTTCTACCCCCCAATCGTTTCTATGGTGGACATGGTCTACATCGACACCTGCAGCAGTCAATAAAGACGCTGCTTGCAACTAACCTGTGAGTGAAACATGGAAAAGACCATTGAGAAGGTGATAGACATCAACTAGTATATTGGTAATCCAGTATGCTCATTGACAGGTGTGGAAATTCTGGAGCGATAGCGATGGCAGGCAAAGCCCAGAGGAAAGGTAAGGAGGATTTTTTCCTACCACGATGGAGAGAAACAGCAACAGAGAAAGATGATGAAGGAAGAGCAGTGGGAGGTCTGGCCAGAGGTCAGAAGGAAATGGCAGACGTATTGGCTAACATCCTCAGTAATTTGGATCAATTAAGGGAGATATGATTAGATAAGATGCAACCACTTGTGGCTGGGGTTGAGATGACTGTGCAAATTGTGGATACTAAAGTACTTCAGTTGTTGGCAAGAACAGGAACAGTGAGGGGATGTAGTAAAGTTCTGAGTTCAGTTACAAGGAGGCTACAATGAATCCCAACCTGGATAGCAAGTTGGTGGGGATGGAAAACAAACAGAGGGCTGCAGACATTAACAATGTGGGCCTCCACGTGGCCCTGCACTCTTTCTTTCATGCACATCCTACCTCCATACAAGATGGTGGTTCATATAGTCAAAAAGCATAGCAGGTTCCTTCTACGGCCTCAAGATCTGATGAGTTCCCAGGCATTGGCAATATCATTGAGGTGCTTTAGGAGGATAGAAGAGTGCTGCATTTATTGAATTATGGTGAACAAACGTAGCACAAGAGGCATCAACTTTAGGCTTTGTCAAAATAATTCTTGGCAACATTCGTTACAGCTGGGGTGAGGAATCATGAAAATATTATTGTGTGGCTTATCGTGTGGTATCGAAACATGATGTACATCTTCTCCCGTGTTGAATGGACTCAGGCTTTCCTGAACAGACTTAAGTAAGTTTCATAACATCAGTCAGCTGTCTTTGACTGAATGGTTGAAATGTGGTACTTAGTTCTGCATTGCTCCTAATCCCATTAGAGGCATTATTTGGCAAAATATAATTTCATCGCATGCTGTAGATTACAATGTTATCTAGATGATTGTACCTTTCCTTCTATTCCCGCATTTCCACTACTGTGGTCCTTACCTTCTATCTTTACCCTCTCCACCTTTTCTGAATGTGCCTAAGTAAGAGCGATCCATCCAAAATAAAATTGGAAGTTGAATGCTGATGTTGTGGTAGGATCAGCCACACTAGCCTTGGAATCTGTTTTGTGCATATTTAATAAAATGACTGCTTACATTGAACATATACACAAAAGCACAAATTAATATATCTCTCGATGTTGCTGTCGTGGATAATCCCACTCTATCCGTGCAGTGATATATGAAATTTGTTTACACCACTATTGTAATCTTAGAGCATGTTTAGTCATACTCACCGATGACATGAATGAATAAATTGGTTCTGCAGGTAATTAACTTGATATCTGTCATAGAGATAGGCCTACTCCTAGGTGGCTGTATTCCAAGATGACATGAATGCTCCTAGAAAACACAATAGAGACAAAGCAGAGATGTTTTCCTCTTTACCTAAAAAAAAGTCACACATCCATCTTCTTAATGCTGCTTGACAGTCCCTGGCATTCTTAAACAAGCATCAAAACATGTAATTAGTAAGAACGTTTGGAGGCGATTAAATCACAAGCTATAGGTAAAGGGTCGGGCAAAGATTAATTGAATTAAAGGCAGCTTCCTCAAACAAATTGTCCATTCACTACAAGATCTTTTACAGGAATTCATAAAAACACAATGATAAAACAGGTTCTTAGCACAGATTGTTACGATGGTATTGTCCTAACCTGGTGGGAATTGTCTTTACATGTAAAATGAATGATCATCAATCGCAAGCTTTAGGCAAACATTTGTTGCATATTTCCAAAATCACAGAGTTCTCACAGACTTTGATCAAAATGGGTATGCCAAAAACCAGGCTATTTCTGTGGTATTTATTTCACATTATTCTAATTTCATGGTGTAGCAGTGGCGTACTTACATCGGTGCTAAATAGTTTTCAAAATGGTCAAATGGAGATGTCCATAGTGGATACTGGAATATAAATAATTTGGCCTCAAATTATGTCAATGATCTCCTCATTATATATTTGCCCAAAAGAGTGCTCTTATATGATGTGCAGACCTCTTATATACCAAGAGTTAGGCAAGACTTCCCTACTGCCACCCTTTGTTTAAACTCTAAGCATCTAAGCATTCAAACTAATGAAAAGCAAATCACGTTATTAGCCCCTGCTCTATGCCAATAACATCTAATTTATCTTGTAATCCAGCCATTTATCTCAATTGCCCATTTCATATTTTATACATTGTTGTAACTTTTATGGTTACAAAGTAAATTGGCACATGACAGAAGACCTTCAACTCACATCAAAGGGTTTACCAAACACAGTAGGAGTAACATCTAGATTGCTATACGACATAAACAACAGCCACCATTCAAAAAAGGGCAAGATTAACCTTCTCAAAGTAGAAAGGAACAAATTAATAGGTGCATTATATATATTTATTATTTTAGTAGCAATTGGGCTCAATGTATATGGCCTAAATTGAATTAAAACAATTTTACTTAACATGTCTGAGGACAGGTATAATCAGAATACATTGAATTGGGAAACATAGTTCTTGAAGTATTCAACTTTCTTTCAATCCAGAGACCTAGTTCTGATAAGGCTAGTTTACCTGATAATTATTGGCACAGGATTTTTTTAAATTTGAAACAAAGCTATAGACAGAAAATGAGAACGTTTTTTAAAGCAGATAACATAAACTCTATAAACAACAAGATGCAACACTTAAATAAAAATCCAAGGTCTGCCTTGTGCGAACTAAAGTTTAAACAGGAACAGTACCCATGAACGGAACTTTATGACTCTACAATAAAAAAAACAACGTAAAAAGTTCTGGTCACTAATCTAATAGGTTCTGGCCAAAATCAGAAGTATAATTTGGGGTACTGTCATATAAATTATAAAAATTAGAACATTTACTTCACTGAATTTATGGCTTTGGTGGGCAGTCTGTAAAGACGGTGGTTACTACGTCTGCTAGCTCCATAGGTGAAACATCAAATGTGGAGGTTAGTTTGATAATTCCTCAATTTAAAATGTCTCATGCTCGCAACCCTAGCGGTATCTTAAAGGCAATTTTAAAGAATAACATAGTTAGCTGATCTACCCTCTTAACATCTATCTTTAGTTCCAGTATTATTCCTTCATCATGGAAAGGCTCTATTTTACAACCCCTTTATAAACAGGATCCCAAATCAGAACCCAACAGTTATCATATGACTCCGTTACTTCATGCTGATGGAAAAATGTATGGGGAATTATTATTAAACCATATTGTGGGCAAAGCTGGCAGGTTTGGGAACTGATAATAGTCTTCTGCATTTAATCATATAGTTGTTTTCGGATACCTGGGCGCAGGTCAAAGTAAATGATAAAAGAGGTTTGACTCTACAGATTAAAACAGAAAATGGATTAAAACAAGGATGCCCCCTGTTATTTTTCTGTATCTTGCTGATATTTCTACAGCGTTAGATAATAAGGATAGGGACTGTCCTAAATTGGAGCCACGGAGTATACCGTATCTGGCCTATGTTGTATTCTCTAAAAAACAGATAAATCTTCAACTTAAGTTTGCACATCTACAAGATTACAATCAAATAAACAACTTAATAGTTAATTGCAAGAATACTAATGTTTTATGCTTTGGGAATTCTAAAGCCTGTTTTAGGTAAAAGATAAATCAGCACAACAATTAGGTTGTTAAAAGCTATGCCTATTTGTGCATAACTATGCAGAACACATTACTATGGTCACTGGAGATTGAGCATTTGAAAAAGACAAATGTAATAAATCAGCTGTTGCAATTAAACAATTTGCTTCTAGGTACTCAAGGGGAGTTGTAGGGCCAACCATTACTGCAACTAAATCAAAAATAGTATCCATATTGATGTATGATTAATTAACTATGTCACCTTAAGCAAATAAGATATTATTTTGCACAATAGTTTGAGGAAGATGATTGACCTTAAACAATCTATCCATTACACAATGCTGAGAATGGAATTAGGACTACCATCTATTTTGTCTCAGAATAATATTAACATGCTAATATACATATGTGAATGTGCGTCCGCTGACGAGAATTCTGTAAAATATTTTATTCTGTCGGAATCATCCTCAAATATTTAGTCAAAAGATCTATCCTCAATCTCTAATGTGCCCACTTTATTGACAAACTATAATCTTCCTTTGTTAACTGTTCTTGCTGATATAAAAAAGTTGCACATAAAAAGCTTATTAGGCAATCAATTTCATTATCCCAATTTGAAGATGATAAGGAGATTTGCTCATGGTATAAAAAGAATGGTTATGTTTTAGATTCTTACAAATTTATAAGGCAGGTCTATTTGGATTTATCAGTTGATCCTCTTATGATTAGAACATTTTTAAGGTTTTGGCTTTTATATATTTCACTGATCCAATTTAAAGGGTGTATAGAACAAAACAATTAATCAATTTATGTTATGCCTTTTGTGTTATTTAAGGGAAGAAATGACTGAACACATGCTCTGCATCTGTCCCAAATGGTTGGATATTCAGATAAGATATTTATGACCACTGTTTAGAGATCATGGCGCGCAAACAATTAACAACGCTACTAGCTTTTGTTTACCAGTTGACTAATTTACAACAGTCTTGACAATATGTTGCAATTGAGATTTGAAGTTTTTTTTTTTTTTTTTAAATTGTCAAAGACAGGTACAACGGCAGACCTGCTGTGGATCTGGGTCAGGATTCTCTGAAGACGCCATCAATCCCTAATTTAAAAAAAAACTTGTGGGACTGCTCATATTACTCTACAAGCTACAATAACTTGAGTACATACCTACCTTTTAGCATGAGCCTATTCAAAAAGCCTAAATCAGTGTATCATAAATTACTTTGGGAAAGACAATTCTATTTTCAAAGGTTAAACATGTGCCTCCGGTTGCAAAATGATGAACAATAGGAAAAACCAAGAATGAGATCCATAACTCATTGGCAAACTATATCTCATGATATAGTTTAACTTTGTTCGTAAGGATGATACAGGTACTGGAGTTTAATAAACTGCAGAGAAAGCTTATAAAATATATTCTGCATCACATATTCTCTAAGAGGCAAGGTTAAAATCATTTTGTTGAAGGTCAACAAATAAATCTGGGGTACCAAAGGATCTTCAGTGATTAGCGCTTTACAACTGACTTGATCTTTTGTCTTTTACCTTGGCATTTGCTCAACTCGTGGCTTCTCCTTGTTGCTTTATTTGGTACACATCCACTAGTCAGATCACACAACATAACACGTTACTTCACTGACTTCAAATGTGAAGTAGTTTTCCAAACATTGTGGTATATGGAACGAGTGGCACAGCATACTCACCTGGAACGATACCACAAAAAGTATTTTGTTGGCGACATTGGACTTTGTTGGCGGAATTGGCAGTATCAAGTAAAAAAAACATTTGTATCAATGCTAATTCAGTTTCTTGTTTGTAAACGTGGACACTGTTTTGGTAAATTGGATCGAACAGCACTCAGGCCCTCATTACAGTGTGGCAGTCTTACCGCTGCTGACCTGGCAGTAAAGACCGTCGCATTACAAGTAGTACGGTTTGGCCGAAGCCAAACCGCCACAACACCGCCCTGCTGCCGTTGAGGTTCCACTGATGTGGCCGGCAGTGAGATCCTCCAGGCAGGTGGCAGGCCTCAGACCGCAGGTCGTTTTAGAAGGCAGCATACTGCCAGGCTTTTCACAGTAGCACGCAAAGCATGGCGGTAACGCACTGGGCAACAGGAATCCCCAATCCTGTCACTGGCACACGCACCCCCACACGTCCACACACCTCCATGCACCCCGCTACCCGTCCACACACTTGTAAACACCTCCCCACCCATCCGCACATATCCATACAAACACCCCCAATTTCTCTCACACTGACATACACCCTCGCATTCAGACATACGCACCCCTCTCTGCAATCATTCACTCCCACCCCTCCACAATCATTCACATCCCCACACAAGCATACATTCACACATTCCCCCCTCCCCATACGCGTACATGCACACATCCTCCCTCATCTGCGCACTTGCACACCCCCTCCTCATCCACACACTTGCACAAACCCCACTCCTCTGCATACATGCACACACGCACCCCAACTGCACGCATACATCCAGACACCCCCACTCGCTTGCTCACAAACACGCACTCAGACAGCCCCATTCGCACACATACACGCACTCAGACAGATACCCCCACCCCTCTGCATACAAACACACTCGCACCCCGGCACCCCCTCCCCTCCCATTCGGACACACACATCCTCCACGCACTCATGCACACCCATTCTGCTACATATACACATACGCACCACACACATGCACCCAACACCCCCTTTTGGACTGTCCACTTACCTCTTTCGGTGAGGTGGTCGTCTGGGAGGGGGTGGGTCCTGGCGTCTTCCACTGTCAACACAAATCTGTTTACGTGATAGGCCCATTGTCAACATGAGGGCAGTGCGCGCTCTACGGGTGACTAAAATGCAAAAACCCAGTCTTTATGCAAGAGCATAATTTATGCATTGTGTTTATATGCAGTTTGTTAACCTTTTGCATTGTAGAGTTTTACCTTGAAACCACTATTAATGTTTGCCAATAATGTTCATTTGCAAGGTATTGCTGCAGGCGTACAGAGTGTATCAGGGTGTGGTCCCTTTCTAGGACCTTCTAGAAGCTTTTCCTGCAGCCTAACTGGGTGTGGTTTGTGGGCTGGGCCAGACTCTATAAGGGAGCCAGCCCAGCTCCATGTGCTCACTATTCAGAGGTCCCGGTGCAGAGCAGCAGCAACATCCTGAGCTCCTGTTCCGGAGGCCTACCTTGACCTTCCAGGCCTTTGCCCTTCATTGTATTGGTGATCCTTGATCAGGACGGTAAGACGGAGGTTGGGCTGGGCCCCTGATCCCGTTTTCGAAGGCATTTGAGTTTTTGGGCCTAGTTTTCCAGTTGAAAGATTTTTCCTTGTGCGTGTGAATGTGCTTGTGGTTTTCTGGCATTTACCGGTTGGTATTCGAATCGGCAAGACGCGCGATTCATTCTTGGCATTTGACTTTTGAGATTCGGGTCGACAACAGTGCGTGGGATCATTTATTGACATTTGCATATTGGCTTTTGAATCGGCAAGACGCACAATTCGTTCCTTGCATTTAACTCTTGATATTCATTGTGCGCAACCATTTCTTGGCATTTGCATGGTGGTATTCGAAACGTCAAGACGCGCAATTCATTCCTTGCATTTAACTCTTGATATTCATTGTGCACAACCATTTCTTGGCATTTGCAAGGTGGCATTCGAATCGGCAAGACGCGCGATTCATTCCTTGCATTTAACTCTTGATATTCATTGTGCGTGACCATTTCTTGGCATTTGCATGGTGGCATTCGAATCGGCAAGACATGTGATTCATTCCTTGCATTTAACTCGATATTCATTGTGCGCAACCATTTCTTGGCATTTGCAAGGTGGCATTCGAATCGGCAAGACACGCGATTCATTCCTTGCATTTAACTCTTGATATTAATTGAGCGCCCCCATTTCTTGACATTTGCATGGTGTCATTCAAATCAGCAAGACGCACTATTCATTCATTGTGCGCGATTCTTTTCCCGCATTTAAACCTTGATGTTCAGATCGCTTACAGAGTGCGCGATCATTTCATGGCATTTGCATATACTTGTTGGAATCGGCAGTATACACGATTCATTTCCCGCATTTAAACCTTGATGTTCAGATCGCTTACAGAGTGAGCGATCATTTCATGGCATTTGCATATACTTGTTGGAATCGGCAGTGTGCGCGATTCATTTCCCGCATTTAAAGCCTAGGTGTTCAGATCTCATACAGTGTGCGCGATCATTTCATGGCAATCAAAACTTTGATGTGTAGTGTTTCCTGAAGAGCACACAATTATCCAGGGCCCTTGAATTTTCTGCAAAGGTGTTAAATTCAAGATGTTACATTCTATGTGCATGTTAAGTCCTTAATACAATTCCTATTGTTTTCCAGGGAATGTTTTAGATTACCTTTTGTCCTCATGTTAAAGAGGCAATGTTTTTTCTGAAACATTATTCTAGAAGGTTCTTATATTCCTAGACAGTACGCAACAACTCATGAAAAGTCCATATGAAACATTGTATTAACCATTCTTGATTCCTTTCCAGGTACCTAGATTTCTTGAGGCCTAGTTAGAGTCTAGTTCTAAGCCATTAGTGTTTCTTCAGTCTAAGTGTTATTTCATGGCCCCAGTATCATTGAACCGTAGATTCAATAGAGTGTTCTTTCATGTTCCGAGTATCATTGAACTCTAGATTCAACAGAGTGTTATTTCATGTTCCAAGTATCACTGAACTCTAGATTCAACAGAGTGTTATTTCATGTTCCGAATATCATTGAACCCTAGATTCAACAGAGTGTTATTTCATGTTCTGAGTAATATTGAACCCTAGTTTCAACAGAGAGTTTTTATGAACCTCAATGTGATTATATCCTGATATTGTGTTGTTTAACCTTTGCTTCCTACAGGTCTCCTTCCCAGCTGTTCCCTTCCTAATCCCCTTTTCCCCACTTGGACTCTGTTAGGCTCTGTGTAATTTGTCTCAGAGTTTTGGAGCTGTCTTGTGGTGGACATGTTGGGAACGTGCGCAGACCCCGAGGATCTGGTCTCCCTGACACCATTACTTGCTGACACATTGATAAACAGCCAACAGAAAAATGGTTACACGATACGATACTAGCAGTGCTACCCTATTTTTTGTTTTGTTCTTTATCTAACTCATACACTGTTGAGTTGAGTGTAGTTTCCGGTTACGGTCATCACCATGTTACAGCTCTAGTTGGTTTCTAAGCTGAGCTTATGTCACTGCTCTGGGATAGGGCTGCTTGTTGGCAGATATGTGTGTTTGACAACATTGAGATGGAAAACATGCTAAGAGTATTTATAAACAATTTCCACTAGATATATTTTCCACTCTACCTCTATGCAGTTTTGTAAAAAGCAATTATTCTGAGTCTAGAAACTGCATGGGGAATTTCAGTCTTGACGCCAGCCAGTTAGTTTGCAAAATAATGCAAAGATTGTTTAGGGAGCTCTACCTACAACATGAAAGCTGAGTGCATAGTGTATGGCCAGGCAGGAATTATGTTCTCCAGGAAGTATCTTTCTTCTCATTGGAAATACAGATGTAAAATGAGATTAGAGTTTTAATTTTTTTTTTAAATATAAAAGCTAAAACGTCAGTGCTTATTTCAACTTAGATGGAAAAAAGTTGAATAAGGTCATACATATTATTAAAAGTTTTAATGACAGTTGAATTTCAAACACAATTTTCATCTTTTTATTAATGGGAAAAAAGTAAACTTGCTGCTTATTGTTGGTCGTCACCCTCATAAAATGTGAAATTACATCAGAGAAGGCAGGTAAGGGAGAAACCACATCACAGAGACAAAGGTGCCCTGGAGAAGGTTTCATTTTCCTTCACATGTGACCAACTTGTAAAGATTCACAGGCTTATTCAAACATACTTTGGTCCAGCGCCGTTTACTGTTTCAGTGTTCAAATTTAACAGTAAAAAACAACTAAGGCATCTATAGCCTCATTGCTTTAATAGTAAAGGGACCCGGGGCGGCCCCTCCGCTACGGGGGAGGAGTATTGCCCCACTGCTAATAAGGCAAAAGGCAAATAAAATAGTGCATTATTATCATTTTATTTTTCCACTGATTAGGGTGGGTGAGGCCAGCATCCTCCTTGTTAGGAGGGAAGCGGAGTAGTAGTCCACTCTTAAGTGCGTATGTCAGTTTAGCTGGCCATCTAAGGCCGTCCAAACTGACATGCGCACTTAAAACTCTCCACCAGGCTATATTTCACAGCTGGGTGGAGACCAAGTGCAGGCCCCCACTCCCTCCCTGACTGGTATTTCAGCCCGCTCAGGACAATCCCGGCACCACCTTCCCCCATCTCCCCACTGCCCCCCACCCCTGGCCACTACTCCACACTACCCAACCAGCCCTGCCTGGTAGCAGCCGCCACTGACTGGGAGAGAAAACATGCACTCAAATACTGTTGCACACGGTATCAGTTCGGTTTTGGCACCCAACAGCAACATTTATAGATTAAACAGCCTTTTGTACTATTTGCATTCAATCTGCATTGGGTACAAAATGTAAAACTAGACACAGAAATCATTTGCATCTGATTTTCCCCTTTGGGGACCATGTCGAATGAAGCGATCTGCAGGCTATTGCAAACAAAAAATATAAAACTAGTAGGCACAGTGATGGTTTGCAGAATGTAAAGAAAAACTGAAACTAGACAGTATGGAAATGTGTGTGTGCAGGGTGGTGCTAAGATCATAAAATATGTAATTAGTACTCCATAGAATTTTTTCAGAACCTGTGGCACCTAATCAGAAACTTTGGCGAAAAGTTCAGAGTGTGACTGGAGTGCATGTAGATTAATAACTGACAGTAAATAGAGTATGTAAAAGCATAAGATGACAGTTTTAGATAATTATAATTTCTGTGATACCACAAACAAGTAGGAAAAGAATTGCAAAGCTCTGGGTATATTTAGGAAGGACCTTTGATGTTTTTGGTACTAGGGCTGAAGTACAGCCTTTAATCAGCTGAATAATTCATTGAGGGGAAAGGAGTGGGCAGCAATTATGTCCCGCTGGCCCCTCAATGTAGAAGGGATTAGTTTTTAGGCACATTCTGGACTCATACAGAGGAGTTCCAGTAGCTTGAGAAGACATTTGGGCTATAACATGTTTTTCGGGGCATAGATTCCCTGAAAGTGGAGTGGGGATTTGTGGCTCCTATATCCCAGGTAAACAAGACACTGATGATCCAGCCCTTACCGTATGGTACATCAAGCTAAAGTCTTCCAATATAGATTCTATGGGTCCAAGTGAGCCACATTGCTGTCTTCCACTAGCAGATCGTCAGGGGTTCTCAGCAGCATCAGTTAAGTGCACTAGAATTCAGGAACACAAGCTGCCGTTCTTTGTGGAAGGATACTAAATAGTAATATTCCATTCAAGAGGGTGGCCCATATATTTGGACTGCGGTCTGGCTCTGTCCTCAACCCAGGGGGATGGAATTTTATAAAATATCTACTTGTCAATGGGACAGGTTGCTTCATAAATCTACTTGCTCAGTTAAAAAATCCACTTGTCCCTTTGGTATCACTTAGTGCAGCGACACAGTATGGCAGCAATTTCATTATATAAGAGCTGCGATTATAGCCTGTCTGATTATGCCAGGGCTCATAATATAGCAGGGTTTGAATACTAGTATTTCCAATTTTTTGCCACCTTTCTGCTGATCTACACACTGGGCCTGGAAGTAGGGCTGACTAATAGTTCCAGGACTGGAATGCCCTTTTGAGTCTGTGCAAAACTACTAACCTGAATTTTTTAAGGGTTTCACCAGCTCTTTTTTAATATTTTCCCATACTGAGAAGGATTGGAAATTTACTCCTGACAAGGCAGAAGTAAAAAGTTCTTCCAGGGTTGGGAAAAAAGTGGTGGGAGAGAAAATGAACTTGTAAAAGCTCAACATATTTTCTCGTGAGCAAATCTACACATGCATATTTGTTTGTGCTAAAATGCAGTTCACAAATTATTCTAGGAGTATGATTTCCTGGCCTACTTCTGTAGATTCTTGTGAATTCATGAAAGCTGTAAATCTGCACTAATGCAAGAACATATACCATGGGTGCAGTTTTGTGACCTTCTTTAAGAATTGGGCACTAATTAGGTCTGGTGTTGAGTAAGACCTTTTGTTATTAAATGTATGTCTCTTTCTCTAGCTATCTATCTATAAACTGGCTTCATCAGTGACAGCATTCTACTCTTTCATAAGTAGCACAGTAGTACACAAGGTAGTTTTATTCACTGCAAAGGAACAGTGTTGTAATGTATGCTTTTTGAGAACAAAAAAATGTTTTGTCACAGTTTGTTATAATGGTGAGGGACCGACAGCTCCCACAGCTATAAAGTTGTACAAAAACTATGTCAAAACAAGATACACATTGACAAAATCAAAAGGCGACCACCAATGTCAGGGCTTTTGGCTTTGCCACTGCTTGTTTATTTTCATGCTTTCCATAATCCTGTTGAAATTTGTTCCCCTGATTTTCCATTATGTATATGTTTTGGAAATACTATCATGCAGCAACACATTTTACTAAATGATGTTTCAAAGAAATGGTACTTAAAATTTCTCAGTAGTTTAGCAAAACATTTTTTTCTAGTTACGTTTTTTGTGAACAATTTATTTTGAAAGCGAAGAATCATGAATCTTGCTTTCAGAATTATGCAAATTTGCATCTAATCAGAGTGCACTATGGGAGCATTATATGTAGCCTCATATTGTTAAACTTTGCAAACATTTGTATACATTTATATTCTGTAACCACTGTCAGTAGGGCAGTCTGAGGCTTACAAAAATTTCCTTAGAGTGCTCTCCCTAATAAAAAAGGTTGTGGGCTAATGAACCACAAATACAAGTTTAAAAAGCATTAACATATGGACACAAATATCACCTTAACTGCGGACAATGCCCTTCCCGGATCCTTAAAGCGGTACTGTAAATTGGCAGCAAAACGGATTGTACTGCAGGGGTTTGGGCCTACTTGAACTAAGGACAAAATAGACATGAAACACTTGTTGTCCTTGATCCCAAACAATGGGCCCCATAGTGAACGGATGGCAGTTGGAACGCCACCAATGCGTATTTCACAAGAAGAATGTAGCTTGTGACATAACATCCAATGCCAATGAAATATGAGTTTGGACACTGCTGCTTTTGTGCTTAGAAGGGGACTAGTATGTAATATATAGTATAGATTCAGATGTGCAGAGGGTAATATGCGAGTTGTTGAGTTTAGGGAGGGGCAATGACTCATGAGAGCTGATGCCTTTTCCTCCCTTTACAATAGTGATAAATAGCTTATTACTGCATATTTGCATGTCAGACCTAAAGAAATCTACTTGTCCACTCGCTATGGTGAATCAGATTTCATCATGGCAAGATATTTTTAGGGCCCAATGGCCTGTTCTGGTGAGCTGATAAAGGGCAGGTGTTCTGTTTACTCAGGAAGTGAATGAGCAATAAAGATGGCTTTGAATCTTGTTTTTATTGTGTCACATTTGCTCTCTGTTCAGAGACGGAGGTCAACTGTCAGCTTATGTCTTCTAACAATTTTCTGCTTATTTTCTCCTGTTGGTATGTGTTTACTTTTCTCATTCTGACTGCAAAGTTAGAGGATTTTGTAAAGTGAACGGCCTGACAATCGTGCTATAAACAGTGAAATGAAAGGCTATACGATGTCAGTTTTTTCTAACACACAACATTTAAAAAGTTTGTAAATGAACTGTACAAACTTCAAAATATGTCAGTAGTTATGAAAGCACATTTTATGTAACTGTATGATAACAAAATTAACAGGATGAAAATTAAGTCAGAACACTTTACATGCCAATGGTAAATATTTTTGCTGAAACCCAAAACCTACAGATTGTCTATACGTGCTATGGATTTATCAGTAAAACCTCAGGTTAGCGGGAAGGTCTGTGGACATTTCAATGGAAAATGTACTGTTTTTAAATGACAGCACACTCTTAAATCATGCTTTTGTAATATATTTATTACAAATAACTTTTAAAACATTAACAGAGAAACGTTCCTGCCCCTGCCCTGAGGATAAAGCCATTGGTGACCTCAGAGGCAAGTCAGGGGTGGTCCTATTATACATTAGTCTATTTAAGCAAGCAAAAGAAATGCAGAGATGCTGAACTCACGTATTTGTAGGTGCGCTAATATGTGATGATAAAAAAAGCCATCTGTAAAATAAAATATTTGACTAGGATTGCGCATTGAGACCCATTTATGGGTCAAGTATGTTACATTTAAGTGGAGTAAATTACTCCAGTCATTAGACCTGCAGGTCTGGTAACATTTGTTTAATGTTTTGAGGCCTGCATATATAGTTGATACTATGCTTGTTTGTCATATGGAGTTGTTATAAGTAAACTTAGTTAACCAGAATACAAGAGGTTAAATCTGGGCATTGAGAAAAAATTGCACTGAATAGCCCTTGTTTTCCTCCGCCAAAATATTATAGGTGTTCTCTCAGACAGTGTTTTAGCTGTACTGTTGAAATAAAATGCAATTTAACCTTTTAACCGCCTGCATTGTGTGTGTGTGTGTGTACTCCCAGGGAGATGCAGATATTGAAATAAACAAAGGTTAAAGTGATGTTATAGTTAGGTAAGGTAATATTTTTATAGTTAGGTGAAATGCCACTTAAAATATAAAGTTCTGAACTAACAAAACCACTGAAATTCACCAGTTATAGCTATCTCAAGTAACTATGACTCGTGCCCTAAAGTAGCTCTTACTTGCACACCCGCCATGCATAGTGTTGTCATTAATGATGTAATTTCAGGTGTTGCAGATAAGTTATTAATGACATCATAGAGCATGTCATGGGTGATGTAATATGAGTGGTAATTATTAATGCATGGCGTGGGTGCAAGTTATAGTAACTTAAGGCACGAGGTATAGTTACTTTACATAATTATAACTGGTGAATTCCAGTGGTAATGTCTGTTTAAAAACTTATGGATTCACAGCGTCCAGGGGATGAGCATCCTGGGATACAGTTGCGTATCAGACCCCAGGAAATGGGGAAACTGGTAAATGATATGGGCTCGGATCCCACTCCCTTGGAAAAAAAACTACAGCTGGAGGGCGGTGGCCCCCACAACCTCCACCCCCTAAAAATCATAATGGACCTAGAGGATGGAGTCTCTGAGGCTGTCGCGCCGCTGCACGCGGCACGAGTTGAACATTCGGCTCGGGCCGCAACACGCGTTTCCCAGACGCGGCGTGCCCCCAGTCTGCTGTGTGTTTTCCGAGGCCCCAAATTGGGCATGGGGCCTCGCTCTTTTGCTGTGCACCGGGTTTTCAGGCATTTCTGACCCCCACTCACCTGTTCTTTTCTTCTCTTTTTTCTTTTCTTCTTTTCTTGGCCATCTGCTTGTGCCTTCCTTTATGTTTTGTTCCCCCTTCCCATGTTACCTTTCTCTTCCCAGCATTCCTTGTTCCCTATTCTCTATGGTTCCTAGTCCATTCTGTTCTATGTACTTTTTCCTATCTAAGATGGTGTCCTTTTACTTCCTGTTGGTCGTTTCCTGTTTTTTGGTATTTAAGGGCTGTGATTCTTTCTCTCCTTGTGCTGCAACACTTTCTGTTTGGATGGTGTCTTCGCTCCTGCTTCCTCGTTTTCTTGTGCTGGTTCTCGACAGTTCGGAATACCTTTTTCCTGTATTTGCTCTTGTTTATATCTCTTCCTTTTTGTTCCTGTTTTAGGAACATATCTTTGTGGAGTTTTTTTTCCCCTTTTCTGGGTTTTTTCCCCCTCTGGCGCTACTTCTGAGGGACACGGCCTGCTCTTGGCCTACCCATTGCCTGCAGCACCGTTGCTACCAGAAAGAGTCGCCCCTACTTGGGCCAAGGCCGAACATTCAAGAACAGGATCCACGCCACTCGCTCTGCGGCCTCCAGGGTAAAGCAGCACGTAAATCATGACAGAGGCCTGAATAGGCTCCGGGAGGGGTGCTGCATGCCCTCTTCCGTTCAAAATGATTTGCACCACCACCTGGTATCTGCCACTCCAGAAGTACAATTTTTTTAAATGCGCTTTTAAAAATGCTGTGGATTCTGAGCTAAATATTTAAAAAATATATTTCTGACCTCAGGATAGGAGTTTAAGGGGGGGGAAAGGGTGGTGGGAGGCTCTGGGAATGGGGGGGCAGGGTTATCCCTACCCTGCTCACATATCGTTTTTGCATTTTTACTAGGACTCTGGACTGAATCCAGAATACTAAGATGGCTGCTGCCACTTTATTGCTTCTGTGGTGGCAGCCAGACAGCCTCAACCTAAGATCTCTGCTGCGTGAAATATCTACACATTTTGATCAAAAACTACTGAACGGAATTAGTTCAAATCGCAAAAATTATGGTTTCTGAACTAACATCTACCTTTCTGTTAATTTTGGTGAGAATCTGGTCAGCCGTTTTTGCTGTATCACTGTTCAGTTTTCCTGTGGAACAATTAATGTTGAAAACATGTTTTGGAACCCCCCTCCCCTTTTCTTCTCCCTTGCTTAACGGATCACCTCGAAAGTTTCCAAGAAGGAGCTGAGTTGGAAAAACATTTTGGGGAAAATGTTGTTTTGATTCTGAAAACAGAATTTTCTTTTTGAAAAGAAAAAATATAATCTCTCCTCACTTCCCTTGTGGTGGGGAGCATTATAACGGCTTTGCTGTTCCTTACTGACAGGTTTTACTTCAAGATAACAAACGGTAAAAAAAGACAACAAGTCTACCAATCCAAATTGGGTGGGCGGACATGTAGCCATTACGTCGGAGACGTTGTGCCGTGGCCAAACTGAAGGTCCCTCCACATTTAACTAGAACGGGCAGAAAATCATATTTTTGTTATCTTAGTATTATTTTATTATTCTGTAAGAACTGTATTATTTTAAAGATGTTTTATTGGCTTTTGTTTTTCAAGTTCTTAACGGAAATAAATATTTTCTGTCTATTAGTAATATGCTGTTTTTGAGATGTGATACTCTCATTTGAACAACATTGTTATGACAATATTTGGGAGTTGTAATACTGATGCTTGCTCAATAAAACAGAATGAAGCCGCTCCTTTATGTTCTGTAAGCCTGCATCTAGCTTCATGCCTGGTTCCTAGAAATGTAAACCATCCGGTCCTTTCATACGTCTCCTGAGGTCACCCAGCATGGGCACAGCCTCAATTTGATCATTATCCAAAGTCAATGAGCAAGGTGCATGTCTGACCACTACAGAATCTGTACAAATCTACTGAAAATGTCACTACATTGGATCTCTGTGGGAGCCTGGCTCTCTACGTAGTGTGCAAAATCAGGCACACTGTGCAGAGAGCTCAGGCAACCACATGTTGGATTACAGAGGTAAAAACTAGACGACCTAATGCTCTAATTTTTTGGGCAGTTTGGTCGAGCAGTTTGGCCAATCTTGGACAAGTGTAAAGCATTTGTACTCACAGTAAAGCATTTGTACTCCATCAATAAAAGAAAACACACACTCAAAGGAATAACTCATGACCAACTACAAAACTACTTCAGATTTTTATTACATTTTAAGACCAAGATCATCAAAATCAGGTAAGTACTTATTACGTTATGATTTTTCAAAGTTTAAAAAAAATAGTCTTTTTATGTGTAATTACGCACCATAGGAATCATTAGGACCAACTTTAAAAATGCATATAAAATCAGGCAATGCATCTACCAATGTATCCTTTTGATTTTAGGTTGAGATCATCAAGCAGTCCCATGGGCCAGCTGGAGGAGTTCGGGCAGTTCCCTGTTTTGGCAGGAAGAGCTACTGGAAAGTCCTTGAAATTGGTGCATGACCACTGAGGGGGACCACCTGGAAAAGCAATGCACAGGCAGACTACAAGGTGAGTCCGATGGGTCCCCTTGGAATGTAGAGGTTGCAAGGGGTGGGGGACCCTTAGAGCACAGCTTGTTCTCCTGTGTAGGGCAGAGGAAGGCTGGGTGAAGAGCAAATAGATGAGCCAGGAGCTGTGCTCAAAGGTGCCATTGGAAGCAGGTCACTTTGTGGGTGGATTGCAGGTCAACAGGGCCATTCTGGGGGGTGGTTGATTCATACGTGTCCTGAAGTCCCTCGACTGTTGCTTGCTGCTGGCCCTTTTGGAGTCCGTAGTGGATTTTTCTTCTCGGTGTCCAACACTGAGTGACCAATACCACAGACTATTGCACGGTTCAGCCGCTGGAGGTCGCAGTGCCACCAAACTTGGCACACTTTCAGGATCTGTCCTCCAGGTCCGTCGGGTGAAATTTGGTCTGGCTGTGGCGTCTGGTTCCTTGCTCAGCAGCTGGTCAGTGAACTGGACTTCACTGCTCTTTGGGTCTTTTGTTGTAGGGAGTGATGCCTTCACTCTGGAGGGAGATCTTTGGCAATTTTCAGAAGGGTGGAAGACTTCTGGGGTTTTGTAGAGTCTGTCCAATGTCCGTGCAACGCCTCAGCGGTGACTGCCCAATCCTCTGTGCAGCAGGGAGGGTTGGGAGCCTTGTTCTTAGTGCAGCAGGAATGCAGTTCTCGAGCCTTGGGTCTTCTTTGTTGCAGGCCTTCTTGTGTCCTTGGAATCTGATCTGCAGATCTTGGGGTGCTCACTAAATACTGTATTTAGTGGGCGTTTAGGGAGTACCTAGTAGTGATCAATGGGTCATCTAGCATAGGGGTGGCTACACCCACTATGTGACTACTTCCTGTGGGTAGAGGTCACTTCCCTTCCCCTGATAGGATATTTTCCTACCATGCAATGATGGAGGAAAATGAAATGGAGGGATCACCTCGCACGCAACACCTTAGTGGTGGTGCAGGCTGGGGGTGCCCACCTCTCCTGTCCTTTGTGTATTTTCCCACTGTTGCTCCTGCCAAAAGTGGGGGTTTGCAACTGGGGCGGCCATCTGCTTCTAACAGCAGGACTGGGGGTTGAGCTTCAAGGGCAGTAAGCCCTTTGAAGCTCATAGGCAGGCCTGTCCACAATCCTGGGGCAGGAGGTGTTATACCTCTGCCCAGAAAGGGTTTGCTCTCTTGAACAAGAGAGCACAGTCTCCCATCCCAGGGTGCTAGAATCTTTTCTGGTGGTGGCAGGCTGGTTGTGACCAGCCAACAACCATGCCAGGGTAATTTGCTTTTGCCAGGGGCAGCTCTAAGGTGGCCCCTTGGTACATTTTGCAATCAATCCAATACTGGTACCAGTTTGGATTTATCTTTCTGAGTTGGTTGATACCAAACAACCCAGGGTACAGAGTGTAGCTCCGTAGTTGTGAAACTCGTACTGACCAGTGTCTAGCACATGTTTGTAAAATGGCTGCTCTGTTCACTTATGTCCCATGTTTGGCAGGGACACAGTAGGGGCATATTGAACCTATATCCACACTTGCAGTATAGTGCACCTTGCCTTAGAGCTGAAAGGTCTGCCAGAGCAGTGACATACCTATATTGCTTGCACTGTGTAGTGGACGGGGCACACAGGCTGTGTGCCATCTCAGTTTTGCACTTTAGGATTGCACCAGGACACTCAGCCTGCAATGGCAGTGCTGGGTGCACTTTGATGCATGGTCCTTGAGGGTGGCACAATCTGTGCTGCTGCCCTCAGGGGTCTACCATTAGTACCCTATGTCCTAGGTACATATGTACCCTTTACTAAGGTCTTATAGTGGCAGCTAAAGGTATTGCTTATTATGTCAATGCATCACAACAGTTTTGGGAAAGAGATCTGGTCCAGTGAACCTGGTTAGCAGCTGCTCTGGGCACTAACAACTTTGAAACCAAATACCAGGCAAAAAGTGGGGGCTAACTATGTCAAAAGATGCCCTTTCTCACAATCTCGAAACATCCTTTGAAAGCAATCAAATTCAGGGATTTTTATACACGAATGTTCTTGTAGCATCCCAAATATTGGTTACCATTTCTTCCTTTCCCAGACATCAGCTCACCCGAAGGACAGCTAATCTTTCATGAGGTAACATGAAAACTGTACTCCATCAATGGACATGACTAGGCACAATGGGAGTTAATAGAATTCATTCAATATTGCTGCAAACGAAACATGGTAAAACAGTCAGGTTAACCTTAATGTTCTAAGGAAACACCTAACTATGTTCACTACATAAACATTTAATTTCAGTCCTACAAGGAGTGAAATAAATGTCATAAATTTAGAAACACAGTAACTGTTACCTCTGTGCAGCCATAGGCTGTGCATGATAGTAGTCTCTCAAGCGCAACTTCTCATGTGCACACATGTGCATGCACCACTCATCACTTGTAACCAGCCCAGTGCCCACTACACTGGCTACACTGCAAAAGCCTTATCGTTAAGGGCAGACACTGGCTTTAAACATGTGAAATTCAATTACCAGGAAACTACAGTGAGTGAGATTCAGGTAGGGAGTCTCACCCAAAACGAAGGTAGAAAAAAACAGGTAATAAAAAACAAAAATCCTAGTGGACTAAGTGAGCAGAACCAGGAGAAAAAAATCTCTGTGAGAAAAGAAGTAACCCACTGTGCTATGCACATAAAATACAGTTTTTTGCATGATACACATTCTTTGAGGCATGCATATTACCATATGCTTCTTGAGTCAAAACTGCCACTTTTCAAACTGTTGCAGAAATGAAGTCACAAATATAAAAACACACAGCGAGAGGCCCCAGTTAGAGAAGTTCCTTCCTACCGGCCCAGGCCTGTGGACCCCCTGGGAATGTGTGACGAACCCCTGGGGGTCCGCGGACCACAGGTTGGGAACCGCTGGTCTACACTATACTCTTTGCCTTTTTTGTTGTCTTCTTTCTCCTATGTTGCCCCACAACACCTTTTTAGGATATCAATTTGTGCTTTACAGGTGCTGCATTTATTCAATTAAAAACTGAAAATACTTCAACTCTAAAAATATGAGACTGAAATACTTTATTAAGGCCTGTTGAAATCCTTTTTCTCCCTACATATGTCTGAAATCCTCCACCTGCATATTTGCATCTTCTTCATAACTGTTTTTTCACTCTGTCCTGCCTGTACTTCCTTGTGTCAATACCTCCTGTGACGGGTCGGACCGGGCCGACTCGCACACTATCTTGACTGGTGCTGCCGCTACCTGCGATAACCCGGAAGTGTTTCCGGAGTCAGCCTTTCCGATAGGCTCCGATCCCTCTCTGCGGGAGCGAGGGAAGTTAAAAAGCCCCGTCGCTGAGTTGAGATGAGGAACGGCGGATGCTTGGAGTGGATTCCTAGAGGCGACGTCAGAAGACTCACCCCGAAGAACCGTGAGGGCTCAGAGGCCGAGGGGACCCCTAGGACTACCAACGATCCTCGAGAGAAAAACAAGACCAGATCAAGGAACCATTGTGGTCCCAACCCGAGAAAAAGACAGCTGACCCCGGGAAGCCGAACCTTATGACCCGCCACGCTTCAGGAGAAGCGTGGCCACGTCAGGTACGGGACCGGGGACAGGCAGGGTTAGGGAGGACAGGAGGGAGGATGTAAATGTAGATATCACGGGCACGGTCACCAAGGGGAGGGAGGGAAACAGATAAGGGAGTAGGGAGTACGGGAACGGGGAGCACGACAAACACAAAATAAAGGTGTACCGGGAGGAAAATAGGTTCCAGTTACTACCAGAATATAAAAGAAAGAAAGAAAGAAAGAAAGAAAGAAAGAAAGAAATAAGTATAATAAGGAAGGAAACTCACGAGCAATAGGAAACCGAAAAAGAATCTACAGGAAAAGAAAAGACAGGAAAGCCCGAAGCAAATACCACTGCACAGATCAGAGTAAGACGGAAGACAGAAAGGAAAGAGCAGAAACAGGGGATCAGGAGAAGATAGAGAGAAAGAGAAAAAAGAGAGAGAGAGAATAGAAGAGGAAAAGAAAGGAAAGAATAATACACCCACTTACCGTACCTATTCTTCTTCTGTCCTCACATGCTTCCCGAGAGGTCTACGGAGAAAGCAGAAAGCAGAAGACGAGAATAGTCAACGAAGGCCAGAGGAGGAGTCCGAACAGAGAAAACCAATTACCACAGACTTACTACATCATAAAGTATTCTACCACTCGAAATAAATACTACTTACCTATAGACTCAACTAGTCATGTGTGCTTGATATCGGTCAGCCTACGACAAAGTGGTGTCAGAAGTGGGATTCTGGAAGACGTCCATAATGGAGGAAAAACCCACCATGGCGGATGTTATTGCACAATTAGCAGAGGGACAACGCCATCTCCAACTAATGTGGGAACAACAGATGAAGGAAGCAAGAGAGGAGCGCGAGGCGTTACAGACAGCCCTTAAGAGCCAGGCCACAATCATGGCCATTAACCAACTAGTCCATGAAACCGCTCTAGGAAAACGTACGGACACCATAGCCCACACTAAAGTGAATCCCAATGTACCAAGCAGCGTCTTACAAAAATATCAGGACCAAGAAGATACCGACTCCTTTTTCCTCAACTTTGAAAGAGTAGCGAGCTCGGCTAGCTGGCCCGAGGATAAATGGGGCCAGTACATTCCCCCTTTACTGACGGAGCATCTCCAAGGTACATACCAAGCCATCAATCCTAGTGGTACTCTCCCATATAAAGAAATCAAGAAGACCATCTTAGGAAGGGTAGGGCTTGATAGTGAGAGCTACCGGTCCAAATTTCGCCACACTAAGTGGCAACCACAGGAAAACCCTTGTACCCTCTACTACCGGGTGCAACATGCTGCCGGTCGCTGGTTACATCCCACCGAAAAAACCCAAGAAGAGATGTTTGACGTAATCGCCTTGGAACAATTTTTAGATGCCCTGCCGAACACAACCCCAAATTGGGTTCGACAACACCCAGGGTTGACCAACGAAACCGCCATTGACCTTGCTTGTGCCTTCCACAGGAGTCCAGACTTCAGAGCCACCTCTAGCAGAACCCCGGTCCCTTCCCCTGTACGCCCCACCACAGGAAAAGGAGCAGCCCCAAGGCCAATGGGGGCTCAAGACCCAGAGCGTATAAGGATACACCATCCTCCACAAACAACTTTTCCCGCTACGGGTCCTCAGTGTTATCACTGTTCGGAGTGGGGACATATAGCCCGATATTGTCCCCAGAAAAAGGACATGGAAGAACCGATGGAGATCGGAGTTGCAAAGGGAAGGGTTTTCTGGGCCGGGGAAAACAAACCCACGTACACACTCCCTATCCTTCTTAATGGTAGGGAAAGGATGGCACTGGTGGACTCAGGATGTAGCCAGAGTGTCATCCGCCAAGAATTGATTGAACCCGGTCAAGGGTTACCACAAGCACAAGTATTGATCGTCTGTATCCCGGGGATCAGAAATATTATCCAGTGCTGTCATCAACTTCCAGTGGAGAGAAGAAAAATAAACCCTCAAAGTGGGAGTGTTGCCTCACCTGGAGGAGGACATTATTGGAACTGACTATGCAGCCTTTTCCCTTTTGTTGACCAAAGCAGGACAAGAGCACACTTTGAGAATGTGGTGGAAGGAAGTCCCATATGACGCCGGGGAGGGAGTAAGCCGGATTCCTTGTGACCATCTAAGCAAACGGCAGAAAAGGATACAACGACAACAAAATGTGCAAAATCCAAACAAAACAACCAGGATGGATCCGGGAATCACAGGCAAAGTGTATACTGTGGCAGGAGATTTCAGACAGAGTCAACGGGACGATCCCTCCTTAAAGAACGCATGGCAGCAAGCCTTAAATCACGAGGAACATGTGGTAGGTCCGAAATTCCTCATCCAGAACCACCTCTTATATAGGATTCACCATGCCGAAGATGGAAGGCAAAAACAATTGTTAGTCCCTAGTAGCCACAGACAACAGGTCCTGCATCTTGCTCATGGAGACAAGGGGGAAGGGCATCTAGGTAGGGAGAAGACAGAGGAGGCCCTACTTAGGCAGTTCTATTGGCCCGGGGTTTTTGGGGATATTCGCAGACATTGTTCGAATTGTCCGAAATGTCAATTGTATAATCCTGCTGCACAACTCCCCGCTCCGTTACTACCTTTACCAATCATAGAGACCCCTTTTTCCCACGTGGGCATGGATATTATCAGGCCCCTCAACCCCTCCAGCAAGGGTTGGCAATATGTCTTGGTGTTGGTAGATTACGCCACACGGTATCCAGAAGCTATTACACTCCCCAGCATGCATACAAAAGTAATTGCACAAGCCATGATTGAGTTTTTCTCTAGGGTAGGTTTCCCTAAGAAAATCTTAACCGACCAAGGCACACCCTTCATGTCCAGACTAATGGCCGAAGTGAGTAAGACCTTAGGAGTAAAGCAGATCAGAACATCAGTATATCATCCACAAACTGATGGTCTCGTGGAAAGATATAACCGGACAATCAAATCTTTACTCAGAAAACGTATCAACGAAGATGGTAGAGATTGGGAAAAGAAATTACCCTTGGTATTGTATGCAATTCGCACACACGTACAGTCCTCTCTAGGCCATAGTCCTTTCGAATTGTTATTTGGGCGACCACCCGAACCCTTCTCGAGATGCTAGCTGAACAGTGGCAGGAGTCAGACGATGAGATTAAAGATCTCCTAACATACACCAGGGAGTTGAGAGAAACCCTACATTCCGTATGGGAAAGAGCACACAATACCTTGCGGGAATCCCAAGAGAAGCAGAAAAAGGGGTGACACTAGGAGTGTGCTCCGTAGTTTAAAAGTAGGGAACAAGGCTTTAGTACTCCTTCCCAGTAGTGAGAACAAATTATGGGCTCGATGGCAAGGACCATAAGAGGTGCTCGAACAAATCAACCCCACATCCTATAAACTGGCCCTACCCCACGGCCACGGTAGGGAACAAATATATCCCATAAATATCTTTTCAAAATGGCAAGAACCCATGAGTGTCCAACCGGTCCTCTACATCACAAATAACAATACCGAGGACATCCTGTTCCTCACCCTTCCCGTTTCACACTATCCAGAGGAGTTTAGACCTCAAACTAATGCAACTCTTCCAGATACACAGCTTGTACCCCTCTTACACGTTACCGAATCATATTGGGATGTTTTCTCCAAACAACTTGGTCATACCCAGCTAGCTGAACACACGATTCGAACCAAAAATGAGTCTGTATCCCGACAAAGACCCTACCGCATCCCAGAAGCTAAAAAACTCCTCATAGAACAAGAGGTCCAAAACATGCTGAGAGCAGGGATCATAGAACCCTCCAATAGCCCCTAGTGCTCACCTGTAGTCGTGGTCCCAAAACCAGATGGGAGTACTCGGTTTTGCGTAGATTATAGACGGGTCAATAAAATGACCTATTTTGATGCCTACCCCATGCCACGTGTTGATGAACTTCTTGAAAAATTGGGACAAGCCAGGTTCATGTCCACCCTCGATCTCACAAAGGGGTATTGGCAAATCCCCTTGAGAGTAGCAGACAGGGAAAAAAGGCCTTTGCAGCCCCATCTGGTCTATACCAATTTACTGTTCTCCCTTTTGGGCTGCATGGGGCCACGGCCACATTTCAAAGACTCATGGACAAAGTACTGCGTCCCCATCAGCCATATGCAGCTGCGTATCTAGATAATATTGTAATATACAGCAAGACATGGACAGAACATCTAGAATACTTGGGAGCGGTTCTACAGGCGTTACGGGAAGCCCATTTAACAGCTAACCCCGAAATATGTAAGTTAGGATTTACGAATATCAGATACCTTGGTTATGTGTTAGGGGAAGGACAGGTTCGTCCCCAGATAGAGAAAGTAGACGCCATCCAACAAATACCCCCACCAAAGTCTAAGAAGGACGTACGTGCTTTCCTCGGTTTTGTTGGATATTACTGGCGGTTTATTCCGCAATTTTCGACTGTAGCAGAACCCCTCACCAACTTACTAAAGAAGTCTACTCCCCAAACCTTCTCCTCGCTCCCCGAAGCTGCCCGCAACAGCTTTGACCGTCTGAATAACGCCCTGTCCACCGACCCTGTGTTATGCTGTCAGGACTTCCAAAAACCTTTTTTTTTTTTTACAGACAGACGCATCTGATGTGGGACTTGGGGCGGTGTTGTCTCAGACCAAGACGGATGGGTCCATCCACCCTATACTGTATATTAGTAGGAAATTGCTCCAGAGGGAGTTGCACTATCCCACCATTGAGAAAGAATGTTTGGCTATTAAATGGGCAATTGAGGCGTTGCGCTATTATCTCAGTGGGCGAACATTTACACTTCTTACGGACCATGCACCTCTCACCTGGCTTGCTCGCAACAAAGACTTGATCGTTCGTGTTCTAAGGTGGTTTCTCTCTTTGCAGCCCTTCTCATTCCAGGTTCTACACTCTCCTGGCCGCCACATGTTGAATGCTGACTTCTTATCCCGCTACCCTGCTCCTGAGCGTCATCGGCTGCAGCTCTCTATGGGGAGTGTCTGTGACGGGTCGGACCGGGCTGACTCGCACGATATCTTGACTGGTGCTGCCCCTACCTGCGATAACCCGGAATTGTCTCCGGAGTCAGCCTTTCTGATAGGCTACGATCCCTCTCTGTGGGAATGAGGGAAGTTAAAAAGCCCTGTTGCGGAGTTGAGAGGAGGAACGGTGGATGCTTGGAGCGGATTCCAACAGGCGACGTCAGAACACTCACCCCGAAGAACCGTGAGGGCCCAGGGGCCGAGGGGACCCCTAGGACTACCGACGATCCACGAGACAAAAACAAGACCAGATCAAGGAACCATGGTGGTCCCAACCCGAGAAGAAGACAGCGGACCCCGGGAAGCCGAAATATAGGACCCGCCACGCTTCAGGAGAAGCGTGGCCACGTCAGGTACGGGACCGGGGACGGGCAGGGTTAGGGAGGACGGGAGGGAGGATGAAAATATAGATTTCACGGTCACCAAGGGGAGGGAGGGAAACAGATAAGGGAGTAGGGAGTACGGGAACGGGGAGCACGACAAACACAAAAGGTGTACCGGGAGGAAAATAGGTTCCAGTTACTACCAGAACATAAAAGAAAGAAAGAAAGAAATAAGTATAAGGAAGGAGACTCACGAGCAATAGCAAACCGAAAAAGAATCTACAGGAAAAGAAAAGACAGGAAAGCCTGAAGCAAATACCACTGCACAGATCAGAGTAAGATGGAAGACAGAAAGGAAAGAGCAGAAACAAGGGATCAGGAGAAGATAGTGAAAGAGAAGAGAAAGAGAGAGAATAGGAGAGGAAAAGAAAGGAAAGAATAATACACCCACTTACCGTACCTATTCTTCTTCTGTCCTCACATGCTTCCGGAGAGGTCTACGGAGAAAGCAGAAAGAAGAAGACGACAATAGTCAACAAAGGCCAGAGGAGGAGTCCGAACAGAGAAAACCAATTACCACAGACTTACTACATCATAAAGTATTCTACCACTCGAAATAAATACTACTTACCTATAGACTCAACTAGACTTGTGTGCTTGATATCGGCTAGCCTACGACACCTCCTTCACCATGCCCTCCCTCACACTCTCCCACTCTCTTCCCCTCTCCTGTAAAGACAGCAGTTTATTTTGTTTTAGCACTGACTATATTGCAGAGCTGCTGTTTATACCTGCTTCACACACCTTCACATAAAATGGTAATTATAGTTGGCACATATGTGACCACTGCTGTGTGCGCTGTGGTGAGGCAAAGGACGAGATAAGCATATAATCTAAACAGTCTTATACCCACTGACACAGGTAGTGTGAGAAACTCACACTTCGTTCAGCTCAACTCCAGAGCTCTCAATTGAGCCCCAGCATGAACATCCACTCACACCCAGACATCATCTAGATGCGTAACGGTCATTCAACTCATGGTATGCACTATACAAAAGCCACATGTTGATTGAAATAGTATGGAAACACAACATCTGTAAAAAGCAAATATTCTTAAAATATTCTTAAGAAATACAAGAGTAAATAAAACATGAAACGTAAACAGGACAGCATTTCTGACATGTATTAATTTATGGTTTTCTATAACCATTGCTGAGAAATCGATCAACTTTTGTGCCTGTGTGTTTTACATATCCTGATAGTGAAATACTGCTAAATTTGTTTTTCACTAACATGGTGGATTGCCTTGAAATATATTTTAAGTGTAATTTCCGATTAGGAGCAGGTAGTTTTGTTGTTCACTAACATGGTGGATTGCCTTGAAATATATTTTAAGTGTAATTTCCCATTAGGAGCAGTTAGTGATATGGAGTTTGGGGGCTCTGAAGTCACAATTTTAAAATACAAATTTTGGTGAAGCTGGTTTTTGAATTATAAGTTTGAAAATGCCACTTTTAGAAAGTGGGCTTTTTCTTGCTTAACTATTCTGTGCCTTTACCTGTCTGTAGAATAGGTATGGGTATGGGTCAGGATGACAGCTAGGCTATTTGCGCATTCACTCTAGACAGTCAGACAAAGGGAGCTGAGGTATGCCCTGCACATCCTGATGTCCCATCACCAGGCTGACGGGTCTTATTGAGCTAGTGGTGGGAGGATCTGACACTTGCACCTGCATAGGGCTGTGCCTGTTCTCACACAATGCAGTCTCAAACCACCTTGAGTGTGTCTGGGGCCAGGACAGGGAAGAGCAGGGTCTTGTGCACTTCAAAGACTTCTCTTTGAAGTTTGCCTACTTCAAAAACAGATATGGGTATAAGTACTGGATCTGTGACACCACATAGTTAGAACACTTCTGGACAGAGAACATTCTGCCAGGAGGAAGCGCTGAATGCTGTAGGAGGGACTGGCGCTCTGCCTATTGCTTTGTTGTGCTGGCCTGCTGCCTGCAGCTTATGTCCTAGGAGTAAAAGGACTGGACATTGCTTTCTATATCCTGCTTTCCAAGGTTCTCCAAGGGCTTGAACTGAGCTTGCCTCCTGTTAAGAAGTCCCAGGGACATCAAAGACTTTATCTGCCAATGTCTGGCCTCTCTTGCTGGGAGTCCTGACTTGTCAAGTGGTGCAAAATCCAGTTCCTGGACCCTTGGAAGTGAGCTCTGGTGCAGCCAAGAAGAAACCAAGCACATTGAGTCCAGAGCAACTTTGGAACCGGCATTGCTATCTGACTCCGTGATGCTGCCTGCACTGGAGCCATGGTCCCCACTGAGTGCAACGACCGCATCCTGTATCCCAGACCCAACGCTGCTGCAGCGCCTCCGAAGTCTCGCCACAGGGTGGGTGCCGTGCCACCAACATCCATGACACCGGGCTCTGACTCCACCGCAGCAACTGTGACCCTGTGGTGTGATTGGGATACCGCATAGATGACTCCTCACATCTTGACCGCCTGGATTCATGCCTCCAGCTGGGTCATAAAGACCAGACACCTCACCAACAACGCTGCATCACCTCCCCTACAACCGTATGGAACTGACGCCTCACATCTCCTGCCTAGCAGTAAGGATTTGACACCTCACCCCCCCCTCCAAACCTTCCAGTAGCAGTAAGGAATAGACTACGCACCTGCTCCAGCGATGCCTCACCTCCCTTAATCCATGCAACCTCTTTGTTTCCTGATTGTTTTCCAATGTACTGTATCTGGGGTCCATGCAACCCCATGACTGGCACACACTCCCTTGCAAGTGGTGTAAGACTGTTGGGAACTCTCCGTCAAGACGCCGTGAGACCCCAGTTGGAGCTACTGGGTTTCTAAGTGCTTTACTGAGACACAGGGCCTCATTACAACATTGGCGGGCGGCAAGCTGTAACCGACGGGCGGCCGCACTCCTGCGGTGCCCATTTCGACATCCCCGCTGGGCCATCGGGAGGAAACCGAGTTTCTGCCCGCCGGCCCAGCTGGGATGTGGGCCGCAACATGGGAGCCGGCTCCAAATGGAGCCGGCGGTGTTGCGGCCGTGCGACGGGTGCAGCTGCACCCGTCGCGCTTTTCACTGTCTGCATAGCAACGGTTCAAACCACCAGGAAAAGGCTGGCGGTCGGGGACTCATAATCCCCTGGGCAGCGCTGCTAGCAGCGCTGCCCTGGCGGATTACTACCGCCGGGGCCGTTGTGGCGGAAAACCGCCGGCCCCGGCGGTGCGACCGCAGCGCTTCCGCCGCGGTCATAATGACCCAGGAAGCACCGCCAGCCTGTTGACAGTGCTTCCGTCATTTTAGCCCTGGCGGGCTTGTACCGCCAGGGTCAAAATGGCTCCCACAATCTTTGAAAATTTGTATCTTGTGTATGTTGGAGTTTTGTCATGTTGGTCTTGTTTTATTCAGACAAATATTGTTCATTTTTCTAAACTGGTGTGGAGTAGTTTTGTGGTGTCTTCACTGCGTTACTGTGTGTACATATAGTTTATACATTGCCTCTAAGAAAAACCTGACTGCTTTTACCAAGCTACCAAGGGGGTGAGCTGGGGTTATTTTAACTGTGTGGTTTCCTTACTCCCATTAGAGTGAGGGTCTCTACTTGGACAGGGCACAAACCACTGCTAACTAGAGATCCTTTTTCTTACAGGCTGGAACAGCAGGCTGGATGAAGCAGGTCTGAAATACAGGTTCAGACTGGATCATGATACAGGTGAAGAAGTTGACATAGAATACTGTGTTACAATGCAGCACATAAGCTTCTCAGCAGCCTCATATACCTAAAAGACAGGAAGTGAACATGTGAAGAAGGAAAGGCCATTATGGATTGCTAAGCAGTCCCAAAATATGTATAAGAAACTATTTGGCTGATTTCTGCTGGTAAAAGGTAAATACTTATGTGGAATAGTATGCAGCACACAAGGCCCTCTGACATATAGCCAGTACCTTGTATGTTGCCTTTCACACACCAAAACATTGTTACATCGAGGAACATCGACCTGCACACAGTCTATACGGGTCCAGAACAGAGTCTGAGCAATGTGTCCTTAGCTGCAGGCATAAACCAGGGACTGCATGGGACAGTGGAAACTCTTTCAGGCGTGTGGAACAGCCAGGAACTCGAACAGTGTGGAGCTCAACATCACAAGTGATGAAGGCCTGCGTCACCTCGGTGAATGACATGTTGGGAACAAGCTCATATCAACTATTCATGTGAAAAAAATGCTTTTCCCATGGAGAAAAAAATGAAATCAACTGATGCTCCCACAGTCTTTCAACATGCATAAATGCACATGTATTTTTATGCAACCAGTAATGCTTCAGCATTTGAGTGAAAAGCAGTAATAGTAATACATGTTTTCAAGGAGTACTCAGTGGAAACAGTGGCTGACTCAGATTCTTTGGCATCATTTTCACATTTTTTGTGAATTAACAAAATCGTAAATTTACTTCAAACATTGAAGGAAACCAATACGATTAACTTTACCTCTCTGAAAAAGCTCATGTCGCAAGTTCTTTTTTTTAAAGTACGCACAAAAAAAGAACAGAAAATGGACTTTGGGTCATACCCTTTCAACCACCGGCTTTAATGTGATTGTCATGATTTGTCATTGCTTGGAGCAGCTTTCCATGAATGCCATGCCATTTTGAGGATGGTAACCTTTACCATATGTGTCTCCATTAAGTTTTGGTGAGGATACATTGAGCAGTCCATTTCTAAGACAGAAACTTCAGCATGGTGTGTAACCTTTAATTTACAGATAGTATGTGTTCTTTGATGCATTTACTTTGCTGACGGAACATTTTAATTGCTGTTTTATATCTTTTTTTTCTTAGGTGTGCATGCTGTTTGTATAACTTAACCTGTAGTGAAAAACACTGTTGTTCATTATTTTCCTCTTTGCATTCATTCTGTTGTACTTTGCTGTCTTTAGGGGCAGCGTTTGGCAAGGGTGAGCTGGGCCAACACCCAGGGCACAGTCCACCAGCGAGGGCGCTGGATTTTCCTGCAGCAGTCTCCCTATGACTAACGTCAAAAGAAAAGTGTGTGTAGTGTTGCATGACTATGAATGACAGATCCCTTTTGGCTTCTGAGGAGCTCTGTAGAGCTGTGGTGTAAGTGTTATAATGTGGTGAATGCAGGTTTAGAATGTTGAGTTGACGGTTACACGCAGATGATTAAAGATGTGTAACACATAGCTCTGTGTGTGGTGTATTCATTGGCGGGTACCCAGGCTGGGGAGGATGCTACAACTGGAGACTTGATAGGGGATAAGTAACTCGAACATCAACAGTGCTCTCCCAGAGAGTCTGGTGTGGTCCAAGCAAACTGCTTCTGCGTGCCAGGTGTGCCTTCGTTTGATGTATGTGGAGTGAAAGTGCAACTCCAGCCGGTGTAAAGTGTTGAAGATGAAGAAAGCTTCACTACGAATTCCACGCATCGTTGGACAAGAACTTACTGGAAAAGATGTACAGAGAGGTACTGTGTTACTATGCAATATAAAGCTACACAGTAAACAGAGTGCTAATTCTAAAGGCGGCCACAAACAGATACAGAAAATAGTGGTAGCTGACAGAACAATTGATAACAAAGCATACTGTCATTACACTTACCAGAGCCGCAAGCAGAAGAGCTCTACGACCTCAGTGGCAGGCGAGGAGACCCAAGAAGAGGTACAAAGGTTGTGCTTACTGAGCTGTCCTATACCTCAAGCGGCACACCACCAAAGCTGCCAGGTGGCAGCTCAGCACAACTCTAGAAGTCTCCAGAAAGTGAAGGGCTCCAATGGTGACCAAGAAAGAGGTCACAGTACCACAGACTATCCAAGATGAACCAAAGGCCAGCACTTCACAAGGCCTCAGAGATGGTGTGCATGAACAAAGTCACTGAGACAGCCAAGTGGACTTGGAAAGAACTCCTGTTGCAGTGTCAGCAAATCCTGTGAATAGTTACACTGCTGCCACCTTCCTTAACCCACCACCACCATTCGACGCCACTAAAAGCAAAATACTGGCAAAAGATGGCCTGCTTGGGTAGAGATATTTGATGATTTAATTGATGCACTAGAAGAAACAGATAAAAAGATAATTAGGTAGCTGAAGAATCTTGCTGGTAATGGTGTAAAAGAAGTCATAAAGAAAATGCTGCGAGCTGATGAAGCTACGTGCTGTAAAATTAAAGAAGCTTTGAATCTCAAGTTAAATCAAATGCCGAATGTAGACTAAAGAATGACAGAGTTGGTGACAACAAAGACAAATTTGTTGAGAGACTGGATACGCTTATCAAAACCGTAGGCTCAATTAATTTAATGATGAAGAAGCAATATGTTTCTGAGTTATGGAGGGATGCTTATCAGATTCATTCAAACAACAAATGCTGAGAGAAACTCTTAGTCTGGAGCGAGTTCTCATAGTTGCCAGTGCTGAAGAACGTATTGATCGGAAAGCTGCTGAAATGGAGGCCAAATGTGCCCAAAGCTAGTAAGTCAAGAATCTTGAAAGCAAGAATAAATACAGACCTGAAGTTGATGTCACCAAAGGAAAAGAAGTTGTGTTTCAGGTGCTGATTTCCGTTTCCACACAAAGGTAAATGTCCCGCCATTGGGATGATAAGCAAAGGATGTGGAAAGGAGAACCACTGTGTAATGGTTTGCACGGCAGAGGAAAAAGTAAGTGTGTCATAGCGAGACAACAAAATAGCTGACCGAACATTCCAGAAGTGATGTTCGACGCACGTCCACAAGGCTAAGCAACACCATCAGTTGAAACAAACTAACACCAAATGAAGTCGATCATCACCCAAATCATCGTCAAAAAGTTTGTATTTGAATCAATTTAAAGTGAAGATGATGATTGTGCAATGTCTATGTTTACTGCCGAAAAAATGCACACATGCTGGATTGGCAGCATGTGAAGAAAAATGCTAGTCAAAGGAAAATCAACATAAAAAACACCAAAGTCATTCAAACATTGTCCGAAGATTAGATTGAAAATAAACAGTTGTTCCAGAACTATCTTCATTGACAGTGATGCGTCAATAAATATTATGCCTGAGGAGAAATATAATGAACTATCTCCATTGCCACGACTGACGCCACTGAAAACTAAAGTGTACACATGGGCTGCATTAACACCCTTGAAAAGTAAAGGTTCATTCGTAGCGACTATGAAACACAAGAAAACAAAAGTGCAAGCACCCATCCACGTGCTTCAAATTACGGCGTCAAGTGCCTGGTTACTCAGTTTCAGCAGGGCTGCTAATATGGGACAGATCAAAGTGAATCACAACGTGAATGCTCATTGCGGAAATAGTAAGTCAGTTCCCTTTGTTGTTTCAAGGGTTAGGAAAACTTAAAAACATGAAAGTACAATTGCATATTAATAGTCTGTCATGAATGCTTTCAACTATAGCGATAATCTCTTAGTTTTCAGAGTTACACAGAAGGAACACGATAAAGCTCTCATGCAAGTGCTTACTTGATGTAAGTTTAACACTGAATGCTGAGAAATGTGAATTCAATAAGACAGAGCTAAAATTATTTCGCCATATCTTTTCTGATGCAGGCATGAGACCAGATCCAGTCAAAGTGCAAGCGCTCTCAGCTGTCAGTCCCACACAAGATATTTCCATGTGACACTCATTCCTTGGCATGGCCAGTTACTTTTCCAGATACTTACAGCACTTTGCCACTGTGAGTGCTCCATTGACAGAGTTCACGAAAAATAATGTTTCATTTCACTGGTCAAATGAATGCAAGCAAAGTTTTAATAGATTCAAACAAGCAATGAAAATGCTACTGAAACATCATATTTTGATCCAAAGCTAAATACAGATGTTGTTGATGCTAGCCCAGTAGGGTTAGGCGCAACCCTTGCACAGCACAACGGACATTTAAATGCTCTAAGACATATTGTGGCAAATGCAAGCAAGAGTTTGTTCCAGACTGAACGTGCTTATTCAGAACCTGAAAAAGAGAGTTCAGCAGTGGTGGTGGACATGTGAACATTTCCACATGTCCTTTACAGAAAATCTTTTACGCTTGTCACAGATCGTCAAGCATTGCTGACCATCTTTGGGAATCAAAAAGTCAAGATGCCTCCATGCATTTAATATTTGGGTCTACGAGTACAACTACACTTCTGTGCATAATGCAGGGATCAATCAAACTCTGCCTACTACTCCAGAGTGTCTAAACAGTGTCTACGTAACCCTTGTAAGACAGCTGGAGCCTATTTGAATGTCCTTGCGAAATCAAATATGCCTGCTGCCATTTCGTTGGAACAAACTGTCACTGCCATGAGTCAAGATAGTGACATGATAAAACTGAAAGACATTACCCATGAGTCATGGAACCAACATCCTTGGCCTCTTACCGGTGACAGTGAATAGCAGAAGTTTAGAAATGCCAAAGAACTGTCCAGGACACAGAAGGCATTATCCTGAGGGTTTTGAGAATTGTCGTTCACGAGATTCAGCGACAACAGATAACTTAAGTGTCCCAGGAAGGACATCCTGGAATTGTTGCCACTAAACAAGCTCTCCAAGATCGAGTTTGGTTACTTCATCTTGATGAAAGAGCTGAAAGAGAATTAAAGACCTGTCATCTATGCAACTGCCAGTCATTGAAAACTACTCAACACCCTATAAGCATGTCAGAGTTGCCAAAGCATGCATGGGAAAGAATTGCTGTTGACTTTTTCGGTCCCCTTGGCAATGGACATCACTTGATGGTGATTGTGGATGAATATTTGTTTCCATTAGTAGACGATCTCTCATCTATCACTCAGGGAAGAATCCTGAAAGATTAAATGGCATCTTTGTGACATGGGGGTATTTCTGCATTTTTTAAATCTGACAAAGGCACTCCTCAATGGTTGAGAATCTAGAGACTTTCTCAATCTGCCTAATGTGAAGCATCAGAAGAGCACACCTCTGTGGCAAAATGTTTTATGAGTACTTAAAAAAAATCTGTACAGTGTGCTGCATTAGTAAAGCTCGACCTCAGGACAGTGTTGAATTCAACCCTACGAGCTTACTGTTCGACTTCTCATTCGACCACAGATTAAAGCTTTGCAGCGTTGATGTTTGGGAGAGCAATGACGACCAATTCACCTCAATGGACCAACACAAGATTGAGATCTGAAGAAGAAACTTGTACAAAAGACTTGGATTGTAAAAACAAAATGAAGGCCTATGCAGACAAGAGACAACACACAAAAGACATGGCCTTCTCAAGAGGAAATTGAGTGCTTGTCCGTCAGCTGAGAAAACATAAGCCAGATGCTTGATTTGATGCCAAGCAATTCTGTTTTGTAACCATCAGTGGACCCATGGTGACTCCCCAACATCCAGGGAAATCCATTACGCGGGATCCCTTGCATTTCAGACAGGTGGCTCATCGCGCATCAGATACTGATGTCAATGGAGAGACAGGTTCAGAAAGGACAATTGGAAAACTCTAGACTGCCATTTCTCCTATATTGCCAACATAGATCATGGACACTGCTGTTGCTGATTCGTAGTTTCTGAAGACACGATCTGGAAGGGAAATCAAAGTGCCAAGAAGGTATATCCACGAGTTGTGATTGTGTAGATGTTTGTAAAAAATGTAATATTTTATTTAACAGGTGGAAATGTAGTGTTGTGTGAGTATGAATGACAGAATCCTTTTGGCTCCTGGAGAACTCCGCAGAGCTGTGATGGACATTTTAGAACGTGGTGAAGTGAATGCAAGTTTAGGATAATGATTTTGTGGTTACACGCAGACGAATAAAGACGTGTAATACATAGCACCATATGTGGTGTATTTATTTGGTAAGTACCCAGACTGTGAATGACGCAAGTGTGGAGGGGCACCAAATTTGCTTTCGTCCCCGGGGCGTTCTGACCAAAAGCCAGCCCTGGCTGTCTTGGAAACATACTGTAGCACTTACAACTTTTAAGTTCAGAGTAAAGACAACTGTGTGAATAGTCTTTTTTACAGATGCAATGAAAATCTGGTCGCTTGTCAAAACATCTATGCAGTACATTGCCGCATATCCTTTTTAAGGTCTCTGCTTACAAGTTTAATCTTCCACCTGCCTTTCATAACACTCTTCATTGATGCTACAGCATAATTCTACTAATACAATCTTTTCAAAAGAGGGGCTCTTCACCTACCTTCCTGTAGCCGAAGCTGTATTTTCCTTTTTGGGACTTTCTTTCTAAGGCAGATGGGGACAACATTAACAATCGCTCAACTATTAGCAAATGATTCCCCCCAACAACAGGTCAGACCTGCGGGCTGTGCAGTGCTTGTTGTACCTGCTCTTAAGATGATTTGATTTATGACCAGACTACCTGCATCGAAGTTTCTCTGTGTGAAGTGCGTTGCAATTCCTGCATGTGATGCACTAAAAACTGCTCCATATGCGCTGCGACGCTCAAAAATGAAAATGAAACATCATAGCAGGTCTGGCATTGTCATGCCAGCGTACTCTCAAGCTTTGGACACTAAATACAGGACAGTAACATTTCCTTTACACAGGCTATTCGTTTTCAGGTGCAAGTGTGTGAAAATTATTGGGTTCTGCAATATTTTTTTAACAGATGCAATGGTTTTGTTTTTGTCTAGCGAGCTAAAGCCACATAGGTCTTCACTAAAAGGAAGCTACGATTTAGAGGAATAAGGATAAACACAAAAAAGCACACCTTTTTACAAAGCAAACTTGCACACCATTAAAAAGCGAATTATGTTATCTTCTTTGAAGAAAAGTATATAGCTTAAGGTACACAAGCGTCTTGTGGGGCCGATGGATATACAACACATCATCACTCAGTCTTCGGCTATCCCTCCCTGTTTCAGAACGATCACGGCGATTGCGCATTGGCGAACACCAGAAAGTAAGTTTTCCCACTCTGCAGAACTCCCGCATTGACTACCGCGTTGCGTCCACTCCTCAAGCAGCTGACGTGCCCCGTCCACTGCCCCCATGGCAGCTAAGCTCGGTTCCCTCCCTGCCATCCAAGCCGCACCTCCTCTCCAGTCGAATTGCAGTGGGTCTGAGGCGTGGCCACACGCCGCAGTCAGGCGTGCAACGAGTGGGAGGGGCTACGGGCCGCAGTATAGAGGAGGAGGGCAGGGCGTGGCTTCTTGGCGCTCGGGCGGGGCGGTGAAACTGTCACAACGTCACAATCGGAGTGAGAGGTGGGCGGGACATGCGACACCGAAAGAAGGTCCAGGTTGGGTTGAACTGCTGGCGGAGGGATACCGTGGTATAATAGGACGGGCGAGCAGCCTGACGCTTCCGAGCACTCTGTGGAGCCGCTTCAGCCGGGAGGGTCGTTGCTTCGTGCGGATAGCAGAGCCGGCCGACCCACTCACAACCCTCCCCTTACGGGCCCCATTTACATCTGTTCACCGAAGACCTAAAGGACCTTTCTGCAACCACAATGGTAGGTAGACCATGTGCATTGACCCACTGATGGCCAGGGGCCCTTCGCGCGTGCTACTCCGTTGTTTTCATTTAACCTGTGGGGTTGTCCTCGTACAACGCGGCCTGTCCTCGTTTGAGGACTGTTCGTGTGGCTGTGGTGAACGGAGCTCATCGAGCCACCTTGAGAGGACTGATCTGGAAAGTTCAGGTCGCGTGTATCATGGTGTGTGTGTGTTTTTTTTCGTTTTTTTTTTCTTTTGATAATCGAGGCATGCTTTACTGTAACTGGGGATAATTTGATTGAGTTTGTCTCTATTGTTAAATTGTGGTTTCGGATACATCACAGATTCATTGCACATGGCAACCCGATCCCATCCGGTTAGTTTTGTAAAATCCCTTGAATATTTTAATTTATATGGCCTTCCAGTTTATTTTGTTGTGGTTCCTGAACAGCATTTGACGTAGACGACACGGTCGTGACACATGCTCGAGGTCTCTCGTTATAGGGAGGCACTTTACGTTTTTCGCAGCAGTGCGATCTTTCTGCAATAAAGTTGCTGGTGTGCTCGGCGATTTTAGGATCGACCCAGCTCATCTTGACACCAAAGCACCACCCAGACTCGCCACCTTCTTCCATTTTCCGGTATTCTTTATGGCGAGACAGACAACAGTTTCGAGCGACCCGTTTTGTGTTGGACATCGTCGTGGGATACCACCTGTGAGCAAATAGTAGCGCTTGATGCGAGGCCTAGTCCGTTTTAAGCGTTGCAAGGGAAACCGTGGCGCCGGGTGTGGGATTCGGTCAGTCAGTCTGTCTGGTCAGATGTGGGAAACGGAAGTAAATCCCACCCCACCACATTTGCTTGATAATTGATGTCGGTTCTGGATCGCCCACTAGCGGCAATGAATTACTGTTTAGGGATAAACTGTGCGGTGTGAAGTGACGTGTCCTGTTTATGGAAAAGAGACCAAAGTGGTCCGTTGGAAGGCTAATGTGCCGCCGCCCTATATCGTTTCGTCCTATAAGAAACGTGGCGAGACTTACAACTCGTTAAGCATCTATTTGCACCAGTATCTGAATTGACCACCCGACTCTCTTCACCCTGGTGTAGCCATGCCGGAGGCTTGTTTCCTGTTTTTTACGGCTACATAGGTATATGAGTTTACAAGATGAGCAGTAAAATCGTTTTCACCTGTCATGACCCCGTTTCATGACGTGGTATCTTGTGGTCACTGGGTGTGATGATTTGACTTTAACGTTATTCGCCGACTTTAGTCTTATTTTCTTTCCCCAATGAAATAACACAATTAATAAGTGTTGGCTTTCTTGTAAAACTTGTCGGTATTTAGATGACATGTCCGTTTTTCGAGTAAGGAAAGAGGTACGCATGATCTGCAATCCACGTGGTTACCATAGCTTAGGAAATATTTAAAAAGCCTAGTTATATTGGTGCTTGTTCATAGTCACTGCCGAGGCACATAATTTAGTAGCAATGGGCTATGTTGGGATGGAAGCGACTAGGGTGTGGTTTCCGCCGTTTTTTCGAACTTTTAATGACCTGCGATTAAAGATCTGGTTACAACACTTACAGCATTACATTGTGCCACAGATACCTCAGCTTTTTTATAGCCTATGGACAAAATGCGGTACTCGTAGATTTTCTCTACGGCTCTGAGTATATCTTGAGAGGCCTCTGAATACCATATTTATGTAGTGGGCTGCTGTCATTGGTTTGGCACTTTGCGTTATGAGAACTGACCACAACCTACATGAGTAGTTGGATAGTATTGTCATGGCATATTTAATGTGCGAAAAGTTGACGTGTAACTGAACGGTTTTGACTATCATTCTTGTGTAACAACCATGAACAAGCACTCTGTGGGATCACACTGAACGACTGTTTTCTAGAAAATTAGTCATGTGTTACTGCTATGAGTTGAGTTAAATCAGAGGATGGTAGCGGCGTGCAATGTCTCAAATGTGAATCTTTAGGTGGTCAGCGCAGTACTGGTAAGTTTTTAAAGTGGGTGCAGTGCAAACCAGTATATTCATAGAAACTTGTCCAATCAAAGTAAGTTAAAGATCAAGGTTTCTGTGGGAGAAGGATGAGCACATGGCTAGAATGTATACCCAATCTTTTTGTAATTTTTATTGACAATCATTTGAAAGAACGTTTGACATAAATCTTTCACATGCATCAAAAAAGATTCCTTCCTAAGGAACTTTATAGTTAGGCCAGACTGCGACAAACCGGACTTTAGAATTACAAATGGTAACCTGTAACGGACAGATTCTCCCCCGCCACCCCGTTAGTGACCTATATGAGAAGTTCACAGAATTTCGAGTATCCCACCATCTGAGTCTCCCATGCTGATATTAAGTCAATGGAGAGGGTTACGGTGCTCGATGAAGAGCAAAGTAGGTTGCAGCGGGCCTGTGATCAAAAAAATTAAAGGAGCAGAGTGAGCTTCTGTTCCTCTGGGAGAAAGTAAGGAGTAAAGTAATACTAGTGTCTGCTTGGGTATCTGAGGGTCTCTATGTAGAGTCGTCCACCCTGTTGCCAATGTATCAGGAGGGTGCAAGGTATTCAGCTATGCTAGTCTAGCTTGCCCCTGTGCTGGTTTTTCCAAATCACTAATTCATCCCAGAGATACAAGTCCTCGTTACAGGAGGTCTGACTTCTGTTGCAATCTTCTTCTAGGAGAGTCTGGGATACACGCCTATCAGGCTCCCATAGTAGTAACCTTGGGTTTCCCAGTGACCTGTGAGCATGGTCTCCATTGTATTCCAAAACTCTCCATGTTTGGGACAAGAACACATAGCGCAGTGGCCGTCTGAAGGGGTTTGACGGCACCGAGGGCAGTCAGATCGAACCCTTGTGTAAGCAAATGCTGAATTGTATGCATTTGAAACTGGTGTTTTTAGAGAGCCTACAGGGATAACTTACGTCCCGCTGCCATTCTTTGTTCGAGTCTCGCATTGCAGTGGTGCTCCAATGCTCCCCGAGAGGTTGTAGGGAAATGTCAACGTGTTTCTGTGTTGCCTTTGTAGATAGCTAAACTAACCTATTGAAGGCATACATAATATTGTTATTGATGGGGATGCTGCAATGATCTTACAACAGGAGTTCTTAATTATGTTTTTATAATGGCTAAAGAAAAGACAACTTAAATTTGTTTAAAAATGAGTCACACGTTCTAGTTAGTACACTGTTCTGAACACCTGCAAATACATTTATGAATCTATAAGTGAATGATGGAGCGATAAGCTTTACTAGTGGGCGAGAATGAATCTTCTCTCATGATGATTAACCTAAACAAACATATTCGTAGTAGGTCCATACCCTAACTCAAAACTGCCCAACACAGACCTCATGTTTGTGTCAATGATTGCAGCTTTTTTCCTTTTTGCGGATGGTTGAATGTTTTAGTGTATTTTTGCATTGCCTATTATGTTCCAAAACTACGACTGGAATTTGTATCCTTTGCTTCCTGCATAAGGATCTAGCAAATAGGTAAGAGACTGGATTTCCTTCTAACCTTTTGTTTACTTCTCAGGTGAGAGTTGGTCATGGAGAAACTGTTAGTAGTGGTACTAAAGGTAGAACTGTGAGTTCAAGCTAGGTCTGGGCTAGTCACATCCCCACCATTGTCCATAGAATCTCAAAGCTGTTTTATATACTGCTTCTGTTCCAGTTTCTTTCAATAGTGACATGGCTGATACATTAATACACTAGATTAATACTATTAATATATTTGAATGCTGTTTGCCACAAGATTTCACTGACTTTGTCATTGTGGCCACCCATTGCATAATGGTGCCTAACATTAAGGTAACATTCTCCTGGGCGTAGTGGTGGTTGTGGCAGTATATTTGTAATTATTGTCCGTTTGTGGACATCCAAGGGTTCTTGTTTCTAAGATTGTGGCCATCATGGCCACAACAGTCTGTAGCACATACCTCGAATTATAGTGGTAGTTCATGACTTGTAAGGGTAGCCTGCGTGACATTCTGGCACCCACCCTGTTAAAATACTTGGCTGACAGTGTTAGTAATTTCTAGTGTATTGTGAGCAACCACGGAAGGAGGATGATTTAAAGGCACAATTGTAAAAAATAAATACTTTTGAACGAATTAAAAGAGAGCTCTGAATAGGAATGTGTTGCTCACATGGGCACCTGCACGTCATCAAAAAATAGAAAGGTTCCATTCTATCTCCTGTCATCTTCATCCTTTATGCGGAACCACTTAGTGTGGTACTCCCAGATCAAAGCTTCAAGATTCAGCAAAATGCGAATGACACACAACTCTTCTCTTCTGTGTTAAACAGTCTGCGCCTCAAGTATGCTTGCACATCATCAGGACGTGGACGACAAGCCAGGCAACCAGAATTCCTGTTATTTATCAAGAACAATATACAAAACACAGTACAAAGCTCACCCAATGGCCTGCACCTTGCAATCTTTGAACTACAGTTTTTACTGAATGCTAAATTACTTGGATTCACCCTGGACACCAAACTACCCCCTCAAGGAACACATTGCCAAAAAATACAAAGACCCCTGGTACCAGCTCTGTTTTAAAGAAACTGTTTCTTTTCAGAAAGGGACCTCAAAACCACTGAAGCCCCTGCTCTCATACCTGGATGGTGATACCGTTCTACTTCATGACCATTCAAACTCTGGCACCCTTCAGGAGCATCCTACATGCTGCAGAACACCTCATCTGAAAAAATATAATCACATTGCCTCCATCGTGATGGAACTCAGTTGGCTCCCCATGCTGGCCTGCACCAGCATCATTTACAAATCTGTCATGATTGGCACCTCAGCTTATTGTAAAAACCAGCTCACCAGTGTTCACTATATCCATAGCCAAAAAACTCAATCAGACTGCAGACTAAGGGCCAGATGTAGCAAAAGGTTTTACCTATTCTATGTCTATGGGAAAATATGTTAGTACATATGGCCCAAAGTGTAGTTTAAAAAAAAAAAAAAAATCCTTTCCAGTTGCTCACCTAGGTTATAGAACAACCTGTATCCACCAGGACTGCCCCAGTGTTGCTCCAATTTAGGAATGAGTTGATTCACTTCTTTATGGAACACTTCATAATGCATTAACATCCCACAACTCTACTTCCTTTCCTATTACCCGTTGACTTTATGCTGCTCTTTCATCATGTACAGCGCTCTGTTGTCTTTTTGTTAGGTTTGTGTTTATACAGATACCTTACCTTACATATGTGTAACATACAAAGAGCAACTTCGGAACCGGTGTCAATGTCCAGCTCTGCGATGCTACATGCACTGAAGTCGTGGACCCCATTGAATATGTCAACTGTGACCTGCATCCCAGACCCAATGCTGCTGCAGTGTCTCTGAAGTCTCGCCACAGTGTGAGTCCTGAATGCTGTGACACCCGACCACAACTCCGTCACAACACCCGTGGTGTGATTGTGACCCCACAAATTTGACTCATCTCATCTTGACTGTCTGGATTCATGGAACCTGTAGGGTCATAAAGACCTGACCCCTAACCACTGACACTGCATCACCTCCTCTGCAACCATTAGGAACAGATACCTCTCCTCCCTTGGCTAGCAGTAAAGAACTGACGCCTCACCTCCCCAGTAGCAGTAAGGAACAGATGCCGCACCTGCTCCATGCAATGTCTTTGTTTCCTCATTGTTTTTTCCAAGGTACTGTACCTAGGGTCAATGCAACCCCATGACTGGCCCTGCACTTCCTCGTACTTGGCGTCCGACTGATGGAAACAACTCCATCAAGATGCTGTGATAGCCTCAGTTGGAGCAATTGTGTTTCTAAGCGCTTTACTGAGTCTTACTGTTTGAAAATTTGAATCTTTACTTGTGTGTGTTGGATTTTTGTCATTTTGATCTTGTTCTACTCCAATAAATATTGATTATTTTTCTAAACTGGTGTGGAGTGCTTTTGTGGTTTTTTTTTTTTTTTTTTTTACTGTGTACAAATATTTTATACACTGCCTCTGAGCTAAGCCTGATGGCGCGTGCAAACCTACCAGGCTGTGAGCACAGGTTATTTTAGCTGTGTGGCTCCCTTACCCTTATTTGAGTGAGGGTTCCTACTTGGACAGGGCATAAACCACTGCCAACTGGAGATCCCCTTTCTAACAGACTGGAACGGCAGGCCTTAATGAAGCAGGACTGAAATACAGGTTCAGATTGGATCAAAATACAGGTGAAGAAGTTAACAAAGAAAACTGTGCTGTGATGCAACACATAGTCTTCTCAGCAGCCTTGCATACCTAAAAGACAGGAAGTGAACATGTGGACCAGGAAACAGAAAAGGCAATTCTGGATTGCTAAACAATCCCAAAATATGTATAAGAAGCTATTTTGCTGATTTCTGTTGGCAAAAGGTAAATCCTTATGTGGCATACTATGCAGCACACAAGGCCCTCTGATATAGTCAGTACCTTGTCTGTTGCCTTGCACACACCAAACATTGTTACATCGAGGAACATCAAGCTGCACACAGTCTATATGAGTCCACTGTTACCTCACTGCAGCCAGAAACCAGGGACTACATGGGACAGTGGAAACTCCTTCAAGTGTGTGTGGAACAGCCAGGAACTCAGCAAGTGTAGGAACACGCCTGTATCAATTATCCACCTTGGAGGAAAAAAATGCTTTTCCCATGGAGAAAAAAATGAAACGTTAAGTCAACTGATGCTCCCACAGTCTTTCCACGTGCATGAGTGCACGTATACTTTTACACATGCAGTAAAAGCTTCAGCATTTGAGTGAAAAGTAGTCATAGTTAAAAAGATTTTTCAAGGAGTACTAATTGGAAATAGTGACTGACTCGGATTCCTTGGCATCATTTTCACACTTTGTGAAATAAATCAAAAACATACTTCAAATGTTAAAGGAAACCAACATGATTACATTTAGCTCTCTGAAAGAGCTCATATTGGCAGTTTGTCAAAAGTACACTTAAAAAGAGTGGACTTCGGGTCATACCCTTTCACTGTGATATTTTTGCTCTCGCTCTCTCTATATATGTGTGTGTGTGTATAATTTTTTATTTTTATTTTTTATGGTTTGTCATTGTCTGGATCAGCTTTCCACTAATGCCATGCTATTTTGAGGATGGTAACATTTACCATATGTCTCTGTTAGGTTTTTGTGATATCTCATGCAGTCCTTTTCTTAGACCTAAAATTCGGTATGATGTGTAACTTTTAATTGACATTGTCGTCTTTGATGCATTTACTTTGCTAACATTTTAATTGCTGTTCTATAGCTTTTTTGCTTAGGCTGTGCTTGCTGTTTGTGTAACTTAACCTGCAGTGAAAACACTGCTGTTCATTATTTGCCTCGTTGCATTCATTCTGTTTTACTTTGCTGGCTTGAGGGGTACTGGAGTTTTCTGCAGCAGTCTCCCTATGATGACTTGCGTCAAAAGAAAAGTGTGTATCGGTTTGCGAGTATTAATGATAGATCCCTTTTGAAGAGCTCAGTACAGCTGTGATGTAAGTGTTAGAATGTGGTGAAGTGAATGCAGGTGTAGAATGTTGAGTTGGCGGTTACACATAGATGACTAAAGATGTGGAACACATAGCTCTGTGTATGGTACCCGGGCTGGGAAGGACGCTGGAGATGAAATAGGGGATAAGTAACCTGAACATCTATAGTACTGTGCCAAAGAGTTTGGTGTGGTCCAAGGAAACTGCTTGTGCGTGCCAGATGGGCCTTCTTTTGATGTATGTTGAATGAAAACACAACTCCAGCCGTTGTAAAGCACTCAAGATAAAGAAGCTTTGATGAGAAGTCTACGCATCGTTGGTCAAGAACCTACGGGCAGAGCCATATAGAATGGTACTGCATTACTACGCAATATAAAGCTATACAGTAAACGGAGTAATAATTCTAAAGGTAGCCACAAACGGGTTCAGAAAAGAGCGCTAGCTCACAGAACAATTGATAAAGCATATTGTCCTTAAATTTAACAAAGCAGCGAACCAAAGAACTATTTCACCTCAGTGATGGGTGAGGAGAAGCACAAGGGTTGTGCTTACTGATGAACTGTCCAATACTTCCATTGGCACACCACCAAAGCTGCCAGGTGGTGGCTCAGCACAACTCTGAAAGTCTCCAGAAAGTATAGTGCTCCAATGAAGACTCAAGAAAGGGGTCACAGTTCCACAGACTATCCAAGATGACTGGGAGGGGGTTGTGGTCAGCACTTCACAAGGCCTCAGCGATGGTATACATGAACAAATTCACCGACATAGCCAAGTGGACTTGGAAAGAACGCAAGTCGCAGTGTTGGCCAATCCTGTGAATAGTTACACTCCTGCCACCTTCCTGAAACCACCACCACCATTCGACTCCGCCAAAAAGTAAAATACTGGCGATGGATGACCTGCTTGGATAGAGACCTTTGATTTTATTGATGCACTAGAAGAAACAAATAAAGATTATCAAGTAGCTGAAGAATCTTGCTGGTGATTGTGTAAAAAGAACTTTAAAGAAAATGCTGCGGACTGATGAAAGTACATACTGTCAAATTAAAAAAGCTTTGAATCTAAAGTTAAATCCAGTGCTGAGTGTAGACTGCAAAATTGTATATTTTCAGTCAAGAATGACAGTGACACCGTATACTACTTTGTTGAGAGACTGGATACGCTCATCAAACACTGTAGATTCAATGAATTTAGTGATGAAGAAGCAATAAGTCTCAGCTATGGACAGATGCCTATTGGATCATTCAAATGACATGATGAGAGAAACTCGAAGTCTGGAGAAAGTTCTCATAGCTGCCAGTGCTTAAAAGCGTGTTGATCGACAAGCTGCTGAAATGGAGGCCAAGTGTGCCCAAAGTGATTGAGTCAAGAAACTGAAAAGCAAGAATAAACACAAAGCTGAAAATGATGTCACTGAAGAAAAAGAAGTTGTGTTTCAGGTACTGATTGTTGTTTCCACACGAAGGTAAATGTCCCGCCTTTTGGACTGATATGCAAACGATGTGGTAAGGAGAACCATTGTATAACTGTTTGCAAGGCAAATGAAAAAGTGTGTGCATCACGGCAAGACAACAACATAGCGGACTGAGTGTTCCAGTAGTGATGTTTGACGCAGGTCTTCAAGGCTTTTTTCTGGGACGCGGAGCAGGGGTAGGTTATCCACACAAGTGGGTTGACTATACAAGCCTGGACCACTGATGCTTATCTCTATCCCGATGGGGCCCATCCTTAAATACAAGGAGGGTTTTTGTGGTACGAAGAAATCCCGCATTGGGTTATACCATGTGGATCAGGTACTTTTTTTTTTTTTGGTCCTGGTTATTCGCACCGATCTTAACAGACATTTTTTGCGAGAAACATGTTGACCCCGATGATAGAAGTATAGTTAGTTCTGTACTCTGACTCTCCACATTCCCCTAATTCAGGGACTGACAGTTTTTTTGTTTCTGAGGGTGGACTAGACATTACTTCTAATCCTTACCCACACTCTGTTTTTAATCATGACAGGGGTCTGGGTTGATTAAATACGATATTTCCAGACCTCTAGCCATTTTTATTTTCACATACCCATATACCAATCCCACATACTAGCACTCCGCTACCTGCATTCTTTACACTCAAAAGATCTCTAGCAAAGAAGCCCCCACGAGGGGCCAGTCGGGCATTGCAGTGCTGGCCTGATGAGGAGCAAAAGCCCGGTGATGAAGCGTGTCACCATTTGGTGAGTGAGGGCTCTTGTTCTAATAAGAGTAGACTCTATTACTTACTGTTTACATTGGTACTAGTCTATTGGCTGGAACTGTGTACTTCTGGTTTTTTGGTCTTCACGGCTAAGCAACATCAGTTGAAACTGACACCAAACTAAGTCGCTCATCATCTTAATCGTGTTAAAATGTGTATTTGCATCAAGTGAAAGTGAAGAAAATTATTGTTAAATGTCTGTTTACCTTGGAAAAAATGCACCCATGTTGGACTGGCAGCATGTAAAGAAAAATACTAGTCGAATAAAAATCGACATGAAATGGCATTTTTCCATAACTTTCGTTATCGACAGTGATGCATCGATAAATATTATGCCTGAAGAGAAATATAATGAACTATCTCTATTGTCAAGACTGATGCCATTGAAAACTAAATGTACACCTGACCTGCATTGATACCTTTGAAAAGTAAAGGTTAATTCACAGTGACTATGAAACACAGGAAAACAAAAGTACCAGCACCCATCCATGTTCTTCAAATTATGGCATCAAATGCGTGGTTACTCTGTTTCAGCAGGGCTGCTAATATGGGATGGATCTTAGTGAACCACAACCTGAATGCTCATTGCAAATAGTAAGTCTGTTCCCTTTGTTTCATGGGTTAGGAAAACTTAAAACCATGAAAGTACAACTGCATATTAATGAGGATGTCCGTCCTGTTGCTCCTACACAAACAAAGTGCATTTTGTTTATAAGAAACTGTTGAAAAGGAACTTGAATCATTAGTCAGGCATGAAACCACTGAGCGTTCTACTGGTCCAACGCCATGGGCTTCTCCCATAGTGGTAGTCCCTAAAATAGGCAGTGAAGGAGCTGAACGCATATGCGTGGACATGCGTCAAGCGAACAAGGCAATTGAAAGAACGACATCAAAGTCCGTTAATTGCTTACATGATGATACAACAGAATGGTGCAAATGTCTTACCTTGCCATATCATCAGTTGGAACTTGAGGAGTATTGTAGGTAAATTACCCCTTTTCTATGCGTATTTAGTCTGTTTCGATACTAGACACTCAGTTTTGGTTTGTCAACGGTGGCAGAGATTGTTCAAGATGTCATTTGACGTATCATAGTGTCATGAATGCTTTCAACTGAAGCGATGACTTCGTTTTCGGAACTACACAGAAGGAGCATAATAAAGCTCTCAGAAAAGTGTTTACTTGTGATGTAGGTTTACCTCTGATTGCTGAGAAATGTGAATTCAATAAGACTGAGCTAAAATTCTTTGGCCATATCTTTTCTAATTCAGACATGAGACCAGATCCAGTCAAAGTGCAAGCACTCAACTGCCAGTCCCACACAAGAGGTTTCCATGTTACGCTCATTCCTTGGCGTGGCCGGTTACTTTTCCAGATACTTACAGCACTTTGCCACCGTGAGTGTTCCATTGAGAGAGTTGACGAAGGTTTCATTTCACTGGTCAAATGAATGCTTGTAAAGTTTTTTTAATAGAATCAAATTAGCTATTGAAAATGGTACATAAACAGCATATTTTGATCAAAAGCTACATACAGATGTGGTGGTTGATGCTAGTCTGGTAGGGTTAGGCACAATCCTTGCACATCACAACGGACACCCAAATGCTCAGACATATTGTGGCAAATGCAAACAAGTTTGTTCAAGACTGGACATGCTGCTTCAGAACCTGAAAAAGAGAGTTTAGAAGTGGTGTGGGCATGTGAACATTTCCATGTGCTCCTATATGGAAAATCTTTTATGCTTGTGACAAATCATTGAGCATTGCTGACCATCTTTGAGAATCCAAAAGGCAAGATGCCTCCATGCATTAAACATAGGGGTCTACGGTTACAAAAGTAAAACTACGCAATTGTGCATTATGCTGGGAAAGATCACTCTGCTGACTATTCCAAAGTGCCTATACAGTGTGTAGGTAACCCTACTAAGATGACCGAAGCCTACATAAATGTCATTGTGAAATCCAATATGCCTGCTGCCATTTCATATGAACAAACTATCACTGACTTGAGTCAAGATACTGACCCATTAAACTGAAAGACATTACTATCCAAAAGTCATGGAACCAACATACTCCGCCTCTTACCAATGACCGTGAATAGCAGCAGTTTAAAAATGTCAAAGATGAACTGTCGGTGACACAGAAGGCATTACCCTGAAGAGTTTGAGACTTGTCATTTTGGAGATTCTGTGACAAGAGATAACTTAAGTGGCCCAAGAAAGACATTGTGGAATTGTTGCCACAAAACAAGCTCTCTGAGTTCAATGAGGAAACCAAACTCGTTCGGTCATTGAAAACTACTCAACACCCTATAAGTATGTCAGTTGCAAAAGCATGTATGGGAAAGAATTGCTGTTAGTTTTTTTTTTTTTTTTTTTTTTTGGTCCGCTTGTCACTGGACATCACCTGATGATGATGATGATGATGATTACGTTTGCGGATGAATACTTGTTCTCCATCAATAGACAATCTCTCATCCATCACTCAGGGAAGAGTTGTTGAAAGATTAGATGGCATCTTTGCGACATGGGGCATTCCAGCAATTTTAAAATCTGACAGTGACGCACCTTTCAATGGTTGAGAATTTGGAGACTTTCTCAATCTGCTTAATGAGAAGCATCAGAATAGCACACTTCTTTGGCTAAAAGCTAGTATCCTTGTTAAACGTTTTAGGAGTACATTAAAAAAAAAAAAAATGTTCAGCGTGCTGAATTAGAAAAGCTCGACTTCAAGATTGTCTTGAATTCAACCCTACGAGCTTATAGTTCAACTTCTCACATGATCACAGGTGAAAGTTATGCAACGTTGATGCTTGGGAGAGCAATGAATACCAAGCCACCTCAATGGACCAACACATGATCGAGAACTGTAGAAGAAACTTTTACAAAAGACTTGGATCATAAAAAGAAAATGAAGTCCTATGCAGACTTGAGATGACACACAAAAGCCATGGTCTTCACAACAGGAGATTGGACAAGCACTCCACAGCTGAGAAAACGTAAGCCTGATGCTCCATTTGATGCCAAGCTATTTGTGTGGTAACCAGCAATGGACACATGGTGACTGCCCAACATCCAGGGAAATCCATTACGCGAGATCTCTTGCGTTTCAGACAGGTGGCTCATCACTCGTCGGATCTGATGTCAATGTAAAGACAGGTTCAAATAGGACAGTTGGAAAACCAGAGACTGTAGTTGGTCCTACATTGCCAACACAGATCATGGACACTGCTGTTGGTGATTTCGCAGTTTCGGAAGATACGATTGGGAATGGTAATCAAAGTGCCAAGAAGGCGTATCGAAGAGCTGTGATTGTGTAGATGTTTGTTAAATAATAATATATATAATATAAAAAAAAATTTATTATTATTTTTTTTTTTACAGGGGGCTATGTAGCATTGTGTGAGTATAAATGACTGACTCCTTTTGGCGAAGTGAATGCAGGCTCAGAATATTCTGTTTGTGGTTACACGCAGACTAATAAAGACGTGTAATACATAGCTCCCTATGTGGTGTATTTTTCGGTAGGTACCCAGACAGTGAATGACACAAGTGTGGAGGGGCACCAAATTTGCTTTCGCCCTAGGGGTGTTCTGACCAAAGGCCAGCCCTGGCTGTCTTGGCAACATACTGTTGCACTTAAAACTTAAGTTCAGAGTAAAGACAACTGTGTGCCTAGTCTTATTTTTACAGATGCAATGAAAATAATGGTCGCTTGTCAAAACTTCTATGCAGTACGTTGCTGCATATCCCTTTTAAGGTCTCTGCTTACAAAACAAGTTTAGTCTTCCACCTGCCTTTCATAACACTTCATTGATGTTACATCATAATTCTACTGATGCAGTCTTTTCATAAGAGGGGCTCTTCACCTAGCTTCCTGTAGTCGAAGCTGTATTTTCCTTTTTGGGATTTTCTTTCTAAGGCAGGTGGGGACAACACTCACAATCGCTCAACTATTAACAAATGATTGTCCCCCTCCGGCTTCCCCCCAACCCCCCCTTTAAACAAAACAGGTCAGGTCTGTGGGCTCTACAGTGCTTGTTGTATCTGCTCGTAAGATGATTTTGTTTTAATGCAAGACTACCTGCGCCGCAGTTTCTCTGTATGAAGTGTGTTGCAATTTCTGCATGTGTTGCACTAAAAACTGCGCCATGCGCCGCGACGCTCAAAAATGAAAATGAAACATAGCAGGTCTGGCATTGTCATGCCAGCGTACTCAAGCTTTGGACACTAAATGCAGGACAGTAACATTTCCTTTACACAGGCTATTCGTTTTCAGGTGCAAGTGTGTGAAAATTATTGGGTTTTGCAATATTTTTTTAACAGATGCAATGGTTTTGTTTTTGTCTAGCGAGCTAAAGCCACATAGGTCTTCACTAAAAGGAAGCTACGATTTAGAGGAATAAGGATAACCTAAAAAAGGAGACATTTTTACAAAGCAAACTTGCGCAACATTAAAAAGCGAATTATGTTCTTCTTCTTTGAAGAAAAGTATATAGCTTAAGGTACACAAGCGTCTTGTGGGGCCGATGGATATACAACACATCACTCAGTCTTCGGCTATCCCTTCCTGTTTCAGAACGATCACGGCGATTGCGCATTGGCGAACACCAGAAAGTTAGTTTTCCCACTCTGCAGAACTCCCGCATTGACTACCGCGTTGCGTCCACTCCTCAAGCAGCTGACGTGCCCCGTCCACTGCCCCCATGGCAGCTAAGCTCGGTTCCCTCCCTGCCATCCAAGCCGCACCTCCTCTCCAGTCGAATTGCAGTGGGTCTGAGGCGTGGCCACACGCCGCAGTCAGGCGTGCAACGAGTGGGAGGGGCTACGGGCCGCAGTATAGAGGAGGAGGGCAGGGCGTGGCTTCTTGGCGCTCGGGCGGGGCGGTGAGACTGTCACAACGTCACAATCGGAGTGAGAGGTGGGCGGGACATGCGACACCGAAAGAAGGTCCAGGTTGGGTTGAACTGCTGGCGGAGGGATACCGTGGTATAATAGGACGGGCGAGCAGCCTGACGCTTCCGAGCACTCTGTGGAGCCGCTTCAGCCGGGAGGGTCGTTGCTTCGTGCGGATAGCAGAGCCGGCCGACCCACTCACAACCCTCCCCTTACGGGCCCCATTTACATCTGTTCACCGAAGACCTAAAGGACCTTTCTGCAACCACAATGGTAGGTAGACCATGTGCATTGACCCACTGATGGCCAGGGGCCCTTCGCGCGTGCTACTCCGTTGTTTTCATTTAACCTGTGGGGTTGTCCTCGTACAACGCGGCCTGTCCTCGTACAACGCGGCCAGTCCTCGTTTGAGGACTGTTCGTGTGGCTGTGGTGAACGGAGCTCATCGTGCCAGCTTGAGAGGACTGATCTGGAAAGTTCAGGTCGCGCGTATCAACATTATTAAGAAAAACTTGACCTTCCCCGGCGTATCGAATTGTTTTTTCTTCTAGAATTTAGTTAGTCTGCGTATCACATATGGATGCACCATTTGTGGATCCACAGCATTGGACGTGTGTATTTTAATCTGGTACAGAAGAAACCTCTGCAATGGTCTCGTGTCGAAAATCGTTGTGCATCAATCCGAATTGATGCGGGCGAGAATTGTCTAAACGTATTTTTCGGTGGACTTCAATTTTTCTGTTTGAATGAAGTGTGTCCTCAATTACATATTTTGAAATGGGCTTGCGTCTCTTCCACCTTAACCAGTGATGTTTCCTATCATCTCCCTTCTTTTTAATGCACACCGCAGTTTGATAAAAGTTTAAACCACTTCGCGTTAATTTTTCCCCCCTTTCCCGATGGTAATCGAGACCTCTTTTAAGGTAACGGGACATAATTTGATTCAATTTGTCTCAATTGTGTGGTTAGTTTAAATCACAGATTCGTTGCACCTGGCAACCTGATCCCATCCGGTTAGTTTTGTAAATCCCTTGCATATTCTAATTTATATGGCTTTACAGTTTATTTTGTTGTGGTTTTCTAAACGTTTTGCCTAAAAAAGCATTGTTTGTCGTAGAAGACACGATTGTGACACATGCTCGAGGTCTCGTTATAGGGAGGCACTTTACATTTTTTCGCAGCAGCGCGGTGTTATAGCAATAAAGTTGCTGGTGTGCTCGGCGATTTTAGTATAGACCCAGCTCATCATGACTCCAAAGCACCACCCAGATTCGCGACCTTCTTCCATTTTCCTGTAGTCTTTATGGCGAGACAGACAACAATTTCAAGCGATCTGCGTTATGTTGGACCCCGTCGTGGTATCACATGTGAGCAAATAGTAGCGCTTGATGCAAGGCCTAGTTCGTTTTAAGCGTTGCAAGGGAAACCGTGGCGCCGGGTGTGGGATCTTCGGTCAGCCAGTCTGTTTTTGGTCAGATGTGGAAAACGGAAATAAATCCCGCTCCTCATATTTCCTTTATAAATTATGTTGGTTCTTGGTCGCCCACTAGCGGCAATTAATGTTTTTCAGCTTCGGCACTCGGATGGTGGTCATACTAACGCGCGGGGCTCCTGCCGTGACATACTGTGTGACCTCAAATGCTTCCTCTCCGAGTTTTCTTGCTACGGATATGCAACGTCTGGTTTTGGTCTCTACATCGGTCGGTTGTAGTTGTTAGTGTTCTCGCTTTATCGTCTCCCTATCCACGGTTCCCTATCAACGGTTTAAAGCAGGACTGTTGCCGGGAATCCCCATCCATGGTCCTAACTTTAATTGTGATCCCCACATGGTGGGGTACTAGTTAATGCATTAAAATTTAATTGATATTCCAAAATGACTACTGACATTTGTATCCCTTGCTTCCTGCATAAGGATAAAGCAATAGGTATGGGAGTGGATTTGCTTCTAATCCTTGTTCAGGTTTGGTCATGGGGGAAATTGGTAGTAGAGGTATTAAAGGTAGAACTGTGTGCAAAATAGGTCTGGGCAAGTCACATCCCCACCATTGTCCACAGAATCTCAAAGCTGTTTTATATACTAATTTATCAATGTTGGCTTTTGATTAATGTGACAATGTTATGAATGTCTGATCCTTTGTTTACAGTCGGTGAGTCAGAGTACCAAACTCTTTTAATAACACGCATTGGCATGGCTTGGGGGCATCAAGATGGCTGTTGCACTAAGAATACCCTGGACACCCCCGTCATCTACAACGTTGCTGAGCCGTTGGCAGAATTCCGCCCCCCCCCCCCCCCCCCTTAATGACATCACTGCACAGTGGGACTCCAGCTCCCTATCTGAGCTTGCTTGTGAGAAGGTGAGGAAGAAACAAGCAACCAAGTGAAGCGGGCTGAGTGAGACCCCATAATACGGCGGACCTGTCTGCTTACTGAGGCCCGATTGACAAATGCAATTGGGGGGGGGGGGCTAAAATTGCAGCCTTACCCCCGACTGGATCTTTGTTGGCCCCCTCCCAAGCTCTCCTGATGGACATGTCCTCACCAATAGTGAGTGGCTGCACAGAAGGAATCCGTGGTGTTTGCCGTGCTGTCGCAACTGCCGCCACTGCTCTGCTCCTTGGGCTTCTGACGGGCAGCTGTGGCCTAATGTATCACGGATCACTGTAGACCTTATCCGCTTCCCTCCAGGGGCAAGAGGACGAGCGGCCAGTGGGGGCAGCGGGCCCTGCCTCCAGCGGTCGCTCCTGAAGATCTGTGCACTCCAGAAGGCCTCGCCCTTTCATTGTCGCCAGAGTTGAGAGCCCTGACCTGAGGAGGGAAAGCAAACCATGACAGCCTCTCACCTCACCTACTAGACAGACCTGAGGGAGACTGCCTGGGCCCCAGCCGTACACCAGATCCAGTCTCAAACGCCCGACTCCATCTCCCCCCCCCCCCCCCCCGTCCTTACGGGCTCACGACAGGGCCTGGCCCATGTACTTAGTGATGGTGCGGGCTGGACATAGGGAGACAAGTGGGTCCCGATTGGAAGGTAGTGCCCCCCCCCCCCCCCCCCCCCCCCCCATATCCCTGACTGCCCCTTGAGGAGGACCTGAACTAGACCAGGACGACTTGGGCCTCATCACTGGCACCCAGCAATAGGTGTCTAAAACATAGGGAGAGCACCTCAAGGCGGCTCCTACCTCTTCCTGCGATGCCTGCCCCACACATGCAACTCGATGGACTGACATTTAGCGCCTTGGGCAAGGATAAACCAGCAAGATCCCACTCCTCCGGGGCCATTATGGACCGCTTCATCACCTCTGCACGGACTCTGGATGGTGAGGCCACTTCACCCTTTGGCTGTGACTGATAAAATCCCACAAGCCATCCAGGTCACCCAGTTGCAGTGGAGACAAAAATTGGGGAGGTCAGGGTGGATATGTTCACCTGCACCAAGACCCTAAAAAATGCAAGTAGCCATCTTGCGGAAGCCATGGGGCGGATCTCCAAAATGGAGGGTGCTCAAACCATGGAATTCTTGGAACAGTGGTTCAGATCCTGGATTCCAGATGGCCCTTGTGTGGCGTAGAGCATGCCCACCTGTGTTCGCTGTGTGAGTTCTTGAACACCCTCCGATTGTCCCCGATTAAGTCTCCTGGGATTAATCCAACCCCCATGGGTCCCTTTACTGGTCTGTCTTGGAATGTGAACAGCATATTGAACCTGATCAAACGTTTGTTCGCAGTCAGGTATGCACAGAGATTTCACCCGTCTATCTGGCTATTAATAGAAACACATCTGTTGGGAACATACTGCCCCCTTTTTTAAGCCCGCTACAGTTTTTGACAGGGCATATCACACAGTTTTACCTGAGGATCCCGTGGGGTAGCGATACTCCTTAGACATGCCTTCCCTTTTGTACTTCAGCAATCGTGGATAGACCCTCCGGGCCGCCATCTTGCAATTACAGGCACACTGGAAGGTCGCCTCTTGAACCTCCTTACCAGATATGCTTCTGTCCCCCGCGCTATAATTCCTTCTTGGCAATATTCACCAAGTTAATGACAGCCCTTCCTCTCAATCTCACCATAATTGACAGCAACTTCAGTGCTGTTCTTGATGTCCACCACCCACAAAGTGTCAACGGGTCCCCCTTCCGCAATATGCTGCTCTAGTTCTGACTCCCTTTGGGTGGACGCCATGGGTCTGTGAGATGTGTGAAGGGCTTGGAACCCTCGGGCCCAGCAATAGACCCACATCTCAGCAGTACACCACTCTCAAGCATGTATCTCCTACCTGCTACTGACCTGCCCTCTGTTACACAGGTACAGACACTGCCCCAAGGGATCTTGGACCATGCACCCTTACTCCTCACCAGTGGGATCTCTGAACCCACATGCCACCCCCATGGCACTACTCTGGCCAACCATATGCAACAGGTTATCGGGACCCTGATCCACCTGGATCTATACCGACACAAAGCACTCAGGGCAATACAGAGCTTTTATGTCGTCCTTGCCCCAGCACCACTCCCTCCATGACCTTTTGACCTTAATGCTTATTGAGTTTGAGAGGGTGTTCGACACAGTGGACTGAGGCTATATGTTCCAGCTCTTGGAAAAAGATGGACTGCAGAACCCACTTTTGACGCCTGATAAAAATACACACAGCGGCTAGCTCAGGTACAGGTCAACTTAACAGTCTAATTCCTTCTGCGCCTGCCAGGGATGCCCATTTTCCCTGCTTCCTTTTGTGCTGGCTATAGACCCCTTGCACTCCTTCTGTGATGTGACTCTCGGGGCGGGGGCGCAATGTGGACCGGGTTGGGCTCTATACCAGTGGTTGCCAACCTTTTTCTCTGTGGACCCCCACTTTATAATTATTGGAATCCAGGGACTCCCCCTGCCCCCCCCCCCCCCCCCCCCCCCAATGAGTCATTGCTGAAAGATGTGGACCTAATCTGTTAATGTTGTTAAATTTTCTAAGCAGTCGCAGACCCCCTGAAGAGGCTTTGGGGACCCCCAGGGGTCCCCGGACCATCTGTTGAAAACCACTGCTCTATACCAACAGCGTCCTCGTATATCTCCAACCCAGATGCCCCTGCTGCCTACAGCTACTGCAACTCTTTGAAGCAATGGACCTGACCGATAACCCTGCCAAATCTCTCCTTGTGCCCCTGACCAACAATTGTGAAGCCATAGACTGGCAGACATTTCAATCTGGCAACTGAGCTTCCGCTTCCTGGGCCTTGGACGTCTCTCTTGCTTGGTCCCTTAATGTTTCCCCAATAGTCTGCAAATCCAAAGGAGACCTCAAAAAATGGCAACTGCTACCACTTAATGTCATGGGCCGTATTGCGCTTTATAAAATGATGGTATTGCCCTGCTTCTTGTAGCTTGTTCTAAAATTTTCCCACTCAATATAACCGCACGTTAGTTTAGAGAGATGCACTCACCGATAGGAGGCTTCTTTTTTTGGCATAAGTCAGTGACGACTAGCCATGACTACCTGCCAATGCGCTGTGTACAAAGTGGTCCCTGGGCATGTCTAATCATCAGCAGTAGTACTACCTGGTATCTCAGATGCTGGTCATCTATGACTGGCGAGGAAGGTAGACTTGGCTTATAGTCAGGAACTGGCCTGGTTGGACTTTCCCAGAGTCATGGATACGCTTTATGGTAGCCCCATCCCAGCCGACATCCCAGAAGTCACCAGTATGGTATTTCACAGCTGGAGGCTGGAACGGAGACACTCTGGGTGGTGGGAGAAAATCACTCAACATATCCTTTTATGGCATGGTACATGGTTCCGAGATTCTGCCACCCTTAAAGATTTCTTCCACTGGGATGCAATAGGAATTACCCTAGTTGGGGATATATGAGCAAGTACGAACGTGGTTTCCTTTCAGGACCCCTAAAAAAAACCTTTGAAATCCGCAACACCCAATTCCAGAAATGTCTACAACTGCGCCACACAGTGAGGGTTCACATTCCCATGGCATGTCCATTCCAGAGTTTAACCCTATGGAGGCAAATGTGATGATGGGGAACTGGACAGGAGCGGGGTCTCACAGATATACTGTTCCCTTATCCTAAATGCAACAGCTGAACTTGGATGCCTCAAATCCCAATAAGGAGGGCTTGCTTGAGTCTCTAGATGATGACTGGGTGGGATGCCTTGATGGCGCCCAGACCCATCACAATCTCCGCCAGGCTCTGGCTTGTCCAAACATACTACTTGTACTGTGCCAACCTCACCCCAGATAGACTATTTAGGGCTGGTCTTCACCCTGACTCAAAGTGTACCTGTTGCCCCCATTCCCCAGCTGATGTCTTCCATGTGGCCTGGATGTATCCGGTCATTGACCAATACTGGAAAAGGATTCAGTCTAAACTTGGGGAGACCCTGGGTCTCTCCCCTGTTAGTCCTCCTGGGTGGGGGGGGGGGGGGGGGGGTTTGGACGGTGAACGAAGGGATGGCAGGATTGAGAGACAAAAGATGTTCTTGAACACGGCTCTACTAGTAGCCAAGAGAGACATTGCTGCACAATGTAGGACCAGGCCATAAACATCTAGACTAGATTACTGCTTGCCAGAAAACTACAAACGGGAACCTGAAAACACCTGCATTATTTACACTACACACTTCAACATCCTGCTTATGTCAAGACATAGTTTTTATACTGTTAGGTGGATGCGTGTGTTGTCAGCAATTAAATAAATAAGCAAACATGTTCCACTGAAACACCGGCCTATCACCAGGGCCAACTTTAGCACTGCTGGCGTCTGGTGCAACACTCTACGCAACGTATCTGTCTGTCTACTCTACACCAGACTGCTCCGTGCAAATGCACTCTACCCCACTCTACTATGCACTACTGCATTCTTCACTACTGCACTATATACCAGTCCAGTCTAGGCCACTCCACAACTATTGTCTCTAAGCCACTGCACTCAACGTCACAAGTCTGTGCCACTGCACTCGATCCTGCACCAATTCACTCTAGTCTGAAACCGTCTGTTCTAGGTCACTGCACTTTCCACTAATGCACACTGCCACTGCACACTACGCCAACCTACTCTGCACCGCAGTTACGCCACTTCACTCTAGGCCACTGGAGAGCACTTTGCGACACACTCACCGTTGCTCCACTCTGCAACACACTCAGCCATTCCATGCCACTTTACTACACTTAATTCCACTCTGCCACTCCACTGTGCGACACGGCCACTCTGCCATTCCACACTCCATGCCACTTTGCTGTATGACAATCTACTCTCCTTTATGCCACTTCACAGCTCCACTTTGTGCAACCCCCTCTACTCTGCACAACACCCTCTACGCCACTCCACACCACTCTTCCACTCAACACCCTCTTTGCCACTACGTCACACTGGTCCACTCTGCTCACCTATGCCGCCACTCTGCCCGCTGCGCCCTGCTATTCCGCAAACAGCCACACTGGTGTGTAACATTTCTAAAATATATTGGCATAGTCAATAGCTGTTGCATAGGCAAGACCTAGTGGCTTTGCCAATGCTGGATTTGTTTCCACTGCACAAGGAGATACAGCATTAACATTAAGTGTTCACTTGAAATCGTTCAGCTCAACAGTGGCACATATTTTAGGTTAGAAGTGCAAGGAGACCTGCGAGTTATACTTTGTTATAAAAGCCCACTGCCTGCTCGAGTTCCTGCCATGACTGACTTTTGATGTGGTGCTCCTTTCTGTCATATCAACTTTTCACTTAGCAGAGTTTGTGAATGGACAGAGATGTTGACACAGTGTGCTTGCATGTTTTAGTTCTGCCTCGATCAATGGGTAAAAACTGAAGTCTGCATCTGCAGCTTTCACTGTGCACAAAATTAATCCTATGTATCACTTGAGCTGCACTTTACGTTTCTTGAAGATGTTTTGCCTTTGCTAAGACATATCGAAGGATTCGCCAGATCACTGCTGTACAAAGCAAATTCATTGCTCAGTAACTGCTCACAAGTCAATTAGAAACTCCTGTAAACTTCCAGGTCACCGCTTTGAATGCTGAAAGGTCAACACCCCCACGCCAACCACCAATATATTATCTGTCATGCCCTCTGTGTGGCTTACCTACCCCCATCCTCTGCAATTTTGCCCCTGTACATTGCTTCTCGCACCACCCTACGTCCTCCATGTTGCTGTCTCTCACCTGTGTTTGGTGAGAATATTTAGATCTGCTTCACCGGGAAGCAAAATGACCTACACGACTTTCGTATCAATTTCATCAGGGAACAAATACTTCGGTTCCAATTCTCCTGCCCTTCCAGAGATGCTGCAGAAGAGCATTGCATCATAATTTGTGTACGTTGCCTCCAAGCTATTTTTATCTGTCTATAGGCAAAGCGTATTGTGGGCCTCAGTGCTTTGTGAGACAAAAAAGGTTACACCAGTAAAGAGTTCGCCTCTAAAAATTATGTGGGCTAAGTAATTAAAGGCATGTGAACTACTGTCCTTCACTTGACACAGCATGCTGCCTGACCAGCGTTTAGGTGCCTCTTTGCAAGTTTTCTGCTATCACACAGACCATCACGTAACACATATCAGCCAGACTTATTGGCTTTGCATTTTTGCTAGCAGTATTATATAAATGAGAAACAGCAATTTTGTTGTAAATAATTGGAATTGGTAACTACATTTGGTACACATGTTAACCTCAGTATGTGTTCCCTGAAGAAAGGCCACCAACTGAATGAGCATATAATCTGAACACTGCCTGCCCACTGGCTCGCATTGCCTTCAGCCTACTTCCAGAGCTCTTGATCGTGCCCTGTTAAGAACACGTTTCTTCACCCAGAGCTCTTCCGGACACGTAAATGCACTTTTTCTGATGTGTACTATGCAAGCATTGGAAAACCCAATAGCACATTCCTTTTGGATTTGCCAATACTTAGTAAATTGCAATACTGCATTTTACCTATGCAGAGTTTACAAATTCAAAGCCTTTACTTACAGAAAATATGCAATGTTTATACAGTAACCTTTTGTTAAACCATTGGCAAAGCAAATGGGTCCCTAAAGCAAGACCTAATGGTTTTGGCAATTTTTATTTTTTATTAAAGATGCTTTTCCTCCTACAGCTCGGACACTGCTTTTTGCCTGTAGATGGTGGTATTCCCCAAGTCACAATTCATATTTTACTTGCCATACATTACTCGTCCCTAAAGTTATCAAAGTAGAGGTGTTATGAGGGGAGCTGTAACCCTCTTGGAGCATCCTTAAACTTTTTCTAGCTTCTTGATTTGCTGGCCATGTGTAATGCTGGCAGTCTCTTGTGCTGATGTTTGCAGAATCATACAAGCCTTTTTCCTGTATACTTTTGAGATGTTCAATGATCCGTTCCTGTGACAGTTGAGAATTTGGTTTAGTCCATTTAGTAATGGTATTGAGATGGGCTTTAACAGTCAGCCACTGAAACTGAGGTATCTCGTGTAACTGAGGCGAATGACGAGTAATTCTGATTAACCAGTAATTGAATGCTCCTATCCTTGTCAGTTCTTGCATTGCTGGCACCCGTCTCGTAGGCCTGTCTTACGCATAGTGTGAGATTGAGCATTTTCTACTAAGGGACTGGACTTAAAAACTTGATTATGCCGACATGGCTGTCCCTGAAGCGTGTTAAGATTAAAGTGAATGGAGTTCTCCTTGGAAGGATTATCTGTCTCCTTGTGTTAGGACTGACTCGTAAGATTAGCTCTGGTTAACGACTTTCAATACGTTTTTATATATTATTTCTCCATACTGTGTAATCTTACTCTCTCATTTTTCCAACCACCTTGTGGCATCTCCCTCAATGTGCGCTCCACTTCTCTGTTGTCCCATTCCTTGTCTTTGATAAATGAGGTTAGCAATTGGGCATTGAGTCCTTGATAATATCATTGATGTGGGATTAAGTTTGTGACACCTCAACCTTGAGTTTTCTTGCCTGTTATGTAACAATTACTCTATCAGGTTTAGATCTCTCAACAGTAGGGGTGTCCGCGTAGCTATTGTTACAAATTCGTTAGCGTGGACTTTACCGCCGACCCCACAGGAGTATTGCCCTCTCACCTCAAATTACTGGCTGTTTCATTCTTCTACAGTGTGTTTGAGTTATAAAGTGTACACATTTTTTACATATCTTACCTTTTTCTTCATAGGCTGACCAGCTCACAGAAGAGCAGATTGCTGGTAAGTGATTTGTCTTAAAAGCCCATCTTAACAACAACTGCAGCTAATGTTTTTTTATTTTTAAAATTAATTTGATGTAACAAGAAACTTAACTTCATCAGAACTTAAACGTTGATGGTTGTAGTAGATTTTTTTTGTGTGTGTCTGGGATATCTTGGGTAGCTTATTCCAGCAGTGCACTTATCCCTAAGCTTTTGCAAAGCCTGCATGATACTGGTGCACACGGGTATCTAATTATTATCGAATTATAATTGCTTAAGTGCAAAACACAAATATCAGAAGTATAAAAGTGAAGGGCCACAAGGCAGCTCTTCTCTTGTGGTGTCACTGCCACCTGCTGAGGTCTAGGGTTAGCTGTAAGTTTACGGGTGACCAGTAAGCTTATTTTGTATGTGTTAATTAAGAAATTCCAGCTCCTCACTGGCCTACCTGTGATGATGATATTATTATTAAAAAAAAAAAGAAATCTACTTCGCAGGGTCATGGGTTTTACCAAATTGTGTAATTCTGTCAAGATGCTGCACGTTTGTGATAAAAATTAAATTGTCTTGTATTTTAGTTTTCCTTTATTGTACAGTTTTGTACTAAAACAGTGGGGTGTGCCTTATTGAAATTTTGTTAATCTATTTTCTTACAGAATTCAAGGAAGCTTTCTCTCTATTTGACAAGGATGGTGATGGTACCATTACAACAAAAGAACTTGGAACTGTCATGCGATCGCTTGGTCAAAATCCGACCGAGGCGGAATTGCAGGATATGATCAATGAGGTAGATGCTGACGGTAGGTGCTGGTGAAATCTTTGAGGCACTTCAATTTACATTTTTCTAATTAGCTTTGTTTCTGTGTATTTATACTTTTATTTAATTACATGCGTTGCTCATTATGCTCTGCTCAGCATTCCTGTTTATCACCCTTTTGTGTTTTGTTTTATTTATTTTTATAATCTGCATTTTCAAATCATTTGGAAAGGTAATTCTGTCCATCGGTTTAAGCGCGCCCCCCTGCAGAAGAAACACTCTTCTAAAATTGATGGATGTTGTATTTGTTCTTAATTTCTGCAGACCTATTTCCTACTCTTAAGCTGAAATGTCTGCTGCTCTATCTGTTATCTGTTCATACATTTTTTTTCTTGAGCGGCAGCCATTTACAATACCTGGACTTCTGAAACATCTGACACCTTGCCCACTGTAAGCATATACTCAAGTTGTTCACTTATCAAAAAAGACCTGTTGCTCCCCTGGAGTTATACTTCAGGATTAGAGAAAGTAGTTTTTCCTCTTAAGAAAAACTTAGATTATTTTTTTATATATATCAGATGCTGCTATGGATGTTTATCAGTTTTTGTCAGCTGACTTTTGACTACTAGTCAGGGACTGAGTATTCTCCCAAAAATTGCCCTCTATCCCTCTTTTCGATCTCCTTGAGGCACATACTATGAAGAATCATCTGGGGGAGCGGGGGGAGCTGTACTGGACGTGGGCTGCCTTGGAGCAACTAGATTGAGCTGTCTGGTTAGCTTAATGTTGGCGCTGATCACCAGGTCTAATGAAGACAATTCAATTCTGGAATTTGTTGATGTTTTTAATTGGGTAGATTGTGATTGTTAGTTTAGTGTTATTTGGATGTTGGTGAATCTGGACTCCCCATGCTGGGATTAAGGACCAGTGCTCGGATTAGTTCTTGTTTTGAAGGACCTTGTGGAACCTCTGTATGAAAATGTCATGCCAGTTTGATTTTTATGGTAATTATTTTGTTACATGTAGCCTGCTAGCTTTCTAAGGTTTTAATATTTGATCATTGCAGGTACAGCCTCCTTGGTTTTGAAGTCTAATCTTTGTGAAGATTAGAGTATTCTGAAAAAGGTTTTGCTGTGTGAGGTGATGTTAGAGATGCTTGCAACTGGACGACTTATTTCAGTTTCAAAAGGGAAGTCATGGGTGTAGCAATACTTAGTCTAGACTGTACCTGCTTTTTTGGTCCTGGGCTCAGCAGCCTTCTAGGGAAACCTACCAAACCCAGACACTTCTGAAAACTAGACACCCGAGGGAGTCCAGTGAGGTGTGACTTGCGTGGATCCCCCTATGTTTTCTTACCTAGAATGCCCATCAAACCTCAAATTTTAGCTAAAAAATCAAAATGTTCACACATTTCTGTGTGGGATCACCGCACTGGGACACATTTCATACCACCCAATGTTCCCCTCAGTCTCCCGATAAAAATGATACCTCATTTGTGTAGGTGGGCCAAGTGCTTGTGAAAGGGAACAGCCAAAAACATGTCGATATTGAGGGGGAACAAAGGGGGTCCAAAAGGGCAGTTTGCAAAAAAACATTTTTAGGCTGACCAGTGCAGCAGAATTTTTATCGGTATAGATAAGACAATGCTGGGTAGTAAGAATTTTGTGGATTTCTGCAGATTCCGGAAGGTTCCATCACAAAAACGTGGGAAAAATGTGTGATTTCCAGCACAGTTGGAGGCTTGCAGGGGATTGTGGGTACAAAAAATGGTGCGGGGTGCATGTGAAACACAGCAGTCTGGAATCACCCAGATGTTTAGTTTTCAGATGTGTATAGGTTTTGTGGATTTTTCTACATGGCAGCGTCCCAAAGTGCAGCCCTCACCATTCCAAGTGGGACGGTTTTGAGAATAAGCCAAGTTCTCATGGCCCAAATGTAAAACTAAAACCCAAAATAATCAAATGCCTTTTTGCTTGCTGTGGGATAAAATGTTTGAGTGCGGGGAGAGCTGAAAGACTGTTACCCCCCTCAGTTGAGGTGGGGGCATAACCAGACCAATACTGGTTGGTAGCCACCACCCCAATATATAATATATATATTTTTTTTTTAACTCCCTGGCATCTAGTAGACTTTCTGCCCCACCCCCCTAATTAAAATAGGCTTATCTGCGCCCCCCCCCCTTGCCTTGGGGGCAGATTGGCCTCATAAAAATAGGCCTAAATGTAATTTGCCCCCTAGGCCTAAGGGGTCGCTCCCCACCTCTTTGAGAAAAAAAAACTCCCTGGTGCCTAGAGGTTTCTGTCCCCGTCCCCCCCCCCCACCCCAGAGCGACCCTTGCCCAAGGGGGCGCTCCCTTATGCCAATTTGAAAATAAATCCCTGGTGTCTAGTGGGCGTTTCAAAAGCTGGATTGCTTTACAATCCGGCTTTTGAAACGCTGAGAGAGACTGCAAAGGGAAGGAAATTAATTTCCTTCCCTTTGAAGCCTCTCCGACCTCCTCCACGAGATCGGAATAGAAATGCTAGCGCTCCCCCCGGGTGCAGGACGAAGTGATCTTGTCCAAGGCAACCGGGAACCGGTGCCTTGGACGAGATCAACTCGTCCAAGGCACAGAAGGGGTTAAATTCAGTAACTGGTTGATTGTTTACAATGCCCAGCCATGTTTATCAAATTGGAAGTACCATCTACACCCCAGAGATAGTTTCCTTAGGGAGATTTGAAATTACTGGGGTGAGATGTTAATTGAGTAGGTAGGCGTTTTCCTTTTTAGGTCGAGCATAGCAGCACACATGTGCTGCTTTTCCGCTGTGTTGGTATGTATCTGGGCTTTTAACAACTCCCACCTCACTCCCATCACTATCAATCGTTCGTGGGCCTGCCCTTCAAAAATCCTTTGACATTGGTAAATGGTTTACGTTTGACCCTCCTTGTGGAGGTTTTGTTACCTCCTTGGCTATTGCCCCTGTTACATGGCTAATTGTGCTTTTGCCGATAAGCTTGACTGCGAGCAAGCTTCTTTTTCTGTATCTCCTTATTGCTTATGCTCCTGGCGGCCGTGGCACTGTGAATCGGCTCGCTTCTGTGAAACTGTTCCACTTCTGCTTTTCAAGTTATGTTGCAAAAGTCCGGTTGGGAGTTTACAACGCTAATACCTATAACTCGAGTAAATGTGAGACTCCTTGCATTGCAAATGCTTGTTTTTATTGTCTGGCTTGTTCCTGGATGTGGCGGTTAAGCAGGTGAGCTGGAAGTATACTGATCAGGCAGTGGTGTCTTTCTATGAGGACAAAGCTCTGTGGATGTGATTCCTTCAGCGTGCTCTGATAAGAGAGTTTGTGTATGGTAAATCTTCATTAGTTTTGAAGGTGAGATATAGTGAGCAATAATATTGTTGGTTTACATATTGGACCCATTTGATACTTGGGATGATTTTTGGATGCAAAACATGCTTTAGTAATTAAATGCGTCAGGCTGTGTGGAAGTGGTAATGGTGTCTGTTTTGGAGGGTCTATTGAGTAAGGTTTAATACACATCTTGGCAATGGGGTTGCTCTCAGCAGCTGCATTAAGGGATGGTTTTTGTATGGGCTTGGTTTTAGCAGGTACAATGGTACATTACCTCATATGCAAGATGCTGGGTTTCTGGCCCTGGGCTTAAATTGTCCCGATTTATATGGTGCATTTTGGTGTATTCAATTTGGAGTGTAGCCGCTGGATGAAGGTGAATTGACAACTAAAAGTGGTTGATGGTCGTTGGTAATTAAGCTGTTTAAAGATAGCTGTCCTCAATGTTTTGGCAGTTGGAATACATTTTCTTTGGTTTTTCTAGAGGCAGTTTTATAGCTCAGTTTTTATATAAGTAGCAGTTTCTTTCCAGCTTGGTTGCTAAATATGTATGCTTGAGTGACAGACATTTGTAGTATGGTATTGCGTTTTTGTGGACCCTGTCATTCACCTTTTGGCCGGCCATCTCTTTGCATGTTGTCATGGTACTTTCATCATGCTATGGACTATCCTTGCCCTAGCTTTGGAGACCTGCAGTGGAAAGGGATCAGTAAGACGAACTCACTGTTTTTTCTGTGAATTAAATGACCGCCACATTTCCGTATGGTTGGAAAACTGAGGCCCGGAAAACTGTTTCTCTGGGATTTTCTCATAAACCCTAAAATTACCCCTGCCTCCTCCTCCTCCTCCTCCTTCCCCACTTGATCCCTACAATTACCCTTGCCTCCCTTTACCTACCCCCTGAACCCTAAAATCACCCTTGCTTCCCTTTAACTATGCTTACACACACACACATTTTTTTTAAATCTATAATTGTTAAAGAAAATATTTACCTGCATGGTAAAGTTAGAAATACTTACCTACGTGATGGTTGCATGCGTTTTGAAGGTATGTGGAGTAGCTGGTTTCCCAGTCTACTGAAATGTCGACTGACATGTTGTTTACAAAAATATTGTCCCACTGAATGTAGCTATTCTTATTAACCCGAATGGGTCAATATCTATTGTAGCACCATACTACTAAAGATTATTCTTTTTTCTTTTTAATTGATACTTTAAATATGGGTCCGATCTGCCCAGGATTGTTATGCAGGAGATGGTGGGATGCCCTTTTAAGTAAACTGTGGCTATTAAACTCTGTGTTTATGATTACCAATTCACGATGACGCATGTTAATCCGAATTTATGGTTTTTTTATGGTGTTTGCAGTCTAGGTATATGAATGTCTTTTCAGGTGTTAGGTGACCTAAGATTCTGAACTACCCGTCCTTATTGTGGAGTGTGCAGTAATATGTGGTCCATACATTCTATTTTGGTGCATTCAGTTTGTTTCGTTGTTGATCTACTCTTGGATGGTGTTGGTTCTTTTGTCGGACAGCTAGCGTTTACGTTTTGGGGGGCTTTAGTAAAGTTGTCTGTGATAGGAATGGAATGAGAGCCCATTGTAAAGAGGAAAACTAAAGTCTTACAGATGGATTTAAGAATTGGCAAAGAGTGCTCTAGTAACTCCCAGAGATGGAGATATGTATGGGATGCTAAAGGTTGACATGGTGAGAGCAGTTTTAGGAAGGAGACAAATCCACTCACTGCGCAGAGTTCTTGAGGCAAACGTGCCTCATTTTTGTGAACGAGTGCATGATTTTTTTTTTTTTTAATTAATTTTATAATCTACATAATTTGCTGTATTTTTAAAAATCAGTTGGTTGTAATGTTGGGTATTCTTTCATTTGGTGTCTCAGTGAGTTATACGCCATCTTCACACCCCTCCCCTCTTTCCAATTTTGTCCTGAGAATGCATCCATTCTCCAAGGACCGAGTTTAACTTTTGCACTTCACATGTTCCAAGTACTTACCTATGTAACCTCTGTCCGCTGGGACAGAGGGCGTTAAGAGGGTGCAGAAAGGACTTTCAAACCGGATAGTCCCCTGCCTAAATATGTGCTATGAATTTGCCAAGAAGCAGCCTTCATAAGAACAGAGGACCCATTCTGCCAAGGCTGCTACTGCTGACTGCATTGTCATGCAGAGTGCCTATTCTATGTTAGGCACGACATCTGCATCTGTGTTCATGTTCAGAAAGCACTGTCAACCAGGTCTGTCAGGAAGAACGGGTCTGCAGAACGTTTTAATCCAAGCACATTTCACATACTGCTTTGGTATTCATTCTAAAGCTGAGGAATCTGCGGCTACATTATCCATCTGAAAAGTGTTACAGAAGGTAACTCCCTCTGGTGTATACTTCTTATCTGCCTTGCCAGCGTTGTGTAATAACAATTTAGAGAAAAAATGCATACATAGAGGTTCTTTTGGGCAAACCCTTTTCATCCATCTGTCAGTTCTACTGTCATCGGCTAATAGGTCGGCCCAATGCAGCCATTGTCTTTTTGCATTGAGTGACAGGGTGGGGTGGGGGGTGGTTTTTATTTTATTTTATTTTTTCCCTGGGCGCGTGCGCAACCCCTACAGAGTTCTCTTTCTGCCAGGGTTTTGGGCCACCTACATCGCACTAGGTAACCAAGGTTAGACCTACGGGCTTTTCCAACTTTTTATTTTTTATTTTTAATCTACAAAGGTCCAGGTGCCCACCTCTGGAGGATCTCCTTTCTACAGACATTCTAAAATGAATTAAACAGTTGTAGCACTGCTTCTGGTCATCACTGCAATTATTGCCATATTTTGTTGCAAAGTCTGTTTCTGAGACCTTTTCTACATGCACATGGACTATCCTTCTCAAAGCATAGAATACTAAATTTTTAAGTCACACCTAGCATACTTTAGATCCATCTAGTGATCTTTCAAGATCCAGGAAAGGTGGTTTTGACTGTCGGGTCAGACAACCAGACCATTTGTTTGCCGGGTATGTGTCTGTCGGTGGGAGGGAGGTTCTTATTTTTATCTCCAGAGTTTGCTTTGTTTTTTGTTGGCTGGTCTGACACCAGCCACCATGAGCAGGCACTCCTACTTCCAGCTGAACCCAAACGGTGATGAGGGGAGGGCCAGTCTGCATTGAATATGGCTGGTCCATCTTTAGAGTAGTACTAATTGCTATACTATAAAGTCTCCGGCATTTTGATGGTCCATGATGCGCTGTGGTCCTGGTTACCAATCAAGGTCCCTTGGGTTCATAATATACAGCTTGATGGCATGTGTGGCTGTAGATGCACATGCTCTGCATACTCCTGCCATCTAGTGCTGGGTCTGGAGTGGTGCAAGTTTTTCTTTGAAGAAGTGTTCAGAGTCACTCCTCCGTGACATTGCGCATGGGCATCGACTCCTTTGTTTTCTGTCCGCCATCTGGTTCGGACGCGTGTCTCTGATCTGTCTTCACTTGCTCTGGATTGAATTCTCTCTCATCTTAGTCTCTTTCGATGGTATTGTTATCGTTTGCTCTTCCATCTCAGCGCTCGCTTTGATTTAGTCGGGTCGGACACTGCCCGTCTACTCTTTGGGGTGCCGATGCCATACTTGGGCCCACCTTCCACATGGCACAGACTGACATGCCAACCTGATGGAACAGACTCCATTCCGCTTCTACCCTCATTGCCTTGCAAAATTCCAGCATCTTGTGTGCAATCTCAATCTGTGAGTACTGTGGTCCCTCCCGTCCACCACAAGACTGTTAAAGACTTTTCAGTCATTGGTCACCAGTCCGCCCACTGCCACCAGGCCATGGTTGGCACTGAACAGCTCCTTCCGGCTCTGCACCAGACCCATCTGCTAAGACCAAGGCTCCATTCTCTGCTACTAACACCCCCCCCCACCCCCACCGGACTGAGAGATCGACTGTTGGATTCAAGCCTCTGCACCAAGCCGAACACAGACTCCACTTTGGTGCAGACCAAACCGCACCAACTGAAATCTTCGTTGCTGAAAACATTGGAGCCAAGATTGTTAGGACAAAGGCTTGGGCAAATCTTCTACCCCTTCTCCAGTCGAGCCCATACTAGAAACCTTAACGCCGCTTCCAATTATTATAGGAGGGTACAGGACATATATTATTGCTCCACCTTCCTCCCCTGTACTTTTAAAAGTGAAGCGATCATTCCAGGCTTTAGACTTTCCTTCACCACCTAAATAGAGGACCAAAAGCAAGGTCCACCGTGTAGGCCTTCTCCACCACCTCAGCCTCCTTCCACCCCACCTCCTTCCCCTCCTCATTCTCCCACTTAACCTATACCGGGAGAGAACACTCCTCAGGGTTTTAGGTGGGCCTCAAAACTACCCAGACACTTCAGATGCTTATAATCCTGACCCTATCACCCAACATGCTCATCCTACTACACTTGTTTGGGGGAAGGCTTTAACTACTACTTGCACTGGGGCAACATTACCACGGACTAATGGGTTCTGTCCATGATCCAACATGGATACTGTTTGGCGCATATCACAAGTCCTCCCAATATTCCCCCTCGCCGTCACCGGCTCTCTCAGGAACACCTAACCATTCTCAAACAAGAGGTCCAATCCTTGGCTCTCAAAGGGGCCATAGAGCAGGTTCCACTACAACACCCAGGGACCGTAGTATACTCCCTACACTTCTTGATTCTTAAAGTATAGTTCTCTCGGGCCTATTCTTGACCTTCAACCATTAAATACATATTTTCAGAACATTTTCACATGGTTAACCTTCAGGATGTTATTCCACTTCTACAGCAAGGGGACTTTATGACCGGCCTAAATCTGAAGGATGCCTTCTTTCATATTCCCATTTGCCCTGCATATCAGAAATACTTGAGGTTTGTCATTGCAGGCAAACACTACCAGTTCAAGGTCCTTCCATTTGGGGTCACTACCACTCCCAGAGTCTTCACAAAGTGTTTAGCAGTATTTGCCGCACACATCAGAAGGCAAAACATTCATGTGTTTCCGTACCTTGACAACTGGCTCATCAAATCCAGCACCTTACATCAGTGCCAACACCACACTCAGCTGACAGTGGACCTCCTTCACATACTAGGTTTCACTTTCAACTTCAACTCTCCTCTTCAATCTGTTGCTCTACTGCCTTATCTAGGTGCCATCCTGAATATGGAGCTAGGGTTGCCATACCTCAACCAGGCTCGTGTTGAGTTTTCAGACTCTAATCCACCAATTTCAACAGAACCATACTTGAACAGTCAGGCCCATTATGTGCCTGTTGGTGATGGTGATCACCATAGTTCCCCATGCCAGACTTCACATGCGTCCTCTACAGCAGTGACTGTCTTGTCAGTAGTCTTGTCACAGGGGTCACCTGGAAGATCTAGTGTTAGACTGCCAAACTCACTGTTCTCTGCAGCGGTGGCACAACAACAACCTGTTGAAGGGGCGGCCTTCTCTAGACCCTGTGCTTCAGGTCACACTGACCAGACTCATGGACCGGTTGAAGCGCTCACCTTCAAACCTCACAGCACAGGGCTTCTAGGATCCAATCTCCAATCCCTACATGGCAATTACCTCGAGTTTTAGGCAGTGTTTCTTTTTGCTCCATTTAAAAAAAAAAATCAAATCTAGCCTACACCTCCATTTGAATACATTTCGCAGCCATAGCTGCATAGACAACATATTTCCCTGTTCAAAATCCTAGTCATTAAGGCGTTCATGGAAGGCCTTTAAAAGGGTAATTCCACGTAAGGTTAAAATGTGTTGATGCATGCTACTATTTCCCAAAAAATATTCATAATGGAAAGATCAGTGTCACCAGTTATAGAGAAGATTGAGAACATGAAAATAAACAGGCATAGGCAAAGCCAATAGGTCTGTGACATTGGTGATTATCCTTTTGGTTTTGTCAGTGTGTCTTGTTTTGACATTTTTATTTTATTTTTTTATTAAAAAAACTTTCATTGTTGTGGAGCCCTCACCATCATAACAAACATTGGCAAAAGACAAAAATACATTTGATCTAAACAAGCGCACCTTACCACAGTAGTTCAGGACACTGAACAGATCTACTTTGTGCCAATATGCTCCTTGTGAAAGAGTAGAATGAGGTCACTCAAAGTGAAGCCAGGCAATAAACTGAGAGAATTTTATCAACAGTTTTGAAAAACCAATTAGGGGTCCTGTTCTTAAAATCATATAAAGTGTACACAGTATATGTTCTTGCATTACATACATAGGCCAGGAAAACATACCCCTAGAAAATATTTGAGAACTGTGTTTTAGCATGAGCAAATATGCATGTGTACCTTTTCGCTCCTGTGAAAATCTGAGCGTTTACAGGTTCTTTCCCTCCAACCACTTTTTTCCTAACCAGGACAGTTTTACTTCTGCCCTTGTCAGGTGTAAATTTCCAACCTTTCTCTGTATGGGAAGAGCTGGTGAAAACCTCTTAAAAAATAAAAATAATAATAATAATTGCACATTATTAGGTTTGCACAGACTCAAAGGCATTCCAACCCTAGAACTATTACTCACCTCTATTTCCAGCCTCAGGAAGTAGATCTGCTGAAAGGTGCCAAAATAAGGGAGTTGCTAGTATTCAGACCCTGCAATAATATAAACCCTGGCATTATCAGAGCTCTTACATAATGATATTGCTGCCATAATTTGTCGATGTACTACATGGCGGCAAAAGGGCAAGTGGATTTTTTTTTTTTTTTTAAGATTTATGAAGAGACTTGTCCCATGGACAAGTAGATAATTTACAAAACTCCACTCCCCTGATCGTGGAACCTCAATATTGTGCTCACCAGGCTCATGGATCCTACTTTAAAACCACTACAATCATGTCCGCTTTCAATACCTTTCTCGGAAGGTAGCTTTCTTAGTTGCTGTCACATCACTTAGGCGTGTCATTGAGCTCCATGCACTAACCTTGGAAGAACCTTTTGTTCGGTGGCATGTGTAGCTGCAGATACACATGCTGTGCATAGTCCGCCGTCTGGTGTTGGGCTCGGAGTGTTACAAGTTGTTTTTCTTCGAAGAAGTCTTTTCGAGTCACGAGACCGAGGGACTCCTCCCACTTCGGTTCCATTGCGCATGGGCGTCGACTCCATCTTAGATTGTTTTCTTTCCGCCGTCGGGTTCGGACGTGTTCCTTTTCGCTCCGTGTTTCGGGTTGGAAAGTTAGTCAATCTCGGAAAAATTAGTCTGTATTGTTTCGTTCGCTATCGGGTTAGTTAGAACAAATCGACACCGAATCTTAAAGAGATCCGGTAGCCCTTCGGGGTAATTTCGATCATCCGTCGGGGCCTGGTCGGCCCGACCGCGTGCAACATCGAGACTGATGGAACGGACCCCGTTCCGATTCTGTCCTAAATGCCATAATAAATATCCTTATACCGGTCAACATTTGGTCTGTAACTTGTGCCTGTCCCCCGAGCACAAGGAGGATACGTGCGAAGCCTGTCGCGCGTTTCGGTCGAGGAAAAACGCTCAGAGACCGAAGAGCCAGGAGATTGCAGATGGCGTCCACGCCGACAGGACAACAACGGTTGGAGGAGGAAGAAGAAACTTTCTCCATCCACGAGTCGGATTCCGAAGAATTCGACGTCGAAGAACAACCAACCGTGAGTAAGACGTCGAAACAAAAATCACACGAAAAAACTGACAAAGCCCAGGGGGGCGCCACCGCCAACAGGCCATGGCTTAACCCGGAAAGTAGGTGACCGTCCATCGGCACCGAAAAAGGGCGAGCTGCTGTCTAAGTCATCCGACTCCGGTCGAGATACAGGCATGCAGCAATCTCAGGACCGAGAGAGTGACGCAGAAAAAATTCGTCACCGACACATCGGCACCGAAGTTGATCGGCACCGAGAGGGCACAACGCCGAAAAGAAAAAAGATCTTGTCGGAGCCGAAAAAATCCAGAGACACGGTTTCGGTGCCGAAACACCCGGCAACCGAACCGAAAACTGGTTCCTACTCTGAGGAACAGGGACTGTCCTCAACTAAAAAAAACAGATTTGAGGAGGAATTACAAACAATTGAGCCAGATCACATGCAAAAGCGGATCTTTATTCAAAAGGATACAGGGAAGATTAGCACTCTTCCCCCAATCAAAAGGAAACTTGACTTCCAGCAAGGAGACAAGCAACCACAAGCAAAGGTGGTAAAGAAGGTAACTCCACCACCATCAACTCGTGCATCACCGGCACAAACTCCACCATTAACACACTCACCAGCTCATACCACAATGAGCCAGGATGATCCGGATGCATGGGACCTCTACGACGCTCCAGTATCGGACAATAGCCCGGAGTCGTACCCAACTAAACCGTCACCACCTGAGGACAGTACATCATATGCACAGGTGGTAGCTAGGGCAGCCTAATTCCATAATGTCTCGCTACATTCGGAGCCTATTGAGGATGACTTCCTCTTTAACACCCTGTCCTCCACCCATAGCCATTATCAAAGCCTTCCCATGCTTCCAGGAATGCTAAGGCACTCGAAACAGATATTTCAGGAGCCAGTTAAAAGCAGAGCCATAACTCAAAGGGTGGAGAAAAAAATACAAGGCTCCGCCCACAGACCCTGTTTTTATTACATCACAACTGACACCAGACTCAGTAGTTGTGGGGGCAGCTCGTAAGAGAGCCAACTCGCATACATCAGGCGACGCACCACCTCCGGACAAGGAGAGCCGCAAATTTGATGCAGCGGGAAAAAGGGTTGCAGCACAAGCGGCAAATCAGTGGCGCATCGCCAACTCTCAAGCACTCCTGGCGAGATACGACAGGGCTCATTGGGATGAGATGCAACATCTCATCGAACACCTCCCCAAAGAGTTCCGAAAACGAGCGCAACAGGTGGTGGAAGAGGGACAAAGTATCTCGAACAATCAGATACGGTCTTCCATGGATGCAGCGGATACAGCTGCAAGGACAATAAATACTGCAGTCACGATAAGGAGGCACGCATGGCTGCGCACATTCGGGTTCAAACCCGAAATACAACAGGCTGTGCTCAATATGCCGTTTAATGAACAGCAATTGTTTGGGCTGGAGGTCGACACTGCAATTGAAAAATTAAAAAAGGACACCGATACAGCCAAAGCCATGGGCGCACTCTACTCCCCGCAGGGCAGAGGCACATTTGGCACATTTCGTAAAACAACTTTTAGGGGAGGGTTTCGAGGTCAACCCACAGAAACCAGCACCTCACAAACAAGACCACCTACCTACAAGGAACAATATCAAAGGGGAGGTTTTCGGGGACAATACAGAGAGGGCCAATTCCCAAGAAACCGGGGAAAATTTCAAGGTCCCAAAACCCCTCAAAACAAACAGTGACTCACCAGTCACACAACCCCTTCACACAACACCAGTGGGGGGAAGACTAAGCCAGTTCTACAAATCTTGGGAGGAAATAACAACAGACACTTGGGTCTTAGCAATTATCCAACATGGTTATGGCATAGAATTTCTCCAACTCCCTCCAAACGTCCCACCGAAAACACACAATATGTCAAAACAGCATATAGACCTTCTAGGACTAGAAGTTCAAGCATTACTGCAAAAGGACGCAATAGAACTAGTACCACGTCAACAAAAGAACACAGGAGTTTACTCACTGTACTTTCTAATACCAAAAAAAGACAAAACTCTAAGACCAATACTAGATCTCAGAACACTAAAAACCTACATCAAATCAGACCACTTTCAAATGGTCACATTACAAGACGTAATCCCACTGCTCAAACAGCAAGACTACATGACAACATTAGATCTAAAAGATGCGTATTTCCATATACCGATACATCCTACGCACAGGAAATACCTAAGGTTCGTATTCAAGGGAATACATTACCAATTCAAAGTGTTGCCATTCGGAATAACAACTGCGCCAAGAGTCTTTACAAAATGCCTAGCAGTAGTAGCTGCACATATCAGAAGGAAGCAAATACACGTGTTCCCTTACTTAGACGATTGGTTAATCAAGACCAACACGCTAACAAAGTGTTCACATCACACATTATGTTATACAAATCCTTCACAAGCTGGGTTTCTCCATCAACTATGCAAAGTCACACCTTTTGCCGTGTCAAACACAGCAATACTTAGGAGCGACAATCAACACAACAAAAGGGATAGCCACTCCAAGTCCACAAAGGGTTCAAACATTTCACAAGTTAATACAGGCCATGTATCCAACACAAAAGATACAAGCAAAAATAGTATTAAAACTCCTAGGCATGATGTCTTCATGCATAGCCATTGTCCCATACGCAAGGTTGCACATGCGGCCCTTACAACAGTGCCTAGCATCACAATGGTCACAGGCACATTGTCAACTTCTAGATCTGGTGTTGATAGACCGCCAAACATACATCTCGCTTCTATGGTGGAACAGTACAAATTTAAACCGAGGGCAGCCTTTCCAAGACCCAGTGCCAACATACGTTATAACAACGGATGCTTCCATGACAGGGTGGGGAGCACACCTCAATCAACACAGCATCCAAGGACAATGGGACATACATCAAAGAAAGTTTCACATAAATCACTTAGAACTGTTAGCAGTATTTCTAGCGTTGAAAGCATTCCAACCCATGATAACCCACAAATACATTCTTGTCAAAACAGACAACATGACGACAATGTATTATTTAAACAAACAGGGGGGGGACACACTCGACACAGTTGTATCTCCTAACACAAAAAATATGGCATTGGGCAATTCACAACCATATTCGCCTAATCACACAATTTTTATTCCAGGGATCCAGAACCAACTAGCAGACAATCTCTCTCGGGATCACCAACAAATCCACGAATGGGAAATTCACCCCCAAATACTGAACACTTACTTTCAAATTTGGGGAACACCTCAAATAGATCTATTTGCAACAAAAGAAAACGCAAAATGCCAAAACTTCGCATCCAGGTACCCACACAGGTACTCCCAAGGCAATGCTCTATGGATGAATTGGTCAGGGATATTTGCGTATGCTTTTCCCCCCTCTCCTTCCATATCTAGTAAACAAATTGAGTCAAAACAAACTCAAACTCATACTAATAGCACCAACATGGGCAAGACAACCTTGGTATACGACACTACTAGACCTGTCAGTAGTACCTCATGTCAAACCACCCAACAGACCAGATCTGTTAACACAAACAGATCAGGCATCCAAACCCAGCATCGCTGAATCTAGCAATTTGGCTCCTGAAATCCTAGAATTTGGACACTTAGACTTCACACAATGTATGGAGGTCATAAAACAAGCTAGAAAACCTTCCACTAGACACTGCTATGCAAGTAAATGGAAAAGATTTGTTTATTACTGCCATAATGATCAAATTCATCCATTGCATGCGTCTCCAAAAGATGTAGTAGGATATTTACTACATTTGCAAAAATCCAATCTAGCTTTCTCTTCCATAAAGATACATCTCGCCGCAATATCTGCTTACCTGCAGATTACTCATTCAACTTCCCTGTTTAGAATACCTGTCATTAAAGCGTTTATGGAAGGCCTAAAGAGAATTATACCACCAAGGACACCACCTGTTCCTTCATGGAACCTCAACATTGTCTTAACAAGGCTCATGGGTCCACCTTTCGAACCCATGCATTCTTGTGAAATGCAATACTTAACGTGGAAAGTTGCATTTCTCATTGCCATCACATCTCTAAGAAGAGTAAGTGAAATACAGGCGTTTACCATACAAGAACCATTTATTCAAATACACAAGAATAAAGTAGTTCTAAGAACAAATCCAAAATTCTTACCAAAGGTTGTCTCACTGTTCCACTTAAATCAAACAGTAGAATTACCAGTGTTCTTACCACAGCCAGATTCAATAGCTGAAAGAGCACTACATACATTAGACATCAAAAGAGCACTAATGTACTACATTGACAGAACAAAAGTAATTAGAAAGACAAAACAACTATTTATTGCCTTTCAAAAACCTCATACAGGAAATCCAATTTCAAAAGAAGGTATTGCCAGATGGATCGTTAGGTGCATCCAAACCTGCTATCTTAAAGCAAAGAGAGAGCTGCCTATTACACCAAAGGCACACTCGACCAGAAAGAAAGGTGCTACTATGGCCTTTCTAGGAAATATTCCAATGAACGAAATATGTAAGGCAGCAACATGGTCTACGCCTCATACATTTACTAAACACTACTGTGTAGATGTGTTATCTGCACAACAAGCCACAGTAGGGCAAGCCGTACTAAGAACTTTATTTAAAACTACTTCCACTCCTACAGGCTGAACCACCGCTTTTGGGGAGATAACTGCTTACTAGTCTATGCACAGCATGTGTATCTGCAGCTACTCATGCCACCGAACGGAAAATGTCACTTACCCAGTGTACATCTGTTTGTGGCATTAGTCGCTGCAGATTCACATGCGCCCACCCGCCTCCCCGGGAGCCTGTAGCCGTTTGGAAGTATATCTTCAACATTTGTACATTTGTAAATATATTACTTTAACCTTCATTTGGTACATACGTATTCATTCCATTGCATGGGCACTATTACTAGCATACACAACTCCTACCTCACCCTCTGCGGGGAAAACAATCTAAGATGGAGTCGACGCCCATGCGCAATGGAACCGAAGTGGGAGGAGTCCCTCGGTCTTGTGACTCAAAGACTTCTTCGAAGAAAAACAACTTGTAACACTCCGAGCCCAACACCAGACGGCGGACTATGCACAGCATGTGAATCTGCAGCGACTAATGCCACGAACAGATGTACACTGGGTAAGTGACATTTTCCTTCCAGATTCATAGGGATTAGGTAGTTCTGTGCACCAACCCTAAGTTCCTACCTAAAGTGGTTTCGCAGGTTCACATAAACCAGTCCATTGAACTACCCATCTTCTTTCCCCAAACTCATTCTGTTGCAGAAGGAGCTCTCCAGACGCTAGAGGTTAAGAGCACCCTTGTTTTATATTGACAGAACCAAAGAGTTTAGGAAAACTAAACCGCTCTTTGTAGCTTTTTCACTGCCTCACAAAGGCAGTCCAGTATCCAAATCTGGCATAGCTAGGTGGATCGTTAAATGTATACAAACTTGTTATGCTAAAGCAAAGACTGTTGCACCTAGAACATATTCTACTAGTGAAAAAGGTGTGCTGTGACCTTTCTTGGAAACGTCCCTATAGCTGACATTTGTAAGGGGGCTACATGGTCTACCCACCAGTGGTTCCCAACCTTTTGACATCTGTGGACCCCTATTGTATCATTACTGGAACCCAGGGACTCCCACTTAATCATTATTGGAGACCCTGCCCCACCCCCTTTTGCGTCATTACTGGAAGCCAGGGAATCCAGCCTAAACATAGTTGGTGATTTGAAATGCAAAACAATACTAAAAATCAGAAGTAAGCCTTCATCAAACACGTAACCTACCTGACTACACCACACTAACAAAACACCTCTGTGTGGGCGTGCTAGCAAGCCAGTGTAGGTCAGGCTGTGCTACACTTTCCCAGTCAACTGCAACTCCTACAGGCTAGCCACCACTTTTCTGGAGAGACTGCTTTTACAATCAATGAAGAGCATGAATATCTACAGACCATGCATGCCATCAAACGGATTACCCTGTAAGCATCTGTACGTGGTATGCAGTGCTGTAGATTCGCATGCATCCTCCCTGGACGCATGAGGCTTTTGCAGTTACTTCACCCTTGTAGATTTGTACAAATGTATTTAAACATCGCCTGGACATCTTTTTCCCTACACTTTCCTTTCTTCCACTCCATTTTCACCTACCTGCAGAAAAACTATTTAACAGTCTATTCCCATGCTCAATGTCCTAAAGAGGAGGAGTCAGTCAATCCTATGACTCTGAACACTTCTTCGAAGAAAAACAGCTTGCACCACTCTGGACACAGCACTAGATGGCAGATGGAATAATTGTGTAGAGCATGCGACTCTAGAGCACTACATGCCACAAATAGATGTTTACAGGGTAAGTAAAATAATCCTTATGCTCACCACTTCTCCAGTGAAATGGGCAACATGAAGCTCTAAATAAAACTAAGATAGCTGTCATATTGTTAGCATTATGGGTCACATTGGCATGCATTTAACATCTTGAAAACTGGGGGGTATTGGGAGCCGGGGAGAGTGTCCCCCATATTATGAAGTGCAGTTAACTAACTTTACAGATGAGTATCCAGTCCCCCAGGGCCTGCAGAGAGATCCTCACTTTATCTGCGAGTGATAATCCCGCAATGGGGTCTGTTAACACTTGGGGTTGATTGCCTTAACAATCTTAGTTAAGTGTAACTTTAGTTTAAATTGTATCTTCAGGCAATGGAACCATTGACTTTCCTGAATTCTTAACCATGATGGCAAGGAAAATGAAAGACACAGACAGTGAAGAAGAAATCCGCGAGGCCTTTAGAGTCTTCGACAAGGTAAGACGGCCTAAATGTAGGAAATGTGTATAGGTGTTTTTTGGGGAAGGTTATACCTGATTTACTAGTGTAACTTCTAATAATGCCCTGACCAGGGTCCCAATACGAAATTGCTAATTTTTAATACTACCTATTTGAACCTGTTGGTCACTCTAAACCTTTTGTGGAAAGTGCTTTTATGACCCTTCCCTGTTTTCGAATACGGAGTTCTTTTAAGGCTAGGTTCTCAATCCGAACATTTAACCTTGGTGTACCAGGATGTGTAGTGTCCAAAATAATCCAATTTCATATGTATTAATTCTCCCTTTTGTTTTGTTTGTTCCCTAATTGATGGATCTCCTACAGTTTTTAATTTGAGATGTTAACGTTTGTTTTAGGTGTAACCTGATACTTACAACTATTCCGTATTGGGGCGTGGGTGTTATGGGACATACAAACACATTGTCAAATATTACGTTGGATTTTTTCTTCACGCTCAGCCCTTCCTAACCAAACTTAATTCATTACTTCGATAAGCTAAACTTGCCTCCTCATAAAAGTACACCAGTGGCAGTACATCTTGGAGGAGGCTGTGAATAATGCACGTCTCCGTGTCCAACAAGATGGACATGGTGGAAAAAGAAATCGGGTGATAGCAGTTCTGTGCCAATCGGTTTTGAAGCGGGTATGGTGCACATTCCTGTAAGTAGGTAATGCTTATATTCTGACTGAAAATCCTAGACTCTTGAGCTCTCAAAGTGCACAAGTATCTGCTTTTTTTCTGTAGTCCTGTGAATGGTCTTCCACTTGCAAGTCTCTTGAGGTGTAGGTCTTACAAATACCCATTCGTCCTCATGAAAGTCTTCAAAGGCACATAAAATCCATTGGAAAATCCTTGTATGTAATGAAATCTTGAGGGCCAGATTATTGTGGGTCTAATATTTCTCTTTATTGGGTAAACTGGTTGTGCAGATTTATAAGCCGTTCTTGTGTGATGTGAAATCTCATCAGAAACCAGCGCCTACTTTATTGAATAGGTGTTCAGTCCTGAAGAACACATTTGAGTTGGCCTTCACAATCTAAGCTACCTGCAGCAAGTGAAACTGAAAGCCCTACAAGGCGTTTCATTAGTTAGTTTATTACTTTATTCTGCTAACAAAAACCTTACAATGTACAACAAATTACAGTAAAGAGATGTGTCACAAATAAAACCATCTAAAACCTGCTTAAAAACTACAAAGCACATCAGCACAAATATTTCAAGCTATTCTTTAACTGGATAGCGATTAAAAGTGGACTGTAACAAAGCAAATAGGCAGGCTGGAGTAGTATCACAAACATATACAATTAGGCAGTCCCATTATTAAAATTGCCAAAGTCATGAAGCACTTCAATTAAAACGTAAGCCTTTTATTACACTAATACATTTTATTTAGATTGAGACTCCCTCTTTTCCTAACAAAGCGGCTCGGCTTTAAACTAATCGGGCCAAGACACATTTCCAGAGACCCTAATCACTGTAGACTAACCATGCCTGTCTTAGTGCCCAATACCTGCAGCTAGCACAATTGTTAACAGAAAATGAGAAAGCAACGATCTATATGCTGAAAAGCATGAAGTAAATAGTGCATTGTCTGTCATCTTGGTTGGCTTAGGAACAGGGTGCCCTGTGTTTGCGCTTTGTTTTTTTTTTTACTTGTCAATCTCAAGGCCTGGTGGTGTTAGACTTTTTTTTAACTGAGTTTTGCACCCTCCTGACTGAATAACTATAGCCTGAATGAAGCAGCTGGCAGAACCAGACCTTATTGTGCCACATGGCTGCTCCAGTCCAGTGCAATCTACTGCAGAAGCTTGAGTCTTTCTGCAGTCTTTCACTAAATTCATTGTCTGGTTGGAGTTTGTCATGTTTTTCCTCCAAATGCAGTATCTAAAGGCAACTAATATCTGATCAAAAACTCACTTAACTCCTAAAATCCCCTCTTGTCCCCCAGTTATTTTTTTGTTGAACAATGAATAGCTAGGAAAGACTGTGGTGTACTGTTTTCTTTTTGGTTGTGTTTTAGGGACATCAAGTTGGGGGAATGTCTCAGTTGGTATTCACAACTTGTGAGTTCTACTGTCTGCTACCAATGCCTACATCTCGCTATGGACTGATTTACTGTTAAAGTGCCACCCTACATTTTGGTAACAGTGTACTGAACTAAGCATTATTTTAATGGTTTCCCCATTATTTTATTTTATTTAGGATGGCAATGGTTACATCAGTGCAGCAGAACTTCGCCATGTAATGACAAATCTAGGAGAAAAGCTAACAGATGAAGAAGTAGACGAAATGATCAGAGAAGCAGATATTGATGGAGATGGTCAGGTCAATTACGAAGGTAAGCTATTCAGGATCTTAAACATTGGCATGCTTTGGCCATATTGAATTAGTTTCAAGAATCTCCATAACACCATGGCTACAGATCATGTAGAAACCACGGTCCTCTTAACATTGAAGACCATAGACAATGGTATGGTAGGCTTGCATACTGCACTTATGATTAAGTCCTTCATACAACATTCAGTGCTTGGTGTTGTCATGCAGCCTCTGTATCCAAGATTGTGCCCCCTGTAATGGTGTCTCTAACTGAATGATAAGACGCAAAAAGTATAGTTGACAAAAGGTGTCCAGAAAACGATAAAATATCATCTGTACCAAGCAAATAAACGGCCTGATTGACACGTCTAAAAGCTTGGTGTTTCTAGGGGCATGCCTTGCCTGTCCAGAGGCTGCTGCCTTATTACATTCTATGCAGGAGGCCAGTCCAGGAGCAATGGACCTGTTAGTGACTAGGTAAGGAAGGCCCTGGGATATCAAGGTGTAGGGTACACGGGTCCTAAATGAGTAACCGTCTTACTGATTAGAAGCTGTCTTGCGATGTATTGCTTGGGAGTTTAACCCTTTTGCTGCCATACCTTTCCCCCTCAGGTGCCAGACTTGTTTTTTGGCTATTTGGGGCAGTTCGGGCTTAGGCCCTCATAACTTTTTGTCCACATAAGCTATCCATGCCAAATTTGCATTTATTTATTTTCCAACAACCTAGGGATTCTAGAGGTATAAGGAGTTTGTGGGCTTCCCTGGAGGAGACTAAGAAATAAGCCAAAATACAGCAACAATTTAGTTTAAAAAAAAAAAGAAAAGAAAATTGGGGGGGGGGGGCGGCAGAAGAAAGCTTGTTCTCCCCACCCCCCACCCCCCCTTAAATGGCATCAAGAAATGGTTTACAGTGCTAAAATCACTATCTTCCCAGCTTTCAGGAATAGGCAGACTTGAATCAGAAAACCACATTTTTCAACACAATTTTGGCATTTAACTGGGACATAGTCAATTTTTTCAAAAAAAAAATCGTTTTTTTTTTTGTGCTTTTAGTTTTCTTCCAGTTAGTGACAGATATGAGTGTGAAACCAATGCTGGGTCCCGGACAGCTGAACATTTCTGAAAAGTAGACCATATTCAGCAAGGGATCATTTGTGTAGATCCTTCAAGGTTTTCCTACCGAAAGTAACAGCAAAAAAAAGAAAATGAAATTGAGGTGGAAAAAAAAGAGCCGCTTCTGTCTACGTCGTCTTTAACTTTTTCCAGCTATTACTGCTTTTTTTTTTTTTAAAGCAATATGCTGTTAAGTCTGCTGGACTCTTCTGGTTGCAGGGATATATAGGGCTTGTAGGTTCATCAAGAAACCTAGGTACCCAGAGCCAATAGAAGAGCTGCACCTTGCAATGGGTTTTCATTGTATACCAGGTATACAGCAATTCATTTTGGTGAAATGTAGAGTGAAATATAGGTATCAAGGAAATCTTTGTATTTACAAATGGGCACAAGATAAGGTGTTGAGAAGCAGTGGTTATTTGTACATCTCTGAATTCCTAGGTCCCCATATTAGCATGTGAATTACAGGGCAGTTCTCAAATAGATGTATTTTTATTTTAGAAGCTACCAAACGCAGACATTTCTGACAACTAGACACCTGAGGAAGTCCACGTAGGTGTGACTTGTGTGGATCCCCCAGTGTTTTCTTACCCAGAATCCTCAGCAAACCTCAAATTTATTTATTAAAAAAAGTAAAAAAAAAAATCATATTTTTCTCACATTTCTGTGTGGGATCACCGCACCGGCACAAATTTCCTGCTTCCCAGTGTCTCTTGATAAAAATGATACCTCAGTTTTGTAGGTGGGCCAAGTGCCTGTGACAGAAGAGCCAAAAACATGTTGAAATTGAGGGGAACCAAAGCCGGTCCAAAAGGTGGTTTGAAAAAATATGTTTTTAGGCTGACAAGTGGGGCAGAATTGTTATTGGTGTAGATGCGACAATGCTGGGTGGAAGGAATTTTGTGGATGCCTGCAGATTCCGGAAGGTTCCATCACAAAAATGTGGGGAAAATGTGTGATTTCAAGCAAAGTTGGAGGTTTGCAGGGCAATGTGGGTAGGAAAATGGTCCAGGGTGCATGTGAAGCACACTACCCTGGACTCACCCAGATGTTTAGTTTTCAGATGTGTCTAGGTGTTGTAGATAATTCTACATGGCAGCGTCCCAAAGTCCAAACAGTGAGCCCTTGCCATTCCAAGTAGGACGATTTTGAGTTAGACAAGCTCTCATGGTCCAAATGTAAACCCAAAATATTCAAATGTCCTCTTGCTTGCCGTTGTGATAAGATGTTTTAGAGTGTGGGGGGGAGTTGAAAGACTGTTCCACCCTTCAGTTGGGGTGGGGGCATAACCATGCCCATACTGGTTGGTAGCCACCACTCCACTATTGAACTTTTTCAGTTCCCTGGCTTCCAGTAGGCTTTCTGCCCTCCTGGGTAGTGGATTGGGTATAATTGCCCCATATGCCCACCAGTGGGTAGAACAACTTTGTCCCCATTTATTTGTGGTGGGGGTTTGGCTGTACCCCCTCCACCCTGTTTTTTTTTTTTTTTTTTTTTTTTCTTTCCTTGAATTTTTTCCTGGTGGGCTTTCTGACCTAACCCCCCCCCCCCCCCCCCCCCCCCCCAGCCTGCAGAATTGTTCAATTGTGAAAGGATTGCTTTATATTTATCTTCCGGTCGCACTAGGAGTGGTCTCTGAGGTCAGCGCACAATTATCCGCTGATGTCATCGGACGTCACGGTGGGTGGTTGGTTTGGGTCGGTGTGGAAGCGATTTCCCCTTCCACCCCTGCCCATGGGAGGGGGGTGGGAGGCCCACGGGGAGTGCTGAGGCTCCCTCTTGAGCTGGGCGCGGGACTAGCTGGTCTCATCCTTGGCACGGCCGAGGGCAAGGCCAGCTTGTCCCAGGCACCCAGGGGTTAAGAACAATACTTTTTCAGTTTAGTGGCACGTTTTCTTATGATTGGTGTAGCACTTTCTGACCCATGTCGAGGTCGCAATTCAATCTGGAAGTTGAAGTGTACACTTCATTTGAATTTAACTAATTTGGTGATTTCTGAAGAAAAAGGCCATCTCTACTTAATGTGAGGAATTTCACTTGTATACAGATGAGTGCTGGTGTTAGATACTGTTGATGAAGATATAAAATTGTAAGGCTAGTGATGTCTAATTTTATCACATAAGCCAGGCATGGAATGGGCATGCAAAGAGAACTCTTCTTAAATGATCACTTAAGAGGACACTGACTGGAGAGGGACTTCAGTCACCTGGTAGAAGTGATTTGCCAGTGACCGGCTGAAGGTTGATTAGGTCCTCTTTCTATCTCTGGTTTGTAACCTTGCCACATCTACCCATATCACTGTATTTTTCTTGTTTTCTTGCCACCCTCATGCCTCTGTCCTTTGAGTCATTCCTCCTGACTAGGGAATAATGTTATTGAATTGTCAGTAGGTAGTGTTGTGGCTTCCTTGTGAGATGCTACTGGGATGTGTTCTGGAGACTCAACAGATACTGGTATAAAGAAGACTTGTTTACAACTACAATTTGGAGTTATCTGCGTTTATTTTTAACACCCAGCCCCATTAACCCCCTCACTGGATAGCCTAAAGATTGTGAATGTGAAGTTTGTATCTATTATCCCACCAACTCCATGTCCTCAACTACTATTGTGCTGTCTGACTTGTGAGACTACTTGTATCTGTCTGTCTGTCTTTTGGTGTGTGCATACCTGTTCAACTCTTATTCTGGCAAGCTCCACTTAAAGCATGGTAAGAGGAGTGGGGTCATGGAGAAACTGAATCCGAAGGAATCCTTACATGGCCTCAATCTAGACCTTGTGGTGTCTACTCTCCCCCCTCTTGCTTTGGGAGTCTAATGGGTTTGCCTCCAAGGTGACCTTAATGTTGCAGCTAAATGTGATCCCATTTACCGCACAGAATCCTGGCATTTATATTTTTGCAGATAAAGGTGCAAGACTAATTTTGGTGAAGTGAGGGAAACCAATTTGGGTGAAGTGGTGGGGGGACCGGTGGGGGGGGGGATTAGTTGTGAATGTAACTTGGTTTCACAACTGAGAACTTTTTCACTAGACTACAGGTGACCTTCCGTTGTCTGCAAGTAATGATTCTATAACATGATTCAAGGATCCAAAGACTGATCTGATAAAACGCAAGCAGATGTTTAGAGGCCGTTCCATGTGAGCATAGGTGTCTGTTATGCTGGTGAAATGGTATGTGCTTCATGAGGTATGCTGGGCCAGTGTTGTGTAAAGCTTTGTACGTGTGCGTGCTGAGTTTGAATGCACTGCATTTGTGAATGGGGAGCCACTGGAGCTCTTTGAAGTGGAGTGAGATGTGGGAGAGTCTTGCAGGATTCTGGATGGTCTGACATCGGTCTAGGAGCTTCTTGGAGATTCTGGAGTACATTGCCATAGTCTAGGTTGTTAGTGACCGTACTTCTGGTGCTCTGTGGCTCCACTAGGATGTTGAAACAGGCAGCACTCACTGTGTTGACTTGTGAGGTCATGTTGAGCTTGTCGTCTGGTACGATCCCCAGATTCCTTGTGTGGTCGATGGGTGCTGGTTGTAGCTCCCTCAGCCACCAGGTGGCATTCCATGGGGAGGTCTTCATTCTCAAGACCAATATTTCCGTCTTGCCAGAGTTGAGCTTCATGCAGTTGGTACTCATCCATTCTACTGAGGTCCTGCAGTTAATGAAGTTGGTTCTGGTAGTGGTTGTCTTGTCAGTCAGGGAGAGAATATCCTTCTGTGACGGAGAAATGGAGAGTAACTTGTTTCCATATTGCCAATGAGCGCAACTCTTCTTTAGTGATACAGGTGCACTCCCAAAAACCTGCTTACCTAGTAAAGGGCCTTTATGAAGGGAGTTTGTCCCTCACTGTTGCTGCATTGTCTGCGCCCGAGAGCTTGTGGTCTTGTAACTCTTCTGTTGAAAGCTTGAAAATCCGCCAACGCTGTAACCATCGATCAGATAGTATTTTTTTTTTTTTTTAAGTGGGGGGTGAGGTGGAAATGTGCTTTCACTGCTCATGTCCAACAAGCCTTTAGGCTTGACACCACTAGCTATCTTAATGTGCTGTGAAACCCTGTAAGATGTATAAAATCCGTAGTTTCCTCGGACCCCACTAACCTAGAATTCAAACAAGGATTGGTCTGAAGAGGTGGTAATTACTATAGAAGAGTAGCCTTTTCTTCAAACAGTGTATTGGGATCAGTGGCTGTTTTTGTTCACCACCCTCTTCCAGATCCCTATACTGGGTAATGCCAGGTCAACTAATTTGAGGGTGTAAACAGAACAGGATTCGCCATTAATGTAATTTATTTCAATTTGTACACTTTAACAACTGTGCATTCTTCCAATAATGTGTTTTCATTTTTCTTCTTTAGAATTCGTACAGATGATGACTGCAAAGTGAAGATCCCGCCCCTCCAACTCTTTCCCTCTAGAAGAATCAAATTGAATCTTGTACTTACCTCTTGCAAAAATGTTCATTACTCATTCTGTTTCTGTATAGCAAAACTGAATGTCAAGAAAACCTACTGTCCACACAAATCTGCATGTAATGGTTGGTGGTCCTGTTCCCAAAAGATCAAGTTAAGCATCTGTTTTACAGTCCAAATACTTGTTCGACCTTGATCAATAAGGAAGCACTTTGTGGACTCCTTAAAATTCCATTTGCTAACTACAATGTTTGGGCTGGCCGATTTTTCATGCATGCAGCTTTGACAATTGAGCACAGTCAGACCTTTGTACAAAAACGTCCACTACATTCTAGGGTGGATTCTATTTAAACTTGTAGTATACATTGTCATAGCTGGTTTACTTTCTAAATTGGTTTATACCTCAGAATGGTATGCAGCAAAATGGTTGAAGGGTGCATATTTTGAGAAATCCGGAAGGCTGAAAGGTTATTCTGTACTTGGCAGAGTGCTCCCAAAAAATAAAATTCGATGGCATGTCTTTTTAGAATATTGATTTAACATTGTCTGCATTGCACTGTAGTGAAAATGGTGATGGGCTGTCAGCAGTCCACACAATATTCAAATGAACCATCATCAAGGGAGCATCGCAGTACTCCTATTTTTAGGGTTCTGTAACATGACTTGGAGCTGGTGAAATACCGTGAATATCTGCAAAGGACTCTGCACAACAATTATACATGGCTGTTCAAGATATTACAATTTATGACCATTCCAAGTTGTAAATGATAGTCTTCTTTTCCAATAAAAGACCATTAACTTAAAATGTTGTACTAAAATGTATTCTTTTAAAAACTGGCAATTGATTAAAAAAAAACAAAATCTGTTACATGTTTGCATTTGTACATTTGGGTAATGGGGTCGTAATCTTGAAACAATTGGACTGTTAAGGAGAGATAGGAATGATGAGAGCGCTAGGCCTTGTCAACAATTTTTAGGGATTGAAATGTCTTGGGCATCCTTTGGCAAGTATTTTCAGTTACCTCTTAAATACATACATTTTCATGTAGTAGCTCTTTCGCAGATTTTACTTGCTCTATATTAAGGAATAGTTTTCATCTTTAAGCTATTAAAACAACCTTGATTGACCAGTATTTCCTATTGTTGGGACTGACCAAAGGCATTTCCTATGAAATCTGAAATTTTTATTGGTTACTAGAAATTGGGAAAAATGCGACAGTAATGGTTTTAATTTAGTGGTGTATGCCCCATTCACTAATCTTGAATCAAATGTACATTTTTGTCCTTGTTACTGTTAAGTAACCAACATAGTTTTCCTATCCACATTCTCCCCCCCCCCCCCCCCCCCCCCCCACAAATACCAAGTTACCTTAGGGTCACTTATGCTACTAGGTTGGGCCTGTTAAGTTTAATTGAGAAATGTGTGTGTGGAGGGGTAGTGGCCAGAAGGAACAGCAAAGAGTGCACACTTTTTAATGAGGGTTTTTGACTTTGCCAAGGATGATCATCCAAGGTTGAGTTCCTAAGCGGATTTTCTTAAGTATTTTATAAATTGCTAATCTGCAATAAAATTTGGCATACTGCAAGAAACACTGTTTAATGCATTATAAGTCCAATCACTTGCCTGTTTCTGTTGTACAGGGAATAGGCAGTCTGCTTTGTAGGCCTGTGCCAATTGTTACAATTGCACCCCCTAAATTCTTACTCTCCTGTCTCTTTGCCTGTTAAGGGTGGGAGCGAGTGTCTAATCTTATAATATTTTCCTCAACTGAATTCACTTCTGTCGTAAAACATGGCTCTCTGCACACACAAACTATTGATTTGTAACTAAAGGGTAGAAAATACGTCCGGGGAAGGTCCATCGATTGACGTGGAGTACTTTAAGTTGGGAAGTTCAGCACTAACTTGTCACTGGAAAGTTTGTTTTACCAGAAAGGATTCTATCTTTGAAAGTTATGAAGCAGTCTGAGCTGGGAAAGCAGCGTGATTTGGCCATTGCCAAGATAGTTTATGTAAAGTTTAAGATATATATATATATATATATATATATATTTTCCTTTGGAAGAAAGGTGTTTTTGCAATGGGGGTTAGGGGGCAGGCACCAAAGCAATAAATGGGAAAAAAAAAAATAAGCAACTTGTTTTGTGGGTTTACTATCTTGCTGAGTTTCTGGCAGAAGGCTAGTGAAGTGAGTAGATGTCAAACCATCTTTGATATTCCATTTCAACAACCTTTCATGATAGGAACAAATTTCTCAGTTGTTTACATCAGATTACGACTGGGTTACTTGTAATTCTTACTACATTGCCCAATGCTCGTGTCAGTTCAGTCTAAGCAAGGTTCATGCATTTATGTGGAAAACAGTTGATCTTTTGATGTGTAAAGTATTCATAGCTTCTCGTACTCTGGCTCCTATGTAGCTTACTTAATTCTACTCAAGGGCTGCCCAATGGAAACAGTAATTTGTAAGATCGAAATTCCTCCAGTTGACCCGAAAGGTTGTTAGCAAATGCTGGGGCTGTACTTTGAAACTTCGTCTTTCAGCTTGCTGAATGATTTTTTTTTTTTTTAAACCAACTTTCTCTTGTAAATACTAGCAACATGGCTTGCATGCTTGTATGTATGTGTGTATATATGTATGTATGTATATGTGTGTGTGTGTGTGTATATACACCCTACCACAACTAAAACGTTTTTTTTTTTTTGTAAAACTGTGTGCCTGCTTCGGAGAAGCAAGTTGCTTTACACAACTATTCCTTAGACATCCGTATATCTTAAGTGTATTTGAACTGATATTTAAATTATTATAGCTGCTTTATGCAGTCACATAAGTGGCGCTGGGCATGGCATTTGAAATTAACCACATTGTGACAATTGTGGAATATTTTCAATACATGTACTAAAGGTTATACATATGTTGCATCTAAAAAGGTTTCATATGTTGAATTGAAAAGATGTACATATTTACAAATTATGTACTTTCTGCTATCCCTTGTCCCACCAGGCCCCACCTACTTGCCTGCTTCATATGCCAGTTTAAGATATGGAATAATTATTGGGGTGTTAATATCTCACTTGTGTTTGACTATCTCCAACTAGTGACGGGCTGGGGAAAAAAATAATCTTCTTTCAAAACATTCCGTGTTCTAAGAGTTTGTAGTGATTGCAAGTTAAGCAACCTGCCCTTTAAATTAAATCAAGGCAGGTATAATGTTGTGTAGTAACCTTTTTGAGTGCTTTAGTAGTTCTTGTAGTATGGACAAGGTAGGTGGGGCTTGATGAAATGGAAAGGACTTGCAGATGTACAAATAAGTGCATCCTTACTATGTCAAATGTAATGTATATCCTGTAAAAAATAAAAAAAAGCAATAAGTACACAACAGGGTAAGCAGTGGCTTTAATGATGGCATGCCCTGGGTGTGTAGAGGCATGAGGCTTGGCCAATTGCCTTCAACCACTGGGAAAGTGCCCTTGGCACAAGCAACCGTGAGTGACTAACACAAGATTTGGCAACCTAACAGACTGTGTTTGAACCTACCCTACTAAGGCTAAACATCTGTTAAACTCACTTCAATGGAGATGTCTGGGAACACTTTTATGGGGCTGTTTTTCATTGTGTAACAGTTTGGAAGTTTTTATTTGATTGCTCCAGCAGTAAGGTGTATCTGCCAATAGGACCAGAGGGTAATCCTTTTAACTTGCCAACATGTTCCTTCCCGTACCATTGGTTCATGCTTTGCATAGCGTTTATAAATACTCCTGATAGGATTATTTTATGTGCTATACAAAACATTCTTAGTTTTAAACATTAAACCCATTTAAACCTCCTCCCTGCTGTATATTGGCACTTTGCTTCACATCTGCAACTTCTCTGATTTCACAGGGAAGTTGGCTTGTTCTAGGTTTCTACAGAGTAAAATTGTGTCTAACGAGTATCTTCTGGCCAAAACGGATTTCATTTTCTTTTAAAGGCCCCCTTTCATGTTTTGAGTTTATGGTCCATGCCCATCTTTTCCAGACAGGCCTCCAATATAGCTAATCTAAAGAGCTTTTTAAATGTTAAGATTTTGTTTCATCTGATTACAGCTTTTCTTTAAAATGTAGATTGGGTTATTTTTCCATTTGAATATGTCAGCATAGTTTAGCCCTTACTTAAATATGGGAATAGGTTCACTCTTCTAAAATACATGGGTGGGCAGAACTGTAGCTGGTGATGAGGGGGGATTAGGTGAATTGTGTCTGCTGGCAATCTGTATTGAGGACTTGGCACCGTATCAACTCATATGGATTAAAACTTGCGAAATGGCTTACTTGAGATGGATTTTGAAAGAGCAAATCGTGAGAGGTTCTGATACTATGTATGGTTTGCATGGTCCAAGGCATTGGGGAATAGAACTGTATGTAACCAAACTGTGAACCTTCTGTAAGATGTGAGAATAAAACATTTAAACTATTTGGTGTCAATCTGTTTTCTGTTTGCGACCCTGTGTTATTGTATGCAGTAGCTGGTATCCTTTCAGGTATCCCAACACTTAATTACATTTGTCTTTAAGGTGTAGATCCTGTTTCCACTTTCCCTCATGGCTAATAACGAGGCCTAATCCAAACTTGCTACTCAGTCGCTTTGTTCATACTTATAACATTGGTGGCCAGTCAAAGTCATAATTAAAATTTATGTAGCTTGAAGAGTCTAGGAGGTAGTGTCTTATTTTCTCTTGGCTTGCTTTCCTTCCAGCAAGGGGAAGGTAACCACCAAATATGCTAGAATCGCCATGAAGGTAGGCTTTAAGACAGATGCCCGTTTTACATGTGCTGCTTTGAGATTATTTATATATATATATATATATATATATATATATATATATAAATAATGTGTAGCTGCAGATAAGCATGCTGTGCACTATCCTGCCATCTAGTGTTTGGCTTGGAGTGTTACAAGTTGTTGTTCTTCGAAGAAGTCTTTTCGAGTCACGAGACAGTGGGACTCCTCCCCTTTCGGCTCCATTGCGCATGGGCGTCGACTCCATCTTAGATTGTTTATTTTTTTTTTCCCGCCATCGGGTTCGGACGTGTTCCTCTTCGCTCCATGTTTCGGTTCGGAAAAGTTAGTTAACAATCGGAAAATTCAACGGTATTGTTTGCGCTCGGTATCGGGTTAGTGATAGCAAATCGACACCGAAGAAAAGAAGAGCTCCGGCAGCCCTTCGGGGCTTCCACTCCTCGGCGGGGCCTGGTCGGCCTGACCGCGTGAGTCTTCAAGGCTCATGGAACGGACCCCATTCCGCTTCTGCCCCAAATGCCACGCTAAGTATCCTTATACAGACCAACATTTGGTCTGTAATTTGAGTTTGTCCCCCGAACACAAAGAGGATACGTGCGAGGCCTGTCGGCCGTTTCGGTCCAAGAAGACGCTGAGAGACCGGAGAGCTCGAAGACTTCAAATGGTGTTGACACCGGCTGGGCGCACAGACGTCGGAGAAGAGACCTTCTCAGTTCCAGACTCGGTCGAGCCCTAGGGTGAGCAGCCGACGAGGCAACAAACTGTGTAAACCTTCCCCGGCTAAAACACACTCAAATTATGAAGGCCCTGGGGACGCCACCGCCGACAGGCCATGGCTTTACCCGAAAGCACGGTGACCAAGCATCAGCACCGAAAAAGGCCTCACAGCAGCCGAAGACATCCGACTCCGGTCGAGATACCGGCACTGAATATACTCTGCACCGAGATACCGGCTCCGACCAGACCCGGCACCGAGAAATCGGCACACCGAAATCCAAGAAGGGTTCTTCGGAGCCGAAAAAGACTGCTGAAAAGGTTTCGGTGCCGAAACACCCAGCTTCGGAGCCGAAACAAAGCTCCTATACGGACGAACATGGCCTTTCATCACAACTACATGGCCACAGGTTTGAAAAATAACTGGGGATGGGAGAGCCAGACCATACACACAGGAGGCTCCATTTACAGATGGACACAGGGAAAATAAGTACACTTCCCCCAATTAAGATGAAGCGGAAGCTCGCATTCCATGAGGCGGAAATGCAGCTAAAAGCTAAAGTGGCAAAAGAAAAAACACCACAGTTTTCACCACAGCCATCACCCCCAACCTCACCACATCTGTCCCCAATGGGGCAGTCACCAACGCACACCGGGATGAGCCAAGATAACCCAGATGCATGGGATCTGTACGATGCACCAGTGTCAGATAATAGTCCGGATTGCTACCCGGCAAGACCATCACCACCAGAAGACAGTACTGCTTACATGCAGGTGGTTTCCAGGGCAGCTACTTTTCATAACGCAGCATTGCATTCCGAACCTATAGAAGATGACTTCTTGTTCAATACCCTGTCATCAACACACAACCATTATCAGTTTGCCAATGTTACCAGGCATGCTAAAACACGCCAAACAAGTGTTTCAAGACCCAGTCAAGAGCAGAGCCATCACACCTAGGGTGGAAAAGAAATATAAACCTCCCCCTACGGACCCTGTGTACATTACTCAACAACTGACTCCTGATTCAGTGGTGGTAGGAGCAGCCCGGAAAAGGGCTAACTCACAAACTTCTGGGGACGCACCACCACCCGACAAAGTCGGAAATTCGATGCTGCAGGGAAAAGGGTGGCAGCACAGGCAGCCAATCAATGGAGAATTGCCAATTCCCAGGCTCTATTGGCAAGATACGACAGGGCACATTGGGACGAAATGCAACATTTCATTGAACACCTTCCAAAAGCGTGCCCAACAGATTGTAGAGAAGGGCCAAACCATCTCCAACAATCAAATAAGGTCAGCGATGGACTCAGCAGACACAGCTGCCAGAACTGTAAACACGGCGGTCACCATTCGGAGACACGCATGGTTATGTACCTCCGGATTTAAGCCAGAGATCCAGCAGGCTGTGCTGAATATGCCTTTCAACAGACAACAATTGTTTGGGCCGGAGGTGGATACAGCAATAGACAAACTAAAGCAAGACACTGACACGGCCAAAGCCATGAGCGCGCTCTACTCCCCACAGAGCAGAGGCTCTTTTAGGAAGCCACACTTTAGAGGGGGGGTTTAGGGCCCAAAGCACAGAGCCTTCAACCTCACAAGCCAGACCCACATACCAGGGCCAATACCAAAGAGGAGGCTTTAGGGGACAATATAGGGGTGGACAGTTCCCCAAAACAAGAGGGAAATTCCAAAGCCCAAAAACCCCACAAACTAAACTGACTCCGTCACAAACCCCCAACACACAACACCAGTGGAGGGGGAGACTTACACATTATTATCAGAATTGGAAACATAACTACGGACACGTGGGTCCTAGCCATTATCCAACATGGTTATTGCATAGAATTCCTACAAATACCACCAGACGTGCCTCCAAGAGCAAACATGTCCAAACAGCACTTAGATCTGTTACAACTAGAAGTCCAAGCGTTGTTACAAAAAGAGGCAATAGAACTAGTACCCAACCATCAAAAAGGAACAGGTGCTTACTCCCTGTATTTCCGAATTCCAAAAAAGGACAAAACACCGAGACCCATATTAGACCTCAGAACACAACCTTTACATCAATTCAGATCGCTTACTTCCACATACCTTTACATCCTTCCCACAGGAAATACTTAAGGTTTGTAATACAAGGCGTGCATTACCAATTCAAAGTGTTACCGTTCGGGATAACAGCACCAAGAGTATTCACAAAATGCCTTGCGGTAGTAGCTGCTCATATCAGGAGGCAGCACATACACGTATTCCCTTACCTAGACGATTAGTTAATAAAAGCCAATACTCAGCAACAGTGTCTTCAACACACAAAATACATCATAGAAAGCCTTCAGAACCTAGGGTTCTCTATAAACTACCAAAAATCACATCTACAACTGTGTCAAATACAACAATACTTTGGAGCAACAATCAACACAAAAAGGGATTGCCACTCAAGTACACAAACGGTAAAAGCATTCCAAAATGTAATACTAAACATGCACCCAAACCAACACTATCAAGTGAAGTTTGTGATGAAACTTTTAGGCATGATGTCTTCATGCATAGCCATTGTCCCAAACGCAAGACTACAAATGCGGCCCTTATAACAGTGCCTAGCAACACAATGGACACAGGCACCGGGTCAACTTCAAGATCTAGTGTTGATAGACCGCCAAACACACTCCTCGCTTCAATGATGGAACACTATAAATTTAAACAAAGGGCGGCCATTCCAAGACCCTGTACCTCACAACGTGATCACAACAGATGCTTCCATGGTAGGGTGGGGAGCACACCTCAACCAGCACAGCATACAGGGACAATGGGACGCTCAACAAAGCCAACTTCATATAAATCATCTGGAACTACTTGCAGTATTTCTAGCATTGAAAGCATTTCAACCGTTAATAGCTCACAAACACATTCTTGTCAAAACAGACAACATGACAACAATGTATTACCTAAACCAGCAGGGAGGGACACTCATCACAGCTGTGTCTCTTAGCACAAAAGATTTGGCATTGGGCGATTCACAATCGCATTCGCCTAATAGCACAGTACATCCCAGGAATTCAAAACCAGTTAGCTGACAATCTCAGTCGAGATCACCAACAAACCCACGAATGGGAAATTCATCCCCAGATACTGCAAACTTACTTTCAAAGCTGGGGAACACCACAAATAGACCTATTGGCAACAAAAGAAAATGCCAACACTTCGCGTCCAGGTACCCACACCCTCACTCCAAGGGAAATGCGTTACGGATGAGATGGTCAGGGATATTTGCTTACGCTTTTCCCCCTCTCCCACTCCTTCCGTATCTAGTAAACCAATTGAGTCAAAACAAACTCAAACTAATACTAATAGCACTAACCTGGGCTCGCCAGCCATGGTACACAACACTACTAGATCTGTCAGTAGTTCCCCATATCAAACTAACAAACAGACCAGATCTGTTAACTCGACACAAACAACAGATCAGACACCCAAATCCAGCATCGCTCAGTCTAGCAATCTGGCTCCTGAAATCCTAGAATTTGGACATTTAGACCTTACACAAGAATGTATGGAGGTCATTAAACAAGCAAGAAAACCTAATACAAGACATTGTTATGCAAATAAATGGAAAAGATTTGTTTATTACTGCCATAATAATCAAATTCAACCACTGCATGCGTCCGCAAAAAACATTGTAAGCTACTTATTGCACTTACAAAAATCAAATCTAGCTTTTTCGTCCATTAAGATACATCTCGCAGCAATATCTGCCTATCTGCAGATTACACATTCAAAATCTCTCTTTAGAATCCCAGTCATCAAAGCATGTATGGAGGGTCTAAAGAGAATCATACCTCCAAGAACACCACCAGTTCCCTCATGGAACCTCAATATTGTATTAACACGGCTCATGGGTCCACCATTTGAACCCATGCACTCTTGTGAAATGCAGTACTTAACCTGGAAAGTAGCCTTCCTAATAGCTATCACATCTCTCAGAAGAGTAAGTGAAATACAAGCATTTACTATACAAGAACCCTTTATACAAATGCACAAACATAGTGGTTCTGCGCACTAATCCCAAATTTTTACCAAAAGTTATCACCGTTCCACCTAAACCAAACGGTGGAACTCCCAGTCTTTTTCCCACAACCAGACTCAGTAGCCGAAAGGGCCTTATACATTAGACATCAAAAGAGCACTAATGTATTACATTGATAGAACAAAACAAATTTGCAAGACAAAACAATTGTTTGTAGCCTTCCAAAAACCTCATGCAGGAAATCCAATATCCAAACAAGGCATTGCCAGATGGATAGTGAAATGTATTCAAACCTGCTATGTAAAAGCAAAGAGAGACTTGCCTATTACCCCAAAGGCACACTCCACTAGAAAGAAAGGCGCCACAATGGCCTTTCTAGGAAATATCCCTATGACAGAAATCTGTAAGGCACCCACGTGGTCTACGCCTCATACATTCACAAAACATTACTATCTAGATGTGTTAACAACACAACAAGCCACAGTGGGACAGGCAGTATTACGAACATTATTTCAAACAACTTCAACTCCTACAGGCTAAACCACCGCTTTTGGGGAGATAACTGCTTACTAGTCTATGCACAGCATGTGTATCTGCAGCTGCACATGCCATTGAACGGAAAATGTCACTTACCCAGTGTACATCTGTTCGTGGCATGAGGCGCTGCAGATTCACATGCGCCCTCCCGCCTCCCCGGGAGCCTGTAGCCGTTATAAGTTGATGAAAATTGTATATTATATGTCGATAAAACCTGTACATTTGTAAATATATATCACTTTGACACATGTACATACATACTTACTCCATTGCATGGGCACCTTCACTATATACACAACTCCTACCTCACCCTCTGCGGGGAAAAACAATCTAAGATGGAGTTGATGCGCAATGGAGCTGAAAGGGGAGGAGTCCCTCTGTCTCGTGGCTCGAAAAGAGTTCTTTGAAGAAAAACAACTTGTAACACTCCGAGCCCAACACTAGATGGCAGGATAGTGCACAGCATGTGAATCTGCAGCGTCTCATGCCATGAACAGATGTACACTGGGTAAGTGACATTTTCCATATATATATATATATATATATATATATATATATATATAATTTTTTTTTTTTTTATGGAAAAGACGAGTAGCTCCAGAGTTATCAGCATACCTCTTGTCTGCACAATCTCTAGTGTGTGTTTTGGATAGTTTTTTTAATGTCTGAGGAGATCATGAAAGTCTTCTAATACTAGATGTTAGGGAAAACTACTTTGTACAACACAAGGAAGACACCAATACTTCCCTTGCTTGTAATCTGAATTTATAAGTGGTGAATGTTGTCACGTGTGGTAATCTGAAAACATTCTCTATTTTCTAACAAAGTATTTTTTTTAATTTTTTTTTTTTAATGAATATCAGAAAACTAACTCTAGTGCAGGCCAATTTTTTTTTTTTCTTTTGTTAAACCATAGTTAGTCAAATGAAAGTACATTTGACTGAAACCACTACAAAAGCAATGTGTTTTAAAACAAAGCTGTGAATTCTGCCACTTTACTTGCACTATTTCTAGAGTGGAGGCTTATGTTTAAGTTGAACGCAAAAGCTGCCTCATGCACAACAAAAAGTGTAGTGCTTTGTTTTGTAGATAACATTTAGAATTTTAATCCAGATACATGTATATGTGAGGGACATTAATCAAACTGAAAAGTAGACCCGCAGTTAAAAAGTAGGCTTTAAAGTAGAACTTTGTCTTCATGTTGGGGTTCTAATACACAAGCGTCTAATACATACCCTAACCATGACTCATGGTACCAGAACACAGGAGCCTTAAAAAAAAAAACCTTCATGCTAAGATATTGTGCACATTGACTGAAGTCAAAGGAGCCTGGAGGGTTGGGAGTGATTAATGTGAAACTCAAAACTGGGAGTTATAAGGATAAATCATTGGAGGAACGTGGTTAGCGTGGAAAAGCAGGTACGGATCTTTTGTTCAAAGTGGGTAAAGCTCGCTCACAAGTATGGTAGATGTGATACCATAGTGAGTATGAAGACAACTTTTCAAGTCTGACAATGCTAGTCTACCTTGAGAATAGGTTCAAAAGTAGGGGCCCATCAGTTTCAATAAAAATACTTTCAGTTCTTTTGGTAGAGTGCGGTGTGGAAAGCTAACACATGTAAGGGGTAGAATCTTGAGGTCGTGAAGTAAACTAAGTAACAAATTGTATATAACTTTTTCGATCAATGCCCTTGGGGGGCGACCATTTTCTCCATTCGACATAATTCAGAATAAAGAACTGATGGGACGAACGAACGCCGTTCAGTTTCTGTCCAAAGTGCCACTCCAAATTCCCTTGGATCTATCACCATCAGGTCTGTAACCTCTGCATGTCATCAGAACACCGAGAGGAAGGCTGTGAGGCCTGCCAATCGTTAAGGTCAAAAGAAAACTACCAGACCAAAGAGCTCTTTGATGTGAAATGCAGAGACATGATTTGGAGGAAATGCCTGATATTGTCGGCATGTTGGATATAGAACAGGAGATTCGAGGCACCAGCTGCTGAAAGAGGTGTTTTCGACCCAAGACACTGACTCAGAGACATAAATGACTCTAGAAATGAAGGAGGTCCCTCCGAGTCAACACGCAGTGAGTAAGCATACCCCTACTCCACCCAAAAGACTAAGTTCGCACACTGAAGCTGTCTAGCTCTCATTGATTTCTGGCCATGGCAGGTATCGAATCATTGGTTTGGATGCCCCGCATTCGGGCTCAGCACCAAACAAACTTTAAAATGAAGCTTCCATCCCAATCAGAGTGTCGGTGACTCTGCCACTCAAACCTTCCACATCACACTCTGTGTCCACCGCTTCAGCAGCAAAAAGACTGCCCACATGTTTGGCATAGAAAGGTAAAATCTCTTTGGTACCGAAAAAATGTGATCCAAAATCTACTTCGGACACAAAAAAAGTCCCAAAGCCAAATCTTCAGAAATGTAGGAAACGGCTCCAAGGGAAGCAGTCCCAATTGCATATCCAGGCTCATACTGGAAGTGTATTGGTAAAACCTCCTCCTAAAAGTTCACTCAGTGATGAGGAAGCTTTGAACACCAGTGAACCTTCACCAAAACAAGATTGGACAAGGAGGCGCAGGAGATTCATCCACCTTTACCTGCATCCCCTCCACCACTGCAAACTCAATCTGGACAACACACTATAGGAGACCCATTAGAAATATCTACACAAGGGTCTCCTCTCTTAGGCCGAGATATCCATGAGATTAGTGACAATACAACACATATCCAGGAGGTCACAGATCCATGGTCACAGTATTATGTGGACACACATCAATCCTGATGTAGAAACCTACCCAGTTAGGCCTTCACCATCTGAAGACTATACATCTTTTCAAGAGTTACTAGGGAGGGCTGCTATATGTCGAGTACCCCTCCACAAAGATCCTATAGAAGATGACGTTCTTTTTGAGACACTAACAGCTTCTCAGAAATCTACACTATCTCCCCATGCTGAAGGGAATTCCAGGATCCAGCTAAAGCTTGCATTCTTACTCAGAGTGGAGAAAAAAAAATACCAAGCCTCTCCGTCAGATCCCACATACATACAGAGTCAAATACCAGCAGACTCTTTGGTGGTCTCTAATGCTAGGAAAAGAGCAAATTCACAAGCCTCTCGGGGTGCACCCATCCTGACAAAATAAACCTATTGATGAATCTGGTAAGTGTGTTGCTGCTCAAGCAGCAAATCATTGGTGGATTGACAATACACTAGGACTTCTAGTCATATACGACCACGCCCACTGGGACGAAATGGAGTAGTTACTCCAATATCTCCCGGAGGAGAATATGAAGAAGGGACAAGAAATTGTTAATGAGAGACAGCAACTTTCTAGTAATGCTATTCTCTGTGCCCTAGACTCTGCTGTTCCCACAGCTGGGGGCATTAATACTAGTGTTTTCCTACGCCGACATGGATCACTTCAGATCCCTGGGTTCAAGCAAGAAGTACAGCAGACATTAGTAAATGATCCATTCGACAAGGAACAACTTTTCAGGCCACACGTAGATCAGGACATGGAAAAATGAAGGAAAAAAAAAGACGAGGTGGCTAAATCTATGGGACCACTTCAACTCCCTTCCTCTTGTGGTACTTTTCGTAAACCACATTATGAACCATCCTCCAAGCCTGCGGCAGGGGAAACATCTTCCTCATAATACACGGACAATCACATACATCCTCTTAACAGAGGAGCTTATGTGGGAATGTATTCTGAGGTAGGGGCAAAACATCCTCCCTCGAACATCTGCCGCTGCCCCCAAACAGTGACCCTCTGCAGCTTCCAACTGATAATTTAACACCTGTGGGAGGATGCCTTCAGTCCTTCCTACAAAATTGGCAAAGGATTACAACAGATGGGTGTTGGATATTATCCAAAATGGTAATTTCCTGTAGCTCATTTCCACACCTCCAAACATACCACCTTGTCGTCCTGATCACTCACAAGATTGCATAGTTCTCTTACAACAAGAGGTAGTCTGCTTCTCAAAGGAGCAATCGAACCAGTTCCCTTTCAACAAGGAATGGGAGTGTACTCCCTTTTTATTTTCTCAGACCCTGAAACCGTTACATGCTTTCGATCATTTTTATATGGTCACTTCACCGTATGTGCTGCCTCTGATACAACAAGGTGACTTTCTATCAGCACTAGATCTAAAGAACGCCTAATCAAGCACATCGCAAATACCTAATTTTGTCATTCAAGGACAGCATTATCAGTGCTTCCATTCCGGGGTCACCACAGCACCAAAATGTTTGCAAAATGGCTAGTGGTAGTAGCAGCTCATCTACACAAGCAAAGCATTCATGTATACCCATATCTGGACGACTGGCTCTTAAAAGCCAGCTCTTGTCCACAATGTCTCAACCGTATTCATGGCACAATAGATCAGCTTCACCAGTTGGGGTTCACAATCCATTTCCAGAAGTCTCTGCTCACTCCACTGCAGGTTCAACCCTACCCTGGGGCTTGTGTCAATACTCTCATTTGAGTAGCTTATCCAAATGCAGCAAGGATACAGAACTTACATACACTTTCACCCCAGTCAGCAAGTTACAGTGAGGGTAGTTATGAAACCATGGCTTCTTCCATCACTGGTGTCAAAGATTCACGACTACACGTGTCCATTGCAGGAAACTCATGCCAATGGTCTCAAGTGCAGGGTCATTTATAGGATCTAGTGTTGGTAGACAGCCACACCTTTCGCACTCCAGTGGTGGAACAAAACCAGTCTTTCCAAAGGGCATTCATTTTTAGACCCTGTTACCCAAGTCATTCTCACAGTGGACAATTTGCACATGCTTTGGGGGTGCTAATCTCCACAACATCACAATCAAAGTGTTGGAGGCTGGCCTGGATTGTAGTGGGTACCAGGGGTACTTACACCTTGTGCCAGGTCCAGTTATCCCTTATTAGTGTAGAAGAGGTGTTTCTAGCAGCTTAGACTGATAGAAGGTAGCTATGGCAAAGCAGCTTAGGCTGAACTAGGAGACATGCAAAGCTCCTACTATACCACTTATATGCACAATATCATAAGAAAACACAATACACAGAGTTACTAAAAATAAAGGTACTTTCTTTTTATGACAATGTGCCACAAGTATCTCAGTGAGTACCCTCAGTAAGAAGGTAAGTAATCTACACAAGTTATTTGTACACAAACCAAAATTAGGTAAGTAAGAGCAAGAAAAGTAATGCAAACAGTGTAGAATTACAATAGGTTGCAATAGGAGCACATAGGTATAGGGGCAACACAAACCATATACTCCAAAAGTGGAATGCAAACCACGTATGGACCCCATATCTATGTGAGCTTGTAGAGGGTCGCTAGGACTGTAAAAAAATCAGTGAGGGTTAGAAAAATACCCCACCCCAAGACCCTGAAAAGTAGGAGTAAAGTACACCTACTGCCCCCAGAGAGAACAGAAGTAGTGATACGGGGATTCTGCAGGAAGAACAAACACCAGCAGTGCACTGACCACGGATTTCCGGACCTGAGTACCTGTAAGACAAGGGGACCAAGTCCAATAGTCGCGACTGTGTCCAGGGGGGGCAGGAGCCCAGGAAACCCCAGATAGAGGTGCAAGGAAGCTGCTACCGGTTGGAAGAAGCTTGGAGTTCTGCAAGAAAGAGGACTAGGAACTTCTCCTTTGGAAGACTGATGTCCCACGTCGCGATGAAGCTTGCAGAGGTGTTCCCACGCAAAAAGACCGCAAACAAGCCTTGCTAGCTGCAAGGGTCACGGTAGAGGTTTTTGGGTGCTGCTGAGGACCCGGAAGTATCAGGATGTCGCCTTTTGGAGGAGGAAACAGAGGGGGGTGCTCAGCAACTCAGAGCCCTCACAGAAGCAGGCAGCACCCACAGAAGTGCCCCAACAGGCACTTAGAAGAAGAGTGAACCGGAGTCCACGTGAAGTTACAAAAGGGAGTCCCACGACGTCGGAGGACAACTCAGAAGGTTGTGCACTGCTGGACGGAGTGCTGGGGACCCAGGCTAGGCTGTGCACGAAGGAAATCCTGGAAGAGTGCACAGGAGCCGGAGCAGCTGCAAATCACGCAGTACACAGCTTTGCAGTCTGGCGTAGGGAGGCAAGGACTTACCTCTGCCAAACTTGGACTGAAGAGTCACTGGACTGTGGGAGTCACTTGGACAGAGTTGCTGTGTTCCAGGGACCATGCTCGTCCGGATGAGAGGGGACCCAGAGGACTGGTGATGCAGTCTTTTGGTGCCTGCGTTAGCAGGGGGAAGATTCCGTTGACCCACAGGAGATTTCTTCGGAGCTTCTGGTGAAGGGTGAAGGCAGGCTACCCCCAGACCATGCACCACCAGGAAACAGTCAAGAAATCCGGCAGGATTAGGCGCTACAATGTTGCTGGTAGTCGTCTTGCTACTTTGCGGTTTTTCAGGCGTCCTGGAGCAGCCAGCGGTCGATCCTTGGTAGAAGGTGAAGAGGGTGATGCAGAGGAAGTCTGATGAGCTCTTGCATTCGTTATCTGAAGAATTCCCCAAAGCAGGGACCCTAAATAGCCAGAAAAGGAGGTTTGGCTACCAAGTTAGGAGGATTGGCTACCAAGAGAGGTAAGAGCCTATCAGAAGGAGCCTCGGATGTCACCTGCTGGCACTGGCCACTCAGAGCAGTCCAGTGTGCCCCCAACACCTCTGTTTCCAAGATGGCAGAGGTCTGGGATACACTGGAGGAGCTCTGGGCACCTCCCCTGGGAGGTACTGGTCAGGGGAGTGGTCACTCCCCTTTCCTTTGTCCAGTTTCGCGCCAGAGCAGGGCTGGGGGATCCCTGAATCGGTGTAGACTGGCTTCTGCAGAGATGGGCACCATCTGTGCCCATTAAAGCATTTCCAGAGGCTGGGGGGAGGCTACTCCTCCCCAGCCCTTCACACCTATTTCCAAAGGGAGAGGGTGTAACACCATCTCTCAGAGGAAATCCTTTGTTCTGCCTTCCTGGGCCAGGGCTGCCTGGACCCCAGGGGGGCAGAAACCTGTATGAGGGATTGGCAGCAGCAGCTGCAGTGGAAACCCCAAAAAGGCAGTTTGGCAGTACCCGGGCTCTGTGGTAGAGACCCGGGGGATCATGCAATTGTCCCCCCAATACCAGAATGGTATTGGGGGGACAATTCCATGATCTTAGACATGTTACATGGCCATGTTCGGAGTTACCATTGTGACGCTATACATAGGTAGTGACCGATGTATAGTGCACGCGTGTAATGGTGTCCCTGCACTCACAAAATCCGGGGAATTTGCCCTGAACGATGTGGGGGCACCTTGGCTAGTGCCAGGGTGCCCACACTCTAAGTAACTTTGCTCCCAACCTTCACCAGGTGAAGGTTAGACATATAGGTGACTTATAAGTTACTTATGTGCAGTGGTAAATGGCTGTGAAATAAAGTGGACATTATTTCACGCAGGCTGCAGTGGCAGGCCTGTGTAACAATTGTCAGAGCTCCCTATGGGTGGCAAAAGAAATGCTGCAGCCCATAGGGATCTCCTGGAACCCCAATACCCTGGGTACCTCAGTACCATATACAAGGGAATTATATGGGTGTATCAGTATGCCAATGTGAATTGGTAAATTTAGTCACTAGCCTGTTAGTGACAAATTTGGAAAGCAGAGAGAGCATAACCACTGAGGTTCTGGTTAGCAGAGCCTCAGAGAGACAGTTAGGCATCACACAGGGAACATATACAGGGCACATACTTATGAGCACTGGGGCCCTGCCTGGCAGGGTCCCAGTGACACATAGACTAAAATATCATATATAAAGTAAAATATGGGGGTAACATGCCAGGCAAGATAGGACTTTCCTACACAAAGATCTTTGGAATCATGTACACAAAGTTTTGCACATCAGCTACTTGGAGATGCTAGCAGTTCATCTTGCACTCAAAGCCTTTGCATCGCATCTAAAAAACTAAGTCTCATACGCACAGACATTTCAACCATGTTTTTTCTGCAGAAACAGTTGGGCAGGTGGACACATTCCCTTCAGTTGTCTCTCCTTGCCCAGGCAATTTGGCACTGGGCCATTTGTCACAACATATGCATACTGGCAGAATACCTTCTGGGAGGGGACACAACACTTTTGCCGACCTCCTCAGCAGGACGCCACAACAAGTCCACGAATGGGCACTCCACCCCAAAGTCCTACAGCCCTACTTCCAAAGATGGGGTGTTCCGGGCGATGGTTCTATGTGTAATCAAAGGAAATGCAAAATGCCCAAACTTCGCCTCCAGATTTCCACACCCTCAGTCCAAGGGCAATGCTCCGTGGATGAATTGGTCTGGGATATTTGCTTATGCTTTTCCACCTCTGTCTTCCACATGTTGTTCAGAAACTCAGACAAACCTCTAACAATGATACTGGTGGCACTCACATGGGCAAGAAAACTATGGTTCACCACGCTACTGGATCTTTCAGTAGTACTGCACGAGAAGCTTCCTCTACACCTAGATCTTCTCACTTGGAAAAAATGACAGGTCAAACACCCAAATCCCAAGGACTTGAATCTTGCAGTTTGGCTCCTAAAGTCATAGAATTTAGATATTTAATTTTACCTCAAGAATGTATGGACTTTCTTAAGGAAATATGCAAACCAACCACTAGAGCTTGTTATGCAGCCAAGTCAAAGTGTTTTTTTCATTACGGTATCTCTCAAAACTGGAATCCTTTTCAAGTCTCTACACAGAACATTATTTTGTACCTTCTCAATTTGCAAAAAAAGTAAATTTAGCATATACCTCTGTAAGGTTACATTTTTCAGCTACAGCTGCTAATTTACAAAACAACGTTCGCTTTTTAAAATCCCTGTCATAAAGGCTTTTATGGAAGGACCTAAAAGAGTAATACTACCAAGATTACCTCTAGTCCCTTCCTGGAACCTGAATATAGTACTCACCAGGCTTATGGGACCACCTTTTAAACCAATGCACTCATGTCTTCTACAGTTTCTTCCTTGAAAGGTAGTCTTTTTTTTTTAGTTGCAGTTACTGCTCTCAGACGTGTGTGAACTTTAGGCATTAACATTACAAGAACCATTTTTTCAGATATATAAGGATAAAGTGTTTCTTTGTACTAATCCAACTTTTCTACCTAAGGTTGTGTCTTAATTTCATATCAATCAAACTATTGAAATGCCATTTTTTTTCCCCAAAACCTGATTGAGTTGCTGAGAAGCCTACACACATTAGATGTGAAAAGAGCTCTTATGTTCTATATTAATAGAACTAAGAATTGTAGATAAAACAACCTTGTTGCTTTTTCTCCACCACATAAAGGTAATCCAATAACTAAGTCTACTGTAGCAATATGGATTGTTTAATGTATCCAAACTTATGCAAAAGCTAAAAGGCCACCACCTATTACCCCTAGAGCCCATTCAACACACAAGAAAGGTGCATATATGGCATTTATAGGCAACATGCCTATAGATGACATTTGTAGGGCAGCTGCATGATCAAAACCATGCACATTCACTAAACACTTGTGTGGAAGTTTTAGCACGTCAACAGTCCAATGTAGGACAGACAGTGCTATGTTGTTTGTTCCAAAACGGCCACAGGTTAGCCAACGCGTTTTTTGAAGGCACTGCTTTTCAGTCTATGCAGAGCATGTGTATCTACAGCCACACATGCCATCAAACGGAAAATGTAACTTACTCAGTAAGCATCTGTAGCATGTACTGCTGTAGATTCACACGCTCCCCCTCGCCTCCTGGGTCACCTATGGCTGTTACAGTACATAATACACATTTTCTTGCGTGATCTTTTAGGTTATCTACCTTTCCATTTCACTCCATCACTGACTGTGGGAAAACAATCTGAAGATGGAGTCGAGGATCATGCGCATTGCAAACAAGAGGAGGCACTAGGTCCTGTGACTTGAAAGACTTAAACAAATACAAGTTGCAACCTTCCAGACCCAACACTAGATGGTGGACATATGCTGTGGATGTGAATCTACAGCACTACATGCCACAAACAGATGCTTACTGGCTAAGTCACATTTTCCTTCTTAATGACAAATTCTTGAGTCTAGCTGCTTATCCAGACATAAGATTCATGCACCTAGAGCTGAAGGCTGCTTAGTTTGGGGACACTCGTCAACTGGAAGGTTTAAGTGTCTTTTGAAGGTACCGTGGAGCAAGACCGTCATGCTCTCGTGTGTGTGTTTGGGGGGGGGGGGGGGGGAAGGGGAGCTGACCTGTATATACAGCAGTAGATCCATATGCAGCTATTGGTGAGGCGGTAGGGTAAAAAAAACAATCTTGGCCTTGTCCTGCTATAGTTAGATCATATTGGGACAGAGAATGGATCAAAAGCTTTGAAAGATTCATCACTCTGTCTGTCTCTGGGAACCAGGAAGTATAGTTTGGATATTTGGAATATTTTCTGTGGTGAGAATGTTGATGCTTGAGGGTTCCTGGTCTGAAAAGGTGTTGGAGAACATTGTGACTTCTACCGAGATTGTGTGATCGTGAGCTCTAAATTCCCTGGGAATAGGTATTTTTGAAGAGCAACCAATAGCAATCACCTGCTTGCCTGCACTTCTATGAAGGGTTCTGAGCTTCATTTTTTTTCTTTTTTTTTCTGCATCTACTCGCTGGTAGTAAGTTTCGAGGCTGGATAGACTTTCAACTCCATTTTTCTTGGGAGACAACTTCTGTTAAGGGGCATCAGGTTGTCCTTATGGCCATCTCTACCTTTGAACCCAATCGCTTCCAACAGTCTGTGTAGTTGATTGGAAGGGTACTACTTGTAACAAGTTCTTTTGATGATTAAATATTTCTGAAGATTCATCATATAACTATTATTTTCCCAGGTGTAAGATTGGCCTGAAAAAGGTGCGGGCAACATCTCCAAGTGTGTCTGTGGTGCCGGGCAGCTCCAGGTGCAACTCAGCCTAACGTACGGGATAACATTGGAATCTAATGGACGCCAACGGGCATGCTGTTTTTTTTTTTCTTCATGCCTCATTAACAGGGGACCGGTGCTTCACAAGCTAAGTTTCCCTGTGTTTTGAGAGTGGTTCAGTCCAATATCGCCTTTTATTTCAGCGGTCCCCTGGCAAATACCAAAAATCGGAGTTTCCAAAGTACCGAACTGTCCCTAACGTGATAGGCTACCATTTTCACAAGAGGCGAAGTTCTTTCCCTCTTGCAGACACTGTTTTGATGGTATCCATGATGAGCCTAGTTATTATCGCTGTCCAGATGTTCTCCTAAGAAACACCATGCCCAGTATGAAAGCAAGATCTTCCTTTTTTAAACTTGCTCTCATTAAATGGTTAGTTGTTCCTGTGGCAGACTCTTCATCCTCATAGTAAATTCTGACATTTAAGTTGTTCAGGCTCTGTTGGCCAACCCTGTGCAACTCGAGGCCTGACTAGCCGTGCAAGATTTGTTTGGGACGACTCTGTACCCTGTGGGCCACTCCAATCCGCGTGGGTCAGCATGCTCCTACAGGTTTGGTAGCTGTGACCTGGATGCCCCAGAATCCACCGGCTGTTGCCTCAGACTAAGAAGTACACTCCTGCCAAGGTGCTGTCTGCCATTTTGCTGACAGTGTGAGCCTCTGAGCTGCTCTATGCCCCCGCTTTGTCAAAATCCTTAGAGTAGCGAAGGAAAAAATGTAAATCTTTTTTTGATTTCAAACCATAGGCAGAGCACCTTTCAAGGGATGAAGGTATGTCCTGATAGAAAAAGGTTTTGGGTCAGACTTAAAAGTCCTTACCATGCCTGATCAGGATTTTGACTCCATTAAAGACTGACATCAGAGGCTGAGAGCTTATTCCTGCAATATTGAGGCTGGCTTTATGTACAAAATGCAAGATTTGGCCTGATACTATGCCAAAAAGGGACATCATTACCGGTCTAGAACTCCACCAACACAGTGCGATGAAAATCAGTTAAAGATTTAGAATTGACGCTCAGTTATGTGGTGGTAGAAAATGCTGGATTCTCTGGTCCAAAACGTCTTTGCCTCTGGCTGTCTTCCCCCTTTTTACAGCAAAAGTCACCTGTCTTTTGAGGCCAGTATGTCATTGCACTGTGAAAACTGGCAAAACTTCCCTACCACATGAGAGAGCCGTATTCTGACTTGGTCAATTACCGTCTGGATGCCTACAAATTGATTCTGAAGTGTGGCCTGAATTTTGTTCGTTGCATGGGCATTCAAGCCTGCCTGCTTCCATGTTTTCTGCCTCCTCCTTGGAATGCGAAAAAACAGCAGGACTAGAGCTGCCTCGCTGATCCTGTTCTTCCCTTAAAGGCGTTGACACGAACAGTATAGTAATTTTTCAGGCTATTCCAGGGTACAATTCTCAGCATCTCTAACCTTCGCAGCAGCTCCAAACACCAACAGATGTCGTCTTTCTTTTGAGACTGGTGTGGATCTAGGGATTGCCATCAATAACAGTAGCACATCTTATTCCCACTATTGCCTGCCAGCTCTGCTTCCTTAGAGCCTCTTACACTATGATTTTCCAGTGGAGAAGAGAGGGTGTGATACTTTACCTTGAATTAGGTGACGATCAGGATGAAATGCTAGGTTATCAAACTTACTTGTGAGGACTGCATCCCACCCTTTTTATCCTTGCCTTCACACTGCCCTCACTCCATCAGGTTGTGATTCCTTGTGCAGGCTTTGCTTCTAGGCAGCAGTCCTTGTTATGCTGAATACAGGAGGTGTGGAGGTGGTGCCTATGGAAGATGGTACAGGATTTTACTTTCTGGTCCCACGGGTCGGGGACCAATCCTATATCTTCACATGTAGAACCTGCTGATTCCACTGGCCAACTTAAATATGCTGTCCCTAAGCAAAGGTATGTTGGCCTTCAGTGTGGGGATTGGCTGAATTCCTTGGACCTCCAGAATGCCTATTTCACATACATGTCACATACTTGGACAGCTCCCTGGTGAGTCTCCAGCGATGGTTGAGGAAAACCTTTTAATGTGCAATGACTCTTCACGGTTTGGGCTTTACAATCAGTGCCTAGAAATCTCACCATTTCCATGCACAGACATTCTTGGAAAGATTTCTGTGTGTCAGATGTCTGATACTGATTCAGAATCTCCTTGCCTCATGTCTGCTAGTCCTTTTGCATCCTATTAGTGCAGAGGGCCCAATGCCGATTAGTGCTTTTAGTGGCGAATAGTGGCTTCAACCTTGTGATACTCTTAGCTGTGGTGCAGATCTTTAAATAAGTCATTCTGTAGTTGCAGTGTTAAAGGTGTCACTACAACCATTTGGTGGGCCACCCCACTGGCCCTCTGAACACAGGGTGCCATGATAATGGTTGCTGCCTTACCCTTCAGCTGTATTGGAGCACTGTCTGCACATAAACGTGCTTGAGCTGCCAGCAGCATGTCTTGTCCTGAAGTTTCTTCACTTCAGTCTCAGTGAGCTTCATTTAGATCGTCAGACAACACTGCCATCCATTTGATCAACAGGCAGGGTGGTGTGGGGTTGTGAACTCCATTTTTGGAGGTTACTCGCCATTAGTAGTGGGGAGCTTTCCCAATAGTGGCACACCTTACAGGTTCCCACAATGTAGTAGTAGATGCACTAACTCGCCCTCTCTGTAGGATCAGGAGTGGGAACCAAATCTCAGACTAACAGAAGTGATAGTCTCCATATTAAGTTATTTGCAAATTAAACTCTGCTCTACAGACGAGAACAGGAAGTAGCTTTGGTTTTGTCCCAAACACCTTCCTCTCCTTGAGTTACTCCTGGTTTAGTTTATCGCTGGGCCTGCTTCACACATTTCCACTGAATATGAGCCTGTTGAATTTTCTGTGAAAGGTGAGGCAAGATCAAGCCCAGCTGATCCTGATTATCCCAGATGGGGTGAGGAGAATCTTTATATGCCAATTTGCCACTCAGCATTTGCCTACCTCTTCCTCTCCTGCAGAAGGTGGACCTGATCTCACAGTAAGATGGTAGTCTTACACTGCAATCCCCAAACACTACTGTTGCATGCATGAAGATCAAACAGAGTGAGTCCTTTTGTCTGCCTGCAGAAGCTGCGGATGTAATCTTAGCTTCTAGGAAGCTTGCTACTAAATTAATTTGTGTTGTCGCTATAAAAAAGTGTTCAGTGGCGCATAGGGAGGTTTGAACATTTCCATTCTTGCCTTTCTGCTATCCTTCGCTTTGCATTGTCTTCTGTCCAACCAAATCTAGTGGCTGTAGCCAAAGGTTATTTGGCAGCCCTGTCTACCTTCATAGGCCTTATGGGCAACCATCCTTGTTTAGATTGGTAGTAGTGGTGCACCTTCTAAAAGATTATTTTTCCTCTCTGTTCATTGTTCATCAGTGGGATTTTAACCTTGTGCTGCTGTTCTTAATTGTATTCCTGTTTGAGAGAATGCTCAGTTGTCTAGTACACCTTCTCACTGTGAAGACTGGTAGCAAGAAGTCAACCCTTTGAGCTGGAGAACTTCAGATCCTCTGAGTTTACCTAACGTTCACTGTTTTTTACTCAGATAAGCTGATCCTTTAAACCTTTACTTCCTTTCTGCCCAAGGCGGGTATGGGCCAGTGTTTCTCCATCTTTTTTTCATACTTCCTCATCCCTCCAATGCAGAAGAGGCACAGAAGTGCTGTATCATATGACATCTATCACACTGAGCAGGACAGTGAATGGTCTGCACTTTGTGGGTTTCGCATGCACTAAGAAGGGCAAAGCTGTGACTAAAATCACCACTTCATGAAGGATCATTCTTTGTCTCAGGATTTGTGTCTACTTAGCTAAGCAAGGCTCTCTGGAGGGCATTTGTGCCATGGCTCCTGTCAGAGGTACTCAGGAGTCTGCCAGGGAGCCTCATGGCCAACCTTGCATACGTTTGCCAAGCACTGGTTCCTTGTGGTTCAAGACTAATGTGACCAATTACTACTTTGGATAATCAGCACAGCTGAATCCCACCTCTAGGAGGTCTTGCACTGGGATCAGGGATGTGAAATTCCTATTGCCCCAATGCCCTGGACATATTGTTTGAGGTCCAGGACAAGAAGATTTCATGTTTACTTTGTCGTTGGGACAAGTAGGCCCAACCGCCTGTAGCACAAACCCTTTGGCTGCCAGTTTACAGTACCACATTATAGAGAACGGAAATGAATTGTCTGCAGTTAAGGTTAAATGCAGTTGAGTTTATATTTGTGTCCATATGTTTAAGCTGTTTGAATTTGTATTTATGGTTCATTAACACAGCTTTTTTTATTAGGATGAACACAAAGCCTTTTTTATTAGGATGAGCTCTGTAAATAAATGTAAGCTCGGATTTCACTATTGACTGTGGTTCTGGTTAATAAAAAAAAAAAAGTGTACACGTTTGCAAAGTGTAGCAATAAGACGCTACATATAAAATTCCCGGAATGCTCCGATAAATTGCAACATTTTGCAGAAGCTTGAAAGCAAGATTGATGATTCTTTGCTTTCAAAATAAAATGTTCAAAGAAAAATGCAACAAGGAACAAAATGTTTCCTAAACTACTGTAAAAATTAAGGTACCACTTCACTATTATTATAGCATCATTTAGTAAAATGTACTGATGCATGCTAGTATTTCCAAAAACCTTTCAGAATGGAAAATCAGTGTACCCAGTTTCCAGAAGATTATGGGAAACCTGAAAATATACAAGCATTGGCAAATCCAATAGGGCCAACATTCGTGGTCAGTTTTTTGGTTTTGTCAATGTCTTGTTTTTAAATGGCTTCTGTAGAACTTTATTGTTGTTGGAGCTGCCGAGTCCTCACCACTGTAACAAACATTGATGAAAAGCAAAAGTATTTTTTGTTTTTGAAAACACACTTTAACACAGTAGTTCCTGGCACTGAACAAAATTAAAGTGTGCACTGATATGCTCTTTCCGAATGAGCAGGTTGCTGTCACTCACAGTGGAACCAGCCGATAGATGGATAGAAAGAGATAATTTTAATCAAGACTAAAGGTCTTGGTTAACACCAGACCTAATTAGGGGGTCCAGTTCTTAAAGAGAGTCACAAAAGTACACATATGGAATATATCTTAGTATTAGTGCAGATTAACGTATTTTATGAACTTGGGTGTTTACAGAAGTACACAGAAAATGGTACTGCTAGAAAGTATTTCTGGGCTGTATTTTAGCACAAACAAATCTGCATGTTTAGATGTACTTATGTGAAAATCTATTGAGTGTGTTTCCTCCAACCGCCTTTTTTCTCCAACCATGGAAGGTTTACGTCTACCCTTGTCAGAAGTAAATTTCCAAACATGCAAGTTATTAGGTTTTATCAACACCAGGGCAGTGCACGCTCTATTGGCGACTAGAATGCAAAAACCCAACACTCTCAAAACAACGTAATTTATGCATTGTGCTGATATGTTGTTGTTTAACCTTTTGCATTGCAGAGTTCAATCCTGAAGACTTAATTTTAATGTGCATACAAATGCTGTTCATTTGCAATGTATTGCTGCAGGCTTTCAGAGTGTGTTAGGGTGTGGTCCCTTTCCAGGGCCTTCTAGAGACTTTCCCTGCAACATGCCTGGGTGTGGTTGTGGGCTGGGCCAAGACTCTATAAAAAGGAGGCAGCCCAGCTCCAAGTGCTCACTATTCAAACGTCCCGGTGCAGAGCAGCAGCTACTTCCTGAGCTCCTGTCCCGGTGGCCTATTTGATCTTCCAGACATCTGACTTTCATTCTTCATTTGGAGATCCTTGTTCTGGGCGGTAAGACGGTGGTTGGGCTGGCCTCCAGACGCCGTTATCGAGAACTCTCATGTTCTTGGGCCTAATTCTTTTATGATTTGACAGAGTACTTTGCGCGTGTGAAATATGCGCTTGAGTGTTTGTGACATTTGCAGGGTGACTTGCGAATCTGAAAGACGTGCGATTCGTTTCATGATAATTTAATCTGCACGCTACCATTTCTTGACATTTGCATGGTGGCTTAAGAATCAGCAAGACGCGCGATTCGTTTTATGGTGTTTTAACTTTGTTGTTCATTGCGCGCTACCATTTCGTGACATTTACATGGTGGCTTAAGAATCGGCAAAAGACGCCCGATTCGTTTCATTGTACTTTGATCTTGTTATTCATTGTGAGCTGTTATTTCTTGGCATTTACATCGTGGTTTACGAATCGGCAAGACGCGCGATTCATTTAATGATGATTTTACTTTGATATTCATTGCGTACTACCATTTCTTGGCATTTTACATGGTGACACTCGAATTGGCAAGACGCACGATTCTCTCCTCGAGTTTAATTCATGTTGTTTATTGTATGCCACTATTCTAAGATATTTATCATGTAATATTCGAGTTGACAAGTTATGTGATTTGTTTTCCTGAATCCATATTGTGTTATTCATGGTGCACAATCCTTTTATGGTGTTTACTATATATATACATATATATATATATATATATATAAATCTGCAATATGCGCAATTTGTGTTGAAACATTTTAAGAGTACACAGAAGATCAGAGTTTCTAGATGCAATATTGTATGGTCCTAGTATGCATTCTCAAAAAAGGATTTATATGACTGGTTTAAAATTTAGTCAGAATGTTTTTCTGATTCTCATGTAAAGGAAAGTACTTGAATAAGAAAGTTTTCATTTAATCCATCTTGATTCCCTTACAGGTATCTTGAAACTTAGTCATTTTAAAACTTAATTCTTAGATTGTTCATGTTTTCAGAATGACTATGCTTAGAATCATAGTCTAGTGTTGATTTCAGGAGATATAATTTTCATATTGTGTGTTCTAACCTTTTTCTTACTACAGGTCTCCTTCCCAGCTGTTTCCCTTCCTAATCCCCTCTTCCCCTCTTGAACTCTCTTAGCCTCTGTGATTTATCTATCAGAGTCTTGGAGCTGTTCAGTGGTGGACGTGTTGGGAACGTGCACAGACCCCGAGGATCAGGTGACTCTGACAGGTTTGCAGAGACTCAAAAGGGTATTCCAACCTTTGAACTGCTGTTTACCGCTACCTCAAGCCCCTATATGTGGATCTGCGGAAAGGTGACAAAATAAGGAACTTGCTAGTATTAAAGCCCTACTATAGTATTAGCCCAGAAATAGTCTGGGATGCTATTGTCAGAGCTCTTAATAATGAGATTGCTCCCATAATTTGTCGTCGCGCTACGTGGCACCAAATAGAAATGTAGACTATTTTACAGGGCAGGAAGATTTATGAAGCAACTTGTCCCATGGACAGGCAGACATTTTATTAAATTCCACACCCCTGTGGGATGCCTTCATAAAATGAGGAATCTGCAGGAGAGTGTCTCCGTCAGAAAAGAAAGTTACATTATGATGATCTTCTAGATTCCTCATTGCCCTTCCTCATCTCCAGTGAGTTACTGCAGTGCATAATAAGATCCCATGGTTGGTAAATTTGTTATTTGCTGTTATCGTTACTGATGTTCTATGTTCATCTCTGCACACTTTGATGGGTGAAGAAAAAGTACCAGAAACTGATGGTGGCAAGCTGGATGGTGCATAATATACTCAAGTGTTGTCACATGTGGCCAACGTTCTCTAAAGCCATGTGGTGTCACATGGTGACCATGGAGAGTTGTTGCTGGTGAAATGTTTCTGGACCAGACACACACCTGTAAGTATATTTATGAGGGGAGCGATCTGCCAGACAATTTTATATTCAGCAAATGTATTTTTACCAAATGTAATATTTTTATTCTTGTGACATCAATGTGATGTGGAATATGAAGCCAAGGTCTTCATTAGGATTGTGTTCCAGGCTCCAGTCTTCTGACGATTGTTCAAGTTCAGTTCAGTACCATTTAGTATTGAAGATTCACTTTGTCTCTAATCCACAGTCAATACTAATTATCTAGCATAAGATGTCTATAGACTGTGACATTTAACCTCTCTGGTGCCTGGGGCGAGCTGGTCTTGCCCTTGGCTACGGTCGGCCTGTGCCAAGGATGGGACCAGCTCGTCCGGCACCTGGCGCTCCCCTTGTTGGCAACCTATCCCCATACCATGGGCAGGGATAGAAGTGGAACCTGACCGCATCAGAGGCCGCTGCCATTGTGCTGGAAGCTCAGCTTCCAGTGCGATCAGAAGAGAATTTTGAGGTTTGCTAGGGATTCTGGGTAACAAAACCTGGTGAGAGTGCCACAAGTTACCCCATCCTGGGTTCCTCTAGGTGTCTAGTTTTCAAAAAATGTCCAGGTTTGCTATCTTTTCCTAGGTGTCGGATGATCTACAGGCCAAAATCCACAGCTAAGCACTTTGCAAAAAACAGGTCAGTTTTCTTTGGCAAAATGTGGTGTGTCCATGTTGTGTTTTGGAGCATTTCCTGTCGCGGGCACTAGGCCTACCCACACAAGTGAGGTGCCATTGTTATTGGGAGACTTTGGGGAATGCTGGGTGGAAGGAAATTTGTGGCTCCTCTCACATTCCAGAAATTTCTATCACCGAAATGTGAGGGGAAAAAGTGTTTCTTGTTTTTTGGGGGTTTTTTTTGCCACGTTTTGAGGTTTGCAAAGGATTCTGGGTAACAGAACCCTGGTAAGAGCATCACAAGTTACCCTATCCTAGGGTCCCCTAGGTGTGTCTAGTTTTAAAAAATGCACAGATTTGGAAGGTTTCCTAGGTGCCGGCTGAGCTAGAGACCAAAATCCATAGCTAGGCACTTTCCAAAAATCAATGTAAAAATTTGATGTGTCCATGTTGCGTTTTGGGGCATCTCCTGTTGTGGGCACTAGGCCTGCCAACACAAATGAGGTACCATTTATATCGGGAGGCTTTGGGGAATGCTGAGTGGAAGGATATTTGTGGCTTCTCTCAGATTCCAGAAATTTCTACCACCGAAATGTGAGGAAAAAGTGTTTTTTTTTGCCAACTTTTGAGTTTTACAAAGGATTCTGGGTAAAAAGAACCTAGTGAGAAACACAAGTCACCCCATCCTGGATTCCCCTAGGTGTCTAGTTTTAAAAAATGCACAGGTTTTGTAGGTTTCCCTAGGTGCCGGCTGAGTTAGAAGCTAAAATCCACAGCTAGGCACTTTTCGAAAAACACGTCAGATCTCAATGTAAAAATGTGATGTGTCCGTGTTGCGTTTCCTGTCGCCGGCGCTAGGCCTACCCACACAAGTGATGTACCATTTTTATCGGGAGACTTTGAGGAACATAGAATAGCAGAACAAGTATTATTGCCCCTTGTCTTTCTCTACAATTTTTCCTTCCAAATGTAAGACAGTGTGTAAAAATCTATTTGAGTAATGCCCTGTAATTCACATGCTAGTATGGGTACCCCGGAATTTATCTTGTGCCCCTTTTGGAATTACAAGGTTTCCTTGATACCTATTTTTTACTCTTTATATTTCATCAAATAAATTGCTGTATACCCGGTATACAATGAAAACCTATTGAAAGGTGCGACTCCTTTATTGGCTCTGGGTACCTCAGGTTCTTGATGAACCTACAAGCACTCTATATCCCCACAACCAGAAGAGTCCAGCAGACGTAACGATATATTGCTTTAAAAAAATCTGCCATTGCTGGAAAAAGTTATAGAAGAAAACGTGACAGATATGGCTCTTTTTTTCACCTCAACTTCAAAAATTTGTGTTTTAGCTGTTACTTTCTGTAGGAAAACCTTGCAAGATCTACACAAATGACCCCTTGCTGAATTTTGTCTACTTTTCAGAAATGTTCAGCTGTCCAGGATCCACGCCCACTAACTGGAAGGAGGCTAAAAGCACAAAAAATAGTAAAACTGGGGTATGTCCCAGTAAAATGCCAAAATTGTGTTGCAAAATGGGGTTTTCTGGTTCAAGTCTGTGTGTTCCTGAAAGCTGGGAAGATGGTGATTTCAGCCCCGCAAACGCTTTGTTGAGGCCATTTTCAGGGAAAAAAACAGAAGCTTTCTTCTGCAGCCCTTTTTTCCAATTTCTTTAAAAGAAAAAAACGAAATTATAGCTGTATTTTGTCTAATTTCTTGGTCTCCTCCAGGGGAACCCACAAACTGTGTACCTCTAGAATCCCTAGGATGTTGGGGAAAAAAAAAGGACGCAAATTTGGTTGGGTATCTTATGTGGACAAAAAGTTTCAAGGGCCTAAGCGCGAACTGCCCCAAATAGACATAAAAAGGCTTGGCACCTGAGGGGAAAAGGCCTGGCAGCGAAGGGGTTAATTTGTTTGTGTGGTAATTTGTCCCCCGAGGAAAGGTTTGTACTGTTTGTGTGTAGGACTGCTCCTAGTTATTGAGGGCCAGTTGTATGTAGTTTTAGGTTTGTTATCTTCTAATAGCATTTTTTTGTAATTTTCTATTAGGAAATCACAAACTGCTATGTATTACAGTATGTTTAACCTGGTTTGCGATACCCTAATGGGTTGCCATGGACCTACCTCATTAATAATCAAATGGCAGGTCACAATATGCGACGCATAGAGAATGGCAGGGCCATCATGTCTGTGTTTACTTGTTAAAATAAGCATATTTTTTTTAAATGCAGCCAATTTTCCTTAAGGGAAAACTGGATGTATTTATATAAAAAAACAAAATATCGTTTTCTTTCACATTTTTTTCTTTTTTTTTTTTAGGGCAGTGGTCTGTGGGACCACTGACTGCTCTGAAAAAATGCCGCACCATTCACAAACGGGATCCCTTCCTGTTTGCAAATGGCTTTCCACCAACTTGAAGATGGTGGTAATCTGCAACTGTTTTGTGACCGCATTTCTGGTCACAAAACATTCCTACATACCAGTGTGACTCGCTATTAGGAAAAGATACTGTTTACACCCACCCTCCTAATAGCGACTCGCAAACCCTATTTTGCGAGTCAGTAATGGGTTACAGACTATCAAAATAGGGTTAGTACATGCCAAAAAGCCTTTTACTGGTCACAAAGGGCCCAATTGGCCATTTGCGACTCATAAAAGGTATTGTACATCTGGCCCTAAATGATTTGTGAGGTAACCATAGACATTTTGTCTTTGATGTCAAGAACAAGTGATTAAGGGAATGTTATCATCCCTTACACTGTTTGAGAGTGGACCCAATTGAACATATGGCTATATGAAAATCTACACACCCTGCACATCTAATCCCCGTGAAGTAGATGCAGAAGGAGTTAATGTAGTGCAGAATTCTGAACTACTTTTCTTATTCACGTTAGCTGTGTTTAGATCCTGGATATGATGGGATTGCTGTTTTTGAGTGTTATACATGTGTTCATTTGTACTTTGAAACAAGATGTTCACTTTATAAAACTGCTGGTTCATGGGGAAGAGTTTAATTTACTTGGTTGTGTTTGAGGCGAAGAACATATCCATTATTAATACATTTTAAAACTTTTTGACTTTTATTATACTGTACCAAGAGGGTCACGGTTGGAACAGCCTCACCCGCTTTCCTTCCCCTTTTCTGGGCAGTGGTGCTAGGATGTTCATTTTTTCCTGTTTGTGGAGTCACTGCTGAAGTCTGCAGGCTTCCACAGCATTTTTTTAATTTTTTTATATTCATAGTGATTTGTCTCAGCTGTATTTGTCTTCGGATTTGTTTCTCATAATACGGCATACAAGAAACATAGGTGCTTATGTACGCCCTGGCACTGCGGATGTGTCCCTTTTTCCCATATAATGAGTGACACACCGGCAGTGCAAGGGGATTTTAAATAAGCCCCTTAGTGTTCTAATGGTCTCTTCTAACTGTAGATTCCTCACCTTAAAATTACTCATCAGGCACTGGACGAGATCTGGAAACTTGCTTCATAACGCTGCTCCCTCAAGCTGCTAGTTGGTGTTGTGCGTGACTCTACATCTCCCCAGAAGTGATGGAGCGGAGCTGAAAATTAGCACAACCCCTTTGTACTGACTTCAGTTTCTAATTTTCCCTTTCCACCCCCTTCAACGCAGAGCATGAACAATCATTGGTACTAGTGTGCTGAATGTTAACTAGGGACATTTCTAGGTGTTAAAAAGAGGCCACTCCACAGAGGTGGGAGGGTGGTGAGAAATCTGCAGTCTGATAGACTTCTAGCTGCAGATTCCTTACCTTACAATTACCCCCAGGTGTAAGACTGGATCCGGAAAATGTTCATGCCCTGCTTTGCCTGTCACCGACAGATGTCGGTGATGGACTGACATCTTGTTTGCCTCTGGTGCATGAAGGGCGACCATGATGTGAAGACCTGCATTGCCCGCAGTGCCATGCACCCCAAGGCCTTGAGGGAGCGGTCCCTCAGCTCCTTGCTGCATGATGCCACAACTTAGACTTAGATCAGTCATGGAGCCCATGATCTTTGTCGAAGTCATCTGAGCGTTGAAGTAAGTCCCACAGTAATAATAATTTAAAAAAAAGTAATATGTGGAAGATCTTCAACTTCATCCTATCCATTAAAGCCATCCATTGAGACAATGGAATATAGTAATTCAAGGTCTGGCTCCGTGGTTGAACCTGGGCTGGCTCTGCGTCTCCTCAAGGTTCTGGGAGCCACAATTACCCTGCCCAAATCTGAATTTCATGAGGCCATCCACCTCATTGATGTGGCCTGTCCCTGCTAGTGTGCCTTAGGGTCCTGTGGGTTCGGGAGAGGCCCCTACTGGTTCCCCATCAGCGGGTAAGCCCCTGGCATGAGTTGGTCGGGCCATTGGAACCACAGATGAATCCAAATGGCACCAGTTGTACCACCTCGTCATTACCCGGCACCGGTCCAGATGTCAACGCTACTGGCGGGGCCGTCCCCGTTTTCATCCCTGACACGGAGCCAGAGGGACATTGCATGATGCTGACTGGAGCCTTGCCCTCTAGACCTGAACTCTCCAGACCTGAGCCCTAATCTTACAGGCTAGGATGTAGGAAGGAATGGGAGGAGACACTTGGCTCTGAGGAATACAAGCCCCTATATGTCAAAATGAACTGCTGTGAGGACTTGGCGGATGCCAGTGGACTGGATACATTTCCAGATACTGGTATGGTCTCTCCTACTAAGGCTACGGGGGGGCTTCTTTTCTAAGGTAAGGAATCTGCGGCTAGAAGTCTTTCAGTTTAACAAGCTACCTTCGGTAACTCCTTATCTGGCAGAGACTCTGTCTAATAGCAGTTTCCTTACTGACCCACCTATCCTTCCCACTCTGCAAATGGATCTTTAGAAACGGGTTTTTTCCCTTTTCAGAGCCCTAGTTTTCTACACCAGTGATTTGTGGCTTTGCCCTCCTGGCTTAGAAAGTCATAAAAGGAACAGACGTCAGCGTGCTGGGGTGGTGCCTATATAGGCATAGTACACGTCCCTTCTGGTGTGGACGATGCCATATGGAGCTGAACGCCACTTACTGGCAAGCATGGGTACTGCTTAAAAAATATTTCCGTATCCAGTCTGATGCCCGAGGATAATTCTAAAGTAAGGAATCTGTGACTAAATATAGGGGGTCATTCTGACCCTGGCGGTCGAGGCTGGCGGTGCTTCCTTTGCTATTCCGACCGCGGCTGTAAAGCTGCGGTCGCCCAGCCGGGTCTGGCGGTTTCCCGCCGGATTTCCCCCGGCTGGGAGAATCCTCCAGCGCCGCCATGGGGATTCCGACCCCCTTCCCGCCAGCCTGTTTCTGGCGGTTTTCACTGCCAGAAACAGGATGGCGGGATCGGGTGTCGTGGGGCCCCTGGGGGCCCCTGCACTGCCCATGCCACTGGCATGGGCAGTGCAGGGGCCCCCTAACAGGGCCCCAGCAGGATTTTCACTGTCTGCTTTGCAGACAGTGAAAATCGCGACGGGTGCAACTGCACCCGTCGCACCCCTGCAACACCGCCGGCTCCATTCGGAGCCGGCTTCAATGTTGCAGGGCCTTTCCCGCTGGGCCGGCGGGCGCTCTTTTGGCGGTCGCCCGCCGGCCCGGCGGGAAAGTCGAAATGGCCCCCTGCGGTCTTTTGACCGCGGATCGGTCTTTCGACGGGGGAAGTTTGGCGGGCGGCAACCGCCGCCCGCCAAACTCGGAATGACCCCCATAGTCTCTACCAGATAATGTTACTGAAGAAAAGTAACTTGTTTGTTATCCTCCACCAGAAAGAGCATTACTGAGCAACTGATACTTCTAACTACTGATTCCTCACCTTGGATGCTAAAGCAGTAAATTCTCGATCGTAGAGGGTATGTGGAGTGGGCTAAACCTAAAAAGTCTTGCAGGACCAAGCAGCCGAAGTGCCTTTCACGCCGCACCTGGCTGTTTGGACAGTAGTGTTTTGTTAGCATTTGTAATTAAGTGACACTCACGTTGCAGCCTGGCATATGTCCAGGACAGACACTCTAGGAGCCCACAAAGTGGAGCAGCCTTAACCCTTGTGCAATGGGCTCTCAGATCTTCAAGGCTGCTTTTTGGCCAGTGCATAGCAGATCGTAATGCATGCGTATGAGCAACGAGGCTCCCTTCCCTTGCTTCTTCTGACGAATTGGACCATTAAGTAGATGGATACGTTTTCTACATTTTCACAGCTCTCTGCTTGTCTTTTAAATAACACCCCATCCTTCAGTTTTCTGCAAAACTTCTTTTGAACAGTGTCAGTCCTTAATGGTTGTCAATCTACAAGGCAAGTCAGACATAAAGTTAGGTTTTCCCTAGATATTTCAATACCATAGAAAGTAAACCTAGCAAAGGGGGAAAATGTGATTCATGGGAGTACAGTGGAGCGATAAGAGCATCCTAAGAAACACAATAAATAAAATGATTCTACCATGGCAAAAAGAGATGGAAGTCACCTAATGTCTTAAGATAGGTACGAGATGAAGAAAATCAGGGAAAAGCTTTCGCTCAAAGAGGAAAAAAAAAGCATAAAAAGTTATCAATGTTCTGAGAGACCCCCTTTTTGTATACTGTATGAAAGAGCATTTCCCATAGTTCTCGAGGGCGTGATCTGGTTTTTGCCCTGTATTGTCCGAGGAGAATTTGTAGAATTGTTTTGCTCTGGTGATATCCACCAAATACCGTGTGTTCACTGACTCATTGGAATAGATTTTTTGCCAAGCAGTCTCACCTCCGTATACGCAGGTTTTCAAGTTTATTTTTTAAGTAAGAAAACGTATATTTAAAATGTTATAGTATACTACACGTTTATGATATACTCTTATACGTAAGAATGTGAGAGAATTTAATGTTGGGGACCATGGTCTCTTGTGGCATTGTTAGCAGTTGGTCACAACGGTTACAGAAGTGGATTTGCCAATTTAAAAGCACTGTTGATGGTTATGGGTGGTAAGTAGGGACCCTGTTCTCTGAACTCGCCGTCGTGACTTTTTCAGAATTTCTTTTTTATATTCCACTGGGGTGTTCCAAGAATGAGAATTAAAAAAAAGAAATCTAGAATGTACGCCTTTGCTCACTTTGCGTCCTGCCCTAGCATGCAAAGTGCTATTAACAGAAGTTGCATGCAACCATAAATCGGTATAATCTGGTTACAAATTGAATGTAATTTTATGCTGTCTCATGCCACACCTGGATGATTAAACATTACGGTACTTGTGGTACCACTGGATAAAACCCTACCTTTTGTTCTCATGGAGAATATTTTACACTGGAGTTCACCAGCCTGCATGTCAGTAACTGCATGTTGCTGCTTCCGTTTTGAATTTAAAATCAAGACCGATTCAGTGGTACCAAAATCAGATGCCCATCATGTGATGGGTTGCCAACGTTGGTATAGACAAGTGTGTTTTTTTAAAAATTCATTTATTGTATTCCTCATGGCTTCTACAACGGTTGTCTAAATTCTTATTTCAGTAGCCCCCACCTTTTTATGGTTGGCTATGGGGTACCTTTTTAGGTCTTGTCAAACAGACTTATTGTGGAGAATGCAAACGCTTACAGGGGACTTTTGGCATGCCCACTGCTTACCATTGTTTAGATTCTTGTCAATCTGATGCCCTTGCTGCTTATTTAATGGCTTTCCTTCCTCTGCTTGTGTTTGTGCCCCCTCCCCGCCAACTCCCAGGATCATACCTACCCCCTCCCTTTGGTTAGATTTTTTTGTATCCCTCCACTACTCTAATTCCAGGAACTACTCCTCTTTTCCCTTCACCATTTAATACCCGTAGCTTTTCTCCACCCTTCACGTTTTCTTATAAGAATCCAAACACCCCTGCACATAACGATTGGGCTCCCAGATTACAAACGCTCGTTTGGGTGCACCACTCACACGGATACCGCAGGTGTTGGTGCATACTCCTGCCGTGCTGCTGGTGAAGGCCTTTAGTTCTCAGGGACAGTGGTGCCGCACCGCAAGCAGCCATCGGCATTGACGGCCGACTACCTCCCCCCTTTTTCCCACTCTTTCCAGTATGCTCTACTCCAAATAAATGGAAGCATGATTGGCGTATGCTTTCCTGGTTTGGGCCTTGATTAGGAGGTGTCAAGGGAGACCAGCTGAATGCAGTCACACCCCGTGCCTGCAACCTGTCAGGGGAAGGAAAGAAGAAAGCACCCGAACAGGTCGCTTTTCACATTAGTCAAAAGATAAACCTGGAAAAGGAATGAGTTTTAATCAAACAAAGGAAAGGTGAAGAAGATGTCTGAGGATACGCTGACCAATGATGGACAACCGAGTACACTGGATCAGGTGACCAGAATAACTGCAGAAATTCAAGCCTGTTTACCATATAGTGTGGGTAATTACACTGGACCAGTGCAAAATAATGCATGAATTAGCCATGCGCACCTCTCATAAACATGAATAAATGCTTAGCCATTAGAGAAAGCACATGAAAAGAAGGTATGTGAAAATAAATTAAATCCACTATCCAAGGAGCTTTGTTGGGTAGAGGTCGAAGACGTGTTGACTTGTAGTGGATTAGAATGTTTAATGAGCTCAGTTTAAATATCTATTTATTACCCAGTTGATGTGTAACAGTGCGGTGTAAGCCTCAAAAAGTGTAGTCCTGGTTTTATTCAACTGGCAACAATATTAACAGGCAATTTGCATAAGCCACACTAGTCATGCGATTGGCTAATGTGTATCTTGAATGTTCATGTTATTTCAATTCACGTTCGAGACCTAAGGAGCTAGAAATATACAGCATGTTATGTTAGAGTAATTTGTGAAGTGCAGTACTACCCTAACAGGGATTCTCAGCGCTGGCCTGCTACTACAGGGAGACACCCAGAACATTACAGAGGTCTATGCTACAAACAGCCTGGCCTTCAGCCCTTTCTAAAGCAGAGATGAGTGGAAATTTTACGTAGCTGTGTAGGCAGGTTGCTCCAAAGCACTGGAGCTATCGCTCGTCCAGGATGATGTCTGCTCCAGAGATTTGTCTTCCCTTTTCCTAGTTTGGTCCCACTCGTCACCTTCTTTAATTGCAGGGGACGTGCCCGAGCAGGTTCATGGTTGAACTACATTGCTCCTATAAAGCTGGTTTTACCGATTAGTGCCTGGCTCTGATACAATCGAGCATTCTGTTTCATCTACCGTTTGGTGGTTTAAAAAACAAACAAAAAAAAAACTGCTGAATGTGATCAACCCCAGAAGTGCCAAGACGTGTCTATCTGAGGGGAGGAGACTTGGGCCCATATTTATACTCTATTTGCGCTGGGTTTGCGTCATGTGTTTTGACGCAAATCCAGCACAAGCTTAACTCCATATTTATATTTTGGCACTAGACATGCCTTGTATAAAAATATTGGAGTTAACCAAATTTTTTGCCTGCGGAAAACTACCTTGCGTGAATGAGACGCAAGGTAAGCATTCTCGGGCAAAAAATGCCTCAAAGGCCCTAGCGCTTTATTTATCTTCCTGTGCAAAAATCATGCACGGGAGGAGGAGGGCCTTAAATAATGGCGCTAAGCCTGCTTAGCGCCATTATTTTACGCCTGGGTATGGGCAGGCGTAAGGGGACCTGGAGGCAGATTTCCATGGTCGGGGACCATGGAAATGGCCCACAGGTGCCCTTCCCTGTCCCCAGGGACACCCCCACCCACCCTTACCCACACCAGGAGGTCACCCACGGATGGGGGACCCATCCGAATGTAAGTCCAGGTAGGTTTTCTTTTTTTCCATCCAATGCCGCTCGGGGGCCCTGACTTGGGGCCCCCTGCAAGGAGCTGGTACCAATGACCATGCCCAGGGGATATTTGTCCCCTGAGCATGGCCATTGTGGTGGTGGGCATGGCTCCTGTCTTTACAAAGGTCTTTACAAAGACAGGAGCCATGTCCATGGGGCTTGTGTGCCAGGAAATGGCGTTACACTTCCTAGAGGCATTTTTTTGCCTCTGAACAGTGTAGTGCCATAATTTGGCGCACAAGCCCCGGTTCTCCCAATGCCTCCCAGGACCTGTTTGCATCCTTTCAAAGGACGCTAACAGGTCCTTAGCGCCATTCCTTAAATATGGTGCCCGGCCAGCGTCTAGGAATGGCGCTAGCCGGCGCTATAATTTTTGCCACAAACCTGCGCTAACGCAGGTTTGCGGCAAAAAGTATAAACCTGCCCTTTGATCTGGAGACAAGGACACTTGCTTAGAAAGCACCACAGTCTGCCCCTCAAAGAAACCTTTCTGTGTCAAAGACTGGTCCAAAGTAGTAAATGATGTGTGAGGGCACCCGGGAAGTCTGGCCTTTGATGGGAAAACTCTATTCCTGTAGCTGGTTTCAGCAATTTGTCATGAATCATTTTTGTTTGTGACTGTTTTCCATGAGGAATCATTCAGCAAGGTGTGCATCTTTGAAGACTGCCTTGCAACAAATGAAAACCATTACCACAGTCAAAAGGAAGCCATTTAATGTATTGAAGAGGATACAAGCATTTCCAATGCATACCCCTATGTTTCTGGCAGATTGAAATATGAAAGCATGAATCCTGTGGGGCACACTGATTGGCCTTGATATTGATGACTAAGGGCTTGTTGTAGGGCTAAATCCCCAGTTTATTTTTCTGGATCACTTCCTCGCCATCTTCAGATCAGTATGGTCAGTATTCCAGAATTGGAACTGTTCTTTTTTTTTGTTTTGTTTTAATGTATAATAGGTTAGCAGTAGCAGATGCCCTTGTCTAATAAAGTCTGTGCTTGGTACACACTGGATGAAGGAGGTCCCAGGAGAAATGTCTCACCAAGATGCCACAATAATGTTTAAATGTACACAAGTCAGCCGTGTCTTTTGCCGCACTGATGACCTTGTTCTTTGTATCTTCTATGATTATCTCCTGTATTTTGTATTTTAGGGAGATGCTAAAAAATTGTTCCAATTAGTCCAATGGCACATTATCATAATACCATAAAGAAACTAGTTGCACAGTGGGTAACGTTTAACATAACATCTCAACCTTGAATGGAGTGTTTTATTTTGTCGATGTGGCAGAGACCGTTGAAGCGGTGGGTATGTTTTTTGCTTTAAGGTACTTTGTTTCCAGACTGGTTGCTATGTCTTTTTCTTGGCTGATTATGCAAATAAGGCTTTGAGGAGGTTATCTATAATTGGGTCCAGAAGGCTGGGAATTAATGGCATCTTCGGTTGTGCTTGCTTCTTGGTCTGCATGCAATATCACAAAAGCGATGGGAGTCTGGATTATTGGGGTGAAGATTTGGACCTTAAGCTTTCTCGCATCCTCTTGGTAACTTTGTGGAAGGCTACTATGTCGGGAACAGGAGATACCTTTGATGGAATTGAATTTGGAGATTGAGGGGACGGGGCATGTCAGTTGGGATCTGTATCCCATGTCCAGGTTCTATGAGGTCACTACTTAGGTGGTCTAGCAAACAACTGTAATGATCTTCAATAGTACTATCTCCAAGGACTGTTCTCTATGGTGTTTTCTCGGTGCTCCTCTTCACCACTTTTTTGAGGGTCAGTTATGGGAGCACTTGCAGGAACTGTTTGTATGTGCCTTTCCTGCAATGTGCCTTTCTTCCTTTGATGATTGGCGAGTAAAGAGATGGGTTGACAGGGGGGCTTGAGTGGCCTATATCATGGATAGCAGTCAAGCTGTTTTCAGAGTTCCTGACATGAGGCAAGAGCTGTGTTGTCATTGTCCAATGATGAAGGCTCCATTTGGTCAGGAAAAAGGGACTGAAGTAAACCCTTCTCCACAACATTTGACACGATGTCTGAATGCACTGACAGCCTTGTGGCCAAGGAGGGAAATACTCGGAGTCCTCCGCTTTATTAGGTCTAGATGTCCAGGGTTGCCTCTATATAAATGTAGCAGCTATAAATAAGGTAAGAGAAGACCCTATAGGAACATGGCAAGTGCTTTCCCTGATTAGCATGGAGGCAAAGTGCCAGCTTTATCCTTCAGTCTTGGCACAGTCTTTCATGCTGTAAGAATCCACGATTGGATAAGCTTCCAGAACGACCGGGTGGCCAACTTTACACTCTTGTACAGCCAGCACAATTGCTTCTTTTTCTGTAAGAAACATGGCGAGGAAGGTGTCTTCAGTCTCTTGGCCTTTATTCTGACTGAACTGGCTAAAATTAAATAAAAAAGTTTTTTTAAATCAAGTGCACTACTACACAAACTGAGCTTCCTGACATTATTCCAAGCACATGACCATCTTCCAACAACTATTGCTAAACAAGTTAAAAAAATAGAACAGGGGGGAAAGAACCTGAGATCTTAAAAAAGGCCACCCAAATCACTCATTCAACAAGGAAAGAAGCCAAGTTTTAAGGTGTTTTCTGAAAGCTGCCTCGTTTCCATCTACACAAAAAAAAGAAAATTTGAAAATGGGAAAAAAAGGAGGGATGGATTAATAGATTACTTTTCCACAATGACTCCATTAATTGCCGTTAGACCTGCATTTATTCAGCACAGCAGTATATTTTTGAATTCACAATTAAGTTACAACAAGAGCACCAACACATGACGTGTACAGTTTAAACAAATGTAGTCCTAAATGTGCTTAGTAAGCCCAAAATATCAAATTATATATTCCTTGATGAACAAGGTTCCTTGTATCTTCCCCTGTTGTTGTACTATGGTTGTAAATTCCATCTACAGGTAATCTGTCTTGTGCCAAGGGATCCTGGTCCCACAGGCCTCTTATTAACCTGGCTACACCTATTCTAACTAAATTCAATTTCGTTGGACTCCTTCCAGAAATGTTGACATGTTTCATCCATTAACAGTAATGGCCCATCCCTAGTTCATTCTGTTCATGGCTGTTTCATCACCATGAAAAGGCTGTCAGAGAACAGGTGCAGGGGGCACTTGGCATGGACAATGCAGGGGTCCCCCGGCCCAGCACCATCACAATGGCTCGATTATGAGCCAGAGACAATGCTGTAGCCTGTTTCCCACTAGGCCATCGGGGGAAACCTCGATTTCCGCCTGCCGGCCTAGCGGGAAACTCCTAATAGTTCCGGTGGGGTGGCCGTCACTATGATGGCGCCCACCCTGTCGGGAGTTTGGCAGACGGGCTTTCCTGTCTTGCAAAATCATAATGAGGCCCTTTATCTTGGTAAGGGCGATCCTCGTAAAACCAAATAACCAACTGTACATGTCTCGATCATAGACCCTACATACACCAAATATGTGAATAGCCAGATATGTGGTGGATATGCCAGAAAGAAATCCAATGTGTGAGTGAGAAAATTACAGAAGGATATGAAATACAATACTATCAAACACTGAATGCCACTCCATATTCCAGTATTGGTGATACAATAATAACTTATTGATAACATCCGAGCTTGTATGATATACAACATCCTTTCAAAATAGGGCAACATAATCCATTTGTTCAAACTGCAGTGGGTCATGAGAGAAAAACGTGTAAAGGTTGTAACATAACAGGTTCATATAGCTTACCCCCTTCATGAATTAAAGGCATGATATACAACTCACTTGTTATTAAAAGAGATACTTATACTACATATTACCCATTAAAAACACTTTCGTACACTAATCCTAGTGTCTTAACCATAAGGTGACCTCAAATTAGTAACTAGGTTTCATCAATGTCATTGAGCCCATTCTGTACAGTATGAAACTGTGAGTCATGGGAAAGAAGCTTATAGAGGGTGTACCAGACCAGGATCAACTAATTGACCCCCTCCATGAATTAAAGGCATGAAATACAACTTATTTGTTGTTAAGAAAGATACATATGTTGCATATTATACATCAAAACACTTTCACACACTAATCCTAGTAGATTGACAGTATGATAACAAATTAGTGACTGGATCTCATCAATGTCATTGAGCCCATTCCATACAGTATGACACTTTTCAATTAATGTGGCTTCAATGTCGGTCAAAATAGAAAGCGAATTGTTACATCCCAAATTACGCTCAGCCACATACACTACTGTCCAAAAGATTTAATCTTCTGTATGGTCATTTCTTTAAAATGATCCACCAATGGTGCTCCCTGTGTACCACATCCTATCTGTGATCTGTGTTGAAGGATTTCAGCTTTCTCGGGCTGGGTGGCTTGCCCTATGTATGTAAGGTCACAAGGACACTTATAAACCACATTTCTTGTGTTACAATTGGAAATTTGCATTTGAGCATTTGATCATGAACAGTACCATCTATAGTCACACTCAGTGTCTTTTGTAAATTTACAGGCTGCATAGTTCTGTCATCTGAAATGTCCTGTAACAGGTGGAAGACCTAGATTTCTTTAAAATCTTTAGCTTTTTTGGTGGGTCTTGCTGCCTTTACTAGGAGTTGTTTAACATTTTTGCCTTTCTTAAAAGCAAACAAAGGATATGGGAGCTCTAGGTCCGATGTAGTTGACCGTTTTTTGTAAATAATCCCTTTGATTTTGTTGGCTTTAGGATTAGATGTGCGTACACAAGTTGATGGTTTTTCATCTGATTTCTTCATGGGGGTCAAGTGTTTCACGTGGGTTGAACCATGCTCTTTTAAAGGAGGATTTGACCAGTTTTTTTAGGATAGCCCCTAGCAATGAGCTTACTTACTAATATCTTGCCATTCGCAAAGTAATCCTCCTTATTTGTGCAATTTCTCCCAATCCGGATAAATTGTCCAACTGAGAGATTTTCTTTAACGGATCTAGGGTGTCCACCGGTAAAGTGCAGTAAGGTATTTCAATCCGTAGGTTTAGTGTATAGCGTGACAAGTAGTTTGTCATTGCCGGTCTGAACATATAGGTCAAGGAAATTGACCTTATCCTCACTAAAAGATATTGTGAATTTCAAATCTGGGGAACAATGAAATAGCCATTCATGAAATCCTTTTAACAATGAGTCCGGTCCTGACCATATCATGAAAATGTCATCCAAATACCTGTACCATTCTTTGATTTATTGCTGGTACACAATTTCTGTGCCAAAAATCCATTGTCCTCAAAAAAAGAAACGAAGAGATTAGCTAAATCCAGTGCGAAGCTGCACCCCATGGTTACACCCTTGGCCTGAAAAATAGCTCTGACTTAAGGGCAAAGTAGTTCTTACTGAGGCACTAGTGGCTAAAGCTATTAGAAACTTTGTAGGAACCTTATTCGGCCTTGTTCTAGAGTCCAAGACCGTTTCCAGTACTGCAATGGCTACGTCTTGCGGAATGTTGGTGTAAAATACTTCTGTGTCCTTTGTGACAAGTAAATCAGTGACCGCATTGAATGGAAATCCTTCTATTTTATTATTAAAGTTCATTGAGTCTCCGAAAAAGGCCCTGGTTTTACCTACAAAAGGTTTGAGAAAAACATTAATATATTGGGCTAATGGCTCTACATTGACCCATAGGTTGATATAATCGGTCTACCATGGGGGTGGTGGTATTCTTATGAATCTTGGGTAGTATATATATTAGCAATGTTCTGGCCTCTTTCCTATTCAGGCATTCAAATTCCTTCTTACATATCCATCACCCATCTAGTGCCTCTTGTGTAATTTGTTTGATCCTATTAGTTATTTCTTTGGTAGAGTCCTCCAAAATTGAGTGGTAGTATATAGCGTTATTGTGTTGTCTTCTGATTTCGTCCTCATATTTGTTACTGTCCCAAACCACAAACCCACCCCCTTTGTCTGCAGGTTTTATAGCCAAAGAATGGCTGGTTGGTAAATTAAGTAAAGCTTCCAACTCTTCTTTTGAACAATTTTGTTTATAGTACAGTTTTTAAAAAATTCCGATCATCAATTTCTCTAAGGATGGTATTTTCAAATACCATTTATTGGGCTGGCATCATGGAGATGGGTGGGTAGAAAGTGGATCTATTTTTTTGTCCACTTAAATTGTCTTCTTCTACTCTTTCACTATTTGAAAAATAAGCTTTCAGCCTACGTTTTTGTAGAAACTGAAGTATTTCACTTTTGTTTGAGACAGGGTCTAGTAATTTATGAGGAACAAATGATAATTCCGTATTCAGTATAGATACTTCAGGGTCAGCAAGTGAATGTCTGGACATTGTAGATTCAATTAGTGATGGTATACCTTCATCATTGTGTGAAATTTGCCTGTTTTTGGAGTATGCCACCTCTCCTTCCTTCACCTCTCCTCTTCCTCCCTCCTCTGTTGGAAAAAGGTTGGTTCTCAGCTAGTCTCTCAGAGATTGGGAGCTGATTCCAGGTTTTAGCTCCTACAACAGAAAAACATCTTTTTCCTCTGGTCTGAACCTTAAATTGGAGATTTGAAGGAATTTAGTATTAGTTGATCTTGAAATCCTCTGAGTACTGTAATACATGAACAAGAAAACAGATATTTCGAACCTGTTTGATGAAGGCCTCTGAAAACTGTAGTCAAAACATTTAAATAAAATCATTTTACGTACCAGCAAGCAGCAAAGTGTCCTGAGCCCCTTGGATATGGAGCTCCTGTGAGGGAGCTTGAGTGCCAATCTTGGAGCTGCATTTTGTACCACTTGAAGCTTCTTGCTAGATAATTTTGAGATGGCTAAATAAAGACTATTACAGTAATCAATCCTAGTGGTAAAAAGAGTAGGCTCTACCTTTTTTTAGCAGTTAAAGGAAGAAATTCAAAAAACCTTTTAAATGACTGAATGAGAAACACATTCCAGACACTGCTAGAATTTGTAACTGAAAGCAGACATCAGTGTCATAGTTAACCCCTAGATCTCTAGCTACAGTCCCAGGGTGAAGGGGACTCACAAGATCATCAGGCCACCAATCCCATTCTGAGAACAAGTTATTCTTCCCGTACAAAAGATTTTCTGTTTTCGCCATGTTGCATTTTAGGTGATTGCATATCCATCTGATAACTTGTGTAAAACAATTCCTGAAATTGTGTTCAGAGATGAAAGAATTCTTAATCAAAGACAGGCTCAATTGAGTATCATCTATACATGAAATGGTGGTGATTCCAAAGAAACCAAAGACAACATGTAAATGTTAAACAATGTTTGGCTAATGGATGAGCCCTGCATGACCCCATACTTTTGTAATTTTTTCTCCTGAATTGAAAGGACCAATTGTAATCACACGCTTTTTACTTGTTCTTCTGTAGTTTATTGGTGAAATGTGATTTTTAACTTTGTCTTAGGCTACTCTTAGATTGGTAAACATAAAGAAAATTGCCAGGTTCCCACATCAAATTTTCATTTGAAATGTTTTTTCAGTGGTGTTTCTGGCTCAAGATGCCTATGAAATTCAAGTTCTTGATTCTTTCTTGGTTCTGAAGATCAAGGGAGCGTTTAAGTGGTATCAACATTAGCTTTAGGCCAAATGTTATGGTGCTCCCACATCAAACACGTGTTGTATAGGTAGACATATCATATTATATTGTTAATGGGATGTGCCCAATTAATTTAAATCAACAATTGATTCCTAACCATGTTTGAATTGTTATTCCCTTTTGGATATTGGAAGGCCTATTTGAAAGGCATATCAAGAATCACAGGCTAGACATCCCACCCTTTGAAAAAAATCAGACTGACAGTGAGGTAGTGACCATAACTTCAAGAGGCAAGTCATGGTCTTGTAGGTGCGGTATGATAAAGTGAGAGGGGGGATCACCTTGGGATTTGCTACCTCTCCTAAGCCCAGAATTCAGCACCTCACCAAAGGGCTCCTTGATGTTGTTGTATGCTTTACCAGACTATTCAGCAACTGGTGGCTTTACACTTAGGCCCATATTTGTACTTTTTTAGCGCCGTATTTGCGTCATTTTGTGATGCAAAAGCGGCGCAAACTTACAAAATATAATTGTATTTTGTAAGTTTGCACTGCTTTTGCGTCAAAAAATTACGCAAATGCGGAGCTAAAAAAGTATAAATATGGGCCATAATGTCCTTTTAAAAACAAATTTCAAAATTAAAAGAAATTAAAAGTTATTTATCTGCTTCAACCTCAGCAGCAGAAAATGGTGATATAGGCCCTTATCACATCACAGTTGGATTTTGTCAGTGCTCTGTATTGGGGATCTCCAGCCTATCAACTTGGGATACTCCAGCTGGTGCACAGCGTCCATTGACCTCCAGTGAGGGGATCATATTTGTCCCATTCAAAAGAGCTGTAATAGCTACCTATTAAGGAATGAGTAAGGTTTAAGGGACTTGTGCTGGCGCACAGAGCTTTTTTTATCAAACCAGTACTTGGTTGACCTGATTGTCCCTTATCAGCCATCAAGAACTCTTCATACATCTAATGCCCTGAAGGTGGTAATCCTGTGAATAAAAAAAAGGAGGTGGGGTGGAACCTCCTCCTTTCTTGCTGCAGGGACTGGAATGCTCTTATCTTCCACAATGAAGGATGTATTTGTATTCAAAGACAATCTTAAGACGTTGGGTTGTAATGTGCCTTGTCAATCAGGTATCCGTAGATTGGTCAGCAAAATCTTTCCAGCACCAGGACACTCACTGAGTAGCTGTGCGCTTTATAAATCTCTGTGATTGACTGATTGAACACAGGGTTTTCTCAGATTTTCTTTCTCTAAATATTGCATAAATGACTCTCTGGAACTCCGGTCTAAAGGCTTAAGAAGGAGGTGTCATTGAAACAGTTTTTATTCCTGAAACTAGTTAAGATGGCCTTTGTTAAAAAGAGATTCCTTTAGCTCACGTCTCTCCAAACCAGTCACCTAAGATGAAGCTACGTGAAAGACATCCAGTACTAGCCAAACCTGATTTGCTTTGCCTTAGTGGCCAAAAGACATAGATACTGCCCCTGGCTCTGTGGACCTTTCAGTCTTACCTTGCACTTGCCCCGATTAACTGTTTAATTATGACTTATTTCACATGACAAGTCAAAGTTGTCACTAAACAGGTATTATTTCACTTGTTACAACCTCTGTCCTCTTTCTTCTAAAAGCAGCACCTGCTCTCTGAGTGGTCACCTCTTGACTAGGTTATTGCAGTACTATACGTCCAGGGCTAAGCAGAATGATAAACTTCAGAAGGCTCAAAATCAGTTCGATGCCTGGCACGTACCTTAGATGCCTGGACCATAATTCACAAGCCTTCTGATCATTACAGACACTTCTTGTCATAAATAGATCAACTCAAAATACTGAGTATTGGTGACAAGGTGTTGCACTGCTGCAAACATGAATATTTCCTCCTTCCCATAAGAAGATCAGGGTCAGTCAATTTTAACCTCCTTGTTGTCACATGGCCACCCAGAATATGCTGGAAGACCCCTCTCTTCTGCTCTTCCTGCTTGATCCTGGTGAGATGCTAAATACTTGTTACTTCCAGCCAGATTGTGGCTGGTGCAGTGGAGGCTGGCCCATTAGTGTGAAGAAGGGTGAACCTCAACACTTTACATCCAGCACTAAAAATCTACGGGCCCAAACTTAGGGCATCAGCTTAGCTAATATCCTCATTTAACACGCACACAACATGTGGGTTCAGGGTGACTGAGCTGAGCCCTATCTCCATGTGCATGTTGCAAAAGAAAACTGAATATTTAAATATAAGAAACTATTGGCCTCCTTTACAAGGGTATTGCGCCACTGGAACGTCACTTTTTCTGACATTCAAATGGCACAATGGCCTGCTCCATGTTAACAAAGTGGCGTTAAGACACCTTTTGTGGCTTAACGCTGCCTTGTTACCACGGCCCCTTTCCACACATCACTTTGTGTGAAAAGGGCATGCAGTGGGTGTTGCTGTGGGCCTTCCACCGCAACACCCATTGCATTTTGACGCTGCCCCATATTTACTAGAAATCGTAAACCTGAGGCAGCGCCAAAAACTAACGCCACTCCTTGTTTTTGCTTTGTCTGCAGGTGTCTCTTCCTGCACATAAACAATCATTAAATAATGATGAATTGTTACTTCTATGTGTGCTACATAATGCGGGATGCACATTAGTAACAAATCGGCATTATTGATTGTTGATGTGGAGGAAGGGACACCTTCCTGCACATAAACAAATATCCTGAAACGCAGGCACCCTTGCACTATGGTCCCTATTGGCTACCACACTGTTCTGTTAAGGGCCCTAGAGGAGCACCTGGCTGGCAGAACCACAACTGAAGGGATGCCTACAGTGCTGCCAGTAGTGGAAGGTTAGTTGGATGGGCATAGTATGGGTGCAGAGCCTTTGTCTTTCAGCTTGTTTGTATTCATTTGTTTTGAAGAGGGGCACAGGAAGATGTTCCCTCGATCATGGTATTATTGGTGGCCCTGAAAGATCTTTCATTTCTCACCCTCTGATTATCAGTGGTGTGATGGCGGGTTTGCAAAGCAGTATTATTCTTGACATATTTTTGGCATTTTTGTGGGTGGCCATGGCAGGAAAAGAAGAATCTGTCCTTGTGAGGTAGCAGTACATGTGAGTCCTCAGTGAACATAAAATGGTAGTTGTAGGAAATTGGGTTACTGGTGGGGGTGGGGATGAAACCCTTCTCAAGCAGGACCCACTATTCCTCTTTGGGTGAGACACAAGCAAACCCCCAATTAACCTGTGCTCAACCCTCTGGTAGCTTGGCACAAGAGCAGTCAGGCTTAACATAGAGGCAATCTGTAAAGTAATTACACAGCACTTTGAAGAGTTATAAAGTGATAAAACAACACATGGAATTTTTTTACACCAATTTAGAAAAATACAGTAAAAGTAAATTATTTGACACTCAGTCAACAAAAATCCAACAAGTAGAAGCAGAGATATGCACCTTCAAAGTTTTAAGTAAAAATATGCCTAGAAGTACAAAGCGCCATCTGGGGTTATCTCATTTCACCTGACCAGGACCCAGTCACAAGCTCAGGCTGATTATGATGGAGCACAGGACAGATACAGGGTCCAAGTTAGGCCCACTGATCAAAGTACCTTAAGTCCTGGTTGCAGAGTGTTGTGAGATCCCACGTCAAGGTTGTGTGGCGCAGCGGCAATTCCGAGGAGCTTGCAGAGCTGCAATGTTAGGTCTGACGTGGGGGACACATTGCATTGCATAGGTTTTGCCCACAGGACTACAGCTGGACTGGCAGAGCACCTTCAAGCCCACTTGCTTCAAGCCCACGTCCCCATGCTTGAAGCCTTTTCTGTCCCTGGGGCTCCGATCAGGAGGCCAGCCAAATAGCCTTTGGAGTCACTGCGGTGGTCCTAAGGTCAAGATGTAGGTCCAGTCTTTTCACTCAGGCAACAGGGCAACAGAGTAGCAGCCCCTCTTGCAAAGCAGCACAGTAATCCTTTTGAGTAATTCACAGGTCCAGGGTGTACTGGAATTGGGTTTGAGGGTCCATTACTTACACCTGGTGCCCACTTTGAAGTATGAGAAGGTCCTGGAGGATTCCACCCCAAGAGATGCTTGGAATTTCTTGCCTCCCTGCTCTGCCCCTCAGCTTGTCTGGGGAAACAAATGACTAGTGTTAAAACCCTTTGTGAGTGTGCTGGGCAGAGCCTCTGTCATGTGCAAGTGTGGTAGGTGACAGCTTCTCTCCATCATCAATTCAAAGCCCATCCTGTCAACACCTATTCCCAATCTGCATGACTCTTTTTACAGATAAAAGAATCACAAGATGCTGCTTTAGGCTGCATCCATGCCTCATTGGGCGTCATCCTGCATCAATGCATCATAGGCACCCGGGATTCCAGAGGATCAAGGCCCTGATGCCTTTTTTTTTCTTTTCTTTAATTTACAAATTGACCCCGGGGACCAAGCCCTGGCTCCAGGAAGGGGGCCGCATGGACCTCTCCCTTTTTTTTTTTTTTTTTGTCACTACGAACTAGTGGATGGGCTCGGGAGGGGGCCATGTGCCCCCTCACCAAAATTAATACAAGCATCCTCCACCCCGGTCCTGGTCCACTCTGGGATTTCCTTTTTCCTTAAACAAGCACGGAACCTGTGCTTTTTTAAATTTAATTTTAAATTCAACATTTAAAAAAACACGTTTATAGCACCTGGTGGGGTCCCTTTGGGTCCACCGCCAGGCCTAGAGGGTCATCGTATTCCTACCCTACCCCCATGTCTTTCTTTTGTTTTTTTTACTGGGGTGAGGTATCTTTGCCACAAGTGAGAGCTGTCTGGGAACCTGCGTAAGCAGTCAATGTGACTCATCACTCCTTTTCTATTTGCAGAAGAGTTGAAATGTCCCAGAATCAGATTTCGTTTTGGTATATTGTAGGTCTGGCCTAAGTCATAACTTTTCATTTTGTAAAATAAAATATTATAATATAATATTGTTGGACTTTTTCCTTTTTGCAGGGTCGTTCCCAATCTTTTTGCCTCCTTCCTCCTAAGTTTTTTGACCTGTTTTTGTTGGCTTTGGGACTCTGAACACTTTACCACTGCTAACCAGTGCTAAAGTGCGTATGCTGGCTGTGTAAATTGTATTGTTTATTGACTTATCCCTGGTTGGCACATCTGCTTTACCAGTAAGTCCCTAGTACAATGCACTAGAGGTGCCCGGGGCCTGTAAATCAAATGCTACTAGTGAGCCTGTAGCACTGGTTTTGCCACCCAGGCAAGTAGCCCTGTAAACATGGCTCAGACCTGCCACTGCAATGTCTGTGTGTGCAGTTTTTAAGCTGCCAATTCAACTTGGCAAGTGTACCCATTTGCCAGGCCTAAACGTTCCCTTTTTATACATGTAAGGCACCAATGAGGTAGGCCCTAGGTAGCCGCATGGGCAGGGTGCAGTGTCTGTTAAAGGTGGGACATGTACTTATGTGTTTTACATGTCCTGACAGTGAAATACTGCCAAATTCGGTTTTCACTGTTACAAGGCCTATCTGTCTCATAGGTTAACATGGGGCTGCCTTTAAATATTATTAAAGTGCAGATTCCCTTTGGGAGCAGATGGAAATGTGGAGTTTGGGGTCTCTGAGCTCATAATTTAAAAATACATCTTTTAGTGAAGTTAGTTTTTAGATTATGTGTTTGAAAATACAACTTTTAGAAAGGAGGCATTTTCTGGCTTAAACCGTTCTGTGACTCTGCCTGTTTGTGGATTCCCTGTCTGATTTAGTTTGACAGTCAGGCTGATTGCACCTCTCTCTAGACAGTGACGCAAAGGGAGCTGGGGTGTAGCCTGCATATCCTGATGAGCCATCTGTGCTAGGAGGGAGGGGAGGAGTGGTCACTCACACCTGAAAGGGCTGTGCATGCCCTCACACAGTGCAGTCTCCAACCCCCTGGTGTGTGTCTGGGGCCTGGCCTGGGCAAGGCAGGATTTCACAAACAAGAGAGACTTTCTTTTGAAGTAGACCTATTTCAAAGGCAGAAAGAGGTATAAGAAGAGCACCCAAAACCCCTGAAAATTAGATCACTTCCGGAATCAAGAGGAACCTCTGCCAAGGAGAAGAGCTGAGGAGAAGTGCTGCCCTGCCTGTGACTGGGCTTTGTGGAGCTATCCTGCAGTTGCTGCTTCTGGCTGTGAAAGGGGACAAAGTCTGGACTTTCTTGTGCATTCCTGCTTGTGAAGAATCTCCAAGGGCTTGAACTGAGCTTGCCTCCTGTTGTTGAAGCCTCAGGGACTTCCCCTGCCAGCCCCTGGACTCTCAGCAGGGCAGAAGTCTCAGCAAAGTGGTATCCTGTCCAGTTCCTGGGCCCTTGAAAGGTGAAGCTGGCAGACAAAGACTGAAAATCCACGGACAGACCGCCGTGTGGGGACATTTTCGATGCATCTCCTGTGATGCGGTTGATAAATGACGTGCCGCCAGCTTCGTGGCTGAAATTAATGCTCCACCTGCATCACAGCTGGAAGATTGATGCAACGTGGCTGGAGAAACAACACGCAACACCCGCTAACAGAGGCTCATAATAATGCAAACCCCACGCAGGGCAGTTTTGTGATACCTTGAGACCGGATTTTCACCGCAACATCGCTGGGTGCGGAAAAACAATGCAAAGCCTACCCGGACCCATGGTGTCTCTCCCGATCGACGCATCGCTCTCTTGCGGGAGAGGAGAAACGAAGCACGCCAACCCGACCAAAGGAGGAACGATGTATGACCTCGCTTGCGAGTGAGAAATCATTTACATTGCTGGCCTTTTCTGACGCACACTCGCCCGTGCGGTGTTATTTTGACACTACCCGCTAACAACATTCTTACTGTTTTCTAAAGGATTTAAGACTCATATTTTTTGAAAATTCATAACTTGACTTTTGTATGTTGCATTTTTGGCATTTTGAGATACATATTCCCTATTTTTCTAAACCTGTGTTGTGTCATTTTGTAGTGTTTTCACTGAATTATTCTGTGTGTGGTCAAATACTTTACACATTGTTTCTGAAGTTAAGCCTGCCTGCTTGTGCCAAGCTACCAAGGGGGTGAGCGGGGGTTACTGAGGGTGAATCTCCTTTACCCTGACTAGAGTGAGGGTCCTTGCTTGGGCAGGGGCAACCTGACTGCCAACCAAAGACCCCATTTCTAACAAATATATAATAATATTTACTGGCAATCGTCAGTAGGTATTTATAGTCAGGACCAAGATTACATAGTAAAAGCATTTTTTGTTCTGCCAATAACTTTCCCGCAGTTTGATAAATCCTCACAAAATGTTCAAAACTAGTTTGCCACTCACTTCAGCTTCAACCTTGAAAGTTTTTAGGTGATTTATCAAGTGGGGGTCGAGAAAAAGGGAGGGTACCAAAATGCTTTCCCCCCCATGCAATTTCCACAGGGATCTTTGGACATGACTACAGCCCGAGCCGCAGGACAGAATTACACCAAATTACGCAGAAAGCTAGCTCTTGGTCCAGAAAACACCCTTTTTGTTATTTGGTGTAAATCCAATCAGTAGTTTTGGAGATATTAAAGGAAAAATAAATATAGATATCTAGAGGTGTGGGAGATCCGTTAATTCAGGGAAAAAGCAAGGCCCTGATTGGCTGGCTACAGCCTGAGAGAAAAGTTGTGGCCGCCATTTTTTTTATCGGTTAGGCTTCGGCGGGTGACTGCATGCCCCTCCTTCAGTCAATTACTCAGCCCCAGGAAATGGGGTCACCAAGGCCTGTTTTGGGAGGGGGTCCACAGGGCATCTTAGAGGCTTGGAGAGGGTGGCCAAGCATCACCCCACCACAACACATGGACCCCGGCCCACCCTGGGGTGTTTTTGAAACAAGCATGGAGCCTTCGCTTTTTTGTTGTTGTTGCAGATCCTACATGGATTTATACCAAAATGAAAAGAAAAAAATGTTTTGCCCCCCCCTGCGGGGTCCCTAGAGGCCCACTACCAGTGCGTGGAGCTCAGGGTATCTCTACATTGCCCCCTATGTCTTTTTTTAAAAGCTTTTTTTTTAAGGATTTGGAACCGAGTCTGAGTCCTAAGATGGCTGCCACCACTTTCTGGTTAATGTGGCGACAGCCAATTAGATCTGTCGGCTCTGTGGATCCTCTGCAGCGTAAACTATACAAAGCATTTTGAGCATAAATTGCTCAAAAACGACTGAACCGATTTACACCAAATCTCAAAAAGCACTCTTTCTGTACCAAGATGTAGCTTTCCATCAAATGTAGTGTAAATCTGTTCAGTTGTTTGGATGGACTTTAGCCGTGTCTAAAGTTCCTTTGGAAAAATGAATAGGGAAAACAGGTTTTGGGACGTCCCCTTTTTCTCAGCCCTTGCTTGACTGATCACCCTGCGCAAATTATTCAAAAAGTATAACATTTTTGGAAAGTTTCATGGAGATTTGTAAAATGGCGCCAAAGTTATTATCAACACAAAAAAGGCATTTCCTATAGAAAGACGATCCTAATTATAACTACCCAGTAGCAACCTCCTCTTGGGGAGATTTTATATATATATATATATATATATATATATATATATATATATATATATATATTGTGACTTCCTGACCTGGATCTGGCCAGGAGTCCACTTGGCTCCACCAGCCTGCCCCCGTGCCCCTGAACCTGCCGACTGTCGCCTGGACGGCAGTTCGAGGCCCTCCACCACCTGCAGGCACGGGCCTGCGCCTCATCCCTGGTACCTAGTGGTAGGCATTTCCTGTTGTCGCATAACTATTCCTTCGTGTTTTTTAAGTTTTTCGTTTTGCCGTTTTTGCGTCTATTTCAAAAGCCTATTTCTTGTCTGACCCATTGTGATTGTTTTTTACTCTGTTTGCATTGCTTTTTTCTGCCCCCGTGCCCCCCTGTATCTTGCTCGCTGCCTTGGTATCTCCGCCCGTTTTTACCAGCTCCTGCCGGTCACACTCCCCCTGCCCCTGCGTCCCCTGCGGCCCCACCCCCTCGCACACCCATTGGCCCTTCCTCCCGCCTCCCAGATGCTCCACCCACCCCCTCCCCTCTTAATGGCGGCCGCGCTGCTGGCACGCCAGGAGCAAGCCTGTCTGCACCCGTCCGCGCCTGGACCGCGCCCAGCGCCAGTCACCCTGGCCCCCCTTAGACAACACTACTCAATCACCACACTCCACTCCCTCAACCCAGGGCTGCTCCCCGGCTGCGCCCATGCCAACCCCAAACACACACAGGGACCCTTCACCTGCTATACTTGCCAGTTCTCCTGCACCCCCACAAACACCAAAAACACCCACACACCCCACGCCACCCCAACACACCCCACAACACCACCACGCACCACAACATCAACCCCAAAATAGGCCACACAATCCTCACTAACCCCAACACACCCTACTCCAACACGCCCGCTATGCAAGCACACTCTACAACAACACAACCACAACCCACAACAACACCAACACCCCCATAGCAACACCACCACGCACCAAAACAACAACCCCAAAAACACATACACAATCCTCACCAACCCCAACACCAACACGCCTGCAACGCTACCACGCTCTGCAACAACACTAACACCCCCACACCAACACCATCACACACCACAACAACAACAGCCCCCGCAACCACCTCAACTGCATACTCCTAAACACCCGCTCCGTACACAAGCATGCCATCGAACTCTGGGACCTTATCACATCACACTCCCCGGGTATTGCCTTCCTCACGGAAACTTGGATGAATCCCTCATCTGAGCCCGACATAGCCACAGCCATCCCAGAGGGCTACAAAATCCATCATAGAAATCGTCTAAACAAACCAGGAGGTGGCATCACCATTATACATAAAAACACCATAAAGATCACCACCAACACTCACAACACCCTAGACAGCACAGAACACATGCACTTCCTAATTCACATAAACACCAACACCACCCTCAGAGAAACCCTCAGACCACCAGGACCTCGCCCCCCCTTCTGTGACACCATCGCTGACACCATCAGCCCTCACGCCCTCACTTCCACAGACTACATCCTCCTTGGTGACTTTAACTTTAACCTGGAGAACCCCCACGGCCACAACTCCACATCCCTACTAGACAACCTCACAAACCTAGGACTCAAACAACTGGTCACATCACCCACCCACTCTGCAGGACACACGCTAGATGCAACGCTAGAGCAACCACATAACCTGCACTCACACCACCGAACTCCACTGGACCGACCACCACGTCATCCATTTCTCCTTCTCGAAACCCCCCACTCACCAACACACCACACCATACTGCATGTGGGACAAGATCCCCACAGAACACCTTAATGCTCAACTCACCCATAACCCATCCCCCAACGACCCCAACATTCCTGCCCATAACCTCACACAATGGATTACAACTTGCACTGACACACTCGCCCATCTTAGAAGCAACATCACCACCGCAACATCAAGAATGCCCCCTGGTTCACCACAGAATTCCAAGCCCCCAAGCGTGAATGCTGCAAAACAGAGAAAGCTTGGTGCCAGGAATCCTCAACTACTAACTTCTTCACCCTCAAAACCACCATACGCAAACATCACCAACTCATACACACCACCAAAAGGGCATAGTACAAGGAACGCATAGACTGTAACTCACACAACAGCAAGGAACTCTTTACCATCATCAAAGAGCTCTCCAAACCCAAAGCCAGCAACATCGACCCCACTCACACACAAAACCTCTGCGACTCCCTCTCCAACCACTTCCACCTCAAAATCTTACATACACAACAGCTTCACACCACTAACACTCACCACCCCCACCACCGACACGACCATCAACAACTCACCCCCCAACCTACTACACACCTGGGCCCCTACCAACGATGAAGAAACCGAAAAAACGATGAACTCCATCCACTCAAGCTCCCCCTCGGACCCCTGCCCCCACCGCATTTTCAACAAGGCCAGCCCAACCATCGCTCCCAAGCTTCGCACCATAATCAACAGCTCTTTCAACACCGTCACCTTCCCAGACTCCTGGAAGCACGCAGAAGTAACCGCACTCCTGAAAAAGCTCAAAGCAGACCCGGATGACCTCACCAACTACCGCCCAATTTCTCTTCTCCCCTTCCCCGCCAAAGTCGCTGAGAAGTTAGTGAACATCCGCCTGTCTCACTTCCTAGAGGAAAACAACGCACTCGACGCCTCCCAGTCTGGATTCCGCAAGAACCACAGCACTGAGACCGCCCTCATCGCCTGTACTGACGACATCAGAACCAGAGTCGACAAGGGTGAGACCATTGCACTCATCCTCCTGGACCTCTCCACAGCCTTCAACACTGTCTGCCACCAAATACTCCGCACACGCCTTTACGACGCAGGAATTCAACACAAGGCCCTGGACTGGCTCGCCTCCTTCCTCACCGAAAGATCCCAGAAAGTCCACTTCCCTCCTTTCCACTCCCCAGCCACCCAGACCATCTGCGGAGTCCCCCAAGGGTCCTCCCTCAGCCCCACCCGCTTCAACATTTACATGGCTCCACTCACCAACATCCTCCGACCACACGGGATCACCATCATATCCTATGCAGACGACACCCAGCTCGTCATCTCCCTCACCAGAAACCCTACCACCGCCAAAACCAACCTCATCACCGGACTCCTTGACACTGCCAAATGGATGACAGCAAGCCACCACAAACTAAACTCCAACAAAACCGAAATCAACAACTTCGGCCCCTTCAAAACAATATGGGATGACTCCTCGTGGCCCACGCCCTAGGATCACCCCCAACACCCGCCACCCACGCACGCAACCTCGGCATCATCTTAGATTCTTCTCTCTCTATCCAACGCGCCACCACCAGAGGCAGATCCTTCTCCTACCTCGCCCCCAAAACCTGGAATTCCCTCCCCACCAACCTCTGCAAGACTCAGAACCTCCTGTCTTTCAGAAAACACCTCAAGACATGGCTTGTCGAACAGTAATCGGCAGCCTCCCCACTTTCCCTTTCTCCCACAGCGCCTTGAGACCCTTACAGGTGAGTAGCGCGCTCTATACATTTTTGATTGATTGATTGATAGTGACAGTAGTCACTCTGTATAGGGAATTTGGGGATTTTTGTCCATTAATAACCTTGCACCCATTTGACAAATGTTCGTAAAACTTCACAAACCTCCTGCCCCGTTTCATTGTTGAAGTCCTGAAAGTTTGTAGTGTTTTGCGAAGGGGCTGAAAGAAAAAAAGGGGAGGGGTCCCAAAAGGGCTGCAAATCCAATGTATATCACATAGCACAAAAACCATCTACTGGATTTTCTGAAATTTTGCAGTATTGCATAGTAGGGGATGTAGATTATTCTTTGTGGTAGTTCTAGCAAATACTGTAAGTAAATGTTATAAGGTTTTTCATTAGCTATATCTGGTACAACCTCGGTACATAGTGATGACAAGGGATTCCCTGATTGGCTAATGTGGACTTTTCCAAAACTTCATGGCAGCATGTTGTTTTGCACACAAATTTAAGTCTGTTTTGGAACACAGCTTAAAATGCATTTCAGCATTGTAATTGGACAGAGGTTAGTCTAGGTGTCATATGTAGACAATAAAGATAGGAAATGTATTAATGTGTTTAAAAAAACTTTACTGAGTACCACAGTTGGAGCGTGTGAGAGTCTAGAAAGTACTGCGGTACCGTAATAATGGTTTTTAAAAAAGCATATGTATAAAATATGCACTTATGCTCCTTTTAGAATGGCTCTTAAAAGAGCCTTTTTTTATAGCTGAGTATTTTGGAATTAGATATGGCGTAGTAGCAGTTGGTGGATGTTACTAATGAATATGTTATTTCCAAGTACAGTGAAATTGACACCATCTGCATAATAAAGGGACGTTTTTTAAAACAATATTTAGATGATATATGGAGGACATGTTGTGATCTCTTAGGAATGCAAACACCGTTTAGTAGATATTTATGACTGTTTTTCATATGTTTCTGAATTTTTAACTGAGTACATCCACTTTATCATTTGAAGAATATTAGAACAGACAAAATGTGGAAGTTTATTTCACCTCAATTTCAATTTTTATGTTAGTGAGGTGTCCAATATCATTGTCTACATAATGAATTATGATGAAATGGGAATTCTCACAGTTAGTAAGTGATGAAATCAGAGGCAAGATGTTATTCCACCTTGGATCTCTTTTGACCACCCATGTAATCTCAACATTTGACATACCTAAATTATGCTCAATTCCTATTTTCTTAGCATACTCTGTAGCCCAATATACATACCTGTGCCCCGTTATCCACACAAAGCATATTCTTTAAACAAAACTAAATACCTTGAGAGGGCAGTCAGTGAATGCAGTAAAGAGGACGTTGTATTTGCTAACTGTGGTCAGTGACCCATGTACCATTATATAGTTATGAAAGAAACAGGCTGATTGGTTCAATATGACATTGGGCTGCTAATGTAGCCCAAAGAGCACTAAAGAAGCCTATTCATTTGTAAAAATACTAGGCTGTAAAAATGTTGCATGCTACAGAGTACATACAGCTATTTCAGTAGATATGAAGGTCATATGACCAAGTTAATCAATAGACTATACTATTGCACATGTAGGATGGTAGATATTTGGAATGTACTTGGTGGTTTGTTGAAAACTAAAGTCAAAGTGAAACTAACTTTAGTCACATTAGAAAAATATCCAGTAATATGGTTTGTTATATAAAATATTTGGATAAAACAGGAATATGCATTGCATTACATTATCAGTAGGATTACAACCTTATTCTCTGCCAGCCTTTTCATGGCATTTACACTGTTGTGAAAAGGTTGGTGGAGAACAGGTGCAGGGGGCCACTGGGTGGCACCTAGCATAGGCAGTGCAGGGGGCACCCTGCCCAGCACTCTCGCAATGCTGCGAAGACAGTGAACATTACGTGGGTGCTGGTGTACCCTGCAGGTGATAGCATTTCTGCCAGCACGATTTTGAGCCGGAGACAATGCTGCTGCTTGTTTCCTGCTAGGCTGACAGGTGGAAAACCTCAGTTTCCCCCAGTCAGCCCAGCAGGAAACTCCTAATAGGTCCAGCGAGGTGGTTGTCACTACTACGGCAGCCACCCTTTTTGGAGTTTGGCAGACTGATTATCCTGTCCATCAAATTCATATTTAGGCCCAAAGTGGACTATTCACAAAGGAAAATAGTAAGAATAGTATTGCCTGTTTGCAAAGTAAGAGAGAAGTCTGCTCCGCTAATATGCTTTTGCATACAAACAATGAACAGAACCATGTTTACATGTGTAAACAGCATAGCTACAAAAACTAACAGGTGAATTCCTGTTTCTTGTTTAGTCATGCAAGGGGGGAGACTATTGGAAACATGTGTAAACTGATTAAAAAGAGATAACTTGGAGATTTACTAAGAAGTGATCCTTCTTACAAAAACAGTGCTGCTAAACTGAAACATAAACAATATGTGTGGTCAATTGTGGAGAAAGCCTTTGCAGTGAAAATAATATTATTTATTTTAACAATGAATCGCATGAGAATACTCATGCTTAATTGTTACGTTAAATTAAAATATGTTAGGCAGAACAAAATTGAATCAGTTGAATTTCTCAAACATATTTGGAGGCTGGTGGAAACACACATCCAGTAGTGAACCATACTTTCACGGATGAAGGTTACTATAGATATACAAACTGGGTCCTGTCTATTAACAATGAAGGAAGTTCATATGAATTTATGCATGGATCTGTTGTTGGCTTAGAGCAAAAAGTGACAAATATCATGGAGCACTCACATTTGCAAGGCCAAATTAAACTTTTGCAAACATTAGACAACTGCCATAGTTTAGCCTGCCTTAAAAAATTATGTGTAAATCCACTTTGTATTACATTAAAATGCTTTCAATGTATCATTCCACTACACGAAAGCTAGTAAAAACTTTATACTTTGTTAAAGGGCCTGCAATACAATTGGAGCTTATTAATGATGGTTTACTACATTGTAATCCGGAAGAGGTCCTTACAATTACAAAGTATGTAGACGCAAAATACTTCAGTGGCAAGTCTTAAAATGATTCAACATATAGCTTACACACAGAAACTATAATGGACGATAGAACTATGGACTTGAAACAGTATATTATTTAGTATTCTATTTGTTTGATGCCAACCCAAAAAAGAATGGAATGATTTAAATATGGAGATGTTATCAGTTGAAAATTAAGAAATTATACATTTACCTTGCAAAGATTCAGTTGAAACTCATGGAGAAAATATTCCAATAACAAAAACATTATCTACCCAATTATTTAACTGAAAAAATCTGTACCACAAGCTGCCAGATACTAAAAGACTTAGGGGCTCATTACAAGTTTTGCGGTGGGACAAAGTTGCGTGGATGAGGCAGCCGTCACCCCAACTGCCTCACCCCCAGTCGTATAACAATGTTCCCACAGGGATGACTGGCAGGAACATTGTATTATGGAAACAGTGTTATGGTATTGTTCTCGGCTCCCTGAAGGGAGCCAAAGCCAATACCATAGCACACCAGCACCCTCGATGTGCACTGTCTGCAAGCATTTCAAAGGTGCTGGGCAGGGGGGGGCCTGCACTGCCCACAACATGGTGCACTGTGTTTCCACCAACCTTTTCATGGTGGGGTCCCTGCCAAGAAAAGGCTGGTGAAAACTAGACTTGTGATCAGCGCAGTGGTGCTTATCTCAGCAGCACAGTGTCTGATCACGACTCTGACCGCCATCTGCCCGTACCGAACCATAGTCCTGGCGGTTACAGCCGTCCCCTGGCAGTCTGACCGCCAGGATAGTATTGTGGTGGTCGGACCACCTGGAGTGCAGCTGTTCTACTACCACTGCAGTATTGGCGGTCCTAGGACTGCCAATGTCGTAATGAGGCCCTTATTTACAAGCAAAAATAATTGTGTTATTCTATGATGCAGTTTGGATATAGAAATGGTTAAATTCATACTATACAAAAGTAATCATGCCACTGAATATATTACTGTCATATTTGACAATATATGACAATATTTGACAATATTAAGGCCTCAAAACACACTTCTAGAGCAATGGCTACATTTTTGTTTATAAAAAAATATATTTATTATATATTTATCTTATGCTGTTGCAGTACATAAGTCTCAATGTTTAAGCTTGGATTATACATTGATTAACATTGGCTCAACTGTTTTTAAAGAAGGGTTTGAAATATGTTGCTTCATCCTGTATGAAGATGTTACAAGGACTAAATATTATAAATGTGTATGACACCAAAATTAATGCAGATCCTTCTTGTGTATGCAAATATAATTGGTTAAGGCAGATATATACTCCTTCACTTGGTGAATATCCAGTTGTGTGTAAACCTAAAATATATATGAAAAGAAAGCTTTAGAACTGATGAGGCTTTGGGAAGTATTCAGCCGTGTAAAAAAAAGAAGGAGGCAAACAACCTAAAATTGTGGGGTTTTAGTTTAGTAACGCTAATGGGTTTAACTGGTATAGACATGGTATAATGAATGGTCTGTTATACTTACCTTTAGTGAAAGACTTACTTTTGGTAAACACAGATAAGCCTTTTCATAAGACTGTAGCTAATTTGTATTGTAGACTTCAGTACAACAAACAATTGTGCCAATCTACAATTGGTAGAAATAATACTGTATGGTCACTCCAAGGGGGAAGTAATCCTAAACTTCAGCGGTAAATTGACTATAAACAATTGAGTTCATCCAATCTTTGTTCAATTAATTTTAGATATTTTGTTTCTTTTATTAACTTATTCAATTCCTTCAAAAAAGTCTTCAACATACAATGCACATTATTAAAAACAGGTATGAAGTTATTTGCAATTATAGGAGCTCCTAAATATTAAAACACAGTGAAAGTGAATATTGTGAAAAAAAGTGGTCGTGTTATCTACAATATATACAAGACGTGATTAAAATCAATGTAAACTTCTAAAGGCTCCGTCAATCCAGGAAGCCTTGAAGTCACTTAGAATTATACAATTTCAATCCACATTCAGTTTTGTGTCGACGTTCGACCCTATGTATAGAAATAAATCAAAAGTGGGTCATCATCAGGACTAGAAATAGTTTCTATATGGTAGCACCTAAAAATAGTAATTTAGATAACTAGATTAGTAAGGGACCTAATTGATCAGTCCAATTAATTATGTATATAAGGCTGGGAATAAGCACTCACCTAATGGTTCCAGTTTATGGGTATAGTCTCTTGTCAATGTCTCCTTCCTAGTAGGAACATAACATCTTGAAGTACTCATTGTTCCTTAGTATGGTATTGAAAATTTAAATTTAAAAATCATAGTAGTATATACAATTACTTACGTCATTGAAAGTTAATTACAAATCGTTAACAAGGATGAAGCCTCAGCTTCGGCTTTCATTCAGGAATATGGAGTATCTTCATTAAATCCTTCAAATTTGTTAAATGCAAGTGCGCCGGGCAATAATGGCGGCAGACTTTTAACTTGCGGCATCTGTCGAGGTAAAGAAGCAAACAGTCTAAGTTCTAAGGGTATTTTAACCATTCTACCCACTCAATCCTTTCTCTCGTAAACTTACTTCTTCTCCATGTACCTACTCGTGCAGCAGAGGAAAATGTATTAAATCCTTATGCCTGTGTGTCGCCATGGCGTTTAAATAGGAATAGCGCCATGTCAAATTCAAGCTGGTGTCTCCTAACTGGTCCGCCGTAAGGCAAACCAAAGCGTGTTTCGAGCAATAACTGGCTCCCCATGTAGTCCACAGGAGGCGTATATGCAAAGAACACCTACGTGAGCCAAGTGAATGTCATCACAGACAGTCTCCTCTCCGGTCCGCCTAAACACGTCATTGGAAATAGCCAATCCGCATGTATTACAAAATCGGCAAGCACGTCCTATCCAAATCCATTATTTAGAGTCATATGAAACAACGTGCGTGAATGCGCAGTCATCTACGCATGGGGCTTACATAACATCACTAAATCTGAGCCTCCACATATATATATATGTATTGTAATTGATTAGGGGACAACATTTCTAATCGATTCCATGTATAGCTAATTGGTGTTATAATTATTCCATAGACAGAAAAATGTGTATAACTACATTAGACATCAACCGAAATCTACAATTGGTGTCAGAGCTATAGCTGATGTTTGTAGAGGAACTGTTTGTTTCCACTAAATGAACAGCAGGATGCCCAGAGATTTTGTATGGCTATTCTTGAAATACTTGCAAATGAGAACTTCCTTCTTCCTGATCTTTTTGCTTTAAGTTACTATTGGAACATGAATGTTTCCAATGCTTAAATGCTATTTCACCAGTCACAGAATTTGAACATTTTCTAAATCTTCCTATTCTTGATTGTAAAACGATTTTAATTTAAGAATTATAAAGCAATGCACTCTAACTTTTGTACGAATTGTGGATGTCAACTTGTGTCAACAGTTGCATTAACTATGCTGAATTAGTATTTATGTGTAATGATAACAAAGAAGTGCTTCAAATAACTCAAAGATTAAAACCATTATTACAGATCTTACTGATACTCAAATTTCAATATCTGGTCAGACTTTTACTTGTCATGTAATAAGTTTCCACCATGGAGAACACATATTTTCTGGTCATTACACATATATTTAGGAAACAATACAGGATGGACTTAATGTGATGACACTAAAATAACCTTTAAACACTGTTTGCCGAAAAACTAAATGAACTGATACAGTCTTACACTAACTTGTAAATTTTAATTGTAGGTTAAGAAGTGAACATTTGTGAAATATGGAATACATATTCTACACACTACCTACAGCAGATACATCCTTATGTATCCTAACATGGTTGATGACTTATGAAGAATTCTTCTGCTTTAGGTAAACAATATAAATAGATATCAGGAACATCTTTACCAATTACAGTTCAGTTAACAATTGAACAAGCACAGTTGTATATGGGGTTTTCACAATCCATTTGATTTGTGTTTTCCCCAGTGTTGCATGCTGAACAAGAGATAATGCTACTTTGCGTCCTAGTGTGTCATAACTGATAGCGTACATTAGAACACTGGTGTTACTAACATGTGATCCACACTAAATAAAACACATGTTTTTAAATACATATTTATAATACATAGTATATGTTGTATGTTTCCGAGTGTAGTGTTTGTAATGAAATAAAAGCAAAACATTAACATTCAGTAATTACAAAGTAATCATAGCATTTATTAATGTGATGAATGTTTTTTATTCTCGTAACTTACCAATCACTTAGCTTTTCTTGTATTTGTCGATTGCATCTACTTAAGTGTGGTACCTGTACCTAAAAAGTTTGTGGTAACACCCACCTCTTTATTACAATGAGGTTGAAAATAGTTCTAACAAAGAACTGTTTTCTTCTTGTTTTTGGTTTGTGTTTTTTGTTTCTTTTTTTATTAACTGTAGGTCATTGGGACCAAAGATAAACCAAAACAAAGCACTCCCAAAAGATCGTGAAGTACCACCACAAAAATAAAAAAGGGAGGTCAACAGTGAGCAGTAACAAGCTCCTGATTCATGTTCAAGTCACTGATTAATGTTGGAATCCCCGCATACAGCTCCACGAAGACAGTTCACCTCAACTTAGGAGGCAGCTGCTTGCCAGATCACAGATTACTCCAAAACTTTCCAGTAAGGAGCTTAGGTGTATGAACTTTTTTATGGGAAAGTTTCGGGAAGATTTGTTAAACAGCCTAAAGTTATTACTGAAACAAACAATGTTCTTCCTATACAACTTTTACTCAACCAAAACTACACAGTGACTACTGCCACTGTGTGATATATTATACACACACACACATATATATGTATATATATACATACACACACATTACACTGTAAATGATTATAAGTATAAATTGCAAAATAATTTATTTAATTTATGTAATTTTAACTTAATAAATTACATTATCATAAATGTATTAATTTAGTTTTTATTGTACTTATTTTTAATTAATCATTATCAAATAACTTGATATTACCAGTTCCATCATATTCCCTTACTACCCCAAACAGTTTATCCCTGAACCCCAAAAACCCTTACTACCCCTAAATACTACCCATCCCTGAACCCTAAAAACCCTTACTACCCATAAACACTACCCCTCCTTCTAGCCTAAAACATCCTTACTACCCATACACACTTCCCATCCCTGAAACCTAAAAATTCCATACCACTAATAAAAACTATTCATTCCTGAACCTTTAAATCTCCAAAACACACCTAAAACTACAAATCCCTGAACCCTTAAATCCTTTTGCTATCCTTATGACCGATACTTCAAACTAAAAAACATGTACTGTGTATTAAATTGAATATTTTTAAAATATTATTACATCAATTATTCATCACCTTATGTTATTTAAAAACACACATATGTATTTTATTAACATATTATTAAAATATATGTATGGAAAAAATACTTAAATCAGTCATTTGTAAATAGATCTATTGTAACTTTTAAAATCGCTGTTTTACAAAAAAAAAATTAAACATATTATATATACATGCATACATACACATACAAATGTGTGTTTATTACACAATGGCAATTGCTTAGTGTAGTTATTGTTAGTTCAGAGTTTCCAAAGAAAGAGTGTTTTTCTTCACTGGTAGCTCTGCCATTGTTTCAAGAATCTCCACTTCACAAAACATTCCAAGAAAAAATTCATCCAAGTCAACTTATTCCTTGAAGGTTTTGGGGTGATCTGTAATGGGAAGGGCAATAAAAAATGTGTCCAAAAATGCATTTTACCTATTCAGTTTCCTCAGGAAATTTTGAATAGCAAACAGCTAAACAGAATTACAACAAATTTATCAGAAAGCTATACCTTTACTCAAAATGCATGCTTTTTGTGATTTAATGTACAATCTGCTCCACCGTTTTAGAGAAATAAAGGTTAAAAAAATACAGATATTTTGGAGTCCAGCAGGACAAAATGGCAAATGACTCATTTTGATTTGCAGGACCCACAGGACTGAAACTGGTCCTGCAGGATTGAGGGCTGTGACTGGCTGTAAGCAACATGAAGAGACATGTTGCAGCCGCCACAACAGGATTTGGACTTAGGTGGTTTGAGTAAAAATAAAGTATAAAAGGGCGGGTAGGGATACACTGACAACCTAGCCTTTGTGGAGGGTCCCAGAGGGACCATCCTTAGGAACAAAACTTTTTTTTAAATTGTGGGTCAGCACAATCCCCAAGGACTCGCTCTAGATTCCCTCAATCAGAAAAAAGGCTAATGCAGGGGTAGAAATCTGTAGGGTGTTGTCTGCATGTGGGGGTGTGCTGGCTTGCTGGAGGTTGGGCACAAGGCCTGGCCACCGGCCAAGCCCTCTTGCCAACCCCCAACCACAAAAGGCAGAATCCTTAGCACAGAAGCAGTGGGACATTTGCAGGGGGTTGGGCACAGGGCTTGGCCACAGGAAGACCTAGCAGCTCACCTCAAGCCATGCACAGCTGAAGGTTGTACAAGGTGGTGTGTTGGCATTGTTAGGTACAATAATCTTACTTGATGTTAAACACTAGAAATTCACTGAAATTAATTGGGAAAAGTGACAATATATTTAGTTATGGTAATTATATCTTACTTTAAATAAAAAAAGAAAGTCACTGAAAAAACAAAGCTTAAAGAGACGTTATAGCTAGGTGAAAATGTCAGTTAAAATGTAACATTTTAATCTCAAGCAAACACTGAAATTCACCAGTTATAGTTTACTGAAGTAACTATAACTTGTGCCATAGGCCTTGGGCACATCCACTGCAATCCCACACACAAAATTCACTTAACATTCATTTCAATCAGGTCCACTGGATCACTGCAAGTGCAAAGAAGTCAGCTTTGATGTCTGCTCGCAGCAAGTGGAAATGCTCTGTATAAAAGGTCCCCGAATCAGGGAATACATGGGATGTTTGACCTGGTAACTGGATCCCACATGTTATTCCTCATTTCAGTTCATGATGGCTGGATACTGGTGTGTCGATATCAACCAGACCTTTAAGCCAGCAACAGTAATTCTTCATGCAGTTTCCAACCACATCGTAGTGAAGGCCTAGTGTGGCATATAAGGAAATATGGAAACTATGCTATCAGCATCTGTGAGGGAGAAGAGATGGAGCTCAGTTGCTCTCGGCAAGTTACACCTAAGCACACCACAAGGCTCCATATCACCTTAGAGAGGACTAGGTGAAACGATCACAATTCCGTCAACTGGGCAGAATTCCATTTAATTTAAGTTACATGGCATTACACACAGAATCCCCCAAAACCTGCTGAGGCCAAGTGTGGTGGTCCTCCTTAGCAGACTTGTAAGGGTTCTACAGCATTTACAGAGGCTTTCTTTTGCACTGGATTGATTTGGCCAATTTCTGCCCACCATTACTCGTTTCCTTTCCAAGGCTTTCATTTAGCATAGCTTCCTGTTAAGGTCAGAAGAGACCAGGGAAGCATGCAGGGATGTCGGATTGTATGCCCTTTCAGTCTTTCACTGTTCAAAATAGGTAGTGACGCTAATGAAATATTGGCACATAATTGAACAGGTGCACTTTATGTCTACGAGCCCAACATAAACAACGCACACCGTTTCTGACAATGTGTGAATTTTCTTTAAAAATGATCTATCTTAGTCTTTGCAATTTGCCTTTTCTCTTTGCCCAAACGAAACAATAATTTTATGGTGACATGCTGTATAACACTGCGAATGCCGAACACACAAAGAGAAGCCCTTGGGAGCAGATTTGCTCATGTGAAAATCTTAAAGGAAGTAAATCCTTGTCTGAGTGCTGATACCACCTGTATCGCACATAAGACAAACTAACACACAAAATTAGCTTTGAGAAATTGGGCTTATGACATTTTGCTTCAACAAGATCTTACAGAACTCACCTACGTGTAAAATATAAATGCTCAGTCATTAATATCACGCTTGGTAGATGCTCACAATTAAACAACATAAGAAAACCGAGGCAACGTACCAAAGAATAAAAAAATTTAGTCTGTGGAGTAGGTCAGACTGTGAAAATCAGACCCCTGCCCATGGGGCCTACGGTATACCCCCATACTCACACCTTCTCTCGGAAAGTGCTAATGCCATCCCTCCAACCAAACCCTACCATTCAAAAGTTGAGAGGATTAGCTCTGAGTCATGAGTTAAGTCGTCAGTCAGCCCAGCCAAAGCAACATTGTGCTCTCTACCTCTCAAAGGTAAGGTGGGCTAGCAGCTCCACGAGCACATGACAGGCCCTCAGTCACCTCCTTCGCCTCCCAAGTACCACTGCTCCCTCCAACCCTCGCAACACAAAGTAAGTTGGGCCTGCTGCCCATGAAGCACACTGTGCGCCCTCTGCCACAAATCCCCTACCCAAAGCACCACTGCCCCATACATCCCCACCACACAAAAGTAAATTGGAGACCACTGCCCATGGGGCCAGCGGTGGGCCGTCAGTCACCACCTGCCCCACCTAAAGCACAACTGCTTCCTCCACCACCCAAAAGTAAATTGACCCCTCAATCCACTCTCCCTTACCTAAAGCATCACTTTCCACCACCCAAAAGTAAGTTGGGCCTTCCGCTAATGGGGTTAGTATGTTTGGGGTGGGTGTCAGGTCAAAGGGGTGGGTTCCAGGGCTTTGAGATTAGAGTGACAAGGTGATTGTGTTTTGAAGATAGGGGGCAGGGTAAGGGCCAGCGTTTTGTGGGTGTGGCCAATACTTTGGGAGTAAGGTGGCTAGGCAAGAGGTGGAATCAGCGTTTTGGGGTTAGGTGGCTGGCAAGGAGGTAGTATTTTGGGAGAAGAGTCAGAGATATGGGGAACTGGAGCAGTTTTTTTAGGTTAAGGTAGCAGTAGTAGAGGCCAGTGGTTTGTGAGTAGGGTGGCTGGGGTGGGGACAGTGTTTTGGGGGTAAGATAGAAGCGGCCTGTATTTTGTGGGTGGTAATATTTTGTGGGTAAGGTGGCAAGGGAAGGGCACAGGCCAGTGTTCTGGACTAACAGCATTCCTTTTTAAACCGCATTATTTTTTCAAACTGCCTTTTTGTAACTAGATATTCCTTACACACTTTTACTCTAACTTTTTCCCCAAATCACACTGTGTTACGTTGGAGCACACTTGTGAAATCATATTTCCCTTAAATGTTGTTAACTCACCTAAATGTTTATCCCAACTGCTATTTTTCCCTTGTGGAGTACATGAAACATCACTGAGTACATTTACAGACTTGTCAAGCAACAGTGCGCCATCTTGCTGCCCAGAGGACTGAAACATTCCTAAAGGGATCTAATATCTGAATCGCTGAACTTGAAAGGACATATGTGGTGATGTATATTCAGAGCCTGTCAATATATTTAAAGATTTTACACAAATTGATCCTTGGTATGTTCAGAGTTATGTATATTCAGAAAGGTGGCATTATCAGAACCTTGGCCGAATCTAAACCTACATAATCATATAGTCAGAGAAGCTATGTGAGCTTTGATATAAAGAGAACAATGCCATAATTTGTCGTCTCACTGTTGAGCTCCGAATGGGACAAGTGGATCGATTTAACAGGCAAGTAGATTTCTGAAGCTTTTTGTCCCTTGGGCAAGTAGATATTTTATGAAATGACACACCTCTTGAGGTGCAAAGTTGGTGTGCATGATCATGACATTATTCTCCACATTATCCTCTCTTCAGTAGCATGGACCATCAAGATCTATGGTAGCTGAGAGGTGGTGAGACTTCACTAAGTTCAGATAGTGAAAACTATTTTTAGGAGAAATTGGTTTCACAATGTAGTTACGTCAAAAATGTCTACTGTTTGCAGTATAAGTGTTTTTGTTCATATCCACCAGCTCGGTCTCTGTGCCTGCATGATGGAACTTAATTGCTCCGGTTTGCATGTGGCTAAGTTGTATACATGTAAAGGGTTACATTATTACGGAGCTTTTAGAGAAGCATAAATAACAAAAGAAGTGGAAACAGCACTCTAATAAGATGCCACAAGAAGCAAACGTAAGCACGGATTCAGAATGGCTATCATCTACCAGTAAAATACATGTCACTGCATTATCTGCATTCATACAAACGGGAAGCAGGCCCCATCGGGTTAAAACAAATGAGAGCATCTTCTGTGACTTGGACTGATGCGCTGCCTTGCAGTTTCAAGATCAAACTGTCACAGAAATGGATCACAGAAAGCACATTTTGGGGGAGTAAAAATCATGTCTAGAAAATAAAAAAAATGCACTAGAAAGTGCCTTAGAGATACTGCCACAATTGTGTGACAAAGACATTAGGTTTGGTTGGAGTGATGGCAGTCACAGAGGACAAGAAAAATAGTTGCAACTATATCTGAATAACCAAATCTTAAAATAAAAAAATAAAAACAAGGGTCAAGGGAAATCAATGCAAGTCAGCACAGACCAAGAAAAAGGCAGGCAGATATTGACGAATTGGATAGGTGAATATTCAATGATGAAATGACTTGTAGATAACTCAAAAGTATTTGAAGCTGCTGGTTTATTTATAGACTACATGCCTTCTCTATGATTATGTCAACTTCCACTGAAAATGCCAGAGTTTCCTTAATTCGAGCGGTGTCCCTGCCCCTGCATACTCTATATGACATCTGCCCGGTTTTTCATCACTGCTATATTTGGTATCCTCTGATGTAATTGCTATCCTGACCTTTTCCATGCCAGCTAGGTCGAGGAGGTCAAGTCACTCATCACCTCATTGCTCAGTAAATTACTTCTTGTATGCTTTCGCATTTCCCTCCTTCATTTTTTATGACATCCTGGTTGCACATAATCGTTTCTCAGGTCATGGCTTTGCTACTCCAACACACAAACATTGTGATCAGCAAGGCCCCATTACTATGCCAACAGAATTTAAAAAGGCTCTGATGTAGCAAGGAGTTGTCACAATGTGTAGGTGGTTTGCGTTCAGAGCTACTTGTTGAAAAATAGTAAGTCCCACCTGACTGGCCCTCCCTGGGGATGGTTGGTCTGGAAAGGAGCGAGTCTCCAAACTCGTCAGTGCCTCCGAGGGAGCTTGAATAACTAGTAAGCCTCATTCGGGGGCGTTGGGGGATACAGACAGGCCTGGAGAGAAGTTGGAAGTAGCTCTGAGGCACGACCTGCATAACAATGTGTAAACACAGGCACTCCCACCATAAACAACATGAGGAAAGCACGATATTCTAGCAGCCCATATTACCTGTGAGACATTCCACTACCTGAAGTGTGCAAGGAACAAAAATATTTGTTGTACCAACTACAGAGAATATAAGCACGTTAGCTATATAAGGTGGACACAAGCTCTATATATAGTACATACGTTTATTAATATAACCATTTCTGTATGGAAGTAAACAGCACTTCTTGAGAATTGTCCTAACAACACAAATTCACTCTGGGAATATAGCCTGGGCAATGTAGTCTTTGGGTGCACTTGCTGACTGTTGGTAGAGAGTTCAGTGCTTACCAAGAGCCCGTGGCAAAATCAGTGCCAGCGGTGCCAGTGCTATGTAAGGTAGGGCGCAACACGGATGCTAAACTACCCTTGCAAGGATGATTGAACACCGCATTCCTTGGCACTGTGGGCATGGATTTGGCTGGAAAGACCACTTCACAGATGAGGAGAACATGCCCCGTAGTGGCAGCAGAGCTTCTCTTCAGCATAGTCCCCGACCCCCATTGACACTGCTTACGGAGCAGAGGCCAGAAACCCAGAGGACATGGCACTGTGCTGCCAGAGGGTAAACACAGTCCATGTGCCACCCAGACCAGCTACTTTCCCTCTGCTTGGAGTAACCAGAGAAGTTACAATCCCACCAGAGAAATATTTCAGCCTTCAAAAATTCCAATGCAAGAAAACGGTCAGAAAAAAACACACTGGAAAGAAATTCAGCACAGCGAGGGGACTTCCTCCTCAGGCCCCTTTCCCTGGACGGAAGTCGAATGGCGCCACAGACTGGTGTGAATTTGTAGCCAGTCATTCAGTCTGTATTTTTCAAGGCACCTGGACTATAAAACCAATACATAAAATGGAGTACGCAGATTTCAGTACTCCAGCACTAAAAGGAACATGTCCTTTGGTCGGGCTGACGATCTGGATGCATAAAGATTTGAATTGTAAAATTAGAGAAGGTGTCTGTGCCCTTCAAGATATCCAGGAGATGCTTCTATCATTTATGTCAGGAAACCAACAAATGATTTTAGCATCCACAACAGGGGCACCAAGAATGCATCTGAAACGCCAGCATTGAACTTCAGTGCTAGACTACAACTGCTGCAGAATAACGGGGGAGGGCAAAACAGGTCCTCCCTAGTGGCAGTAGGTGACTTTAACACCATTTTTGAATCAACAGGAGATTATACGGGGCAACGCTGCGATTACTGGCATTGCTAGTAAAAAGTGCTCTTGTATGGGTCGTCTCTTAGGCCTCCCAACTTTAACGCATGTTTTGCTTGTCTGCAATGGCTGGAAGAAATCTAACCTATCGAGGCACCACTTGTAAGAATGTCCTGTATAAAAGTGTAATTATATATCCATATCTATATATCTATATATCTATAGGCCCAGCCATATACGAATGAGACTGGGCCTTCCGAGCTGGAACATTGTGGTCTATATCACGGATTAAAATTGTATGCTTTGGAACATGGGGAACCAGGCCTGAATCCCAACCTCTTTCTAAGTCTGGTTCTGCTGTAAAGCACGACAAACACTATGGGTCACATTCATGCTATGAAAAACTTCAAAAAGTATAAGTAAGTGATTAAACCCAAGCATGAAAGGTTCTGTACACTGAAAAGATGTATCTGACTGAAGAAGTGTCACATGACCACTTGCTAACCATGAATAGGTTTATCTTGGGGAGCAGTTCTATCAGAGTAATTAAAGCAGGCAAAAGCAGCCTAGCCCATGGCTTCTACACCTGATGATCACCAGCATCAAACATCACACCAGGGTTCTGTAACCTCACAACAACAGCCAGGACATTGTACCTCAATCTACACAGTAGATGAGTAGACAGTTGACTGTCTTCCAGCTGCCAAGCCTCAGCCAGCATCAAGATATGACACGCCGCACCCTGGAGGAGAAAATGCTCCTTGCAGCCTGCTAGGTGTTGACAGGATGTAGGGGTGAGGTTAGCACCTTCCAGTGGTCTTAATGTGTTAACACTGAGGCCCATTTTTATACTTTTTTTAGCGCCTCATTTGCATCATTTTTTGATGCAAAAGTGCCACAAACTTACAAAATACAATTATATTTTGTAGGTTTGCGCAGCTTTTGCGTAAAAAAATGATGCAAATGCAGTGCTAAAAAAGTATGAATATGGGCCTGAGTGCCCAAATGGGTTCTGACTTGCACCTGTGGAGGGTTAGTAGGCTGCGGGACAGAGGCTTCTCTGCTGTTCATAAATTCCAGGATACTCTGGGTGCTGTTCAGCAGCTGTGGCTGCGAATGAGGGCCAGAGAGAAAGGTCCCATGTGTCGGTGCCACATTCCACTAAATATAGGTGCTGCTTGTCGGCTGGTGCAGAATTGAAGACCAGCATGCAGAATTGAAGACCAGTATCTCTTCCCCTTTTTGGATACTATTGGGTCCATACAGGTATATGGCATCCACCGGTCCATGTTGTCATGATGCATGCGGTTAACAATTCGCATGACTTTAAACCTAGGCATGCTTTCCACTTACACTGCTCTTTGTACTGGATAATTTTATTTCATGCCTGATCTATGAGAGGTATGTACACTAAGTTGCTGCATTTGTCTTTCGAAACCACAGATACACATACTTGCAAACTTATATATATATATTTTTTTTTTATCCTGGCGCATCGAACGGTCAGCCCTCTCTTATTCTTACTCATTGTCACATGGCCACTAATATAGAAAGTTCTTCATTATCATTTCAGTGGCTCTTCATGCTTTTGATAATCTTATTATGGTCACATGCTTTACCATCTGTTGAGTCCCATACTACCACGAAGACTGCATACTAGATCACTGGTCAGTGCCTATATTATTGTTGGCACCAGTACCTTCCTTCTAATGGCTCCAGCACTGTTGTTGTGTTCTTGATATAGTGCACATTCCATGTTTTTCAGCCTCGCTTGTATTTCCTTTTTTTCGGAGGAACTATTCAACTTTGAGAAAGTTTGGAGACTTGCGTCTACTTCCTTTGACGCTAACAATTTGGTTGAAACTACCTGCTCAATCATGTAAGTTTTTTACCCATTATTATCTTATAACACCATTTGTAAAACAGGAGGTCCAGCCACACATAAAAACACAAAAGTTAATGCTTTAACTTCCTTCTTCTTCCCTCTTGTCTTCCACCTGCGCCTTTAATTTAGACTGAGTCTACTTTAATGGACGATCACTTGGACACCAAGGGCCCTACTTACGAGAAACTCACACAGCACTGCGTGACAGGCGAAGGGCAGGAATGCGCCATATTTGAGACAATACGGTGTAAAACTGGCTTTTCCCCTCCTTTGGCACCTTTTTGGCAGCCTAGCGCCAACGCAGCCATCCTTGCATGGTGCAAGGGTGCCTGTGTTGCATGCAGGATTGTTTCCTTCCTGCACAAAAACTGCAGCACACATAGAAAGAGGTGCTAACAATTAAAAATACAGGGGCAGATTTAAGAAAAGTGATGCTGGCGCATTTCCAGGTCTGCCAGCTGTGGTAGAATCTGAGAATGCATCAAAAACCATGGGAGTTGCGTGGGAACACCCACACAATGCCCATGGAACACCTTCCCAGGGCAGAGTAAGGCAACGCAGTGATCTGCCCTGCATTGCCTTACTCCAGATTTATTGAACCAGTCAGGGCCACACAAAGTGGCCTTGCATGGCTTCATAAATCACATATAAGGTTTGAGTCGCTCTTGCGCCACGTTGCATGGTGCAAAAGAGACCCAAACCGGCTCATATATAGGTCCCCAAATATATTCTAGAGCCATATTTTGGGTTCCTTTGTTATATGGCTGCCTGTATTAAAAACAAGACTTCTATTCTGTCAGGTACCATAAACCACCACCCATGATATTTGGTATTGGGTACCCTCCTCTCACATCCCTATTAAATGTTTATGATCACTTGGGTATCACAATGTCATGGGGATCTGTTGAATATTATAGTTTCTTTCTAACTATGTTTATGCTTACCACTTGGGACTGTTCTGAATTTACCTCTTGACTATTCTCACAACCTATTTTTTTTCAAAATGAAACTGTGTCACTTCTTTCTTATATTGTTGACCGAACAAGGGTGCACAACAATGCACTTCGCCCTGTCGTCTGACAATATAGTATATTTTCCCACAATTCTATGGTGAAATACTATACACACATCAGTATTTGGACTCTTGGTATTCCACATGTATCACGATCTCACCATTTGTCATAGTTTCTAAGTTGCTTGTACTATTCATTTCGCCATTTACATCTTTGACAAAGTCCAGCATGGACGAAACACATGGTATAATACTGTCTTGCTTGTACCATCTTTGGATCTATTGTGGTGGAATAAAAGGCTATTTTAGAACAGAAAACGAAAGGAAGACAGACTCGTAACATTATTTGTGTCATAATTTGCCTACAATTTGAAGTGTGCTCCTATCACTTTCATAGGTGTCATCCCTTGACTAGGTGTATGATTTTGGGAAAGGGAAAACCCATACATCAAGGTTGAGGAACCTCCTTGCACAGAGGGCAGGCTCAACAGTATGCTTTGCAAGGGAAAATGGCTAGTATTTGATAGTTCTCACCCTGGAAGTTAATAAAGCAGAGCGCTGGGACAGTGCTTTTTACAGAGAAGGCCTATGGGGATAGTCACCCGTCGTATGTGAAAAAGTGTTTATTAAACAACTAATGAGAATAACTTGCAGTACCCCTGACGACCCTTTGTACCTGGACCTTGGGAGCATGGACAGTGCCTCATCTGCCAAGTTAAGGCCATTGTTGTATTGGGTTAGATTATGGGGACACCTGAGCTAAACTACTATAGGAAGCCCTTGTGAGAAGTTTCAGGCATCATGAGCAGTGGATCACGTTGTTGGTTAGGGTATGTACAGGATCAGCTGGGGCGAATAGGTTTAGGGCATTTTGCTCCACTCCAAATTAGATTACCATCAATACATCAATGAAGGTCAAGTTAGCGTTTAAGTATTGCCTGCATGACAAGCTAATTTCAAGTCTCATGCAGGGAAGCCTGACCAAAACATTCTGATTTATGAGTCTGTACTTAAACTAGAGCCCTAACTGGACAAGGTACAGCCAGTACTGGATAAGGTTTTATATTTCAATCTCAGAGTTGGCATTTTACAGGGGATGCGCTTTACTGTTCACTGGAACCTATCCAGAGGTCGAAGTGGGCAGGATCAGAGGGGCATGACGTGCCCATACTTTTTGATTTATGAAAAACCATTCCGTTACTTTTGGTAAAAAAGAGAACCATTCCAGGACTGTAAATTCTGATAGTTTAAATGCTTCAGTTGAAGTGTCATTCAGTGAGTCCTCTGTGCGGTAAAACCGAAGCCGGGCAGACGGGTAAACAAGAAACAAGCCTTCCTGCCGGGAAGCCTGCTTGCCTGAAAGGAATGCAAATGTGCGCTTTGAGTTAATCTGCAAATGTAAAGGATGCATGGAACAGGTACTGGCTTTAATTGATCGAATCACTTTGAGATGACAAAGATTTATTCTTTTTGAGTGTTAGTGCAAAGAGCTAACATCTGAGCTGTGAAGTGTGTGCTTTTAATTGTAATTGTATATATATAGTGCTTACTACCCCGAGAGGTGTTGAAGGGACAGTAATGTAAAAAAAAGCATTACGTACAGTCTGGTTTTACTTCAAGCTATATTTTGGAAGCACCATTTAAAAAAAAAACTATTTTGGGTGTTTTGTAGCAGTCCATCTATACTGTGTGTAATGCAAGCTTAAAATAATGACGCATATTCGCAGTACTTTCTGTCACAGATTGTGCCCTCATAGCACTAAAAATACACAAGTCACTACTCTCCACTGCACCAACCAAGATATAATTCTGTGGCTTTCTGGTTATGCACAGACCTCCGCAGTGCATTAACTAAGAGGGGTTTCTTAATCTTCTAGAGTGCATTTACCACTGAGTAACAACCTTTTTATTTATTTTTCTTTTAAGATGTGCGTTATTTTATATGTAGCTACCTGACGGTAAAAGACAAAAATTATTTTGGTTTTTTAGCCATACCTTTGACCCCACGCTCACTGACCTCACCACCACTGCATGCACCATCACAGTCCCCATACTGTTTTTATAATGCACTTCAACCACTGGGCTTATCCCATGGTTGTACAAATCAATGTTATAGGTATTTAAACAGGGTTGAAGATTAAATGCTTTTTTTTTCTTTGTCCAGTGCATGTTGTTTCAAGGGTGAAATGGGTTTGTCTGCTATTGAGAGACTTGGGCTTTTGGAACTTGGGTACAGTGCTGGAAATGGCAAAGAGAGACAATTCAATAACAGTAGTTTTTGTAATGTTCTGTTATTTACTTGCAACTTTGACAAGTAGTTGCCACTTTGCAGACCCCTGACAATGCCATTTTACTACAGCATTTGTATGAATTATTTTGAGAATTTACTTTGGTGTATTTTAAAGTTTTATGGACTGTGTTGGACCTGGTCTTTTTTACAGGGTCATCCCCAAACTTTTTGCCTTCCTCCTATTTTTTCTAACCCCTTTTTGTTGAATTTAGGACTCTGAGCACTTTACCACTGCTGATCAGTGCTAAAGTGCATGTGCTCTCCATTCTAAACTTGGTATAATTGGCTTACACCCGATTGGCACCTTTAATTTACCTATAAGTCCCTTGTACAGTAGTATCCTTTATTCCCAGGGCCTGCAAATTAAATGATACCAGTGGGCCTGCAGCGAAGCTTGCACCACCCACAGAAGTAGCTTTTCAAACCTGTCTCAGGCCTGCTACCGCAGAACCTGTGTGCACAGTTCACTGCCACAGGGACCTGGCATCTAAATTTACTTGCCAGTTCTAGAACTCCCCTTTTACTACATATAAGTCACCCCTAAGGTAGGCCCTAACTAGCCCCATGGCTGGGTGCTTTGTATGTAAAAGGTAGGACATATGTCTTGATGTACTACATGTCCTAATAGTGACAAACAGCCCATGTCTTTTCTCACTCACTCCCCCTCTCATAAGTTTACATTAGAAAATGCCCTAATATATGTCTAAGTGGTATTGTCTAATCTATGAGGGGTGGCATAGGCATGTTTGGTATGGTTGGAATGGTGGTGAGAAATGCTACTTACTGGTGTATGTGGATTTTTTATTACCATTATAGAAAGAACACTTTTAGAAAGTGAGCATTTCTCTGTGCTTGTGACTCTGGTGTTTTGCAGCTTGCCTCCAATCCATGCCTGTGGCACAGTGACAACTGGGCTTTGTGCATACTTCTCAGACAGCCTGTACACAGGGGATGTGGAGGTGTCACAAGAGTGCATCTGCATACTGAATGGTCTTCCTGGGCTGGCAGAGGAAGAGGCGGGCCACACCTGCATTTGTAAAGGCTGTGCCCTGGCCTCACACAAAGGGCTTGTTTACCCCCTACTGATGTCTAGAGCCAGTGCTGGAGGAGAAAGGGGGCACTCCTGGAACTGGTTAGTGCTGGTTGGAACTCCCTCTCCCACTTTGTTGAGGCTGCGCAAAATGAGTATAAGTACAGGGGGTTGTCCCCCACATTGATAGAGCACTTTTAGAACTTGGACCGAACCGCTGCCAGAGGGGCTACTGGACTGCACAAAGGACTCATCTGGACTGCCCTACTGTTTGTTGCCCTGCCGCATGGTGACTGCTGGGTGGCACAAAGGACTCATCAGGATTGCTTTTCTGCCAGTTGCCCTGCTGTCAGCTGCTCCCTGATGCCGGTTTGCTAGAGGGCTGCTGCCAGGAGAAACCGCCATTATTGGTACATGCTTAGCTGTTTTGGCCTTCTGCCTTCCTACTAGTGGGCTGCAGGAGGGACTACCACTTTCGCACTGGCATTATTGAGCAGGCCTACCTGCCTACCAGCCTCCTCTTTTGCCCGATCAAGTGTTCTCAGAGGAGCCTAGCGCATGAGTAGCGCTGTTCACTGATCCCTACCTCTTCAACACTGGGTCATGGTGAGAGCCTTATTCTCTTAGTGCCCCATCTGGTTGGGCAGTGCATGCTGAAGCTCTACTTTCTTGGGGCCGATCAGTGCAGGTTGAGCCCTTCACGCTTTTTGTACCGCATGTGTGAAGCGCCTGCCGCCCCTCCTCAGGCCGCTCTCTCCAGTATGAGAGATTGCCCAGGAACGCAGGAAGCCCCGTTGGCGTTAGCAGAAGGATGGGCCCAGCTACCAAATCCCTCTCCCATCTTGGGAGAGCGTGTTCAACGGTGTGGGCCGGCACCCGGAAGAAGTGGCCATGCCAAGCAGAAAAGATCGCCGCTGGAGGCTGGCCCCAGAGATTCTCAGTAACAGCAGCGCAAAGGCGCTTCACCCGATCGAAGGTACTGTCTCCCCGTGGTCTGTGCTCAAAAGGGGTGCGCCCTGCCCAATCGAAGCTGCTAAGTCCCTAACAGTGCACTGCGTGATCGCGGGCAGCTAGGTTTTGGGAGTTGGCGGCTACTGTCCCCCATGTATCTGCAAACTGGTGCTCCTTCCCCTGGAGGACCTACCTCCAGGAGTGACCACAGTCCAGTTCCGCCACTACCAGGGAAGACCTCGGATGAGGACCCGGAGAGCAGTGCAGAGCCGCCTTCTATTTTTTAACCCTTTTGTAATCACCTTGAGTTTTGGAGCCACACAGCCGCATTCCCAGTAGCAGCAGCGCTGAGCTCCCGTGCCCGACATGTGAGCCTGTGATTACAGCCCACCTTGGAAAGAAAGTACTGATGCTCTGAGACTTTTGCGTAGAAGATGTTCCTGGGGGGATTTCTGTGCATGTCACAGTTCCTCAGTGTATCCTTGTCCCTCATTATTTATGCAACACCTCCCTGGCCTAAGGTGATATGAATTGTCATTTTCTACTCAGGATCCTCATTACCTGCATAGAGAGGGTGTGTTTTGGATATAGGTTGTAGGAAGATGTTTTAGAATAAATGTATGTGTTACTGTGATTGCCATACCTGAGAAAGCATCCTATGGTTATGCCTATGGAAATGTTTTCAGAATATGTGCATTTATTATGGTGATAATAATGATCTGCCGTTTGTGGAATGCTTCATCTTATGTGTATTTATGATGGTGTCTTGACATCTCTGATTTTATGTTTATTCTGATAGGTGCATTTTTTGTGATAATAATGACCTGACTAGCGCTTGTGTTGCAGAATGCTAGTAACCTATTTGTTTACCTGACTACTGCTTGTGTTGCAGAATACTAGTAACCTATGTGTTTACCTGACTACTGCTGGTTTTCGCAGAGTACTAGTAACCTGTGTAATTTTCTGACAACTGCTTGTGTAGCAGGGTATTACTGATACATGTGGTGTTTGGTCTAATGATGTTTTATGCAATACAGTTTATTTTTATATCATTTGTTGTTGTGTTTCCTTTGTGGAGTATTTAGTGTGTCATGTGTTTTGTGTGTGTTGTGCAAACCCTTTACACATTACCTATAGGATAAGCCTGACTGCTCGCTGCTGCCAAGCTACCAAGGGGCTGAGCAGGGGTTATCTTGGATGTGTAGCCCTCTCGTCCTGACTGGAGTGGTGAGTTCTGCGTGGCTTAGGTGCATAGTCCAGCCAACCAGAATCGCCATTTCTAACAGGCTGTACCCAAAATAAACAAATGTAAGAGCTGTAGGGAGAAGGGTGCGTTTGTGTGTGGAATGGTATGGTCGAGTGTGTGTGCACACGTTTTGTGTTACAATCCTTGTGGGGACTACGGTATAGTGTGTGATGCGGAGGTGTGCGTGTGTGTTTGTATGTATTTGTTTGTTTTTTCTGTCTGAAATGCAACCTGAAGGAATGTTCTGTGGACTGGGGGGGTTCCAGCTGGGACAGTAGGAGTTAGATTGGATTTGATTGGCTGAGCAGCTAAGACGGTTCCCGGTAGCATGTGCGCACAGACTTTTTAATGAACCAAGGCATTTAGCTGACAGTGTGTGCAGTCACATGGCACAGGCATCACCTTCAAAGAACTTGACATCCTTTTTCTCAGCATCTGAATTTTAGAACAACAGTGCTAGCCTTAGTCCGCTCCCACTTGGATGGAGTAAAACTCTGTTTAATGGCCTTCCCGATACCACCCTGCTGTCTTTTTAAATGAATCCTGCACACTGTAGCACATCTCATAAAGGGTCAACCAAATCATCAAGGCAAATCTGAAGGAACTCTCTTGGCTCTGCCTCAAATCCTGCCCCCATCTTCAAGATCAGATGCATCACATACAAGTTCAAGGGGAACAATAACCCTATAATCATGATCAAGAAACAGACTTTCTCATGTGGACAGTGCCACAGCAGGATCAAGGATACTGGCAGACATGTGACATATGACAAAGAAGTGTAAGAGGTAGAAGACAGGGCTTCTCCATATGCACGTCAACCTCACAACTACTCCAACCCTCCCACTATTCAGAAAGAAACTGCATACAACTATCTTCTGTGAACATTATGCCTACATGACAGCACCTTACCTGATACCTTTCTCTTGTAATCAATCCTGAATTGTATCCCTATGCCCTGCCTTCCTTCTCTTCACAGCTGTATTCATTTTCTGATTTTCAGGTTTGCATTATACAAACTACTGGTCAAATACACACATGCACACCTATATATACCCACATGGAATCAGTATATACTGAAATATAGAAGAGTCATTTCCATTTACAGTACGTCCGCTTTCATTTTAGACAATCCCCACAATAAAACACCACTCGACTCAGGGTCTAATCAACAACACCGAAGCACTGTTACAGAAAATCTGCACTTTTGCAAACAAAACAGAACAAACTCATTTGCACCATTTATGTTGCTCGAGTAATTGAGAATGGAGCCAGGAGTACTTGTACCAGGGCAAAACATAGACCAAACAGATTCCACACTTTTTTAACATGTTTATATAATGAGGGGTAGAAAAATATGTTTTCTCCATGATTCAAATGTGAAAGATGGGACTATGATTAGGGCAAAATCAGTTTGTCGAATAAACATTAAACGCAGCCCAAATTGCCTTTCTTCTATTTAGTTTTACAAATTGATTTTTCATGCACTATCACTTCCATAAGAAATACTACCTTGTGCTAGCCATGTTTTGCAATGTCTCCACAATTGTTTTTTTTATGTTTGCCCTGGTGCACAAACTTTTCTACAGCAGGGATTTGGGCAAGGTTTATTTGTTCTATCCTGTATTACAGAAGTAGCAAAATAGTGGCGAAGTGTTTTATTCTGGTTTTGCACCAGGACAAACATTCTGCGACATAGCCCCAGATCTGCTTTATTTTTGCCCACCAATCCGCTGTTCTTCTTTGCAGCTTCATTCAATGGGAAAATAAATTGTTTTGCTGCACCTCATAGTATCATTTTCCATTCCACCCTGCTAAATAACCCACGGGAGCGAGTGGAGATACCTGTGTGCTAGAACTTAAGAGCCGCCTTTCCCTTCCTCGATATTTGAGATCTGCGCCAAATCAAACCTTTTAGCTATGTCTTTCCTTTTGGGAGTAGGGGAAATAAAGGTCAAGGTTGCTACTCCAGTCGATATTTGGCTTTCCACTCAAGGGGCCATATATAGCAACATTCAGAATTGCGGCACGCAAATTGCGAGTCAGAGCGACTCGCAATTTGCGAATGGGTTACCACACATTTGAAAAGGGTGCAAAATGTGATTGGTTTGCGACTGCGTTAGCGGTCACAAACCAATCCTACATTGCACTGCGACTCGCAATTAGGAAGGGAACACCCCTTCCTAATTGCGAGTCGCAATCCCGTTTTGCGATTCGGTAACCAGGTTACCGAATCGCAAAACGGGGTTTGTGCATTGCGATGTGCTTTTTGCACGTCGCAAACAGCGAAATTCGCTGTTTGCGACGTGCAAAAAGCTTGCTACATGTGGCTTTAAAAGTGGAAGCAAAGATTGAATGATACTCCCGGGTGTGTCTCAGCTCAGCCACTCTTCATCAATTAAACGACTCACTCAGAGGATTTCCACTTCTTGCTGTAAGTAATATATATCAGCTATATGTGCAGTGCATGTATCGCCTATTACAGATGTTTATGTAGTGTAACAGCCAGGCTCGCAACTAGAGCTGAACTTCAGGAAGGGCTAACACACCTAGCAGTATGGCGGGGCTAACACCCCAAGGGATGGAGTGGAGCTAACATGCCAAACAATGTGGGTGGGGACACATACATTGCCAGTCTGATAAAGTGTGAGAATGCATCCATTTCTCCACCACTTAGTCATTCTTGCATTTACCCACTTACCCCTCTGCAATAAAACAGACACAAACTCAGCAAGCAACAGAATAAATTGAATGAATGTGATTAAGATGAGCGGCCCTGTAAGACTGTCTGGGGAGCTGCCAAACACCAAAGTACCTGCCAAATACAGTAATCCTGAGATTCTGTGTTACAAAAACCTGTGCACATGAAATCCATTGGCTTTAACATATGATGCGCACAATAATTGAGGCCTATTGCACCTGTTATAATTTTTTTTACAATAAACAGACTGAACCAATGGCATTGGGCATTACATTTTTCTAATGAAAAAAATCAGGCCTAAAACCTTTATCATTGGCCTTCTAACAAGGCAGCCATCAGGGAAAGAGCAAAATCACTAATCCCTATAAAATTATTATTGGAAAAACTCCTCGTAGGAAGGACAAACATGGACTATAACAGTGCAAATCTACTACCCCAGCAGATAAGTCATGGGGAAAACCAATATCAAAACCCTTGCACACTCAGGTATCTTGTGAGATTCGTTGTAACAAAATTCTGTTCTACAGTCTTCAACACAGTACAATAACAATTCACCCCAAAGGCCTATTTACTTTGGTAAAAATATTTAACAATAGGTAAGTCAGGTCTTCTTCCTTTGCAATAAATGTAACTTATGCTTTTAACAATAAGTAAGTCAGACATAGTGCTTTTGTTGTAACGTAATAAATCAGACCAGACCAGTTCCCAATGCAACAGTCAAGCCAATAGTCCTTTTCACAGGCTTCTCACCATAACCAACTCAGGGCTAATGCATTAAGCATAAGCTTTCCCAGAAAGCAATAATCAGGCACAAAAATCGTAAAAGTAAGAAAATGTACAGTTAGAAAAGGTACCACAATATTCAACCTATCCCAAAAGGGCCTAGTAGGGATTGTAACCGTTGAAATTTTCTATTGCCAGAATTTGGTACAGAGGGTAACCAACACCAAAATACTTGTCTATCTATGATAGTATTCTGTGAGAATCCATGTAACAATATATCTTAAATACCTATCTACAGTCTTTAATACAGTTTAAAGCCATTCCACCCTTAAAGGCCTATTGGCTTTAATAGATGTGTTTCAGAATAAATATGTTAGGTTTACTGACTTTGTCATCTTTTCATAATAAACAGATTAGCTCTATGGCATCTGACATAAATTGTCCCAACGAATCAGCAAACCCTATAGCCTTTATCATTGGCTTGTCACCATAACCAACTGAGGTCTCTTGTATTATGCACAGGCTGGCAACCATCAAGTACACAGATACAGGATTACAAATATAGTGGGTTATTACAACTTTGGAGGAGGTGTTAATCCGTCCCAAAAGTGACGGTAAAGTGACGGATATACCACCGGCCGTATTACGAGTTCCATAGGATATAATGGACTCGTAATACGGCTGGTGGTATATCCGTCACTTTACCGTCACTTTTGGGACGGATTAACACCTCCTCCAAAGTTGTAATAACCCCCATAGTCAGAAATATATTTAGCAAAACAATATACAGCCCCTCTGAAAAGTGCCTAGCAAGAACTTCAATACCAAGGCCCATATTTATACTTTTTGCCGCAAAACTGTGTATATTACCAGAATATCAAGTACTTAATATTATGCTTCAAAAATATCATAGCAAAATTGTGACTGACTATAATATCAAAAAGGAAAATAGTTAGACGGAATTCTGATTTTAAATGTGGATTCTAGGGGCCCCACTCAAACCACAATGGTAACCCAGAACGACATAAGGTCTCCAGTAGTTAGACGGAATATAATCAAACCTGAACCTACTCGGGTGAGCGATACTATTGGAGACAAAGAAGCTGGGGGACTCATTGAGAGTAGTCCATCGATTGTTGCAATGTGTAACACAAATCCTGCAAGTAACTCATCTATTGTAGGAAAGTACCATCTTGCCTGGCATGTTACCCCCATATTTCACTGTATATATGTTGTTTTAGTGTATGTGTCACTGGGACCCTGCCAGCCAGGGCCCCAGTGCTCATAAGTGTGCCCTGTAAGTGTTCCCTGTGTGATGACTAACTGTCTCACCTTGGCTCTGCTAACCAGAACCTCAGTGGTTAGGCTCTCTCTTTGCTTTCCAAATTGTCACTAACAGGCTAGTGACCAATTTCACCAATTCACATTGGCATACTGGAACACCCTTATAATTCCCTAGCATATGGTACTGAGGTACCCAGGGTATTGGGGTTCCAGGAGATCCCTATGGGCTGCAGCATTTCTTTTGCCACCCATAGGGAGCGCTGACAATTCTTACACAGGCCTGCCACTGCAGCCTGAGTGAAATAACGTCCACGTTATTTCACAGCCATTTACCACTGCACTTAAGTAACTTATAAGTCACCTATATGTCTAACCTTTACCTGGTAAAGGTTGGGTGCTAAGTTACTTAGTGTGTGGGCACCCTGGCACTAGCCAAGGTGCCCCCACACCGTTCAGGGCAAATTCCCCGGACTTTGTGAGTGCGGGGACACCATTACACGCGTGCACTTGACATAGGTCACTACCTATGTAAAGCATCACAATGGTAACTCCTAACATGGCCATGTAACATGTCTAAGATCATGGAATTGTCACCCCAATGCCATTCTGGCATTGGGGAGACAATTCCATGATCCCCGAGTCTCTAGCACAGACCCGGGTACTGCCAAACTACCTTTCCCGGGGTTTCACTGCAGCTGCTGCTGCTGCCAACCCCTCAGACAGGTTTCTGCCCTCCTGGGGTCCAGCCAGGCTTGGCCCAGGAAGGCAGAACAAAGGACTTCCTCAGAGAGAGGGTGTTACACCCTCTACCTTTGGAAAAAGGTGTCAGGGCTGGGGAGGAGTAGCCTCCCCCAGCCTCTGGAAATGCTTTGATGGGCACAGATGGTGCCCATCTCTGCATAAGCCAGTCTACACCGGTTCAGGGATCCCCCAGCCCTGCTCTGGCGCGAAACTGGACAAAGGAAAGGGGAGTGACCATTCCCCTGACCTGCACCTCCAAGGGGAGGTGCCCAGAGCTCCTCCAGTGTGCTCCAGACCTCTGCCATCTTGGAAACAGAGGTGCTGCTGGCACACTGGACTGCTCTGAGTGGCCAGTGCCAGCAGGTGACGTCAGAGACTCCTTCTGATAGGCTCTTACCTGTGTTGCTAGCCTATCCTCCTTCCTAGGTAGCCAAACCTCCTTTTCTGGCTATTTAGGGTTTCTGCTTTGGGGAATTCTTTAGATAACGAATGCAAGAGCTCATCAGAATTCCTCTGCATCTCTCTCTTCACGTTCTGCCAAGGAATCGACCGCTGACTGCTCAGGACGCCTGCAATACTGCAACAAAGTAGCAAAGATGACTACTGCAACCTTGTATCGCTGATCCTGCTGCCTTCTCTACTGTTTTCCTGGTGGTGCATGCTGTGGGGGTAGTCTGCCTCCTCTCTGCACTAGAAGCTCCGAAGAAATCTCACGTGGTATGACGGAATCCTCCCCCTGCAACCGCAGGCACCAAAAGAACTGCATCACCGGTCCTCTGGGTCCCCTCTCAGCACGACGAGCGTGGTCCCTGGAACTCAGCAACTCTGTCCAAGTGACTCCCACAGTCCAGTGACTCTTCAGTCCAAGTTTGGTGGAGGTAAGTCCTTGCCTCCCCACGCTAGACTGCATTGCTGGGTACCGCATGATTTGCAGCTGCTCTGGCTCCTGTGCACTCTTCCAGGATTTCCTTTGTGCACAGCCAAGCCTGGGTCCCTGACACTCTAACCTGCAGTGCACAACCTCCTGAGTTGTCCTCTGGCGTCGTGGGATCTCCTTTTGTGACTTTGGGTGAGCCCAGTTCACTCTTCTTCGTAGTGCCTGTTCTGGCACTTCTGCTGGTGCTGCCTGCTTCTGTGAGGGCTCCCTATCTTGCTAGGCACCCCCCCGTCTCCTCACGCAATTGGCGACATCCTGGTCCCTCCTGAGCCACAGCAGCATCCAAAAACCCTAACCAAGACACTTGCAACTAGCAAGGCTTGTTTGCGGTCTTTCTGCGTGGGAACACCTCTGCAAGCTTCTTCACGACGTGGGACATCCATCCTCCAAAGGGGAAGTTTCTAGCCCTCTTCGTTCTTGCAGAATCCACGCTTCTACCATCTGGTGGCAGCTTCTTTGCACCCTCAGCTGGCATTTCCTGGGCATCTGTCCAATCTCGACTTTGTCGCGACTCTTGGACTTGGTCCCCTTGTTCCACAGGTACTCTCATCAGGAAATCCACCTTTGTTGCATTGCTGGTGTTGGTCTTCCTTGCAGAATTCCCCTATCATGACTTCTGTGCTCTCTGGGGAACATAGGTGCACTTTACACCTACTTTTCAGGGTCTTGGGGTGGGCTATTTTTCTAACCCTCACTGTTTTCTTACAGTCCCAGCGACCCTCTACAAGCTCACATAGGTTTGGGGTCGATTTGTGGTTCGCATTCCACTTTTGGAGTATATGGTTTGTGTTGCCCCTATACCTATGTGCTCCTATTGCAATCTATTGTGACTATACACTGCTTGCATTACTTCCTTTTGCTATTACTGCCTATTTTTGATATTGTGTACATATATCTTGTGTATATTTGCTATCCTCATACTGAGGGTACTCACTGAGATACTTTTGGAATATTGTCATAAAAATAAAGTACCTTTATTTTTAGTATATCTGTGTATTGTGTTTTCTTATGATATTGTGCATATGACACCAGTGGTATAGTAGGAGCTGTGCATGTCTCCTAGTTCAGCCTAAGCTGCTCAGCTATAGCTACCTTCTACCAGCCTAAGCTGCTAGAAACACCTCTTCTACACTAATAAGGGATAACTGGACCTGGTACAGAGTGTAAGTACCCCTTGGTACCCACTACAAGCCAGACCAGCCTCCTACATTGGTCGTGCAGCGGTGGGATAAGTACTTGCAACTACTTACCACTTTGTCATTTTGTACTTTTCATAAGAGAAAAATATACAAAACAAGTTCAATATATGTACACCTAACCAAAAAGTTTTGCTTTTCTTCTCTTACTCTATTGCTAAGTGCTGAAAAGTACCTCTAAAACTTTCAAAAAGTTCTAAAAAGTTGAAAAAGTTTTTTTTCTGTTTCCTTAAAAAGTCCTGAAACTTTTTCTTTCTTTTATCTGTCCCTAAACCTTTTTCTATCATGTCTGGTACAGGTCCTACTTGTGATCTGGTCAGCTCTGATTATGACCACCTTAGCTGGAAAGGTGTAAGGAGTCTCTACATTGATAGAGGTTTAGGGGTAGGAAAGAATCCCTCTAGAGAATTGTTGATTAACATGCTCATTGAAAATGATAAGGCCTTAGCTGGCACATCAGTTTTGTTAGGGACAATTCTCCCTCTGTTCATTCACACCATTCTTCTGTGTCAAAGCATGCCCAACCCATCCACCCTGATGACAGAATGTTAGAAAGGGAGCTCAATAGATTGAGAGTGGAAGAGTCCAGGCTGAAGCTTAAACAGCAACAGCTGGCTCTAGACAGGGAATCTTTAGACTTAGAAAAAGAAAGACAGAGGTTGGGGTTAGGACCCCATGATGGCAGCAGCAGTATTCCAGATAGTAATCCTGTGAAAGAGCATGATTCTAGGAATCTCCATAAGATAGTTCCCCCTTACAAGGAGGGGGATGACATTAACAAGTGGTTTGCTGCACTTGAGAGGGCCTGTGTTGTACAGGGGTTCCCTCAAAGGCAGTGGGCTGCTATCCTATGGCTATCTTTCAGTGGAAAGGGTAGGGATAGGCTCCTTACTGTTAAGGAAAGTGATGCCAATAATTTTACAGTTTTGAAGAATGCACTCTTGGATGGATTTGGCTTAACCACTGAACAATACAGGATTAAGTTCAGAGAAACCAGAAAAGAGTCCTCACAATACTGGGTAGACTTTGTTGACTATTCAGTGAAGGCCTTGGAGGGGTGGTTACATGGTAGTAAAGTTTCCTACTATGAAAGCCTGTATAATCTGATCCTGAGAGAGCATATTCTGAATAACTGTGTGTCTGATTTGTTACACCAATATCTAGTGGACTCAGATCTGACCTCTCTCCAAGAATTGGGAAAGAAGGCAGACAAATGAGTCAGAACAAGAGTGAACAGAAAAGTTCATACAGGGGGTGACAAGGATGGCAAAAAGAAGGATGGTAAGTCTTCAGACAAGGGTGGGGACAAATCTAAAAATGAGTCTTCATCAGGCCCACAAAAACAATCTGGTGGGGGTGGTGGGTCCAAATCCTCTTCTAATCAAGTAAAGAAACCATGGTGCTATTTATGTAAAGTAAAAGGCCATTGGACAACTGATGCCAGTTGTCCAAAGAAAAGCACCAAGCCTCCCACTACCACAACCCCTACTGCTACACCTAGTGCCCCTAGTAATAGCAGTGGTGGTGGGAGCAAACCTACTAATAGCCAAACCAGGGGAGTAGCTGGACTCACTTTTGGTAATTTAGTTGGGGTTGGTCTTGTTAGGGAGACCACAGAGGCTGTGTTAGTCTCTGAAGGTGCCATTGATTTGGCCACCTTGGTTGCTTGTCCCCTTAATATGGATAAGTACAAGCAACTTCCCCTAATAAATGGTGTTGAGGTTCAGGCCTACAGGGACACAGGTGCCAGTGTTACCATGGTAATAGAGAAACTGGTACACCCTGAACAACACCTACTTGGTCACCAGTACCAAGTGACTGATGCTCATAACAACACTCTTAGCCACCCCATGGCTGTTGTAAATCTCAACTGTGGGGGGGGTTACTGGTCCAAAGAAAGTTGTGGTTGCCTCAGATTTACCTGTAGACTGTCTACTAGGGAACGATTTAGAGACATCAGCTTGGGCAGAAGTGGAGTTGGAGGCTCATGCAGCAATGCTGGGCATTCCTGGGCATATTTTTGCTTTAACCAGGGCTGAGGCCAAAAAGCAAAAAGGACAGGGTGACTTGGATCCTGGAACAATGGACCAAGTGCTCCCTAAAGCTAGGGTTAGTAAATGTAAATCCCTACCTACTATCCCTCCCTCTACAGATGATTCAACTTCTGAGGAAGAAGAATTTCCTCCCTGTGCAGAACCTTCACCAGAGGAGCTGGAAGCAGACACTGCTGAGCTTTTGGGTGGAGGGGGCCTGCCAGGGAGGAGCTGAGTGTGGCACAGCAAACCTGTCCCACAATAGAGGGTCTAAGACAGCAAGCTGTCAAACAGCGAAAATGGGGATGTCAGTGACTCGCATAGAGTTTACTGGGAGGACAGCCTCTTGTATACAGAGGCCAGGGACCCTAAACCTGGAGCAGCCAGGAGATTGGTCATTCCCCTGCAATACAGAGAGTTCCTCCTAACTCTAGCCCACGACATTCCCTTGGCTGGACATCTAGGGCAAATTAAAACATGGGAAAGGCTTGTCCCCCTGTTTCATTGGCCTGGGATGTCAGAGGACACAAAATATTTTTGTAAGTCCTGTGTCACCTGTCAAGCCAGTGGCAAGACAGGTGGCACCCCAAAGGCTCCCCTTATTCCACTGCCTGTGGTTGGGGTTCCCTTTGAAAGGGTAGGGGTTGACATAGTTGGCCCCCTTTACCCTCCTACTGCTTCAGGCAATAGGTTTATCTTGGTGGTAGTGGACCATGCCACAAGATATCCTGAAGCAATTCCTCTAAGGACCACTACAGCTCCTGCAGTGGCAAAAGCCCTCCTGGGAATCTTTTCCAGGGTGGGTTTCCCAAAAGAGGTGGTATCAGACAGGGGTAGCAACTTTATGTCTGCATACTTAAAGGCCATGTGGAAGGAATGTGGTGTAACATACAAATTCACCACACCTTATCATCCACAAACAAATGGACTGATTGAGAGGTTTAACAAAACTCTCAAAGGAATCATAATGGGGCTCCCTGAAAAACTCAGGAGGAGATGGGATGTCCTGTTACCTTGCCTCCTTTTTGCTTACAGGGAGGTACCCTAGAAAGGAGTGGGCTTCAGCCCCTTTGAACTCCTATTTGGGCACCCTGTAAGAGGTCCTCTAACACTTGTAAAGGAGGGTTGGGAACAACCTTTAAAAGCTCCTAAGCAAGACATAGTGGACTATGTACTTGGCCTAAGATCCAGAATGGCTGAGTATATGAAAAAGGCCAGTAAAAACCTTCAGGCCAGCCAAGAGCTCCAAAAGCAATGGCATGACCAGAAGGCTGTTCTGATTCAGTACCAACCAGGGCAGAAAGTGTGGGTCTTGGAGCCTGTGGCCCCAAGAGCACTCCAAGACAAATGGAGTGGACCCCACATTATTGTTGAAAAGAAGGGAGAAGTCACCTACTTGGTTGACTTGGGCACTGCCAGGAGTCCCCTTAGGGTGCTCCATGTCAATCGCCTGAAACCCTACTATGATAGGGCTGATCTCACTCTGCTCATGGCAACAGATGAAGGACAGGAAGAAGAGAGTGACCCTCTCCCTGATCTCTTCTCTTCCACAGAACAAGATGCTCTAGTGGAAGGTGTAGTTTTGGCAGATTGTCTTACTGCTGAGCAGAAAGACCACTGCATAAATCTCCTGGGTCAGTTTTCTGAACTCTTTTCTACTGTGCCAGGCACCACTTCTTGGTGTGAGCACACTATAGATACTGGAGACAGCATGCCTTTCAAAAGTAAGATCTATAGGCAGTCCCACCATGTCAGGGACTGCATAAAACAAGAGGTTCAGCAAATGCTTGAACTGGGAGTGGTTGAGCACTCTGAAAGTCCATGGGCCTCTCCTGTGGTGCTTGTACCAAAGCCTCACTCTAAAGATGGGAAAAGAGAGATGAGGTTTTGCGTAGATTACAGAGGTCTCAACCAGGTAACTAAAACTGATGCTCACCCTATACCCAGGGCAGATGAGCTCATAGATACACTGGCATCTGCCAAGTATCTAAGCACCTTTGATTTTACTGCAGGGTATTGGCAGATCAAGTTATCAGAGGATGCTAAAGCAAAAACTGCATTTTTGACTATTGGAGGGCACTACCAATTCACAGTAATGCCCTTTGGTTTGAAAAATGCACCTGCCACTTTTCAGAGGTTAGTGAATACAGTCCTGCAAGGGTTGGAGGCTTTTAGTGCAGCATATCTAGATGATATAGCTATCTTTAGCTCCACCTGGGATGATCACCTGGTCCACCTATGGAAAGTTTTGGAGGCCCTGCAAAAGGCAGGCCTCACTATCAAGGCTTCAAAGTGCCAGATAGGGCAGGGGAAAGTGGTTTATCTGGGACACCTTGTAGGTGGGGAACAGATTGCACCACTTCAGGGGAAAATCCAAACTATCATAGATTGGGTTCCCCCTACAACTCAGACCCAGGTGAGAGCCTTATTAGGCCTCACTGGGTACTACAGGAGGTTCATAAAGAACTATGGCTCCATAGCAGCCCCTCTTAAGGACCTCACCTCTAAGAAAATGCCTAAAAAGGTATTGTGGACCGCTAGCTGTCAGAAAGCTTTTGAGGAGCTGAAACAGGCCATGTGCTCTGCACCTGTCCTAAAAAGCCCATGTTACTCCAAGAAATTAATTGTCCAAACTGATGCATCTGAATTAGGGGTAGGGGCAGTCTTATCACAACTTAATTCTGAGGGCCAGGATCAACCTGTTACTTTTATCAGTAGGAGGTTGACCCCTAGAAAAAAGCGTTGGTCTGCCATAGAGAGGGAGGCCTTTCCTGTGGTCTGGGCACTGAAGAAGTTGAGGCCATACCTGTTTGGCGCTCACTTCATTGTTCAGACAGACCACAAACCTCTACTTTGGTTAAAACAAATGAAAGGTGAAAACCCTAAATTGTTGAGGTGGTCCATATCTCTACAGGGGATGGACTATACAGTGGAACATAGACCTGGGAGTACCCACTCCAATGCAGATGGACTCTCCAGATATTTCCACTTAGACAATGAAGACTCATCAGGTCATGGCTAGTCTTATTGTCCTTCGTTTGGGGGGGTGGGGTTGTGTAGGAAAGTACCATCTTGCCTGGCATGTTACCCCCATATTTCACTGTATATACGTTGTTTTAGTGTATGTGTCACTGGGACCCTGCCAGCCAGGGCCCCAGTGCTCATAAGTGTGCCCTGTATGTGTTCCCTGTGTGATGACTAACTGTCTCACTGAGGCTCCGCTAACCAGAACCTCAGTGGTTATGCTCTCTCTTTGCTTTCCAAATTGTCACTAACAGGCTAGTGACCAATTTCACCAATTCACATTGGCATACTGGAACACCCTTATAATTCCCTAGTATATGGTACTGAGGTACCCAGGGTATTGGGGTTCCAGGAGATCCCTATGGGCTGCAGCATTTCTTTTGCCACCCATAGGGAGCTCTGACAAGTCTTACACAAGCCTGCCACTGCAGCCTGAGTGAAATAACGTCCACGTTATTTCACAGCCATTTAACACTGCACTTAAGTAACTTATAAGTCACCTATATGTCTAACCTTTACCTGGTAAAGGTTGGGTGCTAAGTTACTTAGTGTGTGGGCCCCCTGGCACTAGCCAAGGTGCCCCCACATCGTTCAGGGCAAATTCCCCGGACTTTGTGAGTGCGGGGACACCATTACACGCGTGCACTGGACATAGGTCACTACCTATGTACAGCGTCACAATGGTAACTCCGAACATGGCCATGTAACATGTCTAAGATCATGGAATTGTCACCCCAATGCCATGCTGGCATTGGGGAGACAATTCCATGATCCCCGAGTCTCTAGCACAGACCCGGGTACTGCCAAACTACCTTTCCCGGGGTTTCACTGCAGCTGCTGCTGCTGCCAACCCCTCAGACAGGTTTCTGCCCTCCTGGGGTCCAGCCAGGCTTGGCCCAGGAAGGCAGAACAAAGGACTTCCTCAGAGAGAGGGTGTTACACCCTCTCCCTTTGGAAAAAGGTGTCAGGGCTGGGGAGGAGTAGCCTCCCCCAGCCTCTGGAAATGCTTTGATGGGCACAGATGGTGCCCATCTCTGCATAAGCCAGTCTACACCGGTTCAGGGATCCCCCAGCCCTGCTCTGGCGTGAAACTGGACAAAGGAAAGTGGAGTGACCACTCCCCTGACCTGCACCTCCCAGGGGAGGTGCCCAGAGCTCCTCCAGTGTGCTCCAGACCTCTGCCATATTGGAAACAGAGGTGCTGCTGGCACACTGGACTGCTCTGAATGGCCAGTGCCAGCAGGTGACGTCAGAGACTCCTTCTGATAGACTCTTACCTGTGTTGCTAGCCTATCCTCCTTCCTAGGTAGCCAAACCTCCTTTTCTGGCTATTTAGGGTCTCTGCTTTGGGGAATTCTTTAGATAACAAATGCAAGAGCTCATCAGAGTTCCTCTGCATCTCTCTCTTCACCTTCTGCCAAGGAATCGACCGCTGACTGCTCAGGACGCCTGCAACACCGCAACAAAGTAGCAAAGATGACTACTGCAACCTTGTATCGCTGATCCTTCCGCCTTTTTGACTGTTTTCCTGGTGGTGCATGCTGTGGGGGTAGTCTGCCTCCTCTCTGCACTAGAAGCTCCGAAGAAATCTCCCGTGGGATGACGGAATCCTCCCCCTGCAACCGCAGGCACCAAAAGAACTGCATCACCGGTCCTCTGGGTCCCCTCTCAGCACAACGAGCGTGGTCCCTGGAACTCAGCAACTCTGTCCAAGTGACTCCCACAGTCCAGTGACTCTTCAGTCCAAGTTTGGTGGAGGTATGTCCTTGCCTCCCCACGCTAGACTGCATTGCTGGGTACTGCGTGATTTGCAGCTGCTCCGGCTCCTGTGCACTCTTCCAGGATTTCCTTTGTGCACAGCCAAGCCTGGGTCCTCGACACTCTAACCTGCAGTGCACAACCTCCTGAGTTGTCCTCCGGCGTCGTGGGATCTCCTTTTGTGACTTCGGGTGAGCCCCGGTTCACTCTTCTTTGTAGTGCCTGTTCTGGCACTTCTGCGGGTGCAGCCTGCTTCTGTGAAGGCTCCCTTTCTTGCTGGGTGCCCCCTCTTTCTCCTCACGCAATTGGCGACATCCTGGTTGATCCTGGGCCACAGCAGCATCCAAAAACCCTAACCACTACCCTTGCAGCTAGCAAGGCTTGTTTGCGGTCTTTCTGCGTAGGAACACCTCTGCAAGCTTCTTCACGACGTGGGACATCCATCCTCCTAAGGGGAAGTTTCTAGCCCTCTTCGTTCTTGCAGAATCCACAGCTTCTACCATCTGGTGGCAGCTTCTTTGCACCCTCAGCTGGCATTTCCTGGGCATCTGCCCAATCTCGACTTTGTCGCGACTCTTGGACTTGGTCCCCTTGTTCCACAGGTACTCTTGTCCGGAAATCCACCTTTGTTGCATTGCTGGTGTTGGTCTTCCTTGCAGAATTCCCCTATCACGACTTCTGTGCTCTCTGGGGAACATAGGTGCACTTTACACCTACTTTTCAGGGTCTTGGGGTGGGCTATTTTTCTAACCCTCACTGTTTTTTTACAGTCCCAGCGACCCTCTACAAGCTCACATAGGTTTGGGGTCCATTCGTGGTTCGCATTCCACTTTTGGAGTATATGGGTTGTGTTGCCCCTATACCTATGTGCTCCTATTGCCATCTATTGTGACTATACATTGCTTGCATTACTTCCTTTTGCTATTACTGCCTATTTTTGGTATTGTGTACATATATCTTGTGTATATTTGCTATCCTCATACTGAGGGTACTCACTGAGATACTTTTGGCATATTGTCATAAAAATAAAGTACCTTTATTTTTAGTATATCTGTGTATTGTGTTTTCTTATGATATTGTGCATATGACACCAGTGGTATAGTAGGAGCTTTGCATGTCTCCTTGTTCAGCCTAAGCTGCTCAGCTATAGCTACCTTCTACCAGACCTAAGCTGCTAGAAACACCTCTTCTACACTAATAGGGGATAACTGGACCTGGTACAGAGTGTAAGTACCCCTTGGTACCCACTACAAGCCAGGCCAGCCTCCTACATCTATTACTTCTCAAACTTTGATTGATGTACTGCAAGTCCGAGATGCTACTTCAGCAAAAACTCTTTGCTGGAATATAGCCGGGCTTAAGCACAAAATGCGAATCCCTGATTGGGGCCATTTCATAGATGAACACAAGATATGCCTATTCCAAGAGACATGGGCTCTGGAGCCTAAGTACAGCCGTGGTTTCAAACGTTATTGGGTCCCAGCCTGCAAGGCGAGTTCTGGGAGACCTTCGGGTGGTTTACTTATCTGGGTCAGTTGTTCCCTTAAGTGTCGGGTTGAAGAATGGATATGGATAGCGTCAACCTGCAAGGTTTAATATTATCGACCCATAAGGAAAACCCACTATTAGTAGTAAACATACATAGCAGGAGTGTGGGCAACAATTGCGAGTCTTATGCTTTGACTGTATTAGACAATATTTTATCTAGCAAATCAACCAGTCATCACATTATAATTTCAGGGGACTTTAATGCGACTTTCGAACTCTATTCAGTGGCTCAAGAACTCTATGAGGAAGAGGACATTCACTGGGGTATTCCGCATTTAACATCGAATAAAAGTCTCAGAATGAGTAGAACAGCCTACCAAATTGTTGACATCACACTCGCATATGGTCTCTGTGCCTGTAACGACCGTTCCTGCTCAGATGCTAAACCCTGCCCCACTTTTAGGCGAGGAACTTATAGGAGCCATATCGACTATTTTTTTATTGTATATTTGTTTGTGGGAACTTATGGTCGATATGGTGGTAACGGAACATAAGGAAAGTGATCACGAACCACTAGTTTTATTCACTAGGGGTCTGTTGCTTATATTAGAAGCCTCCGACCCTAAGGATTACGTACAGCAGCTTGCCATGACCAATAACAAACTTAATATTAAGTGGAATCCTGTTAGTTCCTCATTGGGTTCCCTTACATCGACATATAGCCTATTAGCAGAATGAATGGAGCATATGCTCCGTCTACCTGAGGATGGGGATAGGCTTATGGCAGCACATTCAGAATTATTTAATTCTTTAAAAAAATATTTTTTTAAGGAAATGGCTGCTAAATCAAGGAATAAGGGCTGTGAGAGGTGGTTCAGTCATTCATGCAGGGATGCAAAGCTCAAGTTATTGAGGGATTTGAGAAGGGGGGTCAGAGAGCCCATAAGACAGTCAAGAGTGAGTTACAAACAGGAACTTATTAAGGCCCGTAGGAGCTGGGAGGAAGCGAGGTGGGCTGCCCTTCTGGATTCCGGAAGAGCTAATGACACCTCTAAGTTCTGGAAGCTGATTTCAAGTGATAGTGGTGACTCCCGGCCTCTGCCTGGTACCTCAATCCTCCCTGTAACAAAGGTAAAACATTTTGGGTCTCTTTACACAGAGACAGCTATACCAAATCTCAGGCAACTGGTTGCAACCAGGAAATCTGATGTACCCCCAATTAAATTTACTTTGGCAGAAACCAAGACAGCAATAACCTCTTTGAAGTGGGGGAAGGCTCATGGTCTCGACAAAATCCCTGGTGATCTTTATAAATCGAACCCTGAAATCTGGGCTCCTTATCTGAACCTGGTCTGCAATGCAGTTGCCGCAGGAGCATACATCCCTTGGACATGGAAGGGAGCCAAGATAGTTCCCCTTTTTAAAAAAGGCAGCCCCAGCATGCCTTCTAATTATCGCCCAATATGCCTACTCGACAATCTCCAGAAACTCTTTGCGAAGCAGATTTTGTTTCACCTAGATGAGTGGATAATAGCGAATGGAGCCATCTCTGATTTACAGGCAGGGTTCAGACCTGCGGTCAGCACAATAGACCAGGTCCTGAGGTTTTTAGCAATCAAATGGAAGACAGTAGATGTTGGAGGTAGGAATCTATATGTGGCCTTTGTCGATCTTAGAGCGGCTTTTGACCTGGTACCCAGGAATAAACTTTGGTCGACACTAACTCATATGGGTGTCCCTAAAGGTCTTCTAAACCTTATAGTTCTACTTCATGAAAGTACTTTTGCCCAAATCAGGAATGGCAAGGATGGCGAATTATCTGACCCAGTCGATATTGACAGAGGAGCTAGGCAAGGCTGCGTTTTAGCACCCACCCTCTATCTTCTATACATAAAAACTGCATCAAATATTTAACCAATTGCAATAATGATTCACCCAAGTTGGCAGGTAAGAAAATCCCAGGTCTACTTTATGCGGATGATACCATCCTATTAGCCAAAACTCCCATGGGACTGCAAAATTTGGCTGATCACTTCTGCTTGTTCTGCAAAGACTTTGGCTTGGAAGTTAACGTTAAGAAAACCAAGCGTCTGATATGTAGTTCTAGGAAAATAAAAGTAAAAGCAACCATTTCAATGAACTCCATTCCTTTGGAAAGGGTCACTGAGTATGATTACTTGGGGATCAGATTAATGGATTCGGGTAGCTGGGTTGCAGCTATCAGAAAAGGGGCCCATATCATCTGACAAAGGGGGGGGGGGGCTCTAGGACGCAAAGCTAGGACTGTAGCTAGTCCACCTTTCAATCCTATTCTGGAAATATATAAAGTCCAAATTTGAGGTGCTGCACTGTATGGGGCTGAGTTATGGGGTTCTCAAAGGCAGTTGGATGTCCTCCAAATTAAAGAGAATCACTTTTTTAGGTACATAACTAGGTTGGGGAAGGCAACACCGACGATCCCTCTCAGACTTGATCTCAGAACAAATAGTATCAAAGATGTAGTGGGTCTGAGACTTCTCTTATATTGGATCCGCCTATGGAAAACAGAAGAACTGGAACCTTTCCACGAGGCAATAAAAGATCTTATAAAGACCCAGCACAACTGGAAAAAGATTAGCTGGTTGAGGGAGATGAAAATGGCCTGGGACAAATTGGCTTTCTCCCACTTTTGGGAGAGACCCAAGTCAATTTCCTCTAATGCTATTTCATTAGTTAAACAAAGATATTGGGAGAAGGCCAATGCGGAGATCCTCCACAGTAATGGGGTAGGTCGACTAACTTCCGAGTTCCTGCTTGCAAAACTGGAACCGTGGCCTGAGCAATTTTTTGATCTCCCAATACCTGCTTATGCCCGTGTCTTATTTCTTCAGTTCAGATATGGAACTTTACCAGTCAACAGTTTTACTGCTCGATGGTCGAAGAATAGCTCTGAGGCAAAAAAGTGTTTAAAATGTAATACATCGGAGGAATCAATTGAACACCTTTTGTTTTTTTGCCCTCTATATAAGAGTCCCAGGGAAAAATGGATTATCCCACTGTGCAAAGTTTTGCCATTATATGATTGAGCTAATGCCTATAGAATTTGTAAATATGATTCATCTACATTGGTTGTAAGCGCGGTCACTAAATGTTTGACAACAGCTTGGTCCATTCGTTATAGGGCCACTCTTAGTGTCTGATTTCTAATGTTGAATTACATAGCAGGAATAATGGGGAACAATAGTTGGTTATGATTTTTGAATGGTCCTTCCCCTTTCTCCTGTTTCTATTCATTGGTTATAGAGATGAAAAATGTTTATCCAATTTTATTATAACTTATAGTGATAACATTAGGATAACAAAAGTATCTGTTCTTATTATTTTTAGCTATCAAGGTCAATGGTTGAGACAAAGCACTTATTTATCAATCTATTTACTGTATAACAGCACATTGCACTTTAGACTGTTGTGACTAGATTAGTTCTTATGACTCATGGCTGAGATATAGTATTTATTTATAGATTTACTTATTGTATGATAGTACACTGTACCTTGGACTGTTAGTGCTAGAATTTTTTAATATGAACAGGTTTTGGTTACAAAATGTATTTCTCTTTAGGATAGTGGTATATTGAACCCTAGATTAGTAGACCCGAAATTATTTATTACATTGAAGCTTTGATTTTATTATGTTTTTATATATGTATCAATGGTTCAAAATACATCTCATCTTAATAGATGTGAATGGGAATCTAATAGCCTCGAGTAGGAGTCCGCTATAATATGCTGTTGATTGGTTTTTAAGTAGGCAAGAAGGTTTCTTGTTATCTTTCGCAGATCATAAAGAAGTCAATGGTTGTCCCTGCTTTTAGTATTTATGAAGAATTTTTATCATTCATTTTTATATATTTTTTTTTCTATGTACTAATGTATGTATGATTGTACTCTAATGGTCCAAATTTTGACCGAATAAAGAGAATTGAATTGAATTGAAATAAGTTTATCAAAATAAACTCCATATGTATGTATGTCGGTCAACAACATATTTATCTCTCGCTCTCTCTCTCTCTCTACATATATATATACATATATATATATATATATATATATATATATATATGTATGTATATATATATATATATATATATATATATATATATATATATATATATATGTTACGACTGCCTCTAGGTAGTTACAGTCAGGACCATGTTTCCATAGAAAAAGTGTTTTTTGACGTGTCCATATCTTTGGCACTGTTTGACACATCTTCACAAACTTTTCCCCAAAAAGTGTTCTGGTGGTTCTTGGTGCGCATGGAAAGTTATGGGATGATCCATCAAGCGGGGGCCAAGAAAAAAGGTGGGGGTCAAAAAAGCTTTGTTTCCCATGTTAATTTCCATAGCACCTTTGAACACGTCTATAGCCCGAACCCCTGGACGGAATTATACCAAATTTGGCAGAAAGCTAGTTTGCGGTACACAGAAGGTGCTTTTGCTTATTTGGTGTAAATCACTTCAGTAGTTTTTTTAGAAAGTTAGGGAAGTTCAAATTTGTATATGTCTGGTCGCAAAGTATTTGCTAACAAAGGTGAACTAGTGCAGGGAAATGCACAGCCCTGATTGGCTGCAAACACTTCAAACCAGTAAAAAGTAAAAAAAAAAAAAAGACAGAAAGAAAAAGGGGCAAGGTATAGATACCTTGATCCCTTCGCTCTGGTGCCAAAAAATCATTTTTTAATTTATTTTTGCCTCAAAATCACGAATTTGCAGCAACTGTTTAAAAAAAAAACAAGGCCGGCTCACGCGCTTGTTTGTTAATAGGCCAGATCTCGGGCGCATTGCTAATTTTGTGTGGAGGGGCCTCCCGCCACAACCCCAAGGACCACCGCCTTCCCGGGGTGACTTTTGACAATATACGGGAGGGGGTGTGGGACCACCCCCTCCCTGGGGCAATGTTGAAATATGGTGTGGGGGGGGCCTTGCGGTCACTCTCATCCCTGGGGATCACCACCTCCCCCGGGCTTTGAATGTATTATATGCGGGGGCTCAGCCCCCCCACAACTCGTGGACCACCACCATCCCCAGGGCTTTAAACATATTATATGTGGGGGCCACACCCCCTCCCGTGCCTGGGGACCTACACCTTCCTGGGGCTTTTGAATATAATCTATGTGGGGGAGGGACATGGCCCCTGCATCCCGGGGACTACCACCTCCCCGGAGGAAAGAGTACACAATACAAAGGTGGTCCGTTTCGGACCCCTATAAGCCCCGGGGACCACTGCCTCCCCAGGGCTATCTTCATGTTTGAGTGGGATCTGGCCCAGCTCTTGGAGCCACTGATGTCCCTTGGGATCGCCACCCCCAGGGCCAGCTCCTGCTATGTCCCGGGGTGCCATCCCCGGGACATAGCTGTTTGCTGTGTCTTGATTTCAGCCCTGCAGCTACAGCCAAGCCACAGCAAACACACATTTTTTAATTTAAATTGTGCAGAAATATCTCATTCTAAGTATATCATACTTAAAAGACTAAAAAGCTTGCTATCTCTCTCCCTCTAACTTTCTCTCTTTTCCTCTCTCTCTGTCTATCTTTCAATCAATTTCTCCCACTTGCACTCCTATTCGGACACTTATGCACCCACTCAAAGACCCACTCAGAAACTCACGCACGCATTAGCAGACCTACTCAGAGCCTCGTGCACCGACTCACAGCCCCAGTCAGACCCTCACACATCCACTCACAGACCTGGACACACACGGACCCACCCACTAAAACACAGTTGTATGCACTCTCATGCCCAGACAGACACTCTCACAGCCACTCTCACACCCAGATACACCCTCTCACACCTATTCTGACATCCAGAGAGGCCGCGCCCTCACCATGCACTGCTAATTACCCCACAAATTATAGCATCATGACATCTTTGACAAACAAACTGTGCATGGCTAGGGTGCGAGTTATATTTACCATAAGGCACAAGTTAAAGTTACTTGAGGTAACTCTAACTGGTATATTTCTATGGGTTTGTACGTTTAAAATGTGAGTGTAACTATAACGTCCCTGTAACCTTTGTTTTTTTAAGTGAATATATATATATATATATATATACACACACACACACACACAGAAAAAAACAAAGGTTGCGGAGACACTATAGTTAGTCTCACATTTTACTCATACAAAACTAGTGAAATTCAGCAGTCATGAGCTAACTATAACTTACGCCCCCGCAATGCACTGCTTATGATCTCACATATTACATGACCCCCACCTCCCTGGGGCCAAAGATAGTATTAAATACAGGGGGAGCACCCAGTCCCCCCCACAGCCCCCAAGACTGCCGACTCCCCTGGGCAATATTCAATGAAGTGTGGGGTGCTCTATGCCCCTACCCCCCCTCCCCACAGTCCTGAGCACTACCTTCCCAGGGCTGAATTTAAATAAGGTCCGTTGCGAAACCCCTGCCCCGGGGGCCACCCCTCCGGGCCTAGTTGAAACGTTTGAGGGCGGCCCCCGACAAAAAGCCAAAGATAACACTGGGGACCACCACCCCGCAGGGCCAGCTCCTGCTATGTCCTGGTGTGCCCCCCCCCCAGGACATAGCTGTTTGCTCTGACTTGGCGGGAGCTTTGACCGCTCCCGCCAACTCAGAGTGAACACTCCGGTTCCAGCAAGTGAGAGCTGTCAAACAGCTCTCACTTGCTGGAAGTGGAGGTTTCCTCTGTTTCCATGCAGTAGAGATGCAGGCAAGGAAACAGTAAACTATTGCTCTCACAGAGAGGAAGTTGCATCTTTAGCAACTCCCTGTCACTGACAGCAGTGCTGGCTCCTGCAGGAATCAGGGAGCAAGCTGGGACCCCAGGGGCCTTCATGCTCCCCCACGGTCTCCCAACCATTTTGACAAGGTGCCCTGGGGGGCACCCAGATGACATGACTGTGCCACGTGGGATGGTTCCATCAGTGTCTTAGTGGATGCGTCAGTGTCTGCGCATGTCTGTGGGTGCATTAGGATGTCAGTGGGTCTGTTTAGTGGGTGGTTGAGTTTCTGAATGGGTCTGCGAGTGGGTGCATGATGGTCTGAGTGGGGCTGAGTGGATGCACGAGGGTCTGAGTGGGTCTATGAGTGGGTGCATGATGGTCAGAGTGTATCTGGGACTAGGTGAGTGAGTGTCTGAATGGCTGTCATAGTGTGTGTAACAATGAGTTTGTGTGTATATATATATATATATATATATATATTTATTTTTTTTCTATTATTGTCAGGATTCATAACTCCGTTGAAACGTTACATGGGGTGTCATGCTGAACGCCGCAACAGAGTCGCAACTCCACAATCGTAAAAAGAAAATCATTTTTCACCTTTTACAACTTATAACTAATCCTTCACCAACCTATTCATTCCACCTTTGGGGTCAGAGTACCTCTACTCTGACCTCTTGTATTCACTTTTGACAAGAAATCCTTCCTCCCCCAGGACCGTTACTGGTTGATAAAATGGCATCCTTAACTTTCTGAAAAGCTTGCGGCCAGCCGATCACACTGCTTTGTGTGGCTCCCAAATTCGTGGCACTCCGTGTAGGAGTCGCGACAGATCTGCATCCCTAGATAGACAAATCTATTTTCCAGTCAAAACAGCTGAACAAACTTACACCAAAGCAAAAAAAAGGTCACTTTCTGGACCAGGACTGACTTTTCTGCCAAATTTGGCGTAATTCTGTCCAGTAGTTTTGGTGCTATCGCTGTTCAAAATCCCTATGGAAAAATAAATGGGGAGAAAGTGTTTTGGGATCCCCCTTTTACTTGCCCCCTTTGATGGATCAGCTTAAAACTTTCCACTCAAGTGAGCGTCGTAATTTCTTAGAAAATTTCATGAAGATTCGTCAAGTGACACCAAAGTTATTAGCAAAACACGAAACGCTCTTTCTATAGAAATCTGGTCCTAACTAGAACTACCTAGTGGCGACTGCTATTAGGATAAATATATATATATATATATATATATATATACACATACATACATACATATATATAAACCCAGTGGACAGTTATAGTTAGGACCACATTTACACAGGAAACTGACTTTTTAGTTTGCTAATAACTTTTGCTCTGTTTGACAAATCTTGACAAAACTTTTCAAATAAAAAAGTCTCATCCACCTCAGCTCTTTCCTGTAAAGTTTTGGTGTGAACCATCAAGCTGGGGTGAGAAAATGAGAGGGTGAAAGGCCAAAAAAACAGTTCCCTCAAGAAATTTTCAATAGGAAAATTGATCAGAGATTCAGAAAAAAACAGATAAAAGGAATTATACCAGATATGGCAGAAAGCCGATCTTTACATAGAAAGTGTGCACTTTGTGATTTGGTGTAAATCCGTTCACCAGTTTTTGAGAAAAGAAGGTTCAAAATGTTTGTATATTTCATGCTGCAGGACCACCGGGGATCCACCGGTGCCGCAAGCTCAATCCACTCAGTCTTTGGGCACCATCCCAAAGTAAAAAATGGAGCCGCTATTTTAGGACTTGTGGACTTAGCTTAACGGAGCAAGGTAGAAGTACCCTCACCCCGGGTGTAGTGGGTGGATCCAGACACACACTGAGATGCAAATTAAAAAATATATTTATTATATTTGCCGCGCTGGACATTCGCGCAGCCGCTGTGATGCTCAGCGTGGCTTCGGTGTGATGGAACCATGGAAGCGTTAAAAAAAAGAGGACAGGGGCTTGGGTGCCTGCAAAACATTGGGCAAGGGCCTGGACACAGGCCAGGCCATTCACCCAATCCCAGGCCAGCATTGCCAAAGGCCGTGCACGGCGAGGCCTGCACGTACGGTATGGTAACGTATGGTAAAGAAAATAGTAAAGCTAAAAAAAAACTTAGAAATTCACAAACAAAAGGTTAAAAGTGACGTAATAGTTAGGTATGGGAATAATGTCTACATTTATATTAAAAAACAACTTAGAAATTCCCTGAAAACCGTGTCCAACAGTGCCAGCCTCTTCTAGTGTGGTGGTGCTTTGCTTTATCCCGAGTCCTGGTGGTGCAGCATCTCTTTCCTCCCTGACACCGTCTGTGCGCTGGGGCGGTTGGGGTTAAGATGAGCCTCTCTGGTCAGGGGCAGACTGAAATGTTGCTTAACTCTGCTAGCAATCTCCTGGTCATTCAGGGGTTAAAGCACCATGGTGCGGCCCAAAGCTGATTTGGGTAGGGCTGTTCTACTGCGGCTGAGGCAGGATTCCGCCAGGAGGGTCAGCGCTTCAGTAAGTGTGGGTCCTCTGCCATCTTGTCGACCAAACCCCTTCCCTCTTTAATGTTATGGTGATGTCCCCTATATTTAGAAGTTGCAGTGTGTTGGTAAATCCAAATCCTTCATATCTGAATCCTGTTCAACATCTATTTTTGAAACCACAGCATAAGCCTGCTGAGCAGTAACGATGGAGATACATTTCAGTACTAATTTGCATACTCCCCAGAAACTCTTAAGCTCCCCCTCCTCCACTAAAACCACGTGTAACCCAATTTTAGGTCACAACTCCGGGTGGAGAACAAACGCTCAGCACCATGCAAGACCTTTTATGCGGAAACCATATCTGGGGCACTTGGCCCTGCTGGAAACAGAGAAGTTTTAGTTAAAGACTGCAAAAAATCGGTGTGTTGCTTAATGCACATACCCCTCTTGCAAAAATAAACACTGCTTTGGCTGCTCTTCCGTTGCCATAACAACAGCAAGGTAGAAGAAACAGGCAGGATAATTATGGAGGTTGCTGTCATTTCTGCTGGGTCAGCACGGTGTTTTCCTGATCTAATGGGCTCGAGGAAACAGGGAGCTCGCTTTGAGGGACGTGGATCGACCACTGGCCCGCGAGTCTGGTTGCGAATTGTACTCCGACTAAACACACCGGAAGCTTGATTCCCAAACTCCTCACTTCTGCCACCCCAGACAACTCTCTGGTGGCAAGCACAGGGCATGTACTTCGTATTATGCAGACTAACGGCGGCGTGCACAGAGGGTTTTCGGGGACGATGTCCGACTGATCAGCGTTTGCAGGTTAATTGGAAGTGTTTACAGAATGCCAGGATTGACTGCGAAGTGCAAGGGTCAGTGGTTTAACTCATGAGGGGTTTACGGATTTCAAAAAAGGATAATATATGTCTATAAACATTGGGCATTTTTCAGAAACGATTAGTTCAGATAGGCAGCAATTAGAAGTAGCGCACCGTCTCAGAGGGTCCGAGGCTAGTGGCTGAAACAAGTGCAGAGCAAAACAGTTACAAGAAACACCACTTCTACAGTACTGTGTTCAGTTTTGTTCTGTAAGTAAAACATGTTTACAAATATCCGATTTTCTTTTCAATAGGTTTAGCTGAATACTACTTTACCTGGATTGAATTATGCAATAAAACAATACCTTTTTGTTTTTTTAGTTTTCTTCAATAATATATGCCCACATTCGACGATAATCAGGGCCACTGGAATTGTGTGATTTTGCAGCCGAGGCAATATCCACATAAATATGGATTTTCTGTGTATGCCTCCAAATCAATAAACTACTGCATAATTTGCAGATTTGACCAGAAAACAATGTTGTCTCTAGATTAGACAGATCAATTGACTAAAATCCTGGTGAAACATGTTGACGCTCAGTGTAAGGCCCCTTGCAAAGACTGACTGGTCACCTTTCTGTGCATATTGCTGTATTTGGGTGCTGAACTGTTAGTAAGGAGGTGAAACCTTTCTCAGACAGTATTAACATGTAAAAATGTCAAAATCGTAAAATATGCTCATTACATAGCATAAGTTGCTATTTCTTGCTACATGATTTAGTCAATTGTGCTACACAATTTGATCCTACCCTGCTGCATAATTCTGGTGGCCCTGACCATAATATTTAAGCAGTTGCTTGCAAAGAAAGGTAAGCAACCGACTAGTAAGTTGGAGACACGTTGTTGCTCAATACTAATATAAACATTCAGTGCTCCAATAGTACATTTTAGCCAGGGTGTATGGGCCCCTTTCATGCAGAAAAAAATTATTTATGCTTAAGCTAGGAGACTTGCGCTGCCCTATCACCAGCAGCGGCTTGCTGGGTTACAGGGGTTGGGGCGGCGTGCAGGGGGGGGAGGGGAACAGGGCAGAGGGGTAAAGAAATTTTAATTAAACAAAAATAATAATAAGCTTACCTCCGCGCTGCTTCTCGCCGCACCGCTCCTATCTTCTGTCCTGCAGGCAGGCGCAGGCTCCCATTGCCCTGCGCCAATCCTGATGTTGCTCAGAGCAGCGTCAGGATTGGGCGCTCCCAGGCAAACTGGGAGCCTGTGCAGGCTCTCTCAAGCTTGGCAATACAGTTGCCGGGCTGCAGACAGCCTTCTGCGCATGTATGTTTGGCCGGCCGTCACAGCCTTCTGCGCATGTATGGCCCACAATGGCCAGCCAAACATACATGCGCAGTGAGGGGAATGCACAGTGCACTCCCCTCACTGCTTGTCACCCCATGGCCCCACCCCTTTCACAAGGAAGGAACAATAAATGTAGTTTATTGTCCCTGCCTTGTGAAAGGTTTGCAGCTTCTGCTGCTGGCGGGAGGGCGACGCTCCTCCTCCCAAACAGAGGAGCCGCCACTGCTTATCCCTATCAGTTTTTCTAGATGGTACTTCTGAAATTTACAAACAGAAAAACCTTGGCCCATATTTATACTTTTTTAGCACTGCATTTGCGTCATTATTTGATGGCAAAGCGGCGCAAACTTACAAAATGTAATTGTATTTTGTAAGTTTGCGCCACTTTTGCATCAAAAAATGACGCAAATGCGGCACTAAAAAAGTATAAATATGGGCTCTAGACTTTAAAGATTCCAAAGGTCACTTATTGATTACAAAAGATATGCTCCGGACTCTCTTTTGTGCAATGACTTGTGTAAGATTGCCTGAACATTCAAAGGTGTTTGCAGAGCAAATGAAGTGTCCGTCTGCCAAATATTTGACAAAAGAAAAGCCTAAGGATTAAAGCCCTATCAACATGAGCCAGTAGAAGCAGTCAGGAAGAAAAAGACTGACCGAGTCGAACAAACAATGAAAAGAAAGTCCTGCTGACAATCCAAGCTGTGGTGTGGCTGCTGTGTGGTGGCACCTCTCCTGGTGACAAACTGCCCAACACAAAAAAAGGCATGTTCCAAATGTGGCAGAATAAACTATGTGTTATAGCAAATGTATGTGATGAAGACACAACTCACCCAAGTGGAACATGGCATGATACCCCCTTGGGGCTGAAGACAACAATGAGGAAGGTTTTCTCTTCTCATTTGCCCACCAGCCAATGAAGAAGAAGAGATAGCAGCCGATCTCTGAACTGTCAGCACCCAGATTGTAACGAGGCATCAGTCAAAAGGATCAATTTGCTTCAAAGTGACACCTGCCACCTGCAAAACCTACAAGTATACAGTTATCTCACCCCTTCCTCTCGTCAGAAAGGTTTTTTGTGTACAATATAGGCACTTCGTTGCACCACATCTGAAGGATTAAAACTCATTCACTTTGCCCACAGCATCAATTTGAACAAGATTGACCACATGCACCTATTTCAAGGGGTTGGTGCCTAAAAACATATGCCCTCCGGCACCAGTTTTTACTATTCCACTTAAGGCCTGTAGCAGATGCAGAGTTACAGAAGCACCAACCTAGGGATCACTAAAAAAGTGTCAGGCTCCACATCATGGATGTTACCCATGGTAGTGACAAAGCCAAATCAACCTGGATTGACACAATTATACATAGATATGAGACTCCCAAATAAGGCCATCAAAAAGAAGAGACACTCATCTCTGACCACAGACTTTCTCATCAGTGACCGGAATGGATCTCAATGTTTTTCAAAGTTAGATCTCAATGCAACCTACCACCAACTCCAACTGGACAACTCATTTCCAGTAGTAAGAAAAAAAAATAACTTGGATGTCTAGTAAGCCTCCAAAATATTCCAGAACGCACTGGCCGAATTGGACCTCAATGTGATTTATTATTTGCCTATCTTTGCCGTCAGCACTGCAGAACATAATTGACACATAAGAATGGCCCCACAAATAGTATTAGACCTATACCCAAAGACGTGAGAGCACATAAGAAATACAATGTAATTCTATGGGTATGTCTTCTCCATCAAAGGGATGAGTGTTGACTGCCAGAAAGCAACTGACAAACAGTGCTGCCACCTCCCACAAAACACTTCACACATGCAGTTTTTTAGGAACAACAAATTATTGTGGCAAACATTTCCACAATTTAACCATCCTATCCGAACCTCTCAAAATTCTGACTGAGTCAAAGACTAGATCAAAGACTTGCTAGGAATTACTGCCAGGGGCAGCACCACAATGAATGCTTCAACTGATGACAGACTCTTTACTGAGCAACATGATAAGAAATATTTCAACCCAACTCGAAACAGAGAACTCTTGCTAGCCTGTTAGGATGCTAGCCTGTTAGGATTGGGCACAGTCCTCATGCTTGAGCAAGTGGGAGGCCTCACCTTCGTTAGAAGGGCCCTATCGGAAACATAAAAAAGGTATTCACAAATTGAAAAAGAAGCCCTAACATTCATGGTGCATCATTGTTAAATGGTTCCTACTAAGGTAATAGGGCTGCGTATTGCTACACCAGAACTTCTGCATGTGAGGGGCTATGGGCCAGATGTAGGAACAATGGAAATTGCGACTTGCAATTTGCGAGTCCGTGCGACTCGCAAATTGCAAGTCGCAATTTGCTATGCAGAAAGGTGTCTCAGACACCTTCTGCAACTCGCAATGGGGTCGCAAAGACCCACCTCATTAATATTAATGAGGTGGGTTGCAGTTTGCGACCCCATTGCGAGTATGGGCACTCACGGGGATGGTGGCCTGCTGGAGACAGCAGACCACCATGTCCGTGACTGCTTTTTAATAAAGCAGTTTTTTTTTCCATGTACAGCCAGTTTTCCTTAAAGGAAAACGAGCTGCACTTGGAAAAAAATACCGAAACCTTTAGTTTCGTTTTTTTTCAGAGCAGGCAGTGGTCCATTGGACCACTGCCTGCTCTGAAAAAATGCATTTCTGCATAGCGGAGCGGCTTTTGCGCCTCGCAAACGGCTTTTTTCACCGTTTGCGAGTCGCAAAACCCTTCGTACATCTGGCCCTAAGTCTGTCCACACCATCGAGAGCTGTTGGCTCAGTTCCTGGCTAACTCACAGTGCCTCACCCGAACCCCTAACCTTACTGCGATGGAGAGTGTTTATGGCAACCTGAACATGACACTGACTCCTCAGGGAAGTCATGGAAAGAGATCTCACCCTTTGATTGTAATACTCATGTATGCTCAGCTGAAAACACAAGAGAAGTTTTCAATACATTTATTGAAACAATCGTAGTCTTGCATAGAGAGAATGAGCTGCAATAATTAGGCAGGTGAAACAAAGCAAAGTTACCGGCATTATAAACATGGTAAAGATAATGAATAATCCAACCATGGTCAATTAGTTATAGAGGTTCTGGAAGTTCCTTCCTAACCCTAAGTATATATTAAGAGCATAGAGGGTGTACTCTTCTGTTTGGTCCAATCTAAGGGATTTAGCCCTTTACCTGGTAACAGCCTCAGGAGTCAGCCTGCAGTGTGGATGGCAATCCTCTTAGGAAGCTGGTGGAATAGTGCCAACAGAGCTACATGTCGAACACTGCATTCGTCCCAGGATGTTCACGGCTTGAATGCCCCTCTGCCCCTTCTGGGTCAGTGCACCATTTACATAATAAAGCCATACTGAGTTGGAAGCACAGCTCTGACCTAATGCTATGTCTGGGTTTTAGAAGCTGTCTCCTGAATGGGCAACACAAGAACTAGGATTTAGTGTACAGTGTTTCTAGCCTTGAACAGAATGTAGTGATTACATTTCAGGAGAAAATGCTAGCTAAACAAGCAGCTTGTACCACATATTCCTAGTATAATATCATGCAAGGAAAGTGTGTAAGATTCATTGCTAAAAGCAATGCAGGTAAAACATGTAAAATATGAAATATAAAATGAAGCTAAAAACAGGGAAACCAACTTGGGTCCAAAAGGTCCTCACAACACCCTCCTCCTGCCAGCGAAAAAGACAGATTCAAAAAATATCTAGACTATAAAAGAAATAAAAGAATATAATGTTCACTCCAGCTAGCAAATCAAACAAACTAAATAAAAATAGGCCAATTAAAATGTAACCATTTGCTTAAAAACAAGGGCTAAATTTTAAAAGTTAGTGTAGGTGTCCATGATGTAATTCATATTGTCAGTGGCAATGGAGTCCAGAATGGATCCCACATCCACAGACAAAAGAACCACAAGAGCCTCAGTAAGTAAGTCGAAGGAACAGACATGATCGAGGGGCTCAGCCTCCACCAAGGATGTGGCATCCTCTGCAGTGCCTGGAGGAGTGCCTGGAGGAGGGAATCCTGGAGCCATAACATCCATATCCATGTGAAATTGCTCATAAAAAGCATCCTGAAGCAATCATAGTCTCATAGGACAATGCTGAAAATGAGCCCTTAAAGGGAAAATCAGCAGATTCATGTCCCTAGATATTACTAATTGTGTTGCAAGACAGACATCCAGTGCACACTTGAAAGGTCATCAAAGACAGCGGAACACAGGCTGCACACAATAGAACCACACAGGCCGGAAAGACAAAGACCAATTTTTATTCAGTTCCTCCAATGAAGGTATGCCAAAGTACTCTACCACACGTTCATGTCACAGCTGGACATGCAGCAGTCCCATTACCATTTGGCTTCAAGGTGGGATATTCATTGTGAAGCAGCAAAAGGAGAATTAAAATACCACCAATTAGGAATAACACAAGTGGTGTTATGCCTCCAAATACACTTGAGACCAAGGAGTGTATAAAAAGATGGGCTCACTCAGAATGCAGTATGAAAGGTGCTGACAAAACCAGACCCAATCGCCTTAAAAAAGTGTACAACACCCACAGTGTTGGAAGCATTAAAATGCACCTCACATGTTTTCCAAGGTGTCTCGGAAAGTTGGTGTTTAAAAGCATCTGTAATTCAAAGATGACCTTGCAACTTGCAATTCAAATGTTTCACGGGCAGATGTAAGTTCCTCATGTTTCTGAAACTATAGGACTTTTAATCAGCTTGTTGAATTTAACATTAAAGTTAGGAATGGAAGGCCACAAGCTAGCTACCCTAATCTCATGTGATGGAGGATAAAGTATATATTTGCAGCAGGTCACTATGTGAGAAACAGAAATCACATGAGGGACACCTGCTATCATCCCACAATAGCCTTGGTCGTTCAGCATCAAGTAACTTCCATTTAAAAGTAACTGAAACACTGGGTGAAGGAAAAAGATGGGAACTCCCTTCAAGTAACATGCCAATTTGGCCATGGATGCATTACAGACTCCGTGTAATGCCACCTGTTTACCAGTTGTAGAATAGCTCAGAGAAGTTTCATAGTCATTTCCACCAAGAAAGACTTCCCTTTCCATGCTCATATGTTTGTAATTGAAGGGTAATTCCCGCACCTTGTGTTAAAACTCTCTCCTAAAACCTCAAATCTGCTTACTGGAAAATGTTTCAAGCATCATTTGAACTGAAACGTGGATATTAGCAGTGATATAACCAAGTTTATTAGCCATTCTGCTGATGGTGTTTTGGCTACTGTGAAAGTCAACTTCTCTAGTTTTGCTATATTAAACATTGTGTATGTAACGTTTTTCTTTGCCATTAACTGTTGTTTGATAAATAAGAGGCAAGAGCAATTCTGTTGTGTTCACATGCTTCCAGGGCCCTCAGTTCGATTTAAGAACTTGCAGTATCCAACTTAACTGCATAATAGATCTTAATTGACTTTGCCAAGGCTGTAAAAAAGGCATGTCATTTTGTGTGGTGTCAATTGCAGAAGACACAATGTTATTTAGTGTGTAAATACTAGTGGACAATGTATTCATTCCATTATTAAAAACAGGCAATGCTTTCTCCAAATTAGCCTGATCTATTTGCCTTAAACGAGCAGCAGTTTCCATTTGAGAAAACTTCCAAATTCCATTATAGATGGCATAAAGAAACCTTTTTGAGAGAGGTGACCTAGGACCTAACAAGAAATCTTGCAAATCCATGTCATTAGAGAGGAGAGAAGGATGCTCCTTAACAGCTGATAAAATGGAATGTTGTAACCATTTCTGACATAACTTACCCACACTGTAAGTAGTAACAATCCCTGTCTGGCGGAAGGGGTGCTTCGGGGCCCCTGTGCACAGCCCGTTGCGCAGGTCACTGCCCGATTTACAGGCAGTGATTTGCGCAACGGGTGCTGCTGCACCCGCCGCACTGCAGCCCTGACGACGGCTCCATGTGGAGCCGTTGGTAATGTCCAGGCCCAGCATTCCGCTGGACCGGCGGAATGTCTATTATTCGGCCAGTGGGCAGGGTCTTAAGGGTGCTGGCGGTCTATGATAAGACCACCAGCATGAACACAGCGGGAATTCCCGCCATGTTCATAATGACCCCCTTAGTGTTTCAACATCGTCCATAGCGATCTTAAAATCATATGGAATTTGAATAGTTTCTGTAGGACCAAAAACATCATATGGAACCTGATCCCAAACAATTCCATCAGGAACTAGAACAGTAGAAATGATCACAAGCGCCAGGTCTCTATACACCTTGTGGGAATACAAATGACGCGTCAGTACCTCATCTACCAGTCCAACAGCAGAGTGTTCAGGAAGATAATATCCATTTATAACAAGAAGAAAACAGTCACAAATCCAATCCATAAGAAAAGAGCAGACAAGGCAAGCATAATCCACAAGTAGGATCAGATACGTATGTTTTAACCATTGTAGAAAAGCATGTACACCCTGAAGTGAAGTGTGAGAGAAATCCAAAGAAAAGTCATCAATGTCGACAAAGTACCCAGAAGCAGTCTGTGCCAAAACAGAAGTCCCCGCAGATGAAAGAGAACTGGTAAACTTCACTGAAGGTGGTTCATAGTAAACAACTCCGTTGCTATGAGAAGTAGAAGAAAACTGTAAGTTTAAGTCTGGTGTGTGTCTTATATTCGCAGTGATAATTGAAAGCCACAAAAGTTCATTCTCCGCCCTTCCCAACCTAGGGGAAACAATGTTGGTGTTGTCTAATGCTTGAAGAGGTATTTCCTGTATGGTAGTGAGAAGGGTTAAGGAACTACCCAGGAGTGCTTGTGGCCTACTGTGTATGATTGGCCACATGATGCAATTTTACTTGATCAATTGAGATAAAGCATTTGTGTTTACAACCAGTTAGCAGTGGCACAATCACAGTTCTGGTACCTTGAATTCCAAGGACGGGCACAGGTGCAAGGGACAGGCCAATTCTTTCTTCATCTCATCTTTTCTTGAACCAGATGCCCAATGTTTGGAATCTAGCCAGTAAGTACTGGTTGCACCCTCAATCCTTCATGACAGCACGCATAGTGGAACTCTCATCTCTGAAGTCTTGGAGTTCCTGTAACACAGTGAGAGGTTCATTTATGTTGAAAGGTGTTTCTGCTGCCACTGTGCTAGGCCCATTAAGATCTGGGAAATACATCAGAATGCCAAACAGGACTTCATAATGGGGTTCGGCCACCCAAAGATCTTCTAGGCAGATTATTTAATGCTCACCGGACTCAATAAAGGTGGTGGATCCAACTGCAACCTGACCTAATACTCTTGCTGTTAAGGATTGCTTTAACTCTGAGCTCTTCCTCTCCACAATTGAATTTCCTTCAGGATGGGAATAATAATACACAGATAAACTCAGGGTTGTTATGGCGTCCGTGTATGCTTTAGAGGCAAAAGCAGGGCCCTGGTCCGAGTGGACTACAGCTACTGCATATGTCCTGATAAAGACTTGCAAATCTTTAATATTGACAGTGTGAGCATCAGCCAATCACTGTGGCCACACCAAAAGGAAACTAGAGCAAGAATCTACAGCAAGTAGTATATATTTAAATGCATCATCCAAATGTAGGGGGCCACTATGGTCTAGATATACACACTGCAGTGATTTGTTTGAAACTAGGAGGGGTGTCTGCGGAGGGTGTTTGATGGTGGAACCTTTAATTTGTTGGAAAATGTCACAACTAAGGACATACTGCTTTGTCTGTACAGACCATGCCACCAATAGCATTTTTGTAGTGAAGAAACAGTAGGCGCCACACCAGCATGGGCAGATGCTACCTCTTCATGTGCTGCTTTAATATATTTTAGCCTGCGGTGATGGTTGGGGACCACCCGATAACCTATCCCTAGAATGGTTACATAAGGAATGTTTTGGCCACTTCAGTGGTAGGAGTGCTTTGCTGGATATGCTTTTTAGTAAAGGGATGCCATTAGCTGAAGCATTTACAGCAGCCAATATTTCTTCAGTCACGCTCGTATGAGAACAAGTAAATGCAGCTACTGTAGCAGTCTTAACTGCAGACTTGACTTCTTCCTCAGCTAGTGAATTCCCTACAACGTGTATTCCAACACGTTGGTGACTCAATGTATGTATTACATGAGCCCTTGGCAGACTGTCTTTGAGTTCTGCCACCTTTCCCCAAAGCACTTTATACTTAATAGTATTACCTTTAGAGTCTCTGAATCCATTTAGACACCAGTAATAAATGTTTTCATTAAAAGACTGGACACAGTAATACAAATCACACACTATAAAAGTGAAGAATTTAGGATCTGTATGTTCCAGTGCCAGATTCAAAGCTTTGAGTTCAGCTGATTGTGCAGTGTAATCCCCTATGGACTGCGTGAAACTTTGTTTAGGGTGTGACTCTCCATCCCTCATTATTCCATAAACTTGTGCAAGCCATGGAGTATTGGTGTTTGGTGCCCATAGATGGCTGAGCTGAACCGTCAGTATATATTTATACTGATCCAGAGGCAAAACGTTGGTGGGCGTGTTATATTCTTGTTCATTCTTGAAAAGTTCTTGAGTTTGTAGCTTAGGGTCAAAAACATAATCTACATCAGTGGCAGTCGAAGAAGTGGCCAATTGTATGTGTCTGGAATGTAAGGCTTTTGCATTTGGGACGCTAGCCTTTGTGACAGCCTCTAAGGCTGGAACAAGAATGATGACAATTAAGATTTTTCCTTAGTGACAGCCATCTGAACTGCAGTCAGTATTTTTTTAGTGGATGTAAAATGCATTTCAGCATTAGAATATCAATGTGATTTATTTGTAATCGGCACTGTGCCACCTTCATTAAATGCGACATAGGCGAGGCCAGTAGCACCCAGTATTATTCGGTTGACCAATTTTGTTTTATTTACATGTATGTGTAGGTGTTGTGCTTTAAACATGAGTCTGTAGTGATCTGAATACCTTTGTGTGTTCTGGTGTCCAATATTTAATGGAAAAATCTGTACGAATGAAATCGTACGGTGGCTTTATGTGTTTAGCATAGTCTGAAATGTACTTTCTGCCAAAATAAAAAAAATCCTAACAATGATTGTCGTTTTTTAATGATATTTGGTGGTTGTAATTGAGCACACTTCTCAAGAAAGTACGGTGCCAGGCTTTTTCCTTCATTTGATAATTCATATCGTAGGAACAGGACACTGAGAAAGGCAAGTTTTGTTTTCTTGAATTTGAATTTGTAGCCAAGTTCAGCAAATCCCACAACAATGCGATCTACTCTGGCTAAATGAGTGTTTAAGCCATCGTCCTTATGATATATGTCATCGACATAGGACAATGCTTTTGGATCAGTATCATACAATAATGATGTTACACGGGCAGAGAACAGTCCTGGACTGTTTTTATATGCTTATGGGAGCCGGCAAAAACAGTGCTGAGATCCAAGCATGGAAATATCCTTTAGAGCCCTGCTTTCAGGTACTATATTTTGGCAGAAAACCCAGTTGGGAATATCCAGAGCTGTTTTGTATTTATTACAGACAATATTGTTCATTAATGCCATTGTGTGAATTTTGAATTGCAAATATGCGTGTGTGGCTAATTTAGTGTCTCTATTCTAAGACTATTCTATATGAATGATCCGGCTTAGCTGCTGGAAACATTGTTCAGGGGAGATACATTCATTTACTCCCTGGTACTCGAGTTGTGAGAGAATCTCTCTCATCTGAGCTTTTGCTTAATGTTTTATTGGGTATTGTGGTTGCACTTGCGGGCTCTCTAAGATTCTGGAGAATTATCATGACTTGTGCCATGCTGTCTAGCAGAGTCACTGCCCACGTCCTGTTCTGAAGCAAGGTTCTCAGTTTGTGAGGCTTATTTTGCCACAGTTCCCTTAACCACCTCCTTTTTGAATTTGGGGTTGTGTTGAGGAAGTTTCTCTTCCTTTTTTATGATGATATCAGATAAGCATGGTGAGTCTTTTTTCGGTTTCACGTACTCTTCTTGTCTGCGTTCTAACCACCTTACTCTCTCTGACATTTTGTCGGATGAGTTCAGAAAGGAACGAGAAGGGAGCTTATCAGAGTACCTGTCAGGTTGTTTTAAATTATCATGGTTACATAAATTGTAACATTTTTCAGAGCTGTCCAGTTGTAGAGATTCTCTTGTGATTTAGTTTTTTCTCTATTTAGAAGACTCTGGTGCTTGCGTATTATCCCTTTCAGGGTTACATTTAAGCTGTGGTTTATTTGGTGTGGCTTCTAAATTATTGCAACCTATAGATGTATAGGTTTCAGCAATAATTTTTGGTAACTCGAGCTCCTGATCTATTAATGGAACTTGTGTGGGGTGTTAACGAACTGCCAGTGCTCCTTCTTCCCATTTTCTATTTCCTAAAATAATTGAGGATGCTGTGGCAAAACTGCCAGTTAATTTTATCCCCAAGTCCAGGGCAGGGGCAGCCCCATATTCATTTTGCATCTGTTTTAGCACATCTGGTAAAACAGCAAGAGTTGGTGTACCATGGGTTATGGTATAGACTGTACCCCATAAGGCACAGTCGTCAACAGGGGGTACCATCCCAAGTGGCAAGCACATTATGAGAATTCTGTCTATATTTTGGGGTCCCCTATGGAGAAACACAGCTGCCAGCTGGTTTGTTTTTTGAACAATCCAGATGGAATTTCTTCCCGTCTTGTGGGCACCTTACCCATAATACCACTGATGGTCACTGGGTTTATCCCAGACAAGGCTAATTGTGGTTAAACAGCTTGAGTGGCCCTCGCAGGGCAGATGTTAATACACGCATAACAAACTGCAGTGAACGCCTGTATAATCTGACTAAATGATTATATAAGGGGCGTAATTACCCACTACTAAATGTTGTATATTTGGGTATAGTGTGTAGGCAGCTAGAACTGGTCATGTGGACCAGTCATTACAGAGGGTACCCAATCTAACATTGTCAACAAGACCTGGTGTCCTTAGGATGGTCTTACTCCAGATGTTTTGCCTTTTTATCTCCTGTTTGTTCCTGTATCTTTTTATTGGCCTTAGGACTCTGCGCACTTTACCACTGCTAACCACTGCTAAAGTGCATGTGCTTCTCCCCTAAACATGGTAACTTTGGTGCATCCATAATTGGCATATTTAACTTACCCGTAAGTCGCTTGCAAAGTGATATACCATATAACCAGTTATATGCTACTAGTGGGCCTGCAGCACTGCTTGTGCCACCCACTCAAGTAGCTCTGTAAACATATCTCAGGACTGCTACTGCAGAGCCTATGTGTGCAGTCTCACTGCCACCCTGACTTGGCATCTAAAACCTCTTGTCAAGCCCAGAACACTCCTATTCTTACATATAAGTAACCCATAAGGTAGGCCCTAGGTAGCCCATAGGGCAGGGCGCCATGTAAGTAAAAGACAGGGCATGTACCTTTTGGGTTTTCATGCCCTAGTAATGAAAAACTTCTAAACAAATTTGTAGTTACTGCGGGGCTTGCTCCTCTCATAGGCCAGCATTGGGAACTCCTTATAATATCTTTAGGCTGTTGAATTCCTGATCTGAGAGGAGTAGCTTCATCATGTTTAATACTACTGGAATGGTAATAATAAATCCTCTTTACTGGTAAAGTCGGATTTATTGTTACTATTTTAGAAATTCCACTTTTAGAAAGTGGACATTTCTCTGCACTTTCTGCCTACAGCCTATCATCAATACACATCTGGCTGGGGTTAGGTGACAATTACATTTGTGCATTGCCTTCAGACACCTGCAACACAGGATAATTAGCTACATCTGCATTCATCTGCATACTGATGGGTCTTCCTGGGGAGGAGGTTGGGAAGGGGTCACACTTACATCTCAAAGGGTTTTCACCAGAGCCCACACAGAGGGCCTGATTACCCCCCGATAGTCTGGAGGCAGTGATGAAAGTGGGGATCTGTGTACTTCACATAAATCCTTTGTATTCCACCTCCCCCCCCACACATCAAAGGCACTTTCTAGTATAAGTACTGGGCCTCTTGACCCACTAAGACAGTACACTACTAGACTAAGAATAAACTCTGCTATAGTAAAGGCGGCTGCACCAGAAGGACTGCTGTCCTGCTGTGACTGTCTGCCCCAGGAACTGCTGCCCTTCTGTGAAGTGGTGCCCAGTTGCCTGCTGACCTCTGCCCTGCAAACGGAAACCTAAAGTCCCCTCCAGAGTGACTCCAAAGACTTGATCATCTACCCCTGTGCACCATCTAATTTGAACAGTGACAACCTTGTAAGCGGCTTGCTGGCCTGCCTCCCTGTCCACTCCGAAGTCTCATGGCATCCTAGACCTTGCTATAAGCTGCTTTCTACTGCCATTCACTCGCCAGAGGCTGGTCTGCAGGAGAAGTGCTCCGTTCTTTGGTAAAGCATCTGATTACCAGTTGGTGCGAGTAGGGAGGGAGGACAGTGCTTCACTTTTCCACATCAACCATTCTATAATACCTGCGCTGAACGCGAGCTTAGAACCTGTCCTTTGCTTCATGAGTCGCTCTGCCCGAGAGGAACACGCTCTGTGCCCGGAGTGAATTCCGAGGAACCGTGCACCGCAATGTGGGCCCCATGTCTGACGTTCGCTGACACCACTTGCGGCTTGCCTCTGGCCCCACAATCCACCACCAGGAGCAGCTCACATGACATGGGCCTCGTGTCTGAAGTCACCAGCACCATTCGCGGCTTAGCCCCAGCTCCGCCTTTCTGCACGAACAGAGAAGCAGCGTGACTCACCTATCGGCAGCCTCAGTCATCAAAGGAGGTACTGTGGTCACAAGGACTGTGTGGTCTCTGCCGCTGACCTCCCTGATATTGCAGCAGCTGGGGGTAATTCGCTGGTGACATTTCAGTCTCCTAAGGAAGCTTGGTGTCCTGATTCAAACTCTATCATTGTGATGTTCTTGCCAAGGAGAATTACTCTAAAGACTGTAATAAAAGCAGATCTAATTTAAGCACTGCTTTGACAGTTATTCATGTAAAATGTATATCTCTTGATCTACTGATTGGATTTTTGTCATTTTAGTCTTATCTGATACAGATAAAGATTTTCTATTTTTCTACAACCCATATGGAGTCCTTTTGTGGTGTTTCATTTGGTTAATGTGATTTAAGTGTTGCACAAATACTTTACACGTTGCCTTTTATGTTAAGCCAGACTGCTCTGCGCCACGCTATCAGAGGGTGAGCACAGGTTAATTTAGGGTATGTATCTGACTAACCCTAACTAGAGTGGTGGGTTCTGCCTGGCTTAAGTGTATACCCTAGCCAACAGAAACATCATTGCTAACAGTGTTCCTGATATCGTAAGGGTATTTCTAAGTGTTGGTATGGTCTGTTTTGTCCTGGTGGATTGGCCACTGTGTATGTATAAAATGTATTTGTATTGGTTCTGACTGCAGGAAAAGGTGACCCATGAGTAAAATACTTCAGTTTTGTGTGCACCATGTGCCTCAACCATGAAGGTAACATCTCCACCCCATTTAGCTAGCATATTTTGAAGTAAATGCTGTGTAACAGCATGTCTGCAATTGACAAGAGTATTAACTGGATTCACCATTTTAGTTAATGGAATTCAGAGAAGGAAATACTAAAGTGGGGTATCCTTTTAAGGTTCAAGCTTGAACAACCTACAGACAAATAGAGGTGCTTCCTATACTGTTGAGGGGGATTTAAACCCTAACGCTAATGGTGTCCCCATATTGAGGTGAATAGGGTACCTTGGGCACACAAGAAAAAACTACTCAGGAGACCCATCAAATAAGTACTTGACTTATATACACTGGTGATGCCATGTTATACGGTCCCTACTAAGGTAATAAGGCTATATATTAGGACAACAGAACTTCAGTATGTGGGGGGCTAAGTGATTTCACACCACCAGGAGTCTTTGGCCCAATTCTTGGCTAACTCACAGTGCCTCACCCGAACGCCTAGCCTTACTGTGGTGGAAGCTGATTATGGCAACCTGAACATGACGCTCGGACTCCTCAGGGAAGTTGTGGAAACAGGTCTCACTCTTTTGTTTTATTACTCATGCATGCCCAGGTGAAAACATAAGAGAAGTATGAGTTTGAAACAATCCTAGTCTTGCATAGAGAGAATGATCTGTGATAACTAGGCAGATGAAAAAACGCAAAGTTACCAGAATTATAAACATGGTAAAGATAATGAATAATCCAACCATGGTGAATGAGTTCTAGAGGTTCTAGAGATTCCTACCCAACCTTAAGATTATACTGAGAGCATAGGAGGTGTACCCTTCTACCTGGCCCAATCTAAGCGATTACCCTTAGCCCCATAACTGGAAACAGCATCAGCATCAGGAGTCAGCCTGCAGTGTAGACAGTAATCCTCTCGGGAAGCTGGTAGATTATGGGCCAGCAGAGCTGTATGTTAAACACAGCATTTATCCCAGGAATGGTTGTGGCTAGAATGCCCTTTGGGGCCAGTACACCATTTATATAATAAAACCATACTGTGTTGAAAGCACATCTCTGATGTAATGCTATGTCTGGGTGTCAGAAGCTGTCTCCTGAATGGGCAACACAAGTACGAGGATAACTTGTACAGTGTTCCTATCCTTGAACAGAATGTACTGATTACAAGTCGAAAGAAGGGTAACTAAGCAAGCAAATCATACCACATATTCCTAGAAGAATATCATGAAAGCAAAGCTGCACTGCTAAAAGTAGTGCAGCTAAAACATGTAAAATATGAAATATAAAATTAAGCTAAAAATGGGGAACCCACTTGGGTCCAAAAGGTCCTCACAACGTCATCAACACAACAAATGCAAACACACAATGTTGAGGACTGTGTCATGCAAGCAGCTTGCCCTAAGACAGTGTCACCCTGTTGGGGTTTCTGGTGGGCTATGTTATGCACCTCAGCCAAGCAGAACCCAGTACTCTAGACAGGGCAAGTCAGTTACACACCAAAGATAACCCATTCTCACCCCTTGGAAGCTTGGCACAAGCAGTCAGGCTTATCCCCAGAGGCAATGTGCAAAGTGTTTGCACAACACACTCACACCAGTGACACACTAACTACACCACAAAACAGACTCCACACACGCTCATATGAAAATATAGTTTCTTTATCATATATACTTCACAGAGCAAAAACGTCATAGATCATAAATACTGTGCATGTGATGCAGATTCTGCATGAAACAAGAATCAAAACGATATGTATCCCAGTATCAGGGTATAAAAGTGGCACCCACACCCCGCAGTGCCCAGTGGGGAGACTTTGCTTGGTATACCGTATGTGGGGTACAAGGAGCAGCTGCCCAAGCAAGGAGTGGGGTGGGTGAACTCCCCTGTTTCAGGAGCACAGGGAATCCTCAGCCCCCCTTCCATATGCATGCTGACAAAGCAGCCACTGCCCCTGAGCACATGGCGCAGCAGCAAGAGCCAGTATAGTCTTCCCAAGCAGGTACCGCGACATCCGTGAAAGATCATGGGCAGCAGTAGTGCCCAGAGTACCCCTCCAGATGAGGGAAGCTGGATGCCTCTGGAGGGTGGTCCCAGCAGTCACACGATCAGGCAACAGGGTGTTGGGGCTGGCCTCTACTGATGTTTGTGTGAGCCTCCTCGTCTCTGAGCAGCACATGTTGGAAGCTGTACGCCCTGCCATAGAGTTTACTAGGCAGGGCACCACCAGGAGAGTGTAGGTGGTGCTGCCGACCTTATTCCTTCCTCCAGCTGGCTCTCAATCCAAACCAGCGCGTTGGGCCGGGTAGATCCTCGGCCATGCTACTGACCTCACCAGAAAGCCAGAAATCGTGGGCAGTGCTCCCCACATGCTGCTCCAGGCCACAAGGAGCAAAAGTCAGTGCTTAAAATACACTCGTGGCAGAGGGGAAGTAAAAATAAAGAGGGCTCACCATGTGCTAATTTACAGAGACTAACTCTATCAGCCTTAGAACCTACTGGCACGGGGACTCTGAGGGAGCAGGGGTTGTAAGCCCCTGGAGAACACTTGCAGTTGGGGGCAAAGCAGGCAGGCCAGTACATCGGGGTACTAATGGTGATTCCTCCTGTCAGTCCCACAGGGTCTGGTGACCCACAGTCAAAGAGCAGCTGGTAGCAGGGCAGCAAGCAGAAAAGCAAACCAGATGAGTCCTTTGTGCCACTCAGCAGCAGCAGGTGGCAAGGCAACAAAAGAAGAGCAGTCCAGATGAGTCCTTTGTGTGGTCCAGCAGTCCTTCTGACAGAGGTTCAGTCCCAGTTCCAAAAGTGCTCTACAAATCATGGGGTGAGAGCCCCTGTATTTATGCTTCAAAAATGTGTTTGTCTAGAGGGGACTTCAAAAGAACTCTTTCAAGTGAAACACAACACCCTTTCACCCCAGCTCTGTCTCTAGACACCAGCAGGGGGCTAAGCAGTCCATTGTACAAGGGCAGGACACAGCCTGTTCACATGGAAGGTGTGAAAGACACTCTCTCTCCCCAGCCCAGGAAGACTATCCGTATGCAGATGCCTTTTCTGTCACACCCAGCCCCTCCTGTCGGTGACTGTCTGGAAGGTATGCATCAAGTGGAGCCGTCACTCTTCCCCAGACGTGATTGGAGTGAGGCTACAAAACACCAGAGTTATAAGCACAGAGAAATGCCCACTTTCTAAAAGTGACATTTCTAAAATAGTAATGTAATATCCACCTATACTAGTAAGCAGGATTTCTTACTACCATTTCAAACATACCAAACATGCCTACGCTACTCCTCACAGATCATAAATGACCACTTAGACCTATATTAGGGAATTGCCAATGTAAACCTAGGAGAGGAGCAGCACTTACAGTAGTCAAAAACAGAATATGCCATTTGTCACTACTAGGACACGTCACACACAAAACTGTATGTTGTACCTTTTACATACACAGCACTCTGCCCATAGGGCTATCTAGGGCCTACCTTAGGGGTGACCTAGGTGTAATAAAAAGCGAGTTAAGGCCTTCGCAAGTAGTTTGATTTGCAAAGTCAATGTGGCAGTAAACTGTGCACGCAGGCATGGCTCGGCAGGCCTGAGACAGGTTCAAAAGGCTACTTCTGTGGGGAGGCGCAATCAGAACTGAAGGCCTACTAGAAGCATTTAATTTACAGGCCCTGGGTATATGGTATACCACTATACAAGGGACTTGCAGGTAAATTAAGTAAGCCACACAGGTGTAAGACAATTATACCAAGTTATAGGGGATAGAGCACATGCATTTTAGCACTGATTAGCAATGGGAAAGTGCCTAGAGTCCTAAAGCCCACAAAAAGAGGGTCAGAAAAATAGGAGGAGAAAAGCAAAAAGTCTTGGGATAACCCTTCAGAAAGGACGATTTCCAACACATCTAGTGAAATTGAACAAAAGACACTGAAAGTCTTGTATTTAGAAAGCAAAAGATGCAGCCATGACAAGTGTGTGGAAGATGTTCTCTGACACACGGGTTAGGGACATCATCAGCATTCCTCTGACACTGTGATGAGCTTTCAATGAAATCAGTAGAGCATAAGCAGGAATCATGCTGTGCTGCTGCAAGATCATTGTTCCCCAGCCCCTATTCCACTGTATTGTCCATCTGTTACTTCAAGGTCACCAAGGGATAGGCCAAACGAAAACCAGACAAAGGGAAAAAGTTTGCATTGCATGGATGCATATAGGAACAAACCATGGGTGAATGTTGTCCATGCCAAACAACCAACTGGCTGAACACCCCCTTCCAGTGAGCGCTGAAAAGAGTACACCTAAACCTGGGAAGAAGTTACTTCAGACTTCTGTCTGTTACCAGCTGGGAATATCTATTAGTTCTCATTGATTTGTGCAACCGGATTTCTGGTTTGGTTGTCCAAATGGGCATTTGAGATCCTTTAAACATGTTTTCCCGTAATTTGAAAATAACATAGCCATCTTCAGGCTTCCAGCTCTGAAGTCGGACAATGAGCAACTCTTCCAAGGGTCTGAATAGCAGAATACCTCGACTCACTAGGGATTCAACATTGGAAGACCTCCTAACTTCCCCCACAGATCCTAGCACAAGGGGAAGTAAAAACATGTATGAGACCATTACATAAAGTGCTAAAGATATGTGGAGAACAAGAGGATAGCTTTAAGGAGGTGCTTCACAACTTTCTAGGAATGTACAGGAACATCCCCACATTTCTCAGAGAGTTCCAATCGCCTTGCTGATCAGACGACCACTGATTGACACCAATGACACATCATACAACTGGACGGCCACACCTCTAGACCACATCATGAGTTAATATCTAAGCCAGAATAATAATGATGTGTCCCTCAGAACAAGAACATTGAACATAGAACAGTGAGTAGTGCTGTACTAGTGAGAAACCGGCACCCAGAAGGAAAATGTAACCTGCAGTTTGAAAGTGAAAGTGAACTCTTGGAGGTGTTGTATGTAAAAAGCACCATGGTCACTGCAAAGAGTAGGAAAGTAACCTGGAACATCTCATTGCTCCAGAAACGGCCCACCTAGGGGGTGAACTGAATGAGCCAACAGTGGATGAATAGTCATTCCAGTTATCCCCCGCCCAACTCCTGAAGCACAGACCACAGAGAGGAAGCCAGGCTTTCCCTAGAAACCAGAGTAGTGACACCACATTGGAACAAAGCTGGTATAGTCAGAGGCCTAATCCTCAGCCATGTGAAAGTCAAAGGAACCATGAGTGATGAACTGGTCTGCTAAGACATGGCCTAGGCTGACGTTCACAAATGTTTGTTTTGAATTTATTTTACAGAGAGATGTAGTATGTCATCCGTCACTAACCTGCTGGATGACACCAATCCATGCAACGGTGGTCCAAGCGAATGGGCTCAGATATATATATATATACATACACACACACACACACATTTTATGTACATTTAAAATATATATATAAAGTTAAATTAATATAAAATTAAAATACATATGAAAAAGACAAACAACTAACTTCCTGCAACCATTCCCATATACTAGGCTGTTGAGTACCCGGTCTAGTCACTAACCTCTGACTCGTCTTAACACATGCATATTTGTGTATTTACTTATTTACACTTTTTTTAACATAGCACCATTGTGCCTTGTTGCATTAGAGCGCCATACCTGTCACTGTTTCAGCATGATGTATATAACAATTAAGCTGCTGCGTTACTCTTACGATGAAACCTGAAGGCTCTTAGCGTTTTTTTAACGCCCAGAACACTACAGAAGTGTGTTATATCATGACCTAGCCATGTGCACCGAGATACCATTGAACCCCACTTTCACTGAGACTCCCAGAACCTCCAACGCTGCGCCGCCTCGAATCGTTGATTGGTCACCCGGAGGACCCGTATCAGCAGCTGAAGATGAGGCTAGTGAGACAGGGGCCCGGAAGTTATTCTAGAATGCGATATCCGTAGGAGGTGTTGCATGCGAGGAGGATGCATCAGGTCATGATCGCTAGCGGAAGGTGATGCGCGTTGGCAGCACAAGCGGAGAGCTATTTGCGGCCTGTCCCTTTTCTATTTATAATCCCAGTCTCGTAATCCCTGCTCAAACGCCTTCTTCCCTCGGTTCTCCTTTCGAGGACGTGCTTTGCATGAATGAGAGATAAAAGTACCATGGCAAAGTCAATTATCCTTGGCAGACCTCTCGGATTAAGTGTGCCCAGTGTGCAGAGATCCCAATCCTGCTTGAATGACCTTTCAAATGAACTGTTTGGATTTCACTGGAATATTATGCGTTTATAGACAATTAGGGAGGCGGATCTGCCTGTCAGGAGACATTTTGGCAGACATATCCCCTAAGTAATTCCAGGCTGGTGGTTATAAAATGTTGGTAGGGCTGGGGCAGGGACAGCATCACTACCATCCGATCTTGCCCGAGCTTGGTTTTCCCAAGCACTGCAGGCATATTAAAGACACAAAGCTGACATGATTTACTACACTCTCCGGAATCTCTTTCCGTATGATATCCCTAATGTGTGATCACAATCATCTTTCCTAGACTGATTATTCCCAATAACCCAAGAAGGTATTCCCTTTCTTGGCACTCATCAGACTAATGACTGACACTAAATGCAAAGACGATGGTTAAGTCCTTAAACTGTTTTGCAAAAATCATATAGTAAAATCATATCATAGCTGTGTGTTGAGATAATTGGTTGCACTACTGAGCACACAATACCTGCTTCACATAAAACATATTCAGCCAGTACTCAGAAGATTCTCTCAAACGAGCAAACTGTTAGTTATTATTAATTATTTTATCAGTGCACATGTTGAGATCTACTGCAATGCTCAGCCTTTCCAGTGGGGTGCATTGGCAGTGGTTAGGCTTCCACCTAATTTTTAGGTCGAGCCTACAAGGTAGCATAGCTCTCTGTTTGTAAAACACATTGACCCATATTTATACTTTTTGACGCAAATCAGCGCTAGCGCAGATTTGCGTCAAAAAGTTTACCGCCGGCTAACGCCATTCCAACGCACCATCCGGGCGCCTTATTTATGGAATTACGTTAGCCGGAGCTGCAGCCTGGTTAGCGTCAAAATAAATGACTCTTACCGGGCAGCGGAGGGGTAGGGAAGAATGGGGGTTGTGTGTCAAAGAATGGTGCAAGTCAGGTTAGAGTAAAAAAAATTAGCTCTAACCTGACTTGCGCCATTTTTTGATGCACAACCCCCATGGAAATGACTCCTGTCTTAGCAAAGACAGGAGTCATGCCCCCCTGCCCAATGGCCATGCCAGGGGACTTCTGTCCCCTGGGCATGGCCATTGGGCACAGTGGCATGTAGGGGGCCCAAGATAGGCCCCCCTATGCTACTGAAAAACGAAAAAAAATTATACTTACCTGCACTTACCTGCACTCACCATGGATGGGTCCTCCCATCCATGGGTGTCCTCCAGGGGTGGGCTAGGGTGGCAGCGGGTTTTCCTGGATGCAGGGAAGGGCACCTGTGGACTGCTTCCATGGTCTCCCACCATGGAAAAGAGCCCACAGGTCCCTTAACGCCTGCCCTGACCCAAGCGTTAATTTTTTACGCAAATCGGGATTTACGTCATTTTCCGGCTCCACCTCCCAGCCGTGCGCCATTTTTGCCCGGTTGGATAAATATGGCGCACGGGTGTTTAAGTCACTGGGATATTTTGACGTTAGCGGGGTCTAGTGTCAAAGTATAAATATGGTCTTAGTTTTGCACCGAATTTGCGTAAAAAAAAAATGAAGCAAATCCGGGGCGAAAAGAGTATAAATATGGGCCATTGAGTCTTAGAAAGAACAAAGAGGGGCTTGCAATCCGCCCTTTGCTTACCATTGGTTGGCTTTTCTGGAACACTCTTTTGGATACTTCTTATTAAGTGATTGACTTGTCCAGCCTGTTTGTCCCACCCCAAAGCATTGCCAATTTACTTGTGCCTTTCCACTCACTTTTATGTAACTACTTTTTTCTTTTTTTTCCAGCACTCCCTTGGAGTCCATATTTTTTCTAACTCTCTCCATTGTGCTTTTTCCTTTTCTCACCCCTACCCTGCCCCCCCTCAACCACCACCACTTTCCAGTTTGCTCTCCCCAAGCTCATTTACAGTGGCCCTTGCTCCGACAGCACCCTGGTGGAAAGAAATTTTCCCCTTGCTGATGAATAAAATGAGACAGCAGGGGGCCCCATTTCACAGGTCAGTCCCTGACTGGCTACAACAAAGCAGTGACTTGTCTTGAAAACAAACATCTATGCACCTCTCCTAGCTCACTTGAATCACCCATAGCTTAGCTGCGGCAGGAGTGTGCCAGGTATTTCGTTGGGATGGGAAGTGGGTGTTGATGTGTGGCAACAGTAGGTGGGAGGTAGATAGGAGGGCAAGGAAAGGGGCTGATCGTTTGCTAAAAATAGTAAACATGGCACTACAAAAATGATTGGAAGCACTTTAAACTGAATCACTGGAGCCAAGGTAGGGGGACGTTGCTGTGCTGGACCTTAATGCAGAGAGCCCCATGGAGATTGGTATGCTGGGCCTGGCCTCAGCTCAGCTCGCCCATTTCAAAGTCCGGCTCTGTGGACAGGTTTCAAAGAGGTATCTTGTATTTTGAGGAAGGAAGTACCCAGGACCATCAGAAGGGGGAGGCACAGCAAAAGTGTCATTATTTTCCATGCCCCGCACATTTTCAGGGTCCAGCACCCCATGCTGCAACATTTATTTACACATTTTATACAACTGCCCTATTTGCCAATGACAAGGTATCTAACACAGCTAACATGCCTGGATGTCACCAGATTCTGGATCTTCTCTATCCTCTTTAATAGCAGGATATGTGTTTTAAAACTTTGAAACGGGTCCTTCCATGTCTTATAAAGGACCTTGCTTCAGTTTGTTGATCTGGACCACTTTAACACTTCGGACCTGCCTGAAAGCACAGCTTTACTGTACAAAAAAGATGCCTTTAGCCTAAAAAGTGTCTCACTTGGCCAAGGCATTGAGCCTTGTTCTCACTGTTCTCTTGTACTCTACGACACCCTGGTGGATTTTCATTTTATAATTTTCAATCCAGATTATTCATTGGATTGAAAGCAGAATCGGGCCTCTAATCCCAGAAGGCTTGCTATGTACACAGGGCCAGCCTTTGACAGCGGGGAGTCATTGTCTGTTCGAGTAAATGTGCAAAGTTTGGTAGTGGGTTCTGTCTCCCATCAGAAACCATTGTATAAAGCAGAGATACTTTGTTCAAGTGCCCCATGCACAGGACCGACCTTTCATCAGGCAGCGTTCCAGGCAAAATAAAATGTGACACCAATTCTGATCCTCCTCCGTCCCTGACCCACCTGCACCCTCGCATTAGAGATGCTGGTGGGAGGTGCTTATGTGCTCACAAGTCACTTCCTGCTGAATCTCTTAGAGCATTGACCTCCCAGTGAACATGTATTTGCCACTTGTCCATCACCTGAATCACCTATTCAGGTGTTAGACTGGAGATGCGAGTCCACGGGAGGTGACAGGTGAGAGGGCGCGAGGCAGAGTGAATCAGAGGGAGGATAAGGAAAGTCAAAAAGCACAATTTTGTAGACAGCCTGGAGCAAGTAATGAACTGAATCGGAATCCAGGAACGAAAGCATCATACAAAGCAGCTCGCAAGACCAGCTACACGTGCACCCCTCTAATTGTAGGCGCCCTGGGTAGGGCCCAGGTCGCTGTTGCCAAAACCCAGCCCTAATAGTGACAGCGCACAGCTCAAAATTATTCTCCGGACATCTACACCTTCTAACGATAAAGCAATTAACTTCCTAATTTGCTAACGAGGATAACATCCGTCTTGACCTGTGATTGCAGCTCAGCGACTCAATGTGTCAGCTGCATGTCCTTCTTGCTGTTTACAGAGCGAGCCAGCGGTGCACCATTTCCTCGGCATTCCCGGAAAGTGATAAAATCAGCTCAGCTGAGATCGCGCTGCAGCAGCGGTACATCCACAGAATAACATGGGAGGGAAGTTAGGAAATGCCTCGGTCTTGTTTATTGTGAGAGAAAAGCCGCCTGCATGTTTCACTATACAAGCTACAGGTATCCTTTACCTCGATGAGGTGTAATAAAGTTGTACTTCCAGAGGTCCCAGCACAGAAAGACACGTAGCTCACATTTGAAATTGATTTGTGTGCATATTTGGCTGCTGCTTCCTGTGTCTTACAGGGCCGCAAACCCTGTTGACGCCAGGGCATAGGAATATCAAGTTGTATAATCAGGCCTACTGAGCCCAAATGTGAAACACTGGGAAATCAGACTCACGTGTGAAAAACATGTAGCTCAAAGTGCAATCGTTCTGATTCCTCTTGTGCCCATTATGAAATATTAATTTCCATTTTATTTGTGTTGGTTGTATGGCTAACAGAAAACAAGATATATTTTTTCAGATATGTTTTTTGGTGTCTCAAAAGCAATGAAATCAACAAGCTTTATATAATTAACGCATAAAAACAAATGTCAGCCATTGTAGCACAGTATAAAATATGACAAAACTATAAACGTACCTATAATGTTCTCTCAAATGCACCCAAAACGTAAGCACACGTGGCGTACCTGCAGTACACTGATTTTTCCAAATGAATCAGGCTGCACTTACAAATTGGGCCACATTTGTTGGAACTGGTGCTTTGGTTAGGTTCAGACCTACATGAGGAATGTTCTGCTCTCTTCGTATGCCGGGCTAGGCCCAGAAGAGGTGACCCCTACAAAGGCTACTGTAAGCACAGGTGGACCCCACACCTCATTGCTAGACTTTCAAATTACTCCTACAAGCATCATCTTTGGAAAATAAACAATAATCCATGATGTGCCTTGTGGGGCTTGCCAGAATGATCAGCATCATGAACCAAGAAAAAACAACCACTGTGTCCACTACTTACATATAGCTCAGTTTATGTCATTACTATAAAGCGTAAAAAATGAAAACAGAAAAAAGCTTGTAGGCGCATATACAAATAACTAAATCACCAATAATGACATACACGGGCGAAACTAAATATAATAAATATAAAGTTTAGAATGAAGTCTCAAAGTCTAACACAAATTAAAATTAAATAGACAATTATACAAAGCGGCTAAGAATTTTAGAGAATCCTCAGGACTGGTAATAGTGTACCCAGACTATCCTGCCTAACCAGCACCCAACAAGAGCCACAGGGAGGTCCTGCCGTTCAATAACAGATACACACATCTAGAAAACAAACGAAAACTCATCAATCAAGTTCTTTTGGTTGCTGAAAGTTTCCCCATTAAGGTACTGAGGGCTCAGGCTATCTTTCGTTTTCTTTCCTTCTACATATTACTTTGAAGAGACATCATCCACCATCGTCATTAACAAAGCCTGTGTCCACAATGCATTCCCCGACGATACTGCTAAACAAAGCATCCCTAGCTATCCTAACCCATCCACTCCCCTCATCATTAGGCTGCTGACAAATGTCTAGATATCACCTGCCCTCAAGTGAGTTATTGTCAGCCTTCCCTCAAAGAAGTCTGGCCTATATGTTGAGAACATTGGCAAGTGCACATACAGCTGTGAGCTCGCACAGGCATAAACCCTCCTCTCCTGGAACCAGACCTCAGTAAACAGCATCATCTGTACTGGTATGTTTCCACAACTCATTAGTCCACATTATGCATCAAGGGAGAGAGGAGATGGCACTTGTACCATGCTACCTAAATGACGACAGGTGAATAGCTAAATGTAATGATGTACCAATTCTGGTACTGCATTTTCATCTCTTTCTAGAAAGAGAACGGTGACGTTTAGCATTAATTCCTCAGACATCAGTAAGCAGGGATGTTTTTTGGTCAGCATGATTGGAGGGTGAGAGCTTCAGATCTCCCAACAACCATGCTCAAACATCTTGTTAAAACTCATTATGTAAGAAGCAGGACATAAAGGGGATTAAGGGACAGTGCAGAGAGAGAAGGGTGGATTATTGGGGGTACTTAACACGCAGTATTTCTCAAACTAATCAACATTGTTTAAGGCCTTCAAAAGCTAGACAAGAGAAAGGGAGTCTGTTTTTGTCAGTGTGGGCATGTAAAAATCTCAGGTGAAATCCAACAGACACCTCACATTACCCGACTGAATGCACTTGTACCCAACTAATTACTAAAGAGTAAAATTTTTATGGGGGTGTAACACCCCATACGCTGGACTTTGCTTTCTACATCCTGCTTTCCAAGGTTCTCCAAGAGCCTGAACTGAGCTTGCCTCCTGTTAAAAGTCTCAGGGACATCAAAGACTTCACCTGTCAGTGTTTCGGCTCTTCTGCTGAGAGTCCTGACTTGCCAAGTGGTGCCAACTCCAGTCCCTGGGCCCTTAGAAGGGTGAGCTGGTGACCTGAAGAGAAAATCCACCTGTCGACGCATTGTGACTGAAAAATCAATACAGTGTCTGTCCCAGGGCTGAAGAATTGACGCAGCGCCTGTCTCGCGGCTACAGAATCGACACAGCTACTGTTATAGTGCGGCTCCATCAACACAGCGTGTGGGGATTTTCCAGGCATCGTTCCCGGTCGTCAATTTCTCATTGACCCCACACTGCAGTAAGGAACCGAGGCTGTGTGTCCGGAATTAATCGCATTGCTTTTCCTGCGATGAAAGAATCGATGCGTCACCTCCCCTGTGCAGTAAGGAACAGACGCATCACTTTGATTTTTGGCGCCTCACCTCCCCTGCGGCCTGCATCATCTTTGTTTTTGCAGGAGGGGCTTGCGGCGAGTGGCAGGGGCGGGGCGCGGGGGGATGAATAATAACACAACAAAAAAAACTTACCTGAAGCCGCCGCCACCACCTCTCAGCTCCTCTTTGCTTCGTCACAGGCACAGGCTCCCAGCCTGCCCTACGGCCAGTCTGAAGGCTGCTGTCATGCTGCAGGCAGCATGACAGTAGCGTTCCAATTGGTTGGAACACCCAGGCAAGGTGCTATGAGGCAGACTGGGAGAATCTGCCTGCTTTCCGGTGCCGGGTTGGACAGAGCTTAATGCGCATGTATGTTTGGCTGGCCTGAGACGTCTGGTCAAACATACATGCGCACTGAGGGGGAGTGCTGAGCACTCCCCTTCTGTTCTCGTCAGCCTCATGGCCCGCCCCTTCTACAATACACTGATAATAAACATAGTTTATCGTAGTCAATATGTACCTTCTGGTTAGAGGGCAGTTCAGTGTGTGATCATGAGCATGTGTTAGTCCATTTATAATCTGCTCTTCTATTCCCATCAGACGCACCAATCTGCCTTCGAATCTTAGGCTATATGCTAGCCCCTCATCTATTTCTAGTAAATGTTAGAGTCCTTTTTCTATTCAAAGTACACGTGCTGTTAATTGTTCATTCAGACTCTGTGTCAGGCCCTTTCCCATATGTGAGGTCGTTTTTTTACCTTCCTTTTAGGTGTGTTATTGTCTTTTCCATTTCATGTAGATACTTGTTCCTCTTACATTTATGTTGAATGTTCCTGGCTCTCGCAACGTTTTAGTGTGTAACAGTGTAGGAGTGGCCTATAGGGCAATCAGGCAGTGTCCAATGGGCTGGTCTGAAAAGTTAGAGTGGAGGCCGGTTTTTTAGCCGTTTGTGGGCTGGTGTTATGGCGGGGTCAACCGGTTTTTATTTTTGGTTTCCTTACTATCCTGTGTCAAACACTAGTCTCCCTGTACCTCGCAAATACCAATTTAGTGTATCTGTACAAGTTCAAAACCTATCTGTTTGCAAATGTTCGCTAGAATAGCCACTTGTATTTTGGTGCCCAGGCCTATTGTTTGTTCCAATCTGACCCTGGTGTATAAAGCAGTAATTCTATAATTTCTAGTCATTGTGTTGGCCCTTCTTCCATTCCTAGAGTATGCGATGGACTTTATTCCATTGCTTGTGTATGTCCAGGCCTTGCTATCATTCCTAGTGATTGTACCAGTCCTTCCTTGGTGTTTAGTGAACCTGTTGTGGTCGTTCTTCTGTACTTAAAGCATGTGCCAGCTCCTCTTCCACTCCTAGAACAAATGCTCTTTTCTTAATTCATATGAAAGTGCATTGTCTATTCCGTGCACGTGTCATTGCCTTTTCAGCTCTCTTTTCCCTTCTTAGTGCATATGCCAGTCTCTGCCCTTTCTAGCATATGTGCCAGTTCACTTTCATTGCAAAAGTCTGTCCCTCTTCAAGTACAAAAACAAGTGCCAGTCACTTTCATTCTGAGTGCATGTGTTATTTCCCATACCCCTCCTTTCTTCCATTCTTAGCACATGTGCCACCAGGACCGACTTTAGTGCTGGTGGCTCCCCGGTGCAAAAATTATTTTTGGTGGCCCCCACCTCATGATCTCCTCCTTGGATTCCCTTACTGCCAAAGGACAAAAGTGGCCCTCCTCTCTTCATAGCCCCTCTCTCACAAACATTTCATTTATTGTAAAGCACTGATAAAGGCTGGCTTAACAAATAAGAATGCATATCTACCCAAACGAACCCTTTTTTAGCAACATATGGAATAGCTAATGAAAGACTGGGGGGAAAAAACATAACGTCCTAACCTATTTTATGCAGTTTTCATGCAACTCTTTGATGATAGTTCTTAACAATCACTGTTCTATATTAAGGTTGTATCTTATGAACTGGTAACAAAAGAATCTCTGTGACAAAAGCAATAATCCACTGAGCTATCCACATAAAATACAGATCTGCACGCACAGGCTCTTTGCAGAAGGCATTTAACCTTCTGCTCTACTTTATGGTGAGTCACATCTGCCACTAGGTAAAACTCCCCTCTGGCAGGAACATTAATCACAAGAGTTATCTTGAAATGTTTACTGATGCCTGAAAGCTGGACACCAAAGGAACTCTGCATCAGGTATTTTTAAGTTGTAAGCTACTGCTAGACAAAGCAACCCCTTGAGGTCAGCGCTCCCCTCCCCAAGCCAGTGCCCAGTGTGGCTGCACCAGTCGCACTGCCCTAAAGCAGGCCCTGTGTGCCACTTCCTGTTCTGTTCTTAGTGTGTATGTCATGCCAGTCCCTCTTCGATTCCTAGCACATGTGCCAGATCCTCTACCTTTCCTAGCACATATACCAGTCTCATTTCCATTGCAAGAATGTGTGCTCAGTTCTTAGTGCATGTGCCAGTCCCTTCTTCCTTTCAGCGGAAAAACCGGAGGCTGTGATAATGCTTATTAATTTCATTTGCTCCTCACAGTAGCAAATATTCACAAAATCACAATACCCACAAAACTACAGGTCTGAACAATTAAATACATGCTCAAAGTTCACCAATCACCATTGTGACCCCCCGAGAAGATGGCTTCACAATGGTCCTAATCCTTTTTTTTTCTTTCCCCTCTTCTGAACTTATTTCCTCTCCGGCTACTTACCTCATATCCATCTTGCCACTCTCTCTGAGCGCTGTCTCGGGCCAAACCCACTCACATGGTACTATACTTTATTCTACCAACATAATCACTGTTGTCACTGTGGTAACCTTACCTCTTTGCTTTCTATCTTACTAGTGTTCAGGTTCACTTCACGATATATTCACCATATTCGGAGGCATCCAAAATAGACGCGTCGTGCCGAACTCACTGCACACAGTCCTTGCTTTAACTCGCACTTGTGTTTGGATCAACATAACAGCATCCATTTTTGCCGTGCCGCATGACTGTTTTCTCACTTGCATCTAATCGCGCATGCATCTTTTTCATTGGTGATTACGGGTTTAATATACATTGTAAAACTCTGTAAATTTCATACAGTATATTCAGACCAACTGTATATATTGGTATGTTTTTATTACTTCTTCACAGCCTTGATAAAGTCACTTGTGTGACGAAACACGTGTTGGCTGTTTCCTGTAAGACGACACAAACCTACACCTGTGAATAAAGACTCTACCTTTAACACCTACCCGGAATCATCGCTTTACTCTTCGCCTTTGGATTCGTTGTACTTGGGCTCTACTTTCGTCCCATGAACATTGTTGAACTTTTACTTTTCTGTGTGCCTTGGTCTACCTGTACTTACTGTTTTTGTGTATCTTGATACACAAATCTTTGTGCCTACCAGGGTAGTGAGGCACCTTACCAAGTGGCACCTCTTTCTCTCATTTAACTTATTGTGTTACCTTAACAAGAATTGTAACGGAACGGAAGTGCGGCACTCTTACCACTCACTACCCGTGTCTATAACTTAGTCTCTGGCTTGGTCTTGCCTCCTTTGTGGTATAGCTGCACTCCGCCAACTCTTAAACGATTTTCATCAACAGCTGTGTTTTCTACTTTCAAGACGTTTTCTCCACCTAGAGTTCAGGCATGGCTTCTTTTGACGATAACCGAGACATTTTAGCAGCTGAATTGTTCTCTAAGAAATCACTCACTACACGTGTCATTAATCCCACACCACCCAAAGAAGGGCTCAAACATAAATTCATTAAACTAGAGAGACTTAGGAAACAAGAATTAGCTCGATGGTGGGATATAACTACTCTCAAGCGTTACCTAGAAATCAAACAAGTCCCGAGAGGACTGCGTGTCATAATTTTTCCATCATTTGAAGACCTAGATCCAGATTTGTTAGGAGAGTGGGAACATCTCATCTCTTCTACCTCTTTCAGCATGATAAACATACTTATTAAACATGCTGACAGAAAACTAAACAAATTACTTTTGGAGATTGCCTCACTTGAGGAGGAGATCAGGAATCTCAACCTCACTGAAGCGACCGATAAGAACTATGCAATCATGAAAGATATCCTTAATGGTTACCAACTATATGTGAAAGATAAAAAAATGAGGAAGCTCATTAGGGACGAGAATGACTACAGGAGTGGAAGAATATACACGTTTGCACGAAAATTCGACCAGGTTAATAGAGAAACCACCAACGTACAAACTAGAATCCCCACTCCGACTGAGTCCATCTCTAATAGTCTGTCTGACGTCTCCAATCTTTCCAGTGATAGCACAAGCCTTTCTTTAGACAGGCCCTCTGACAACACTACTCACGCAAATGCCTCTCATCAACCAAATGCTTTTTTAGAGGAACTAGGCCGATACAGGAAAGGGATACGGCAGAACTTCAACAGACCAGGCCAAAACAGAAGCACACCAGGAGGGGAGGGATCAGACACAACATCAAACACAAGAGAGAAAATGACAACCCGTTCCATCTCGAAAACTCAGAAATCTTGAGTAAGAAATCAGATCAGGCCTCACTAACCACATTAGACAACTCTGTACAGGTTATTAACCTATCTAGCGCTTGTCTGTCTGTACATGAAATAAATGTTCTGAAAAAAGGATTGGGCTTCTGTCCTACTTCCACGCCTGATTACACTAATTTACACATCGATCTTTTTTAATTTGTACGTAATCTCAAACTGAAGAAATTCTTCCACAACAAAGTAACAACCAACAGGGACTCACCTAACCCTACACTACCATGCAACAGATCCATTAAGGATCTGCAAGACGTACAGACAGTACTCTCACTTGACAATCCATCCCTGTCTGCCAACTGTCTGGACGAACTATTAATCCAACTTGACGTTCCATCTAATCTTGAGTTGAACAGTGGACTCAGACCAAAATCTACTTTTGTGCCGACACTACCCCCAGATAACTGTATCGATGTCTTCTACAAGGCAGTGAGCACCGACCTTTTCCAACTAGAAGACAAACTCGGGACACACAAGTGTAGACACAACAAGAATCTGACACAAAAAGAAATTCTAGCCCTACAAGGTCTTTCAAAACGCACAGACTTAGTCATTAAGGAAGCGGACAAAGGGGGTAACGTGGTGGTGATGGACAGATCTGACTATATCTTGGAAATAAACAGACAACTTGAAGATACACGAGCCTACACCACTATCCAGTCTAACCCTCTCCCTGACATCACCACACTTATCGAGAGTAAATTGACCCATTGGAAAAACACCTGTCTCCTTTCCGATCATGAGTACAAATACCTTTTTGTGACAGCACCCCGTGCACCCTGCATTTACATCCTACCCAAAGTACACAAACAAGGCAGCTTTCCACAGGGCAGGCCCATTATCTCAGGAATTGGCTCTCCCACAGAACACATTTCTGAGTATATTGACTCCTTCTTACAACCCATGGCTCGGAATCTTCCCTCTTACATTCAAGATACCAGAGATCTCCTATGTCAACTTGAGGGCATAGAATGGAATGATGATTGTATTTTCGTCAGTTTAGATGTCAGTTCACTGTACACCTCAATCCCCCTAGAAAAGGGTTTGGAGATGCTCTCATTGACTCTCTTTTCACGCGATGCCACCTTGTATGAACACACACTTATGCTTCTTGATCTAACGCGCTTGGTACTTGAAAACAATGTGTTCTTACATAATGGTAATTGGTACCGACAAAGCCAGGGGGTAGCTATGGGTGCTAAATTCTCTCCATCATATGCCAACTTGTACATGGGACAGTTTGAAAAAATTCACCTTTGGTCCAAATGCCCGGCACACATCAATCAACACATTCTGTTTTGGGGAAGGTACATTGACGATATTCTCGCTATTTGGACAGGCAGTATCTCTGATCTAGACACATTCATAGTTCACCTCAACAACAATGACTTCAATCTAACCTTCACACATAAGACAGATCGCACCCAAATTGAATTTCTGGATCTTCTTCTATATACTACCGACAATAGAATTACCTCCAGGCTGTACAGAAAACCAACAGCCTGCAACTCTATCCTACATGCGCAGAGTGCCCATCCCTTGACACAAATCAAAGCAATTCCATATGGGGAAATGATTAGAGTTCGTCGTAACTGCACCGATACTGACATCTTCAAAGATGAACTCAAGAAGCTAACACATCGGTTCCAAGCACGGGGGTACTCTGAGAAGCTCATTTCAACGGCTACCAAACGTGTTTCCACTATTAATCAACACTTGCTTCTCATAAGGGGCCCAAAAAGAACGTCCAAAGCATCTAACAAACGTCCCGTTTCCTTCATCACCCAGTATAGCCCTGCCAGCAAAACTGTACTTCACATCCTTAAACAACACTGGCACCTACTACTCCTAGACTCAGGCCTTAGAAACTACATCAACAGCTCACCTATGATGACTCACAGCAGGGGACGCACCCTTAGGAACATCTTATGCCCTAGCTTTCTCATGCCCCATACACAGACACACCCCCCAACTTGGTTTCCTACGAAACCCAATGGATTCTTCAAATGTGGGGGCTGCATTTCCTGCCAAATGGCTCTCAACAGAACTACTTCTTTCTCCTACAATACTAAGACGGTCTACAATGTCAGGAGCTTTATTAATTGTAATACTAAATACACAGTATACTGTATCATCTGTGCATGTGGCCGCATCTATATCGGCAGTACTATACGGCCACTCAAAGAACGGGTTCAGGAACACATTAGGGCTATCAGAAACAACAACAATGCATACCCGCTGGTTGTTCATTTCAACACCTCACATGGTGAGAGGGACATATTCAACATCAAATTTCACGGAATTGCTCAGGTCACAGGATCACATAGACTGGGTGACAGAACCAGGGACCTCCGCAAGTGCGAGGCCAAATGGATTCTCAAACTCCGTGCAGTTGAATTTGGACTCAACACTGACCACGAACTGCATTTTTTCCTCACGTAAAATGTGTTTACCATCAATGCTATGTTTTTTGTTTATTTTTTTGTTTGTATTGTGTAATATACATCACTGTAACTTTCCCAAGACTTGTTACGCATTGCTATATCCTGGCATCCGCTTTACACAGAAAGTGACTATATTTGTGTATACACTATACTTTATGCTTTGATTGACTCAGAGAAACCTGGCCTAGAATATCTCAACATTGTTGTGTCTACCATTAGTATGAATTGCTTTTCCTAACTTTTCTATAACCACGGAACTTTTAAACTCTTCCAATGTTTTTCGCAGTTGCTTTTGCTACATTACTCTATGTCTAATATTGAGTGACCACCCTAGATGACATGACACCTGTACATAATATGTTTCCTGCACAGCTCAGTAGTACTCACGGGCTATATATATATATTTTTTAATATTCTTTAATTTCTTTAACTGTATTAATCCCTTAATACATATAGGTTTCCACATTGTCGGGTGACTCTCTCGGTGTTCTACACACACCACACACCACACTTTTTTCTCTATTCTCACTTCTTTAAACCCACACAATATACTATCCTTTTTCCCTTCTTTACTGCCTTTTGTCCACTTACATTGGCTTCTGTTTGTCCATTTACATTGACTTGCTTTTTCATATTCTCTCCTGTACTTTCATTTCTTATAATCGTCTCCCAGTCTTTTCTACTACATTTCTAAACACATCCGTATCCTTCCCAATATGGCCGCCTTCGTTCTCTTCCTTTTTTCCCATGGTTTTAGCCACCCACCTCCCTACAACTGTTTAGCATAGTCCCTCTTCTATTTCTACCCGTTCTGAATGAGTTCAAAACGAACGCGCGTCGTTGAGCTATTGACTCGCTTCGCCAAATAAGACACTCCCGGACCAGCATTCAGGTAATCGGGACCCTCCTAACGTTGTTCATACTACTGGGGGGTTCCTTTTTCATATTTTTCCAATCACCATACTGAGGTAACTAGTATTATGCAAACCGACTTTCGTACTCGTTACAACTCAGTCATTTCAAGGGGGTTTTACCTACTCTTATGCAACGGAGGCACACTCCAGTGTATAATGTTGATGATTCTGCCCGGCTTTCATTTTAAAACTACGGACACGCTGACACCTAATGCCTTACACTGGCTCAGACATAATATTCTTTCTAGGGCATTGATAATATTACCTCGGACATATATATTAGCGGGACATTGCGCATTACCAACAATCGAGCTTTTCCGGGTTTTTAATTTTTCAAACTATTTTACGCCGCAAGCCATTTTTGGAGACTCCAACCCCTACAACCTCTTTGACATCAATTCTGTTTACCCAATTAGGTCACATTTTTGGGCTTATCCGGGCTCTGATATCACCGTATACTCGACCACTGGAATTATCGATTCTTCGTTTACTGAATTTACTGTCTTCTTGTGCCTCTGGCCAGACGGGCCCAGGTATGTTTTTCCATGACTTACCTTTGCAATAATTTCTACATTACCCCATATCACGTTTTCCACCCCCTTTTTCTTTCCCCTCTTCTGAACTTATTTCCTCTCTGGCTACTTACCTCATATCCATCTTGCCACTCTCTCTGAGCGCTGTCTCGGGCCAAACCCACTCACATGGTACTATACTTTATTCTACCAACATAATCACTGTTGTCACTGTGGTAACCTTACCTCTTTGCTTTCTATCTTACTAGTGTTCGGGTTCACTTCACAATATATTCACCATATTCGGAGGCATCCAAAATAGACGCGTCGCGCCGAACTCACTGCACACAGTCCTTGCTTTAACTCGCACTTGTGTTTGGATCAACATAACAGCATCCATTTTTGCCGTGCCGCATGACTGTTTTCTCACTTGCATCTAATCGCGCATGCATCTTTTTCATTGGTGATTACGGGTTTAATATACATTGTAAAACTCTGTAAATTTCATATATTCAGACCAACTGTATATATTGGTATGTTTTTATTACTTCTTCACAGCCTTGATAAAGTCACTTGTGTGACGAAACACGGGTTGGCTGTTTCCTGTAAGACGACACAAACCTACACCTGTGAATAAAGACTCTACCTTTAACACCTACCCGGAATCATCGCTTTACTCTTCGCCTTTGGATTCGTTGTACTTGGGCTCTACTTTCGTCCCATGAACATTGTTGAACTTTTACTTTTCTGTGTGCCTTGGTCTACCTGTACTTAATGGTCCTAATCCTCTTTATTTGCTGCTTGTGGCAATTAAGTTTAGTTTAAGAGTACTTTTTTCTCTAAGTTTACCTCAGTTAAAAAAGGTTTTGTAATGTGCAAAATACACTTTAATTAATAAACTACGGGCTTACAGTAGTTATTTGTCTCTCTTTATCTGCATGCCCGGGCGGTGAAGGTTGAGCATTCCCCTATGGGGCTGAGGATGCGCTAGAACCAGCTGAGGATACGCTAGAACTAGCTCAGGACAGAAAGTGTGGAAATCGTCAGCCAGCGTGTTGAGTGCGGCCTCTGCCTAACATGTATTGACCACTGCTCACCGTCTCTAAACAACCTTGTACGTGGGCTGAGATGACTGCCTCTTCCCTCAATTGACCTCCCAGGATGTGCATATGGGCAAACCTCTTTCTCTTTAGACCCCTGATAGTAAATGGCCAGCCATTTTATGAGCAGCCATGGTGCCCACATTTCAAAAACTGAAGAGTTTGATATGAGAGCAGATGAACAGCTAGGGGCCACCGGGTTGTGGCCCAGTTGGGCAAACTCTAATTAAGGTGTTCAGGTCAGGCAACCTAGTAAGAGCTTTAGTTGTAACTGGTAGATTTATTTAGACACTTTTGGTAGTTTGAAGTGGTAGTCCTCATACGTATATAGATTTTGGTCTATATATAATGGCAGGGGACCATGAATATTACATGCAAGCAGACTGTACGTAAGAAAAGCATTAACCTATAGCTTGAACCCAGTGGTTCCTTAATGCTGGATGTCACAGTGAAAAGATCAGTGAAAATAGCAAATAAATTATACATGAGGCAATTATGGAAGACCACTGCCCCGTTTCCTCAGGGTTTCTGAAGATGCATCTGTTCACATGCAATCTGAGGGTTCAGGCTTACTCCCAATAGAGACCCTGGAGCCCTGCTACTCAGACATGCGGAGAATCCCTTTGAAAAGGTTTGCAGGGAGTTCAAAGCAGGGGAAGATAAGTTACTTCATGAAGAAGGGCACAAAGGTCTCCCTCCCCTTTCAAATGAGACTGATGGAAGGGTGATCTCTCAGAGAGCCTGTTAACATAACCAGGGATTTAAATTAAAGGCTCAAAGGGGTGAGGGACTGGCAGCTGGCAGGGAGGGCACCAAGAGCTAGCAAACACCTCTAAGGACTGAGATCATGACGATGGCTTGTTTGATCCTTAGGATGTCCGACATACCTGCTCAGTCCAAGTGGGATTGTGCCCCCAAAGTGGCCAACTTTGTGCAGACCAGACTCTGATGGTCTCTCAACAGAAATGATAGGAACCTCCAGGTGGGCACAATACCCTAGGGTTTCCATTGAGGGTGAAGTGACAGTCACTGCAGAACGGGATATCAAGACGGTGACATTCCTAGGGAAGTATACAAAATAGATTTTTAAAGGTCCTGACCCGCACGCAAGGAAAAACTTTAATACCTGTCTGGGATCCTAGCTGGGATCATGAAGAAGGCTGTGACAGCCAAGGGGTCGAGAGAGTGGTGGATCCAGATATACTCTTTCGGGTGTGCCCTCATGATAATCTGCTGGCTTGGAAGCATCAGCTTTGCAATTTTCACTGAGCAAAGGCAGTCCATTCTGTTGAGGGTCGACCTGAAATTTGCCTCTTTTGAGGTGGGACCGGAGGTAACAGAGAGCCTGATCGGTGACACATTTGTCCTTACAGATGGTACTGTGCTCAATAAAGCACTGTCATTATTAAAGAGAATTTTTCCACCTAGATAATTCAGTGGGACAAGGTGCAGTAGGGGGCATTGGTAAGCCGTGATTAAATGCAAAGTCCCCAAGGGATGCAGAACTTTAGAAAAAGGGGCAGGAATAGCTAGATTTAGTCCCTTCGTTCCTGCCAGATGGAGGTCTGGAAGGGAGTGGTTCAGCAACTGGTGAGAGTACTACCTTGTATATTTGTACAACTGGGAGGACGGAACTGCAGAGTATCCATCCAGGTGGCAGAAAGATTTTTTGGGACTCCTGGACTCTGCAGACTATTCTGGAACTCTAATCAGAGGTTGAGGGCACTCGAGTGCAACCAGTAAGGACAAGCCCCATTTATTTCTCAAGAGCTAACAGCCCTAGTAGACAAAGAGATACAGGATCTGAAGTCAAAGGCAGCAATTCAAAAATACTCTCTCGGCAACCTAGGGGATTTCCTCAGCAACCTATGTCTTGTCAAAAAGAAAGAGAAAGGTTTCAGTCCTGCCATAAACCTGAAGAAGTTCGATGGATGACCATTCAATAGGCATTTCATGATGGAAGGCATCCTTCTGTGCATTTTCTGAAAGTTTGGATGTTCTAGCTGGATCTGAAAGCGGACAGCCTCTCAGTCCTCATTTACAGTCCTCACAGACTGTTTCTACCGGTTATATGAAGAGGGCAGGTATGGGAGTTCAAGTTCCTCCCTTTTGGGCTATCTTCCACACCTTCATGTTTTTCAAAGCAGGTGTGACCAGCAGAATCCTTGCTTCCAGCTTGCAAGTTCAGAGTTACTATTTACCTAGACAACATCAACTTCATGGCGCAGGGCACACAGGTACTCTTTTCCTAAGTGCAGTCAGCGATGAGACTCCTGATGAAATGGGAATCCTGATAAACCAGAAATTGTATATGATACCTAGGAAGAAAATTGATTTCTTTGGGCTTCACAAAAGATTTGGAGACTACAGTGAGTAAAGAAGGAACTTAGATAGGTCTTGAAAACAAAGGCCCTCATTCTGACCTTGGCGGGCGGCGGAGGCCGCCTGCCAAAGTCCCGCCGTCAGGTTACCGTTCCGCGGTCGAAAGACCGCGGCGGTAATTCTGACTTTCCCGCTGGGCTGGCGGGCGGTCGCCTTCAGACCGCCAGCCAGCCCAGCGGGAAAGAGGCTTCCACGATGAAGCCGGCTCGGAATCGAGCCGGCGGAGTGGAAGCTGTGCGACGGGTGCAGTTGCACCCGTCGCGTATTTCACTGTCTGCGCAGCAGACAGTGAAATACATGTAGGGGCCCTCTTACGGGGGCCCCTGCAATGCCCATGCCAGTGGCATGGGCACTGCAGGGGCCCCCAGGGGCCCCGCGACCCCCCCTACCGCCATCCGGATCCCGGCGGTCGGACCGCCGGGATCTGGATGGCGGTAGGGGGGGTCGGAATCCCCGCGGCGGTGCAGCAAGCTGCGCCGCCGTGGAGGATTCAATGGGGCGGCGGTACACTGGCGGGAGCCCGCCAGTGGTGCCGGTCCGACCGTGGCTTTACCGCCGCGGTCGGAATCCCCATTGGAGCACCGCCGGCCTGTCGGCGGTGCTCCCGCGGTCCTCCGCCCTGGCGGTCTTTGACCGCCAGGGTCAGAATGAGGGCCAAAGTCTCCCTGGGAATGATCAGTAGGGGTGTGGGCCTATAGATGACTTCAATTCAAGCCATTTTTCCATGCCACTTTAGGTCTTGCAAAAGATGAAGGTCCTGCACACCGAGAAGGGTTAATCTCACACACAGGTCTTCTTAGAGGAGGCCAGCACAGCAGTTTTCTGGTTGCCGGACCACATAAAGGTATGGAATGGCTAAGTAATCTGCAAATCGTACTGGATATAATTGTAAACTCTGAAGCCAGCTTATTAGTTGGGGAGCCTCATGTGGAGCTGCATCCATGAGTAATTATTGGCCATAAGATAAGTTACATCTTCAACTCAAATGGATAGAAACTGGAACTGTCGGTTCTTGAGTGATTCCAGCACCTGGCGACTGCAGCCATGGGTTTTGAAGCTGGAGAACTTCAGGTGGGGTTTTCTATGGAGGGACTCGTTCACTAAGAGGCTGAATGCTCAGATTCTGTTCTTTTTCAGCTGAAGATCAGATCCATAAGTGGATGTGGTTCTACAAGACGAAAGCAAGGGGTTGAGCTGTCCATTTCCTTCGTTTCAAAGATCTCTCGGGTTGTACTGCAAATCAGGTGTCAGTGGGTAGAACGGATTCTGGTGACTTCAGTCTGGAGGACCCTAGCTTGGTTCCTGGGCCTATTAGAAATGTCCTGCAATTTTCTGGTTTGGTTACTTCACTTCTAAGATCTTTTGGGACCAGACGAGAAATTCATCCAGTGTGTCGGGACAACCTTCTGTCTCACAGGAGACATTTGATGGACATTGCTTGGGCTTTGACAAAGGGTACTTCCTTTATCAAGCATTCTTGAGAAGCAGGTACCCACAAATACTATCGATCACCTTGGAATTACTTTTGTTGTTGGGGTATAGAAATGGATTTTGATTCCCACTGGGGAGAGGGGCAGCTTGGGCACATCCTACATTTTCTTTTGAAGCTAGTCGAGTCAGAGAAAGCTGATTTGAGATTTCAGCTGGTCACACGGCAGACATCCTTTGGTTTGCAACTTTTTAAATGGGATTAGATTCTCAAGACCCACAACACCTCATTATTCTGGGTTGTGCCTTGTCAACAGGGTTCTGAAACTCTTCTGCAATTGGCCTAACACCCTTGTCACAAAGGCAATTGTTTGCAGTGTTAACTATGCTGCTGTGTATTAGTTCATGTAAAGGAATTTCAGATGATGGTACGCTGGATTTGATTGATCATTCATTTAGTCCAAATGGGAAAATGTTCATGAATGTGTTACAAATAATACACATAAGTAGGGAAGCCCAAAATCTAACGTTAAATGCAAAATAGTAGGTAGCACATCAAAAGCTCAGAGACAATTGTCTTGTCAACTGACTATGGGTCCTCACTAGAAAATATAATTTGTGGCATAGAGTAAAAATATGCAAACATTAAGCCATTATGTATATGTTTTCTATAAATGTAAGTCAATTCATTTTAATTATGTGACAGAAACGTGTTACTCTCAGTTAAAACGTATCTAATGTGCAGGTTTCAGGATCTTTTCCCAGAGACAATATTACTCCAACAAATTATATTAGAATTATTATACTCCTTAATTCTGTTTTCACTTGCAAAGTTCAAACGTTAGTTTACGCCTTTTTAAACTGTGCACACTGTACAACTGTCGACCGTCTTCCATTCTTAGTACTTAAGCCAGACTCGTTTCCATTGCTATTGCTTGTGTCACTCTTGCTTCATCTCTAGTTCCTGTCCTTCTGCTAATGCTAATGTAAAGGTCCCACTTCTGTGGCAAGTGCCTGTGACACCTTTGTGACTAGTGTGTAAAATACATGTCATAGGTTAGAATCCTGGTAGAGCCGACTTAGTATTCTCATCCTTCTGATGTTGACCAGCTGTGTGCCATGGTAATGGATAGTAGTAAATACAAGTTATTAATACGTGCTCGTTGTCTCTCATGCCTAGTGCAAGTACAGCTCATTCTTCCTTGCCCAGACTGTGTGCAGCCCCTCCTCCAGGTTTAGTGAATGTGATGTTCCTTCTTTCATTTCCATAGCTCGCCGCACCTAGACTATCACTTCATTGGACTTGGAAGTACTTGAGGAGATAAGTGTGTTCCTACAGCCCCCCGTGCAGCCCAGCGGATTGCAGCAGATGGCTTGTGTTTCGCTTTCACTCTGGACTGCTGAAATAATGATGAATCTCGTTGGCCTAATGATACAGTAGAAAGAAGGTGGCTGAAGGCCAGTCACATCTCAAAGATCCCCTTTCATGTACATGGTCCACTGTTGATAGCAACAAACAGCATTAATGCAGCAGGCTTTGTGTGTGACCCCGGTTATCATGTGTGGGGCCTGTAATTTATAAGCTCCGCTTTCAAGCACTTAACATCTCAGTTTGGTGCTTTCTTAGTCTCTGCCTAGAACAAGGGTCACCTGCAGTACACGGCTACGTCCTGACCTGGGGTTCCACACTGGCAAATTGAACACTTAGGGGCAGATTTATGAAAATTAGCGCTGCACCTAGTGAAGCACTACTTTTATTGAGCCCTATGGCGGTAGTCAGGGGGACTAGCATCATCATTTTTTACCCTAGTCTGATGCTGATTAGTGTAAAAAATGATGATGCTAATCCTGCAAAGCACCCAGAGGCCCATTGTAACCAATGGGAGCCTCTTTATAACGCCTGCACTTAACAGGCATTTAAAAATGGCGATAAAATTGGCGCAAAGGAATCTCATAGACTCCTTTGCACCATTTTTACGGCCCTCCTAGCGCCGGAACACCCCCCTTGAATACATAATGCCTGGTGCAGGCATAATATGGCGCAAGGGGTTGCAAAGTGGCGCACTGCAAGCATTGCACCACTTTGTAAGTATGGTGCTGCACTTTTGCCTTTCCAACTCCATATTAGTGTAAAAAAATGATGCTAATGTGGCGTTGGAATGACGCAAGCCCACAATAAATCTGGGTCTTCGTTTTATCAGGAACTTCAGGCGAGCTTGTCATTTTGTTAGAATCGCCCCAATTTTCTTCCTTGTGCTTTTCACAAGCAAAAGGTGAGGGGGTGGCCTAGATCATGGGCACACCGTTTCAGAACCTTCCACTCTTTGAGAACTCCTTATTTGCGTTTGACCTAAACTAGATTTTTCTCTGATACATATCCTTTTACATTTCCTCTGCGTGCCCTGCGAGTAAATAGAGTTGTTGATGAGACAAAGAGTTTTTAAGTGCAATCTATATGCTATGGGGTGCAAGCAGAAGCAGCGGCGTCACAAAAGTTGAGGGCCCCCTCTACGAAGTACCTGAAGGTGGCCCGCCTCCCTGGACCCAGTCAAGGGCCTGTCGCCTGTGCACAGTGTACTATGATAAGGGGGCCCACTGGAGCTCAGGGGACCCCTGCACCGTGAGGGATGTGGGGGCCTTTCTTATGCCACTGAGCAAAAGAATTTTAGTGATGGAGTGTGCATGGTGTCTCAGACCCAACGAGTGATGCATGGCATAGTTCTGTAGTCTGAATCTTTGATAATGATTTTTTTCAGAAGACCTATGTATAGAAGATTGCAATAACAATCCAACCAGCTTTAAAGACCAATGTGATCTTTTGAAAGATGTTTAGGATAGGTAAGATTCCTCTTTACAGTTGGAACTGGTGGAAAATGATATGGCGATAGCATTGGAGATATCCTTCCAAGGTTGCTAGCCATTCAGTGCTGCCAAAGACACTGAGGGGCATATTTATACTTGTTTTGCGCCGAATTTGCATCATTTTTTTAATGCAAATTCAGTGCAAAACTAACTCCATATTCACTTTGGTGCTAGACTCGTCTAGCGCCAAATCTATGGAATGAAAGTAATTTTGGGGATGTGGAAACCTACTTTCCGTCAATGAGATGCAAAGTGGGTGGTCCCGTGCAAAAAATGACTCTATGGCCTTAGCACCATATTTATCCCCCGTGCTAAAATCATGCACGGGAGGGAGGAGGGGTCAAAAAATGGTGCAAAGCTTGCTTTGCAACATTTTTTTACGCCTGGGTCAGGGATGGCGTTAAGGGACCTCTGGGCCTATTTCCCTGGTGAAACACCATGGAATAAGCCCCCAGGTGCCCTCCCCACGCCCAGGGACACCCACGCCAGAGGGACAGCAGAGGATGGGTGACCCCATCCCAGGTAAGTATAGGTAAGTACAGGTAAGTATTTTATTTTATTTTTTAAAGTGCCATTGGGGGCCCTGAAATGCCCCCCCTACATGGCACTGGGTGCAGTGGCCATGCCAAGGGAACCCTGCCCCCCTGTGCTGGCCATTGGGGTGGTGGGCATGACCCCTGTCTTTTCTAAGACAGGAGTCATGTGGTATGGATGGTTTTGCGTCAGAAAATGACTCTAGGCAGGTTAGAGTCTTTTTTTGTTTTACTCTAACCTGCCTAACGTCATTTTTTGGTGCAAAGCCCTCTTCTTCTATACCGCCTGCCCCACCCGACTAACGTCATTTTTTTTTATGCTAGCCTACCCTTTGCACCGGCTTGCACCATTCCATAAATATGGTGCCCAGCTGGTCAACAGAAATGGTGCAAGCTGGTGCTCAACTTTTTGGCGCAAAACTGCGTCACTGCAGTTTGCACCAAGAAGTATAAATCAGGGCCTGAATGCACCTGTGTGATCTAATATGACCTGTACGAAGGATTACCTACATCTTGAGCGCTGAGTAGTTCTTCACTAATGTTTAAGAATTCGCTGACTTGCCTCAAAAAGTCTGAATCCTGACTGGAAATGGTTTAACTGTCCATTTGAACCTGAAAAGTAGGGGGAAATGGTGGGATATCATTTTACAATGCAGGGCTGGTCCCAAAATTGGAAAGAATGTTAGAATCTACAGAGGATGTTTTTTAGAAGTGAGGCAATGAATGTGTGTTTTGGGTCATGGGGAGTTTCTCTGAAGAAGTGTGAGATTGCTGACAACTGGTGCATGCACTGCAAGACATAGATTAATGGCCTTGATGTTGGTAGTGTTCCGTGAAGGGTAAGGTTTTTTGAATGTGCCTCGTCAGTCTCTGTTGGGTTTAGACACTCAATAATTCATCATACATGCGCTCTGCTGCCCATCCTTGGTCTCCATGCATTCTCATCACCCACTACTCATCCTTACATTCAGCCACTCGACCATCCACGGTAAAACACACACAGATTCAACAAGCATATGTAAGACAAATGAATAAAAGTATAAGCAAGGAGCAAATGCCACCACTTAAGCATGGCAGACATACTTACAATCAAAATGAAGTGAAAAAGTAACCATTGCATTGCTCGGCCATCTTGAGATGGTATGGATTGTAGTTTATCATTGTTATAAAGTTCTAACATGAATGCTACGTTTAGAAGCAATGAGTCAGCCATCTTAGAATGGTAGAACAATTATACACTATGCACAGTGTGTTCCAAAATGGCTGCTCAGTAAATATCAGACTGGTATGTCATGTGCATATACATGGCCACTAGGCCATCCTTTACTAAATGGCATGAACGAATTGGGTTTCATTGTCAATTATGTCATCTTTACAAGGTGCAGCGAACCACTTTCAATGGAGACCTGGTCCTATGATTGATAAACTCAAAGAACTCTGAAAACTTCACTATATGTTGGGACTGAATCCTTAAGTGTTCAACCCTTTTTAGATGCTGGATTTTCAGCGAGAGGGGTCTCTAAAGGGCCAGCAGTCTGCTGTCTAACCAGCCCAGAGTACCGCTATGCAAGCGTTTTGAGTAGCTGGGCAGAATTTTCCTAGGACATAGGCCTACAGGAAGTTTTTGTTTCTATGTCATGACAAATCACTGCCGTTGCAAGTCCTTCAGAGGCCTCTGAGACAATCTGCTCTTATTAGGTCTCTTCAACCAAACAGCACAAGCTGTCTGGTTGCGGAAGAACTTTTGTGGGCTTGGCAAAACTTGTGAAGGCTCACAGCCCACCCCTTGCCTTACTGCAACTCTCACTTGTTTGACTCTTGTTTGAGGTATTTCCTTCCTTTTTGTGTTTGACTCTCCATTGCAGAATAGCCTCTTTACCACCAGTTTGATTGCCTGACTTGAATCCTTCAACTGATCACCTTTAGGGAAGTACTTTTTTTGTTTTTGTTTTTTAATGAAGCGCTCCATGAGAGTGTATGTGTTTTCCAGTTTTATTGATCTTGTTCATGCTTCTCTCCCCCTCGTGTGCTGCTCTCTCTCTCATGTGCTTCTCCCCACAGCCAAACTCACCTGTGACTGGTCTCTGTGTTGCTCTCTCCCTTGTATGATTCTGCTCAACCCACTGTGATACTTTCTCCTTCATGTGCTGTTTGTGGAATACTGTCCCAAACCCAACTTATTTTTATTCTACGCCAATCCCCTGTGCTCCTTTCGTCTTCAGTAAACTACCTATTTTTATGAGGCTGTTTGCTATCTTCAGTCTGTAGAGGAAAGGTGAAAAGCCTGTGTGGCTACCCTAAGGGGTGATTGCATCTGGTGATCTCCAAGATCATGTGATTGACGGTGTGGATCTATCTCCAGGTTTTACCGTGATCTAACAGGGTCAAAACAGCTTCTGGTGTATCCTGGCAGGGCATTTTAGCCCACCTACTCAAATGTTGCTAACCTACATCAGTTTTACCTTCAGAGGTTATTGCAGGCTGGTGATGTAGCGAGTGCTTCTTTCAAATTCACACTGAGTTTTCCAGTCAAAGTAAAACACTGCTGGTCTTCATGAAAATAAAATTCACGGATTGAGGTGTAAGCCCTTGGTGTTATGGCTTTCTTAAAACTTTGTCATGAGATATTTTGGTATATCCTTGTGTAGAAAGGTCTGTGAGGAAGACGCGGGGAAGGGTAGTAATGGTAATCTTAATTGCTCTCAGTGCTTCTCTTACTTGTCCCAATTATGATCCTTTCCCGCCTTCCACAAAGTATGAGTATTGCATGATGGACCAGTTTGCATTGGTATTCGCACAAGTTTTGAGGGTGAAGCAGCAGAGTTCTTATATTCAACAAGAAACGCCAGCAGTTTAAAAAGTTTTTTCCAAAGTTTTTAGGGCAGGTGGGTAGACTCTCTTCGAAAAAAACTCCCTCTCATTAAGTGAAAATGATGAGGTAGATTATTGGTAATGATGATCACCGGTTAAAATACATAAAATTATAAATAAACAAACAATAATGCCATTATTCCACTAATGTATTTTATTATTATTATTACTTTTAGCAAATTCGGATTTGCTCAAATGTTGGGCTTGGAGACAACAGTTTTTTCCTTCAACTGCAAATTTGGTCCATTGCAAACTAAGTAAGCTGCACATTTTATAGCGTCTCTGTTACAATAGATGGGTAGACTGATGAGAGACCAAGTGCCACTTGCCAAGATAAGAGCCGGATACGCAGATCCTATTGCCGGCACCGCAGCTAGCGCCATTGTCCCTCCATCTCCGGCACATAAAGGAAAATAATTTCTCTGCTCATGGATTGATTTCATCCCCTGACTGACGCAAGACAGCGCAGACCCTGCTCTCCAGGAAGTAGAGTGCCAACCCAGCCTTTGTTGGGGAAAAGTATCCAGCTCGTCTTCTGCTTTACGCGCATAAGCACTGAAGTGTGACTGATTTGTAGATTCATTAAATACAACACAGTGGAAACACTGCCACGATGAGTTCTGCCTGTCCAACCCCTGGTCTTCCATGACACTCACTGACAGTAAAGGCCACGGTTTAATTGATCTGCATTGTTTTGTGCAAAGCTGAAGTATTGCTTTAAAACACGCAGAACATTTGTTTCTGAACAATTATTGCAGAATAAAAATTGGAAAAGTATGAAATGCATATATGCTGGGAGTCACAATACCATGGGTCATAGTCACACAGTTAAATCTATGTGCGGAGTTCAGTGCATATATATATATATTTATGCCTAAGCCTGGGTGTAACTCTCCACCTAGATGCAGTTCAGCACCTCTGGGCACAGATTTATGTCTTTTAGTAAGATTACGTGTCCACATGACTATTAGTAACTTTATGGGCATATTTAAGCATATGCCCATAAGCATAGTTCTGTGTAGCGTAAATGATCATCGTTACCCATGCTATGTCGTAATATTAATGGAAGGGAATGTAATAACTCCTTTCTCCTGAAGAACATCACACATACGCCTGACAACCTAACAGTGTCTATGGGTGTGGCTGTATGTGGGGGTTAGATCCCAGCGATAATTGCACGACTGGTGACATTGGGAAGGAACTATTTTCATTTGGCTGGATACATTCACAATTGCTGAAATTTTGCTACTTGAGGGATTTTTTCAATTTTTTGTGTGGCAAAAAGCCCCCATGGTTCTCTCTAAATCGCTCTGGGGATGATCTGGTTTGCTGGGCATCCCATAATATTATTGGAATATTTATGAAGTGGTCATTTGAAGGTGCCTACAAAACCTATAATTTCAGACACACTGTTTGAAAATTGTGCGGCAAAATGCCCCTTAAGAACTGCCTGTAAAGCCTATGACTTATGACTCCATTTATTTCATAGTAAAATGCACCATTTATTCCCATTTTTCCATAAATTCCATTTGGCAGACCTTCCCCTAACGACTGAAAACCTGTTGAGGGCGGCTGGGATCCCTCACTTAGCTCAGTGCAGTCTTACGCCAGACCATGTTTAAAGCTTACCCGCAGCCGCTGTGGGCATGGCTACCAGAGGAGCATCCGGTACAGTGGCACCAAGGGGCACAGAAGTGGAAGGGGCACCCTACCTTGCACCAGCCGGAGTTATGTTACAACTTGTCTGTTCAGATGTTTCAAAGAACAGAGCATGAATTGGGAACTCATTCTGTGTTTACTTTTCGAAGAGTGGGATGGAGAGGGTGCCAAAGGGTTAGAAGATAAGGGCGAAATAAAGAAGTGAAAGGAAAAGGAACCAATAAAAGGACGGGGGAAGAATGCAGAGGAGAGAGAAAAGTGACAGATTGAAAAAAGGAAATAACCACGAGCGAGAAAGACAGAGAAGTTAAGGATGCCAAAAGGGATAAGGCGAGAGGAAGAGAAAGGAACCAAAAAAAAACAGGACGTGGGGTAAGTGAGGAAGGCGCCGAGGATAAGCCAGACTCGTAAGAGGGGACGTGAGAGAGAGAGAGAGAGAAAAGGGGTAGGAAGGAGAATGTGGAGGAAAAGAGGAGAGAGAGGAATGGAGATGGGGAGGCAAGAAGGAAAGCCAGGCAGAATGAGAAGCAGGGCTGTAGCTATCAGTGCAGCGAGTACAGTGACACTGGGTCCAGGTGTGCGTTGAGCCCACTACGCCTCAATCACGTCAATATTTTAATCCCGTCCCAGTTTCCTTTCCTGCATTAGGGCCCATTGCACCGTGGCTGCGTTGCAGGACACCCGCACTTCATTTCCCTGCACACTTGGAATCATCATAAACGCCGTCAGCGTTGTGGTGTCGCTGGTTGGTGACGAAACCGACCATCCGACATCTTTTTGTAATGGGGGAGTACCAAGGCGTATTCAGCCTGGATAACTCCCCTCTGTTCTCTAATCCTCATGGTTTCCCCCGCAGCCTCCGGAGAGGACGCGGCACAGCGGTACTACACCAGCCCGCTGATGCACTGCTGTGTATCCCGAGGCCCGAACGACCACGCGGCCTCATTAGCAGCAAAAACCTTTGTCGGCTCATTCATTTATTCAAGCGCCGTTTGAGCCGCATTGTCGGACGGCTGTCGACCGTCCGACATTACATTGGCAACGAGCGGAGCGGCTCCACGCCAAGAGGATTGCCCCGCAGCGGCCGCAAGTCACGCGGTGCTCGTGCGGCGGAGGCAATCCCTCTTCCGTGTTAAAAAAAAATAATAATTCAAAAGCGGCGGCCGCTTCTCACGCGGTGCTCGTGCCACTCTGAATGCAAAGGCCTGTTTCAGCCTATTGGTCCACCACCTGGGGCATCTCAACGCAAAAAAAAATAATCTTGAACTCGTCTCAACGCTGGAAAAATCTTACTCTGGGAAAAATCTTAAACTCCTGAAACCACAGGACCTCAGCTACATGGTCAGCCCTCTCGCAGCCGACGCCCACCACTCACAGAGGGGTCATCCTACTACAACAGAGAACAGTGAGTACGTTAATGCCCCTGCACCAGTACCCATGGTATAAGACCCGTCAGCACCACCTCACAGCACGGCCAATACCTCTGAAACGTATCAGTCGAACCAGCCACTATGTCTGCCATACCCCCGGTTGAGCCATTCATTGTAGAGGGGGCCCCGTCTGCTCAAGCCCCTAGATGGAAGGAATTGGTAGAGAGAGTACTCCTTTTCTTCGAAGCCACCAAGGTCGCGAATGACCAGAAGCGCGCCATGCTCATCCACATAGGAGGGAGAGACATATATAAAATATCTAAAAATCTGGTGGAAGACGCCCCAAAAACACACACGACGCTCATAGCTGCATTGAACAGACACTTCAAGCCCATGGTAAACATCGACTACGAGAGATTCATATTCAGGCAGGCAAGACAAAATATAGAAGAATCACTGGACGCATTTCACATGAGGCTGAGGGAGTTAGCCAGCACCTGCTGGTTCAATGATGAAACAGAAGAAGTGAGGGGACAACTCATTCAGGGGTGTTTCTCCTTAAAACTCAGAGAGCGCATCCTAGAAGAATCCAGACAGTCTCTACCGGATATCCTGCAGTTGGGACGCACGAAAGAGCTGTCACGGGCCCGCGCATCTCACATGGAGGCGGCCCTGCAGCGACCCATAAAAGAAGAGACGGACTCATGCTAGGCAATGCGGATATTCTGGGGGAGTCCCATACAAACCATCGGAGTGCCAAGCGAGAGGCAGAGTATGCTCCAACTGTGGTAAGATAAACCACTTCGCAAAAGTCTGCAGATCCAAAAGAACCAAAACTGGAAATGCGTCAGTCAACACCGCAGCTGAAAGCACTGCGTCAAGCAAATCAGAGCCTGGGAGTGACATGGACAATGACGAGGCCACGGTACATGTAGTCCACTCCCTATTCACAATCAAAAACGCGCACTCTCGTCAAGCAACACTGCCAAGGTGTCAGATCCAAATGGGTACACACGAGACAATGGCAGTAGTGGACACAGGAGCGTCTATCAACCTCCTAGCAGCAGAGGAACACTGCAGGATGGTACCAGTCCCAACACTAACCAAGGCAAAGGTGAAGGTCTACGCGTATGGGCAGAACACTCCGCTAGCCCTGAAGGGCATGTTCCGAACCACCCTAACCCATGGATCACAATCCACCCCAGCGAAGGTATACGTAACCGAAGATGGACGACGGATGCTGCTGGGCTGCAAAGCAGCCGAAGAACTAGCAATAATCACTTTTGCATTCAACATCCACCAAGAGTCCGTAACGGACCTGCTAGCAAAGTATGATGGAATATTCGAAGGGATAGGCTGCCTCCGAGACCGTGAGATCAAACTCCATACTGACAAGACGGTACAACCAGTTGTCCTTCGGCACCGGAGAGTCGCATTTCACCTCCGGCCCCAAGTGGAAAAAGAACTGGACCACCTCGAAAACTCAGGTATTATCGAAAGGGTCTCCGGACCCACACCGTGGGTCTCACCCTTCGTGGTAGCACGCAAACCGAAACAACCAGGGGAGGTCCGCATATGTGTGGACATGCGCCTCCCCAATGCAGCCATCAAACGAGAGAGACATCTGACTCCCACAATTGACGACATCTTGGGAGAGCTTAGTGAATCTTGGTGGTTTTCAAAGCTAGACCTCCGATCCGGGTACCACCAGTTGGTGTTAGCGGAAGACTCGCGCTACATCACAACCTTCTCCACACACGTCGGACTAAGTAGGTACAAGCGGTTAAACTTCGGGATATCGAGTGCCGCAGAGGTGTTCCAAAACGTCATCCAAGAACTGCTAGCCGACCTGCCCGGAACCATCAACGTCAGCGATGATATCCTCGTCCACGCGCCCACTATTACGGAACACCACTCTCGCCTCCAGAATGTCCTACAGCGCATCCAGGATTCGGGGCTCACCCTGCACCAGCGGAAGTGCGAGTTCCTCAAGGCCAAGATACAATTCTTCGGCTACACATTCTCAGCAGGTGGCGTTGCCCCAGATCCAGCCAAAGTAGACGACATCAAGAGTGCACCCCCTCCCACCAGCACCACGGAAGTATGAAGTTTCCTCAGAATGGTCAACTACTGCGGCCGTTTCATCAAGGACTTGTCCAACCGCTCCGGAGATTAACAAAAGCCTCCGAGCCATGGAAGTGGGAATCCGCGGAACAAGCGGCCTTTGAAGCCATAAAGGAGGCTCTGTCCAGCGAGACCACTCTGAAATACTTTGACCGAAAGAAGAGCACAAAGATCGCCGTTGATGCCGGACCAAAGGGGTTAGGCGCCGTGTTACTACAGGAACAAGCAGAGGGGATGTGGTCCCCAGTTGCCTACGCGAGCAGGTCACTCACGGACACTGAGCAGAGATACGCTCAGATAGAGATGGAGGCCATTGCAGTACACTGGGGCTGCAAGCACTATCACATCTATGTCTATGGACGCCCGTTCATCGTGACCACCGACCACAAGCCTTTACTCCCTCTTTTCAACGGCACCGTCTCAAAACCTCCACTGAGAATCGAAAAGTGGATGTTACAACTGCAGGACTATCGCTGCCAACTAGAGTATCGTCCGGGGTCTGAGAACCCTGCAGATTACCTGTCAAGACATCCACGGGCGGCTTCGGACACAGAGGTCGATGAGGCTCGGGAGACCGAAGAGTATGTCCGGTATGTCACAGATCGGTTCAGACCGATGCCCATGTCAATGGACGAGATCGTGCAAGCTACCCGAGGTGATGAGTGCTTACAAAAAGTCCTGGTGGCATTGAGGAACAACCACTGGCATTTCTTAAAAAAACAACTGTTGTTGTTGACCTCAAAGTCTCAGCGCATCATAGGCAGTCTGTACCATGTCAGAGATGAACTCACAACGGATTCGGAGGGGTGTTTCCTGAGAGGGAATCGGCTGGTTCTCCCGTCCTCCCTTACCACCCGAGCTGTGGAGCTAGTGCACAATGGTCACCAAGGTATGGTCAAGACAAAGGGGCGCCTGCGATCGAAAGTATGGTTTCCCCTCATGGACGAGCAAGTCGAGGACCTAGTGAGATCGTGCGTGTGGTGTCAAGACACTGGAGAGCCCAGCAAGCCGGTTCCGGTCGAGACTGAGCCCTCCCCAGAAGGGCCATGGATGTCTGCCAGCCTTGATTTCGGGAGTCTACCGGATGGCCGCCACACCATGGTTCTCATCGACGATTTCTCCAAGTACCCCGAGGTGGAAATCATCCCGGCCCTCACGGCGGACGTGGTAATATCAGGGTTGGAAAAAGCCATTGCCACTCATGGTTTGATATCCGAAATAAAAACTGACAATGGGCCACCCTTCCAAAGCCGAGAGTTAGTGGAGTGCCTGAAAGTCACTGGCACTCGTCATCGATGGATCACACCCCGGTGGCCTCAGGCCAACGGTGAGGTCGAGAGGTTCATGCGTACGCTGAACAAAGTAATTCGCATTGCCGTTGCGGGAGATCAGGCGGTTGACTATGTTATCTTCTCGTTTCTACGCAATTATCGCCAGACGCCCCACTCCACTACAAACAGGGCACCTAGTCACATTGCATTTGGGAGGGCATCCATGGACACTATTCGACATCATTCCTCGTGGACCCCTCTAGCCTTGGGTCAGGACCAAGCTCAAGCGAAGCGACGTACAGCCAATCAACGGGCCAGCCAGAGCCGGCATGCCACTCCGTCTGACCTTACCATCGGAGATCAGGTGCTGCTGAAGCATGCTTTGCCCGGGAGCAAATTCTGCACACTTTTCGACACTACCCCTTGGACGATCTATCGCCGAACAGGGTCTGCTGTTGTCGCTCAGCGTGGGGCCGAGACTGTCACCCGGAACATTTCATTTTTCAAGAGGTTCCAGCCAGGCAATAGTCGCACAGGAGAACTTGGTGGCAATGAGGACGACGACTCGTTTTCCCCACCGGTCGAGGATAACGACCCTGACTTGTCATCCATGAATCGACGAGGAGCGACGCCAGCCCAAGTACCCGCTGAAGTGCTGAGTGCGTTGTCAAACCTGGGCTCCACTCTGAGACGATCCGGGGTCACCAAATAAAATCTATGTGACAACCCTTGCCCTTCCACGCGTCTTCGTGATCACCTTTGTGATGTGTGAAGTTTTACTATTACACTGTGTATTTGTTTTGTTGTTTATCAATTTTTGGAGGAATGTGGTGTCGCTGGTCGGTGAAGTAACCGACCATCCGACACCTTTTTGTAATGGGGGAGTACCCAGGCGTATTCAGCCTGGATAACTCCCCTCTGTTCTCTAATCCTTCTGGTTTCCCCCGCGGCCTCCGGCCCGGGGGTACATAATAAACGGGGTCGTGGTCGGAAGAGAGAGGACGCAGCACAGCGGTACTACACCAGCCCGCTGATGCACTGCTGCGTATCCCGAGGCCCGAACGACCAAGCAGCCTCATTAGCAGCAAAAACCTTTGTCGGCTCATTCATTTATTCTAGTGCCGTTTGCGCCGCATTGTCGGACGGCCGTCGACCGTCCGACATTACAAGCATGTGGCGAGACTTTGGCGGTAAAGGCCTGCTATCAGCAGAGCTGCTTCGCTGCCTCCCATCGTTGGGGCCAGTGCTTAATTTGTGCTTGTTGTTTCCGGTGCTGAGCACCTTATTTTTTAGGGCCGGGGCTAATTCTTCTGCCTTAAGCATGTGCTGCGACCAAAAGACACATATGGGAAAGACGGAGGAAGGGAAAAACGAAAAAGCGTCACAAAGAGAAAGTAGAAAGCTACAAGAGTGAGCTGAAGGGGCTGGGAGTGGCTTTATATGAATTAAAGAGGCCCGAGATGGCTTCAGGATTACACCGCCTCAGTATTCCGTGTTGAAACATTTAATTGCAGCAGCCGCGTGTTTAAGAGGACGGCTTTGAGCACCGGCACCTTTTTATTTACAAAGTAAGCACTGCTTGGGGTTCATGGTCTTTGCGGAGGGTCCCCCTGCACGCGGGAGCAGGGCACTGACTGGGTGACTTGTGCTATCATGAAACCCCCTCCGAACACTTTACTGAGACTTGTGGGATTTTCTTCCACAGTTCAGCTGAGTGCTCGGCACGGCCCTCCGGAGTGGCTTTTTTTAGGTTGCTAGGATACGCGGCTCTGCCGTTAGCGGAGAGCCGTCTCCGGGCTCCAGGCTCAGCTGTGGTGCTGTCATGGGGTTGCTCTGCTGTATGAGGGAGCGCCGGCTGGGGGAGGGGAGGAGAGGGCGGTGGAGGTGAGGCGCAGGAACGGGAGTCTCCTGTCTTCCATCCCTTAAAAGAGATAAAAACAAATCTCCGTGGTTTCTGCGGCCCTACCAGTGCGGTCTTACAAGCCGCTTACAAAATGTTGATTACAGTCACAAACGAGAGTTGCCTCAATTGAGAGTTGTTGCGTGGCACTTGCTGTGCTTGGGCTGTCAGTTAAGACACCTGGCATTCACCCTGCTCAGAATCGTCCTCGTTGAAGACTGTATGTCAACAGTCTCTACAGAGACTGTGAGCACCTGCATTCGCAAGGCCGCAGCCGGAGCTGTCTCTTGAGAGTCCTGCGCTCTCTTACATTGACTAGACCCATGTTGTCTCTTCGACTGCACAGGCGCTCATAAGGAAGAGGCCAGCTAGGGCAGCCCTGCATAAGGACGTTCCTCCTGCAGTGCGAGGGCAGCCCCCCCAGCAGTCCCCATCACCACAAGGTTCAGTGCTTTAAGGGGGCCGGGTCCTGATGGTACTCAGCACCCGCATTTCTAAAAATCAGGTGCTAGAGGGGTCCCTATCGGACTCTCCATTTTTGCCATCACTCTCGGGGTGAAAAAAATCTTACATCTGCATCAGTACCACCCTTCATTGTCTCTGATGTAACTTCAAAGAGACTTGTTATATTTCCATCACAGTCTAATAGAACGGAAGCATTTGCAATACTGTATACAATGAAGTCATTGTTGCTACTTAATAACCATTAACAGAGCCAACAGTCCTGGCTTGTTGTAGGTGTAATGTTACTTGTTGTGTTATATATCAGGATGCAATGACAGAAAGAATCAGCAAATTACCACTCAGGCGGCACACTCTCCTAAACACAGACTTTTAGTTTACCTGTTTTTAATCCACACCCTTAATTTGTACAGGCCACGCCCCGTTTGAGAGACCCTTTAGTTTTATTCATCTCACCTAGACCCCTGCCAAGGCTAAAGAAAATATGTGAGATCGGAGAGACTAGAGGCCCCTCCTCACATTCTGCAAGGGGGCAGGGGAGGTTATTATGCTTTACGCTGCTGACATGCTGCCTCCATAAGAAAAACAAGCACTGGCATCTTACAAGATAGGTCGCTCTCTCAAGTTCACAGGTCCTCTCAAGGCTGCCCCTAGGCACTTTCATTGGGAGTCCTGTGCCCTGGCATTCTCAAAACCTAAACCTGAGCAGTCTCTTTGGGAGCCCGGCCCACAGGCATTCACTAGGCTAATGCTGTCCAATTCACAGACACACGCACTGGCTTCTCAGGGAGTCGTGTCCATTTTCGGGCAGCACTGTGTACAGATACAGTAGGCCCATGCTGTGCCTATGAGATCTGTAAGAGCTGATGTTCACGAGGTCAGGACTGTTTCTTGGGAGCCCTGTACGCCGGTGTTCTCAAGGCCGACACCTAAGCAATATCTCTGGAAGCTTTTGCACGGACATTTACACTCGCTTGAGGTGTCTCCAAAGCTTTATGCAGAATGCTAAAAAAGTGTGTGTGTGTGGGGGGGGGGGGAGGTCTTAAAGAGGGCATGGCTTATCTATGTGTGTGGCTTAAACATGTAAAACGATGTTTTTGAGATCCTTGTTACATGCCACCGAACCGGTATTTATGTTGCAAGATTAAGTAAAACATGTGAAATCTATACAGGAACTAAATCACGGACATGGAATACCTTAATGTATTTTACATTACTTGCTCAGAATCAGAAATCTATCAGTGTTATTTGCCAGTGAGGTGAAGGACATTATTACACAGTGGCGTAACAAAGGCCCCAGCAGCCCCTGCGGGGCTGGGAGCCAGAGCTCCAGAGGGCACCCTGAGCACAGTACCCTGGCCTGGGAGCTCCTGAGGAAGTTTGGAGGGGGGGGCCCCTCCATGTACTTTGCAGGCCCCCCCCCCCTCAGGTTTCGTTACGCCACTGTGAATACAGGGCCTGATAGAGACACGTTTCAATGTTGTTTTTTAATTACTAACGGATCTGAGACCCGGAGGGACTTGGCCCACTTAAAGCTCTGGGCGTCTTTGGAAGAGAATGGTGTTATGGCGTTCCCAAGGCCCATGCTTGAGACTCTCCTTAGGTCAGAGTAACAAAGAATTCACTATGAGCTAGGATGTGTGGGGGAGTGCACAGGGGTGGCATTGCCAAACCTCAATAGCTGGGGGACCCAATCTGGCACAACGCCCCACTGAGTAACTATGCAGCTGAGGAGGTAACCACCCAAATAATCTCTGTGGTAGGGCACTAAGGGGCATTGTTTAATGCCCGAGCACCACCTTAATGTCATTATTTTTACATTAATATGGCCCAACAAGGCCGAAATCCCCGCGCCGTATTTACAGAGTGGCACATTGCATGCATTGCGCCACTCTGTAACCCTTTGTGCTACACTACGCCTGCGCCAGGCATAATATATGCAAAGGGGGCATTCCCCCTTTAGAGGAGCCGGAAAAATGGTGTAAGGAAATCTATGAGATTTCCTTGCGCCACTTTTTACGGCACTTTTAATGCCTGCTCAAGAGCAGGCGTTAAAAGGGGGCATCCATTCTTTAGATATTTTGGCGCTGCTCCTGCAGAGTACATCAATAGCGTCATTAGAAATTATGCTATTGCCACCTACCCTGCACCATGGTGTGCCGTATTTTAAATACGGCGCACAGATGGTGGCGGTGGGGAGTTACTAAGGGGCGCAAGGAAAGTGACGCTGCACTCAGTGCAGCGCCACTTTCCATATATCTGCTCCCAAATTCCCTAAAGCGGATGTCCATTCTGTGGTATCAGTTCCATATTGCGGAGCAACTGCAATTCAGTTTTTTAGCTCTAAGCTGATCATTCAATTCACCCTTCTTTGGGTTTGGGGGAAGTGTGCTGGTCTAAATACTTGTGGGTGGGTATTTCAGGAGTCTCTGAGCATTCAGGTGTAGCACAATGACTGTGTGGAGAGCCCACTCTCCACGCTTTGTTTTCCAGCCTAAAAACCAGAGGCATCTTTCAGGTTCCAGTATCAAGTTAAACAAAACATACTCAACTGTAAACAATTAACAAAAGTAGTAAGGTAAAACAATACAACACATCGAAATCTGCCCCCACTATTTCTATAGGGGCAACCCCAAACAGTACCAGCTACTCAAGATACTACTGCCCAGATAGATAAAATCAAAGATATAATTCGGGGAACACTCAATTCAAAGTCCAACATCTATCAAATCCATTGGGCTCAATGTATGAAACGAGACAGTCTTAACATAGTAGAAAAATATTCATTACTGAGTTCCAAGTTTAATCCAATACAGCCAACACGTTTTATTCAAATGAACTTCTTCAGGGCGTAAATCATACACCATACCATTAGTGGTTTAGGCCCATCCAAAACCGAATTCATTGAAAATTCACAGTTCGCCAATTTTATCCTTAGTATTTATTTTCTATTGAACAACACTAACATTGACACATTGTTTGCCAAGACCTGCTTATACCACTGTGAAATTAATTTCAATACAGAGAATGACAATGTGAAACTGTGAATTCTCAATAAATTAGTTTTTGGATGGGCCTAAACCAATAAAATTAGGCTATATAATTTACATCCCAAAAAAATTCACTTGAATAAAACAAGGTGGATGTATTTGTTTAAAATTTTGAACATTATAAAGAACATTTTTCCAGTGCCATGACTTCACCTGAAAATTTATGTCACAGGAAAACCACTTTTAGAAAGGAAATCTTTAACTTTCTGAAATGTATTTAATCAACATTTCTTGCTAAAGTTATAATACTTCCATCTATCCTATTTAGTTGATCTTCTAGATAATGAACTATGAAATAAATGTCATATGTGTAAATGATTGTTTCAGGGTCCTCTTGAAGAAGTTTCACGATATAATATGAATCAGTGCAGGGCTGGTCTTACAGCTGGGGTGGGGAGAGGGATTACTGAGCTAATCAAACCCACCAAAGGTAAATTCGGTCAAATTATGTGATTCGAGTCCTACCTTTTGGCTGAAGCAAATGTTTGCTGATCCAAGAGTTGTTTTGTACTTTTTCCACACCAGGTTCAGCATGTATGGGCATGAGAACTGTAATTCATTATGATCCTCTGGGATCCTTCAGATTTAACCACAGTAAACTTTGGGTGTTCATTCTAAAATAGCACAGTACTATCGCTCCTAGATATTAGGGTTCAGTAAGAACTGCTTTAACATCATGTTTAAACTCTGGTTGATATTACAAGTGATGTACACAAAAAACAGAAATAAATCAAACATGGATACTAGTGACTGTTACAATATTAAGCGTAGGAAGTTGGCTCTGTATATACTATCTCAAAGTGAGAGATAGTGTGCACAGAGTCCAAGGGTTTCCCTTAGAGGTTGATAGTGGCACAATTAGATAATACTAATGCTCTATTTTGTGGTAGTGTGGTCGAGCAGTAGGCTTATCAGAGGGTAGTGTTAAGCATTTGTTGTACACACACAGGCAATAAAGTAGGAACACACACTCAAAGACTTAACTCCACGGCAATAGTTTTTATATAGAAAAATATATTTTCTTAATTTATTTTAGAACCACAAGATCCAAGATTTGAAGTAAATACATAAAATGCAAGGTACACCACACAGGTAAGTAGGGAACTTTGAATTAAAGCAGTAATATACACAGTATAGGTTAAATGGAAAAAGCTATTTTAAAAGTGGACACTACAAAAATCAACAGTTCCTGGGGGAGGTAAGTATTGCTAGGTTTCTCAGGTAAGTAAAGCACTTACAAAGTCAGTCTCCTGGGCATAATCAACCCACCGCTGGTGGTTCAAGGCAACCCCAAAGTCACCGCACCAGCAACACAGGGCTGGTCAGGTGCAGAGGTCAAAGGAGGGCCCAAAACACATAGGCGCCTATGGAGAACAGGGGTGCTCCGGTGCCGGTCTGCTGGCAGGTAAGTACCTGCGTCCTCGGGGAGCAGACCAGGGGGGTTTTGTAGAGCACTGGGGGGACACAAACAGGCACACAGAACACACCCTCAGCGGCACAGGGGAGGCCGGGTGTAGTATGCAAAGTTGGCATCGGATTTGCTATTGAAAGCAATGGAGGGACCCGGGGGTCACTTAGGCGATGGAGGGGGGCTTCTTGGGCTAGGAAGAGGGCCGCCTGCTGGTCACTCCTGCACTGGAGGTTGGTTCTTTTAGGTCCTGGGGGCTGCGGGTGCAGTGCTTGGTCCAGGCGTCCGGTTCTTTGTTACCAGGCAGTCACGGTCAGGAGGAGCCTCTGGATCCTCTCTGCAGGTGTCGGTGTGGGGGTGCAGGGGTGTCGTCTTAGGTTTCTCACAAAGTCACAGTCGCCTGGGAGTCCTCCCTGCGGTGTTAGTCCTCTGGAGCTCGAGCCCGGGGCATCGGGTGCAGAGTGTGAAGTCTCACGCTTCCGGCGGGAAGAGTGAGTTCTTGAAATTTGCTTCTTTGTTGCAAAGATGTTGCTGTTGTTGAACAATGCTGCTGTTCTCAGGAGTTTCTTGGTCCTTAGGGTTCAGGGTAGGCCTCTGAGTCCTCAGAGGTCGCTGGTCCCTGTCAGATGCGTCGCTGTGCAGGTTCTTTGAAACTGAAGACAGGCCGGTAGGGATGGGGCCAAGTCAGTTGTCGTCTCTGTGGGGCTTTCAGGCCAGCAATCCTTCTTCTTTGTGTAGGTTGCATGAATCTGATTTCCTGGGTTCTGGGTCACCCCTAAATACTATATTTAGGGGTGTGTTTAGGTCAGGAGGGTAGTAGCCAATGGCTACTGTCCTGGAGGGTGGCTACACCCTCTTTGTGCCTCCTCCCTGAGGGGAGGGGGGCACATCCCTAATCCTATTGGGGGAATCCTCCAATCTCAAGATGGAGGATTTCTAAAGGCAGGAGTCACCTCACCTCAGGGCACCTTAGGGGCAATCCTGACTGGTGGGTGGCTCCTCCTTGTTTTCCTCATTATCTCCTCCAGCCTTGCCGCCAAAAGTGGGGGCAGTGGCCAGAGGGGTGGGCATCTCCACTAGCTGGAATGCCCTGGGGTGCTGTAACCAAAAAGCATGAGCCTTTGAGGCTTACCGCCAGGTGTTACGGTTCCTGCAGGGGGAGGTGAGAAGCACCTCCACCCAGTACAGGCTTTGCTCCTGGCCACAGAGTGACAAAGGCACTCTTCCCATGTGGCCAGAAACTCGTCTGATTGTGGCAGGCTGGCAGAAACTGGTCAACCTAGCACTAGGAGTCGGACTGGTATTCAGGGAGAATCTCTAAGATGCCCTCTGGGTGTATTTTACAATAAATTCCACACTGGCATCAGTGTGCATTTATTGTGCTGAGAAGTTTGATACCAAACTTCCCAGATTTCAGTGTAGCCATTATGGAACTGTGGAGTTCGTGTTTGACAAACTCCCAGACCATATACTCTTTATGGCTACCCTGCACTTACAATGTCTAAGGTTTTGCTTAGACACTGTAGGGGCATCGTGCTCATTCACATATGCCCTCACCTGTGGTATAGTGCACTCTGCCTTAGGGCTGTAAGGCCTGCTAGAGGGGTGACTTACCTATGCAACAGGCAGTGAGAGGTGGGCATGGCACTCTGAGAGGAGAGCCATGTCGACTTAGTCATTTTCTCCCCACCAGCAGACACAAGCTGTGAGGCAGTGTGCATGTGCGGAGTGAGGGGTCCCCAGGGTGGCATAAGACATGCTGCAGCCCTTAAGACCTTCCCTGGCAACAGGGCCCTTGGTACCAGGGGTACCATTTACAAGGGACTTATCTGTGTGCCAGGGCTGTGCCAAATGTGGGAACAAAGGTACAGTTTAGGGAAAGAACACTGGTGCTGGGGCCTAGTTAGCAGGGCCCCAGCACACTTTCAATCATAACTGGCATCAACAAAAGTCAAAAAGTCGGGGGTAACCATGCCAAGGAGGCATTTCCTTACATTAGGTATAGATGCTACTTACTTTAGTTGAACATATTCCTAACTAGAACCATGTTGGTGCTACCAAGGTCACTGCACGAATAGAATAAAGTAATTCCATCTTTTAAAGTGTTGACACCTCTGAGTTCACTTCAAATTGTAGGTTTTCAGGATAAATGTATCTTGTAAAAGTGGTATATATATCAACATTCTTTGTACATTAGCATAGAGTCCAAACAATGTTTGTCAAGTGACTGAGAAGCAATGCTAAAGGAATAACACAATGAGCAGTACATGGCATGAGCGAAGGAAGGCTAGTGCACAAAACATATAAGTATTTGTTTAGTCCAAAACAGTTAAGTAACACTGATGTAGGAAAAAGTCTTCCAGCATGAATGATGAATAAAAAACTCAAAGTGACATATCAGTTTGGAATAAAATAGGGTGCCTTGAGCTAATCTGAGACCCAATAATGGTTCAAATAGAGCCGAAAAGTAACGAAGAACTTACTCCATTTAGAGGGTAAGGAGCGCATTCGTAATGTGCTGTGAATATCAACATCATTAATCCATTATAAGGTATGGTAACAAAGTACCATCCTGTGGGCAGACAAGATCACTTCATGTTGTGCATCTGAATATAAAGGCTACAGAGGGAGATTAAAAGTGTGCAAATAACCAGTTCACTGTAGCATGCAGCAAAATTAAATGGTGTTCTGCTTGGAGATATGAGGGGCACATTTACTATTATTTAACGTAACTCGGCGCAGCAAGGGAACCTGTTGTTCTGCGTGAGAGAGCAGAAATGCTTCACATTTACAAAGATATGGAGCATTCTGTGCACTCGTCCTACATAAAAACATTCCAAAGACATATTCCTCTTTTTAAGTGTGCTGCAGAAAACAGCACGCATGCAAAAAGGAACTAACGAGGACAAATAAAGATTTTCTCCTTGTTTCACCTCTGTCAGGTAGGTGCACCACTTTGGTGCAAACCCAGGTTTAGAGATCTTTGTAAATCTGTGTGTGCGTCAAAAAACATAGGTGGATGCATGAAAACGCCCATCCTCCACCCATGTATGCCTACTTGATGTGAAGCAATGCAAGGCAGCGCTATGTGCTGTTTTGCATTATTTTGTATTTACTAACCCCTGCAAAGTAGCTGTGCTTTCTTAGTAAATGCCAAAAATGATTTTGCGTTGGGGCTGTGCCAGAAAGGTGACACAACGGCAACAAATAATCATAGTAAATCTGGCCCTAGTGTGTATCTGTCAAAACAATAGTTATGAGGACCAATCATTAGGGACGTGTGCTCAAACAAGTGTAAATTACGTTTAAAATGTAGGGGATACATGAAGAAACGAGACCAGAACATTAATTGGGCCCATAGTGGAGCTTGAGATAGAAATCAAAAAGCAAACAGTGTTAAGTAATTTAATGATGACAAGTAGTGTTTTGAAGTTAAAATCAAAGAATTAAAATATAATAGTGATAGAATAGGATATTAAACTTCGTTTAGAGGACAGACCATAAAATTGAGAAAAAGTATAGATTATGCCTAATTTTCTAATCATCTACCAAAACGCAAAAAAAACTAATAAGAAAAAATGTGGAAACAAATTTGCAGCTGGCTTTCTCACAGAAAGTGAAGATGGAGAAGAAAGGAATCACTGAATGTTGCAACAGCTTGAGGTAGCTTGCGGGCTGGTAACCCCATTGATAAAGGTATCTGATGGCAACAATCTTGCTGAACACTAATAAGCATGGAGCCATAAGGGCCTATGGCTAAGGTGCACTCGGAAACTCTGCAGGTGAAATGTCAAGGCCGTAAATGGTACTCTTGGTGGGAGCAACATAAATATATTTGTGGTTCACCACAAAGGCTGATAGAGGGATAGTTCAGAAATAAAAACAATGTATGGGATGTATAGGATAAAGTATCATCTTTCATATATTAGAGGGATATTTCAATTCACCAAGGAGTTCTATGATCATAAAGAGGGAAAAAGCTGAAGGTCAATGCCCTTTAGAAGGTCATGGAACTCCAAGGTGACTTGCACTTTCCATAAAATGTATAGTTGGGGGTATTTTATGCCTTATAACACATGGTCACACCATCACCCCTCCGGCACACCACTTAAGCCTTGGCGTCTTGCTCTCTCATATGAATGTCTGGTTGCAGATACGAAGAATAAAAGTGGAATCCAGTGTGAAATGTAGATTTTCCTAGTAGGTTTACGAAGGAAAGTCTTAATTTTATTAAAGACACGGAGGCGAGTATTATGCATTACTTTTCTAATTTTATTAAATAGCAGCTGCAGCCAAGAACTACAATTCCCATGAGACACAAAACATGTGGCCAATGGGAAGCAAACTGTAGTCAAAGAAATTCAACAATCACAAAACACTACGCTGTATAATACATATCCTGACTGAGAACAGCCCTCTTTTCTTGTGCGAGCTAAGAAGTAAACAGTGGAATAATAGAACAACAAATACATAATGCCATGAACACCGACAAAAGTTCTTGAATCACAATTAACAGTCCCGATATGGAATGCGGAAGATCCTGGATCCTGGAAAGTTGGACACGGACACCGTAGAAGGAGTGGCATCAGAGACGAGGTGTAGAGTGCTGAGATCCTTAAGAGGAACGTTGTTGAGTCGCTGAGGAAGTTGCTGGGAGGGAACAAAATAATAAGCATTCTAATTTTTAGAGGCGGGATAATACTCGCCTCCGTGTCTTTAATAAAATTAAGACTTTCCTTTGTAAACCTCCTAGGAAAATCTACATTTTATGGCAAGACTGGAGGCTCCTATTATGCTATTTCAAAGCAAATCAACAACATCAAGAGAAACATGGTGAACAGGCTTGCAATAAAACATTCTGAAAACATTATCATTGGACCAGTCAGCCGATCTGAGGATGTCCTCCAGACGGGAGCCGGCCCAAAAAGCTTTGGAAGCCATAGCTCCCCTAGCCGAATGAGCCCCAAAAGCGGACGTATCAATACCTGCAAGGGTCATAAGCCACCTGACCCAACGTGCTAAAGTATGAGAGGATACAGGCTTGTAAGGTTTCCTGAAAGAACTCAGGAGTTGTGACGAGGAGGAAGTCTTCAAATCGGCTGTCTGATGTTCATAAACCTTCAAACACTGGCCAACACATAATTTAGGGTGGTCTGGAAAATAAGGATAGAAAACGGAGGAAAGACCAGTCTTTGTACGTCTATGAACGTTGAATAAGATACCTGTTGGAGTAAAAAAACGTGCAGTAATGTCTAAAGCTCTAACACCCGAAAGACGTTTAAACGAAACAAGGCATAAAAACATGGCTAACTTGGCCGACAATTTCTTTAGAGGCAGGAACTCATTGTCTGGCCAAGACAAATACAAACTAAATACCACATTGACATCCCATAAAGAACTATATTTAGGTTTAGGAGGATTAGAACATTTTACTCCCTTTAATAGGCGGCACACCAAAGGGTGTTCTCCGATTGGTTTCCCGTTGCTGAAAACATGATAAGAAGAAATAGCAGATCTATAAGAATTAATAGTACGTTAAGTTTTTCCTTTTCTAGCTTCCGCTGCCAGAACATTGACTACGAAAGTTACATCTGCTGTAATGGGATCAATGTGTTTTCCCAGACACCAGCTACTCCAGATAGACCAAGCTGATTTATACACTTTCTTTGTTCCCAGAGCCCAGGAAAGTTCGATGAGGTTAGAAGCTTCTGTCGAAAGAAAAGGGAAAGAGCCGGATTCTCTGAGATTTTCCATACTGACAGTGTTAGAAGGTTGTTCAAGATGAGGGGATGAGGAAGACCTAGGGGACTGGAAAGAAGTCCTGGAAAGGAAGGAACGAGAAACAGAGGTTTGATTGACAGTTACAGAAGAGTAGGGAACCACACTTGAGACTGCCAAAAGGGAGCTACCAGGACCAATGTCGCCTGCTGGCAACGCACCTGCGCCAGTAAGTGCGGAATCAACATGAAAGGAGGGAAGGCATAATTGAGAGAAGCTGACCAATCCTGAGAAAAAGCATCAAAGGCTAATGCTGCGGGATCCAGGAGTCAGACAAGAACTGCGGCAGTTGCGCATTGAGGTGCGACGCAAAGAGGTCTACGCAAAAAGGTCCCCATCTGCGGGAGATGCACTGGAACACATCGCAATGGAGTTTCCAGTCGCTTGAATCCTGAAAATGACGAGAATGCCAATCTGCCACCGAATTGAAACTGCCCGGTAAATATTCTGCTCGGACAGAGATTTTGTTTTGAAGACAAAGCTCCCAAAACCCTTTAGCTAATTCCGCTAAAGGCTTGGACTTTGTTCCCCCTAAGCGGTTTATGTAACGCACCGCCGAAATATTGTCCATCCTGAGCAGAACGGAACAACAAACCCTGTCTTTTGCCAGACTTCTTATCGCAAAGGACACGGCAAACATCTCTAAACAATTTATGTGCAACTTGGACTCCTCTAGAGACCATAAGCCCCCAGTCGAGATTGGACCACACCGGGCCCCCCAACCCTGCAGACTTGCATCTGATTCTAATACAAGATCGGGGGCTGACGCAGAGATAGTCTTGCCGTTCCAAGCGTCTAAATGGTCTTTCCACCACTGTAGTTCTGTGCGCGAATCTTGATCCAAGTTTACGGAATCCGAATAAGCTAACCCTTTTTGAAGATGATGAATCTTTAGCCTTTGGAGAGCTCGATAATGCAGAGGACCTGGGAAGATAGCTTGAATCGAAGAGGATAGAAGGCCTACGATTCTTGCTAGAGATCGGATGGACAGACGAGAACTGCGTAAGGTCTGAAGGATTTCTGATTTGATAGATTTTATTTTTGCAGATGGGAGAAGAAGAACGGCGGATACGGAATCCACCAGGAAACCTAAGAACTCTATTCATTGACCTGGAGCGAGAGAAGATTTCTCCTCGTTGATGATCAAACCTAGATCGGATAGAAGCGAAGAGGTTAGATGATTATGATGGAGAAGAGTTGAATGATTTTGATTCATAAGTAGAATGTCGTCTAAGTAGATAATTAGTCTGACCCCCTGAGCTCTGAGAGAGGCCACCACTGGTTTCATGAGTTTTGTGAAACACCAAGGGGCGGAAGACAGACCGAAGGAAAGGGACGAAAAATGATACATCTGACCCTGCCACTGGAACTGTAAAAACGTTCTTGAATCTGGATGCATAGGAACGGTGAGATAAGCATCCTGGAGATCTAACCGAACCATCCAGTCGCCTTGAAGGAGCGAGTCCCTGAGGTGAAGGATGGTTTCCATCTTGAAATGCCAATAAACTACAAATTGGTTGAAAGACTTGAGGTTGATCACCGGACGCATTTTCTTGTTTTTCTTCTGAACTAGAAAAACTGTACTGACAAACCCCGAAGGATCGAGAGAACAAGGGACAATTGCCTGTTTTTGTAGAAGAGATTGAACCTCCAAAGATATCATGTTTTCCATTTCCAGCGCGAATTGGGGCGGATGGGGAAGAAGGTCCTGAAAAGGCTCTGAGTAAAGCTCTATAGTATAGCCCTGAACTGTGTTCAAAACCCAGGGATCTACTGTGAGAGACTGCCATTTTTGAAGGAAAAAAGCAAGGCGACCTCCCACCGGAATTGAAACAGGATGACGTACCTGTTTGGTAAGAGAAGCGAGAGCTCCGGACTCCTCTGCTCCTGAATCCTCTGTTCTTTTGAGGGTACAGCTGGGGCTTAAACTCCTGGTAAGTACTGGTAAAAGAGCCACGGGAACCTTGGTTGCTGTATGGTCGTCCGGCCAAGCGGTTCCTGCCTTTGCCGGCCCTGGAGAAAACCCGACTGGAAAATACTTTTTTCAGAGATTGCTAGGCTTTATCCAAAGAGGCAAACGTTGCCACATATTTACTAAGTTCTTTGATAAAAGATTCTCCAAATAGGCAACCATCCGCCTTGACTCCCGGATCTGAAGTTGTCAGACTGACAAGCTTCGGGTCCAACTTGAGTAAAATCCCCTTCCTGCGTTCAGGGGTTATGGCACAGTTAGCATTCCCCAATAAACAAACAGCTCTTTGTACCCACAAGGATAACTCAGCAGGATCCAGGCTAGCATTATCCAGACAAGCTGCTTCTGCCATGTCAAAAATTCGTGCCAGGGGCCCCACCATATCCAAAAGCTTATATAGCCTGGCATGTAGACCAAGCTGGCATGTAGAAAAGCTTATATAGCCTGGCATGTAGACCAGGCTTTGTCAACCCCCTTTCTAGGGTCCTTCCCAAACTTGGATAAAAAGGTAATGAGGGATGCATCTATGACAGGAGTAGCCGTGATCTTGAAGGAAGTGAAGGGCGCGGGCACTCAGATCGAAGCTTCAACCTGACCTGTTTGTCCAGAGGAGAGCGAAGCTTTGAAGTTAAATATCCCGCCTCATGCTCAGCAGGCCACCACTCAGTAGAAAGCGGGTGTTGGGTATCATTAGGGTCGAACATGGGTTCACCCTCAGAATCAAAAACTGTCACTGTTTTAGAACTCGAGAGAGATTTTGTTTTTGCTTTTTTAGGAGGAGGGGAAGAAAAGACAGAGTCTTCATTATCTTTATCGGAAAGATCCGAGTCCGGGTATTTATCATGTGCTTCGTCATCAGAATCTAAAATTTTTGAAATAACAATAGGTGTAATATGTTTAGATTTGGTAGCACATTATTTCGACGATGCTTGAGAAAGTATCCCCTCCCTTAAGGGAGCCTTTGAGGAACCGCCTCCTCCGCCTTGTGTGAGGAATCCTCACTATTCACAAGCGTCATTTTATTTTTAAAAATTCCTCGACGCTCTCTGCCTTCCCCCGCAGAGTGGGCCAACATCATCTTTGACATTAATTGTACCACAGAATTTTGCAATGTCTTAGATAATTTGTCCATGGAAGCAGAGACTGCTTGTTCCACTGAGGACTGTATAAAATCATTTAGATTTTCTTTAATCATTTCCTCCTCCTCTGTGACAGTATGAGAAAATGAGGAGCTGTCCATAATGAACAGAAAATTACAGGCAAATCAAATGAAAAATAAAGGAGCCTAAGGGGTTAAGTTTTGTCTCACCGGCTGGCTTGGGAATGCTAACCCCGCCTCTGGGTGGGGAAAAGAGCACCAGGAAATGTGAGGAGAAATGAGGAGGCGCCTCGATAGGCTTCAGCCGGTCCGGAGAAGGAAAACAAGTGACCGGGTGAGAGAAGGGCACCAAAAAATGGAAGCCGAGGGCGAGGTGAGGGGCAGAACCACAAAAAGCTTTGCTTCAGTGCGATCGGCGTGTAAAATGGCGGTCGCGCTGAAGCAATAACGGTCGGAGCGAGCCTCTGGCAGCGCGCGCTCGGGAACAGAAAGATGCGGCTACAAGCCGGCTGACAGCTGACACAGGGGAACGAGTAAACGCGCTCAAAATTACATAAACCAATTCACATTACGGTGTTAAAATACAACTAAGCGGCAACAATGAAAACTATAATGAATATTAATACTTATCCTTGACTGCGAGCAGCTTAGAAAAGAGGGCTGTTCTCAGTCAGGATATGTATTATACGGTGTAGTGTTTTGTGATTGGTGAATTTTTTCACTACAGTTTGCTTCCCATTGGACACATGTTCTGTGCCTCATGGGAATTGTAGTTCTTGGCTGCAGCTGCTATTTAATAAAATTGGAAAAGAAATGCATAATAGGAGCCTCCGGTCTTGCCATAAAATTAATTTCACCAAAGAGCAGTTAGTAATTTATTGACTGAAAATGTCAGCTATGTTGGGAAGAACATGACCCTATTGATGGTTCACATCTAAACGCTGTTGGAATGAAAGTTAAGGAATAAAATTAAATGTGTGAACTCAATCATATTATTACTCCTGATGAAGTATTTCCAGAGTCAGGTTGCAAGCTTCAAGGGAGACAACGGAAATATGGACTAAAGCCAGGGTGCACTTAATTGAGACGCTCAAGTGGGTGTCATTAACCCCATTAACACACCACAGCAAAACGTTACACCAAGTTGCCCCATAATATATTGTCCCCTACTGGTACTCTCTAGAGTGCTCTGACTCAATACTGTTTTTGTCCTCCTCAAAAAAACGTTTGGTGACTGCGAGACCAGTAGGGTCTTTAACTACTCATACTTTTACTATATCCTGCAGGACAATGAAGACTTGGGGGGTCATTACAACATTGGCGGTATAAGGTGCTTACCGCCGTGCAGAAGACCGCCAATACACCGCCGCGTCCGCGGTAGACCGCCACAGCTATTATGACACACATCACGGAATCCGCCGAAATTCAGACACCCACACAATACCGCCACACCAAAGGTCAGCGATAAACATGCGGAAACAAATCCTCCACCTCCACGCCAACAGAAACACGCCCATGCTATTATGACCCACGCATCCAGGCGGCGGTCTTTCAACTGCGGTATTCCATTGGCGGTACACACCGCCGCGCTCAAAATACACACACATCTACAAAACACCGCCACATTGGACAATTCCAAATACACACACCTGATACACATACAAACAACACTGCCACACACCCAACACAATATAAAACACACACCCACATCACCCACAAACCCCTACGACCAAAAAATGAGTTGAAGGCGACAGAGAGAGCACAGCAATAGACAACCCCACCACACAGAGGCACACCACACCATCACCCACACAACATCCATGCTCAAAACACCACATACCACTACACTCACCACACTCATCAACACATACACCACCCCACACATCA